>NC_083096.1:121062611-122493522 GCF_949774975.1 Lagenorhynchus albirostris
CTGCAGCGTCACGCCGGCCTCTGCCGCTGCAGGCCCGCCCCGCACTCCGTGACCCTCCCTACCCCCCCCCCCCCCCCGGCCTGGGTGAGCCAGAGCCTCCGAATCAGCGGCTCCTTTAACCGCATCCTGTCTGAGCAAAGAACAGACGCCCTCCGGCGACCTACACGCACAGGCGGGGCCAAATCCAAAGCTGAGCCCCTGGGAACTGTGAGAACAAAGGAGAGAAAGGGAAATCTCTCCCAGCAGCCTCAGAAGCAGCGGATTAAAGCTCCACAATCAACTTGATATACCCTGCATCTGTGGAATACCTGAATAGACAACGAATCATCCCAAATTAAGGAGCCCTGTGGATGAAAGGCTCTTGGTGCTGCAGCCAGGAGTCAGTGCTGTGCCTCTGAGGTGGGAGAGCCAACTTCAGGACACTGCTCCACAAGAGGCCTCCCAGCTGCACATAATATCAAACAGCAAAAATCTCCGAGAGATCTCCATCTTAACGCCAGCACCCAGCTTCACTCAACGACCAGCAAGCTACAGTGCTGGACATCCTATGCCAAACAACTAGCAAGACAGGAACACAACCCCACCCATTAGCAGAGAGGCTGCCCAAAATCATAATAAGTCTATAGACACCCCAAAACACACCACCAGACGTGGACCTTCCCACCAGAAAGACAAGATCCAGCCTCATCCACCAGAACACAGGCACTAGTACCCTCCACCAGGAAGCCTACACAACCCACTGAACCAACCTTAGCCACTGGGGACAGACACAAAAAACAACAGGAACTACGAACCTTCAGCCTGCAAAAAAGGAGACCCCAAACACAGTAAGATAAGCAAAATGAAAAGACAGAAAAACACACAGCAGATGAAGGAGCAAGATAAAAACCCACCAGACCTAACAAATGAAGAGGAAATAGGCAGTCTACCTGAAAAAGAATTCAGAATAATGATAGTAAGGTTGATCCGAAATCTTGGAGATAGAATGGACAATAGAATGGACAAATTGCAAGAATCAGTTAACAAGGACCTAGAAGAACTAAAGATGAAACAAGCAACGATGAACAACACAATAAATGAAATTAAAAGTACTCTAGATGGGATCAATAGCAGAATAACTGAGGCAGAAGAACAGAAAAGTGACTGGAAGATAAAATAGTGGAAATAACTACGGCAGACCAGAATAAAGAAAAAAGGATGAAAAGAACTGAGGACAGTCTCAGAGACATCTGGGACAACATTAAAGGCACCAACATTCGAATTATTAGGGGTCCCAGAAGAAGAAGATAAAAAAAAGGGACTGAGAAAATATTAGAAGAGATTATAGTTGAAAACTTCCCTAAAATGGGAAAGGAAATAGTCAGTCAAGTACAGGAAGTGCAGAAAGTCCCATATAGGATAAATCCAAGGAGAAACACGCCGAGACACATAGTAATCAAAGTGACAAAAATTAAACACAAAGAAAACATATTAAAGGCAGCAAGGGAAAAACAACAAATAACACACAAGGGAATCCCCATAAGGTTAACAGCTGATCTTTCAGCAGAAACTCTGCAAGCCAGAAGGGAGTGGCAGGACATATTGAAAGTGTTGAAGGAGAAAAACCTGCAACCAAGATTACTCTACCCAGCAAGGATCTCATTCAGATTTGATGGAGAAATTAAAACCTTTACAGACAAGCAAAAGCTGAGAGAGTTCAGCACCACCAAACCAGCTCTACAACAACTGCTAAAGGAACTTCTCTAGGCAAGAAACACAAAAGAAGGAAAGGACCTACAATAACGAACCCAAAACAGTTAAGAAAATGGGAATAGGAACACACATATCGATAATTACCTTAAATGTAAATGGACTAAATGCTCCACCAAAAGACACAGATTGGCTGAATGGATACAAAAACAAGACCCATATATTTGCTGTCTACAAGAGACCCACTTCAGACCTAGAGACACATACAGACTGAAAGTAAGGGGATGGAAAAAGGTATTTCATGCAAATGGAAACCAAAAGAAAGCTGGAGTAGCAATTCTCATATCAGACAAAATAGACTTTAAAACAAAGACCATTACAAGAGACAAAGAAGGACACTACATAATGATCAAGGGATCGATCCAAGAGGAAGATATAACAATTGTAAATATTTATGCACCCAATATAGGTTTACCTCAATACATAAGGCAAATACTGACAACCATAAAAGGGGAAATCGACAGTAACACATTCATAGTAGGGGACTTTAACACCCCACTTTCACCAATGGACAGATCATCCAAAATGAAAATAAATAAGGAAACACAAGCTTTAAATGATACATTAAACGAGATGGAGTTAATTGATATTTATAGGACATTCCATCCAAAAACAACAGAATACACATTTTTCTCAAGTGCTCATGGAACATTCTCCAGGATAGATCATATCTTGGGTCACAAATCAAGCCTTGGTAAATTTAAGAAAATTGAAATTGTATCAAGTATCTTTTCTGACCACAACGCCATTAGACTAGATATCAATTACAGGAAAAGATCTGTAAAAAATACAAACACATGGAGGCTAAACAATACACTACTTAATAATGAAGTGATCACTGAAGAAATCAAAGAGGAAATCAAAAAATACCTAGAAACAAATGACAATGGAGACACAACGACCCAAAACCTGTGGGATGCAGCAAAAGCAGTTCTAAGGGGGAAGTTTATAGCAATACAAGCCCACCTTAAGAAGCAGGAAACATCTCGAATAAACAACCTAACCTTGCACCTCAAGCAATTAGAGAAAGAAGAACAAAAAAACCCCAAAGCTAGCAGAAGGAAAGAAATCATAAAAATCAGATCACAAATAAATGAAAAAGAAATGAAGGAAATGATAGCAAAGATCAATAAAACCAAAAGCTGATTCTTTGAGAAGATAAACAAAATTGTTAAACCATTAGCCAGACTCATCAAGAAAAAAAGGGAGAAGACTCAATTCAATAGAATTAGAAATGAAAAAGGAGAAGTAACAGCTGACACTGCAGAAATACAAAAGGTCATGAGAGATTACTACAAGCAACTCTAGGCCAATAAAATGGACAACCTGGAAGAAATGGACAAATTCTTAGAAATGCACAACCTGCCAAGACTGAATCAGGAAGAAATAGAAAATATGAACAGACCAATCACAAGCACTGAAATTGAAACTGTGATTAAAAATCTTCCAACAAAGAAAAGCCCAGGACCAGATGGCTTCACAGGCGAATTCTATCAAACATTTAGAGAAGAGCTAACACCTATCCTTCTCAAACTCTTCCAAAATATAGCAGAGGGAGGAACACTCCCAAACTCCTTCTACGAGGCCACCATCACCTTGATACCAAAACCAGACAAGGATGTCACAAAGAAAGAAAACTACAGGCCAATATCACTGATGAACATAGATGCAAAAATCCTCAACAAAATACTAGCAAACAGAATCCAACAGCACATTAAAAGGATCATACACCATGATCAAGTGGGGTTTATTCCAGGAATGCAAGGATTCTTCAATATACGCAAATCTATCAATGTGATAAACCATATTAACAAATTGAAGGAGAAAAACCATATGATCATCTCAATAGATGCAGAGAAAGCTTTTGACAAAATTCAACACCCATTTATGATAAAAACCCTTCAGAAAGTAGGCATAGAGGGAACTTTCCTCAACATAATAAAGGCCATATATGACAAGCCCACAGCAAACATCATCCTCAATGGTGAAAAACTGAAAGCATTTCCACTAAGATCAGGAACAAGACAAGGTTGCCCACACTCACCACTCTTATTCAACATAGTTTTGGAAGTTTTAGCCACAGCAATTAGAGAAGAAAAGGAAATAAAAGGAATCCAAATCGGAAAAGAAGAAGTAAAGCTGTCACTGTTTGCAGATGACATGATCCTATACATAGAGAACCCTAAAGATGCTACCAGAAAACTACTAGAGCTAATCAATGAATTTGGTAAAGTGGCAGGATACAAAATTAATGCACAGAAATCTCTGGCATTCCTATACACTAATGATGAAAAATCTGAAAGTGAAATCAAGAAAACACTCCCATTTACCATTGCAACAAAAAGAATAAAATATCTAGGAATAAACCTACCTAAGGAGACAAAAAATCTGTATGCAGAAAATTATAAGACACTGATGAAAGAAATTAAAGATGATACAAATAGATGGAGAGATATACCATGTTCTTGGATTGGAAGAATCAACATTGTAAAAATGACTCTACTACCCAAAGCAATCTATAGATTCAATGCAATCCCTATCAAACTACCACTGGCATTTTTCACAGAACTAGAACAAAAAATTTCACAATTTGTATGGAAATACAAAAGACCCCGAATAGCCAAAGCAATCTTGAGAACGAAAGAAGGAACTGGAGGAATCAGGCTCCCAGACTTCAGACTATACTACAAAGCTACAGTTATCAAGACGGTATGGTACTGGCACAAAAACAGAAAGATAGATCAATGGAACAGGATAGAAAGCCCAGAGATAAACCCACGCACATATGGTCACCTTATCTTTGACAAAGGAGGCAGAAATGTACAGTGGAGAAAGGACAGCCTATTCAATAAGTGGTGCTGGGAAAACTGGACAGGTACATGTAAAAGTATGAGATTAGATCACTCCCTAACACCATACACAAAAATAAGCTCAAAATGGATTAAAGACCTAAATGTAAGGCCAGAAACTATCAAACTCTTAGAGGAAAACATAGGCAGAACACTCTATGACATAAATCACAGCAAGGTCCTTTTTGACCCACCTCCTAGAGAAATGGAAATAAAAACAAAAGTAAACAAATGGGACCTAATGAAACTTAAAAGCTTTTGCACAGCAAAGGAAACCATAAAGAAGACCAAAAGACAACCCTCAGAATGGGAGAAAATATTTGCAAATGAAGCAACGGACAAAGGATTAATCTCCAAAATTTATAAGCAGCTCATGCAGCTTAATAACAAAAAAACAAACAACCCAATCCAAAAATGGGCAGAAGACCTAAATAGACATTTCTCCAAAGAAGATATACAGAGTGCCAACAAACACATGAAAGAATGCTCAACATCACTAATCATTAGAGAAATGCAAATCAAAACTACAATGAGATATCATCTCACACCAGTCAGAATGGCCATCATCAAAAAATCTAGAAACAATAAATGCTGGAGAGGGTGTGGAGAAAAGGGAACCCTCTTACACTGTTGGTGGGAATGTAAATTGATACAGCCACTGTGGAGAACAGTATGGAGGTTCCTTAAAAAGCTACAAATAGAACTACCATATGACCCAGCAATCCCACTACTGGGCATATACCCTGAGAAAACCATAATTCAAAAAGAGTCATGTACCAAAATGTTCATTGCAGCTCTATTTACAATAGCCCGGAGATGGAAACAACCTAAGTGTCCATCATCGGATGAATGTATAAAGAAGATGTGGCACATATATACAATGGAATATTACTCAGCCATAAAAAGAGACGAAATTGAACTATTTGTAATGAGGTGGATAGACCTAGAGTCTGTCATACAGAGTGAAGTAAGTCAGAAAGAGAGAGACAAATACCGTATGCTAACACATATATATGGAATTTAAAAAAAAAATGTCATGAAAAACCTAGGGGTGAAACAGGAATAAAGACATAGAGTTACTAGAGAATGGACTTGAGGCTATGGGGAGGGGGAAGGGTAAACGGTGACAAAGCGATAAAGAGGCATGGACATATATACACTACCAAACGTAAGGTAGTTAGCTAGTGGGAAGCAGCCGCATAGCACAGGGAGATCAGCTCGGTGCTTTGTGACCGCCTGGAGGGGTGGGATAGGGAGGGTGGGAGGGAGGGAGACGCAAGCGGGAAGAGATATGGGAATATATGTATATATATAAGTGATTCATTTTGTTGTGAAGCTGAAACTAACATACCATTGTAAAGCAATTATACTCCAATAAAGATGTTAAAAAAATAAAAAAATAAAAAAATAAAAAATAAAATAAAATAAAATACCGGGCTTCCCTGGTGGCGCAATGGTTGAGAGTCCACCTGCCGATGCAGGGGACACAGGTTCGTGCCCCGGTCTGGGAAGATCCCACATGCCGCGGAGTGGCTGGGCCCGTGAGCCATGGCCGCTGAGCCTGCGCGTCCGGAGCCTGTGCTCCACAGCGGGAGAGGCCACAACAGTGAGAGGCCCGCGTACCACAAAAAACAAAACAAAACAAAACAAAAAACCTAGGAATAAACTTAACCAAGGAGGTGAAGACCTATATGTTGAAAACTATAAAACATAAAACATTGATAAAGGGATTTGAAAATGATACAAAAAATGGAAAGATATCACATGTTCATGGATTGGAAGAATTAATACTATTAAAATAGCCATACTACCCAAAGCAATCTACAGATTTAAGGCAATCCCTATGAAAATACTCATGACAATATTTTACAGAACTGGAACAAGTAATCTTAAAATTTATGTGGAACCACAAAACACGCCAAATTGCTCAAGTAATCCTGAGGAAAAAGAACAAAGCTGGAGGTATAACTCTTCAAAACTTCATATACTACAAGGCTACAGTAATCAGAACAGCATTGTACTGGCACAAAAACAGACACATAGATCAGTGGAACAGAAGAGAGAGCCCGTAACTAAACCCATGCACCTATGGTCAATTAATCTACAACGAAGTTCACAAGAATATACAATGGAAAAAGACAGTCTCTTCAACAAGTGGTGCTGGGAAAGCTGGACAGCTACATGTACAACAATAAAATTAGAACATTCCCTTTCATCATATACAATAATAAACTCAAAATGATTTAAAGACCTAAATGTAAGACATGATACCATAAAATCCTAGAAGAGAACACAAGGGATTAATATCCAAAATATACAAACAGCTCATACAACTCAGTGTCAAAAAACAATCAACCCAATCAAAAAATGGGCAGAAGACCTAAACAGACATTTTTCCAAAGAAGACATACAGATGGCCAACAGGCACATGAAAAGATACTCAGCATCACTAATTACTATAGAAATGCAAATCAAAACCAAAAAGGGGTATCACCTCACACTGATCAGAATGGTTATTATTTAAAAGTCTACAAATAATAAATGTTGGTGAGGATGTGGAGAAAATGAACACTTGTACGCTATTGGTGGGAATGTAAATTGGTGCAGCCACTGTGGAAACCATTATGGAGGTTCCTCAAAAAACTAAAAATAGAACTACTATATAATCCAGCAATTCCACTTCTGGGTATATATCTGGAAAAACCTAAAACACTAATGAGAAAAGATACATGCACCCCAATGTTCTTAGCAGCACTATTTACAACAGCAAGACATGGAAGCAACCTAAGTGTCAATTGATAGATTAATGGATAAAGAAGATATGGTATATATACAATGGATTACTCAACCATAAAAAAGAATGAAATTGTGCCATTTGTACCAATATGGATGGAACTGAAGGGTATTATGCTAAGTGAAATAAGTCAGAGAAAGACAAATATCATATGCTATCACTTATACATGGAATCTAAAAAATAAAAGAAATGAATATATATAGGAAAAAATAAACAGACTCATATATATAAAAGACAAACTAGTGGTTACCAGTGGGGAGAGGGAAGAAGGGAGGGGCAAGACAGGGGTATGGGATTAAGAGATACAAACTACTGTGTATTAAATAGATAAGCAACAAGGATATATTGTACAGCACAGGGAAATACAGGCATTGTTTTTAATAAGTTTAAATGGAGCATAATCTATAAAATTATTGAATCACTATGCTGTACACCTGAAACTAACATAAATTGTAAATCTACCTCGATTAAAAAAATTTTTTTAAATAAGAAACATCTGCCTCTCTTGTAAGTGTTCTTGCATGTCAGTCAAAGCTTTGCTGTCATGATGAGCTGGTGTAATTCTTCCTTTTTCCTCTCAGCTATTAAGATGTATTCACTTTTGAACCTTCTCACTTCCTTCACTCTATCTCAGTCTCTCTTTTATCTCATTTTCCCTTGCTTATAAGAAATTGAGGCTCTAATAAGGTCTTTGGAAGGAAATGGAGATGCAAGAAGCAAAGGAAGAATGATAATGAAGACAACAACTTGGTTTGTGCTATGGAGTGGCAGGTTCAAAGTATGGGTTCTGAACAACACTAGGGCATCAGGAAAGTGATAGAACCCAGGAGTAGAGCAGAGTGGCATTAGGATGGGCTTTTGAATCAGACCAGGTAAGATTTGATTTCAAGTCACCCTGTTACTATGTGACCATGGGCTAAGTGTTTAACTGCTCCGAGGCTTTCTTTTCTGAACATTGAAACTAACCCCCTCCTCACAGTGCTACCAGGAAGATGACATAAGAGCTTGCGCATCGTGCCTGTTTTTGAGGACTTGGTACATAGAGCCCTGGTAGCCATCAGCAGTGTATTCTCTTGACTGAGGACTTTCAGTGCCCTTGATGGTTTGACTTTATGCCCCTGCTATGCAGCAGGCAGCTTCCGTGGGCCTCTCTGAGAAGCTAGTGAGGGGCATCCATCATACCAGTGGGGACCCCCTCCCAAGCCGGAGTCAATGTCTTCAGAACATGGGTGGCTCTGACTCCTTCCTTGGAGCTTCATTCCAAATCCTCCATAAGGTTTCTTCAACAAAGCTGGAATTCTTGGGGGCACTTATGACAGACCCCTTTTTGAGTAGCCGAGGGAATTCCACTGAGATTTCAGCTCTTCTGATTTATACTTACTATTACCTTCTTCTTTTATTTTAAATTCCGGCATTAAACCAACTGTGTGAAGTTGGCAAAAATGGATGGCATTTCTACGGTCCCTTAAAACTTTGTTCTCTAAGTAATTCTGAAAACTGAATAACATTTAAATTTAATGTGGTAAAATTAAGGCCATGGATTTGCACTTTACATATCTGGGTGGTAGCTTTTCTCTGCAAACCCTGCTCTATGAGTCCATGTAGGTCTGTTGAAAGATTTCTTGCCTTCTGCTTCCCTATGCTGGGTTTCTAGGTAGGAAGCATTGGATAAACTGCAGGTTTTAGGCCTTTCTTGAAGACTGTCTATTTCAGCCTCTAGGATGGTTCCTGTTTTCCTGAGGTGGAACAAGATGGTTCCACCAATCTTAAATAAAATCAGCAGAGAGGAAACCATGCTTAAAGTAGCAAGAATCCCGATTCTTTTGGTGGGTCCTAATTAGCTTTTGGTGGCTATAAAAAAGAGGGACT
This sequence comes from Lagenorhynchus albirostris, assembly GCF_949774975.1. Lineage (NCBI taxonomy): Eukaryota > Metazoa > Chordata > Mammalia > Artiodactyla > Delphinidae > Lagenorhynchus > Lagenorhynchus albirostris. Next base: position 121,071,874 of record NC_083096.1, read on the forward strand.
TCCCTGGTGGCACAGTGGTTAAGGCTCTGCACTCCCAATACAGGGGGCCTGGGTTCGATCCCCGGTCAGGGAACTAGATCCTGCTGCAACTAAGAGTTTGCATGCCACAACTAAGGAGCCCATCTACCGCAACTAAAGGAGCCCACATGCCTCAACTAAGGAGCCCATGAGCCGCAACTAAGCAGCCCGCCTACTGCAACTAAGACCTGGTGCAACCAAATAAATAAATATTTTATAAAAAAGAGAGAAAAGGAATGGCTAGAAACCATTTTATGCCATGTCATTTAAATAATTACAGTGTTTATTTCAACTCACCAGGTAAACTGATGAATAAGCAAATCAGTCACCATCTACAGCATGAAACCTGAAACATCAGTGTGTTTTTGGTAGGTGGGGTCAAGAGAAATCAAACAAGTAAAAGATTTTAGGAATTATACAGTTATGTTCTTTTTTATATGGTTTCCTTGGAGCATCAGGGTATTTTCAGATTGCTAACTTAGCATTTATGTGATAGAAAGAGATAGAGAATATCTGAGCACAAAATATCCTTCCCACCTTATACAAGAAGTAGATGTTAAGATGAAGAAACAAAATACCTGGTACAAAATATATTAAACTTTAACAATGTTCCTGTGTTTTCCTAATTTATTATGTGTAAATTATTTCTTGAATTTTTAAAGTTAACCTTTTTTTGAAAAACAGAGTTGTTTTATTTTTGCTGCTATTCAGAACTTAAAATAATAATTTTGGTTTGCTCCTGACGCAATTTGTTGTTCTCGTTGTTTTGCATATGTTAGTCTTGGGCATGTAAATTGCTCTTGAACTGTTTCTACCAAGTGTGGGCTATTATGAAACAGTCACTCTCAAATGGTACTTAATGGAACTTAAAAGCAGAAAATAAACCACAAGTAGGGAGGACCCTTGATGGGCCTTGATTGCCTCAAAGCACTGTGCCTGCAGTGTGTATGCCTGCACCAGTACAAGAGGTACAAATGCATGTGTGTTAGGAAGGTGGTATGGTGTGTGTGCCCGGCACACAGCAGAGTACACGAGTAGTGCTCATCTATTGCTACTATCTTAGGAATACAGAAACAATCTCTTTCTATCTCTTTATAAGACCCTTAGCCAGATACCAAAATTACTTTAATGTTAAGAACAGAAATAAGAACTGATCAAAAATGTTTCCCATTATGTTCTACTGTACATTCCCAAACCACTGAACAGCCTCATTAGGTTTATAACATGGTGATCTTGGAGGGAAGACCTCTACTGCTGCAATCGTCAAAGGGAAGATTCACAACTATGGCAGTGCAAGCTATTTGGCTGTCATTTGTTCCCCGGCCAGCTTTTAGCTAAATTTACATTAACGTGTGCCATGTGTATCTCATTCAAGCTCCAGAGAATTGGAATTCCTGCCAGTACCAACCAGTCAGCCCTTGAAGAAGTAGCTGCTTGAGCCAGGCTGTGCTTACATCTGTGCAGAACTGCTTCAAGAATTTTTCCCACCTGATTCCAACCATTTGACTATCAGCCACCTATGAGGTGTCCCAGTCCACCAAGACCCCAGAGTACTGGTAATGGTACTCACAGATGCAAAGGCATGCTAATAGATTCTGCCACCAGATCTTCTCTCAGATTTGAAAAAAAATCAACTTGATAGCTACTAAACTCTTTCTGGATGGGTGGCAATGTTAAAGATTTAAAAGCATAATAACTTGCCCCGGCCCTATACTTTCTCTTCAGCGTGATCATTACAAATGCTCAGTTACTTACTTATACCCCCATTAGACTGTAAGCACCATGAGGACACAGACTCTGTCTCATTCTTACTCTATCCGGGGCCTGTCATATGGTAGGTGCTCATTAAATGCTTCTTTAATAAGTGAATGAGATGAGGAAAGTCTTCACGGAGAGGGTAGGATTTACATTGTCTTTAGAAGGACACTGAAGGTAGGTATATTAAAAACAAGAACGATATTAAGGATATCAGGAAGACAATGGGAATGACAAAAGGGAGGTGGAGAGGGAGAAACGAGTCCCATGTTTTGAACATCAGTTGGTGCACTGTTGGGGCAGGAGTGGCAGGCAGTTTTTGATGAGAGACTATAGCTGAGGCTTAAAATACAGCATAACAAGTGTCTGAGGCAGGGGAACAATGGAAGCGCCAGGAGCTGATACCATCTTAAAGAAAAGGTGTGAACCAGGAGGTAGGAGGGCTGGGGAAGGTTCTTGGTGTGGAGTCCTTAAGGACTGAGCAATAAGATTCAGAGATCAGAAGAGAGAGACAGAGACACACAGAGAAACGGAGACACACCAAAAGGTAGAATAAGAATATCCTTATCATCCAAGGATAAAGACCATTTTCTTTTTCTCCCTCTCATTCCACTAGCTGGCGGGGCCCCTTGCTGTTCACCACCAGGTAAAGTCTTCCCTTGAGAAAGGGCTCAGTGGCATGGTGCATTGTCCACACCCTTGCTGTGTGCTCCTGCTACTTCACCTCTCTAAAACTCACCTTTCTCATCTGTAAAATTGGGGTGACACTTGCCTCTTGCAGTTGGGGTGGTAATGTCAAAATTTAATGTGATGTCATCTAAAGCATGAAACATACAGTACCTGACACATCACAGAGGAGATACATATATTTTTTTTTTTTTCTTTTTTCTTCCTCCCATTTAACACTTAGCCCTAGACTCAGAAGACTTCACTCTGGAACTCTGGCCTCACTCTGGAACTAAGCTAATGTGTGATCATGGACCTCAGTTTCCTCACTGAGGAAGACATGAAGGAATGGGCTGGTCAATCTCTAAACTACCTTCAAGTGCTAAAATTCTCTAATTCTCAGATTATAAAGAAGAATGTTTGGGAATCCCGTATTTAACGATGTAATTTCTCATGAGAGGCAGAAGTCACGAACCAACTTGTCTTCATTTAGCTTCGTCAATTAGCTTTAAGGACTTCATACAACGCTTTCTGATCTTTCTCCTCACACAGGCAACGGATGTGCCTGGGAGACATAATTCTTAAAAGAGTCACTCACGAGTGAATAGAGGGGTTTAAGTCCGTGAGAGAAAACTCCCTGTTTTCCTTTGAGGCACTGTAAAGTTAAGTGTGACAGCCTCAGACAGAGACGCTGGAGTGAATAATGAAAGCACAGGTGGCGGCTATAAATGTTGGAAAGGGAGGCTATCAAATGCAGATATGGAATTACATTGAAAGCACATTTCTAGACAAATCCTCATGGTGTTTGTTATTAAACTATGCTATCTCCAGAGCCATAGGCTTGCAGAACATAATAATTATGTCACGGACCAGACCCACAGCCCCTCTGGTCCCAGACTCTGCCTCAGGCAGGGACCCAAGCAACTGATGGTAGAAGCCCTCAGCAGCCACCCAGTGCCCGCACCCCGACCTCACTACCGCCAGATGGCTAGGACTTTCAGGATACTGCTCTTATTCTTTGGATCCTGCCACAGCCCTCAACATGTGGTTTTACATAGAGGCAGCCCTCAGCAAATGCTGGATAAATGAATGAAAGGTGGGAGGTATCCCCCCAAAGTCCTCATCACTCTCAATAATGGCTAACAGATCAATGCTGTATGAAGCTATTTAACCCTTTTTTTGAATTTGTTTAATATTTTCAGCCTGGATGGGTTTGGATAATTCATGATGGAATGCTTCTGTTCATTTGTTCTCAACAGTTCTTTCCTGCTATGAGGCATTTCCCTAAAGGAGCCCTGGGTCAGATGGGAGAGGTGGCAGATGCATAAATATAAATTATAAAGCAGATTGCGAATCGACATAAAAAAAATAAACAAAGCATCATGGACATTTAAAGGTGAGGATGACTTGCAGGGAAATAGAAATGTTTTGAGGACTGAGTGGTATTTGTGTCAGGTCTTTAAGGAGTTAGAAGACTGAGTAACAGAAAAAATGAAAAGGAGGAAGATGGCGAAGTATAAAGCCTGAGCAAGGCATGAAGGTAGGAAGCAAAATCACATCCCAAAAGCAACGAGTTAGATTAAATGTAAGCTAGTTAGATAAATTAGATTAAATGTAGGCTAGCGATCGTAGGAGTTAAGGCAGAAACACAGGTTGAGGTTTTATTATGAAGAGTTTTATTTACTATTGAATTATATAAATCATAATATTTTAGCAGGTAAGACTAGGATCAAAGCCCAGGAATACTAATCTGAAAATTGAATTAAAAAGGAAAACACCTGGACTTCAGGGCTCTCACTAGAAGACTACATGCCTTGCTCTGGAAAGTGTGGTAGGGAACCAGCAGCTTTGGCACCACCTAGGAGCTTGTTACAAATATGGAATCTCTGGCTGTCCCAGACCTACAGAATCAAAATCTGCATGTGCATTAAAATATAAAAGGAGAGCAGAGAAGAGCCTGAACATAGGTGGCTGCTCAAAGATGACAGGGAGGAGATAGAGAAGAGAGATGTGGAGAGGCAACGCACATCAGGGCATCCAGGGCATCAGAAGCTTTGCACTGGGACCAAGAGAAATGGTGGTGTCATTCTCAGGAATGTCAGGAGAGGAAGGATGTAGGGTGCATGGGATGACAGGTAAGGTGAAAATCTGCCTTCACATACAGAAGTCAAGGAGCCTGCAGGGAGCATCCCGGTAGAGATGCCCAGAAGGCATTTGGAGAAACATATTAGATCACATGCAAAGTCCTCGGTAACAAAAACATTCAAATGAAAAATGTAAAAACATCACCTAAAGTGCTGGAATCGAATAGGAAGATGCCTCAACTCAAAGGAAACACAGACATTATCTAGTCCAACCCTCTCCTGTGATAGTAGGACTCTTAAACCCAGGAAGGGAAAGTGACTTGACAGATGACTCAGAGAAAAAAACTCAGCTAAATACTGGTCACCTGACTGCCAACACAGGGTTATCCCACTTCATTGTTATTCTAAAAATAGAGGCCTTGGGAACTAGCAATACTGGAATTGGGCTCAAAGAGTTATGCTAGAAATCACAAAAGAATCAATGGAAGTCTTAGCAAATGGCTCAGCAAGAAAACTTCAGGAATTTCAGGGTTGTTTCAGAATACACTTAGTATTGACATACCAATTCTATTCTGGAATGTTTTTTACATGACAACCACATTAACTAGCATTTTTATAGACTTACTGTGTGCCAGGCACTTTTCCAAGTGCCTTATATATATTAACTCACTTATTAAAACAACTATATGAAAGAGGCACTAATGCACTCCTCATTTTACACATGGAGCAACTGAGGCATAAATACAGTAAATAACCCACCCGAGATCACACTGCTAGTAAGTGGTAGAGCTAGGATTCAAACATGCAATGATTTTTTATTTTGGTATTAGAAGATGAGCCGTATGTATTTTCCCTGCTTTTTATGAAACTATAAATCTTCCTTTGAGAATCAGTTCTAACCCTGCAGAGACTGTTGAGCTAACAGAAGTGCTTGGCTTAGGGTAATGCATTCGTCTGTATCCTCTTTGGCTAATCCTTGTGCAGTTTTGATCTAACACTGGCTTCTATCCAATGATGTTCATCCACTTCCATATCCTTTTTAATGCTTTTCAGTCTCATTATCTTTAGGTCATTTCCAATGAGCATCCTAATGTGTTTGCCTCTCATTGTGTTTCAGTAACAGGAGGCAAGAAAAGACACTGCTTCTATTGTTTTCAAAGGATGAAGCCTTCTTAGCGGGCTTTCCTTTGTTCAGCTTTGGGTCTGGGTTATTTGTTCAATGGAGTTGAATTTCCTTAGATAGAAACCAGGGGCACTGGCTGAGGTTGGCTCCCTTTCTCCACCCAGAGGAAGATGCTTCCAGCATGCCACCTGCACCTCCTTGTAGCATTGCTTGGTAAAACGTGCTCTGACTGTGTTTCCCTTGGAAGATGCTGGCACAGCTCCTCTGAAATAAATCCTCCCAGCTGGAGAGAGCATGGGCTGAGGGTGGGGTGCAGAGGCCGAGGCTGTCTTATGGGGACCTTCATTAATGGCCTGTGAGTTGTCTTGATTTTCCACATGTCTGACCAAGTCAACTTCCTGCCTTGGATGTCTTTCCTTCTTGTCAAATCCCAACTTTTCTGCTCTTCATTCTTGGCCTGGCTGTGTGGGTGACTGATTTTAATTTTTTTTGCTTGAAATGTACCAAGTGTTTGCCTTCTGGAAAGAAGTCCAGAGCAGTGTCAGGGAAGGGCTCAAAGTTTAATTTGCTCCAAATGATAAAACTGAAAGTCTGTTTTCTGCCCTTCATCCCTCTCATTTCTTTTCTTTTGTAAAAAGAATTTTTAATTTTTAAATTTTACATGCAATAAAATCAACCATTTAAATGTATGATTCTATGAATTTTAACAAATGTATAAAGTCATGTAACTGTCACCATAATCATTCTTTCCTTTTTTTTTTAAACTCCAACTCTCTGGAGTTTAAGTATTAAGTAAACATGTTAATACTTTGTATAACGCAATAGAACTATTATTAGCACAAGACTTGGTGACTTTATTTTTCCTAAAGAGGACTGTGTTATTCATTAAGACATTGTAAACATTGCAGTGTTTTATTTATCTCTAAGAGAAATTTCCAGTTCTTGAATATACAAATATAAATGAACAAGATCAACATTTTCATGGTCTAATCCATTGATTCTACCAAGTGTACCTTTAAATTTCTTTTTCCCTTTGGACTAGCATGAATAATGTTTTAATGGTTTGTTTTATAAAGAATCCTGATTTTATTACTTCATTTGAGCAGTATTTATTTAGGACAGGATAAATAAATGATATCTGATTGAGAAATGATATTTACATCTCATAATGTGGAAAGCAATGTTGTGAAAACAAAATAAGCAGAGGCACACAAATGGAGTCAAGCTTGACTATCACTTCAAATCACAATTTCCAGATTTGGGAAAAAGTAATAATCATGTGAGAATGTGGCTAAAGGGAACAATCTGTCTGCAGCTTTGTATTCAAAGCCAAAAAGATAGGGAGAGAAAAAGAATCTAATTAATGGAGAATAATCTGTATGATCCTAAAAGGCAAAACAAAGCAAAAGCCCAAAAGTCAATTTAGATATCTTGACTTTTAAATTTTTGAGTAAAAAAATTTTTTTCTTTATTTATTGAAGAGTCTTTTCATACACCATCCATTTCTCTGTCTGGCCTCTCATTCTTCAAGACCCAGCTAAAAGGAATCCTTCCCTGAAAAGTTTTTCTGATTCCCCATTCTCACCTGTGTTCAGCTAAACATCTCCTAGAGCACTGACATTTTATGTCACAAACATCTGTTGATAAGTCTGTCTTCCTCCTTGGGCTGTGAACTCCTTAAGGAAGGGGCCATGTCTATTCACCCTTATTTTGACAGAGGCCTAGCAAAGAGCCCAAATGTTAATGAATGAAAAGTAAATGGATAAGTATCACTGAGCAGTTGGTTAAATGGTCAATACCCATACTCATTCAGTTGTGTTAACTAGGCACAGCAAGGCGCTGGAGATACAATCATGAACAAAATGGCCCTGGTCTTTGCACTCAGAGAGCTTACAATCTGGTGAGGGAGAAGAATAATAACAAATATCATCAATTTTAGAGAGGGTGTTTTTTCCTTAATTGATAGAATGCATTTTAAATTAAGTCATTAATATAGTTCCATTATTATTTTTTTATGACACTACTTATATTTGATATTACTCCAATGAGATTTTAGTTTCAGCAAAGGACTATTAACTATGACATCAACATACCTAGAAAATATATGAGTGTTTATTTCTTGGGTTTTCTTGTTTAAGTTACTAAAGTTATACAAATAGTTATATATACAGCTCTATATAATTTTGTTTATATATATAGGTATAATATTAGTGGAATCTAGTAAAGAGAGCAACGATTTGAATTCATAGATGATAGTTCTAACTCCAGATATGCCAATAAGCAACTCTGTATCCTTAAATGTTAACAGGTCTTTCTCTTCTCAGCATAAAGAGCTCTAAAAGGGACATTGTGAGGCCTAGATAATAACTGTAAAACCTAATAAATTTAAAAATACAATGATGTTACAAATTTTAGACACGTTACACAATTCCAGTAAAGGAGGATTTACTGAGTACTTCCTCTGTTAGGCACACTGGTCCAATTAACATAAATGTGGGATTGGGGAAGAAGAGCTACTTTGCAGAGAGGATAATGAGTTAGTTCTAGATTTTTCTATCCATTATTACTTGTTTAACTGCAACTTACTTGGGAGAAAGAGAGGGGAGGGAAGGTCCAAATGACATTTAGTTTTCTACTTTATTCTTTGAATTTTTGTAGGAGAATTTTGAGATACCTCTTGACATTACCCACAGCAGCCACAGTTGAAGGGACTGCCCAATTCGAGTAGGAATCTCCCCCGCAGTTACATTTAGGGAAATTATAACTCATTCTTCAAGGTTTTAAGAAACTTTCATCTTGAGAACACATCATATAGAAAAGTTCTCAGCAAGAGTGGATAAATGAGGCCTTCAAACAGGTCATTTGGTGAAGAAGGTAGGCCTCTCAGGGGAGCCGCAGGAGGGAGAAAAAACAAACTTTAACTACCAGAGGGCCTTTAACTTGTATTTTTGTTACATACTGGAATTTAGCACTAAATTAAACTTACATGAAAATAATTTAAAAAATGAAACTACTACATCAACCTCATACCATTTACTCTACAAATTCCGGTGAAATTTGAAAATCTCTGGAAGGTTGGAGTATGATGGCCTTGACAATGAACACTTGCCTTTGACACCCAATCCATAAACTACATTGTACACACCAGCTGCATGTGCCACTTGTACTGAAATCAATAGAACGAGCTGCTAGTTCATGTCTCTTCACTTTAAGGCTTGAATTATATTTATGATGATATTTCTATAAATTAATGGTTTTCTTGGCTGCTAGTAACTTGCATTCAGATTATTCAAATTTTGATGGCAAGCGAGCTCTTTAGAAATGGTTTGATTAAATACAAGAAAACAAGGGGAAAGAAAAAGCATCATAATTTGTTTACTCATTGGTATTTTGTTTTCCTTCATCCCAAGAAAGAAGAAACCTGCTTAGGTTCTGATAATGCCATTTATCTGTCAGATGGTGCAGGCAGGAGCCAGCTGTTTCCTATGAAGATATCTTGGGAAATGGGAATGGTGCTTTCTACAATGGCAGATGCTATCTGACACCATTTCTAGAGGACAGTTCCTGTTGAAATGTTGTGGGAGGGTTTTCTAAAGAACACACAAAGATGTCAAAAATGGTTAGTGCTGATACATGCCAAAGTCAATGCAAAATAAGTAGAGAGGAAAGTGAAATCCTCTTTGAAGGAGGAAGGAAAGGTTCGGAAGATATTCAAAAGCAGGCAATGTCCACAACGTGCTGAGAGGGGGATTGGTAAAACTGTCTGGAACCGGGGCTGAAAGTTGAAACCTGTGGCCACAGGCACTGGTACCCAGATCTTAGCCAATGTTTTCATAACAGAGGTTAGGGATCTGAGCTTGGTGATGGAAGGAAGAGAAAGCAAAGCTCAGAAGTCCTCACACGCTTGGAGCTGGGTCATTTTACCTAGGTTGATCTTCCATTGGAGAAGATTAAGAATTCTCCTCACACTCAAAGAGAAATAAAATCTCCACATATAGAGTGCTGGACCTAGGCCTGGGCTCCACAGATGAGCGGCAAGTCAAATGGCAGCAGTTCCAGGGGAGGGGGCCCAGGATGGAGGGAACTGTGAAGCTCTGGTCCATGAGAAATGATCATGGCGAAAAGGAGTTCAGGGTACACACGACAAGCCTCCATCAAACGTTTTAAGAGCTGTCAAGTAGAGTCTTGGTCTGTGAGTTCCTGAAGGCTGGGCTAGAATACTTAGGAAAAAGTCACGAAGTGTATAATTCATCTGAAGATAAGCAAAACCAATATGTTGGACAAGCAAAGTGCGTGGGTATAAGCATAAACAAAAGTTGCCTTTTTCTCACAGTCTCTTTAAACCTGCTCTTTGAGAGTAGTCTTTCCCTATCCTGGATGAAACCTTGGGCGAGCCCATGACTTTCTGTTCTCTTTTAGGTAAAAGAAAGTTTTACAGCTACTTAAAGTCAAAAACATAGCCTCAAACCAGTACTTAAAGGTGACAGGGATGTCGAAGGGGATGGCCCTTCTCTGTTTCCCTGCCTCTTGTTGCTTCTCCTCCCCCAGCTTGCTCACTGTGATTTCTGACCTTTCCGGGTAGAAGCAAAGGAAGGAAGAAGAGATGAGCTGGGGCGGGGGTGGGGTGGGGTCGGGGGACGGCCGTACTTGGCTGCTGTATGGTCTCACGTCCACAGTTCTCTCGACCTGGATGAATGTAATCTAGTCTGACAGTTACTCCTTTCCCCTCTGACCCTAGAAATCTTCCTCCAGCTTGTCTTCTCCTGAGGCTTTAGTGCCCTTTGGGTGGCCACTGAACAAGATTTAAGAAACACCCCACGATGGCTTGCTTTTTTACACGTACATAACTTAGACGTGCAGGCCCTGGCAAAGCAGCTGTCCAAGCAGTTCCTTCTCTCTTCATCCTCCCTTGCTTCCTGTGCCCACCAAGGAGAGGAGGTGAGTATCCAGCTTTCCAAGTGGACCCCCAAAGCCCCTTTCCCTTGAATTGAGATCATCGTAAGGAAGGGACTCTCCAACCTTCCCCCACAGATCATTTCCAGTCTCCAACAGCGTGACTCTTTTATATCCTGTATGTTGCAGATAAGTCTTCTAAGTATTTCTCAGTCATAGTGGTCTGTCTCTTAATCCATTTTGGAATTTGGTGTTTATTGTCAACAGAAACCGCAATGAGAAGAGTTCCGTGTTAACACCCTCCAAGGGAGGACTTTTTCACCTAAATAGTATACTATTTCTCATGCTAAGGTGGGGACCGGAGTCAGTGGGCAGTTTCCAAATGTCCAAGACTTTGGACTTGTTTTACACTTTTACGGCGGTGCCTTGGGGGCCATAGGTGGAGACAAGAGGGACATCTCGCGTGGTGCTCGGCCTCCTCCACCCTTCAAGCATCAGCTGCAGCAGCTTCACTACTATGTTCCTTACACGCTGAGTTTTTGTGTAAGATTTCATTGATTTCAGTCAAATAAAAGGTGGCTTACCCAGTAAAAACATCTTGACTGGTGACATTCACTCATTTTCCTACTCTAAGCAAGACACCAATCTAGGCAGGTTCATCCCGATCCTAGGCGTCCAGAACTACTATCACGGTTAATCAGCAGCTTCCAATTCCAATGAAAAACACCTCTTTTTAGTTCAGCCATTTACTCATTGGAGGAACTTGGGGGAGTAACTGAAATTCTATGTATCTCAATTTTCTCATCTGTTAAATACCTATCTGTTAGTATTGTTTTTAATCCTGTATGTCAAGTGCCTAATGCGATATCGCAATCACTGTTGGTACGCAGGAAATCACAGCTGTACAGCCTTTCAAAGCTTCCTTGGAAGATAATGTGCAATTGTCCCCCACAACCATCCTCTAAGTTCATCAGTTTGAAGAACTTTGCTCTGTGCCAAAAGGATATGATGTCCTCTCAAACCATTTCCTTCTCCTACTCTCTAAGTAAAAGGTTTAAACCTCTCAGAGAGTTTCCTTGAAGCCTTTATTATGGGTACAGGCATAAAGAGCCCATCTGGGAAGCTGTACCTAAACAGAAACCTGAGCAAACCTCATTACTGGATAGCCCCATAAATGTCCTCCCCACCTTGAATGGAGACCCGCCACAAGGCACTGGAAAGAAGCTTTATAAAAATAAAAGAATGAATAACTGTTGTGTAATTCTGCTTGGAACTTGCAGTCACCTCTAGTCTACTAACTTCCAACATCTCTCAGTGCCCACAGGGAGTAATTTTCAATATCATGATTTCCAGATGAAGAATGGATCCCGTGATGGTTAATTTTATGCATCAACTTGGCTAGGCTATGGTGCCCAGTTGTTTGGCTTAGGTGTTGTTGTGAAAGTATTTTTACATGTGACTAATATTTAATCAGTAGACTTTGAATAAAGTCCATGATGTGGTGGGCCTCACCCAATAAACTGAAGGCCTTATGAGCAAAAACTGAAGTTTCCTGAAAAAGAAGAATTTCAGTCTCAAGACTGCAACACAGAAACCCTGCCTCAGTTTCCAGCCTGCCTGTCCTGCCCTGCAGATTTCAGACTCCAGTCTGCAACATCAACTTATTTGAATTTCCAAACTGCTGGCCTCCCCTATAGTTTTCAGGCTTGCCAGCCCACACAATCATGTGTGCCAATTCCTTAAAATAAATCTCTCTATATATCCCACTGGTTGTTTCTCTGAAGAACCCTGACTGATAAAGATTCCATCTTGGTACTCCTCACAGTACCCAGCACAGTGTTGAAGTGAGTTTTCTTGAATGGGGTTGGTTATTCCTTGAACATGAACTAGAGCATAAGTGGCCACAGATTGGGCTGTACTGGGGAAAGCACTACCCTGGATTTGATTCTGCCCTGCCACTTATTACTGTCCTGTATCATCTTCTGTACTCAGCCCTGCAACCTTCTTGGCAACTCAGTCACATAAAGCCCAGGTCATTCCCTCTGACACCACCTGTGGTTCCTGCCTGCACTGAGCCCTTTGTGGTAGAAGTCACAATGACTGCAGCACTGAGCCCCAGCTGATGAGACCCACGAGACTCTGTCTTTCCCAAATGGTTGCCCAGAGGGAACAGGTGATAAACTGGAAGTACAGGAAAATTAATGCCACATGGGACAGATGTTGATAAAAAGAAAGGAGCCAGCAGATAAACTGCGTGCTCACCCTCTCCATGACGGGATTTGGGATTCAGTGGTTTTGCATGGAAAGACCATGGGGTTCTTTCTCTCCAAAGAACCCCATGTGACCAAGCAGAATGCTCTGAATAAAAGCCCACAGGAAAGCACCACTTGGAATTGCTTTCCCTCTGTCCTTGCCTCATTTCTTCTTTTCCTACATTTACGATTCACTGGAATTGTACCCCACTCCCCAACAGTGTTGGCATGTAAGTTTTGTTTAAGTTTTGTTTTTTCAAGACCTGGGTGAAGACACTAGCTGTGTGACTTTGGTAAATCACTTGACCAATCTAAGCTCCAATCCCCTCATCTGTAATGTGGAAACAGGAAGAGTATTTTCTTCAAAGATGTTTTGAGGACTGGATGAGACAATGCACAGGTCTTGGGGACACTTTTGATAAATGACAGCTATAGCTTTTGCTGCCTCTTGCAGTAAACGTACAGGAGCAGCCCCACATGGGGGAGGGCTAAAGCTTTCCAGTGATGCCTGTGACTGAGGGGCCCAATCTGTCTAATTCTGGGGCCTATTACTAGGAAGACTGTTGCTGTTGCACATATAACCCAAGTTCTCTAATGACAACAGAGCAGAATGCCTGTTCCCTAAGGGCAGCTGGCTCCCAAGTGAAAACCATCCCCAGCACTCCTCCTAACATCATTCATCTAGTATCCCTATTTCTGTAGGGAGGAGTAAAGGGTGGGGCATTCGGTCAGAAGAATATAGAAAAAGTTCCTTCACATGAAAACCAGGAATGGTGAAAAAGAAAAAAGAAAGAAAGGAAGGGAGGGAGGGAGGGAGGAAGGTAGGAGGGAGAGAGGGAGGGAGGAAGGAAGGAAAATCAGGAATGGTGAAGACACATTCTATCTGCTGCCATGTACTATAGCACTTTATCATGTCCCACCTTGAATAAGGAGTTGCTGGGGTAGAGTTGGGGGGATTTCTCTAGAGGAAATGTCATTTATCCTGAAACAAGAAATAGGATGGATTTTGAATCTGAGATTTCAGGGCTAGAGTGCAGAGTTAGGGGAAGGAGATGGCTCTAGGCTCCAGGACGTTGTAGACATGCCTTGGGGAAAATGGCTATAGGGTATGTATATATATATCTATATCTATCTATCTATCTATCTATCTATCTATCTATCTATCTATCTATCTATATATATGTGTGTGTGTGTGTGTGTGTGTGTGTGTGTGTGTGTGTAAAATAGAGAAGCTATTGAACCAGGCATATAAAATGATGTAGAACCTGGCTTTATGGGGGCAGGGAGATTCTATCACTGAGTACACCCAGAGTGGGGGATCAGGAGGCATCCTCTTCTCCTCTATACTGGGAGAACCCTCAGGGACAGGAGCAGGGGCCTGATGTCACCGCCCTTCTTCAGTGCACAGGGGTTGTGTGAGGCTCCAGGACTACCGGGCTCGGGGTGGGAGTTCACGACCAAATCACTAGGCTTCAATGTTTCAGTGATGTCATGTGGCACAGCAGCCAAAAGAATGGGAGTTTTCAACAGAACAAGAAGTGTTCTCTCTCCAGAGCCATACTAATAGAGAACTCCTTAGACTGAGGAAGTGTAACTGAGATTCTAGAAGCTACCATGATAGGAAGGAAGAAGGACACACTTGTTGTAGTTTTGATGAGGTATCAGAGTTATTTCATTTGGATACTTAAAAGATCAGATCCTTTTTTTTAAGTTCCCTGAGTTGGTAACTTAGGATGGTTTCTTATTTACACCTCAGTATTTTGGAGACAGGAAAGCATAATGATTAAGAATATATATTCTGGAGCTAAACTGCCTGGATTTAAACCCTGGTTCTGTCACTTACAAGCATTGTGACTTGTGCTTCAGTCTCCTCAAATGTGAAATCAGGCTGGTAACACTGAACTCATGGGATGTAGGGAGGAGTGAAGAAAGCTAATGTATATAGTGCCTGACACATAATAAGTGCTCACTAAATGTCAGGTAGTAATAGTGCCTTTTTTTTTTTTTTTTTCCCTAGAGATCTTGCTTCCTCAGTGGAAACGGAGGCTCCCAAAAGGTTCCCGAACAGGCTGAGTATGCTTACAATCAACTCTTAATGATGGAGCCCTTTCTTCAAAAGAAAGAGACTGAGATGAAAAGAAACAGAATGCCAGAATTCAGAGTTTGATATTAGTGTTTCCAGCTGAGGGTTATTTTGAAGTACGAGCAGATAGTGTCACAAAGACTTGGGAGCAGCTCAGTGATCTCCCAGAGACATCACTGGCAAGTACATTATTGAGCAGAACCTGGGTGTTTCTCCGAGATCCAGGCGGGGGCCCCAAGCTAGATTATTTTTGTTTCCATTTCTGAGGTGAAGCTGGAAGGGAGGGGAACTTGGATTCAGAGAGTAAAATGAGGGCACTGGATGGGATGATCTCTAAAGACTGTTCCAGAATTCTGCAAGGCACTGAGTCTGCGATCATGACTAAAAGAAGGGAGATTAAAAAATATTCAAGGCAGGAGAATTCAGGCAGATGCTCAGGAAAATATGTCCCTACCAAATTCCTGCTGAGCCTCAGAATACCCTTGTAAGGGAAATGATGGGACTTTCATACTCGGCGTTACGGAAAATAAAGTGAAGCACATAAAGTTGGGGGGGAAACTTACACTGGTAGAGATAAGATTTTTATCCAGCTAGTCTCTCCTCATTTCACCATGGCTTAAAGTTATGTTCTATCAAAGGAAGCTTTCAAAGAATTTGGATGGACACGCTCAACAGTGGCTATAATCAAATTATTCCTATTGTCTTTTCAAATCCCCTGTTTGAGCGATAGTTATTAGGCCTAGACTTACAAGGGTAAAATAATTCATGAAATATATTCAAGTGCGACTGTCAGAAGATCTTAGGACTAATGTAATGGTCCCACATGTCTCTAAAAAGCAGTCCAAATAGTTGTGATATGCAGTATAGTTTGTGCGCTATAAGGTAATGAAGTTAGACTGTAAAACTCCATTTGATGGATAAGGATCTTAAAATGGAATTAAGGTATTGTTGCAAGAGAGGAATTCTTGTGCTTCAAGAGATGAAAGATGGGGGAAGCTTTGGCAAGTCCAGGGGTGAGACAAGCAGCTGCTGTACAAATCTCTTCGCTATTACTCTATCAGAGCAACCCTAAAGTTTCCAGTTCAGGATCTCTTGCCCTACACAGACATCAATAATTCTGCCAAGATGTTGGCTCAACATTCAATGTAGGAGCTGAAGCCTCTCAATTTGTTCCATCAGCAAAGCCTCAGATTCATCATGCTCCTTCTCTCTTAGCCATTCTGTGTCCCTAAGATGGTCTTTGTCACCCTGCTTATCATTCTTTCTTTGGAGGAAAGGAGAGAAAGGAAGAGAAACCTTATAAGGTATCAACTGAAATCTGAGATAAGATAGCAGTCTTTTCCTAGTGCTGGCTTTCTACTCATACCAAACTTCAGCATCTTAAAGCACAGCACAGTTTTAAAAAGCAAAGTAAAATTGTTCATTGTTAAGCATTAATGTTATAACTCCAGCTTGGGCAATCTTGAGGCACAGAGGACATGCCTGTTAACACAGATTCCCTTTATCTCCAGCTATCAGCCTCTTTGGGAAAGGGATTCTCATGTGAGAATGACCTCTGACAAGACCAACTATACTGGTTCCTTACCATTTTGGAAGAAGTGGTTACACCCATGCAGGTTAGCACACCAGGTAGAGAAAATATACATTAAAAACAAAAATGGGCCCCACCTCTCAGTCACTTAGTGACTCCGATTTCTTACCTGAAAATTATAAAACTGGCACGAGCCAGTGTCTCTGACTCACCAAAATGTCTGAATATTTGAAAATATGTGGATGTGGGGTACCAAGTGCACTCATCCAGAGGACTGACTCACATTTTTGGCAGCTGGGTAATGCCAAATAGCATCTCGGTCAAAGATTTCATGGAGTTAAAAAAAAGTCAGCAAAAGTAATTTTTGGCGTAAACAAAACAGACCCAATTGTTTGTTATAATTTTGTGAACCCCCGGGGCTGATTTAGCTCTGACTGTGCCTTGGTTGGTTTGCTTCCAGGACACCTGTCTCACTTCCTCAACCTTTACTATAACACGTGCAGTAAAAAAAAAAAACATCTAAAAGCTGGGTTCAAATTCCAGCTTACTAGGAAAGTTTTTGGCCACCCTGAACCTCAACTGTATCATCTGTAAAGTGGGAATGAGAATAACTTACCCTGTGGTATTGTTGTGAGGAGTAAACCCACAACACAGCTTTCCCCCTCACAGCATACCCTCAATAAATAAATAGTAGCTTAATGAGGGCAAACACAGTGTGAATTAGCACCTGCAGAGGCAGAATCAGTTATCAGGAACCTGCTGTTTAAAGTCCCTCCTACTGTCCCAGGGCTTGTCAAAAGTGTGATCTCTGACCATTTGCTGCAGAAACCCTCAGGGTGCATATAAGAGAGACTTCCGGTCTCCATCCCAGATGTGGGATGTAAAAGAGAGACTTCCGGTCCCCATCCCAGATGTGGCAAATCAGAATTCCTGGGAATCACCATTTCTAACGTCTCCCTAGTCTTCAGATGATTGTTTAGCATCTTAAAATTTGAGAACCACTGAATTAGAGTGCTAGTTAAAATGTATTACTCTTTTTAGGTATTGGTTGGTAAAGAAATAGACGAGTTATAAGTTTCAATGATTTTAAAGCACTCTCTGCAGTTCCTGAGTCCTGAGGTCCACAGATCCTCTGAAAGATTAGATAATATGGTCAATTGGGGGATGTTAAAAGCTAGTCAAGGTAGTTCATAGGGAAGTTTTTTATTTTTCCTTGACTTGCTGGTCAACTGAGTAATTTTGGGCTATTATTTAGGCCCAATGGGCAGCACTTACCCAATTCCCTGGACTATTAACCACAGTTTTATATTATTTGCTCATTTAGCTTGCTTAATAAAACTCCAACTACTGTAGACGATGCCTGGTCTAAAATCCACTTACTCTTAGACTCAATAGTCCTAAAGAAACTCTTGATCCAGGACCTCTGAAGTCTTGAACTTATAGTTGAACAGAGAAAAATTATTTAGCAGCCATGAGACACTGGGCTAGTGCAGATACATGTCAGCACAAAGGTGAGAGTCTGAACAGCAAACACTAGCCATTTTGGTTGGCCATGGATAAGTGTGGCCCTGGAGTCTCTACTGAAAAAGTAAAAATAGAGTTGGCAGAGCTGTCAGGCTACCACTGTTCATCTAGCAGTGAAACCAGGGAAGAACCATGAAGCCTGAAAAGTGAGCCAGTTTCACTGGCAAAGACTAGGAGCTCCCCCTCAGCATTAGTGGAGCCTTTATTAAATGGGCCCCACAGCTGAGTAGTGATATGGAGAATTTGGAGAAGGGCCATGAAGAGCAATCAAGATCAATCAGGCATCAGAGGAATAAATTCTTTGAGGGTCTGTCTTCCTTTAGACCACAGTGAAGGAGTCGTGGGCTGGGAGGGTGAGTGCGAGGGGGAGATTAACAGTGCATTTAGATGGCTAAGTGGTAGTTAGGAGTGAAAATATTTCTACTAAGAAGATCAAAAGAAAAAGCTTGGGGTGGACTTCAGCAGAAATTGGGCCAAAAATTGAAGACCTTGCTGTGAGGGAGAGGGTTATTCTCTTTGAGTGTGTTAGGGAAAGCTCTAATGCTGCTTTCCCACTTCAGAGCACCCTCTCTCCTCCGCCCCCCTCTTGCCTCGTCCCCTCACTCCAGTAGCTGCCACCTGTTCTTCATTTAGGGCCAAAAATATGCCAAATATGGGGCTAACTGCCTTACATTTCCATCTCATTTAATCTTCACAGACACCCTGCAAGGAGGGGAGCAGAGTGCTCATTTATAGAAGAGAAAACAGGTTCCATGAGATTAAGCAACTTTCTCAGAATCATACAGTCAGAAAGTGGCAGACCCCGATGTGTCTTATTCCAAATCTCTAAGCACTGTTTTACCCTGTCCACTTGCCCATAGCCCAGAAGGCTAGTGTGGCTGGAAGCAAGAGAGTGAGGCAAGGGCTGGAAATGAGGACAGAAATATGATGGGGTGGGTGTGGCCACCTGATGGTAAGTGCCCTACAAGGCCATGGAGGATGCTGGATTTTCTTCTGAATATGAAAGGAAGCCACTGGAGGGTTTTGCGTGGAAAAACACTAATCTAGGTTTTAAATAGATCTGTATTTTAGGGGAGAAGGGGCAAAAACCAGGAAAATAGTTGTGTATATACTTTAATAGTCCAGAAGTGAGAAGGTGGCTTGCACTAGGTGTGAGTGGTAAAGACGTAGGGAAGTGGGTGGATTCTGGAGACATTTCGAGAGTAAAAACAGCATGTGATGAATTGGTAAGTGATATGCCCAAGATCACATAGGTAATAAGGCTGGACTAGGCTGGAGTTGGAACAAGGCTCTATCTGACACCAAACCCTGTGATCTTTTCCTAACTACAGTGAGCCATGCCACGGGTTCCTGAGAAAGGGATTTCCTGAACCTGAGGCCAAAATGTAGATAGTTTCTAGCATGTAAAACTTACGACTCAGTTGTGTGTGAGTGTCTGTGTATGTATCCTGTATGTCCATGGTCTCTTCTCTTCACATACCAAAAAAGAGGAGAGGTGACAGCAGATTATCCAGAACACAGATAAAGAAACAATTACCACCCCTCTCCAAACGTTTTAGCCCACTCTGATGACTACTTAGAGCAAGGTCAGCTGACGCCTAGAATAGCTACCATGGGCATGGTGAAAGGTAAATGTTATGTTTTAAGCTGTACTAGGTAGAGGATGGGAGGAGCCACTTAACAGAAATGAAGAGACCCTGTGGCCACATTTACACAGCAAAAGCCAAGTGGAAGATTGAGCAATTACTCAGTAAGTGCAGGCTGGGGAGTCAGCCAACTTGGGTAACTCTGATAAAAGCATGTGCTTTGGATGCTTTCTCTTGCCTGAATTACTCGATAATGGTCCAACTGTCTATTCTGCTTAGTTGAAGAGAACAAGAAACAGGTCCATCTGAGTCAGAGACCTTCGGTGGACCATGGTGCAGCCCAGGCTGAGGAGCCAGCAGGGGAAGGCTGCCCACAGGAGCCCGCCTCCAAGCTGGGACAATGTAGCGAGCCTTGATAAAGAGCTTGCTCTGTCAGTGCCTTCTGCGAGGTTCTACAGACCCTAAAATGAACAGTCTTTATTCTGATGTTTCTCCAAGTCTAGTCTTGAGACAAACTTGAGAAAGAATAATTGTAATAATGTGTGTGAAGTATAGAGGTAGTCTTTTAGGAAATGATAGGAACACAAAGGCGGCAACTGACCTGCACTGGGATGGGCTGGGGAACAGTAGGGAAGGCTCCCTGGAGGACATGATGCCGGGGAGGTGGGAGGGTCCTGCAAGATGAAGAGTTAGTAGCTAGGAAGAGAGAAATGGAGAAGGGAGAGGGAAGGCTAATGTGAAAGCTGGTGGCATTTTTTCCTCTGGTGATAAGAATTTACCCCAAAATAATATTCAATAGATAATATTCAGGCTTTACTATGCAGCAGACACCTTACTAAGCACTTTATAGGCATTGCCTTATTGCATCTTCACAATAACCATTAGGGAATGGCACTGTTATAATCTTATTCTGTCTTGTGTATGAGAAAACTGAGGCACAGAACAGTTCAATCACTTCCCCACAGTCACACCAGTGGGGTGTGGCAAAACCAGGACTTCAGGCTATATGACTTCAGAGTTTTTGCAATGCTTCTCCCTGTCCTGGTTTTGTCTGTAACATGCCTTCTGTAGCCCGCGGTGCTGCCCATGCAGTTTCCACACATGTCCCTGACAGATCAGAATAAACTCATGCTTCTCTGAGGCCAGAAGTCTGCTCTCAGGGTAGAACTCTAGCAGGCAAATGACACACAGAGACAGCAACTTCGCCTTTGACCTGCCTGCTCAGCACCGCCTCAACTCTGCCCTCTTTGCTGCCTGGCACCTTGTCCCCTGCCTTATGTGAGCTCAGGATGCTCCTCAGAACCCATGAAGTCCTGGCAGACTCGGGCTCCCTCCACTTAGTTTCACCACAGTCTCCTTCCTTCCATCCCAACAGGAATACAAGCCCATCGGAGGGTGGGATCTATGTCTTGGTTAGAATTTTCCTGATTCCTCTCTCACCTTCCTTCCATTACTGATCTCCTACAAGTGCCATGCTCTGCTAAGGAGTCTGTGAAGCCAGCTTTGCCCACCAAGACTCCTGAGACATGTTTTTATCATTGTCATAAAAAGCACCAGACCATGTTCCGAAAGATAAATGATTAAGAATTGCACATGGTCTCACTTGGAGGAGTTTCAACCAAAGATGAAATTTTGTGGTTCAGAACCATGCTGGTAAAGTAACAGACTTATTCCAGTGCATCTCAAAGAAATGAGCTAATAACTAGTAGTGGTTCTCTAGAGACTTTACCCTTGTTCCAGGAAATACATATTCTGAAATTGAATTTGTAGCAATGATTTCCATTTTCACATATAGCATCATCATTCCTTTAGATTTAAAAACTATTTTTGGAAACATTCACATCACCTCTGCAAGATAAATTATATATAGATTTTATCTACCCGAATCACAGAAGGTGACACCTCTACTTGCCTGAAAAGCTTTCTAAGATGAAGAAAGGATTCATGTGGACAATGAAAGATGTTTTCCATTTGAACTGAGGTTAAGAGGAAAACTTCATTTGAGAACATGGAACTCATTACCAGTATAGATGCTCCACCTCTGACTCTATTTAAAGAAATGGATAGGGCACTGTCCTTCTGGGGTTGCTTGGGGTTGGGCAGTGCTTGCCAGACTTCTGGTGCTCTAATAGCCCAGCCTCAGTTTGCCTGATCTCCTGCTACTAGTCCCACCCTACTAAATTAATAGATCATGTTTTTACCATGTCTTTTCCATTTATCATCTCACGTTAGTCTCATAAAAATCTTCCTTTTACTGTTGAGGAAAGCGGCATCCAGGGAGGCTAAGTGTCCTTGTTCTACAGTTCACTGGTGTCAGAAATTGCTAAAACCGGGTGTCCCACACCTTAAGCTAAATGGTGTAAAAAGAATATAAAATGCAAAAGGTATACAAAAAATATTTGTTGAAGGAAGAATATTTCGAGAATTTAAGAAGAGTTCTTTCGGAATTTGAAGTTATTCTAGGATGCTCAAGCATGAGTATTATGCTAATTATTTTCCTACCCACCTCATTCAATCAATGAATTCAGTGAATGTTTACTACATTACACTGTGAATGCAATGGGAAAGCAAGTCCCTCGCAGGACTCACTATCCCTTAATTCTTAACATACTCCCTACTTTTGTCCTGTGATATCCCCCACCACACACACACACACACACACACACACACACACACACACACACACACGGTCCACCCCTAAACTGCTCTTAGCCCCCACCAAGTACAGATCCTTGGTAGATCCTTAGTAAGTACTGTTGATACAATTAGAGAGGGAGAAGGGCATTTCCTGCATGGGGCTTCACATCCTCTCAGCCTATCAAAGTCTATCTTCCTTGGAGCTGCTTATGAAACTCAAGCAATTGGGAACCACTTACAAATTTATTCTCCTGAGATCTCTACAGAGTTCTAAAAATAATCTGATGCTCTGGAGAACTCTTGCCTATTAAATCTAAAGGCCTAATTATGTTAATCAAAGTTCCCTAAATTTTAATTCCCTCGTCTGCTGAATGGGGACACGATGTACAGAAAAACATTTGAAAAGCATGAAGGGCTTTGTAAAAAAAAAAAAAAAAAAAAAAGATACCAATAAAATCATCAACAAAGCTAATAAAATATGTTATAGAGTTCCAGGTGCTAAAGTAAAATATTTGATGTCAAGTAAACGATACCTCAGGTGAACAAATGCTAAAGAATGTTCACTTAGCCGTGTATGCAGAACAACTGAAGGAAGAAAGGTCATAAAAGTGGTTGCTTGTGTTTAACTTTACCCCTTTTACAAGAAACTAGATCTCTGAAATGTTAATTAAAATTTCTTATCAAGTAATAAAGCTTTAAAAATTATCTTTTTGACTATCATATTGGAAAAATAATCGATATTAATTCCACTGGCAGGCAAGATGGACAAGTGCTCTGGAAAACACCTCAAACACAGCTGGTGGAGATGTAAATTAGTATAGCATTCTGGAAACAATGAATTTCAAGAGTCTTAAAACTATTCATGCACATCTATTCCACTTCTAAGAATTCATAGTGGGGAAATAAGAATATGAATAAAAGGGTGGCTATCGAATGCTCATCATGGTGTTACCTAACATATAGTGAATGCTTCAAGTACGGAAGTTAAGAAGATGGTATCTGGAGTCACTCTGCAGCTAGATTCAAATCCTGGCTTTGTTACGTCTCACTGATATACTGGACGTACTACTTTTAATTTCCACAATCGTAAAATAAGGGTTATAGTAACAAAAACTGTTTCATGAGCTGGTTGTGAATACTGAACAAAATATATTTAAGGCTCTCAGGACAAACTGAAAGTGCTCACAATGTTAGATTATGTTCATTATAATGAAAAATTAAAAACAATCTACATATATAATTGTTTTCTCCAAGTAATGTAGTGCTATGTATCAATTAAAATGATGTTGCAGATGAGTAGTTCGCTTTGAAAGATTATTATATTAAAGGGGAAAAGCAGGCTATAAAATAGTTTCTACTATGTGACTGAATCCAAGCAGATATTTATTAGACATTATCCAGTGTACTTGTTTTGAATTCAGGTCCATTTCTTCTCTAAAAATTTGGCTGTATTTCAAAAGAACAAAATCAAATAGTGCTAATTTCAGTTCCTTTATCTCCTGGAATGGAGATCACTGAGAATTTTTCCTGGGCTAATATACTTTTGGTACTTAGCGTATTGCAATCCAAATGACTTCTGTTCTAAATAATAAAGTAGAATAATTTCTTTCACTAACAGGTAAAGTCCTTCATGCCACAACACAGTCCCAAGATCCCATTTAGTCTCATATAGCTACTAGAGTAATTATATACATAATTAACCAAGTCAAGAAATACTATAGCTATAAGTTTTCAAATGCTTATAACAATTTTTAACAGCATGAACTATAATTCTAACAATATGTATTATGAGATATTCAAAACACATGTACTTTAAAGTAATGTGGAATTTAAGAATGACATTTGCATAATGTACAATTACTGCTAAATGTTAAAGCTACCCTGTCTTACTAAGAAGAATCACTTAAGGGTATAGACTTAGTGTGACTTCATTTTTAATGTCTGAATTGATGAATTCAATTGATTGCAGAGCAAGAAAGTTATCTTTACCCTCTTACAGCTCATGAATCTCTGAATGCCTAAGAGATAACTTATTTGTTACCCAGGTCTTTGCTAGTCCAACAATAAAACGTCTTCCTCCAAGCCTCACAATAGTCGTTTGATCACCCCCTAATTTCAAGCAAATAAGTACTGTGCCTACATGCTTACACTGAGTATTACTAATATATAAATAATTCAGTTTTTCCCTAATTTAAAGTTATAAATTAGGACCTCTGACTTCCACTGACAGAAATGAAAACATAGTCATATATTTGTAACACATGCAAATTTTTTTTTAGTATTTTCTTATCATATTTTATTATTAACAACTTTATATGCTGGATATATAAGTCTCATTCATTTTGACAGCTTTGAACCTTTCTGTTATGGAAAGTTTACTTCAACTTTGGGCATTCATCCTTGGAACTAAAAAGGGTAGTGATATGGTTCGTAAAATTTCTCTGAACACTCAGAGGGTGGTGAGTATAGGAAAAACACAAGAGAGAGGAGGAGGAACATTCACAATCAAGCACCTCCCAAGATAAATGGTGCCAATTATATGCAGCTGGGAAATGCTATAAGCTGCTAACAGTGCAGGGGTTGGCTAGACTACAAGTGCTTTCCTCCACATCTGGTAAAGGTAAAGCTGACCTCACCACTTTGTGCCTGGGACAGGTAAACAAAAACACAAGGAGATTAGCATCAATTTCACAAGATCGGATGGAGTGACTACTGGCTATGTTTTCTGTTTTTTGGCCAGAAGGATTCTAACTGGAGTAGAAAGTTTAAAAAAAAAACAAAACACTTTATTTCCTCCTTTCTCCCATAGTGAAACTTAGGATTGTTGCTTCTGGTTTGAGGTAGATAGTAAGTTACTGACATCCACGTGACTGCTTTCTGGTTGCTTTTATGATTACTAGAATAGAATTACAAATACTCCACTATTACTTCCAGTCCTCAGCCAGATGTGAATTCGCCAAGTTAAAGATGCAAACTTAAGATTCTTAAGAATATTTTCTCACTACCTTTTTTTTCCCTGATTGGTATATAAAAGACAAGAAGTGAGTACTGATTAAATTCTTTAAACCCCAAAATTAGTGAGGGTGGCACTACTTACTTTTGTATTTCCGAGACAAGTGTCCACTGCTACATAGGATAAAGTCCTGAGGTTTAGATTTCAGCTCTCAGAATCACAATCCCTAAAGAGGGTTCACTAGGAAGAAAAAGTAAAGAGTCTCTGCTCTAGAAGCATTGATCACAAACTCCAAATATTTCTAGTCCTCCTTTTTCAACCCTGAAGAAAAATATTCCTATGGCCCACATTTCATTTCTGATTTGGGACACCCCAAAAGGTCATTTTGAAAAGTGCTCTGCCTTTTCTTTCATATTAATTTTATTAGATAGTTCAAAAGGGACAATCTGTCAAATTAGATATTTTCATGTATTCTTTTGTTGAGTAAGTGCAATCATCTACAAATAAGTTTTCTATTAAAATGTACTCACAACACAGCTCAAAACAAAATGACTTTTTAAAATTAAGAATTGTTATATTTGAAAGAGGCTAACGTCAACTTACTGCTGAAAACACACACACACACACACACAAAGGATTAATTGGTTGAAACTTTCACAAGAATGGAAAATGTTTAATAAACTTAGAATGATGGGCTTATTAAACTATAGTGTTATTTACAGCCATAGTTCATCAACCACAAACACAATAATGTGTTTGCATGGCATGCTACAACAGAAGCTTTATTCAGTTCATTCAGAAAACATTGGCAAAATAAATTTCAGTTGCAAATTCACAGATACAAGCTTCAAAGTATAAAGCTGTATATAACAAAAAATACAGGTAATATTTATAACAATAACTTACAGATACAAACTAATGATACACTACAATTTCACAAAGGATTGTAAACATTTTGCACACTTGTCAGTCCTTTCTTTTAGGCAAAGTGCTCTTTTGATGACAAATAAATTAACAGATACACACTCGAGTGAACTATTTCCATACAATACAAAAAAAAGTTTTGATTTGTTTTCTTCTTGTAAACATAAGTTTTACAAAAAAATGAAGAATCAATAAAAGTGTCTTGCAGGCCAACTAGAGATACATACCTGGGCAGCAAAGTGATGTTGGAAATGCTTTGGATGTTAAATAAAAAATTAACATTAATATATTTTCAATGGTATTTTATACATAATAAATGACAAGTTTATATCCTTAATCATTTCTATCCCTGAAAAAAGGAATTAGGTATGACTTATTGGCAGTTGTGTCATTGAATGGGGTAACAAGGGCTGGAGTCCAAGGGTTGTTGGTGAATGAGCTACAAAATAGAAAGAAATTTGTGGATCAGTTTTGTAGGGTAAATAAAACTGATTTAAAAAACAAACAAAAAACAATCCAAGGCAATGTTCTCTCACTACTGATTTTATAGCTGAGGGCACCAAGCTACACTCATTCCACTGACCTCAGCAGGAGCATTAGCTTATTCAGCACAGTGAGTATAGTATTAAATGAGAATCCAGGAATGGTTTACCCCAAAATCTTTACTTGGGGTCACAAGCTTTTGCCACTTTACTGTCCTCCATCCATACCCCATTCACTGCACTTTACCCTGCAGCTAGAAACACGTGAGCTTTGCCTGCATACACGTTGCTAGCTTTCATATGAAGGTGCCTCTATAGGGTGACCCCTGCCCCAAATTCTCATTTATGAATGCTGAACTGCCTCGTCCCTAAACATACATCAAAACACATTTGACTTGGGCAACACTATAGTCATTCATGTGAACACACACAACTTTAATCCTAGTGTAGGTAAATGCATCAATGGTATAGGCTCTGATTTTTTCTTTAATCAAACCTTAAAATGAACTTTCCACTCTCAGTAAGAACTATGTTGCTTCAAACCAAATGTCCCTCTAAGAGCAATTAAGAAAGCTGGACAAAATTTTTAGAAATCTATTTGAAGACATCTGAAAGATACCCAGGTAGTGAGAACTTGCAAAGTCAAGTCCCAGAGAAGGAGAGAAATAAAATGAGGCTACATTTCCTCCACAAGTTTGGCAACAATTTTAAAAGAAAAGGAGTATGAGAGGCTGAGACATTTAGCAAAGTTTTCAGGAGTTAGACTTTGGGTAGTGGGGAATAAATATGAAAGATCAGGGACCACTGAAGAGAAGCCCTCGTTAAAAATGACAGACACAAAAACAAAACAAAATGTAAGATTTTCTGGGGATCCCAAAAAGCTAGTTCCAAGGAGTAGTGACCCCGAAATACACCAGTCCTTGTGAGGACTGATGCCTGATTGGATATACAATGGAGAAAAGACAGTCTCTTCAATAAGTGGTGCTGGGAAAACTGGACAGCTACATGTAAAAGAATGAAATTAGAACACTCCCTAACACCATACACAAAAATAAACTCAAAATGGATTAGAGACCTAAATGTAAGACCGGACACTATAAAACCCTTAGAGGAAAACATAGGAAGAACACGCTTTGACATAAATCACAGCAAGATCTTTTTTGATCCACCTCCTGGAGTAATGGGAATAAAAACAAAAATAAACAAATGGGACCTAATGAAACTTAAAAGCTTTTGCACAGCAAAGGAAACCATAAACAAGATGAAAAGACAACCCTCAGAATGGGAGAAAATATTTGCAAACAAATCAACGGACAAAGGATTAATCTCCAAAATATATAAAGAGCTCATGCATCTCAATATTAAAAAAACAAACAACCCAATCCAAAAATGGGCAGAAGACCTAAATAGACATTTCTCCAAACAAGACATACAGATGGCCAAGAAGCACATGAAAAGCTGCTCAACAACACTAATTATTAGAGAAATGCAAATCAAAACTACAATGAGGTATCACCTCACACCAGTTAGAATGGGCATCATCTGAAAATCAACAAACAACAAGTGCTGGAGAGGGTGTGGAGAAAAGGGAACCCTCTTGCACTGTTTGTGGGAATGTAAATTGACACAGCCACTATGGAGAACAGTATGGAGGTTCCTTAAAAAACTAAAAAAAGAATTACCATATGGCCCAGCAATCCCACTACTGGGCATATACCCAGAGAAAACCATAATTCAAAAAGACACATGCACCCCAATGTTCACTGCAGCACTATTTACAATAGCCAGGTCATGGAAGCAACCTAAATGCCCATCGACAGACAAATGGATAAAGATGTGGTACATATATACAATGGAATACTACTCAGCCATCAAAAGGAATGAAATTGGGTCATTTGTAGAGACGTGGATGGATCTAGAGACTGTCATACAGAGTGAAGTAAGTCAGAAAGAGAAAAACAAATATCATATATTAACACATATATGTGGAACCTAGAAAAACGGTACAGATGACCGGTTTGCAGGGCAGAAATTGAGACACAGATGTAGAGAACAAACGTATGGACACCAACGGGGGAAAGCAGCAGGGGGTGGGGGTGGGGGTGTGATGAATTGGGAAATTGGGATTGATATGTATACACTGATGTGTATAAAATGGATGACTAATAAGAACCTGCTGTATAAAAAAATAAATAAAATAAAATTCAAAAATTCAAAAAAAAATGACACAAAACAAAACAAAATGTAAGCTTTTTGGGGGGATCCCAAAAGGCTAGTTCCAAGGAGTAGTGACCCCAAAATACACCAGCCCTTGTGAGGACTGATGCCTGATTGGACTAAGTTGATCTCCCTCTGACCTAACCACCTGCCAAAGGCAAAACTAAATCCTCTCTGGTGGAAGATATTAACCAGAGCCTCAAATTATTTATAGTTTTCATACCTAACATCTGAAGTGCAATAAAAAAACAACAAGGCAAATAAGACATGACTTGAATGAAAACAAAGAGGAAAAAACAATAGAACAGACCCACGAAATACTGGAGTTGTCAGATATGTCCTTAAGTGTAACTATAATTAATATAACAATTTTGTTAAGGAATAAAGTGATAAAATAGATAATTCTGGCACAGAAGTGGAAACTATATAAAAGAATGAAATGGAAATTCTAAAAATTGAAAACACAATAACTGAAATTAAGAACTCAGTGGATGAGTTTTACAGCCTAGACAGAGAGAGAATTAGTGAACTGGAAGACAGGTCAGAAGAATATCTAGACTGGAACATGGACGGTCAAAATGCTGGAAAATATGGACTTTTTCAATAAGGGTAGAAACCATACTTGAAGAGACAAAATCTGATCCTTTTGCATGGTGAAATACATCAAACTACCTATTCAAGAAGCATATTTAGGCACACTATACTAAAACTGAAAACCAAACATAAAGAGAAAAGCTGGGGAAAAAAAGAGATTCACTTTTAAAGGAGCAAGAATAAGACCAACAGCTGACTTCAACAATAAGTGGTATCAAGTTAGTTAACTATCTATATTCTAAACAACAGAAACAATGGAAGCAAGAAGACAATGTAATTCATACTGCCAAAGTGCTGAAAGGAAACAGCTGCCAACCTAGATTTCCACATACAGAGGAAAAACCATTTACAACTGCATCAAAACAAAAACTTACGAATAAATCTAACAAAACATGTGCAAGATTACTAAACAGAAAACTCTAGAATATAAGAGAGCATTTGAAGATGACCTAAATAAACAGAAAGACAGACTAAGATCATGGTATGGAAGACAATATTATTAAGATAGCAGTTTCCTACAAATGGATCTAATAGATATCAAAATCTCAATTGTTTTCTCTTTTTTGGTGGAAAAATTTATGGCAATACAAATGAACAACAAAGTAGGACAAGGTTGTATTACTGGATATCAAGAATATAGGCCTAGCATTATTTAAACAATTAGGTATTGATATAAAAATAAATAGACCAATAAAACAGAACAGAGGGTACAGAAATTGACACATAAATTATATGGACACTTGATTTATGATAAGTGTGGCACAGCAAAGCCGCTGAGAAATCGGTACTTTCATAAGCATAACAAAAACTTTGCTCCTTATTTTACACCACATACAAAATTCAATTGTAGATGGACTGTAAATCTAAATGTCAAAGGTAAAACAAATTTAACAAAATTTCTAGAAGATAACATAGGAGAAATATCTTCATTATCTTTGAGTAGGAAAAATTTCTTGAACAGGTCACAAGAAAAGCACTCCCCATGAAGGAAAAAAACTGATGAAATGAACTACATTAAAATTAGGAACTTGTGCTCAATAAAACATACTCTTAAGAGAGGAGAAAAAGCAAACCACTGAATAGGAGATATCTGCAACACATACAATCATCAAAAAACTTATTTATATTCAATATATAGCCAAAACTAGAACAAATCAAGGAAAAAACAAAACAGACAAGCCAACAGACCAACAAGCAAAAGACATGAATAAGCTCTTCACAAAAAGAATATACAAATGCCCAATGAAAAAATGCTCAGTCTCATCAGTGATGAGGGAAAAGCAAATGAAAATAATGAGATAACACTACACAACTAAATTGGCTAAATTAAGAAGTCACACTATACCAAGTGTTAGCAAGGATGTGAAGCACCTTGAACTCTCATGTGCTGCTGGTCTCAGTGTAAACTGGTTCAACCATTATTGGAAACTTTTTGGCAGAATCAACTAAAATTGAACATATGTGTAGCCAGGATCCTATGTTCTACTCCCAGGTATATACCAAATCAAACTGTGAATTAATGGGCACCAAAAGGCATGTACAATAAGCTCCATCACAGCATATGCATAACTGGAAATAACGCAAATGTCTATCAACCCTAAAGTGGATTGTGGTATATTCCTACAGTGGAATTCTGTATAACAATGAAAACAAACAAATCACTCATTCTTGCAACAATACAGATGAATCTCACAAACACTGTAACTGAAGGAAGTGAGACACAAGAATACATTCTGCATGGTTCGATTCATATAAAGCTCAAAAACAGGCAAAACTAGAACATGATTTTAGAGGTCAACACAATATTACTTTGGAGGAGGAGGAAAATGATTGGGAGGGGACATAAGAGAGGCTTCCAGGGTGCTAACTGCGTTTTACTACTTCATCTGGCTAGTACTTACATGGATATGTTCATTTTATTAATTCATCAAGCTGAATACTTATGTGTGCACTTTTCTATATGTATGTTTTGCTTCAATAAAAAAGTTTCTTTAACAAAACTCAGTAAACCCCAATCTAAAAATCTGGGTGTGAATACTTTCTCTGACCATAGGAAAATCAATTATTTAAATAGTTATCAGGAGAAAACAAAGAGAATGTTTTTCCTAAGTTAAAATCAAGCACTATGAGTCATTATCAATATTTGTATTTTAGCCGTAAGGTGAGTGTTAAACTTGTCCCTTAAAAGGCAGTCACCGAAATAAGAATGTTGGGTAGTTCTCCCTACTACACCCACCCCCGACAATATTTTTCAGCTCCTACTGAGGTAATAGTTAAAAATGTGAATAGTATATCAATAATATACTAGCAGAAGGTACCAGCAATTGATTGCTTGGGAGGCAGCTGTTAAATATTAGGATACCTACCATCCATGTAACTATGCAGCGCGGTTAACATTGTCCCATCTTGGGGCACATAGGCAGAATAAGCCATTTCTTCTAACATGGGTGGAGACAGCCTGGAGGGCGGGACTGCTGTGACTGGGGCAGAGGAGGAGTGATTAGGACTGACGTGTTTCTTGTGGCGTGCTCTACAGTTCTGAAACCACACCTGAGGGAGGAGAAAAGCAATGTAGCTATGTCACATCATCAGTTGAGTACATTACCAGTTCAGTTTACCAAGGAATGCAACCTCACTCTACCATATAAGCGCAGCATAAATCTAAATAAGCTTTCTAAAAAAGAATTCTGTGGACACAAGAGAAACAATTTTGCACAGTTTATCAATGGTCATTTTCTTTGCCCAAATAATAATTATTTGTTGATTTACTTAAAAACTGATTCTATACTAAGCCAGCATCTTCCAAAATAAAAATGGGGTAAGGGATTCAAAATTCCAGAAAAGTTTCCTTGGTTTTACTACTGGCATTTAGGACAAAAAGGAAAACAGAAAATGTCCTTTCATCAGAAAACTTTAAAAAATGCACTACTAAATGTATTCTCAGACACCTGCTGGACTTACTTTAAATCTTTTTTCAAATGACTAAAATCCCTACTGAGAGTTTAAAGCTTTCTACAAACCTCTTGATTCAGTTATTCCAGTCACACTGTAACCTGCTGAGTTCAATTTCTCTTAGTAAATACATAGGCTATTCTCTAAGAAGCAGGTTAAGGTTAGGCTTATAATAAGAAACAACTAGTGATATTTAAGCAGAATAAAATAACAAACACATCCACTGGTGAAACAGTTCACCGAATGTAAAGAGCTAACCAGCCTGTTGTCCACTCTACCACAGAAATAAAGGATGCATATTCTGGGTAAGCAGAGTTTTATGTGCAGGTCAGGGTAAGTAAGGCTAGACTGCCCAGATTGCTTCCAGTATCTAAGCTACATGCATTTGAACTCCCTGCTCTTAGATAAAACTTGTCTACAGAGTGTTTCTCTATTAAAATATTATAGTATTTATTTGCTATCACTCAGAACAAGTCTGTCATAAGACAGAGAAGTGGAGGGATAAAAACATTAAGGAAATTAGGGTAAGAACATTTGGGGATCAGGGGAGAAGGCTAGGGGCATAAGTCTCTACCTAGGGCTGGTAGGTAGGTACTTGATGGCACTAGGGAATCAGGGCTAAATAATGTGGAACAGAAGGAAGCTGCAAAAAAGATTTATGTGAAAAAGTTGCCCTGATATCAAAAGGCACACCTTGTCCTTGGGACTCACAAACAGAAGTCTGCAAAGTATAAACTCAAGGGGTTAAAACCAAAGGAACAGAAACCAATAATACAATGGCGTCTGAGCACGTGGCTGAGTGGTAGCACCTGAGGTATATTTCAGGAACAAGCTTAGGCATGTATCAAGGAAAAGGAGTGAGAAGTCACAGCCTTCTCCCCCTTCTTCTGGAGCGTTAGTTAGACTCTTAGGTACCTATACAGAGACTTTACCCAAAGTCTTCAGTCACAGTTCCTCCTTAACAGGTGCCACTGCTGTCACCCACCCAGCCAAGAAGACACACTCACACATTCTCCAACTTGTAAGCAGGAACTGCTGCCACCTGCCTTTTCCCCTGACAGTGCCTGGAAGACAAGCACCCAGAGGACTACATATAACCTAAAACACATGGTGCTATGATTCCCAGAGTTTCTTCAAAGTATCTTATGTCTCCAATAAATTATATACTGGATGGAAACTGTTCAGTTATTTTTAAAAATCTCAGACTTTTTAAATAAAGATGAAGAAAGCATGACATAAACAGCAGAATGACTACCTTAATGCTAATTCAAATAGCTCCTTGGAAAGATCAACAGGTAATTAAGCAGAGAGAGGTTTGAAAACACAAAGTGTCATGTAACTTGCACAGCAAAATATAGTTGAAGATTCCAGACATCAGAAAACAACTTCTGACATGAGGGCTACCTAGCTTCAGGAATAAAATGCAGTCCTTTTGACTCTCCTCACTGACTTAAAATTTCCTCCTTCTGCTTTCAAACCTCTAACAAGGGTTAAAATTTCTTATGAGCAACATACTCTTTTAAAAAATTTGAGTTCTAAATTGTAAAATACATAAGCTGAAAGCAGGCCATGTAGACATTCTGCAAAAGAAAAGACTAATGCATAAGATGAATCTCTCAGAAAACC
The DNA here is from genome assembly GCF_949774975.1 of Lagenorhynchus albirostris. Taxonomy (NCBI): domain Eukaryota; kingdom Metazoa; phylum Chordata; class Mammalia; order Artiodactyla; family Delphinidae; genus Lagenorhynchus; species Lagenorhynchus albirostris. Next base: position 121,105,774 of record NC_083096.1, read on the forward strand.
CAAAGAGTCAAATACGAGAATTTAATGTATGAAAAAGATGGAATTTTAAATTATTGGGAGATCAGTATTGGCATAATATTTAGAGGAAGCTGGCTAATAGTTTGGGAGAAAAGAAACAGAAAAATCCCTACTTTACAACATGTAACCAAAAGTCAATTCCAGATAAATTAGGGTTTAGGTGTAAATAATTGCGACCATAAATGTTTAAGGAAACAAAAGCCAATGTTGATATACTCTCTAGGTGGAGCCAAAGCTATGAGAAAAAAATATTAAGAGATTTGAATACAAAACCATGTAAAATTTCTATGTGGAAAAAATAAGTGAAAGGGAAACTGATAAACTATGAAAGTTTAACTATGATAAACAATAAACATCAGTACGATAAAGAGAAAAGAAATAACCCAATAGAAAAGAGCACTAAAAAATACAAATTTTATTTTCAAAATAAGCACACATGTTAAGGTTTACTGACAATAAAAGAAATATACATGAAAACAATGACATTTTCTGACTGCCAAATTGGAAAGGATGTAAAAGAATGACAGTTTTTAGGATTTACGTGCGTTGGGGAAAGGGAAATTTCACACATAGGTCCTGGTAGAATAAATTGGTTATGAACTTCCTGCAAGGCAATTTTTGTACTATCAGTCAAAGGCCCAAAAATGTTTCATCTTTTGACTCAACAATCCCACTTTTAGAAATTTATCCTACGGACACTACCGAACAAACATGCAAGGTATACACACAATGTTGTTCACTACAGCATTTTTATGATAGTAAAAAATTGGAAATAAACTAAATAAATTGTGCTATGCTCAATATGTGTAGCAATAAAAATGATGTAGATCTTAATATGGAAAGAGAACTTCGAGCACACTGACTGGAAGAAATAGCAGTGTTTTATCATGTTTCTGTAAGATACACAATTCATAATTCACCTCTCTGAAAGGGTATGTTAACAGTGATTGTATCTGAATGCAGAGTGTGAAAAGTAAAATCATCCATCTTTATTCTGTGATTTCAGCTCAGTGACGATCTGCTCTGTTATAATGTCTCACTATGCAGACTTTAACTAGTAAAGGTGAGACCTGTACTTACACCCTGTATAAGAACATTACTTCTACCTAATCTTTGGGTAGCCTAGTTTGCATATCAGAATCAAGGCCTAGTAATCAAATCTCTTTTCTTTAACTTTCCTAAAGTGTGCCCAATGCTAGGAAGTAGGCTAGGCAAAGAGGTTATGACTACGATTTGAGATCACTGTAATTAATCCTTCAAAAATACTGTGACGGACTATATATTCGAATTGCTAGTACTCCTTCCTTTGCCATCTTACCAAAAATATTTAAATTCAATCCTCACATATTAAAAGCCACCATCACACAGCATATTCTCCAAGTTCTAGTGCTTGAAATGAAGTTAACTTGCTCATAATACTGGTGACCTAAATACCTGGAAATTACATGACAGATGTCTGTCTGCGGTCCTTATTTCTTCAGATAATAAGAAAAGCTCTCAGAAAACCCTCCGTTTTCCTTTCCTTCCAACTTCAAAATAATCTAAAACATAATAATCATGAATCTGACTTAGCTACAGCAGTCACTGTCATTGAACGTATAGAGTCTTAGATTACAAAGACCCCTCAGACCATTAAGTTTGAACTACCTCAACAAAGGAAGCTTCACTTCCAGGTACAGGGACTCACTACCTCGATGGTAGCCTATGCCATTTTTGTAGACTTACATACTGAGAAAATTCTTGATAGTGAGTGAAATCTGTTTCTTTCCTACATTCCCTTGCAGATACCCAATCCCGCTGCCTGTGGGACAGCCTTTCACATACGTTTAAAGACACCTATTCTGTTTATACTGTTTATATTCCTTCCCTTACCATCTCTGGATCTTTTTTCCAGATAAATATCCCTGTTGCTGTTAATACCAGCACATAATTTCTAGACTTTCATGACCTTAACCTTCCTGTAAAGGGAGCACTCTTTTCACATTGGTTCCCTGTTAGTCCCTTTCTAAAATTTGGCACTCTGAAACAAACACAATACCCTGGACATTTGAAAAATACTGAGGTCACGGGACTTGCCTCTTCAGAGAGCCTCATTACATTGCACTCAACCAAATCCACTGGGAATCTAGGTCTTTGGAGAAGATACAGTATCATCAGGTCTTTCCCACTGACTTCTTGGTATAAATGATTTTTTAATTATGAAATACTTCAGGCTTAATAAACTAAAGAATAAATACCTGTTTACCAATCACCCAATTTAAGAAGTAAAACATTATATGTGCAGTGTTGGACTTAACCTTTTTTCTCCCCACTGAACTTCATCTCGATAGTTACAGTCACTAGCATTATTAATTCTTTACACCTTTTTTAACCTTAAATATTATTTAAAATTATTTTCCACTTCCCTGATCTGAAGGTAGTAGAAAATCTTGACACAGTTGACCACTTCCATCTTGAACCCACCTAACTCCTTGGCCCTCCATGATGCTTCTATACCAGATTCATTCCTTGATTCTGACTGTAATGGCCCAATTCAAACAGCTCTCTCCATAAAGTCCGTTCTTCCCTTTTTATTGTCCATGATATCTTTTGAAAGGATCTTACCCAATTTCATGGGACTGGATCTCTCTGTTTGAGTCCTGTTCATCCTTAAAATACCTGTTTATGTGCTCAACTGCTACCATCGTTATCTGATTATCACAGCTAGAAGGGAATTCATCTCCCTCCCAACTACCAAACCCGTTTTTAAAAACACCTATAATATTTCTGTCAATAGCACCATTCCCATGGATACTTTGACTTCAAATTTAAGAGTCATCTTTGATGTCTCTCTGCTTCCCCATTACAGTATCCAGGTCCTTTTCTTGTCTCTCTAGCATCCAGTACCTGCCATCAGTGTTCAGTCAATAAAACGTTTTCGGATGAATTCTAGGCCACTACCTCAGTTAAATCTCTTCTCAAAAAAATTACTATTTTGCTGGGCATCACACCTAATGTGTCAATTTCTATGCAGCCTCTCCCAACTCTAATTCTTCCCACATACTGTCACCAGACCGTTCTTCCTAAAATCATGTAAAATCTCTTCCTGCTCAAAAGAGAACTCTACATGTACAGCCTCTCCAAGTTCAGCTCCAATAATTCCATCCCCCACAATTTGCAAACATAAATCTTATCTGTCAACAGATTTGCTCTAACTCCTCCTTCCCTAGTTTTGTTTACATCACTCCCTCTACCAGGATCTTTAACAAAGGCCATAGATATCCCACCTCTTGCCCACCCCTCCCCCACTCAGTCACATACACAATAATAGAAAAGTAGAAAAAAATTCTGGCCTCAAAACCGGATCTAGCTTGGAACCACAGCTGTCTTTTCAGCCTGAGGATCCTTAGGGTTGCTCTGAGCAATGAATGAATGGTCAACAAATGGAAGCCTAGACTAGCAGGCTAATTATCAAGTTTTAAAAAAATTGATTCGAGTCTGAAGAGACCTAAAATGGCAAGCTAATGCTTTCACATTTCTTCACAAAACAAAACAATGACAACAAAAAACAAAACAAACCCCCCCACAACAATTTACACTTTTAAAGACCTAGAATAACTGGATTGTTTGTTTTTTTGATATTGAGCTCCATGAGCTGTTTGTATACTTTGGAGATTAATCCTTTGTCTGTTGTTTCATTATGCTAACACGCATATATGGAATCTTAAAAAAAAATGGTACTGATAAACCTAGTTGCAGGGCAGGAATAAAGATGTAGACATAGAGAATGGACTTGAGGACGTGGGGTGGCAGGGCGAAGCTGGGGTGAAGTGAGAGTAGCATCGACATACATACACTATCGAATGTAAAATAGTTGGCTGGTGGGAAGCAGCAGCATAGCACAGGGAGATAGGCTTGGTGCTTTGCGATGACCTAGACGGGTGGGATAGGGAGGGTGGGAGGGAGGCTCAAGAGGGAGGGGATATGGGGACATGTGTATGCATATGGCTGATTCGCTTTGTTGTGCAACAGAAACTGACACAGTATTGTGAAGTAATTATACTCCAATAAAGATCTATTAAAAACAAAAGCTAAACACAGAATTACCATATGATCCAGCAATTCCATTCCTAGGTATATATCTAAAGGAACCTAAAGCAAGCGTTCAAACAGATACTTGTGTGCTGATATGTATAGCAGCATTATTCATAATAGCCAAAAAGTGGAAACGACCCAAATATTCGTCCATGGACAAATAAAATGTGGTACATACACTGGAATATTATCCAACCATAAAAAGGAACGAAGTACTGATACATGTTACAACCTGGATGAACATTATGCTAAGTGAAATAAACCAGATACCAAAAGGGGGAAAAAAAAAGACCTAGAACTTTTAACATCTCTTGATTAACCTTTAAAATAATCACCTGTATCACACGTCTGCTCAAGCCTGTCCTTTCTGCCAGTTTCTGGAGGGTCTGTGCATCTGGGTTGTTGTCCTGAGCAAATTGTGCTTGCATAACCTGTTTTTTAAAAAAGTGTAGGTGGTAAATAGCTAAAAATAAGAAGCTCAATCTTATGCATTTTGATGACAGGAGAGATAAGACATGCACAAGAAAATGGGATACTTGCATTTTATTACTTGAAAATCAATATGGGGAAGTATGTATAAAAAAGAATGCATATTGTGTACATTTATGCACAAGTTGCTATGTTGAAATCTTAAAAAAAATCTATTTCAACATAAAAACTTGTCTCAACTATGCTGTTAAAAATAAGCTCATCTTTTCTTCCATTCTGACAACACACAAATGCATAATAGTATAAGTCTCTTTACTATTTTTTCCGTTTTGTTAAAAATTGCTAGCATTAAAAAACTTTAAAAAATATTTTTTTAATCTTCAGCCTCTACTGAGCAAAACAGGTTCAAGGCCCCTACCACAATTTTTATCAGTCTGCAAAAGTAGACAGTGCAACAGATGGATTCCACTTAATTGTAATGACTCCATCATTAATTGTTTTGAGCACTTGCTCTATGCAAAGGAACATCTGGGATCTTAAAAAGAGACACCCATCAGCCCATTGAATAAGAATTTCCTGAGCTCTAAACATTTATAGATGGAAAAGCTCCCAAGTGATTCTGGTCTCAACTTCCTAGGAGAAGATATACGCACGCCAATAATTAGCAACAATACAAGCTAAAGTGAGAGGTGAGGAGTGGGGTGGGGGGAGGGAGGAGTACCAGAATAAAAGCACACACCAAGGGCTTTGGATTCTTTCAGAAAAGGAAATCACGGAAATCAAGTGGGATATTTGAATTTTATTACTTAAAAGTCAATAGAGGGAAGTATTATAAAATATAAAGAAAGTATTATAAGAATGAGAAAGGGGAGTCTGGCACCCAACATGATTGTGCATATCTGTGGGCATGTGATGGGGGTAATCTACCTAATGACCTTAAATCCTGCTGACCTCGACACCATTTCCAGGAGGCAAGATTAACTGCATTCTCCACTATGCTCCTCATATAATACTATCTTTTGCCACTGCACTTGTCACTGGGTAGCTAACTAATGTGTTAGCAAGTCGAGCTCTCCATCGCAGATAGTGAGTTTCTTGAGGGCAAAGGGACTGTCTTATTCTTCATATCCGCAGGAGTTAATCCCCCTTCCTGTCACACAGTGAAGACTTTGTGACGGAATGAACCTCGACAATGTGAGGGAAATCTGAAAATAGCGTGGAGAAAAAGACCGCTGTTGTTCCAGGAAACCTTATGAAGTTTACAAATTATATAATTTTTTTCAGTTAAGTTCTCGCTGATAGTGACTCTTCCAGAATAAGGTATTCCTGGCTTCCTATCCAACTACACTTGTCCACACACTCGCTGTAAACAGCACATGTATTTTTTCTTTAAAAAAATGGGCAGAATCAGCCTAAAAGTTTATAATCTCGCCCAGCTCACTTCTTTCTTCCTCTCCTACTCCAAATGTGTTAACTTCAATATCTTCATGTACAAATAGAGTTGTGTTTATACGTAGTTGAGCATGTAACATCCCAAAGAGAAAAAAGAATGAACAAATGAATTATGTCTTTGTTTTTTAATTTTTCAAGCAGAAAAGCTGAACAGATATTTGAAGATTTGTTTGTAAGGCCATTATTGATAATTTATAAAACAAACAGCATGCTTTTCACAAATGCATTTCAAATTCACAAGTTTAATAATGGAAGTAAATTACATTTACTAAAGCAATTTCTCATTAAGGAATAAAAGAAAACTTAAATCAACACTGATGGTTTAAAGCTAGAATATGCTAAAGGAAAAGTAAGATGTGTTCATCAGTGTTTAGTCTCACAAAAGAACCCTTCTAATTTTAACTTGGTTTCATTACTCTCTGGTCACTAATGATGCCAAAACCCACCCTACTCCTTTTCTGAGCTCTTTTAACATGGTCAAGGAGCAAGCCTCTGTAGACACATCATTTTAAGGCCAGAATGTCTACCAGAAATGTGAGGAGTCTGCATAGTAGCAGCTGACCAACTTGATCTGAAAGCAGATTAAAGTAGGTGCTAACCCTGGCATGTTTAACATTAATAATCATTGAGCAAATACTTCCAATTACAATAAGCAAACCATAGTATTGCCAGAACTTTTAAAATACAATTTATACAAATGAGACAATATTTGAAATATTTTTGCTAACACAAAATAGCACTCTATTCTGAAAATCAAACTACTTTTTCTTCCCATAAGCTTCTAAAGAAGAATTTGGGAAATTTGTTCCTCTCATTTTAAGTCGTATAAGTCCAAACCAGGTAGTCTATGAATAGTCTTGACTTACTGATCACCTATATTTTATTGTTTTGCTAAATTCAAGCACTACTTAAATATATTCAGCTGTCTGAAAAGTAGGACAATTTGACAATGAGGTACACTGCCTGATTTATTAGAGGTTCTGGCAACGTATAATGATTCAACTTATCCTAGATTCCTAAGCTACAAAGAACACTTGAGGACAAGGATTGTGTCTCATTTGTTTCAGCCATTCCTGGCACAGATAGATGCTAATAAATACTGAATAAATGAGAACATGCTTTGAAAGTATATAATTTCTGCTTTCATTTTAAAAAACCTATGATCCTGATATAAATTTTTAAAACATGATTCAGATCACATTTTCATATAATAATGCATGGCTTAAATAGTTTATGCACATTTGCAATTTAAAACTATAAGGCTATCTACAAGATTCAGAATCTCACTCTTTTTAGCTGCCACTGCCATTAAGGGGAGCCTTGTTAAGGCACAGTTCTACTCATGGTCTCCTGGGAGGCCAAGCAAAATGAAAAGACCAGAGGTTTGGGGAGCAGGGTCCAAATCTCTTCTCTGCCATTCCCTTGGTGGTCTGTTCTGGGGGAGTCCCTACACTTCTTGGATGAGGCTACCTATAACAAGGAATTGTAAGAGATAAAAGAAGATAATGTAGAGAAAATGTCTGGCGTAAGACTTGGTATACAAAGACCTCCACAAATATTATTCCCTTTCTATTTAATTAGTGCCTCTATCTTCCTATATGAGATTGTATATCTACCTAAAGTGGTTTCAAATTTTCGGTATCCTTTTACTAATAAATTTTTATATCAAACTAAAGCTATCAACCTTATGATTATTAAAGTTACAGCCAGGCTTTCATGGAAACCGCCCACTTTATAAACAGAACATATTTATATTAGAGATTATATTTTAACTCAGACACCTTTTAACTACTGGGTATTTTGCTGCCAGATCTCCCACAGCTATTCATATCTCCTAACCTGGGGCTTTACGTGATCTTCATTACAACCAAATGAGTCACCCAGAAAAGCAAGGTTCAAACAGATATCTCTTTCAACTGCCTTATCTTTCATTTCCTACTTACTGCCATGCAGTCTATGCCTAAATTAAGAAATCAAAAACAATCTTTTGGAAATTTTTTAGAATAGATCTAGATTTTAATGCTAGATTGCTTCCAATGCCATTAAGTTCCCTTGGAATATTTGTGTCATATCAAGGCTTCTTTCTTAATCATTCTCAAAATAAAAATCCTCTCTTTTACTGCATTCATCTTAAATACTGCCAAGTATTAGAATACTATAAGTGAGTTTTTAAAATATTACCTTCATTTCTTAACATTGTATAAATATCCTTACAAGTCTGAGCTAAGATGGATACTATGTGTAAAGCACCCAGCTATACATAGTAGGCACTTTACAGATGTTACCTCTCCTTAACATAAAACAAATATTTCAGTCACATTAATCTTTTAGAAAATGTGATTTCTTTATCTGAAAAAAATGCCAGAAAGAATCATTGTATGCGTAGACTTAAATATAAAGCAAGGAGTAATTATTTCATTACTTTCAAGACAATTTGTATAAACAGATCTTATGACAATTATATTAAGGGCAACTAAGTTGAAAATAATCCCTCCCTTTTCAGGGAACATAATGAACCTCTAGCATCAAATTATAGAATTACTCCCTCTACCCTCTTTAAAAACAAGAAGGGTCTACTTGATTGGAGCCAATCGGTAGACTCCTAGTTATGGTAAAGCGTTTACAATTCTTTCCTACTCAGAAAATGTACAATCTTGTCCATTAAAAGACTCAATGTGGTTTGTTAAAAAGATGAACACATTAGTGTCCCACAGACCTACACACTGAGCGTCTCTTTCTGTTAAGAGTCCCCAAATATTTTATCTTCTAGCACAATTACATATAGTAATGTAAATGCCTGGGTTAAAGTAATTTTTATCAGGAAGTCAGAACAGATCAACATTTTGTTTCCACTTTGATGTAAATGCTAACAGACCCCAGGGAAACGAACTTGAATGACGAGTTCATATCACATCATGACTCTCAAAATATTGATAAACAATATTTAGGGCAATGTTTTCATACATCTAACAAGTTAGTTTTCACAAAAAGCACAGGCTAACCTTTTTGAAAACAAAAATGTTTTAAGACACCATAGAGATTATTTTTTGTTTGGCTTTGTTAGTTTGAGTTTGGTGGTTTTTGTGGTTTTTTTTTAGGTGGGGAAGGGCTTCAAAAACTCATAAATTCATTGTCATGTCTACCTGGAGCTGATCTGCTGTAAAGCTTGTTCGAGCTCTTTTTGCTGGTTTTGGATGATTGACATCTTGCTCTGTGAGGAGGGCGCCTTCGACACTAATCCCATTACCTGCATTTAAAAAACACACCATTCATACAATAATAGGTTGTTGTATGAACAATCATACAATAATAGGTTTCTTGCATCTCTTGGCTTGGTATGAAACTGTATACATCTAGTTTGCCAAATCCCTTAAGTTTTAGAACATACTAGAAACATACTGTGGAAACAATATTCCATCTGTAGGCTTGTATATTTAGTCAAAAGTGTACCAATTTGGAAGTGCACATCTAAGGCTCATCCTTACAAAGGCAAATACAAGGAAACAAATGGTTACAAAAGCAAAACAGAACCCTAAACTCAAGGCTGCTTCCTGAGAATATGGCACAAGGCAAATACATATGCCATGGCTTTTCTTGTAAATAAACAGATGGAGACCATCACTAACAGTAGAGGGCTTAATGAGTTTCACCACAATTACACTGCACAAAGTAATGCTTTAAGACGACCTTACGAAAAATCGTTATTGTCCCTGTGTTCACTGTCCCAAAAGATTCAAAAGTATTTTAAGTATATATTTACCATTTTCCACTTCTCTTTTTAAATTATCCAGCATGCAGTCATAATGCACTCTGCAGAGGACTTTCTCTTCCACCAAAGCAAACTCCTCTCCTGTGGAAAGTTGCCTTTTGCAAGAAAAGCAGGCAAAGCACGCCAAGTGATAGACATTCCCCTTGGCCCTCCGGACCCAGTCAGTAGAATGGATGTGCCTCCCACAGCGAGAGCAGCGAGTTCCATACCTTCTACATAAATAGAAGGGTGGGAGGTGAAGATTTTAATGCTTGGTGAGATATTCATCAGTCTAAGATTAAATTAACACATTATTTACTCATTGGATTAACCCAAGTATTTAAATCTTTTGAAAAGGAAACAGGAATCAATTATTTTTTAAAAGTCATATGGTACACAATCGAGACTTGAGATGGGATCATAATTCAAACCTGTTTATAAAATAAAACCTTCTCATTGTTACTCTAAAGGAGAAAAGGATTTTTTTTCTTTTAAAATAAATGACATAGGAGTTTCAGTATCCTTCTTGTAACAAATATCAGTGCATTTATAAATTACCTAGAGACTCAACATAACACACACACACACACACACACACACACACTCGAGACTGAAACCTAAAAATACAAAAGCATACCATTGAAGATATAAATAATGACGTCTTAAAACCAAGTTGAGATAATTAGAAAATGCTCTAAATATTTTTTTAAAGTTAAAACATTTTAAATTGATATTATCAAAGAATGAATAGAACAGAAATTGTTCACTCTGGTGTGAGGAAACCTCAGAAACCTCAGTGAAGGAAAACTCAGAAATGTTTCCTTTGGTGAACAAACTGTTGCAATACCATCCACAAGAGAAGGGGAAATATTACCTAAAACTTTTAGACACATATCTGGACATTAAATGCAAGTTAATCTTAACAAAATGCCAGATGTAAAGATTTCTTTTTTCTCTCAGTCCTAGTGACCAGACACTCTCTGTCATATCTCCTACCACAATTGCAGTCATAACCTGGCATATCCACATTAAACTAGATAAGTATAGAGGTATTGCCAGTTTTTAAGTTAATCTGAAAAACTGTATCATAAAAATAAATTTCAGAATATAATAAAATATGAAGTATAAAAAAAAATCCTGAAGAACTAGACTTTCAATAAGTCTCTGAAACCAAACATTTCAAGGGGCTTTAAATTACCAAAAAAAAAAAAAATTAAGATTAGCATATCTTAAGTGAAAGAGGAGGCAAACCGCTACTATTTTTGAGGAAACAGAGAGCAAACCTAATGAGAAATATATGTTTTGGGTAATTATAAAATTCTATGACTTTATAAAATAAAGGACTCTGGATTTCATGAAGTGCTTTAAATTACCTAGCAATTTTATTCAAATCAATCACTAAACTCTCTTAAATCAGTTTTTGAAATTGAGTATAAATAACATAATTAGTATTACAAACTTCAGTATGTACTATTAACTTCCCAATTTCACAATGAACATTCTTCTTCGTTTGGAAATGCAAATACGGAAAAAATGTGATAATTTTCAAAAGTCATGCTTAAGGATGATTTCAATTTCAAGATAGAATTTAATTCTTAGTGGAGAGCTATCTTAGAAGAAACTTTACATTTAAACTATTATAAAGAGACCATGTGGAGAAAATGTTACATTTAACATCCTAGGCAAATACAGTCTCACAAAGCAAAGATCAAAGAACGGACAAAAGAAACAGGATTTTTAGGCAGAATACGTAATTAGACTTGGTGTATTTCTGATACTGGAATGGTCACTTCTTCTGAATAATATGGTTTAATCAGTTTCCAAACTGCTGGCATTTTATAGGTATATTACGAGGGGTTATTCTATAGTAAACTGGAAAAAGCACAACAAAACCTTGATTGTTTTTCCCCCATAATTACTTCATTTTTGTCTTGCTACTCTCCCTGAACAAAGGGCTTTGTTATAATAAGTCATCTTATATTTCATACTTTATATCTCTGCACAGCAAAGAAGTTCCCTGTTTTTAATACCTAAAACTTTCATTCGCCAAAGTGGAAATAATTATTTAAAATTAATTTTTGTATACTGAGTTCCTAAAACACATAAGCATGCTAATTTTATTTGTTTTAATACAAATTATACCTCAAAAATATGAAGCATTCTCATTTTGAAATCCATTGTATAAGAAAAAGTGGGCTTCAGTAAATAAAACTGGACAAGAAAGGCTATTTACAAAATTCTCTTTGTGTAATACCTTCTTGGAGTATCTACTTACTAAAAAAAAAAGTTTCGGTGTACCTGAAATAATCAAGTTTGCAGAAAATGTCTTTGTCTTTAATATAACAGCTGGTATGCCTTCCTAAGGAGGTCCTGCAGACACTACAGGAGAGACACCGAACATGCCAGCACAGGTCATTCACCTGTGAAGAAGAAGGGGTTAGGATAAAAAGCCATTCTAATACCACACACTTAAGAGTATCCTTCATTGGTTTTCTGTATCAGGCAATTTTAAAAGCTGGCCTCTTAATATTTTAACACATGCTCTGAATGTTTCTATCTAAGAGGTGTCATTTACACAAATACACATCTAGATATATTCTCTTTTAGACCTCAACCAGAAAATCACAGCAGCATGTTATACACTTTGTGTTTAATTTTTAAAATATACTTTTGAAAAATTCAGGTTTTTTTTTTAATTGAGTGTCTATTCAGGGTTTTTTTGTTTGTTTTTGTTTTGTTTTGTTATCGAACGTATATGAACACAGGGAAAATTTTGGCCACTTTAAAGTCCTACATACTGGTTTTATATTTTTTTCCTTGACCAAATTCTTCCCACCGTGAAACATGGTAGCTAAAGAATTCAAGCCACATCCCTTCTCAATCTACTTTTTAGTTAAAGTGAGAAAGAAAATGGAAAAGAAGCTTTGTAAGAAATACTTACCCGTGTAAAGAAGCCAGGCAATCCATTTTACTTACAAAACAGAAATTCCTAAGGTAGATTTAAATGTTGAAATGGCCAAAGCCCTGGCTCCCGTCTAACATTAAATAATCAAAACAAAAAGCATTGGTAACCCTACTTTAATGATTTGGTTACTAGAGGAAAAAAATAAATCTATTATAAGCAGTTCTAAAAAGGTACCCAACTATTTGCCATTTATACTTCAGGAAGTAAGACATTAAATGCTTTGATTTAATTTAATAAATCACAGCACTTTATATTCTATATAGGAGCATGAAACATTGTCAAATCAGGGGACAAATCATAAATAGCCTTACCTTAAACTGTTGCTATCATAGTATAAGCGGCACACCTTTAGCCTTCAAAAACGAAGATGTGTATTGAATTCAATTTGCCTGTAATGCAGGCTCCTAAATTTTGCTCTTGTTAAATGGACACAAGAATTAGGCTTATGCTTAATTAAATTTCATTTAAAACAACGGCAATGATGCAAAAACACCAGTTATACTCTACAAATGGATCTAATGCCTAATATAAGAATTAGGAAATTAGAAAAATGGGAAATTGTGAAATACAGCTTTTGCTAAACTATTTCATAATAAAGACTATCTTGTCCAGTGATTCTATCATATTAGCGTTACTGTTCAACATATTTTTCTGTGATATGAAATATAAAGGGTCCTTCGAAGCTGAAGAAAGTTTCACTGGCTTCTAATTACAGTTATGTGTCTCTTTCCAAAGCACTAATGAGAGTATCATTTTAGTGAAATTTTAAGTTTTGGTCTTGCTATAAAAGAACTACATGCTCACCATACAAGAAAACAGGGAAAATAGCAATAGGAAACAATAGGGAAAAAAATCTGAGGAAATCGAAATAAAAAAAATTAACAATGGTGAATGCTGTCCTATTAATTAGAGATGCATTTTCTTTCTATTTTTTCCCTCAAACAGGCCCAATTAAGTTAAAGTGTAGAAATACAGGTTTCCTTTAGTATTCCACTGTTTAAGGCCTTCTGCATTTTGATGTTATCCAGGCTCTTTTTTTTTTTTTTCTTTAAGCAAGGCTAGATGCAGGCTTCAGGGCAAGAGTCATGGCCATTCTCTAGTTCCCTAAAGCCAGATGTAACGCCTGGTTTGCCACCCTTCCTCAAAGTTTACTTAAAAAAAAAATCTCCTTCATCTTCCATTTCTTTTCCAGAGATGAAAGTAAGGTGAACAGAGAAAATTCTGGCGACTATAAACCTTTCCTGATGGCTACATTGATCCAATCTCTGTATGTATACATATATAGGACCAAGCCAGAAAAAAATCACTCAAATGACAGGACACTGAAGTATTAGATGGGGCAACAGATGCATCTAACTCCTCTCATGTTTTATGTTCTAACTCCATTTAACTTGCCTCACAATATGGTGTTTTTCTATATTAAACAGTTATACCCTCAAATATTCTATTAGGTCTAACAATTATTTTTTCACCAGTGACTCAAATTGAATTCAAACTTATCTGGAAGAATAAGCACACAAAATGGGGGCAAAAAAGTTAAGAACTCAGTTTTTAATCATAAAGTGTCAAACTTTTGTTAGAACTAGTTTCCTATATAATAAGCAGCAGCTAGTTTTCTTGTACATATACTAATATGTACAAAAAGGGGTGGACTAAGACTGTATGTAGAAGACTTCATTGAGAGGACTCTGGTCCTACTACAAAGGAAAGCTTTAAAAGACTCTTCAGATAACTTACATTATTTTATACAATACACATATATAACATATAAACATATGTTAACATATAAAAGATGAACACTAAAAATGATTTTATCTATTCCAGAGAATATGTTGAGTCACTTTATAATAACTTTTTTCTTTATTCTTTCTGCTGTGTAGTGGATCCATTATAGATCCATCAAGAAACATTCTTAAAGATTAAGCTAATTACTGAGAGGGCTCATTGAAAATAAGAAACTAGGTTTGATCCAAAAGATGGTTTTTAAATATCCAAAAAGGCTCAGGTGTGGAAACACTGGAATGGGAATCTTAAGAATGCAGATTTAAAGAGAAAGCCAGCTTTAAGAATCAACCACCAATTAAGTAAATTAGTCACTTTTTAAACTTTTTCACCAAAACTCCTTTTGGTGCTTTATCTGGGTTGTATCTACAGGGTATCATTCCAACTCCCCAGATGAAGCAGCTTTGTATGTTAAGGGAGAAATTTAAAGAAACTCACTAATTTGCTTTCTGAATTCATATTCTCCATAATGAATTCTTTTGAAAAACTGGGGTGGGGGGAGGTGAGGAGAATAGAAAGTGAACTGGTTTGCTACTAAGTCAGTGTAGGAGAGATCATTATTTTAAATAGTGGTTTTAAAAAGCTATTGAAGTTGAAATTCCATGGTATTCGAATTAAGACACAAGGGACTATGATCCTTCATGCAATGACATGGGTAACTAGCCTGCCAGAATTTGTACTCCAAAACTCCCCCACAATATCTTGAGAGAAGTAAAACAAATCAAGACAGTCAACTCTCAAACCACCACTTGAAGCACTTCATCCCAAGTACTTTTCTTTCTTTCTGTTTTGTATAAATTTACATCAATTTCCATTTTTTTCCACTAAGCAATGAAGATGACATTAACAAAAAAAAATCATTCGGTGGCCCTTAAGTATTAAACCTTAATGAGAGGAGGAAGATATTGAAAATGGTTTTCATTTAAATGCTACTACGAACTTTTACTCTGGAAAAGCCTCAGGTTAGTGTAAATAAACATAAGACTGTAAAATATCTATCCAGAAAAGACCCTTTAAGGCACTTGACAGTGGTTCTCACCAAAGGAGACACTGAAAAGGGGAAATCGATCAACATATACAGACCTGGAGTCCTCATAATCAGGCAGACGTGTGGGTGTTATTGGGGGTGGAGGGACCATAACCCGAGGCTCAGTAAAAATAATCGGGCAGGACCCTGTTTCCAGAATGGGTAAGCATTTCCCCACTTCTGTTCCTCTACAAGTAGGTGGCTAACTCCAGCACATCCACCCAGGGTATCGGCACGTCTAGACCAGGATGGGTCACACGTAAGCAGTTTTGCAACAGCGGGTATTCTAAGATTTCTTCTCCCACTCTTTCCCACCGCATGAGTTGCCCCTGACTGGGCCATAGTGCTGAGAAAGTCTACAATCTCCAGCGAGAACTTGAGTGGAAAAGAGAGGGAAAGTAAACTTTTCTCTTCTCCCAGAGCTCCCGGGGAACCCCGCTGCCCCTGGGCCTCGCGGCTCCGCCCTACCTTGAGAAGGTACTTGTCCACGATCTCCAGGCCGCAGCTGTTGCACACACACTTGCCAGGGGGGCAGACGGAGCCCGAGGCCATGGACCGGGGCGAGGACGACGGGGACAGTGGGGCCGAGGAGGAGCACGAGTCCTCGTCCCCCACTCCCTCGGGGCTCACCTGCAGGAAGCCACGAGGCGCGGTCTCAGGCGGTTCTAGACCCCTCCTTCTCTCCCCATCCCACAGACCCACGGGGGCTCCCTCACAGCCTCCCCTCCCTTACCCCAAACCACCCCTAGTTTCTGAGGTCCCACTTCTCGCCCTCTCCCCCCGCGTCCATCCTCCCACCACGCCCCCGCCGGGGCTGCAGACCACTGACCTCAAGGACCTGGGGCGCCTGGCGGCCCTGCGCAGCCCGCCACACTGGCTCAGCTTCTCCCCCCGCCCCAGAACCCCTCTCCACCCGCTCCCCGAGGGCCCAACTGCGCCCGGGGAGGAGCGCGGGGACAGCAGCCCTTCGTCCTTGGGCTGCCTCCCCACGGCCCGGCTCGCCGCCATCTGGGTCCCTACCCACTCACCAGTCCCTCTTCCCCGGCGCCTTTCCGAGTCCTCCCGGCCGCCAGGGCTGCAGTCCGCCCGCACTCCTCCGACATGAGCCCCTGGCACTGAGGAGGTGAGGGCGGGGAAGTGGGGAGGAACAGAGACGAGAAGTTCAGAGCCGGCACGTGCGGCCCAGACCTTCAGCTTCTCCGCACGCGGGGCGGACTAATGAAGGCCCACGGCGCTCCGGGCCGCACGTGCAGCCGTCTGGGCGCCTGGGCCCGCGCGCGCCTGGCAAGCCGACGCCGACGCAGCCTCCCTTGCAGGCAGCGGGCGGCGGCGGCGGCGGCGGCGCAGCCTCAGCACGCGACTAGGCGGCCACCGGAGCACCAAGGGCTCGCCCGGCGCGCTGCCGCGCTCTCGGGGCTCCGGGTCCCCGCGCTCACCGTAGCACGTCGGTTCCCCGCCCCCCTGCCGGGGGTAACAAGTTAATAACAATCATCCCGGCACAAAGCAGTTTCTTTCTAGACGTCAATCACAGCGGAGCAGGGATCACCCGGCTAAAGGGGGTGCATGGGGGTGGGGTGAAGTGGGAGAGAAGAAAAGAGGATTTGAGGAGGGGGTGGGGGTAGGAACTTGATTTCTTTAATAGCCTCAATTAAAAGAGCAAGACACATATATATTTTTAAAAGGGGGCTTTTTGAATTGGATAGCCCGAAAGGTGAAGAGGTTTAATAGGATACTTGAAAGCTAATTACAGCGGGATTTAAGAAGCCTGGTGTTTGTTCCGATGACAATTTGAATGAAAATGTTTCAGATTAAACCGAGCCAGCAGCTCTTTCGTAAACTTACAGCAATTAGAGCTGCGAGTGATTTATACTCGTTTCTTTAAGGTGTAAATTGCCACTTATTGCTCGTTAAGTCAACATTTGAGCTACTAAAGGATTATTTTTAGCTAGCGCAAAAAGCGGGTCGAATAATGGAAAATATCCAGCTGAATTTAATTTGTGTCATTAAAAAAAAAAAACTCACCCAACCTCGGTCAAAATGTTTTAAAGCAACAACGCGCATTACTCAAGTGTTTCCAAGCCTTTGTAGGAGTTTTGTTCTTAAACGAAAACGCAGCCGCTCTGGTCTTTTTCTGCCTTCGTTTACGGAAACTCTAGCTTGGGGGGCGGGGGGGGTCCCAGAACTCGAACGGCCCACACTTCTGCATTTCTGTCTCTTCGCCTCCCTCTTTCCCTCACTCTGGTAGCACCAGAAGAGATACTGTCAGAGCCCCCCGGTCCCTCGGGCTCTCCGCCGGGACCCTCGGGTGCGCTCCCTACTCGGGACCCAGCGCCGCAGACACAAAGAGTTTAGGCAGAAGAGCCCCGAGTTCGCCGAGTGTTCCCCGCCAGCGTCGGCGCGAAGACAAAGTCAGCAGTGCCCAGTGCGGGTCCGGCGGAGGCGCTCAAACAGGCTGCAGATGATTTTCAAACCTAAAACGCGAGATACGCCGCGGCTCCTGCTCCAGAGTGAGGTGAGAGTTTGTCAGTTTCCCCCCATCTACTCGAAGAATGGTGTGACTCGAGAGCCCTGGGGTTGGCTTCTTTCGGTCTTTTAAAGTAAAATGGCCTTCGTAGCCCGCCCTAGGATCCAGAGGCCTTCCTGGAACCACGTCTGCTTCTATTTCGCTGTGGGGCCGCGGCAGCGCGGACCGCCCTACGGCCGGTGGAGCTCCTTAGGGCCGGCAAGCATCCGCCGGCGGCTGGGAGCGGGAAGCCGCGCCTCTGTTCCTTCCCACCCCACAGCCGCCTGGACCTCCCGACTCACTCTCCCCACCGCCCTTTCACCACTGCAAACACAACAAAAGCACGACTCACATGTACCCGAGAGCGCCTTAGGCTTGAGGCTTCGTCTCCCAAATTACGGTCTCCATGGCCTCAGGTTAAGTGAGCTTATGGGGAGGGGAGGCAATGATTACTGACTAACGCTACTACGTAAGAAAAAAAAAAAACTTTCAGGTTTGAAGATGAGGCCGTTACAGGTAATTTCTGAACCTCATTTAGGAGCGCAAACAGCTCGCAGGAAACTGCGATTCAGCTGGTCTGGCCAGGCGTCGGGTCGCTCACCTTCTCGGGAGGAACTGCCAGCTCCGGCACGTCCTTTTCTTCTAGTTTACACACAAACATCTGCTCGCTTTTCCAATACATGGCACTGCTAGGGCTGCTTATCACATACCAACTCCAGAGGGTCAGAGGCTGTCCGTGTCTGCCGATCTGGCCCGCCTCCCCAGCCCCAGCGCACTAATAAAAGCTGACACCGAGAAGAGAAAGAATGCTACAAGTCTTCGTCCAAAGAGGCCGCTGTGACCGTAAGCACTCTGATGGACTGCTCTTAAGATTGTTTCCCAACTTCATTGAGGTCTGTCCCTCTAGGAAAAGGAAAAAAAGAGTTTTGTTTTCCAGAGGGTGGAACCTTACATGAAGGGAGGGAAGAGGGTGTGGGGGGAAAAGTCTTTTCCTGGAGGAATAGCCTCACCTCATTAAGAAACACCCGCCTTCTCTACAAGTCAAGATCTTTATCAGGACAAGCCAACTTACTCCAGATTTAGTATTAAAGAAGAAGAAGAAGAAAAAACAAAAAACCAAAACATTGGGAATGGCCTGTTAACTTTTGACTTAAAAAAAAAAAACTCCTCTCTGCATTTGCCGTGGCTTTTTGATTCTCACTCCCCAACCAAAACCTAAACAAAGATTCAGGTTACATCTCTTTCTGCAGCAAGCTGAAGGGGAAGCGGAGGTCTGGGTGACTTGAATGTTTCAGTCATTCTCCTGAAACGAGCAGCTCCCCTGTCTAGCTGAGGACAGAGACGGCTCCCTGGAAACCTGGGGGCTGACTTATCTAGAGGTTCCCACTCCCTTTGTGAAAAGTTTTCTTATTAAGATAAAGAAGGAACATCTGAGCAACACAAAAGCTTATGATTTGCGACTAGATTTGAAATCAAGGCTACAAGAAAGACAAAAAGTATGTTGCTAATAGTATTGCTCTTTCATCTCATCCTAGGCAAAATTTAAGCCATAGAAGCGGCCAGCTCCTGCCTCATATTTTGGCGGCGGGTTTGTTGGGGGGGAAGGGGGGTGAGAGTGGGGTCTCAGAATACCGTAATTTTGATTAGGATTGGAGGGTGTGTTTAAATAACTTATTTATGGTATAGATTTTACTTCATTATGTAGTGTACAAAGAGGAATTTGGTAAGGCTAACAATTTTTATTTCCAATTTTCCCTTTGAGAAAACAAAGCAAGCTTCTGAAACAGTAATATAAGAATATTTAGGAGTCTCTGTTTCTTAATGGCCTTTAACAAAATCATATGATGTTGCTTCGATAAGATATATATGTTTATAATATTATCTCCTTGCCTTATTGTCTAGAAGAGGAAGATCGAAATGCTCCCGCCCAGACGCGTCAGCAGCAGGCTAGAGGAAGGGCAGTGGGCAAACACAGGTAGACTTTACTGTGATGAAGTGAGTCCATGTAACAGCCTGGGACCAAGCAACGACTGCAAATTTAGTTTTTCTTCCATTACATTTTTCTCCCATAAACACGAGGGTCTCTAGAGCATTTTCCTAACGCCATTGTTTACGCACAGCTGCGCCCACGTTAATATTAGCTATCCCCCTGCAGGTCCTCTCTGGGAGCTCTCGCTTAAATTTACGCAGTCGGGGGGGGAGGGGGACGCTATGATTAATCTGTGCCCTCTTACAGAATTGAAGGCTTGGAGTGGACCGACTTCTCGAAAAGCTAACCTGTGCTTGGAGAACAGAAAGACTTGTGTTTCTCATCAAGTGCAAAAATTAGTATTTTTTGAAAAATCCACATAATGCATTTTCCATGAAATAGCATCGGTCTCGAGATGGCTCTTCTGAATGGAAAGAGTCGTGTAGAATGTTGACTACCAGGCCGTGTATAGAGCAGGAATGAAAGTGGAATTAAAAATAAAGACCCAATTCGGAGATTTAGTTACAGTTTCTATGCGTGAGGGTCTGCAAAATGAATCTGGGGTACTGTTTGGCTGCTATCCGGGAGAATAAGTCGCGCGGGTCATTTGGAGATCCGGGGAGAGCTGGAGTTGTTTTTGGAAGTAGGGCGGGGGCGCGGGCGTTTATGTGGTCTTTCCATCCCCCCCCACCCCCGCCTAATCAGGCGGCTCTCAGTCAGGTTTTCAAAATACTAATCTTGATCTAAGAGCTCCTATCGCTGCATAAGTGGAGGAAATGATTCATTTTTAGAGGCTTCTGGGCTTGGGGAAGAAGAATGGTAGGCAGACATAAGAAGACCTAAAAGACTGGTCTGGCGGCCGCTTTACTCCTGGCGCCCGGCACTACGCGGACTTTTCCCGCGGGGTAATTACGCGCACCCAGCCTTGCTCAGTAGGCCTGCAGGTGATGAGTTTCTGAGTCCCAGGCGGTGTAGGCCTTTGGCTGGAGGTCGTTTGTGGAGGCGGGAGGAGGAGGAGGATGCGCAGGTGTTTGCTATGAATGTCAGGGCTGAGCTTCCCTCTCGTCCTCGACCCAACCACCCTGTGACCCCTTGCCAAGGGCAAGCATACCGAGGGGTCATTCCTGCACAGTGGCCCCAACTCCTCGGAGCTCGCGTCACACCTCTTACCCAGGCTCCTCCTCGGCTCCGGAAAAGGAAGGGTTCGCCTGATGCTTTGCAG
This sequence comes from Lagenorhynchus albirostris, assembly GCF_949774975.1. Lineage (NCBI taxonomy): Eukaryota > Metazoa > Chordata > Mammalia > Artiodactyla > Delphinidae > Lagenorhynchus > Lagenorhynchus albirostris. Next base: position 121,126,963 of record NC_083096.1, read on the forward strand.
ACTACCTCTTCCTACGTTAGGTGCTTGTGCTAAAAGTCAGGACTCTTTTTGTCTTTGTAATGACGGTTTTTAGCTCGAACTCCAACTGAGACCAATTTTGGTCGAACAAGGACAGACCAAAAAAAATCATCATGTGTGTCTGCAGGTGGGTGAGGATTCGCCGCGTTGGGGCGGTTCCTACCTACTAACTTGAAATTTCTGGAATGCCACCGCTCCTTAAATGAAAATCTGAGACCTCAAGCCCACCCAGGGGGCAACCAACTCCTCAGGAGGGCAGGGCTCTTTGCAAGGGTGGCAGAAAGAAAGCCAGAGACTTGGGAGTGCATCCTGTCCCGGGCTTTGCTGTGCCCAGCTAGTTGGGAGGCGCAGGGTGTCTCCCTAAAGCCCGAGGGGGTCAGGGAAGGGGTCTGGGTAGAGTCAGGCCTTGATTGGAGGTCCAGGGCTGGAGAGCTGGAACACCAACCCGCTCTGACCCCCGCAGCTTCCACTCACTGCGAAGAGCTGCCTAATTGGGCTACGAGCAGCTGCGAAATTTGTAATCGCCTAATAAACCTTCCACCTCGGTTAATTCTTATCCAGAGGCATAAAACTGATATTTTCACACTCGGCTTGCACCACAGGAACCGTTTATAAACATCCTTCATCAGTGGGATGAAATTAAGCCTGCATTGACAAGAGGTCTCTGGAACTCGATATTGAAAAGCAATAGATCCGAATTAGCAAATTATTACTTTAAGTAGGGAAAGTCCCCACAAACTTGACTGTTGAACCCATTGCCTCTGAGCTCCTCGCGGTGAGTAACCACATGTTTGACGGAACTTAACCTGGAGTTTCCGCGGTACTCAAGCAATCTTCGGGATCTCGCTTCCTGAATCCGCGCCCGCCCCGGCTCCCAGCCCTCCCACCAGCCTTTGAGGACGCGCTCGAGTCAGACCTGTGTAGACTTGGGAGAGACGCTACTGGGGCCCGGTCGAAAACGCTGTCAAACGAGACGTGTCCAGGACTCCTGGGCCTGCAGGCGCAAAGCCAGCGCCAGCTCTTGGGGCCCTGCACTTTCCCGAGCCGGCGGCTCTCGCTGACCGCACCCCTACCACCAGGTACCCGCGCCGGGGGTCGGCCAGAGGACTGTCGGAGCGTGGAGGTGGGGAAGACCTCTGCGCCGGTAAGAAGACACAGCTTGTGGGTGATTCTTGCAGTGACCTCTTTACCCGTAAGCGGGAAAGCTCTCAGCCAAGAGTCCTCTGAAACTGCGGAGGTCACACTTGGTTCAGGGTATCCTTTGATTTTTGCCCATCTCGTCTAACCATTATTAATATTGATATGGAAAGGGACGGAAAGAAGTAGCTTCCAGAGGTTTGCCCCCCCCCCGACACACACACAAATTTGCCCAGCTCAGAAGCCCCCTTAGAGATCGCGGAGTGGGAAATACGCTCACCTTGGGACTTACCGGTCCCAGGCTCCTTTTCAGACCTCGTCACCCAGTTTCCGAGGAAAAGGGAAGGGCACGTTTATTCATGCCAGCGGAGGTCGCCCAAGGGTGGCGAGGGCCTCCGTCTGGGACCCACCAGTCTCTCCCCCACTGCGGGCCGAGGCTGGAGGGGCTTCCCGGCGAGGCTAGCGTGCTCGGCGCGGGACAGCTGGAGTGCACGGCGCTCAGACCCAGCCTCCGCTCTCCGGCCCCGCCGGGAATCTGTTCCGCTATATGCTGTCGGATGCGCCCGCTGGGGCCAGTTGTCACCAGCAGTTCTAGAAACCCAATAACCGAAAACCGAGTCCTGCTTCCAAGAGGGTTGTACGTGTAGATTCGGTGTTCCTTGTCAGGCGGTGCGCTCGACCCCCTCCTCCCCCTTTCCCTCCTGAGCTCAAGTAAACTCGCCAGGTCCGCTGCGGCAGGAGACAGCGGAAGTGTTTCTCGCCTGATAGGACGGATGGTAAGAGAGAGGGAATTAGAAGCCATATACAGCCCGAAATTAGGCAGGGCGCAGTCTGGGACGCTCCCGGGCTAAATGCTACTGCGCAAAGCGCAGAAGTCCACTACACTCTTTACTCGTTGTGACATTTCCAAGCCGACAATCTCGCCTTAAGCACGCTTGTGGTTTGGAGCTGCTGATTTTATATGCATTTTATCGTTCAGAATGAGCAACAGGGTAGGACCAGCGGAAACCCGATTCTAACCTATTTCTACAGACCTCTGCCCACGCAACTCTGTAAGTGCCAAACTACGAGTTGGAGAGAAACAACAACAACTCACTAATTCCCTTCTCCCCGGCGTTTTCCTACACATCCTAGGCCACCAAGCTGTCTAGCTTGGAGCTCACTAATCTAGAAAGAGGACAGAAACCAATCCCCGCAGGCTTCCCGTCCTCCACTCCCCGCCCCCGCCTCGTTTCCCAGGGATCCCTGAGAGTTAACTAAAACCCAGCAAGGGAGGCAGGAGAGCCAAACTTGATCCGAGTGCAAAAACGTGGGCGCCTGACGGTGTTTTTTGGGTGGAGTGGGGAGGGGTAGTGGTGGCAGGGAGCTGTGTGAGCCTACCATTCGCAAGCGTCGATCCGGTTTTGATAAGAGAACTTGCAGCTCCGGTGGTTAGCCAGTGTGAGTGCACCCATAAAAGCCCACGCAGCTCTACCCGCAACCTCAGTGTCGAGGTTTCTCCCCCGGCAACACTTCCATGTCCCATTGTTGCTTATCAGATGTATCTTGTAAAATGATAACTTTTAAAAAGCCTGAGGAATAATCTTGAGCCATAATTTTTCAACTTAAATAACTTTTTATATGGATTTCTGCCACGGGAGATTGGTTCTTGTAATTGTGGCAGTGTTTTCTTCCTCTCCTCCCCTTCTCCCTTCCTCCTTCCCTGCCTGCCTGCTTGCCTGCCTTCATGGGAGATCAGGGTTTAAGAGCTAGGCAATGTGTTATACTAAGAGCACGGTTTTTGAAGTTAGTCAAACCTGTACTGGATTTTCGAGTAATTTATTTAACTGTACTGGATTTTCGAGTAATTTATTTAACAACTTAACAACTTGGTTTTCTCATCAGTAAAATGGGGATAACAGAACTAATGATGTTGAATGTGTACACCGACAGACACAGTAGATTCTCGATGAATGCAATCTTCTTTCTCTCCTCCGAGTCTTCCTTCGCCACCCTACAAATGTCCGGAAGCAGAGGCGTCACCAAAGGCTTCATTCCCCAGGTGAAGGGGACAGGCCATGCTCCTCAGCACCGACCTTGATTCCAGTTGACCATTTCGAGTAGTTCACCTGATCTGGTCGCCAATGCCGGAGGAGCCTCTCAGTGATGCAGGGTCTCTGGAGAAGAATGCACAGTTGCGAGCCACCTCTAACCGTGGCATCTCGGCCTGAGGACGCACCCGAACAACTTTTCCTCCCACTGCTTTATTTGGGGGTTAATCTGGCACATTTAAATGCTTGGCACCCTGCCTTCTGTCAGTTTGTGCAAACTTCTGAGTATTGTGAAAGTGGCAGTACTCATAGCTGTTGCTTTTTGTCAAACGCCCCACTGGCGCCGAGGAGCATAATCGTACTTCAGTAACTTGCCTAAGGCCATTTTACCAGGCTGAGTCAGAATTCGAACCCAGACGCCGGATGCTAAGGCCCGACTTTCCGTCTTTTTTGAAAGCCCGCGTCTTAACCATTCCGCTATGTTGTCCTCTTTGGGGTGAGTTCGGAAAAGGACAATTTCATTCAATGGATTCATTTACCCCAACTGCACATGTTTTTTTACATAGTCCAGTTGACCTGGGTTGCGGCTCCAGTGCAGGTGGTCCACCTGCCAGCCCCTTGCCCCTGCCCGCTTCCGGCTGAGTTGCAGTTAGCGGGCAACTGCCTGGAGTCGGGTATCCGGCGGGAAAGAGCTCCCTCTCCCCCACCTTTACTCTGCAGTACCGAGGTTTAAAAGCATAGAATGGTTTGGAGTGTCTAATAAGCCAACTACAAAGGGGAAAAAAGAGTCGAGATTTTAAATCGGTGGTAAAATCTTTCTCCTTTTCTTTGCAAACTACAGAATCCGATGACTAATCATCAGCGGGTGGATCAAAACCCGGATTGAACAAGTGACCACAGCTCTCCGTACCTCCTGCGGTGCAAAGGCCGGCGCCCACTTCCGGAACTTTCCTTTGGACTTCCACTAAAGAGGAGTCTGCAGAAGCCTCGGTGCCCAGCTCTGGCTGTGCAAAGGTCATCTCGCCGCACCCTCTATCACTACTCCGGAGAAGTCCTTAGAAATAGTTTTCCCCGAAACAAACAGGTGAATAAAGTCGACCCCAACAGATCTTTCACAGCTCCAGGCTTCAGGCACTCCAGAGGCAGGAACCATGTGCTGTTCTGACTCTCTGGAACCTAGTTCAGTGTCTGGCACCAGGCAATAAAGGATGGCTTTTTGAATGGGAAAAAAAGTATGTGCTGGCAGGTACAGAGGGTTTCACGCCTTTCTCTGTATTGGTAGTTCTAGCTTCCTATTTCTTTACATTGGCACCTTCTTGCCCAGGACCCAAAGTCTTTTAATCCCTTAAATCGAAGCGAGGAAGGGCACAGATATTCTGAACATTTAAATTGAGGGAATTGCCGGGCTCCACTTTTCTTCTAGGGAGAGGGTCTTATAATGGTTCATTTTGCACCTTAACTGTCCTTCAGACCTCAGTGTTTGCAATTGGAAGCCTACTCTGAGTGCCTCAGAGACCATCCAGGTCTGAACCTCAGTTATAGAGGAGGATGCTAACGGGATTAGGAATTGGAACATATTGGACCCCAGAAGCCCGGGTAAGCCTCCATGGACTCACTCTGACTGCACACATGGAAATGCTGTGTGTGTTGGCCTGACATAAGTTGACATAAGTTTTGGCTTGCCCCAGGGCAAAAAGAGAGCCTGCGGTGGACAGTCAGGATGGGAGCTGAGGTCACTGAGAGCCAGATGCGGATGCTGTCAGGCTTCCCTGGCTTGGAAAGGAGATGCACCCCTGTTTACAGTCTGCAAAATTACAGAAGAAGGTGGAGGGGATGTGCGGGTGATGGATAGTCTTAAACTAGGTAGATCCCCCTCTCTGCGCCACCCAACCCGTCTCAAACAAGGACCGCTCCAGAGCAGGAACAGTAGCCATGGGACTCTGCAACTAGGGTCCCGAAGTCCTGGAAAAGGGGTGGAAGAGTTCTCTTGGCCTGGGATGACTGCACCAGCCCCGTGGTGTTGAATTTACTGCGACACCAAGAGGAAAGCACTAGGGCTTTATCTTGAAGACTGGGGTCTCTTGGTAGATGCACCAAGAAGGTTTGCAAACTCAGCCACAGCCGCTGCAGGCAAAGAAACATGGGGGGGGGGGAATCCCTTTAAAAGAGTGTAATCCCTTCTCATTTCTTTCAAATAGCCGCCCCTTCCCCTGGAGGGACTCAGAGCAGCGTTTTTTAAAAGGGCACCTACACGTTGCACTACCTTTCAGGAATAACGCCTTGACCTGCTCAGCACTTAGTTTGCCTTTACTATTGCTTTTGAGTTTCAAAGTCACCCAAACAATAAGCAGCCGTTTCTGGTGAAGGTTTAAATAAATACAATGCCTTTTCAAGGTTTCTTCTTCCTCCTCCTTTCAAAATACTTCTGCCCTAATAATTAATTTTAGGGATATTATGGGAGAAACCTCTCACATTATAAAATATACGTGGACTGATCTGGAAGTCTGTCTTTTAAAGGTCAGGGTGCAAAAAAATTAGGCAGTTAATAAACTAAGCCACAATTCCTGATTCTTTACACGGTCCCCCATCCCCAGCCAGGCCGAGATATCTTTTTTTCCTAAAAAGGCTTTGTATTTTTAGAGACGAATATGTGCATGTGTGTAGATACTCTTCTATAATAAGAAATACCATTTACTGTTTAGCTTCACCTAGATTTCACATGTTGTCACGTATATTCCTCACAATCATCAAGGAGGTAGATATTATTATGCCCAGTTCACAGGCGGCGAGCCTAAAGCTCAGAGAGGAGACTCAAGTTCTCAAGGCAAATTAGCAAGAGTCGGGATGCGAACCGATTCCAAGGTCTTAACCATTGTACTATATATAAAGGATATTTGGTGAGCCTGGCAGAGTATGAAGCCAAGTGCCCCCTTCTGGCTGGTTGGAAGTGTGGCTCCTCCCTTGCTTCTGGAGTCCCAGAAGCCTGAATTCTCTTAGGAGCTGGCAGGGGGAGAGGGGGACTGCAAGGCTTGAGGAGCCTGACTGCCGCCGCTGTCAGTTACTTAGGGCTCAGAAGCGTGCGTGGAGCCCGAGGGGGGAGGAGAGGAAGGGCTAGAGGGGCGGGAAGCTGCCGGGGGAGGGGAAGGAGGTAGATCTCATGCTGGGCGAACACTTTCTCATCGCCAGGTCGTAAATATTGTTGCATTTCCTTGGTAACCCCCAAGCCCAAGGCGCAGGCCTGCAGGCAGCCTCCTGAGGGGGCTGAGGCCTTGCCCTGCCGGCACCGGCCTGGGCCTGCTCGGCCGGCGCCTGCCTTCGGAGGCGACCTCCCCAGAACGGCCCTGGAGCCCTGCAGGTCCTCGCGGCGTTCGGGCCGTGGTCCCCAGCCTGTTGGCCTTGGTCAGAGGCCGGCGGCGGCCCCGGGGCAGGCCGGGAACGTTCCGGTCGCGCGGTGCACCTCGGGAGGCTCCGAGGCGGCGCAAGCAGGGAGGGCAATGAGGGCGAGCACCCCAGCGACGTCCCCCGGTTCCAAAGCAGGCGGGGACCCTGCGTGAACCCCCACATCACTAATCCAAGCTCCGGGAGAAGGCGGGAGGAGGGTGGCCCCCGCTCCGAGCGCCCAAATGCCCACCCCAGGCCAGGCTCTGAAGTCAGGCTGGTCGCCCTGGTGGGTTTGACCACCGCCCTCCTCGCGCCCTTTTCCGTGGGCGACCATAGGGCGGAAGCTTTGGTTTCAAATGCGAAACATTCGTCTCCTGGAATCATATCTGGATTCCAGAGGATGTTAAGACTTCTTTCCTGAAAAAGTCAGCGCCTGGAGGAGACCCAAGGCCCAAGGCCTTCTGCCCCTCAGCTGTATCTGCCCGGAAATAGGTAGGTAGTTCTTATTCAACCCTTCCAGCCCCCAGAGGGCACACCTTAGCATCCCACAGAAAGCTGTTACAGAGGAGGAGAAACCTAAAATCCAATCCTGCAACAAACCAGGCCTTGGAGCGAGGCCCGACTAGGTCAGAACAACGTGTGCCTTTACTGATCAGTAAAGTGGACAGGCTCGAAATACCCCGGTCGGGAATGCAGTGTGGCTCGGGACAGACGACCAGATAGTCGCGTCGTGGACTGGTTTTCCTCCAGGCATGGCGTCTACGCAGGCAGGCCAAGGCCCTGGTGATCTAGGCCCTAGGACTTTGAACCTGACCTGCGTTTGGGAGGGGCAGGTTCTGGCCTCAGGGAGGGCGTTTCTAGGAATTCGAGTTTCTTCTACTTGGTCTTAGTTTCTGTGCCAGCCATAGACACTTGGCCCTTGGTACTTTTAATACTGCTGTGCCATGCTTGGGCAAATACTTGTAATGAGCAGGCACTTGTGTATAGCTCTGATAAAAGGTGTTTGTGTGTGTGTGTGTGTGTGTGTGTGTGTGACAGAGAAGAGTGGGAGGGAGGGAGGGAGGGGGAGAGAGAGGGAGGGGGAGAGAGAGGGAGGGGGAGAGAGAGGGAGGGGGAGAGGGAGAGGGAGGTGGGGGGGAGAGAGATTTTTCTGGGCTGATGAGAATATTTGCAGTTCCAAATGATGGATAGGGACTCTTAGATCCTCTAAATTTCCTAGGTTAATGCAAAAACCTATTTCCTTTTTATATGATCACTTTTTAAAAACATGCATGAGAGATTATATTCTTAATTTCGGCCACCCTGTTAGAGGTTTAATACCAACCATAAGAGGAAGCCAAAGGGAAAATATTTGTATGCCTACCTTGGTCTGGAAAAATATCAGTAGCATTTCTTATTTGACAAGGAAATGCGTTTGCTCACTCTTTTTCTTTCCCTTTCTTTTTCAGTTGGCACAGGGATCGTTTTTATTATATATCCCATGTTTATTGTTTCTGTTTGGTACTTTGGTCATTTGCAGCACATCTGTTTCTGATATTGGTCTTGTGTTAAGCACACACTATTGTGTTAGTAAGATTTTACACCATCTGTTTAAGAAAATTCTTGCCAGTGGTATTTGATGCCCAGTTGAACTTTAGCCAAACTTCTTCATTTTATAATGTTCTCTCAGTCCTGAGCATATATATAATAAACTTTAATGAAATTATGCTTTTATAGTTGCTGACAGACATCAGAAACACATATGCCCAGGTCAACAGCAGTTTAGCTAATGTTAGATAGGAGGAACAATATTAAGGTAGTAAAGATGTTGAAAAAGAAAAATATTTAGAAATAAAACTATTAAATTTAGATCAAATGATCATCCAAATAAACAACTGCTACACACACGCACACACACACATACACACACACAAGAATCTTGATGTGGCTATTGGGAGTTAATGTGTATTTCTGATGATTTATGTATTTCTTCATTATATATATTAAACTTGGCAATTTGTAGTTTTGACGTTATTCCCAAGGGTGTAACAACTGGTTTAAAATGTAATAAAGTAGAATAACATTATAATGTGACCATATAAAATATATACTAAATTATATTAAGTACATACAGATAAACAATAATTGAGCCTAACTAAAATTATATGTCTATATATACATATAGATACTTTATCATGAGGTCACTCATAAAGGTTTTTCACTGTATTATCAAAAGGTAACAGGCAATGTTGCCCACATCTGACCTCTTTGAAAGTAGAGCTGCTATTTAGGGAATCCCCTGGTTGTCCAGTGGTTAGGACTCCGCACTCTCACTGCCAAGGGCCCTGGGTGTGACCAAAAAAGTAGAGCTATTTATGCCAATTCAAAAAAAATTAAAGTATCTATATTTGATGGCTAAGCATATATATCTAATAGTGGCATAAGACTGGAATTGGCTTGAAAAAGTGAATACTGGCTGTATGTTTTCAAATATCTTTCCTAGAACGCAACACTCCTATTGATATATTGACCTATTTTGTTTACACCCAATGTGTATACCCCAGTGTAAAGCCTTAAAAATGGTAATTCCACATGATACTTTAGTTAAAAGCACAGAAATATAAAGCTTGACACTTGGGTTAATAAACTTCTGACATTCATTCCTGAAAATCAGCATTCTTCAATTGACAAAGACATTTCCTTTGATTGAGTTATGCCAAAAACAGATTGTCACAGTCTTTCAGTTGTTACCTGGACAGACTGCTTTTATGGTAGATGCTATGATGAAAGATGTGTCCATTAGATAACTGCTTAGGGGGCTATAGTCTCTTTCTATTTGTTTCTTTAGGAAAACAAATCTTTGTTTTGGTATATTTAATTTCTAAATAAAATGTATCCATAATAATGTGGGTAACTGACATTATTTAATCAAGAGTTGGAATTCAGTACTGTGTTTCTGTGAGATAAATCTGGTTATAGAACTGGAACCAGTCTCATAACATTTCTGTCTATATATACTTCTAAAAATTTTTTTATCAAGATCTACATTTTCCTTAAACTGTTAATTTAGATGTGTCAAATTTAACCTATAAATTTCTTTTTAATAACTGATATTACAAAAAGTCAAACCTTATGAATCTTCACATGTCTGGCTCCAATTAATCTGCTTAGACTATTTAATGGAAAAAATAACAAACCTAATTTTGTCAATCTGCAGTTCTGCACAAATATTCTGTGTGCCTCTTTAAGGTCAAATGCCTTTTCCTATACATATTTAATGCATAATTATTCTCATGTAAAACCTCGGATTAGAAGAATAATTAACTAGATGCATTTTCTTAAAAGATTATTTTTTGGTTACATCAGTATAAAAGTGGGATGTATAAAAGTGGGATGGTCTCAAAATGATGTCAGTGATTATTGAAAGAAAACTATATACATCTTTGGGGTTCAATTCATTAAGCATCTACAAAGTACCAGGTGCTGTGGATACAAAGAAGAGTAAGACATGGGTCGTCCTTGCTCTCAGAAAATTCCCAATCCATTAAAAAGACTGACAAAAATAGAACTAGCTCATCCCTGCAATTCTATAATGATTTCTGTCTATTCCTTGGGCTTTGAATTGGTAAAGTGTCAGATGATCTTATCATAGTACTTTCTACAGGTTTTTAAAATTTTTAAAAAATTTATAGAATTTATATGGAATGAAAGTGAATAAAAGCAGACTACCCCCAGAATGCTATATGGTTCTGAGAGAACCAAGACTTTTGGTACTTTTTCAGGTGTGGGAAGGGGACAGCATTTACTTGCTGTTCCTGAAACATCTGCTTAATTATTTTGAGTCTTGCATCATAGTTATTCTTCAGTATGTTGTAGAATCTGTTGAAAAAGTAGTAGTGGGACGCCGTACTGGAGCTAGAAAAAATTTTAGGTTTGTTTAATTCCAAAATCTGGAACAGCTCTTTTCCTCTTGCCTTCTCCCTCTCCCCTACAAAATAATTTTATATTTTTATCACTGAAAAATTTTATAGGTGATTGGGAGGGGAGAGAAGGATTCTACAAAGACTATCATTTAAGGCAATGGATGATTGAGGTCAATATTGACTATTTTTTTCCAACATATATTTGCTAACTTTGGGAATTAATTATCCCAAAACTACAAGACTGAGCTTATTTTTCATACAAACAATTTGGGATTAAGTGTTTAGCAGATTTTTTAAAAAAGTTGAATGTTTTTGTGTACAGAAAGTTTTGTTGGGAATTTAGAGTAAAAAAATGTAGATGTAAAATTTCTTTAGCACTTAAAAGAATTACAGCCAAGTTAATTTTAATTACTCTAATACTTTTAGAGATTAAAGTATAATTTTCTTCTTTTATTATACATTGATGAAAAATATCGGGAGAGAAAGGAGCAATCATTTGATTGAATTAATTGAATGGCTTTTACCCTTGAGGAAACATTGCATTTTAATTGTCTTCTGTCTAATCATGGTTTTTGGAGTAAGTCTACATTATGTTTTCCTTTTAGAGGATATTGCATCTCATTTGCCTCATCATAATCACAGACTTATTTATGTGATCAGTTGATTCCTACTGGCTGTTGTACATTTCATTTCTGATTCTCTGCATTTTCCTCAACTCCTTGCTTCTTAGGAAGGCAAAATGATGATGTGAAAAGTTTTACAGTTGGAATCTGCTGACCTGTATGTCAGTTTTAGCCCCTTCTCTTTTTAGTTAGTTGTGTGATGACCTTGGGGAAATCACTTAACTTTCTAAGCCCCAGTTTCTGCATTTTTGGGGGGGAGATAGGGGGTCATCAGAATAAGTCATCATTGAAAATCTTTCTAGCTTTTAATGGTAAATCACTGTTCACAGAGTTTTAAGAACTTTTCTTAAACCAGCTTTGAAATCTTAGTTATGACAGTCCTCCAGAAGGAAATTTTTCTTCAGTTTATATTCCTGTTTAAGAGTATCATCACGTCATAGTTTATTTACTGAAATCAAGTTGAAGCTGAACTCTGGTGTTTAACCAGCATCGGTTCCTTCCACAAAGCTAGATTAAATTATCTTAAGAGAAGTTAACTCTGACTCCAGCCCAGAGTATGGATCCAAGTTTAGCAGAATGAGAAATCCCCAAACAGGCTTCCTCATTATTCTGCTTCTTTTCCCTCAACCTTTAAAACCTACCTTAAATGCTGCTTTCTCCTTGAGCATTTCCATTCAAGTTGGAGGTGATTTCTCTTTTCGTTGAGCAGCCACATTCATCGAGTTGGGCAGTTGCTTGGCTCTATAGTGTCCATTGTAGGCACAGCTGAATGTGATTCTCCTAATGCTATAGCTCTGGCATCCTATTTTTGTTGATTCATCCTTAGGTTTGGTGTTAAATAAACCCCAGTAATGATGAAGATGAGGCAGAGCTAGAAACTGGTAATGTGATCTGATAGGTCATTTGTTAATGAGCTCAACATATTTAACTGGTGTCTTTTAATTCTAACAGACTTCTCACCCATCATGAGTGTGACATGTATTTTTTGGTTTGTTTTCTGGTAGTCATAATGACTTTGGACTGAAATGGACATCTTAAATTCAGGTCTCCTTAGTGGATATTTGCAGGGTAGTGGACTAAAGTCAAGGATGAAGATTGTGGCCATGGAAGAGACTAAAGGGAACTAGGACACTGTATGCTTGGTTTGGAGAGTGATGGTATTTTACTTTCCAAAATATAAATTTTATTAAAAAGTTATCCAATGTATTTCCTGACATTAATTACATTGATAAAAAACATTGGCATGGCTAACATTTTTTTTAGGTGGTGGACAACTCAAGAGCAGCTGGGTAGAACTGAAGTCCCATCATCCTGTCTGGCTGAGATCCATAGCCCATTTCACAACTGCAGGGGATTACTTCCATTCTCCCCAAGGTATAGCTTATTTCCATGTAGAATAATTCCATATATATATATTTTTTTTCAACTCATATAGAATTGTGTATGAATTGATCTAATTGATTATCAATATCCATTGCCAAATATTAACAGGTGAGAGGAATAAACATTGCAGTTGCCTTACTGACATCTATTTTATTCCATCTGCAGTAGCTGTGTAGTTTGATTAGGATTGGCTCTAACCCTAGGTCCAGGAGTGGCAAACTAATGGAGATAAACCAGTTGTCACTGTGATTTTTAAAAATTGAATTATAATTAATCTAAAATGTTATATTAGTTTCAGGTGTGCAACCTTACTGTGATTAAGTCAGGGATGGTTACAGAAACTTAAGCTCCATGAAGATATGTAATCTGTTTTGTTCATGGCTGTATTCCCAGTGCCAAGAATAGTACCTGACATACAGTAGATGATCAATGAATATATGTTGAAAGAATAAAGGAAGCAAATTCTCTGATCAAAATGACCCTTGGGAGTTTTGTTTGATCCTCAGAATGTTGGAGAGTCCCTATTTTCCATAGATATAAACTAGGAAGCCTGTAGCAAATGTATCCATCTTGTGGCCATGAAAGAAATGCCCAAAGATGAAACTGACATATGGAGGAGAGAGGAGGGCAAAGCTGAGAAAATGAGTGAGAAAAAGAGCCTCTGTGTTAACCTGTACCTCTACTTTACCTCTATGGTTTAAACTACCTTGAATTAGATATTTTTGATTTGACCAAGAGCATCCTAAATGATATATGGAGAACAGTTGAAGGTATATAACAAAGACCAGTTAGTACATTCATTAGCTCTTTTCCTGTACACACTGATTCTTGAGGCTAAGAGTTTAAAGACTTGAATACAAAACTACCATCAGACAATCTGACTGAATTAGAGTTTTTGGTAAAAACTCCAAGATATGTGAAATCTAAACAGTTTTCATGTTGTGGTTGAGCCAGACCGCCTTTAACAAATCAACAAATAATTTTAAAAATATAATTCAGTTTTTCTAGATCCAGAGGCTTAGTGAGTATTAGGTAATACATAGAAAACTGGATATGTGCCTTTTAGGTAAATTTTGTTATGTGCTTTTTACCTTCCCTAAATTTGATATAATAAAAGCACATGTATTAAGAACACAGTGGTATACATAGTGCTAAATAAAACACTTGTGAAGTGGTTTTAATCTAACTATAATATAGAATATAGCTTATATATCAGAAATAAGGCATCTCTCATCTACCTCTTTGTTATATATTAAAGATCTATTTTTAAAATTCTTAAATCTATAGTAGAATTGTAACCTTAGGCTTGCCTCCAAAACATAATTACTAATTTTTAACACAAATCTATAGTGATTTGAGCTTAACCTGAAGCTGTCTATAGTTTTCATTCCATATGAGAGAATATTAATAAGAACTAAAAATTAAAACTTTGAAAGCTGTGCTCTGGAATGCTATCTGAAAACTAAGGAGGGTATTGGGAGAGAGGTGTTGGGGCTTATAATAGCCATACAATGATTACCTTTCATGATCTGATCTGCACATTCTGATTTAAATACCTTACCTTTGTGCTTGGCTGGTATTTTGTACATTTCTCTATCTGCTACCTTGTATCCAGATGGCCTTATCTGATTCCCTTACTAGCTTGAAAACTTTTTGAGGGCAGTGACCATGTCTTATGGAACTTGATAATCCTGGTGTCTAAATAGTGGCTATACTGTGTTTGTTGAACAAATGAATAGATCAGTGAATAAATGAATGGCTGTTCTTTTTGATGGGATCTCAATGCAAATAAATTTAGTGACCCAGTAGTAATATGAATGTATGAAGAGGCTCAATAAAATACAATAGGGAGTGGTAGGCCTGTGACATACCTTGCTTATGCACATTCAGATTAATTTTGGTTTTAAAAAAGTTGAGTGTCAAGACACAAAGATTGCTAGTTTGGGATTCCCGCATTAGGTCTTTAAAAAAAAAAATCTGAAGTTAGAGTGAAAAGAATCAGCCATGCTACTTAGTAGCCTTGTGACCTTTCCATGTCTCTTTTTTATTTAGAAAATGAAGGTAGTAATGACTTTGACTAACTTAAAGGGTCATTGTGATCATCAAATGAGATAGTGTATCAGAGATGTCTACAACTTTAGGTAACCTCTTGAATTTCTAGAGCATAAATTGTGGAGCCTGTTCTAAATGCAAACAAACAAAAAAAGCCACATTAGGCTAAGGGCTCATTAGCACTTAGGGATTATATGAGAAAATCTGATAATGGTTTCTGTTGCAATTCATATCTAAACTGAAGTGACTTGATTTTGGTAGATAGTGTGCAACCTAGGGATTTAGAACTGCTTGGGGCTTTCTAAAGAGTTTATAAGGTGCGGTCCAAAAAGACTTGCTGCTAAGAGAAGACACACTGGGAAGTCTTGGTGGAATGGCAGATGAAACAGACACTGCTTGAACTAAAGTTATGAACCTACAGACTACATTGCTCCTCTCAAATTTGTACTGATTGTTGGTCTTCCCTTCTAGTCGTCAGGAAAGCAAAGTCTAAAGCCCTAAATGTGGGGAAGGAAAAAGCTGTGGCACTAAGGTTCTTCGTCCCTCAAGAGGAAGAATAAGTAGATGGAACTCGTTTTTAAAAACATACAGAGTATATAGATAATCTAAGTGATAAGCAGAGCAGTAGTAGACCTTTTCTTCTGTCAGCAAGAGAATGGAAAATATGGCTTGTGGATATTCACTCAAGTATTTATTGAGCACCTGTTATGTGCCAAGCACTGTGACAGGCACTGGGGCACACTGATGAACAGAACAGACACAGTCTTTCCTGATCCCTTGATGCTTCCAGGCAGTTGGCTGACATAGACATTTAACAACTTATTCTACAAATAATTTTTCCCACAGATGGGAGTAGATGATACTGCAAAATATTTATGAACCAGTTTTCTAATGTAGAATAATATAATTCTTTCATTTTTCCTCCTCAAACTAATTTTCATACATTCTCAAAAATAAATCTTAAAGTGCTTCTTTGTTTATCTTCCTCAAGGTTACCACTAAGTCTGATTATTTAAGGATGTAGAATTTAATTCAACACTGAAAGTAGACATGGGCAAATTCTCCAAAACCTCAAACTAAATAAAACAAATAATTGAAAAGCAAAAGAATTAAGAACAAAACCAAGTTGTGATAGTTTTTTTTTTTAATTTTATTTATTTTATTTTTTGCTGTGCTGGGTCTTTGTTGCTGCACACAGGCTTTTCTCTGGTTGCAGCGAGCGGGGACTACTCGTTGCGGTGCACGGGCTTGTCATTGCAGTGGCTTCTCTTGTTGCGGAGCACAGGCTCTAGGCGCGCGGGCTTCAGTAGTTGTGGCACGTGGGCTCTAGAGCACAGGCTCAGTAGTTGTGGTGCATGGGCTTAGTCGCTCCGTGGCATGTGGGATCTTCCTGGACCAGGGCTCGAACCCTTGTCCCCTGCATTAGCAGGTGGATTCTTAACCACTGAGCCACCAGAGAAGCCCATGATAGTTTAACTGTAAACATTTTTGAAAACTTTTTAATTTAAATGAATCTTACTGGGTATTTTAAAGGAAAAAGTTTATTAAAACATATTTCTCCTTATTACTTATCCTTATTTATCTCATTAGTAGTAAGTAATCAATAAATATTTGTTGCATAAATGAGTAAATTCATGGTCAGACTCTGAAGGATGTAGAAATACAGTGAGAAAAAAATGATATTTTACTTCCCTCCTACAGGCTATGACCTTATGAAGCTGATGACTGTAGTTTTAATTTAAAAAAAAAAAAAACCAACAAACAACAATATAAAACAACCTGGTAGTCTATGTGGCAGGAAGAATTAAAAAAAACAAAAAATAAAATTAAAAAACCAAAACAACTCCAAGGCAAATAAACACTATTAGAAGTTGCTGGCTTCAGAGTTAGTTGTAAATCCCAGAATGCCTGATCTTAAGTATTTACTACCTATCTCACTTTCTGCACAAACGTGCTATTTACAAAACTGTATTGCAAAGAGGTTTTCCACATCTGTCAATTATTTCTAGCTACTAGCTAATCTTGTAGTTTAGATCAGAGAAAATTAAATAATCAAACTGGCTTGCTTATCATGATGCAGCTGAAGCTTCCATTTTTAGGAAAGTCTTTTGTACTTCTGAGTAACCATCAAATCACCAATTCCACTATTTTTTACTTTACAAAATATTTTTAAGCTGTTGGGTATGTAACTCAGTCATTAATTCAGTGTTTTAATTTTAATCCTGATAAAGGATTTATATATATTTTTTTGCTACAGTTTCTCCTAAATGCTTTTGAGAATTTGCTTTGAGGTATTGCCTTTTTTCTCTATATTGAGTTACTGTTCACTTGGCTGCTTTTTTTGCTTTCCAACTTGTAGATTTACATGGGGCCAGATATTCCTGATAAATTACTTTTTTCTGGTTCCTAAGAAATAAAGAATATACTAAAATAAATTTTGATGTTATTAAATTTTGATGTAAAGAGAAAAAACTTATGGATATTTGTATTTTAAAGTAAAGCATAGTAGTCTCTTATTTTTGTGAATGTCTCTTAAAATGCACATCTGCCCTAAACAGAACCAAGAGGAAATTAAAAACTACAACTTTAAAGCTTTTGAAAATGATGAAATTCAGGGGGTACATATTTGTTAACCAGAAATTCAGAATGAGTCAGACTTAAGCCTTGCGAGTTGAAATTTTCTACTTTATGTTCCATTCATCTAGATCTTTTTCACTGTTTTAATTGTGTGTGTGTGGGTGTTTTAAAAACTTTACAATAAATGTCTCTGTCTTCAGGTATTTGCCCTTCTTTCGCTTAGACTCTGGTTGTTAGTCTTTAATGGTGAGATTAAGTGGGAAGGTATGTAGTTCTCCTCTAGCATGGGGACTGAGTTCTAGAGCACACATTTAGGGTGGAGGACTCTCCTGGACTTACACGGCACTTTCTGCTTTTGTTTTTGTTTTGGTTCAGTTTTTTTTTACAATTTGCTTATGTAAGGCTTACCAGTTGGCAAACTCTTAGGCTCTTGGATGGTCAGCAGTTGTGATGGCAATAGGTAATTGACCAAAGGCATATGTATTAGTATTTCTAAAGACTTCCCAGAATATTGGTGGATTTTAAAGTAAGCTATTAATATACAGTACACGAAGTTTTAAACATGTTCACTGCTGACCCTTTTAAGTTAGGATTCTAGTATCTTTTCTTTTTCCTCTTAGTAAAACTGTAAGTATAGGAAAGTGCTTTGTTACAAATTGAGCATTTTACAAGTAAATACTATATTTGACACACTTAAAATGTTCACAGGTAACTAATTATTTCATATCTTTTAAGTTCAATGAAAATGTGATGGGTAAAGTACCATTATTTGTCTTCCAGCCAGTGCTACTGTTAGGTCTACCTAGGATACTATAGTTTAATCAGCATTTTGTCTTTAGAAAGAATTGCTAGGCATCTGGGGGGAAGGGAAAATAAAGTAAAAACACTTTCATACTCAAGTTTAACCTATTTTGGCTGCCTGGCTATTGTATATGTTGCTAAATGTGACTGGTTTGTTTTTTGTTTTTGTTTTTTAAGAGAACGCCAAGCCAAAAGTCTCAGCAAGATTTAAATTACAAGTAAAATACCTCAAATTTTAGAGCATTTCTTTCTTACTCTTCTCTTTGGAGAACAAAAAAATATTTAAAATAATACTGTTGATAAAACATCTTAAATTATCAAAGAGAAATGCTAAATAGATATTTATGAGTGACTAAAATAATTTCAGGAATAACCAAAATTTCATTTAAATTACACAAATGACGAATTGATTTTTTCTTCCATTTGGAAAAAGTATTTCAAAACAATCGCATTGTAGAAAATATTATAGTATTTTTAGAAGATTGGTCAGTAATATCTTGAATATATTATCTATGAATGTATAAAAGTAATTCATCAGAATTAGAGTGTAAATAAGGTGGATTTTAATAGACTCTTAGTTCCAAGTACATCATTTTTATCCTTTATTTTTGATAAAGAATTTGGAAAGTGAACCTTTATTCAACATTAAATAGCAAGGAGTTTCAGTATTTTTGTTTGTTTGTTTTACTAACACCTTGATTCTCCATGTTAAACTGCTCTTATGGTGAAGGGAAATACAGTATTAAGGCAGCAAAGATTAACTTCTGTTATGGATCTAGCAAAGTAAAATATTTTTCTGGGAAAAATAATATTAAAACAAATACTTTTTAAAAATTGTGATGTATAGTTTTGAATATTTTCTGTGTAGACCGCTGAAATAATTACTAAAATGAAATTGAAAAAAAAAGAAAGACTGTAGAAATTATGAGTTTATTTCCCTCCTGATAAGCTACATATTAAACAGTCTTTGTATTAAAGAAGTAATACTTTTAAATTTAAGCTTTTCTTACAGTAACAATAAATAATAAAATACTAGTATATATTTTATAAATTTATTTATTTATTTTTGGCTGTGTTGGGTCTTCGTTTCTGTGTGAGGGCTTTCTCCAGTTGCGGCGAGTGGGGACCACTCTTTATCGCGGTGTGCGGGCCTCTCACTGTCGTGGTCTCTCCCGTTGTGGAGCACAGGCTTCAGACGCGCAGGCTCAGTAGTTGTGGCTCACGGGCCTAGCCGCTCCGTGGCATGTGGGATCTTCCAGACCAGGGCTCGAACCCATGTCCCCTGCATTGGCAGGCAGATTCTTAACCACTGTGCCACCAGGGAAGCCCCAATACTAGTATATATTTTACAAACTATTAAATTATACAGTTTTATTCCTCATAATTAATATACTTAAACATAATTAAGTTGCATATTACGTAATATTTAACATATGGGGGAATTATAAATATAGTTGACATTTATAATCCTTTGTTAATTATATTTGTATCTGTTAACAGAATAATATAATGCATATTCATTAAGATTATAGGTCTTTATAAACATATTGGAATTAAAATTTCAGGTTACAATTTAGGCATTAGTTTTATATGAATTCGTCTGTGTGACCACAAATAAGAAATGAATCTGTTCCAAAATGTTGAAAGCCAATGTCAAAGCAAAAAAAAAAGACAACAAAAAAAGAACAAAAAACGTGACCAAAGCATTTTGAAATAATTGATGTGTTCAATCAAACTACAAAGACACTGCAATGAAGAGCCTAGGTTATTTTGTTTTCTTTTGCATTTCATAAGGTATGCCAGCACTGGATACATTTTTACATTTTATAATTTGAAATAATGAGTTATGTTTAGACAAAGTAACAGAGCATTCAGAGTTGGCAACTTTACTTTTTATTTTCTTAGCTGCATTCCATCTGTTTTGTCAAAGGCATGGTTCCAGCAGTTTCATGATGTCCAAATCATTATACACAAAGCTTTTCTATGTGTATGTGAATCAGGGTAGATTTGTTTTATGTTTGACTTACTTTGGAGAAAAGAACAGGAATGATCATGAGGTCCTTAGATGATTCAGAAATGCTTGAAGAGAAAGCCATACATGGATCCTTGGTTATAATAATTTTTAAAAAAGTGTAACTTTGAGCCAAAATATTTGTTATTTATGAACTGTTTGATTCCATGAATTTTAATAGTAGATATGATGACTTCATGGCTTCATTTTAAGGACTATTAACAGTTTCCCCCAATAGAAGTGAACATGTAGTGCTATGTTAAGCAGAGTTTTTTTTTTTTTCCTCATGAAGGTAAATCAGAAAAAAATGTTTGGAGACTAATTAAAAATTATTTTATGTTTTTAACTATAATTATGGTATATGTACTCATTATAATAAAATTAAAATATTAAACATACAAATACAAAACCCGATACATCTCACGTGCAGACTGTTAAATTTTAAAATGATAGAAGATTGTTTTTCACTTTGTTGGATCTCATGGAAAAAGTGTATATTCTTAAAATGCATTTTGTTGATTTCATTGTTAATGAGAAAAATGGCTCTGCTTTCAGCCAGTAAAATTTAATATGTGAGCATATTTGTGTGGAACAACATGGAAGTTTTCCAATCTTTTATGAAAGAAATTAGAGAGAGCCATATCTTGAAGTTAGGTTCCATGAGTGTTGACCTTTTACCATTTCCCTACCTTCAGTTTATTACTGATAGAGAATATTTGAGTTAGCTTTAATTTGCATCATATTTTTTCAACCAGGAAAAAATCTAAATAATTTAGAATTGCTTTATTTCTGAAAATAATCTGGATTGTTTGGGCAAGGTTTTACCTAATGCATTCTAATATGTATGCTTGGTTAAACTTTTATGATAAAACATTTATGGGTAGTGGTACTTCTTATGTAGAAATTCTTTTTCATCAGCCAGCTTGGCTAGCAATAAATTGAAAGTAATATATTTTACTTATAAAAATGAATGATCCAAATTCCTTTCTTAAGTAGGTTTTTAAGTGTATTTTTTACTCCAAATTTGCTAAACTCCCCAAAGCATCAAAATAAGAGGGCATAAATAATAACTTAATTTGGTTAGCTTTTTATAATTTACAAAATAATTTTCAAAATATATAATTAAATTAAAGGTATTCTAAAAGACTTTGTGGAGCTAGAAAGACATTCCTTTATTTGAGAATTTTGTTTAATCATCATAAATGCCTATATTGACCTAATATCCATGTCTGTTATTTAAATAACTTTCTTTTATAATCTTGAGTGAATTTTTTAAAATAAATTTATTTATTTTAGGCTGCGTTGGGTCTTTGTTGATGCGTGCAGGCTTTCTCTAGTTGTGGCGAGCGGGGGCTACTCTTCGTTGTGGTGTGCGGGCTTCTCATTGCGGTGGCTTCTCTTGTTGCAGAGCAGAGGCTCTAGACACATGGGTTTCAGTAGTTGTGGCACATGGGCTCAGTAGTTGTGGCTCGTGGGCTCTATAGCACAGGCTCAGTAGTTGTGGCACACAGGCTTAGTTGCTCCGCGGTATGTGGGATCTTCCCGGACCAGGGATTGAGCCCGTGTCCCCTGCATTGGCAGGTGGATTCTTAACCACTGCACCACCAGGGAAGTCCCTTGAGTGAATTAAATAGTATTTTTTGAAATCTGTTCCCTACTATTAATGTAATGGATGGAGGAGCTTTGCCAAATTTATTTAGATTATTCTCCATTAAAAGAAAAATCATTGTTTGAAAACTTGTTTGCTTATTTTGGTCTTTCATAATTAAGGATGCTGTAGAGACCTGAAGTTGATGCTGTACACTGTTTCTTATCTTCTGGAAATGCTTTTATGCTCAATTGGCCATAAAAGAAATTCTTATATGAATTTCCAGATCTAATAGTATCTCTGTATGTTCACAGGTTTTCTTAAGTGAAAACCCCATGTGAATTACCATTATCATTTTATAGTCATCCCTAGTCTTTAAAGTGACAAAAGGTAGGTAGTGCACTTAACCTACTTTCAGAAAAACCTTTTAAATTTAAACTCTGCTAATTTAGAGTTGATAATTGTGTAAGTGGAAGTTAGCCTTTCTTAAGGGAGAGTACTCATGAGTAATTTATACAGTATTATTTTAGTAATATTTAAAATATTTCAGTGAATTTTTTGATGTACTATGATATGTTAAACAAAGTTTGTCTTGTGTACTATTTAAACAATAAGTTTTCTAACAGGATGAAATAAATTTGCAATGAATGTGACAAAGAATTGATAACTTTGTTCAGTAAAGAGCTCATAAAACTCTATAAAAAAAATAAGTCTTATAAATAAATGGGCAAAAAAATGACTGTTTTGTAATAGAGGAAATACAAATGGTTGAGAAACATATGAAAAAAATTTCAACCTCAAATATATCTGAAAAATACAAATAATAGAGTAATGAGGTTATTTATTACTCAAATTAGATTAGCAAATCGTAGAGGTATGTTATGCTGGTAAGGGTGAAGATCATCTATACTCTTGCTGGAAGGAAAAATTGATTCAGCTTTTAACAATATGTAGCAAAAAAGCTTTATAAAATGTTTATAATGAAGTATTTTCCTTTTTATAGTCTGTGCAAAGGAAATAATATAAAAATTCTCACTAAGGTTTATACACTAGGATGTTTGTCTCAGCCTTTTGTATATAAAGGAAAAATTGTAAACAGTCTAAATTCTCAGGGACATGGTTAGGTAAATTATGCTTCATTCAAACGATGGAACATAATGCAGTCATTAATAATAAATAAAAATGATTTTATTGCCTTATGAAAACACTTCTGATATGTTAGATGAGAAAAACTGGATGCAAAAGTAAATATACAAGATGGTTTACATTATAATGAAAGAAAAAAGACTGGGCAGAAATATGACAGAATGTAGTTGCACAAGGAGGAAAGTTACGGGTATTTTTTTCCTACTGCTTTTTTATTTACTACTACTAACCAATGAGAATTACCTTACTTTTAAATTAGGGAGGAGGGACCATATCCTTTGCCTCAGCTATCTCATATCTAGAAATCTATTCTGAGGAAATAATCCTAAATATTGACTTAGATTTGTGCAAAAAAGTACAACTTTTTGTTGTTATTAATAGCATGCTATTTGAATCAAGCAAGATAGTCAAAATAGATGAATCATTAAGATGTGGTATATTTATATAATGGAATATTATATAGTTATTAAAGTTGTTTTTTGGAAGAAATTTTCACATGAGAAAATTTTATGATGTAATTAAGTAAAATAAGATGTCATGTATAAAGTATGATCTCAACTATATGCAAAATAACATTTGGAGAGAAAACAAGAATCGAATGAAATATGTCAAAATGTTGGTGATTTTTATTTTTTTCTTTAAATGTTTCTGCATATTCTAAATTTTTCCAAAATGTATCTCCAATTACTTTTTCAGTCAGGAATATATAAGAGTTGGAATTTTTAATCAGCAAATTTTCAAAAGATTTAGCTTGGGTGAAATTTGTTATCCTGAAAGTAATTATTTAAATAATAACTTGTATATTACTTATAACTTAAGTAATATCTTGCAAAGTAATAACTTGCAAAATAGTAACAGCTTTTAAGTTTCAAATCAGACTTTTACCAGTAGAGAAAACTATTTTCTCTTAGCCTAAATTGGGGAGGTAATCTTGTAGAAGCATGTAATTTCATTAGTAACAAATAACTGGTGGTCTATTAGAATTTTGTTACCTGAGTCACACTGTTGAAAAACATACTCAAAGAAAAGTGGAAAACCAAATCAGGAAGGCTAGCACATGTGCCTGTCAGCATGGTTTCGTGCTTCTCACTAAATCAAAGTTTCACAGTATCATGGATAACTTTTTAAAATAGTCATGACTATCATAGATGAATCTTATTTTGCGTAAAAGTGCAGTCTCATGGGGGAAGGTGTAGAAGGTGGCTGTTTCACTGTCCTAGCTCCATGACTAAGGGGAGCTATTGATGGCGCCTACTGTGGTGTCAAAGGTACAGCAAATCCTATTTTCAAACAATACAGGATAGTGTTGGACCCTCCCTGGTAAAGGTTAGGAAGATAGACCCACCTGACTGGGTACCATAGATTGTAGCTAGTTACAGAGTCTAAAAAATTTAGAGATTCTTATCAAAGAGTAATTATTTCTACCCATATAACATGCCAGGGATGGCTGACAAGATCAACATTTCACAGCGTGTTCACATTCCTATGGCTATAGAATCATCAGAAGTATTATCGTGGGGACTTCCCTGGTACAGTGGTTAAGAATCCACCTGCCAATGCAGGGCACACAGGTTTGAGCCCTAGTCCGAGAAGATCCCACATGCCGAGGAGCAACTAAGCCCAAGCGCCACAGCTACTGAGCCTGCGCGCCACAACTACTGAAGCCCCTGTGCCTAGAGCCCGTGCTCCACAACAAGAGAAAGCCCGCGAGCAGCAACGAAGACCCAACGCAGCCAAAAATAAATAAATAAATTTATTTAAAAAAAAAAAGTATTATCTTGGAATGTCAAGCACATTAATAAACACGTAATTTTCAGAATACATCGGTGGTCATTATAAAGAACTAAGACACTTGTGCTTTTTAAAAAGATGATTTAAAAGAGAAATTTGGGCAAAAAGTAAATAAAATAGTTTTTGCTTCATTTGAAAAATCCATTTCAAATGAAAATATATAGTACCATAATAAGCATGAGGTACCTACTCATAAATAAGACATCTTAATTTGAAAGTACTAGAATTAGCTGTTCCTACTTATTTTTTCCTTAGTCACTGTTTATAGATGAATAAATGTATGCTATAAACATATGTTCATTTAAAATATATATTGATGTAAAATCAGTTCAGATAATCACAAGCCCTATCTTCCTATCTCATCTCAGAAGCATACAATAAAATTTAAACTACCCAAGTTACCAAAATCAACTTTATTTCTTTTTAAAGAAATAACAGATCTTGAAAAGAAACATGGTTTCTGATAGTGGGGAACCAAGATTTTGAGAGTTCATAAATATCTAATGCGGGAACTTGTAAAAGAAATATCTGTTATTACATATCACACTAAATTTTTTTCTCAAATTTAGTTCCATTTTCTTTCTTTCTACAAAAAAAGAGGCCTGAATCAATTTAAAAAATCCCATCCGCAACCTCCAAAAGCAAAAAACAAAAAATAAACCCAATTTTGTTCATATGATATTTCCCTTGAGGTCTTAATCGGTTTAGTCTGTAGGATTTCCTTTTTGGGTGACATTATCAGAAGAAATTACCCTGTACCATTACCTTTGGTCAATGAGGTTTGACAGGCTTTCCTTCTCTCTCATCTGCATCTAAGTGGAGGTTGCAAGCAATTCCCTGAGACAGGAAGGTGTCGTATAGACGTGACCCTTTGAAGTTTCTTTTGCTTCCATCTTCAGCTCACTGAAATTTCATTTTGGAGGGTCATCAACCTTAAACACTTAGAGCCTGTGGATGATGCTGCTTTATTTATTATAACCATTCACTGTACTACTCTGTACTGGAGAAAAAGTCAGGCTACCTATGGAATTTGCCTGGAATTCATTCAGTATCACCCTTGGTGGCCCTTACTTGGGCAGTGGCTTCAGGCCAGGGAGGAATACAGGGAGAAGCTAGGAAGAAAACTTTGCAAATTGGGAAGGTCCAAGGGAGTGTATCTCAGTCATGCAACAGTAATTTTCGATTAGTTTTGTTTTTCTGAGGAACAGAGCATTCATTGCAAATTCGCAGTTTAAAACTGGTAATAATCAATAAAGAATGGTGCTCCAGCCAATTTCTTAACTAATTTTAAAAGCTTTCATTGTTCTTGTTTTCTTACATTACCTCCATAAAGCAATATAGTTGAATTCTCTTGATACTAGCACATTGGGCAAAGTTTCAAAAGAGTGGAAGTTTTTCACTTTAGGAAAAATGCTCATTTCCTACAATGTACCCCAATTTCCAATGGATGCAGTAGATTGTGGATAAGGGGTTACATAGTCTTTAGCATAGTCCTTTACTTGTTCATTGTGAGTACAACATTAAAGAAATGGTAAGCTTAATAAACCCTGAGACTCCTTTAGACTTTTACCTAGAAACTAATAACAACTTCCAGAAGTCAGTCTTACAGCCAAACAGTACTTATTGGGAGGGGTGGGGGAGATGGGGGTTGAATGAGGGTTGCATAGTAATTCTAGATTTTTTCTTTTCCTGATAAAAGGATAAACTTTAGTGTTTCTTATTACATACCCATTTTGTTTGTTTTAATATCAGTTAACTGACCTGCATGTGTTCTTCATGCTGTAGGAAAAAGCTTTATTCACTTCAAATTTATTTCTGCCTTCGTTGGGTTGCAGTTTTATGAAGTGGTCAGTTTCCTAAAACCTTTTTTTAAGTAGGGCTTTACAGTTATTCTGCAAAGCCCTTAATTCCAACAGGGAAACTTACTAATTAGTTAGACAACATGGTGGGAACAGGATCTTAGCCCCAAGAAATGCACTTATATTTTTCAGGTAGTGATCTGGGTCTCTTAGTATCACATAATTGAACTGAGTCCTAAGATTTAGAAAAATGATGTTTTGGATCGATTCTTACCAAATAGGAGTTAAAAAAGGAAGAGAGGTTGCAGCACAAATACTTCTAGGCCAGAGAGAGCAGTTTTATGGAGTGCTCTATAGTTTAAAACAGCATTTTACCTATATATCATCTCACTTTGGTTTTGATCCTAAAAATAATCCTTCTTAAGTAGGCCATCATCAAATGGCCACTATCATTTTTCAAGGTATGGAAACTGAGGCTTCTGCTTAGTAACATTCTTAAATTGGCAAAGTTAATAAAGGGCAAAGGATTAAAACGAGATCTGATTGTAAGATCTTGCCACTACACCAAAATTTAATGAGGATTCCTTGGTGGGAAGGGAGGTATAGAAAAATTTGTTTTCTTGAGATTTGCCAAAGGCTAAACCTATATAAAGCGTCATTAAGCCTGAGAATAAGTCAAACTTCAAAGTGCAGAGCAAATATGCATTGTTTTAAACACCCACAAATTGATTTATAAATGTTTTTTACATTCTTTTACAAAGCATTTTACAGATGTTCAGTTTTAATTTGATAGACTTTTTGCACATTTTCACTTGTATACATAACACTTCGATATGTCATAAATGTCCCCCCCAAATTATAACACATATCTTTAGGAGATGGTTTTCTAACTATTTTTCAGAATAAGTTACGTGGCGTGTAGGATAAAGTTTTAAAATCTGATATCTGTGGTTGGGGACTGAGAAAGGTAGATTCTTAAGACTCCTAAGAGATGAAAAATTATACATTATAAATATCTGAAAGAGTTGCTAAGATTATTTTCTTTGTGATTCAAATGGGTAGGTTTGTTTTTATTGTGGATTCAGTTATAGACTGAAATTTCTATTTTTGTTTATTTTTTAATTAATTAGAGCCTAGAAAAATTATTGTCTACATACTCTTAAAAACCCATCCATAAACCCAATAATGAAGTTTTAAAAAGTAAAATTTTATTATTTGTTGATTAGAATATTATATACCAATACTGTATGGTCACAAATATTTAAAACTAAGAGTAACAGAACTGAAAAAAAAGGATATAGTCAAACGTTTTAATGCTGAGATTGTGTGATTTTTTTTTCTTTGAGGAGTTTGGTTTCTAATGTTAATAATTTTCTAGTTACTATTATAATTTTTCCTGGTCCATTACAACTTACTATTTTCTGATTTTGAAAATTCATGGGATTCGTCATTAGTGCTTTATTGTCTAGCAGAACCAGAGGATTTCCACCAAAAAAAAAAAAAAAAAGGATCTCACTGTGATCCTGAATCATTCCAGTAATTTTATTGGGCCTCAAAGTGTTCTGAGCCTGGAGGAAACACTCTGTGTAAAACTTACAGACTCATCTGGTAGTGATTTGTCATTGACTACGTTTTAGACTTGCATCCAGGTCAGCTGTTGCCAAGAGAAGGCAGACGGGGGAATAAAATTATTATCAAGGAAAGACTTGGAGATACACTGAATGAAGCAAACTGAGATAAACTCAAACAAAATTAAGGATGAAATGGACTCCCAGAAATAAAGGGGGATAGAAAAAGAAGTGGACTCAATCCCTCTAGGCTAGTTTTCTTTTTTTTCCCCCTGCCCTTGCCATATCAAGTATTAGTCTTTAAACTTATTTAATTAACTGACAACTAGGAATAGATTTTCCTCTAACATTTCAGTCAAATCGATTCTATGACCTGAAAATTTGCCCTTGTTGTTACTCCTTCACCACTGCTTTAGTAGTTTTTTTGTTTTTGTTTTGTTTTCTTTGGCCACGTGGCATGTGGGATCCTAGTTCCCCAACCAGGGATTGAACCTGTGCCCCCTGCATTGGAAGTGTGGAGTCTTAACCACTGGACCACCAGGGAAGTCCCTGCTTTAGTGGTTTTAAATGTAATTTCTAGCAGGTTTATCTCTTAAACTCACTATTCCTCAGACTCAGTCAATAAAATATGTAAATGAATAATGTAAAGAAGTTTAAGGAAAAGACATAGTTTAAATCTAAGAAGAAAACATTATGGGCTGAGAATTTTAAGTGTACGTGTAGGTCAAATTTGAGTCCTATAGTTTAAGTAAAAAGATACTGAATAATGATGGAAATATATAGATAAATCCCTGCAATATACAACTCAAAAATATTTGTAACACACTTGCAGTTAATGTTCAAACATCTTTAGACTTGAAAAACATCCATTAGGGGCTCACCAAACCTCAAGAGTTCTTTTGGCACTTTTAAATTGAGTAATTGTAATAATCACTATTATTTATTAGGTACTCTGAGTTGATACTATTTACTAAAAAGCTGAAGATAGAACTTGTGCATTCAGTCAATAAATTTCAGTTGAACCTTTTGTCTTATGGGAGCTGTTATTATAAAACAGATAATATCGATGATGACCAAGAGATGACAAATAGAAGACGAATAACTTGTTTATCTTGTGATCTGTCTGAAATGTAGAAAACTTCTCAGGTTGATGACGACAGTTTATATATGCTCAAGAAACAAGTAAAATAATTTAGAATGTCAGATTGATTCATATGTCTAAAATTGTATGAAATGGGTTAATTTTTGACAGAATTGTTTACTTAAATTAAGAAGATATTTTATAGGGACTTCCCTGGTGGCGCAGTGGTTAAGAATCCGCCTGCCAATGCAGGGGACACGGGTTCGAGCCCTGGTCCAGGAAGAGCCCACATGCTGCGGAGCAACTAAGCCCATGCACCACAACTACTGAGCCTGCACTCTAGAGTCGGCGAGCCACAACTACTGAGCCTGCGAGCCACAACTACTGAGCCTGCGTGCCACAGCTACTGAAGCCCGTGTGCCTAGAGCCCATGCTCCACAACAAGAGAAGCCACCGCAATGAGAAGTCCGTGCACTGCAGGGAAGAGTAGCCCCCTTTCACCGCAACTAGAGAAAGCCCGTGTGCAGCAACAAAGACCCAATGCAGCCAAAAATAAAATAAATAAATAAATTTATTAAAAAAAAAGATATTGTATAATGTAAGTCAAAAGGGCACTGACTTGGCATCAGGCAAACCTGGACTGGAATCCCAACACTACCGCTAACAACCTGGATGATCTTGGGCAAATCATTTAAACAGTTTCCTCATACATAAAGGGGGCATGTTTTTTAATAATATCTTCATCATAGAATTCTTGCTGATAATGTAGCTGTAGTGCCTAGAATGACAACTGTTACATGGAAAAGTTCAATAAATGGTGGCCCCCATTATTATTATTTTTTTTTATTATTTTTTTTATAGTACGTGGGCCTCTCACTGTTGTGGCCTCTCCCGTTGCGGAGCACAGGCTCCGGACGCGCAGGCCCAGCAGCCATGGCTCACGGGCCCAGCCGCTCCGCAGCATGTGGGATCTTCCCGGACCAGGGCACGAACCCGCGTCCCCTGCATCGGCAGGCAGATTCTCAACAACTGCGCCACCAGGGAAGCCTGGCCCCCATTATTATAGCATTTCTAATGATTAGTTTATTCTGAGCTTTTAAATTCCTAACACTTCATAATTTTAAAAAGTATAAACTCCTTATGCTTCATTTCTTATGTGAAGTTCTTCTAGGATTGTTTCTTGATAATATTATGGTGACATCAGTCATCTTGAAATAGGCTGGAGCATGGTTTGGGGTAAATGAAAAAGACTTGAAACTGGGAGGTTGGTGTGCTCAAGTTTACCATGCTGGCTTTCTGGGCCGCTGTCCTGCTGAAGTCAAATTTATAGCTCAGGATTGTTGCTTCATGGCCATAGGAAAGGCAAAAATGTTATGGCCCACTTCTAGGAAAGGAAAAGAAAAAAGGGCAACTCAGGAACCCTCTGCTATTTCAAGAGTCAGTACCATTATTACAGCCACTACTACCTATGGGGTAGACATGTGTTTTGTTGCCAAATCTATCTGTCATGGATCCGTTAGTCCTATTATTTAAGAAAGAAAAGAAGTTGCTAAATTTTTTTTTTTAAATCAATTTATTTATTTATTTATTTTTGGTTGCATTGGGTCTGTTGCTGTGTGTGGGCTTTCTCTAGTTGTGGCGAGCGGAGGCTGCTCTTCATTGTGGTGCACAGGCTTCTCATTGCGGTGGCTTCTCTTGTTGTGGAGCACAGGCTGTAGGCACACGGGCTTCAGTAGTTGTGGCACATGGGCTCAGTAGTGTGGCTCGTGGGCTCTAGAGCACAGACTCAGTAGTTGTGGCGCACGGGCTTAGCTGCTCCGCAGCATGTGGGATCTTCCCGGACCAGGGCTTGAACCTGTGTCCCCTGCATTGGCAGGTGGATTCTTAACCACTGCACCACTAGGGAAGCCCAGAAGTTGCTAAATTTGAAGGTTATATTTATAACTTTTATATTAACAAGATGTTTTAGAAAGCTATTGTGTGGCAATCTTTTAGGACTCATCCGATCTGATTATTATTTTTTTAATATTCATTAAAGCAAGGGTTTGTCTTTTATTGCTTTGCATTCCTCATGGTGCCTAAGTTAGGGTCTTGCATGTATAGGTTTTTAAATAAAAGTGAATTGATTTAAAAATTCCTATTTCCCATGAGGATTTGTCCTTTTCATGAGTTTTTTTTTTAGAAATGTAACAATATGGATTACTCCAAAGCTTTTCTACCATAACCACTTTGCTTGTAACCATCCATAAATATTGCAGACAAAACATTTAGAATGGTGACTGAATTGAAAGCTTCTATCCCTAGAAATTCTTAAAATAGGCATCACATATACCTATTAAACATGAAATTGGTGTAAGAACAATAATTAAATATGTTTACATCAACTGAGTATGCATCAACCCAAGGTATTCATCAAATAAAAGAACTCTGTGTTCCCAGTTGAGGCAGTAGAGATCAGAGACTTATTTCCCTCTAAACCAGGTTCAACAATGACCCTCTTCCAAGAATTTAACTTTATGGCCATCAATTTTTAAAAATTATTTTTCTATTGAAATAAAAAGTGTATTTTTATTTTAGAATATTTAGAAAATACACATGTTATATGTGTGAAGATTTGTTCCCAGTGAACCATGCTTATGTGATTTCAAGGCCTGTGTAGTCCTCTTTCACATTAAATCTGGCCTGGCCTTGTGGTTTGGTATAATAAAATGGGTGAAAGTGTGGTTATGCAAGTTCTAGGTCTAGACTTTAAAAACTCTTGCAAGGGGGCTTCCCTGGTGGCGCAGTGGTTGAGAGTCCGCCTGCCGATGCAGGGACATGGGTTCGTGCCCTGGTCCGGGAAGATCCCACATGCTGCGGAGTGGCTAGGCCCGTGAGCCATGGCCGCTGAGCCTGTGAGTCCGGAGCCTGTGCTCCGCAACAGGAGAGGCCACAACAGTGAGAGGCCCGCGTACCGCAATAAAAAAAAAAAATAAGTCTTGCAAGGGACTTCTCTGGTGGCTCAGTGGTTAAGAATCTGCTTGCCAATGCAGGGGACACGGATTTGATCTCTGGTCTGGGAAGATCCCACATGCTGTGGAGCAACTAAGCCTGTGTGCCACAACTACTGAGCCTGTGCTCTAGAGCCCATGAGCCACAACTACTGACCCCACGTGCCGCAACTACTGAAGCCCGTGTGCCTAGAGCCTGTGCTCCACAACAAGAAAAGCCAGTGCAATGAGAAGCCCGCGCACCGTGATGAGTAGCCCCTGCTTGCCGCAACTAGGGAAAGCCCACTTGCTGCAACTAGAGAAAGCCCGCATGCAGCAATAAAGACTCAACGCAGCCAAAAATAAGTAAATAGATAAATAAATGGATAAGTAAATAAATAAATTTATATTAAAAAAAAAAGCCTTGCAGCATTTTCTTGTCCTGAGACACCATGTAAAAAAGCCTGAATTAATTTACTTGAGGATGAGAGATCTTATAGAAAGAGAGGCCCTGTTGTGGAAAGACTACAAAGAGAGATTCAGCCATTCCAGCCATACCAGCCTAGGACCTTGACATGTGGATGGAACCATCGTGAATCCTTCACCTCTGGTCAGACTGCAAACTGACTGCAGATGCATGAGTAAGCTCAGTTAATACCATATGGAGCAGACATAAGCTGCCCAGCTGGATCCAGTCCATATTGCAGAATTGTTAGCAAATAAATTGTTGTCTTGTTTTAAGCACTAACTTTGAGGATTGTTTGTTAGGCAACAATAATTAACTTTTATATTATGTATAAGAAAATTATGTGTAATCCCACCACTTTGACAGAAATGAACATTTTGGAATAATTCATATTGTGTAGAGTTTGTAATTTGCTTTTCTAAATTTAACATTGTACCGTGGATATTTTCTTATGCAATTAATCTTTAAAATAGTTAGATTTAAGAGAAAAAAGATACATAAAAATAAAATGAACAACCAAAACAAAAACATCATAAAAATTCTTTTAAAAGTGAGCAATATATGTTCTTCTCTATATTAATGATGGCATAAATATATGTGGGATCTGGGCAATGCTGCATATTAGTTATCTATTGCTATGAAATAAATCACCCCAAAACTTAATTACTTAAAGAAACAATAAACATTTTTTATCTCTCACAGTTTCTCCCAGACAGGAATTCAGGAGTGGCTCAGCTTGGTGGTTCTGGCTCTGGCTCTGTCATGAGGTTGTAGTCAAGATTTTGGCTGGCCTGTAGTCATCTTAAGCCTTTACTAGGGCTGGAATATTCACTTCCTAGGTGCCTTTCTCAAGAGGCTGACAAGTTTATCCCTGTTGTCAGTGGGAAGGCTCCATTCCCCCCAACCTGGGCCTCTCCACTGGGCTGGTTGAGTGTTCTCAGGACCTGGTGGCTGGCTTCCCCTACTTCAAGTGATCCAAGAACCTAAGACAGAAGCTGCAATGCCTTTTATGACCTAGCCTCAGAAGTTACATACTATTACTTCTGTAGTATCATCTTAGACACCTAAGTCAGCCCTATACAGGTGATATAAATCACCTTTGCTGAAATATAGAACAATAGAAATGACCATTAGAAATATGTTGACAATAATGGAGTCTGACAGAATATTGAACCAAAATTGCCATAGGATGAAAATAGTTTTATTGAAATATAACCTTAGTACTTGAGACATAAGGATTGTGTAGCTGTGTAAAACAAGGTTTATATGTTCTTTTTGGAAGAAAAAATTTTATTTATTACTAAAAATCATAAATGGTGAAGAATAGGTTAGTGATAGCTAAGTAAAGAAATTAAGTTAGATTTCGGTATTTTAGTGAAATGGTTATGTTAAAAATTTTCCACCTTTGAGTTAAAAAAATTCTCTGTTGAAGATTAAGTTATGCAGAAAGCTGAGCTGAAAAGCAACTTAAAACTATTTTAGGGCTTCCCTAGTGGCACAGTGGTTGAGAGTCCACTTGCCAATGCAGGGGACGCGGGTTCGTGCCCTGGTCCGGGAAGATCCCACATGCTGCGGAGCGGCTAGGCCCGTGAGCCATGGCCGCTGGGCCTGCGCATCCGGAGCCTGTGCTCCGCAACGGGAGAGGCCACAGCAGTGAGAGGCCTGCGTACCGCAAAAAAATACAAAAAACAAACAAACAAAAAAACTGGAAGATACTTTGGCAATCAATGAGCCAGGCTTCCATCTAATACAATAATTCTTCCTGTAGTTTTTTGATAGATGTATATCCTTTACTCAGATATCTCTGTTGCACAATTCTAGTTTATTAAATTTTGTTTTTTTTATGTTGTCAAAATGTAACATTTTATAATCCATCTATTTCTGCCTTTAGAGTAGCGAATAATTACTTCTGCTTCTACACGGCAGTCTTCAAATATCTTCCTTCATCTTGTCTTCCCTATGTCATATATACCAAGATCTAGGTTATTCATAGACAGTATTTATTGTCACTGTCCACTTCTTTAGAACTTCATTTTGTGTCACTCTGCCATTGTAAAAGCAGTCTCAAAATATGACTAGAAAATATAGATATACATTGATCTGATAGAATTTGAGTTTAATACTTTACTAGAAGTGTAAGCCTCATGAAGACAGGGGCTGTTTATTTTTACTCAGCATTATATACCTACCACCTAGCAAATTGCCTAGCACATAATAAACATTTGTTGAATAAAATCAGTGAATGAATATGGCGCAACTCAGCATATGTGTCTTTTTGCTAGATCCAAGATGTTCCTTTCTTAAAATTTCAAGGTTACATTACCAGTGGACAACAGTACTTTATATTTTTTAAAGTTTATTCCAACATTTCAAGATATTTTGTGGACAAATTAGTGGACCATCCCTATATTATTGGACAATGTCTTTCATTGAACTGGTACTACCCTAATTCCTTAAAGGCATTTTAAAAACCATTAAAAGTAAAAGCACATTATGCCCAGTGGGAGATGAAAGGGGAGCAAGAACAATTCTGTGAACTGAAATAAGACCACATAATAAGGATAGCCTCTTTATTCTTATTCTTTTAAAAATGAACAATGGAATTTTATAATTCCTTTTTAAACATAACAAAAAATGAAACAAAAAAATCACCTCTTTCTTACATTTGGGAATCGTTAGATTTAGATCTGGTTCAGAATGAAGAGTTCTTATTCATCATCTACACATTTGCATCATCTACACATTTTCTTGAATTTACTAAAGGTGTTTGTTGTAAATATAGATGTAGCCTCATTTTGTTAAGCTTTTAGTAACTGACAGAATCAATGTCAAAGTTAAGAGGTTAACTTTACATTGAAGCTGTTTATTGAGATTAGCTGGGGTGATTTTAGCTTTCATGTCAACCTTAAGTGTAATCTATTTACTTGCTCTAGTCATTTAAGAATTACTGTTAAGGCTGCCAAAACACTTGCATTAGAAAGCCCCATCTCAGTTACTCGATTGCTACCCAACTAATCAAGGAATAGTCAATACATTGGAGCAAAGTGAGGAGCTCCTAAAACTTGGAAGTAAGACTGCTTTCTAAATGTAAGACAAGTAAGAATTATTGAGTTTTATATGAGATTAGGCATCTGTAGAAACCATTAATATGTGCCTGAAGTTGTCCATGGTTTAGATAAAATACTCTTCCAAACTCAATTTGCTCAGATTCTTGCTTACCAACTACTTTC
Source organism: Lagenorhynchus albirostris (assembly GCF_949774975.1). Lineage (NCBI taxonomy): Eukaryota > Metazoa > Chordata > Mammalia > Artiodactyla > Delphinidae > Lagenorhynchus > Lagenorhynchus albirostris. The sequence goes on from NC_083096.1 coordinate 121,162,516, forward strand.
TGATTAAGTCAGTCTTCCGGATATTTTGATTTGGAAGATCTACTTCCCTGAATAATAATAATAGACCTCTGTCCATGGTCACTGGAAAAAACATATTCCTCATTATAAATGAATGTGTTGCTTCACGAATCAGCCTCTGGTGAATTTAGCTAGTCTAAATCAATATTCAGGAAACTATTCAGCTCTAGGTGCACTGAGAACAACAAATAGTAACCTCTCAGGGTAAAGATACAGGTATTATGTTATTAGCCCTTTTCACATCTGTGTGGACAGCTAACACCTTTCCTTTTATTTTATCCCTAATTTCTCACTTAACTTTACTCAAAATATTTTAAAGAATTCCACTACAGTTGTTAATATAGAGTAGATATCACCATCATCATTATTGGTTAAAATTCTAATATGAACACACAATTTTGGCAGTATGCAAAGTACCAGTTGGTTCAGCTCATTAACGTTTTCTGAGATGAGAGCTGAATTTGACAAAGCGGCAAAGGCTGGCTTGTCAGAGTGTGTATTTACCTGATATTTTGGCACCATCAACCCAACAATAGCTATGTAACAAAGCTCCTTATAATATCTGTAAAGAATATTTCAGGATTGTACAAAATTATCTAGTTCAGATTGTGTATACGCGAATCACCATATATAAGTGAAAATGTTCTGTAAGCATTGAAATCGAAGTAGGACTCTCAGATTTTAAATGAAAAATTCTGGTGTCTTAAATAAGGAATTTTTGCTGTTTCAAGAGGGTTCCTAAAACTACTATAATCTATTTACAGAACCATGAAAACTGAGAAGAATATAAAATTTATTCAGATAATATAATAGTAGTAAAATATAATATGTGGGTGTGATAGGCAAAAAAATGGCACCCCCAAGGATATATTCACTGCATCATCCCTAGATCCTTGAATATTACCGTATATAGCAGAAGATATGATTAAATTAATGATCCTGAGAGGAAGAGCTTATCCCAAATTATCTAGTGGGCCCTAAATGCAATCACATATTTGTATAAGAGAGAGGCAGAAGGAGATTAAACAGACAGAACAGAAGAAGATACACACACCGGGAACAAGGTAACCTGAAGGCAGAATAGAGAGATGTGGCCACAAGCCAAGGAATGCCAATAGCCACTAGAAGCTGGAAGAGGCAAAGAATGGATTCTCCTCTGTCTCCAGAAACAGTGTGGCTCTGTGACACCTTGAGTTTGAACTTCTGACTTACAGAACTATGAGAGAATAAGTTTCTGTTGTTTTAAGTCACCAAATTTGTGGCAAATTGTTATAACAGTCAGGGGAACCTAATACAGTAGGTGTAGGTTTGCAAAAGTTTTGTTTCCCTCCCTAACTTAAAAATCATACTACTTGTTTTGGTGTTGAGTTACAGTGGAAAGCATACAGTTGTACCTTTGATGAAGTGCATTGTATTCTTATATGTTTATATGGCATTTTGCTGAATTAAAATATTTTCCTTCATTTTTTAATAATGAAGAGTCATACATACTTTGGCCTAAAAAACATTTAGCTAGACTAATAAGGTGTCAGAATGATAAAAATTAGGTTGTAGTCTAATATACCTCAACACAATTTGTTTGTCATGATTTTTTTATATATTAATAAAAACACAATGGCAACATACAATGCTTATTTTTCTTTTCTCCTTGACTTTCCATGTCCAACAGTGCACATTCTAAAGCCAAAGAAAGGAGCACTTATCTCAGGTCCTTTGCTTGAGCTTTTGCACTTGCAGACACTTCACATAGAGATTCTTTATTTCCTTCATTTTCCAAATATTAAGTTTCTGTTATGTGCCGTGGACAACTCAAAATGCCAAGGATGTGGTGGTAGATGGGGCAGATATGGCCCTTGACTCTAGAGTCACCTCTAGCCCATTAGTGCCTTTGCACAGATTAGTAAAAGGTGCCTCCTTTCAGCAGTGATAGCCTGAGGGTACAGGATTTGTCCGGTTGAATAAAGCTGGGTTTTAGCCCCACTTGCTCCCTTGGCTGGGTACTTTTGTGCCCAACCTGTACGGCTATAGGCAGAAGACCAGCTTTGAATCAAGAAGATTATTATGTAGCCATAGCACATGGTTTTCTCAGTACCTCCAGGACTTCTCTCTACTTTGAAAAAGGGACAAAAAACTGTTTTTGGATTACTGACTACAGCAGGCTCCATTTCCAAATAAAGTTATATATACCAGAGAATGGAGAAGCTGAGAAGGTGAATATTACTACTTTCCACTACTGCATGCTTTCTCCCATAGAAGCTGGTGGATTTATCTTGACAGGTTTTCATGAACCTAATTCTATCCCACAGGTCAGAGAATTTGTTCTCTTCTGTGTTTTCCAGAAGGTGAAATGCTGATGAACTGGGTAAGAAACCTACTACTGGGATGCTAAGAAATATTTCGGGGGCTCTGGACTACTAAAATTTGTAGAGAGGTGCTAATAGGCTGTGAGAGACTATTTGGGAGGATGATTTATTGAATGAAAAAATGTTACAAGAGCACATGTAGCCAGAGCTACAACACACGTTTATGGAGAAAATGCCGCTCTTTTCAGACTACTCAGAATTATCACATGACGAGGATGAAGAAGGCTCTTGAGTTCTCAGTATACTCCGTCTTCTTTTCACAGCAGTAAAGGTACACATGGATAAATGGTTCATATATTTTCGAAAAGTGAAGACATATTTGTATTGTTAGAAAAAAGAAATTATTATCCATTGGAAACTTGAGAAGATTGTGGGATTTAGGGTGTGTGTGTGTGTTGGGGGGAAGGTGTCTGTGTGTGCGCATGTGTGTACATGGTAATTAGGTGTGTTTTGCTTTAAAAAGTTAATGGCAGAATAAAGTTTCCTCATCTCTCCCTATCACAGCATAGGGATTTAGGGACAGAAAACTAACTGATAAGTGATATTTTTTTAATCAAAAAAGAAAAAAAATGCCTGAATCAGTAATCTAGCTTGCCAAATGAAGTCTGATGTATAAGAAATATTTGTATTTTAGGGGTTGGGATTGAGTGGGAGTGGGGTGAAGGGGGAAAACGTAACCAACAACAGGCTGCAAATAGGAGGGAGCCAAGAAGGAAAGACAGAGCCAAGATCTGGAAGATTCATTCCGTTCTAAAATAAGTATCTCACTGCTTAGTTAAGTTGAGAGAATGGTTTATGTTAAAATTGCCTGTATGTGGGATAGCTTACTATAAACTTTCTCTTAAGATGACTGAACTACTCATTCAGTTATAATTAGGTTGGTCAAAATAGATAGAGTTCTTTCTTTGAGTTCTAACTCTTCAGATGGATTGTTATTACATTGTGTGGACAATTGAGTGTGATATAAAATTGCACTTGAATAGAAGGTGAGATATCTTAAAAGTAGCCTGATTTTTTCCTTAATTTTCTTTTTTTTTCCGCAGGGAACAGAAAAATCCCTGTAAAGAGTCATTTTTGTTTTCTTCAATTTCCATAACTGTATTGAATATGAAAAGCAGAGTTTATCTTCTTATACTGTATCCTCACAGTTCAGATAAGAAAGGCCATAAGGTTAAATGTCTCTAGTTTATATAGCTATACTAACTGTAGCTGTGGGCTTCGAACATGGCTATAAAACTCCAGTGGGCTCCACTCCAAGCACAACTGGAATTTTTGTATTTTCAGATACAGGACAGTAAGCAGACCTAACCTCCTGACTATAGCTGATAGCGGACAGATTTGAAAAGATACAGATTGAACCAAATACAGATATAGTTGACCAATGGTTTTTAATTTCAGAGAATAGCTGCATGTGGCAGTGGTGGTCTCAGTAATATACATTGTAAACTGTATCTTCTCCATACCACAAGAAGCAGTGGCATCCCTCTTTCTCAACTTCTCATGAAGGCCTTGTTCGGACTGATTCTTTCCTTGGTCAGCCTGCATTTGATTCCTGAATGCTGAGTCAAAGTCTCCTTGCTCTCAGCCCACCCAGTGGGCATCCTTATAAATAGAAAGATGTGTTAGTTCACAAAAGAGGAAGTGGTAAGGCCCAGGAAAAGCACTTTGCTGCTCCAGATAGCTCTTTTCTCTGGGAAATTTCTGAAACACGCCAAACTATCAGAAACAATTCCTAGATCCCAGCATGGGAAGAGTTTAGTATCTACTGGAAGGCAGCATAATGTAGTGATTAAAAGTACTAAAGTCAGATTTCCTGGATTTGCAAGACTACAGGGCTTTGCGCAAGTTAGCCAACTTCTTTCTGTGCCTCACTTTCCTCATTATTAAAGTGGTGATAATAACAATACCCATCTCATACGATTGTTGCCAGAATTAAGTGAGTTAATATAAAGTACTTAGAATAGTAAGTGCTCAATTCTTTTAAAATACAGTGAACATTGCTAGCAAGATACTATTTAAAGGGTACAGAGTGATACCTCAAATTATCTGCCCGGTAGAGTTTTCTAATGCCTTGCATTTCTTATTAGAAATCACTCAGAGTAGAACAAAATTAAGACATATTTGTCATAGGAACAAGGGCCATAAACTGGAAAAAGGCCAGTGTTAGGGTTAACTGGCTGTGATAAAGGGTACGGTGGGTTGCAGCAGTCTCTATAGCTCTCCTGATTAAGGGCTAGTTTTGTCTCAGAGTTTGACTCAAGACTGAGTTTTCAATGGAGGACTTAAATTGGTTGGCCTAGCTTTGGTGCTGGGCCTAGTTGCAGTGACACCCAACCAGGTTAGTTAGCCCAAATGACATCATGATGGCAGTTAAAAAAAATCTGAAGAGGTGTGAATTAGAAGAAATATGGGACTTATTTCCTTAAGAGAACTAAGATGAATGACCGGAGTTTTCATGTAAGCGACTTGGGAAATAGTTTTCAACCACAACTCTTTTAAAATAGAAAGGGCTGCCTTATTAGGTAATAAGCTTTCTAACACTAAAAATGTTCCAGGAGAAGCTGGCCTGCCACTAATCAGAAATGTACCTGTATATTCATTTGTAAAGTGGGGATAATAATCACCCAGCAGGATTATTATGAGGATTAAATGAGATAATGTGCCTATGGCAGTTAGCGTAGTGCCTGACACACTGTAACTATTCCATGAATGGTAACTGCTGAAACTACCACAACCACCACTGCCATCATTACTACTACTATCTTTAGTATTATTAGTGGGGATTTTAAATTTAGCAAAGAGGCTGACTATATGATCTCTGTAGTTTCTACGAAAATAGATGGCTAGCTTATGCTTTTTAAGGTCTCTTTCCACTCAGGAAGTTTAAAATACTTAGAAATGGGAGACATTTTACGTTGTAGGATGTGGTATTACTCTTCATGTGTTTATTATGGTAACTCCTTTGACTATTCTATTATTTATTATTCTCTACTTTATTTAGAATGGTTTAACCTGTGTGTAGTTCAGCTGTATTCTTTGTTAGTATAGTAATTATAAACTTTCTTCTGTTTATAAAGATGAAAAGAAGATGGGATAAAGAGACGAAAGAAGTTTCAAGTTTAAATACCAAGATCTTTTATTTCTCAGCTGGTGAACAAGTTAGAAAAAATGGCACCTTGTTTATTTTCTCCTGAAGGATTCACTTTGTTCTAAACTCAGACTTTGAAAGTTTTAATACTTTTTTTGTGACTAAGTCTTTTCTTGCAAAAAAAATTGAGTTAGGAATAAAATAAAAATCAGCATATTTCCTTCCAAGGCAAAAGAACAGAACTTGCAGAAGCAAGATAAGAACAAAAAAAATTAAATGAAGGACATGTCTAAATGAAGGAAAAAAGTGAAAACGATTATTTTTCCTATTGCTCTAAGTATATTCTCTGATATACAGTATTTTATATCTGTAAGGACACGTCTAATTGTTCTCACTCTCTGTATTCATTAATGGTGAGGTAGGGCTCCACAGGACAAGTGAAAGATTTCAGATTTATCACATCTATGAGGAAATAGGGGACAACAAAAAGGAACACAGATAGTGAAATTATAATGGGTTCAGAATCATAAACGGTTTTTGCTCTATAACCCCTACTTGCTTAGCAGATGATAAATGCTAAGCCTAGCAGCAGCCTAACCCCCCGTTGGGGTTTGGCTTCATTTTTATTTTTCCTGTATGTGTTCAATTTACTTAGATTCCCTTCTTCTTCAAGGTTTTTTTGTTTTTGTTTTTTGTTTTTTCCCCTTGCCTATAGTCCTGCAGAGGCAATCAAGACTGAACAATAGGTACTTTCTTATTTCAAGTGGGTAATTTGCATTTCTCAGGATCTCCCGACTGGATTAAACACATTTCCCAGAGGCTTCTGCAGCTCAGGGGAATGTTCCTTCTAGAAATTTACTTCATCTCTAGCAGGGTAGGGTGTTGCTCAGCTTTCACACTCCTGAGAAACACAAGGCACCTGAATTTGTACAAAGTAATTGTTTCATTTCCTCTGTGATTCAGTTACATACACTTTCCTAATTTCCATACTGTTTATTTGAGTGTTTTGCTTAAAATGGAGCAGGCAGGCTGTGAAAGAATAGGAAACCAGAATTTTGAAAATCTGTTCTTGAGTTTTGAGTTTAGGTCAACAGCTTTGCCATTCTGAGCCTCAGTTTCCCCATTTGTAACATGAGGGGTTGCTACCCTTTAGAGCTCTAAGAGTTGAAATTTCTATGCAGAAGGTAACAGTGACTGACCCTCCTTCCCTTTCTGCAAAAACAAAGTACTTAGGGAGCAATCTTTACAGAGGAGATGGTGTTTTGTTGGCATCTTAAAGAATAGAAAGGAATTCATATTGAGAAAGGGGAGAGGTTGGAACTCTGGGTAATATCAACATCTCAGGTCTGTGTAGAGGAAGCAGAGCTCACAGTGGAGACTCAGGGAGGTTGGGGAGGTAAGGGGAAAAGCAAGAGAATGGAGTCCTGGAAGCCAGGGAAGAATGCTTGCTCATCAGTCATACCAGGTGTCACTAAGGGCCCACTTTAGGTTCATGTCTGTTAGAACAAACAACAGAGTTAACTGAAGACTTCTCTCATGAAGTTGGTTGGAGCAGTGGGACAATATTGTGATAGGTTTAACAGTAAATGTGAAGTAGAGGCTGCAAGTATAGAATATTATTTACATAATAATAGAGACCGATAAAGAAGCTTGGCTATTTGGTTGGGAACAGAAGGAAAAATATAGGAAAAGATACAGAAATGTAGGATCAAAAGATACTTTCTTTTTAAAGGAGGAGAGATATTGATACATTTATATATTGAGGAAACAGAGACAGTAGAGAAGGGATAGTAGATGCAAGCCAAGAAAGATGCAAGCCACAGCCCTGCTTAAAATTCTCTGGTCTCTTTGGATTGGTATACAAAGTCCTTTGAGTCCTGACTGTTCTTACCTTTCTGGCTTTATCTCTAACCATCCTCTGTATGCACTTGAACTAAGCAGTGCAACTGAATTAAGGATGACATTTCCTTGAATGTCATTGCAGATGCTGCCCAAAATGCCCTTCCTTTTTCTCCTTCTCCTCCTCCTCCTTCTTCTTCTTCCTTCTTTTTTGGCCTGGCTAATTTTCACTTATCCTTAAAGCTTTGTTCACATGATCCCTTTCTCTGGGAAACATTTCCTGACATCCGTCTCCTCACCCTCACCTCAGCCAGGGTTAGTCACTTCAATTGGAACTCCTTTAAAATTCTTTGTAGACTTTTATGTTATTAATCACATAATATTAAGATTTTTATTTATTTGTCTGCCTCCTATAGGTGGCCATTAATTTCCTAAGGCCAGAGAGCATTACTTGAGAGGTAAGTGCTCAGTAGATGTTTATTAAACAAGGCAAGGAGGGCAACACTTGGGTATCATCGTGCCTTACTGAACCTTGCTATTCTTCAGAGATTCTTGTTTGAATGTCTCTTTGTTCCCCAGTTCTCCTCTAAAATAACTGCAGCTTTCTCGATTGTTAGGAAGAGCTGCTAGGATGGCAGATAGCACTCATATTGCCACCTGTTCCAAGGCCAAGGCAGACTCCATTAATCAATTATTGTACTTTCTCACACAGCTTGGATGCTGCTTCTTTGCATGGTAGCTATTAATGGATCAGAGTTGACACTTGGGGCAAAAACTATTTGCTGTTCTTATACATTTCACAGTCTCTTGTTTTTCTTAAACCTATCCTAGAAATGCAATATGAAAACTCCCTCTGCTCTAAAACTGTGTTCCCTGCGTTCTCTAGGAATCCACCTGGCCACTTTCATGTCTATGTGATCTTCAAGCAATAAAGCTCAGATGGATTTTCATTTTCCTTATAAATTTATGATAGGAATTATACTCCTATAAATAAACAGTGAGTGTTAAGCCCACTTTTCAGATGAAGGGGCTGGGAATCATAAATGTTTGTAGAATTATAGTAGGGAGGATGTTGGGGGGGAGAAAGATGATATTGTACTTACATGGAAAGATTACATTGTATTTACACAGGAAAAAAAAATATGGAGGAGTGAGGAATCATCCTGATTGTTACCTTTTTCTTAATCCCTTGTTCTGCATTCCTCACTCCACACTGTATAATTCAGTTTAACAAAAATTTACTGAGTACTTAACTTGTGCTAAGTATGTACTAGGAATGGGAGATACAAAAATGCAAGCCCTCAGGGAGTTTACAATATTACTAGAGAAGGTGTTAAGAACTAAAACAGGGATACATAGGATGATGGTGGAAAACATGCTAATATAACTTAGTCTGAATTGTTCCATTTATCCAGCTATTGTTGCTAGATTCATGAGATCATTACTAACCTTTTAATTTTAATGATAAAAGTCACTTAGAATTTTTTGCTCTTAATCTTGAATCATGTTTGTATACAGGATAATTCCCTTGAATCATGGAAACCGTATGTGGGTAAGAGCTTATAGTCTTATGCTCCTATGGATAAAACCATTAAAAATATTACATTATAAACAGGATATATACGTTTTTCTGGGTCAGAAAGTCAGAATTTAGAATTTAGTAAGACAATAAAAAATAACTCAATAAGACTTAAGAATTAATCAATTTAGAAAATATTACTAAATTTTTTTAAAGACCATCCAGACTTTGTTCAGTCTGTAGAATTGGTTTGTTATAAGAGGCAAAAGACAAACTTTATTTAGAAAATTAAACACAAAAAAAGACATCTCCTCACCCTGTTTACTCTTGACTCAAATTGCAGAACAAGCATTAAAGAAAGGCTTGCTAAACTTATTGTGTTCTCCAGTGAACATTAAATTAGCACCCATGTGAATATTATAAAAATAAGGAACAGAATGTTCACAGTAAACCTTAGGAAGATTCTGATGCAGATAAGGCCAAATGTTTCATTTTCGTTTTTTAATGTAATGCAGTTACAACTTACTTGCAACATTATTCCCTGCATGGCGGCCCCCTAATTATTTCATCATGCAGCAGGAAATCCTGGTAGGTCATATATAAACAGCCTGAGGCAGGAACCTCTTCATCTGATAGAGTATGACATCTGACATCTGTGCAGCCTGCTGCTTGCCTGCCACAATTAACCAGGAAGCTCGGGCATTAACTAATGCAAAGGCAACTGGGAGCTTGTGATAATGTGGAATAGCAACGGTCTTTCCTAATCCAATAAATTCCTATGAAGATGAAAAAGTGACAGCAAATAGGTGACAATTTTCTCAGGAACTGAACCTTTGTGGTCTTTTTCTTGATTGTTTTCCAGGAAGCAGCAAGCCATCTTCCTTATCATCTCCCTTCCCCTTCTACTTCTCATGTATGCATAATTTCCCTTGACTTTGAATGAGACTTAAGTGCACTTAGAGCCTGCTGGATTTAGCTCTTGGTATTGTTTATGTTTACTGCTCAAGTGGGGATGGGAGTCCCTTTCTGGGCTTCACAAACTGAATGAACCCCAGAATGGAACTTCTTTACACAATGTGTTGAGGGATTGAACCAGCACCTGCTTTACAGGCTAATTGTTTCTACCAGCCATTTATTGTTTGTTATTCTGTTTGGAGGCAAATGCTGAGAACAGTGGGTGATTTAAATTGGCAGGAGTTTAATTGTATTACTTGTTTTTTTTTTTTTTAAAAATATATATATATATAAAACATATATAATTTTCATATTTCATTTCAGTGTTTTTATTAAACAAATATTTACTTAGTACCTACTATGTGTGGGACACTATGCTTGACCCAGGGCTAAATAAGATCATCTCTACTCAGAACTGAAGATCATCTCTGCCTATGAGCTTGGTCTAGTGAAGGAGACTCTACCACATAAAGCAAATAACATGCACGTGTGGTTAATGGCTTGTAATATGAACTAAGAATTGATAAGGAGGAAACAGATAACTTAAGAAGAGGACAGTCAGGAAAGATAGCATGGAGGAGGTGACAGTTGTTCTGCATCTTGAGTGCTAAGTTTTCCAGGTTCTCAAAGTGAGGAATAGTGTTACAGGGTGAGTAATGAGCACAAAGGCACTGAGATATTGAAGATCCAGGGATATTTGAGGGAATTCAGGGAGGATTAATATTGCGTGCACATAGGATGTGTGGAGGGGTGTGGAAGGAGATCAAGCTAGAAAGATAGGCCTGGGACCTGGGGGGCCATGCTAAAGAGTTATTGTACAGGCAGTGATTAGCTTGATTTTCTTCTAAAATTAAAGGAAAACTATTGCTGGAACTATATTTTTGGAAGCTTGTTCTGGCAAAAGTATGGGATAGATTGGCGAGGGAAAACATTTGAGTCAGGAAGTCAGAAAGCTGTTTCAATAGGGACTCTCTGCACTCATTTGTTGATTCCTTCAACAAGTAAGTTCCTAAGAAGGTAAAAAAAGATACCTTTGAGTTTTCGTGTCTTGGTATTTTACTGGTATGGCTTCATAATTAGTTTCTCTACCCACTCTTTCTCCTTACTCCCCTACCCATTTCCCACTTTCTCTTTTCCATTTATGAGCTGTCTGAAACCAGAAATCACTGAAATCACACCCCTTTGAGGTTAAAGCTCTTGGCCAGAATTCCAATCATTTCAACAGTATCCAAGTTGAACTCTTTGAAGTCCATGCCTTGCTAGTAATGATATAGCAGATATTTGTCCAAAATAATCACTAGTTGGTTTGTAAGAGAGAAAGAAGCCTAACAGGCAAGTATTGGGAAATACATATGGTCAATTATGAATTGACTTAAAAAGAAAACTAGGCAGCAAGAATCTGATAAGAAGTCTGTAGAATTCAGAACAAACATACTGTATTAATTATTATTATTCATTCTATATTGCCACAAATGTGCAAAATGCTATATAAATGGTTGACAGTGCTGGAGAAAGAATAATAGCCCAGCCCTGGAGTGCTTATAATTTATGTAAACACATCATTTTATTTCATTTTTCTAAGCCATATCTCTGAATTGTTATTTGGCTTATTTTGCTCATATTCATATTTCATCTCTGGTTCTCATATAAACTAAAAAATGAGTTTTTCTAGCAATCATACATGTTTTTACAAAATGATGGCTATCATCCATAATACTAGAACCATTGCATTGGGAATTCTGAGTACAAAGCAACTCCTTCGTTGGGGTCCTATGTATGTGAAATGAGAAAAGGGGAGTATATTAAGGCCCTCTGGAGATGAATGGGACTAGAAGTGTGTAGTATTATTAGGAGTTTTTCTTAATAGAGTATTAAAATTCTTTGCCTTTAGAAGTGTTTTCGCTACTAGGAAGACACAGAGGAAGTCATGTAGAGATTAGTACCAACATTTATCATTACCCTAAATTTCTTGCTAGTTCTGCCTCCTGATCACACTTAATTTATCAGGCTCATTGGTCTCCTCCAATATAAATCCATGCTATATTATTGCTTTATTTTACTTTGTTCAGGAAATTTTTTAAGCTGGCTTAGTTCAGAAGCAGAATGAGTGATTTATACAGCCTCAGGTTTTTGTTAGATAACAATATCTCTTACAGACAGGCAAATTCAGTATTGATATGAATGTGACAGTAGAGAGACCTCTGTTTTACTGCAACTACACATATTACTTATTTTACTACCTTTTATTTTACTGTTTCAAAATATTTGAAAGATACAATTTAAACATTGACACAACTTGTACTAGTCTCTGAAAAGCTTTTCCTTAAAGTCAGAAATAAAATTTGTGACCAAATTTGGAACCTCTAATTTGAAGGCCCTATAAAATATGACTGATAAAACATATCTATTTTCTGATATGAAATAACCACCATTTATAAGAAAGAAATAAATAAGAGGCCAATAAAAATGACTTTATTTTAATTCCCTAATATTAATTGGATCCTCATCACGTGAGCATTATACTAGGCACTATTAATACCATGGTGAATAAAACAGACATATTCCCTGACCTTATGAGTGTGCATAATATAAACTGACAATCACAGTGCTTTGTGGAAGTGTTTTGATAGGAGAAGTACAGAATAAACTGTGGATCTCTTTTATGCCTCTAAACTCATGCTTAATTGTCAGAGAGGACTTCCCAGAGGAAATGATGTCTAAGTAGTGACCTAAAAAATGAGTGAGCGTTAGATGAAAGTTGGGGTTGGGGGTTTGGAGAGGATTCTAGGTGGAGGGAAGAGAAGAGTCTAGAGGCAAGTGAAAGCCTAGTAAGAGTCTATAATTGAAAATAATCCAGTATGATTTGAGTTTAGATTGCAAGGAGATGGAAGAAGGGGAGGGAGGACTAAACAAAAGTAAAATTATTCAGATTAATATAAGCCAAGATAATATATTAGACCATATACTAAAAAAGAGGTTCTAAACTTGGGTTCCATGGCCTTGTAGGGAGTCAAGGATGAGCTTCAGGGAATTGCTTGAGGAAATTTTATACATAAATATATTCTCAAAGGGTTCCAACAAGCCACTCCCCTTGCTAAGAACGAAAATCTCTTCCTTGTTGTCCCTCCCTCACCAACACACAATAACTGTTTGTGAAATGTTACCAGTTGGGCCTTGGCAACTTCATTCATGCATTCACACATTCATATATTCAACAAATATTTATTGAATTTTTCATAAGCAAGGGATACAGTGGTGAGTAAAAGAAGACAGACTTCTACAAGAGAATGACAGAAAATAAGCAACAAGTAAATGAATGAGATTTCATAGTAATAAGCATTATAAAGAAACTAAAATAAGGAACTCTGATAGAGATGAAGGCTTCCCTGAGGAGGTGACATTTGAGTTAAAACTTGAATTGGCTAGAAACTGAAACAGATAGTGAAAGGCCCTGAGACAGAATTGATTTGATATATTTGCTGAATAGAAAAAAAGGTCAGTGTGACTGCAGTATAAATAGTTGGTGGGAGAGAAGCGCAAAGTAGGATATGACATTGGAGAAATGGGCCAGGAATCAGGTCATATAGATCATGGCCAGGAATTTGAATTTTACTCTGAGGACCATGGGAAATCATTGGAAGAATTTAACAGTAGTTATCACACAATCTGATTTATGTTAAGGAAAAAAAATATAGGGAAGGGAAGAGTGGAAATAGGGAGAGAGACTAGTTGGCAGTATACTGCAGTAGGTCATGTGAGAGATAATTTCATCTTAAACTAGGGTGATAGTAATGGAAATGGAGATTAGTATATAAATATAAGATATATTTTGGAGCAATACATAGCTGCCTGTGTGTAGGCATGGAGACATGACCAACTGCAAAAGATAAGATTCTCCAAATACAAATACCTTTAACAAGGAAAATACTAAAGAAACTTCAACAAAATTACTTTACAGATCTGACAGGTAAAACCAAGTCAGGATATGTGAGTTCACACCTTAAACCTGGCATTTGTGACTTTGGGTCAACCAGTGATTTACCTTCTCTTGGTCAATTTTCTTATCTAAAACATGAAGTTAATAAAATATGAAATCACCTGACACTTCTGCTACCAAGTAAATTTTGTTTAGTTCTAAAATGAACAATAAATAACTTCAGCAACAACCAAATGATCTTTGAGAATGGATAGCTGAAAGGGGAGATAAGAAGAGAATTCAGAGGAAAAAATGTATCATTTTTACCAAAAGCGAAATGCTACTTTTCTTATCATGGTGCTCCACATTGAAAACTTGCTTTTAGGACCCCATTAAACATGATCTTAACTGTTCCTTTTGTTTCTGTATTCAGAAGCGTACACACACAATCTAGGCAGTGAAATTTCCAATGCTACGTAAACAATGTAGTCTGGCTCCTGAAAATTCATTCCGCATATATTACATGCATTAATATTCAAATATTCACATGAACTTCCCAGCAAGCTCACAGTGATTATGACCTCCACAATCACCTTAATTGGCCCAGACGCTCTCCAAGAGTGTGCCCAGGGGACACTGAGGATGAGCTCAGACCTTTGTGGCTGTGTATTTACAAATCTTCCCTTCCTTTCTCTTTTCTATCCATTGTGAAAGCTCTGCAGTTAAAAGTAACTCTAGGAAGCAGGTCTGGGGGGGAGGGTGTGTGGCACAATCTCAAAAAGCCTTAATTAGATACATCCTTTGTGAAAACTAGGGACTAGCGTTGTTTATATATTTCTTTGAAAATTATTTGAGGTAGCTTTTACTTTCTTAAGCAGCTAGGTCAGTGTTAAGTAAAACTGTAGCTTAGTTAATGTTGTTTGTAGAAACGGGAGTTCTTTGTCATACTGCTATAGTGGTATAAAACCAAAGAAACACCACATGCCTTTATTCCCTTGGTATAGAAACAAGGCTCGTGAACTGGGGGTGTGCGGGTGACTTGGGCGGGGAGTGCAGTGGGGGAAGGCCTTTGATGGCATACATAAATTTTCCCAGTTGGAAAGTTGCTCTTCTCAGTCTGCACCCAGAATCCTGTAAATGGACTTAAAGCTTCACTGCCAAAGTTGATCTGGAAGAAACCTGATAGAAATAAGCCAATGTTTCAAAAATCTTAAAAGCAAACAAATGGTTTTAAGATTTTAGAAATCTTAGAAGAAAACATGCTTTTAGTTTGTGCCTGTGAATTTTATATAACTAGTATTTGGATAAACTGGGCAGTGCCCCTGTGGACAAAAGATGTTGAATTTTAATTTTGATTATTCTCCATATTGTTGCTCAGCTATCTCCCCTTCGTTCATGTTGGTATATTTTAAGAAAAAAAGCCCTTGAATCCAGACATCTGAGCTTTCTACACTGCTGGAATATTCCTTTGAATAGCAGGACAGGAAATCTTCCTGTAAAGTAAAATATTACAGTAAGTCCTAAAGGAGATGTCTCTCCTGCTCTTTTGACATACCCCTTTTCATTTTTTTACCCTACAATGTTCTAAAAGATAATTTTTAAAAAAGGTAAAATCATGACTCTTGTACATATATAAAAATGAACATGGGTTAAAGATTTTATTTAACACATTCAATGAGGGAAACAGGCAGATGTTAAAACTGGTCAAAAGAGAATCTGTAAAACAGATGGATTTATAAATTAGGAACAGTGAAACAAGCAGGCAAATGAAGGCAAAGCTTGTTTTTCCAGCGCTGGGGAGGGAAGTCCATTAAATCTCTCACAGGACAGAAGTTGTATCTTTATCAGTTACGTACATTTTACAGAGCTGTAAAATAGCTCAAAGACAATGAAGACTAAAGTCAGATAACCTGAAACAGTGTCTTTTAGACAATGCATAGTTTTCTACTGAAGATCAAAATTTCTTGTGCAGTTTTTCTCTCATTTCTTCTATAAATGTATTGATATTATAGAACAGGGTAAGTATCAAGCAAGTATGACAAGTATCGAGCAAGTTTGTCAAGTACCCATTGGAGGCTTTGATCAATTGGCAATGACTGCCTGGAGCATTCCGTTGAGGAGTTTTTAGGTTCAACAGGAAAGGGTGTCACCTAAATTAGCAATGGAGTAGTAAATAGTGGTATTTGTGGCAGGTATTTGATACTCTGTTACGGAAGAATGTCATCTGTAAACTAATTTACCCAAGAATATCATGGACTCATTGTGTTACTCCTCCCAGAGCATTTACATGTAAAAAGAAGAAAGACACTATGGAGGAAAATATTTAAATCCCTTTTTTCTGTTACATATGTGAAATTACATACTTTGGAAAGGTTCAAATGGAAAAAATTCAAGAATTACAAAATAGAACACAGTAAAAAGCTGTCTCACACACCTGCTTACTGGTTCATTTCACTGTTTTTCCTAACAAAGCAACTGCTGGTTACCAGTTTCTTGTGTATCCTTTGAGAGATATTACATACAAAGGTTGAACATAAAGTTAATTGCACGTTAGTAGAAATTATTTGTTCGGTCCCATAGTTATTTTTAAGGTCTTCAACTGTTAAGTGGAATCCCTACATATGTGACCATAAGTGTGAAATTTCTTGTGTGCCTTTTTTTCTTAAAATGTTTTGTTTTGAATTATGAAATATTGTAAGCATATCGAAGTTCAGAAAGTAACATAGTAGACATCCATGTACCCATCACAGATTACAGATTTAGAAATTTTAGCAGATCCTTTTTTTTTTTTTTACATCTTTATTGGAGTATAACTGCTTTACAATGGTGTGTTAGTTTCTGCTTTATAACAAAGTGAATCAGTTATACATATACATATGTTCCCATATCTCTTCCGTCTTGCATCTCCCTTCCTCCCACCCTCCCTATCCCACCCCTCCAGGTGGTCACAAAGCACGAAGCTGATCTCCCTGTGCTATGCGGCTGCTTCCCACTAGCTATCTACCTTACGTTTGGTAGTGTATATATGTCCATGGCTCTCTCTCCCTTTGTCACAGCTTACCCTTCCCCCTCCCCATAGCCTCAAGTCCATTCTCTAGTAGGTCTGTGCCTTTATTCCTGTCTTACCCCTAGGTTCTTCATGACATTTTTTTTTCTTAAATTCCATATATATGTGTTAGCATACGGTATTTGTCCTTCTCCTTCTGACTTACTTCACTCTGTATGACAGACTCTAGGTCTATCCACCTCATTACAAATAGCTCAATTTCGTTTCTTTTTATGGCGGAGTAATATTCCATTGTATACATGTGCCACATCTTCTTTATCCATTCATCTGCTGATGGACACTTAGGTTGTTTCCATCTCTGGGCTATTGCAAATAGAGCTGCGATGAACATTTTGGTACATGACTCTTTTTGAATTATGGTTTCCTCAGGGTATATGCCCAGTAGTGGGATTGCTGGGTCGTATGGTAGTTCTATTTGTAGTTTTTTAAGGAACCTGCATACTGTTCTCCATAGTGGCTGTACCAATTCACATTCCCACCAGCAGTGCAAGATTGTTCCCTTTTCTCCACACCCTCTCCAGCATTTGTTGTTTGTGGATTTTTTGATGATGGCCATTCTGACTGGTGTGAGATGATATCTCATTGTAGTTTTGTTTTGCATTTCTCTAATGATTAATGATGTTGAGCATTCTTTCATGTGTTTGTTGGCAGTCTGTATATCTTCTTTGGAGAAATGTCTGTTTAGGTCTTCTGCCCATTTTTGGATTGGGTTGTTTGTTTTTTTGTTACTGAGCTGCATGAGCTGCTTATAAATTTTGGAGATTAATCCTTTGTCAGTTGCTTCATTTGCAAATGTTTTCTCCCATTCTGAGGGTTGTCTTTTGGTCTTGTTTATGGTTTCCTTTGCTGTGCAAAAGCTTTGACGTTTCATTAGGTCCCATTTGTTTATTTTTGCTTTTATTTCCATTTCTCTAGGAGGTGGGTCAAAAAGGATCTTGCTGTGATTTATGTCATAGAGTGTTCTTCCTATGTTTTCCTCTAAGAGTTTGATAGTGTCTGGCCTTATATTTAGGTCTTTAATCCATTTTGAGCCTATTTTTGTGTATGGTGTTAGGGAGTGATCTAATCTCATACTTTTACATGTAGCTGTCCAGTTTTCCCAGCACCACTTATTGAAGAGTCTGTCCTTTCTCCACTGTATGTTCCTGCCTCCTTTATCAAAGATAAGGTGACCACATGTGCATGGGTTTATCTCTGGGCTTTCTATCCTGTTCCATTGATCTATCTTTCTGTTTTTGTGTCAGTACCATACTGTCTTGATTACTGTAGCTTTGTAGTGTAGTCTGAAGTCAGGGAGCCTGATTCCTCCAGCTCCGTTTTTCGTTCTCAAGATTGCTTTGGCTGTTCGGGGTCTTTTGTGTTTCCATACAAATTGTGAAATTTTTTGTTCTAGTTCTGTGAAAAATGCCAGTGGTAGTTTGATAGGGATTGCATTGAATCTGTCGATTGCTTTGGGTAGTAGAGTCATTTTCACAATGTTGATTCTTCCAATCCAAGAACATGGTATATCTCTCCATCTATTTGTATCATCTTTAATTTCTTTCATCAGTGTCTTATAATTTTCTGCATACAGGTCTTTTGTCTCCTTAGGTAGGTTTATTCCTAGATATTTTATTCTTTTTGTTGCAGTGGTAAATGGGAGTGTTTTCTTGATTTCACTTTCAGATTTTCATCATTTGTGTATAGGAATGCCAGAGATTTCTGTGCATTAATTTTGTATCCTGCTACTTTACCAAATTCATTGATTAGCTCTATTAGTTTTCTGGTAGCATCTTTAGGATTCTCTATGTATAGTGTGATGTCATCTGCAAACAGTGACAGCTTTACTTCTTCTTTTCCGATTTGGATTCCTTTTATTTCCTTTTCTTCTCTGATTGCTGTGGCTAAAACTTCCAAAACTATGTTGAATAAGAGTGGAGAGAGTGGGCAACCTTGTCTTGTTCCTGATCTTAGTGGAAATGCTTTCAGTTTCTCACCATTGAGGACGATGTTGGATGTGGGTTTGTCATATATGGCCTTTATTATGTTGAGGAAAATTCCCTCTATGCCTACTTTCTGCAGGGTTTTTATCATAAATGGGTGTTGAATTTTGTCAAAAGCTTTCTCTGCATCTATTGAGATGATCATATGGTTTTTCTCCTTCAATTTGTTAATATGGTGTATCACGTTGATTGATTTGCGTATATTGAAGAAACCTTGCATTCCTGGAATAAACCCCACTTGATCATGGTGTATGATCCTTTTAATGTGCTGTTGGATTCTGTTTGCTAGTATTTTGTTGAGGATTTTTGCATCTGTGTTCATGAGTGATATTGGCCTGTAGTTTTCTTTCTTTGTGACATCCTTGTCTGGCTTTGGTATCAAGGTGATGGTGGCCTCGTAGAATGAGTTTGGGAGTGTTCCTCCCTCTGCTATGTTTTGGAAGAGTTTGAGAAGGATAGGTGTTAGCTCTTCTCTAAATGTTTGATAGAATTCGCCTGTGAAGCCATCTGGTCCTGGGCTTTTGTTTGTTGGAAGATTTTTAATCACAGTTTCAATTTCAGTGCTTGTGATTGGTCTGTTCATATTTTCTATTTCTTCCTGATTCAGTCTTGGCAGGTTGTGCATTTCTAAGAATTTTTCCATTTCTTCCAGGTTGTCCATTTTATTGGCCTAGAGTTGCTTGTAGTAATCTCTCATGATCTTTTGTATTTCTGCAGTGTCAGTTGTTACTTCTCCTTTTTCATTTCTAATTCTATTGATTTGAGTCTTCTCCCTTTTTTTCTTGATGAGTCTGGCTAGGGGTTTATCAATTTTGTTTATCTTCTCAAAGAACCAGCTTTTAGTTTTATTGATCTTTGCTATTGTTTCCTTCATTTCTTTTTCATTTATTTCTGATCTGATTTTTATGATTTCTTTCCTTCTGCTAACTTTGGGGTTTTTTTTGTTCTTCTTTCTCTAATTGCTTTAGGTGCAAGGTTAGTTTGTTTATTCGAGATGTTTCCTGTTTCTTAAGGTAGGATTGTATTGCTATAAACTTCCCTCTTAGAACTGCTTTTGCTGCATCCATAGGTTTTGGGTCGTTGTGTCTCCATTTTCATTTGTTTCTAGGTATTTTTTAATTTCCTCTTTGATTTCTTCAATGATCACTTCGTTATTAAGCAGTGTATTATTTAGCCTCCATGTGTTTTTTTTTTTACAGATCTTTTCCTGTAATTGATATCTAGTCTCATAGCATTGTGGTCAGAAAAGATACTTGATACAATTTCAATTTTCTTAAATTTACCGAGGCTTGATTTGTGACCCAAGATATGATCTATCCTGGAGAATGTTCCATGAGCACTTAAGATTAATGTGTATTCTGTTGTTTTTGGATGGAATGTCCTATAAATATCAATTAAGTCCATATTGTTTATCATTTAAAGCTTGTGTTTCCTTATTTATTTTCATTTTGGATGATCTGTCCATTGGTGAAAGTGGGGTGTTAAAGTCCCCTTCTATGAATGTGTTACTGTCGATTTCCCCTTTTATGGCTTTTAGTATTTGCCTTATGTATTAAGGTGCTCCTGTGTTGGGTGCATAAATATTTACAATTGTGCTGGAGTAGCAATTCTCATATCAGACAAAGTAGACTTAAAAATAAAGACTATTAGAAGAGACAAAGAAGGACACTACATAATGATCAAGGGATCGATCCAACAGATCCTCTTAAGAATAAATGAATATTACTGAAGTAGCTAAAGTTCCACTCTCCTAACACTTCCTTTTCTTTCTTGCATCAAGGGAAACTGGTAGTAGTTTGAGTTTGGGATATGTCATTTCTATGCAGATTTTTTCCTACCTGTGTATATATCCAGAATATATATGCATACATGCATATGCTGTGCATAAGTGTGTGTGTATGTATATATATATAATATCAATAGCATATATATACACATACACATACACATGTGTATATATACACATATATATACACATACACATACACATGTGTATATATACACATACACATATATATATGTGTGTATATATATATATATATGTTATTGATATTTGTTCAGGATTTTACATTATCCTGCTCTATGCATCTTTTGGAAACTTCATTAATATACATTATTTATTTATTTATTTATTTTGAAATTAACCATAATGATACAGCAGATACAGTTTATTTTTATTGCTATATAGTGCTGAAAGATAGACTGGGGCATATTAAAAAATTTAAGAGTTTATTTGAGCGAAAATTGATTTGAATTGGGCAGCACCAAACCAGAAGCGATTAGGGGCACTCTGACAGCAGGTAAGGGAAAGAACTTTATAGAGAAGACGTGGAAACAAAGCAAAGAAATTATTTAATTGGTTCTAGCTTAAGTGGTTGCCTTATTTGGGAAAGCCTCGTTGTCTGTCTGTCGTTGATTGTCCTTAGGCTTCAATTTATTAAGTGTCAACTGAAAAAAAGTGTACAATGTGAGAGTTGTGAGTTGAGTTTTATTTGGGGCAAAGTGAGGACTATAGCTGGGAGACAGCATTTCAGATAGCTCTGAGAAGCTGCTCCAGAGAGGTAGGGGAGAGGTCAGTATTACATATGATATTAGTGAAAGCGGCATGTGTGCAGTCAAGCACACATTTTAGCAGAGCGTTGCTGCTAATCACGAGGAGCAGATGACACCGTTAATGATTTTAGTGCTTTTCTAGGTATGAGGAGATGCAAGAATTGGGCTCATAGAATCTTCTCCTGAAAATATCTAGCTGTCTGAAGGCCTGTTCTGCCAGTTTTACCCCCGAGCACGAGCATGAAGTGCCTCATTCCTGATCTCCGCCCTGAACTCCTTTCAGGGTGTGTTGAAGGTCAGCAGCTATAGCCAATTGTGACTTAATCCTTGTAGAGGCAGATGGCAAGTGCCAATTTTTAGTTGGCATAACCTTGAGGCATTTAGGCTTAGGTTTTTGTTTGCTTAAGTAGGCTACTAAGACAATGAAGCCAGCTTATTCTAATGGTCTCTTTGCTTAACTAATTTAACAATAGTATTCCACTGTATGAGTAAACAGTTTATTTTCTGTCCCCAACTGATGGACTATTAGTTTGACGTCACGTTTTTGTTGTCGAAAGTATTCCAATAAACATCCCTTTTTATGTCTCCTTGTGTATATTTTTGTAAGGAAAAGCCGGACGCACAGGCTTGGCAGCTGTGGCTCACTGGCCTAGCCGCTCCGCGGCATGTGGGATCTTCCCGGACCGGGGCATGAACCCGTGTCCCCTGCATCGGCAGGCGGACTCTCAACCACTGCGCCACCAGGGAAGCCCTTGTCTTTTAATTTTATCATACCTTTTGACGCATAAAAGCTTATCACTTTAATGTTGATCTATCTTTTCTTCTATGATATGTATCCTTTTGGGGCAATCATAAGAAATCCTTTCCTAACTGCGGTGGCATTATGATGTGTCAGTTTCACTAGGCTGAGCTACATTCCGCAGATTTTCCTTCTGTGTTTCCAGTTAGAGTAGGCCACAAGAGAGATTCTTGTGAGAGATTTAGAGAGTGAAGTGAAGCAACAGGCATTTTGTAGCTCATACATATTTATCACAAATCTGATAGATCACTTCATTGGCATGAAGTGGCAGTCAGGCTGTAACTGCTTTACTTTTTCCTGAATCATCCTTTAGCTGTTCTAACACCTGGGCCAGATGTGTGTATTTTAAAAGCTCCATGAAGAAGAGCCCTAGTTTCTATTGGACACCTATGCGATCGAGGTCAGAAGCAACAAGATCTTACAGAGATTTTAGCCTGTTCTCTTTGGCTCCAGCTCATGCTTATGAGTTCCAGATTGTTCTTGCTATTCCCCACTTCATGTTTATCTTGCCTTCCTAACTTTCTGCTGTGTGGACTTAAAGCTCCAGCATCACATGGGAAGACAGCAGGCTTACAGAAACTGGTTAACTAGCTTCTATAGTCACATAAGGTTAAATCTGTATAACAAACTGTGTGTGTGTGTGTGTGTGTGTGTGTGTGTGTGTGTGTTTATCTCCTAATGCTTTGCTTCTCTGATTGAAACTCTGATACAGTATCTTTATGACATAAAGAAAGTGTTTTATGGTTTTTTGTAATAGTTATATTTTTCACATTTAGGCATTTAGTGCATCCAGAATTTACCTTTTTGTGTGGTGAGTTACGGGCATACCAAAATAATTATCTTTTTTTTTTTCATGTGGATAGCTGTTTGTCTATTCTTATTCCACTGATTTCTCCACCACAAATAAAATACCCATATGTATGCACATGAACCTTTTAATTAATTCTGTTTCATTAGTCCACTTACCTGTAGATGGCACACTGTCAGAATTATTGTTGCCTTACAGTAAGTCGTGAAACTAAGTAGATAAGCCCTCATTCGATTCTTTCTCTTCAAAATCATCTTAGTTATTTTTGGCTCTCTATATTAACATAGGAATTTTAGTATAAATTTGCCAAGTTTCATGAAAAAAATTGAATTTTGTCTCTAGTAACCCTTACTGTATAGATCAAATTAGGGAGAATTGTTCTAACTCCAATACCTCCCATCTAAGGACATGATACATTGCTCTCCCCTCTCTTAAAGTCAATAGACTTTATTTTTTTAGAGCAGTTTTAGGTTTATAGAAAATTTGAGCAGAAAATACAAAGCGCTCATATACCTCTCACCTCCCACCCCCCAGTTTCTCCTATTGTTAACATCTTGCATTATTGTAATAAATTTGTTACAATTTATCTGCCAGTACTTATATAATATTAACTAGAGTCCATAGATATATATTTAGGATTCACTGTTTGTGTTGTATATTCAGTGGGGTTTGACACGTATGTAATGACATGTATTCACCATTACAGTATCATACAAGGTAGTTTCACTGCATTAAAGATTCCCTGCATTCCGCCTATTCATCCCTCCTTCCCAAACCCTGGCAACCACTGAGCTTTTTACTTTCTCCATAGATTTGTATTTTCCAGTGTCATACATTTGAAATCATACAGTATGTAGTCTTTTGAGATTGGTTCCTTTCACTTAGTGGTATGCATTTTAGTTTCCTCCATGTGTTTCCATGGCTTAATAGCTCATTTCTTTTTATCACTGAATAATATTCTGTTATATGGATGTACCAGAGTTCATTTATCCACTCATTGTTGAAGAATATCTTAATTGCTTCCAAGGTTTGGCAATTATGAATAAAGCTGATGTAAACATACATGTTTAGGTTTTTGTGTAGACGTAAGTTTTCAACTCATTTGTATAAATACCAAGGAGCATGGTTACTGAATAGTGTGGTAAGAATATGTTTAGTTTTGTAAGAAACTGTCACACTGTCTTCCACAGTGCCTGTACCATTTTGCATTCCCACCAGCAATGAATGAGAATTCCTGTTGCTCCACGTACTTGTCAGTAGTTGGAGTTGTCAGTTTTGGATTTTAGCCGATCTAACATATGTGTAGTGGTATCTTATTGGTTAATTTGCAATTCCCTAACGATATATGATCTGAGTATCTTTTCATATATTTATTTATCATCTGTATATCTTCTTTGGTGAAGTGTCTGTTCATATCTTTTGCCCATATTTTAATTGGGTTGTCTGTTTTCTTATCATTGAGTTTTAAGAGTTCTTTATATATTTTGAATACCAGTTCTTTATCAGATATGTGTTTTGCAAAGATTTTCTCCCAGTCCATGGCTTATCTCTTCATTCTCTTAGTGTGTTTCATATAGTGAATTTTTTAATTTTAATGAAGTTAAGTTTATCAATTATTTCTTTCATGGATCATGCTATTGATGTTGTGTTTAAAAAGTCATCAACAAATCTAAAGTCACCTGGATTTTCTCCTATGTTATCTTCTAAGAGTTTTGTAGTTTTGCATTTTATATTTACATCTATGATCCATTTTGAATTAATTTTTGTGAAAGATGTAAGGTCTGTACCTATTTTTTTTTTTTTTTGCATGTGGATATTCAGTTGTTCCAGAACCATTCATCAAACAGATTATCCTTTTTCATTGAATTGCCTTTGCTCCTCTTTTGGTCATTTCTAGGCTTTCTATTTTGTTCCACTGATCTACTTGTCTGTTCTTTTACCAATTACCCCACTGTCTTGATAACTGTAGCTTTCTAGTAAGTCTTAAAGTTAGGTATTATCAGTCCTCTGATTTTGTTCTTCTCTTTCAATATTTTGTTGGTTATTTTGGGTCTTTTTTGCTACTCCATATAATCTTTAAAGTCAGTTTGTCAATATTCACAAACTAACTTGCTTGAATTTTTATTGGGATTGTGTTGAATCTATAGATCAAGTTGGGAAGAACTGACATCTTGACAGTATTATGTCTTTCTATCCTTGTACATGGAACGTCTCTCCATTTACTTAGATCTGTGATTTCTTTCATGAGAATTTTGTAGTTTTCCTCTTATAGATCTTTTATGTATATACTTTTAGATTTACATCTAGGTATTTCTTCTTTTTTTGGCACTAAAGTAAATGGTATTATTTTTAATATCAAAATCTGATTGTTTCTTGCTGGTATTTAAGAACACAATGGATTTTTAAAATCTTTTTATATTAACCTTATATCCTGCAATCTTGCTATAATTGCATTTTAGTTCCAGGAGTTTTCTGTTGTTGATTTTTTTTTTTTTTACATCTTTATTGGAGTATAATTGCTCCACAGTGGTGTGTCAGCTTCTGCCTTATAACAAAGTGAATCAGTTATACATATACATATGTTCCCATATCTCTTCCCTCTTGCGTCTCCCTCCCTCCCACCCTCCCCAAAAAGATTTTCTATATAGATAGCTATGTCATCTGTGAACAAAGACAGTTTTATTTCTTCCTTCCCAATTTGTGTACCTTTTATTTCCTTTTCTTGTCTTATTTCATTAGTTAGGATGTCCAGTACAATGTAAAATAAGAATGATAAGAGGAGACATCCTTGCCTTGTTCTTGATCTTAACAGGAAAGCATCCAGTCCTTTCTAAGGACCTTTTTCATGTACATAAACAACATTTTGATTTTCCATCAAGGGCCCACACATCTTTTATTTTAGGCATTTTAATGTTTTTGTTGCTATTGAATTTTCTATGTTCAACTTATGTCCAGCAATTTTCCTGCAGATTCTTACTAGTTTTTATAATTTCTCTTGTGTTCTTTGGGTGTACAATCATATTATCTGCAATAATGACTTTTCTTTTTTGTTTATTCCATACTAATTCTTTCATCTCTAGTCTATTTTCCTTACCATATTGCACAAGCTACAATCTATAGAACAAATGTTAAAATGGTATGGTGATAGCAGATATCCATTTCTCACTCCTGTTTCAGGCACAACTTAGAGGAAGTATAAAAGAACCAGGAGTTGTTGAGTTTGCAGATAAAACTATTTCTCACTTAGTCCCTTCTGGCTAAAAACTCTGAAAGTAAGAAATGGCCTCAGAGCAAAGATCAAATTCGGGGAGCTACCAGTAAACTTGACCTCAGGGTAAAAACCAGATCAACGATGTAGCTGCAGGACCCTTGTTGAGATCTTAGAAGGAATAAAAATGATGCCTTATAGACCTTCACAGCTAGACAAGAGAGCTCTAAGAATCTTAAGAGTGCTCTCCCACAACACCCTGACTCTTAGCCCACATTGGAGAGAGAGCTGTTTCAAAAAGACAGGTGGGTGTGTTGTTTGTCTAATAGTGTGGATTATAGAGCCTTTAGCATATTAATCATAGTTGTTTTAAATTCCTGGTCTGGTAACTCTAACATTCTTGCCATGTCTGGTTCTGATGCTTGCTCTGTCTCTTCAAACTGTGTCTTTTGCCTTTTGATATGGCTTGCCATTTTTTCTGGATAGCCAAACATGATGTACCACGAAAAACGAACTGCCGTAAATAGGCCTGCAGAAATGTTATGGTGAGGTGAGGTGTGGGGAGGGGAAGTATTCTATAGTCCTATGATTAGTTCTCAGCCCTTCAATGAGTCTATGCCTCTTGTGAACTTCACATGTGCTTCTCTAGTTTTTTCACCCCTTAGGTAGGAGAGGATGGCTAGAGGGCTGGATGTGGGTATTTCCTTTCTCCCATGTGGAATGCTAGAGCTGAATGGAGTTTGATGTTTCCCTTTCCTAAGTCAGTTAGCCTCTAATAATACCCTAGCAGGTTAACCTTTGGTGAGCTAATTTGCCCGGAGGGCAGGCCTTTTTGGGAAGAACAGGGTGCTCTGGTGTATTTTGAAATGGTTCCTTTTCTCCTCCCCTGCTGGAAGTCTGAGGGGATTTTTCTCTGATATTTACTGTGAGAATCTGGTCTAGCTGCTAGAGGTAAATCTAATATTGTGTGGCCCCCTCTATAACTGGGCCCCCCTGGAGTTTTTTTACTCTAAGTGTCCTCTGCTGTGAGCTTCCAGGAATTTGTCAATTACAGTACAGGTTTTCCTATCCTGGCACTGGTTTCTGTGGCAGTTTCTGCCTGTGAATCTCTGCTCTGGTAAGCTATGATTGCTTGTATGTACCTGTCTCTCTGATCTTGAGGTTAGCAGTTTGCCCTGTTTCCTCCCCTCTCTCAGGGATCCAAAAAGTGTTAGTCTGCTCAACTTTTACTTTTTGTTAGGACAGAGTGGCTACTTCCAAGCTCCTTACATATGGAACCGGAAACCAGAGGTCCTGTACCTCTCATTTTTTCTTTAATAAATTTATTTATTTATTTTTGGCTGTATTGGGTCTTCGTCGCTGCACACAGACTTTCTCTTGTTGCGGTGAGCAGGGGCTACTCTTCGTTGCGTGTGCAGGCTTCTCATCGTGGTGGCTTCTCTTATTGCAGAGCACGGGCTCTAGGTGCGCGGGCTTCAGTAGTTGTGGTGCGTGGGCTCTAGAGCACAGGCTCAGTAGTTGTGATGCATGGGCATAGTTGCTCTGCAGCATATGGGATTTTCCTGGACCAGGGCTCAAACCCGTGTTCCCTGCATTGGCAGGCGGATTCTTAACAACTGTGCCACCAGGGAAGCCCTGTACCTCTCATTTTTATCCTCCTTTTTGAACCAGACTATCTCTTGTGGTTATGCTATCTCTGTCTTTACTGTATATGAGTGTATACCTATATACAAAGGAACATATACATGTATACAAGGGAAGATAACTTGTCTCCTTAGTTCACAGGTCTTTTGATTGAAAGAATTGTATGCAAGGATCCTCAGCCACACCTATACCTGATTTAGATGATGAGATCCTGGATTTCAAATCACAGCCTAATTCTGTAATGAAATGAGATTTTGAAGGTAATGAAAGTGAGTGAATGTATTTTACTTGTGGGAAGAATATGAATCATTAAGAGATAGAGGATTAATTAGTAGTCTTTTACATTGTTGGTCACTGATGGACCATGCCACCTGGTATTCACTGTTGTTGACTCTTTACCTTAACTATAGACTAGCTCAAGGACTGCTTATAATGTATGTTAGATGTCTAGGATTTCTGAGTTCAGGCATTTAGAAGATTCGGCAGTCCCCATTTTTAAACTTTTGGGAGCTCTGAGCTGCTACATAAGAACTCCAGCTGCCCACATGGAGAGATCACATGGAGAAGAGGCCCTGAGACTATATAGAGAAAAACTGAGGAATTTAGATGCTTATGGGAATCATGGCCCCAGACAAATGATTTCACTTCAGCCATTCTACCTGCTTCCCAGCTGTTTGAACCATTCTAGCTGAGGCACCAGATACATGAGTGAAGAAGTCATCTTGGACACGCCAGCCCCCGCAGACATAAAGTAGAACAGAAATGAGCCATTCCAGTTGTGCCCTGTTCAAATTCCTGACTCAGAATCATGAGGAATAATAAAATATATGTGCACTTATGTTCCACAGAGACTTCAAATACTATTGGCTCTGTTAAGTCATAAAGTATAAGTGATAGGAAAGATTTGTTAAGGAACCCACTCAAAACTGGCAACCTTATGGGTTATTTGGTGACTGAGTTAGAAAATCACAACCAAATGTGGCACATATTACCTCCAAAACCCAAGGTCACCCACCAAGTGTTGTGACTCTTCTTCATTGTGAGCAGTGTAAGTTAAAAATCTTTGCCCCATCTTTGTGGGTCTATCTCCTGGACCAATTACAATTTCAGTCTGTATCAGTCCAGGTCCAATTAGGAGACCAAAACCACACAGTAATTTCAATAAGGGAAGTTTAATATAAAGAATTATTAACGCAGTCAGTTGGAGTAATGACTAGAATTGGGTAAGAGAACTGTGAAGAGTACTGGAATAGCAGGCATAGGGAGTAGCTACTACACCTAAGGCTAAGATAGAGCATCCAAGGAAGAGCCCCTCTACCACTCCGGGCTGAGATCCAGCTCTTATTGGAGAGGGTGCAGTTCATTGGAGGGTAGAGCAGTTTGCTGCGATGCTGTGCCAACAGAACTCGCTGAGACTATGTTGGGTGCTAGAGAAAGCTGTCTGTGAAGAGGTGGTACACCTCAGAACCTGCTGCAAAGCTTCCCCAAGGTTGCCCCAGAAAAGCTTCTAAAAAAGGGTGCTGTTCTTAAGAAATGATTGCAGAGCCATCCAAGGAGGTGCCTGGGCCTAGCCATTCATGGGCGGTACCAGATGCTGTTGGCTCCAGGTACTGCCGAGCCTCCTGTCCTTCAGGAGCTGAACACTGCAGAAGTCACCTTAGAGGGCACCGAGGGAAGCCATTCACAGGGATGTGTCACACGCTGCTGACCTCGGGGTACTACAGAGGCTGTCACACTGCAGGAGCCTTGCAAGAGGAGTACACTGGAACCAGATACAGAAACCTCTTCCTCCTCCAGTGCCTTCTGCTGACAAGTTTAACACTGTGCCAACTGGCAGAGGAGAAATATTTACAGACTGCAGAGCAGGCAGTGAAGGGTGGATCTGGAGCTGAGAGGCAATAAATGGGTAACTGGAACACTAACCATTACATATTTATTTCTCTTAATTCTATATTTAGGAAGTAACCTAAATTAGGTATCTTGTTTCACATCTACATACTGATTACAATAAATATTTTCATTTTAATATCATTTTTGTCAGTGACTCAAAGGCATATAAATCAAATCTATGTATGACTCAAATTTATGGAAGAGCTGGCTAACAGTCACACAGAGGGTAATTGTACACAGTGAGTGTTCCAATAAATATCTGTTGTATGAATGGTTAAGTGTGTGGATAACTGTATTATTATTTAACAAGATTTCAAAAGACTCAAGCCAACTTTTGACATTTTAATAAGTGTTCAAAAAATTAACTCCAAGTAATGGGTTGGAGGAGAAGTATAGGGGGTTTATGTGACATGGCAATTCTTTAAAAAGACAGAAGGCTTTTAGGTGACTGTAACCTCAAAGTGAGATAAATGAAAGAAAAGGGAAAAATTTAGACAGATTCCAGATCCAGATGTCAAATTAGTTACATCTTTAGAGATTACTCTGGTGAAATAGTGGTATCTGCCTAGAGCTATCTTTTGAGAATTGTGAATCTACTTCAAGACTCAGAGGAAAATAGTTTAGTGATCGATTAGTGATGTCTTATATTAGTGTGGGAAGGAGCAGCGTTAAGAGAGATAATAGCTTCAACTTTTCCCAATGGTTGGTCAACTTTTTTCTTTTTTAAACCTTTGTTTATTTATTTACTTATTTATTTTTAATTTAGTTTTGGCTGCGTTGGGTCTTCGTTGCTGCATACGGGCTTTCTCTAGTTGCAGCAAGCCAGGGATACGCTTCGTTGTGGTGCGCGGGCTTCTCATTGCGATGGCTCCTCTTGTTGCGGAGAGTGGGCTCTTGGCACGTGGGCTTCAGTAGTTGTGGCACACGGCCTCAGTAGTTGTGGCTCGCAGGCTCTAGAGCGCAGGCTCAGTAGTTGTGGCGCAGACGCTTAGTTGCTTCGCGCGGCATGTGGGATCTTCCCGGACCGGGGCTCGAATCTGTGTTCCCTGCATTGGTAGGCGGATTCTTAACCACTGCACCACCAGGGAAGTCCCAGTCGGTTGGTCAACTTCTGTGATATTATGTTCTATGCTGGAAATCACATTGAAGGGTTATACTGAAGCAACTGTTTTTACTGCTTTTAGAATTTGATGAAAGTTATGAGCTTTCTCCCAGAAGAATGCACATTGCGTATATATGTAAAATTGTGTATGCAGTTGCAAGGGATTCATGGAATCTAGGTTAAGAATTCTTGAGTTGGAGGATATGGGGAATTATACCTTAAATAATAGTAATAGGAGCTACGTTTAGTGAACAGTCCTTTAAGATGCAACAACAATCTTGCAAAATGGGGAGTATTACTTTCATTTCACAGTAGAGGTAACCAATGGTAAGAGATATTCTGTAATTTGCTTAAAGTCACACAATGGCACATCTGGGATTCCGACTCAGGTACCTCTCACTCAGAGCTCATGGTTTCCATTTTTTATAAAGGAACATATTTTACATACAGTGCTTAATAAATACTTGAACAGTAAATAAATGAAATGCTGCCATGTGGAAGATGTATTATTTTGTATTGCTCTGGAAGGAATGTATAGGTAGAATCTATTTGGAATGATGTTTGCTATTTGAAATTAGACCAGTACATTACTAGTCCTTACCTAACAGTTTGTCTCCTTAAAAGACCTTGCTTTCACGTATAATTTTGTATGGCTTTCACCCTTACTCTATGAGGCAGATAAGTCAGGTATAATTACTACTGTTTTATACATAATGACACTCAAACAAAGGGATTTAGTGATTTGTCTAAGATCAGACAGCAAATTATGATCAGAGCTCCAGGTCTCCTTTAGTCATCGAGTCCATGCTCCTTTAACCCTGGGATTCTTCTTGTCAGAACATCTCACTGTAAAATGAGATGTAAGACAATGAAAGGGGTCGGGTGTATTTTGGAGTGATACAGTTCACTTTGGCTGGCCAGATAAATGAAGGCATCCATTTAGGTACTCTAAATCAATAATTCAAATTTATATCCTCCCTACTACTGTAAAGGAGTTCAGAGGTGTACAGTTAAACATCCTGACTCTTGGAATTGTTTTATGTGGAATTTTACAATTTACAGAGTTCTGTCATGTACATTATGTCTATTGATTTTCTTTCTTAAAAAATTAATTAATTTTATTTTTGGCTGCGTTGGGTCTTCACTGCTGTGCACGGGCTTTCTCTAGTTGCGGCAAGCGGGGGCTGCTCTTCGTTGCGGTGTGCGGGCTTCTCATTGCGGTGGCTTCTCTTGTGGAGCACGGGCTCTAGGCACGTGGGCTTCAGTAGTTGTGGCATGCGGGCTCAGTAGTTTTGGCTTGCAGGCTATCTAGAGTGCAGGCTCAGTAGTTGTGGCCCATGGGCTTAGTTGCTCTGTGGCATGTGGGATCTTCCTGGACCAGGGCTCAAACTCATGTCCCCTGCATTGGCAGGCGGATTCTTAACCACTGTACCACCAGGGAAATCCCTCTATTGATTTTCAAACCACCCTGCTTAGTGGACAGACCAGACCTTCGTTTTTTTTTACCTTTTTTTTTTTTTTTTTATTGTGGTACGCGGGCCTCTCACTGTTGTGGCCTCTCCCGTTGCGCAGCACAGGCTCCGGACGCGCAGGCTCAGCAGCCATGGCTCACGGGCCCAGCCGCTCCGCGGCATGTGGGGTCTTCCCGGACTGGGGCCCTAACCCGTGTCCCCTGCATCCGCAGGCGGACTCTCAACCACTGCGCCACAAGGGAAGCCCCCAGACCTTCTTTATCCTTATTTTAGTAATGAAAAAATTAGGTTCAGAGAGATTGAAAGACTTCCCCTAGTCACACAGCCTTATGTGGTAGAGCCAGGGTTTAAGCCCGCCAGCTTTCCTGCCTCTTTCCACTAGTAGACCCGAGGAAAGAGAGTCCAGTAAGTACAAATTAGAAAATGGATGCTAAGGTGTTTTTTGTAGTGAGCAGCAGCACTGAAACCTTTCAGGATGACTAGGATTTGTTTTTAGAGCTACCTTCAATCTACTTTTTAGGACAGTCTGTTTACCTGTTCTGGTATGGAGCAATCTGGTTTTCTTTACTTGTGTTCATAACTTGTCTTAGGAAAAGGTAAAGGGGATAAATTGTTCTCATGACATGGGTTTTTGGATGGATCAGAAATTGTTTTCTGAATCTGTCAAGTGCTACAAATGATTGAGATTTTGGCTGTAGATGCTTTTGGCAGTTCACTCAAGTGCAGCTCTCTTACTTTCCCTCCATCTACTTGTTTTTGTCGAGTTAGGGCCTAACTTACGTAGGTCTGACTGTTTGTTAAAGAAGGCCAAGAATGAAAACAAAACATGGCATCTATTCACACTTTCAAAAGTAAACCACACCCTTTTCACTTTTAAAAAAGATTGAGGTATAATTGACATATAACATTGTATTAGTTTTGGGGACTTCCCTGGTGGCGCAGTGGTTAAGAATCCGCCTGCCAGTGCAGGGGACACGGGTTAAATCACTGTCCGGGAA
The DNA here is from genome assembly GCF_949774975.1 of Lagenorhynchus albirostris. Taxonomy (NCBI): domain Eukaryota; kingdom Metazoa; phylum Chordata; class Mammalia; order Artiodactyla; family Delphinidae; genus Lagenorhynchus; species Lagenorhynchus albirostris. The sequence continues at coordinate 121,195,736 of NC_083096.1, forward strand.
GATCCCACATGCTGTGGAGCAACTAAGCCTGTACACCACAACTACAGAGCCTGTGCACTAGAGCCCACGAGCCACAGCTACTGAGTCTGCGTGCTGCAGCTACTGAAGTCCGCATGCCTAGAGCCCGTTCTCTGCAACAAGAGAAGCCACCGCAACACAATGAAGAGTACCCCCACTCGCTGCAACTAGAGAAAGCCTACGTGCAATAACGAAGACCCAACACAGCCAAAAATAAACATAAATAAATAAATAAATTTATTAAAAAAATTAGTTTCAGGTGTACAACATAACGATTTGATATTTGTATATATTGTCTAGTTAACATCTGTCCCCATACAAAGTTACAAAAATTTTTTTTCTTATGATCTCTTAGCAACTTTCAAATATGCAGTACAGCATTATTAACTATAGTAACCATGCTGTACATTATATCCCTATGACATTTATTTTTAATGGGAAGTTCATACGTTTTGACCATTCCCATCATCATCCCCTGCCTTTGGCAACCACAGCCTGTTCCTGTATCTATGAGTCTGGTTTTTTAGATTCCGTATGTAGGTAAGATCACGAGGCACTTGTCTTTCTCTGTCTGACATTTCACTTAGCATAATGCCCTCAAAGTCCATCCATGTTGTCACAAATGGCAAGATTTCATTATTTTTTATTTTTTTATAAATTTATTTATTTATCCTTGGCTGTGTTGGGTCTTCGTTTCTGCGCGAGGGCTCTCTCCAGTTACGGCGAGCGGGGGCCACTCTTCATCGCGGTGCATGGGCCTCTCACTATCGTGGCCTCTCTTGTTGCAGAGCACAGGCTCCAGACGTGCAGGCTCACGGGCCCAGCCGCTCTGCAGCATGTGGTATCCTCCCAGACCAGGGCTCGAACCCGTGTCCCCCGCATTGGCAGGCAGATTCTCAACCACTGCACCACCAGGGAAGCCCTCATTCTTTTTTAAGGCTCAATAATATTCCAGTGTGTTTGTGCGTGTGGCACATTTTCTTTATCCATTCATCTATTGACGGACACAACAACATAGGTTGTTTCCATATCTTGGCTGTTGTAAATAATGCTGCAGTGAACATGGGGTTGCTTATATCTTTTGGGGTTAGTGTTTTCATTTTTTTTTGGATAAATACCCAGAAGTGGTATTGCTGGATCACCTGCTAATTCTATTTTTATTTTCTTTGAGGAACTGCCATACTGTTTTCCATAGTGGCTTCACCAATTTACATTCCAACCAACAGTGTACAAGGGTTCCCTTTTCTCCACATCCTCACTAACACTTGTTATTTGTTGTCTTTCTGATAATAGCCATTCTAACAGGTGTGAGGTGATATCTCATTGTGCCTATTCGCTTTATAAAGAAATCATTATGGCAACTACATTTCTTTGTTGTATTATTATTTTTATAATATCAATAGCTTTATTAAGATATAGTTCACATCCTATAAAATTCACCCTTTAAAGTGTACAATTCAGTGCTTTTTAGTATATTCACAGAATTGTACAATCATTACTACCATCCAATTTTAGAATATTTTCATAATTCCAAAAAGACACTGGACCTGTTAGCAGTCTCTTCTCATACTTATCCTCTAGCCCCTGACCACCACTGATCTACTTCTGTCTTTATGGATTTACTTATTCTGGATATTTCATATAAATGGATTATGCAATATGTGGTCTTTTGTGACTAACTTCTTTCATAATGTTTTCAAAGTTCATCCATGTTATAGCATGCATGTTTCATGTTGTAACATGTATGTTCTAGCATGTAACAGAATATGTGCTCTTGTTTTTATTGACAAATAATTTTCTTTGGAGACGAGAAGAACAAGCACATGCGTGAGCCTCACCCAGTGGTAGCCAAGAGCTGCTTGTCCACTCTGCATGGCTAGGTCTGGAACAAGGAGGCTCAGACTTCAGCTTCCTGGTCTCCTGTGCTTGAGCTCTGGTTCCAGGGCCAGTGCTGCCAACCTTTGCCTAGATCCTGAGCGGCACAGAACCGTGGAGGTCTGTCCAGTGTGGTGTGTCTTGGCGTGGCTTTTCAGCATTGTGCAGCCCAGTTGGATTTGACCCTCCAGGTGACAATAACACACACATAGCCCTAGCAGTTCTCAAGTTGGGAGAGGGGTATAGGTTCAAATGCAGGTGGTTTGAAGGAGGGAAGTTTAATAAAAGCTTTGATTAAAAAAGAAATACAATATTCAATGGTATGGATTTACCAAATTTTGTCTCTCTGTTTATCAGTTGATGGCCATTTGGGTGGTTTCCATTTTTTGGTTATTATGAATATTGCTACTATGAACATTTATGTACAAATTTTGATGAGGATATATGTTTTTGTTTCTCTTGGGAGTATACCTAGGAGTGGAATTCCTGGGTCATATGGTAAATCTAAGTTTAATACTCTGAGGAACAGTCAAACTGTTTTCCAAAGAGGCTGGACCATTTTACAATACCACTAGCAAGGCATAAGCGTTTTAATTTTGCTATAGACATTCTAAGCACTTGTTATATGTCTTTTTTATTTTTTAATTTTAACCATCCTAGTTGTTGTGAAGTGCTTTCTCATTGTGGGTTTCTTTCATTTCCCTAATGGTTAATGATATTGAACATCTTTTCATGGGCTTTTGGCCATTTGCATATATTCTTTAGAGAAATGTCTATTCAAATCCTTTGTCCATTTTTCACTTGGGTTGTTTATTATATTGATTCATAAGGGTTCTTTATATATTCATGATACAAGTCCTTTATCAGATAAGTGGTTTGCAAATATTTTCTCTTTGTCTGTGAGTTGTCTTTTTTTTTTTCTTGGTAGTGTCCTTTGAAGAAAACTGTTTGATTTGTATTAGTCCAATTTATCTATTTTTTCTTGTTAAGAAACCATTGCCTAACTCAAAGTCATGAAGAAATACTCCTGTGTGTGTGTGTGTTTCACAAGTTTTATAGTTTTAGCTCTTACATATAGGTCTATAATCCATCTTTGAGTTAATTTTTATATATGGTGTATGGTAGGAGTTCAAATTCATTATTTTGTATGTGGATAAAAAATTGCCCCAGCACCATATGTTGAAAAGGCCAACCTTTCTCTATTGAATTTTGGCACCCTTGTCAAAAACTTTTTTTAGTTTATTTAGTTATTTATTATTAATTTTTTTTTGGAGTATAGTTGCTTTACAATGTTGTGTTAGTTTCTACTGTACAGCGAAGTGAATCAGCTATACATATACAAATATCCCCTCTTTTATGGATTTCCTTCCCATTTAGGTCACCACAGAGCACTAACCAGAGTTCCCTGTGCTATACAGTATGTTCTCATTAGTGATCTATTTTATACATAGTATCAATGGTGTATATATGTCAATCCCAATCTCCCAATTCATCCCATCTCCCCCCTTCCCCCTTGGTATCCATACGTTTGTTTTCTACATCTGTGTCTCTATTTCTGCTTTGCAAATAAAATCATCTATACCATTTTTCTAGATTCCATATACATGTGTTAATATACGATATTTGTTTTTCTCTTTCTGACTTACTTCACTCTGTATGACACACTGTAAGTCCATCCATGTCTCTACAAATGACCCAATTTTGTTCCTTTTTATGGCTGAGTAATATTCCACTGTATATATGTACCACACCTTCTTTATCCATTCTTCTGTTGATGGACATTTAGATTGCTTCCATGTCCTGGCTGTTGTAGATAGTGCTGCAATTAACATTGGGGTGCATGTGTCTTTTTGAATTATGGTTTTCTCAGGGTATATGCCCAGTAGTGGGATTGCTGGGTCATATGGTAGTTTTATTTTTACTTTTTTAAGGAACCTCCATACTGTTCTCCATAGGGACTGCATCAGTTTACATTCCCACTAACAGTGCAAAAGGGTTCCCTTTTCTCCATACCCTCTCCAGCATTTATTGTTTGTAGATTTTTTTGATGATGGCCCTTCTGACCAGTGTGAGGTGATACCTCATTATAGTTTTGATTTGCATTTCTCTAATGATTAGTGATGTTGATCAGCTTTTCATGTATTTGTTGGCCATCTGTATGTCTTCTTTGGAGAAATGTTACCATACTGTCTTGATTACTGTAGCTTTGTACTATAGTCTCAAGACAGGGAGCCTGATTCCTCCCGCCCCATTTTTCTTTCTCAAGATTGCTTTGGCTATTTGGGGTCTTTTGTGTCTCCATACAAACCTTCTCAAAAATTAAAGACCATAAAATTTGGGTTTATTTCTTGACTTTCAGTCTGTTCCATTGATATACTCTCTATTCTTTTACCAGCACCATGCTGTCTTGATTTCTGTAACTTTGTAGTAAGTTTTTAAATTAAGAAGTATAAATTCTCTAACTTAGTTCTTATTCAAGATTGTTTTGGATATTTTGGGTTCCTTGCGTTGCCATATGAATTTTAGGATCAGTTTGCTGATTTCTGGCAAAAAGCAGCTGGGATTTTGACAGGCTTTGCTCTGAATTTGTGGATCAATTTAATGAATATTGCCATTGCAGCAATATTAAATCTTCAGATTTATGAACATGGATAGCTTTACATTTATTTAGATTCTCTTTGATTTCTTTCAATAATGTTTTCTGGTTTTTATTTTTATTTATTGAATTTTATTTTATTTTTTATACAACAGCTTCTTATTAGTTATCCATTTTATACATATTAGTGTATATATGTCAATCCCAATCTCCCAATTCATCCCACCACCACCACCACCACCCCGCCACTTCCCCCCCTTGGTGTCCATATGTTTGTTCTCTACATCTGTGTTTTCTGGTTTTTAGCATACAAATCTTATGCCTCTTTTGTTAAATCTAGTCCTAAGTATTTAATTCTTTTTGATGCTATTGTAAATGGAATTGTGTTCTTAATTTCATTTTTAGATTTTTCATTGCCAGTGTTTAGAAATACAGTTTTTAATATAGAGATCTTGTATATTGTACCTTACTGAAATGCTTTATTAGTCCTAATAGGTTTTTGGTACATTTTCAAGGATTTTTAATTTTAAAAATCTGCAAATAGAGATATTTAAAATTCTTCCTTTTCGATATGCATGCCTTTTTTTTTTTCTTTTTCTTGCCTAGTTGCTCTGCCTAGAACCTATGTCCTACAAGTGATGTGGAATAGAGGTAGCAACAGTAGACATCCTTGTCTTATTCTTTAGATGTTAGATGGAAAGTATTCTGTTTTTCACCATTAAGTACGATGTTCTGTGGGTTTTTTTTATGGATGGCCTTTATCACAATGAGGAAGTTCCCATCTATTCCTAGTTTGCTGAGTATTTTTACACTAAAAAAAAAGTGTTAGATTTTGTCAAACTTTTTTCTGCATATATTGAGATGATCATGCACTTTTTGTCCTTTATTCTATTAATGTGGTACATTACCTTGATTGATTTTTATATATTAAACCAATATGCATTTCTGAAGTAAATCTCCCTTGATCATGGTGTATAATCTTTTTTATAAGTGGCTGGATTTGGTTTGCTAGCATTTTGTTGAGGAGTTTTACCTCTTTATTCATAAAATATATTGGCCTATAGTTTTCTTTACTTGTGATGTCTTTTGTCTGATTTTGGTATCAGAGTAATACTGATTTCATAAAGTGACTTGGAAAATGTTTCCTCTGCTTCTTTTTTTGAAGAATTTTTGAAGGATTGGTATTAATTTTTCTTGAAACATTTATAGAATTAACCAGTAAAATCATTTGGGCCTGGGCTTTATTTTGTGGGAAATTTAAAAATTATGAATTCATTTTATATACTTGCTATATATTTACTCAGTTTGTGTCTTTCTAGGAAATCTTCCATTTTCTCTAAGTTATCTAGGAAATCTTCCATTTTCTCTAAGTTATCTAATTTTTTGGTATATAGTTTTTTCCTGATGCTCCCTTTTAATCCTTTTTATTTCTCTAAAGTTGGTAGTAATGTCCTCCTTTTCATTCATAATTTTCATAATCCAAGTCTTTTTTCCTTGATTCTTCTAGCTGAAGTTTTGTCAGTTCTTTTGGTCTTTAATAGAACCAATTTGGTCTTGTTGATCTTTTAAAATTGCTTTTTTTTTTTTTTTTTTGGCAGTACGCGGGCCTCTCACTGCCGTGGCCCCTCCCGTTGTGGAGCACAGGCTCTGGATGCACAGGCTCAGCGGCCATGGCCCACGGGCCCAGCCACTCTGTGGCATGTGGTATCCTCCTGGGCTAGGGCATGACTCATGTCCCCTGCATCGGCAGGCGGACTCTCAACCACTGTGCCACCAGGGAAGCCCAAAATTGCTTTTCTGTTCTCTATTTCATTTGTTTTGCTCTAATCTTTATTATTTCCTTCTATCTTCTTGCTTTGGGTTTAATTTTCTGTTCTTTTTCTAGTTTCTTAAAGATGAAGTTTAGGTTATTGATTTTAGATCTTTCGTCTTTTTATTTAAATACAGGTGTTTACAGTTTTAAATCTTCCTCTAACCACTGCTTTAGTTGCATCACATAAGTTTTGGCATATTGAGGTTTTGTTTTCATTCATCTCAAAATATTTTATTTTCTTTTTAAAAATTTATTTATTTATTATTTTATTTTTGGCTGTGTTGGGTCTTCGTTGCTGTGCGTGGGCTTTCTCTAGTTGCGGCAAGCAGGGGCTACTCTTCGTTGCGGTGCACAGGCTTATTGTGGTGGCTTCTCGTGCTGCAGAGCACAGGTTCTAGGCATGTGGGCTTCAGTAGTGGCGTGCAGGCTCAGTAGTTGTGGCTCACGGGCTCTAGAGTGCAGGCTCAGTAGTTGTGCACAGGCTTAGTTGCTCCACAGCATGTGGGATCTTCCCGGATCAGAGCTCAAACCCATGTCCCCTGCATTGGCAGGCGGATTCTTAACCAGTGCACCACCAGGGAAGTCCCACATCTCAAAATATTTTAAATTTACCCTTCTGATTTCATCTTTTACCCAATGGATATTTAGGAATGTGTGTTTAAATTCCACATATTTGTAAATTTCCCAAAATTTCCTTTGGTTATTGATTCCTAACTTTATTCTCTTGTGGCTGGAGAACATGGTTTATTCTGGAGAACGTTCCATGTGCACCTGATAAAAGTGTTTATTGTGCTGTTGAGTAGCATGTTCTGTCATTTTATAGATGTCTTTTAGGTCTAGTTCGTTTATAGTATTGTTCAGGTCTTCCATTTCCTTGCTGATCTTCTATCTATTTGTTCTGTTTATTATTGAAAGTGAAATATTGAAGTCCCTAATTATTATTGTTGATGTGTCTATTTCTCCCATCAATTCTGTGAGTTTTTGCTTCATGTATTTTGAGCTTCTGTTGCTAAGTACATATGAGTTTGTAATAATTATGTCTTCCTGATGGAGTGAGCCTTTTATCACTATAAAATATACTTCTTTGAATTAGTAAGCATTTTTATCCTAAAGTCTGTTTTGTCTGATGTTAGCTTAGCCACTCCAGCTCTCTTTTGGTTACTGTTTACTGCTATATAATTTTCAGTCCTTTTAGATGCAACTTATTTGTGTCTGTAAATTATGAGTGTCTTTTCTAAATGGCAGGTATTTGGGTTCTTTTTAAACGATTATGCCAATCTCTACCTTTTGATTAGAGTGTTTAATCCAATTACATTTAATGTAATTTATAATAAAGTATGATTTACGCATGACATTTTTCTATTCGTGTTTTATGTTTTGTGACCTCTTTATTCCTTAATTTTTCTATTTGTGCCTTATTTTGTATTAAATAGGTATTTTTTAGTATGCCAATTTAAATCACTTGTTTCTTTTACTATATATATATATATTTTTTTTTGAGTTATTTTCTTGTTGCCATGGGCATCACAAGTCTCATTTTAACTTAAAACAATCTAGTTCAGATTCATTAATACCAACTTAATTTTGATAGTATACAGAAACTTTGCTCTAATAATGCTTCATTTCCTTCTGCTCCTTTGTGTTATTATTGTCATACACATTACATCTTTATACATTATAAGCTCATCAACACATAATTGTTGCTTCATGTAGTTGTCTTTTAAATAAGAGAAAGAAGTAGTTACAAACAAAAATACATTTTATGGTCTTTTATACTTATATATGTAGTTATCTTTACTGGTACACTTTATTTTATGTAAATCTGTGTTACTGTCCAGTATCCATTTCTTTTTGCCTGAAGGACTCCTTTCAATATTTCTTGTAGCGCTAATGACAAAATATCTGTGGTTTTTAAAAAAAATCTAGAGTGTTTTAATTTCTCCTGCATTTTTTTTTTTTTTTTTTTTGCGGTACGTGGGCCTCTCACTGTTGTGGTCTCTCCCGTTGCGGAGCACAGGCTCCGGATGCACAGGCTTAGTGGCCATGGCTCACGGGCCTAGCCACTCCGCGGCATGTGGGATCTTCCCGGACCGGGGCACGAACCCGTGTCCCCTGCATCAGCAGGCAGACTCTCAACCACTACGCCACCAGGGAAGCCCTCTCCTTCATTTTTGAATGCTAGTTTGGTGTTTATAGAACTTTGGGTTGACATTCCTTTTCTTTCTGGGATGAATTCTCTAAATTTATATTCCTTATTGTATGTTGCCACTCAAGTCTCTGTTCACTTGGCTTAGTGGTCAGTGGAAGTCACCCCACTCCCCCTTTTTTTTTTTTTAAATAAATTCTCCTTTAATTAACTATCCTTTGCAAGACTTTGGTTAATTTTCAGAGCTCTGGAAAAGTTGATTTTGGCGGTTGTTTCCAGTGTTTGCGTTGCTTTTATAGAGGAGTAGATTATCAGAGGTCTTTACTTCACCACTCCAAAAATGCTTCCTTTTGCATTATTCCCTATTCACTTTTACCAAGGCTAATGGGAAAATGTACCCCCATGAGGATGCCTAGCCCTACTTGCCTAATATCGGTTTTTTCCAGCAATGCTGTTGAAGTCTGTGTAGCTGACCATCAGATTGTCTTCTTGTGAGCAGAGAATTTTATTTTGAATTCATTTTTTGTATGACATTATTCAAGGGTACTTAACTGTATATCATTAATAACAACATTAGACCTGTTGGCTAAATCTTATTCTTCCCATCTGTTCTACTTCTCACTAATGTAATATGCCTTCCTCAACCCTCCTAGGTCATCTTACAGAGATAATAATAGAATCTAAATGTAGTCACTATTTATTACTTGTCAGCAGTTTTATTAAGTAAGTGCTTTATTTGCATTATCTTATTTGATGTTCACAATTATCTTTATGTGGTCATTACTTTCTTAGCCCAATTTTACAGCAGAGGAAACTGAAGTTGAAAAGATCAAGCAACTTGTCCAAGGTCATCCAGCTAAGTAGCAGAGCTGGTACTCAAACCCAGGAAGTCTCATTGTAGAGATCATATGCAGCGACTGCATTGTGCTGATCTTTACCTCACAGAAGTGTCAGGAAATAAGAGGGTCTGGAATGTGGAGGCAGACATTTGATAGAGACATTTTTGGCACTATAAATCTATATTCTTTTTCACCATTGCAGATCTTTCCTTTAGTACTGCTGTGAGAAATCTTTGGAGCTGCTTTGATAATTAATCTGACCGGTTATAGAGAGAAGTCATAGACATTCTGGACACATGGGCTCAAATATCACATGAAATTATTTTTGAGATTTAAATGTAAAGATAGAAGTAAGAGGAATTTGTTGACTTAGAATATTTCTATTGGGTAGAATAGTTATAATGATTTTTGGATAAAGAGAATTAAAATGCTAAGTATATGCCTTTTACATAATGGATAATATGCTAGATGAATGAATGAGGAATGTTTTATAGGGAATTTACAGACAATATTTTAAATAATCAATTAAAAAAATCAAGGCAAGTATATTTTCTTGATTTTGTGACATAATGGTTATAAAAAAGCAGTTTGTTTTCCCTAAGAAAATTATTTTCTTAGTGATGCTAACTATACTCACAAATTTCTCAATTGGGAGTTATAGTGTTACATGCAAGAATATTTAAATTTTTGAGGAAAAATGATACACTCTAGGAACCATATAAAATATTAATGAACAAATGATATTCTTTTCTTTCATTTCAAGGAAATAAAGCTAATTTATGTAGCTCAGAAAAACCATGAATTGAAAGCTATTTGCCAAGCTCAAGGAAGTAAAAAACATTCATGCAAATTTCATTTCTAATTATATAATATGAATTATATATATTTAAACATACCAACAAACATATTTTCTTTATTAATGCGTGCATTGATGTCATATAGTGGTATTTAATATTTCAAAGAGTGGCATTCTGAATTGAATTCTTTTTCCTATTGATGTTCTTGTTTCTCCTTTCACTTGAAGGAAAAATCATGTTCATTTTATAGAGATTTCAAGGTCACTTTCAGTTTTCCCTGGATGAAGATATTAATAACATTTTCTTTAAGGCATCTGTTTTGGGTTGTCTAAGAAGCTTCTCAATAACTAATGGAAAAGGACCAAAGAATGAAAGAAATGTTCTGAAATATTTCTTCAGATTAGAGTCATTGGACACTCCACCTGTGGTAGCTAGTTTGTTGCTGGCAATCATACTCCTCTGCCTGGCCACTGTGCAGAACAGAGGAAAGCAATCCTGTAGTCTGGCTGTGTGTTGGTACATCTGTTTGGAAGTCTGGTGGGTAAGCAATACACTCCAGCTCGTAAGCTTAGGCTCAATTTGCTTAGTTTGCTCTTAGTCATGTGTCCATAGTCAGTTGGCCTGGAAGTGGCTAGAAAAGTCTGTGAGATCTGCTGTTGACCTTAGAGCATGGGACAGTTTATAGCGTCCCTCCATAAAAGAGAGATAATAGAAATCTGGCTACCCAGAAGCCAACTTGCACAGCTGCCTCCCATCAGAATTGCAGTCAGATAATCCTACTGGAAGATTAGCTCTTAGAGACAGTTAGGCAGGTTATTGGATCAACATTTTCTGGCTTGCAGCCCTGCCAGGTGCTTCTAGCTTTGCCTCATTTAGCCAGATTTAACCCAGAAATTTTTTCCTTTGTGTGTTCTACCAGCAGTTGAACTCTGGGGACATGGACTTTGGAACAAGAAAGCTTACTTCTTCTGCATCCTGTCAATTGCAGGTGCTTCTGCTGTGCGTTTCAAGCCATAATCATTGGTATTCAGAGACATGGGTCCATAAGAGGGGAGATTTTGTGTAATAGGAGTATCTGCTGCGGAGTTAGGCCAATCTGAATTTGAATCCTGGCTTCAACACCTACACGCCTTGTGCCTAGCTTCCTGTTTTGTAAAGTTGGATAATAATATCTTTTTAACAGGTTGTAAAAAGGTTTAAGCCAGTTAATACATATAAAGGGTTTAACAGTATCTGGCAAATAAAAATCCAATTTGTTCTGGAAAGTTCTAACATGTTCTAATGACTTGACAAATGGTACTGTTTGGGATAACACATGACATTTTATCAAAGCCATTGATTAATCAGAATACTTCATTCTAGATGACATTAATTCCAATATAAATAAATTCCAGTTTCTGAAATTTTGCTTACAGTGTGCTTTGTTCAAATAATAACTGTCCTAGTCTATTTGGTCTGCTATATCAAAATATCACAGTCAGGGTAGCTCATACAGTTCTGGAGGCTGGGAGTCTGAGATCTGGGTGGCAGCATGGTCAAGTGAGGGCCCTTCTGGGTTGCAGACATCTTGTTGTATTCTCACATGGTAAAAGGGGCTGGAGAGCTCTGTGAGGTCTGTTTTATAAGAGCACGAACCCTGTTTATGAGGGCTCCATCCTCATGACCTAATCACTTCCCAAAGGCCCCACCTCCTAACACCATCGCATTGGGCATTAGGATTCTACCACGTGAGTTTTGGGGGGAACAAAGGTTCAGATCATGGCCATAACCATTTAGTATATTTGTAATATATCTCCAGCTTAGGTGTTAGGAGGCATACAAAAGAAGCAGAGACGTGCTGTACTAGAAGAGGTTGTAATCCCTTTTTAGCTTTGTATGAAAAGCTAGTTAGCTTACTTCTAGCATTCTTTTGGTCTTGGAATTTGGAGCAGTATTTTTATATTACACTGGACTTAAGGCATTATAATTCTCCTGGAGTTTCAATCATATGTAAAACTTCCACTGAAGGTTTACTAGTCATTTTATATACATGCCTAAAAATATGGGGCTATCACCGTGGTTTATTCTTCACTGAAGAGCACCAGAGTACCTTCTGAGATATCAAAATATTTCCTGTTTCTAATACGATATACTGGATAGTTATAATCTCTTAATTTCCCTTCCTTTTGTATTTCTAAAGCCATAGCAGGTTGTTTCTCTGCTGGGTAGGTTGGATGATGGAATATAACCAGACACTGAATTTTTAAAACATTGGCTAGTGCGTGGTACTAGAAAGAAGAGGGAGTAACATTTTCAGATATATCTCTTGTTCTGAGAAAGTACTCAATTTTTATAAATCCTGACTTTCAGTTTTTTTGTTTTGTTATGACAACAGTTTAGGAGGAAGGTGCTATGGTCTAAATGTCTGTGTCTTCCCCCCACCCCGAATTTATACATTGAAATCCTAATGCCCATTGTGATGATGTTAGGAGATGGACTTTTTTTTAATTGAAGTATAGTTGATTTACAATGCTGCATTAATTACTGCCATACAGCAAAGTGATTCCATTATACATATATGTACATTCTTTTTTTAAAATATTCTTTTCTGTTATGGTTTAACATAGGATATTGAATATAGTTTTCTGTGCTATACAGTAGGACCTTGTTCTTTATCCATTCTATATATAATAAAGTTTATTTCCGCTAACCCCAACCTCAGGAGGACCTCAGGAGGTTATGAATTGGGTTAGTGTTCTTGAAAAAGAGAACCCACAGAGCTCCCTGGCCCCTTCCGCTATGTGAGGGCACAGAGAGAAGACAGTAGTTTATCACCCAGAAGAGGGCTTTCACCAGAACTTGACCACACAGGCATCCTGATATTGGACTCCCATCCTCCAGAATTGTAAGAAATAAATTTCTGTTGTTTATAAGCTACCCAGTCTGTGGTATTTTGTTATAGCACCTCAAGTGGACTAATAGCCAGGTTTTTCAGTAACGAATGAACCAGGGGAACCCAATGATGGCTGGGTTTCCTAAATTAATGGGATACGTGAAGCAGTGTCAGAAAAAGTCAGCGTTTTAGAGAGGTTATTAATTGACAATGAGATTTTCTAGCCTGGTTTGAGTTTTGCCATCTAGAAATTTCCATGTACAAATGCTCCACACTGTTTTGTGCTGTATAGACTGGTCTTGGAACAGGCAAGGTCTGCAATTATCCATATGATTCTAAACCTCAAACACCAAATTGAGCAAATTATTGAATTGTCTATAGTATGCATACAGCTAAAAATTCTTTTTTTTTTTTTTATAAATTTATTTATTTTTGGCTGTGTTGGATCTTCATTGCTGTGCGAGGGCTTTCTCTAGTTGTGACAAGCAGGGGCTACTCTTTCGTTGCGGTACACAGGCTTCTTATTGCGTGGCTTCTCTTGTTGCGGAGCTCGGGCTGTAGGCGCGCGGGCTTCAGTAGTTGTGGCATGCAGGCCCCCCAGTAGTTGTGGCTCGTGGGCTCTAGAGCGCAGGCTCATTAGTTGTGGCGCACGGGCTTAGTTGCTCCGCGGGATGTGGGATCTTCCCAGATGGGAGCTCGGACCCGTGTCCCCTGCATTGGCAGGTGGATTCTTAACCACTGTGCCACCAGGGAAGCCCAAATTATTTTCTTGAAATGCCTAGATAATAACAATAGTAATTATCTGTGTTTATTTGAAGCTTCCAATTTTTCAAAGTGTTCCCCACCTGCCTTATCTTATTTATAAATTAGCTTCATTTGATGATGAAAAAAACATGAGAAATTGGGATACAAAGAGGTTAAATGACTTGCTTTAGGCTGCATAGCACATCAATGGAGAAGGACTCAAACCTATCTATTGATATTTTGGCTGCAGATCCAGCTTTCTTTGCACTATATAACCCAGCCCAATAAGGTCTAATAGCCATGCCACTCTCTGTGAGTTAATCTCCATTTAGAACATGATTGATTAACACATGCCTTTGTAGTAGACTTCTAAAACTTGAACTATTCTCTTGATCAGTCTTCTGATTGGCTGATGCAAAATTCACAATGGAGTTAGCTTGCCTGCCATGTGGAACATAACGGTGACAAATCACTTTCTACATTGCTAGGCTTTTTACAGTATACTTAAACTTCATTGGCTATAGATCTGTCTTTGAGAAAGGGTAATGTGAACAATACAATGCAAAACACAAAACATCTGTTAGATTTTCTTATCCCTAAACAAGTGTAGTTTTGCAAGCACTTTAAGATAAAAAAAAAATCCTAGTAACAAGTTATGGAAGCTAGAAAACTAACAATTACATGAGTTAGCTTCTAAGCGTTGGTTGTTTTTGTATACTTAAGCGTCTAGATGACTCTTGCATAAAGTATATCCCAACTTGATCTAACTTGGCTGTGGCTTTTAATACCATGTACAAAGAAAAGTTAAGGCTAAAAATGAATGATTGTAACTTACAAATGGTATAATGGGGAAACACACAGAGCCAACATACTGAAGTGTTTTCTATTATTTATACTAAACATTTATAGAAATTATATAGATGTAGGATATAATGACTCTAAATTACATACTTTCTATAATAGTCTTATTCAGTAACCTTTATCCTCCACTATGAATAGATCCTTTTCCAGAAGTGGGATGGGAATAGGAAAAAACCCAAAAAGTTAAGATGGCCCTCAATTAGATGGTACTGGGTATAGCTGACTATCCCCCTTATTTTGAGGAGATATGCATTCTTTTTCTTCTGTACTAATAGAAGATGTTTGTGTGTCTTACTTTCTCTTAGCCATCTTTTATCATTCTTGATAATGTGGCTTGTATTTTAAGTAATTGAATACCAGATTCTTTTTCCCTCAATTAATTCCTTTTTATCGATGGATTATTACCAAACTGGTAGGATGCTTGGAGACAACTGGGATGTGGTAAGCAGCTATAATTCCCTACAAAATAGACAATAAGCACTTTATTATAATGCTTGAATACTGTTTGACATTGCAGTTGTGAAAGAACATTTACAAACATGCAAGAAGAGAAGAAAAATATTTTTAGCTCTTTGCATCCCTTTTGGAAATATACAGATTTTCATATTCTTTGTATGAGGGAATTTGTAAATACTTATTCTAAAGTAACTCTTGAGATAAGTAAAAAGTAGATGTTCGAATTTTCAGGCCTCCCTTATCGAAGAAGATGGAGGGAGAGCTGTTGACCAGTTTAAGCACAAGTTTTTGCTTTCTTTTATTCTAATCATGAATTTATACTGTTCATAAATAACTTAAATCAGCAGAGTTATCTGTATGTTTTTGGCTAAATATTTAAGACACAGAGTGAATTGTAGAGTTAGCAATTATCTAGTAAATTTGGGCTTTGTAGACAACCAGAATCATTGTAGGCCTACGTCAAAAACAAAACCAAAAACACTCAGCCATTTAAATAAGCAAAAAAATACACACTTGATTTAGCCTTAACTAACTTAAAATTCTAGAGTTCTTTTACCTGATTTCCTCAGTTCTCTTTGTGGAATCAAAATAAGCCTCTTCCTATTTACATTAAAGACTATCCTTAAAAATGAAGATGGAAGTAAAAAGATATTTAAAATATTTTGCATATTCAGAAAGGGAAGTTTAAAGACAAAATAAAAAACATTCTTGGCTCATAAGACTTTTGTAAGAGTACCATGGGTATGTTTTCACTCAGCCAATATGATCATCAAAAAAGCCTGGGTTTTAATGAGATAGGTATCTCAGAGATCAAATGATTGACAGAAGCACTCTCTTTTCCTTATGTGTCAGCCTTCAAAATCCAAGTGGTTCCTGTACTTTAAAAAGGTACAAACATTGCATGAAAACTGCTTTTCCTGTCCATTGTGTCAAGTCAGGTTGTAGGTCAAGGCATTATTTATGCCATTAGTTATACTGCCTGGAAACTGTTTAGGATCTATAAAAAATGTAAAATAATCTAAAGGTCGTAGTTATCATTGGCATTAATAAAGATTGGTAATTTAGCATTTCTTTTTTTTTTTTTTTTGCGGTACGCGGGCCTCTCACTGTTGTGGCCTCTCCCGTTGTGGAGCACAGGCCCCGGACGCGCAGCCTCAGCAGCCATGGCTCACGGACCCAGCTGCTCCGCGGCATGTGGGATGTGGGATCTTCCCGGACCGGGGCACGAACCCGTGTCCCCTGCATCGGCAGGCGGACTCTCAACCACTGCACCACCAGGGAAGCCCAATAATTTAGCATTTCTTATCAGTATTATTTAATCTAATTTCTCAGAAAACTGAGAGATAAGTGACAGAGGAAAGAGTTGTCATTGTGAGTGGACTATAACAAGATCATAGTAATAGAAAGGTCTAACGAACCCTTAGGAGCAAGAGGAGTAGTGCCATCACTGCTCTGAAGATAATTATCATTCTGTGCCAAAAACTTTTCTAGAGGGATTTTTTTTTTTTTTTTTTTTGGTGCTTGTTTCTGGGTCTGTGAAATAGCAATAAGAGAGAGCTTAGTTTTGGTCAGCTCTGCCAGCTGTGTGATCATGGACAATATATCACTGAAGCTCTCTGGGTTTTGATATTTTCACCTATAAAATTTTGAGATCTGGATTGGGACTCTACAGCCCTTTCCAGCTTGAAAGTTCTAGGATTCTAGAAAAAAATAAAAAAGAAGAGAAAAGCACATAGGGATTATAATCAGTTTTTAAGCAACTCTTCAAAACCCCTCTCCTGAAATAACCTTTTTGGAAGTAGTGGTCTTTAGGTTTTCAAGGTCCTATCAATAAATACATGTGTAAGGAGGAGGGAACATCTATTGAGCACTTGGAAATGTTAGATGTCACTTTCTCCTGGAAGTTTTTCCTAAACACTCACACTCCTGCACACCTTTTAAAATGGATATTCATTCCCACCTCTATGTTCCACCCGCATCTTCCACATGCTTCTATTATTATCGCATTGTACTTACTTAAGTGCCTGTTATCTCTACCAGACTGTTAGTTCCTTGCGTGTAGAACTGGGTTTTAGTGTCTTACTCATCTTTTAATCACAATTTCTCACACAGACCCTGGCATATTAAAGGCACTTAATAATAAATATCTTTGGAATATTCACTGTTTTACACATGCTGTCTCGCTCAACCTACGTAATATAACCCTGTCTCTAAGAAACTGAGCTCAAAGTGGAAACATAAATGTCACCTGCTAATAAATGATAAAGCAGATCTCTCTGACTCCAAATGTGAGTTCTTTCTACATGATCAAGCTGCCTTCCATACAGAGTAATGAGAAGGCCAATAGGACTTATGTAAAGTCAGAATTTGGTTGATAGCTTGGAGGGGAAATCTGGCCCAATTCCACATTGTTGAACAATGTATATATTACTTTTGTCTTTCAGTATGGCTGATGTACCTGTTTTGCCTAAGAAAACAAGGTTGGTTGGCTTGGATGCTTATTTTGAATTTTTAAAGTTTGGGTACTATTGATCTTTGCATTAAAAAAAAATCATTTCAGCCATAATTGGGATTGTTGAGATAAGTGGGAAAGCAGAATTCACTTGCCTCTCTTTTCAGTCTGGGATCCATGATAGGTTCCACACCCTCTATTCTCCTTTCACCTCCACTTCTTATTATTTCACTACCTGCTTTCTTATGTTCATAGGCTATCAGCATTCCTAGAGAAAGTCACAATATACCTTTCCCCGACTCCACCACATATCCTTGCTGGACCTCATTGCTGCTTTCACTTCCCGTCGGATTGATTCCCGGTTGCATTCCCTACAACACCTATTCCAAATCTTTTTACTTTTTCTATCCTCCTTATTCCACTTACAGCTTCCTTCATCCCTTTATCTTTAACTCCAACTATGCTGATAGATTTGAAATTATTATCTAATGGGAATTTGAGCTTTGCTATTCTCCACCTTAATCTTTCTATCACTTTTCCATTTTTTTTTCTCTGCTTCACTCTCCTGCCTTCTCCCTCTTCTCTCCTGAAGAGTGATATTTCCCAAGGTGGTGTCTTCCATTGTCTTCTCTTGATTTGCTCTTTTGTGATCCTGTGTGTCCCATGACTTAAACTATCATCTCTATAGGCATGACTTTCAAATCTATATCTAGCTCTGATCTCTCAAGTCAATTCCATCCTTACCTTTAAAATTGCTATTTGGAAATCTTCCCTTAGCTGTGTTATACTCACTTCAAACTCAGCATGTCATTATCCTGATCCTAAATCATCCTTTCCTCACCTTCTTATTTCTCATAATAAATGAGTGTTCTTTCTACTTTGTTGTGAGACTCTTCTCCTGGAGCATAGTTCTGATCATGTCATTCCCATTGCTGATTCTGTATTTAACCTTCCTACGCCTCAGTTTCCCCATCTTAGTGTGTTATGAATGTTTGGCTTGTGGTGATTAAAGTATACACTCATATGAAATAGGCTGAACTTGGTGCCTGATATATGGTCAGCATTCCCTGTTGGGCTTTCCTTCCTTAAACTCCTCTGCTGGCTCTGTATTGTTTACAAAATAGAGCCAGTACTTCTAGCCTGACATGCAAACTTGCATCAAATTATCCCCTGAAAATGCTTCACTTTTTCTTACTTTTGCTTATATATTTTTTCTCTTCATTTGAAAGTTGGCCCTTTTTTATACCAGTTGAAATCCTAACCCAGTATAGGTACTTTCTCTTCTATGAAAGGCTCCCTAATGCTTACATTTAGTTATGAATTCCTCTTTTCATTCTCAGCCCTTTCTCCACAACTTACAAATTCTGTCTTGAATTATAAGTATAGGTAAAGGTGACATTTTCCTGTTAGAATTTTACATTCATTCTGAGGGCTAGCCTTATTCTTAACTATTTTTATAAAGCTAACAGTGCTAATAGAGGGCCTTCTCCATAATAGACTCTCAAAATATTTTTTGAATAACTTTGACTAGATCATCAGTGTGTTTTGTTTGTACTTTCAGATTCCCAAATGCTTCAGTGGGAAGAACTGATTGTGAAATATGATAGAGTTATGGGTCATGACATTGCACAAATATGCTAAAACTATATTTGATTAGATCATGCAATAGTCTGAAAGAGAAATCATATATGGTTTGTTCACTTTATGTGATATTAAGAGAATGGGACCAGGCCTAGACTAAACATTTTCATAATCTTTCATTGACCTTCCTGGAGATAGACTGCTCAGTCTTTGCCATCTCTAATTATTGTAATTTTGTACTTAGAACACATGTGTTATATGGAAATCTCCCTTGCCTGTACTACTTCCCCATGCCCTGCTGGAAAGCACTGTAGGTATTTGTTGAGGTTCCACTTTGTAAAGGCTGCAGTTAAACTCAAAGCCATTTTGAAGAGAATTCATGGGTCTACCCAGTCAAAGTAAAGGGGGAATTAAAGCAATTAAAATATCTTACTCATGAAAACAAATCTTAACAACCAATAAAACCCATAATATAACACCATAATTACTGAGGACCAGAAGAGGAGGGTGTGGGGGTAGGGATGTGAAACATATGTAGAGATGAAGAAAAACGCTCTACCAGAAGAACTCTCTACCCTGTTTATTGTTTCTCACCTCTTAATCTGCCCTTCCCGGAGTATATCTGGCCTATGATTCCTAGAGCCCTTTTACAAAATTGGGATATTAGTGGTTAGGATGAAACTTTGGTATAGTGGAAAGAATGTCGGCTTTGGCATCTGAGAAACTAGGTACAAGTTCTGGTTCTGATGTTACTATGTGACCATAGACCCTAGTCATTTCACATCTCTGGTGCCTTAGTTTCTGTCTGTAAGGTGAAGTTATTGATACTTCCCACCTGTAGTTGTTATGATGATTGAGAATAATATTGTGAAACACTTCCAAATTATAAAGTGTTTCCTAAGTAATCACTCAGTGAAGGAGTTATGTTGACTCACTCCTGAAACCAGAAGAAGGTTTGAAGCTTTTAATTTTTTCTCACATTTTTATTGGAGTATAAATGCTTTACAATGTTATGTTAGTTTCTGCTGTACAACAAAGTGAATCAACTATATGTATACATATATCCCCGTATCCCCTCCCTCTTGAGCCTCCTTCCCACCCTTCCTACCCCATCCCTCTAGGTCGTCACAAAGCATCGAGTTGATCTCCTTGTGCTATGCAGCAGCTTCCCACTAGCCATCCATTTTACATTTGGTAGTGTATATATGTCAATGCTACCCTCTCACTTCATCCCAGCTTCCCTTTCCCGCCCTGTGCCCTCAAGTCCATTCTCTACGTCTGCATCTTTATTCCTGCCCTGCCACAGGTTTCATCAGTACCGCTTTTTAAAATTCCATATATACATGCTAGCATACAGCATTTGTTTTTCTCTTTCTGACTTACTTCACTCTATATGACAGGTTCTAGGTCTATCTACCTCACTACAAATAACTCAATTTCATTCCTTTTCATGGCTGAATAATATTCTATTGTATATATGTGGCACATCTTCTTTATCCATTCACCTGTTGATGGACAATTAGGTTGCTTCCATGTCCTGACTATTGTAAATAGTGCTGCAGTGAACATTGGGGTACATGTATCTTTTTGAATTATGGTTTTCGCAGGGTATATGCCCAGTAGTGGGATTGCTGGGTCGTATGGTAGCTCTATTTTTAATTTTTTAAGGAACCTCCATACTGTTTTCCATAGTGACTGTATCAGTTTACATTCCCACCAACAGTGCAGGAGGGTTCCCTTTTCTCCACACCCTCTCCAGCATTTATTGTTTGTAGATTTTTTGATGATGGCCCTTCTGACCAGTGTAAGGTTGATCAAACCTCATTGTGGTGATTAGTGATGCTCAACATCTTTTCATGTATTTGTTGCCCATCTGTATGTCTTCTTTGGAGAAATGTCTGTTTAGGTCTTCAGCCCATTTTTGGATTGGGTTGTTTGTTTTTGTGATATTGAGCTGCATGAGCTACTTGTATATTTTGGAGATTAATCCTTTGTCAGTTGCTTCATTTGCAAATATTTTCTCCCATTCTGAGGGCTGTCTTTTCGTCTTGTGTGTAGTTTCCTTTGCTTTGCAAAAGGTTTTAAGTTTAATTAGGTCCCATTTGTTTATTTTTGTTTTTATTTCCCTTACTCTAGGAGGTGGATCAAAAAAGATCTTGCTGTGATTTATGTCAAAGTGTGTTCTTCCTATATTTTCCTCTAAGAATTTTATAGTGTCTGGTCTTACATTTAGGTCCCTAATCCATTTTGAGTTTACTTTTGTGTATGGTGTTAGGGAGTGTTCTAATTTCATTCTTTTACATGTAGCTGTCCATTTTTCCCAGCACCACTTATTGAAGAGACTGTCTTTTCTCCATTATATCTCGTTGCCTCCTCTGTCATAGATTAGGTGACCATAGGTGCATGGGTTTATCTCTGGGCTTTCTATCCTGTTCCATTGATCTATATTTCTGTTTTTGTGCCAGTACTATATTGTTTTGATTACTGTAGCTTTGTAGTATAGTATGAAGTCAGGGAGTCTGATTCCTCCAGCTCTGTTTCTTTCCCTCAAGACTGCTTTGGCTATTCGGGGTCTTTTGTGTCTCCATACAAATGTTAAGATTTTTTATTCTAGGGCTTCGCTGGTGGTGCAGTGGTTGAGAGTCTACCTGCCAATACAGGGGACATGGGTTCGTGCCCTGGTCCGGGAAGATCCCACATGCCACTGAGCGGCTGGGCCCGTGAGCCGTCGCCGCTGAGCCTGCGCATCCGGAGCCTGTGCTCCACAACAGGAGAGGCCACAACAGTGAGAGACCCGTGTACCGCAAAAAAAAAAAAAAAAAAAAAAAAAAGATTTTTTTGTTCTAGTTCCGTAAAAAATGCCATTGGTAATTTGATAGGGATTGCACTGAATCTGTAGATTGCTTTGGGTAGTAGAGTCATTTTCACAATGTTGATTCTTCCAATCCAAGAACATGGTATATCTCTATATCTGTTTGTATCATCTTTAATTTCTTTCATCAGTGTCTTATAGTTTTCTGCATACAGGTCTTTTGTTTCCCTAGGTAGGTTTATTCCTAGGTATTTTATTCTTTTTGTTGAAATGGTAAATGGGAGTGTTTCCTTAATTTCTCTTTAAGATTTTTCATCATTCGTGTATAGGAATGCAAGAGATTTCTGTGCATTAATTTGGTATCCTGCAACTTTACCAAATTCATTGATTAGCTCTAGTAGTTTTCTGGTGGCATCTTTAGGATTCTCTATGTATAGTATCATGTCATCTGCAGACAGTGACAGTTTTACTTCTTCTTTTCAGATTTGGATTCCTTTTATTTCTTTTTCTTCTCTGATTTCCATGGCTAGGACTTCCAAAACTATGTTGAATAATAGTGGTGAGAGTGGACACCTTGTCTTTTCCTGATCTTAGAGAAAATACTTTCAGTTTTTCACCTTTGAGAATGAGGTTTTCTGTGGATTGGTTGTATATGGCCTTTTTTACGTTGAGGTAGGTTCCCTCTTTGCCCACTTTCTGGAGAGTTTTTATCATAAATCGGTGTTGAATTTTATCAAAAGCTTATTCTGCATCTATTGAGATGATCATATGGTTTTTCTTCTTCAAACTGTTAATATGGTGTATCACATTGATTGATTTGCATATATTGAAGAATGCTTCCATTCCTAGGATAAACTCCACTTGATCATGGTGTATGATCCTTTTAATGTGTTGTTGGATTCTGTTTGCTAGTATTCTGTTAAGGATTTTTGCATCTATATTTAGCAGGGATATTGGTCTGTAATTTTCTTTTTTTGTAGTATCTTTGTGTGGTTTTGGTATCAAGGTGAGGGTGGCCTCATAGAATGAGTTTGGGAGTTTTCCTTCCTCTGCAATTTTTTGGAAGAGTTTGAGAAGGATGGGTGTTAGCTCTTCTCTAAATGTTTGATAGAATTCACCTGTGAAGCCATCTGGTCCTTGACTTTTGTTTGTCAGAAGATTTTTAATCACAATTTCAATTTCATTACTTGAGATTGGTCTGTTCATATTTTGTATTTCTTCCTGGTTCAGTCTAGGAAGGTTATATGTTTCTAAAAATTTGTCCATTTCTTCCAGGTTGTCCATTTTATTGGCATAGTGTTGCTTGTAGTAGTCTCTTAGGATGCTTTGTATTATTGCAGTGTCTGTTGTAACTTCTTTTTCATTTCTAATTTTATTGATTTGAGTCCTCTCCCTCTTTTTCTTGATGAGTCTGGCTAATGGTTTATCAATTTTGTTTATCTTCTCAAAGAACCAGCTTTTAGTTTTATTGATCTTTGCTACTGTTTTCTTTGTTTCTATTTCATTTATTTCTGCTCTAATCTTTATGATTTCTTTCCTTCTGGTAACTTTGGGTTTTGTGTATTCTTCTTTCTCTAGTTCCTTTAGGTGTAAGGTTAGATTGTTTATTTGAGATATTTCTTGTTTCCTGAGGTAGGCTTGTATTTCTTTAAACTTCCCTCTTAGAACTGCTTTTGCTTCATCCAATATGTTTTGGATGTGTTTTCATTGTCATTTGTTTCCAGGTATTTTTTGATTTCCTCTTTGATTTCTTCAGTGATCTCTTGGTTATTTAGTAACATATTGTTTAGCCTCCATGTGTTTGTGTCTTTTACGTGTTTTTTCCTGTAACTGATTTCTAATGTCATAGCGTTGTGGTCAGAAAAGATGCTTGATATAAGAAAATAAATGAACTTGTTTCACAGAAGATTTTTCTGAAAGAATGCTAAAATATGCTGTCTATACAAGCATTCAAAAAGTAATGAATTAATAATAATGGTTAATATACAATGTGTCAGACACTGTGGTAAGCATTTTAGATGAATTATCCCATTTAAGTATCACATGTCTATGAGACATGTGATAGGTAAGATATCATTCCAATTTAAAGAGAAAGAAATTGAAGCTCAGAGAAATTAAGATGGTCAAGGTTACACAGTTTATAAATGGTAGAGCAGGATAGAAATTAGGTATATTTGCTTACAAACCTCTGCACTCTACTTACCTTCCAACTAGCATTTATTTATATTCCCAATTAGCATTTATTGTGTATGTGCTACGTGGTATAATGGAGGTTATAGCTTTTAATCATGGCAACATTTTTTGTGTGTGGTGGATATTATAATTCCTAATTTTCCAATGTGAATTCTGAGGCTTAGAGAGGTTTGCCTAGAGGTTTTGCTTTGGGAGATAAGATCATAAGCAAGAGTTACAGGCTTTTGAGTGAAAGCAGTAATGGGAAGAACCACCATACTTATAACTAATGTACCTTTTTTTTTTTTTAAATATTTGTAGTCCAGATGTAGTTACAAAAAAAAAAAAACAAAAAAACAAAAAACACAGTGCAGTTACCACAAATAGAAGGAGGAGGGGGGTCTTTGGATTAAGTGGTGGTAAATATCATACACTTTTATTCAGTGTGAAGCATAGAGGCTTCCACATGGGAATGCTTCCAACACTAATATATCACATGTGCCTCTGAAGCCAGTTCTTTCTCAACACTGAGCAGCTTCTTATTTGGACAGTGCTGGCACTAGACATGATGACAGGAATGACTCTTGGCAACACCTTTTTCAGGGGAATAAGATGGCAAAAAAAAGTGTGTATTTAAAATAGAGATTTGGCAAATGGACTATCCAGTTCTTGACATCCCTGCAAATTTGCCCTCATTAAAAATAAAAGTTGAGACATATAGCTTTCCCCTTCGTTTCTCCTAGGATAATCTCTGAATTCCCATGTTGAATAGAAAATGCCAAAATATCAACATCCCTATGCATCACTCCCCTAACCCAATAAACTCTGAAATTCAACCTCAGAATTCTATAGTTACAGGCCCACTGCAAGTGTATTTTAACACGTGACAGTATCCATGCACACTAATGCATGTTCTTCCTCTCCAGAGGTCGTAAATAATCCTACACAATATATGTAACTTTTTTTTTTTTTGGTAACTGCATAAGTAGACAAAAAGCTTTCAGAAAGAAGTATCTGCTTTCTTTCCCCTTCATGAACTCTTTAGTCTGATTATTGAACCCAAGATAAGCAAAACCCAAGCGTGTTTGCTCTTAATTAAAGCTCTTTTCATAGTGTACCCAGAGGCACCACTTAAGAGTGTGCAAACCAGATGAGGTGAATAGTAAGCACTCTGGTTTACTCCCCGAAAGATTATCTATGCATTTTTGTTTTGAGAAATTGATGTTAGGAACTTAGACACGAATCCTTAACACATAGGAGAAAAGTAAGTAGGTATTTGTGTTTCCATAGCAAAGGCTTTACAAAGAAACTGCCATATGGATTGGGAGTGAGGAAAGGAATAGGAGAGTGTTCTCACCTACAAAGAGGTAAAGGTATGACTCTTGTCCCTGAATTTCCTTAGTACTCTCTCAGTTCTCCTGATTTTCTTGTAATCAAAACACATGGCTTATGTTCCCAAGTAGATTACAAGTTCCTGGTCATATGTTAGTAGTATGAATAAATGAAAATAGAAAGTTGATAGTAGTCATTCCAGAAAACAGGACACCTCAACAGGATCTCATAAAACTCAAAAGCTTCATTTTGCTTTTTAGATATAGGAACAAATGGAGGGGGAAAATCTGCTTGTCTAGAGTTAGTTTCAAGAAGAATCAGTACAACACAAATAAGCAAACCATCGAGCGTTAGAGCTCTAGATTCCATATCCTAGCCTACTCTCCTTCTATTTTTATAACCTATCTGTTTAACTTTGGGTTTTTAACCTTTCTGCTTCTTAGTTTTCTTATATATATTAATGCTATACAATGTTTAGGCATTGTGTAAAGCTCTTCATACATTATCCCTTTCAATCTTGACAATAATACCATGAAATAGATATTATTTCCTATTATATAGATGAAGAAACTGAGGTTCAGAGAGGCAAAAGCTTGTCCAACTTGATATAACTAGTAGAAGAGTTAGCATCAGACTCATGATATTCTGATACCAATGCTCAAGCGTTTAACCCCAAGTTGGTTGTAATGACATACTAAGATAATGGTTACATAGTAGGGGATTAACAAATGATTTATTAATTCAACTAATATTTATGAATGTTTCTACTGTTTGTCATGTACTGTTCTATGCATTTAGGCTATAGCAATTAATAATAAAGACAAAGTCCATGGACTTATGAAACTTACATTACTATGAGGAAAACAGATAATAAAAAATTAATATTCCAGGTAGTGATGACTGTTATGAAGAAAAAAGAAGGGATGACTCTTTCACAGTTTCTCTGATAAGGTGACATTTGAACAGACACTTGAATAAAATGAGGGAGCAGGGTATATAGAAATAAGTGGGAAGAATGTTTCAAGCAGAGAGAAAAGCTAGTGTAAAGTCTTGAAGTATTCAGGAACACTACAGAGTTCTGTCTGGCTAGAGTGGGGTGAGCTAGAAGAAAAATACTGGGAGATGAAATCAGAGAAATAGGGGCAACATTAGTAAGAACTTTGGACTTTATTCTGAATGAGATGGGAAGCTACTATAGGATTTTTAAACAAAGGAGTGACACTATCTGGTATAAATTTTAAAATAAGGGATACTCTGGCTGCTTATTAGATTGTAGGGTAAATTATTAAACTGAAGTCAGACTGAAAGTGGAGTTAATAGGACTTGCTTATGTATTAGATGTGTCTGAGAGTGGTGTGAGAGGGTGTCAAAGGAGCTTTTGACCTGAGCAGCTTAAAAAATGGAATTGCTATGTACAGAGTTAAGGAAGGGTGGAGGCAGGGGTTAGAAATTGGAAAACAGAAGTCCAGGTTGCGAATTGTTATATATGAGATATCTCCTAGGCAGCCAAATGGAGATGTCCAGTGGTCAATTGGTTATACCAATCTGGAATTCAAGGGAGAGGTTGGAGTTAGAGATATACATTTACAAGCTATTAGTCTCTACATGTTATTTAAAGTATGGACTTTGATAAGATCACTAGAGAGGGGGGTTAGCTAAAGGACACAGAGATCTGAGGCCCAGGGCACTCTTACAATTCTAGAAGATGAGTCAGAACCGGTAGAGAAGATTGAAAGGGAGACCTGAGAGAACTGGGAGAGTAGAAGGAAAACCAAGAGAGTGCTGTTATGGTTGCCAAGTGAAGAAAACGATTCAAAAAGGAAAAAATGGTCAACTGTGTTAAATGCTGCTTAAAGGACAAATAAGATGAGCACTGGATTTGATAATGAGGAGGTCCTTGGTGATCTTGACAAAAGTAGTTTTCAAAGAGGTGTTAGGAAGAAAAAAAGCTCTTTAGTGTGGTTTCAAGAGAGAATGGGAGGAGAGAGAGTATGGACAATGAGTATAAACATGATTTTGAAGATTTTTGTTCTCATGGGCAGCATAAAAATTGAGTTATAGTTAAGAGGGAAATGTAGTGCACAGGAGAGTTGTTTTTTAAAATGAAGTATATATAGCAGATTTGATGTTGATGTTATCATTCCTGTCGAGGGAACAATAGATGACCAGGAAAGAGAGGGAATAGTTATTATTGCTATTTTACTAATTTATCATCATTGCTACTAATTATTACCACTACTGTACAATGAGAACTGATATTTAAAATTCATATCCAAAAGCTTTACAAATGTTTCAGTTATACTAATAACCATATCTATTGAGTGTTTACTGTATGACTGGGACTATTTCAGACACTTCCAATTGTCATTTCCTTATTTATTCCTCTCAATGCCACTATTATCACCCCCATTTAACATGTGAGAACACATCAGTTTAGCAAAGTTAAGAATTTCCTCAAGGTCACACAGCTGGAGTTCAAACACAAAGCCAGGTTTGATTGCTCTCAGAGTAGGTTGTTAATCTCTTCTAAAATGCCTCTGGTCAACTGCTAACTATGCTTTACTCAGGAAGAATACTAGATTCTTTGTGGAGATTTCAGCAAATAACTTACTGATTATTCTAAACCAGAAATTTTATATTTAGTGAAGGTATGGTCTTTACGAAGATTTTCCACTCTATAAAGTTTACTTTTCACTTAAACATAACTATAAATCTGAAATCTCTGTGAATACTTCTGGACATTATGTAAATGAAAGGGTCATTTTAGGACAGCAAGACAAATGGTCACCTATTCTTATTGGTGTCTTTAAGAGCAGTGTGTGGGGGACTATTAAAAGATCTCTTAACAAGTTTTGTGGCCTTGGGCAGAATACTTAATATTTATTAGTCCCAGCTTTCTTATCAGCAAAATGGAGATAAAAGGTATACTTTGCAGGTTTATGGCAAAAATTGTATACACATGTGGGATAATGTATGTAAATTGCTTAGCACAGTGCCTGGCACAGAGTAAGTAAGCAGTTAATAATGCTCACTATTGTTTTTCTTCTCTCAGTAGCTTCAGTTCATTTCCAACTGAATTCCAGGGAGCTTTGTGAAACTTACAGGGCCAAGGGAATTGCTTAAATGGAAGAAAATATTTGGGGGATTGAACACAAAACTATATTTAGAACGAATGCTGAGTTCTAAAGAGACTATCTCACGCTCCATTTCTACTCAACTCAGTTTCAGCTGGGCACCACATGAAG
Source organism: Lagenorhynchus albirostris (assembly GCF_949774975.1). Classification (NCBI taxonomy): domain Eukaryota; kingdom Metazoa; phylum Chordata; class Mammalia; order Artiodactyla; family Delphinidae; genus Lagenorhynchus; species Lagenorhynchus albirostris. The sequence goes on from NC_083096.1 coordinate 121,224,347, forward strand.
CACGTCCTTCTGGTTCCTTACAGGGGTAACTCACCTAGACAGCTGGTTCAGTTTATCTTATGAAATCAACATCTTCATGAAGCAAACATTGTGAATTGTGTTACGTTTTCAATGCACCTAATCCCAGTGCTTTTTAAACTTCCTGTAGCAGTAGAATCCCTTCTTGTGAATAAAGCTGTGACACAGAATTGCAAAATATGAAATAGATAAAGGCAAACTGCTTTGCTTAAAGTTAGGCTAGGAGTGGGGGCCCAACTCAGCTTCCTCTTCATCAGTTTCCCCTCCTACCTCAAATGGTCCCTTTGGCACAGCAATGGAACTTTAGGATTCTGTTAGATCTAGTTTGAAAATCACTGGCCTAAACTATCTGGGTATGAAGGTAATCAATGAATATATCTTTGAATAGTATATATCAATCAAAAACTATGTTCCTGGCACTGTGCTGAGTAGTAATAGGGAGAATATGGTGAATAAATCAGGCCCAGCCTCAAATTATGTAGGCTTTAACTATAGGGAAATTTATTGTACCAAATGACTACAAATCCAAAACCAGAATGGTTATGGAAGGCAGTATAATGGCTCCCCCGAAGTGTCTACTGTTTCCCAAAACCTGTGAAATGTTATGTTATAATGCAAAGAGGGATTAAGGTTGCTAATCAGCTGACTTTATACAGGGAGATTATCCTGTGTTATTTGGGTGAGTCCAGTGTAATCATAAGGGTCTTTAGAAGTGGAAGAGGGAAGCAGAAGAGGGTCCGAGTCAAAGAAGGAGACATGATGATGGAATAAAATTCAGAGTGATTTAATGTGAGAAGGACTTGATCTACCTTCACTGGTTTGAAGACGGAAGAAGGCCGTGAACCAAGGAATGTGGTTGGTCCCTAGAATCAGGCAAAGAAAAGGAAATGAACTCTTCCTTAGAGTTGCCAGACAAGAATACAGCCTTGCCGACACCTTGGTTTTACCATAGTGAAACCCATTTTGGACCCCTGTCCCCTAGAACTATAAGTAATAAAGTTGTTTTTGTTTAAGCCACCAAGTTTGTAGTGATTTGTTATAGCAAAAATAGAAAACGAATATGGTGGCCTTCAGGCTTTGTTAATTCAGCCACTCAAAAAGTCATCATGGCATAGAGCTAGACATATAGAGCAAAAGAATGGAATTGAGATTCTAGAAGTAAACTCATATATTTATGGCCAGTTGATTTTTGACATGAGTACCAAGTCCATTCAATGAGGAAAGAATATTCTCTTCAATTGAGGTTCTGGGACAATTGGATTTCCACATGTAAAGAAATGAAGTTGGACCTGTACCTCACATTATATACAAAAATGGACTTAAATTGAGCCAACAACCTAAATATAAGAGCTAAAATCATAAAACTCTTAGAAGAAAACAAAGGGGTAATCTTCATGACGTTGGATTTGGCAGTAGATTCTTAGATATGACACCAAAAGCAACAAAAACAACAAAAAAGTTAGTTAAAATGGACCTCATCAAAATTAAAAACTTTCATGTATCCGAGAACATTGTCAAGAAAGTGGAAAGATAACCTGCAAAATATTTGCAAATAATATCTGTGATCAGAGTTTATATCCAGAATATATAAAGAGCTCCTACAACTCAACAACAAAAAGATAAAAACTTAAAGAACTTGAACAGACATTTTTCCAAAGAAGAGATATGAATGGCCAACATGAAAATATGCTCTATATCATTTGGCATTAGAGAAATGCAAACCAAAAGTACGATGAGATACCGCTTCCCACCTACTAGGATGACTATAATAATACTTTTTAAAAATGAAAGTAACAAATATTGGCAAGGATGTGGAGAAATTGGAATCCTCATATGTTACTGGTGGGAAAGTAAAATGGTGCAGCCATTCTGGAAAACAACTCGGTAATTTCTCAAAAAGCTAGACATGACATGAAATTAACATATGAGCCACCAATTTCACTCCTAGGTATATAACCAAAAGAGTGGGAAGCAGACACTCAGATACTTGTATGTCAGTGCTCATTGCAGCATTATTCACAATAGTCAAAATATGTAAATAATCTGTGTCCATAAACAGATGAATGGATAAGCAAATGTTGTATATACATACAATGGAATATTTATTTTTCAGCAATAAAAAATGCAATGAAATTCTGATAGAATGGAGTTCCGAAGTTTTTTTTTTACAATAAACATTTATTAAGCTGTAATTTTCACAATATTTTAATTCTGTTCTGAAATCGATCTACAAATATCTCTACATAACACCAAAACCAGTGATTTAATAAATAGAGGAATGTATGTATCACTTTGCAAAAAATAAATAAATAAGCCTTATACATTTATATCTATTTATGTTATTTGTAGAATGTTTCCCAAGGTGTTTGGAACTAAAGTGTACACACATCACACACACACACACCACTGTATTCAAATCAAATGGATTTATATAAAGTATCAAATTAAATGCTATACAAAATTTACAACCAGATACACAAAATATGAATTAAATCATGAATACACTGTTGATAATGGGTACTTCACAAACCTTGAACGTTGAAAACATTATGCTAGGTGAAATAAGCCAGACGCAAAAGGACAAATATTGTATGATTCTACTTATATGAAATATCTAGAAAATGAACTATACTTCAATAAAAAAGGAAATATTTAAAATAGGCAAATTTATAGAGACTGAAAGTAGATTAAAGGTGGCCAGGGGCTGGAGAGGAGGGAGAATGGGAACTACTGCTGAATGGTTACAAAGTTTCTGTTTGGGATGATGAAGTTTTGGAAATAGAGAGTGATGATGCTGGTACAACATTGTGAATGTTATTAATGCCACCAAATTGTACAATTAAAAATGGTTATAATGGCAAATTTTGTGTTATATGATTTTACCACAATAAAAAAGTTCATCAAGGACCCAGGATCTTTCCTTCTTTTCTCTTTGCCATATACAACATCAACTTTATCCTAAGGCTACTCCCTCAGACAACAAAAACTATAACTGAGTTATGAGAGCACTAGAATCATGGGAGGGCAAGATGAATGATATTAACATGTGGATCACAGGGCTGATGCAGCCAAAACTAGTGCTACTGAGAAAAGTAAGTGAAGTCATGGTGGATTTCAATCTCCAAAGACACAACATTTCAGTCTAGATCCATCTAGAAGGACAACAGGTCTACAGTAGAAGGAAAATTCAAGCCTTCCTGGGTCCCACCAGAGTAGTGCAAAACTGGTTATAATATGAATTGAGTAAATGTCAGTCAACATCTCTAGAAGGCTCCTAGTTTTTGGTGTGTTTTTTTTAACATCTTTATTGGAGTAAAATTGCTTTACAGTGGTGTGTTGTTTCTGCTTTATAACAAAGTGAATCAGTTATACATAAACATATGTCCCCATATCTTTTCCCTCTTGCATCTCACTCCCTCCCACCTTCCCTATCCCACCCCTCTAGGTGGTCACAAAGCACCGAGCTGATCTCCCTGTGCTATGCGGCTGCTTCCCACTAGCTATCTATTTTACGTTTGGTAGTGTATATATGTCCATGCCACTCTCTCACTTTGTCCCAGCTTACCCTTCCCCCTCCCCGTATCCTCAAGTCCATTCTCTAGTAGGTCTGTGTCTTTATTCCCGTCTTGTCCCTAGGTTCTTCATGACCATTTTTTGTTCTTAGATTCCATATATATGTGTTAGCATACGGTATCTGTTTTTCTCTTTCTGACTTACTTCACTCTGTATGGCAGACTCTAGGTCTATCCACCTAATTACAAATAACTCAATTTCATTTCTTTTTATGGCTGAGTAATATTCCATTGTATATATGTGCCACATCTTCTTTATCCATTCATCTGTTGATGGACGCAGTGGTTGCTTCCATGTCCTGGCTTTGTAAATATAGCTGCAGTGAACAGTTTGGTACATGACTCTTTGAATTATGGCTTTCTCAGGGTATATTCCCAGTAGTGGGATTTTTGGGTCGTATGGTACTTCTATTTGTAGTTTTTTAAGGAACCTCCATACTGTTCTCCATAGTGGCTGTATCCATTTACATTCCCACCAACCGTGCAAGAGGATTCACTTTTCTCCACACCCTCTCCGGCATTTATTGTTTGTAGATTTTTTGATGATAGCCATTCTGACCAGTGTGAGGTGGTATCTCATTGTAGGTTTTTTTCTTTTTTTTTTTTTTTTTTGTGGTACGCGGGCCTCTCACTGTTGTGGCCTCTCCTATTCTGGAGCACAGGCTTCGGATGCGCAGTCTCAGCGGCCATGGCTCACGGGCCCAGCCACTCCGTGGCATGTGGGATCTTCCTGGACCGGGGCACAAACCCATGTCCCCTGCATCGGCAGGTGGACTCTCAACCACTGCGCCACCAGGGAAGCCCTCATTGTAGTTTTGATTTGCATTTCTCTAATTATTAATGATGTTGAGCCTCCTTTCATGTGTTTGTTGGCAATCTGTGTATCTTCTTTGGAAAAATGTCAGTGTAGGTCTTCTGCTGAGTTTTGGATTGGGTTGTTTGTTTTTTTGACATTGAGCTGCATGAGCTGCTTGTAAATTTTGGAGATTAATCCTTTGTCAGTTGCAAATATTTTCTCCCATTCTGAGGATTGTCTTTTTGTCTTGTTTATGGTTTCCTTTGCTGTGCAAAAGCTTTTAAGTTTCATTAGGTCCCATTTGTTTATTCTTGTTTGTATTTCCATTTCTCTAGGAGGTGGGTCAAAAAGGATATTGCTGTGATTTATGTCAGAGAGTGTTCTGCCTATGTTTTCTTCTAAGAGTTTTATAGTGTCTGGCCTTACATTTAGGTCTTTAATCCATTTTGAGTTTATTTTTGTGTATGGTGTTAGGGAGTGTTCTAATCTCATACTTTTACATGTACCTGTCCAGTTTTCCCAGCACCACTTATTGAAGAGGCTGTCCTTTCTCCACTGTACATTCCTGCCTCCTTTATCAAAAATAAGGTGACCATATGTGCATGAGTTTATCTCTGGGCTTTCTATCCTGTTCCATTGATCTATATTTCTGTTTTTGTGTCAGTACCATACTGTCTTGATTACTGTAGCTTTGTAGTGTAGTCTGAAGTCAAGGAGCCTGATTCCTCCAGCTCTGTTTTTCGTTCTCAAGATTGCTTTGGCTCTTTGGGGTCTTTTGTGTTTCCATACAAATTGTGAAATTTTTTGTTCTAGTTCTGTGAAAAATGCCAGTGGTAGTTTGATAGGGGTTGCATTGAATCTGTAGATTGCTTTGGGTAGTAGAGTCATTTTCACAATGTTGATTCTTCCAATCCAAGAACATGGTATATCTCTCCATCTATTTGTATCATCTTTAATTTCTTTCATCAGTGTCTTATAATTTTCTGCATACAGGTCTTTTGTCTCCTTAGGTAGATTTATTCCTAGATATTTTATTCTTTTTGTTGAAATGGTAAATGGGAGTGTTTTCTTAATTTAACTCTCAGATTTTTCATCATTCGTGTATAGGAATGCTAGAGATTTCTGTGCATTAATTTTGTATCCTGCTACTTTACCAAATTCATTGATTAGCTCTAGTAGTTTTCTGGTAGCATCTTTAGGATTCTCTATGTACAGTATCATGTCATCTGCAAACAGTGACAGTTTTACTTCTCTTCTGATTTGGATTCCTTTTATTTCTTTTTCTTCTCTGAATGCTGTGGCTAAAACTTTCAAAACTCTGTTGAGTAATAGTGGTGAGAGTGGACAACCTTGTCCTGTTCCTGATCTTACTGGAAATGGATTCAGTTTTTCACCATTGAGGATGATGTTGGCTGTGGGTTTGTCATATATGGCCTTTATTATGTTGAGGAAAGTTCCCTCGATGCCTACTTTCTGCAGGGTTTTTATCATAAATGGATGTTCAGTTTTGTCGAAAGCTTTGTCTGCATCTATTGAGATGATCATACAGTTTTTCTTCTTCAGTTTGTTAATATGGTGTGTCACATTGATTGATTTATGTATATTGAAGAATCCTTGCATTCCTGGGATAAACCCCACTTGATCATGGTGTATGATCCTTTTAATGTGTTGTTGGATTCTGTTTGCTAGTATTTTGTTGAGGATTTTTGCATCTGTGTTCATGAGTGATATTGGCCTGTAGTTTTCTTTCTTTGTGACATCCTTATCTGGTTTTGGTATCAGAGTGATGGTGACCTCGTAGAATGAGTTTGGGAGTGTTCCTCCCTCTGCTATGTTTTGGAAGAGTTTGAGAAGGATAGGTGTTAGCTCTTCTCTAACTGTTTGATAGTGTTTGCCTGTGAAGTCATGTGGTCCTGGGCTTTTGTTTGTTGGAAGATTTTTAATCACAGTTTCAATTTCAGTGTTTGTGATTGGTCTGTTTACATTTTCTATTTCTTCTTGGTTCATTCTTGGAAGGTTGTGCTTCTTCAAGAATTTGTCCATTTCTTCCAGGTTGTCCATTTGATTGGCATGTAGTTGCTTGTAGTAATCTCTCATGATCCTTTGTATTTCTGCCGTGGCAGTTGTTACTTCTCCTTTTTCATTTCTATTTCTATTGATTTGAGTCTTCTCCCTTTTTTTCTTGATGAGTCTGGCTAATGGTTTGTCAATTTTGTTTATCTTCTCAAGGAACCAGCTTTTAGTTTTGTTGATCTTTGCTATCATTTCCTTCATTTCTTTTTCATTTATTTCTGATCTGATCTTTATGATTTCTTTCCTTCTGCTCACTTTGGTGTTTCTTTTTTTGTTTTTTTTTTTTGCGGTATGCGGGCCTCTCACTGTTGTGGCCTTTCCCGTTGCGGAGCACAGGCTCTGGACGCGCAGGCCCAGCGGCCATGGCTCACGGGCCCAGCCGCTCTGTGGCATGTGGGATCCTCCCAGACCGGGGCACGAACCCGCATCCCCTGCATCGGCAGGTGGACTCTCCACCACTGTGCCACTGGGGAAGCCCTGGGGTTTTTTTTTGTTGTTGTTCTTCTTTATCTAATTACTTTATGTATAATGTTAGGTTGTTTATTTTAGATGTTTCTTGTTTCTTAATGTAGGATTGTATTGCTATAAACTTCCCTGTTAGAACTGCTTTTGCTGCATCCCATAGGTTTTGGGTCATCTTGTGTTCACTGTCATTTGTTTCTAGGTATTTTTTGATTTCCTCTTTGATTTCTTCAGTGATCTCTTGGTTATTAAGTAGTGTATTGTTTAGCCTCCATGTGTTTGTATTTTTTACAGATTTTTTTCGTGTAATTCATATCTAGTCTCATTGTATTGTGGTCGGAAAAGATACTTGATACGATTTCAGTTTTCTTATATTTACCAAGGCTTGATTTGTGACCCAAGATATGATCTATCCTGGAGAATGCTCCATGAGCACTTGATAAGAATGTGTATTCTGTTGTTTTTGGATGGAGTGTCCTATAAATATCAATTAAGTCCATCTTGTTTAATGTATCATTTAAAGCTTGTGTTTCCGTATTTATTTTCATTTTGGATGATTTGTCCATTGGTGTAAGTGGGGCGTTAAAGTCCCCTACTATGATTGTGTTACTGTCAATTTCCCCTTTTATCGCTGTTAGCATTTGCATATGTATTGAGGTGCTCCTATGTTTGGTGCATAAATATGTACAATTGTTATATCTTCTTCCTGGATTGATCCCTTGATCATTATGTAGTGTCCTTCGTTGTCTCTTGTAATAGTCTTTGTTTTAAAGTCTATTTTGTCTGATATGAGAATTGCTACTCCAGCTTTCTTTTGGTTTCCATTTTTATGGAATATCTTTTTCCATCCCCTCACTTTCAGTCTGTATGCGTCCCTAGGTCTGAAGTGGGTCTCTTGTAGACAGCATATATATGGGTCTTGTTTTTGTATCCATTCAGCCAGTCTGTGTCTTTTGGTTGGAGCATTTAATCCATTTAAATTTAAGGTAATTATCGATATGTATGTTCCTATTACCATTTTCTTAATTGTTTTGGGTTTGTTATTGTAGGTCTTTTCATTCTCTTGTGTTTCCTGCCTAGAGAAGTTCCTTTAGCATTTGTTGTAAAGCTGGTTTGGTGGTGCTGAATTCTCTTAGCTCTTGCTTATTTGTAAAGGTTTTAATTTCTCTGTCGAATCTGAATGAGATCCTTGCTGGGTAGAGTAATCTTGGTTGTAGGTTTTTCCCTTTCATCACTTTAAATATGTCCTGCCACTCCCTTCTGGCTTGTAGAGTTTCTGCTGAAAGATCAGCTGTTAACTTTATGGGGATTCCGTTGTGTGTTATTTTCCCTTGCTGCTCTTAATATTTTTTCTTTGTATTTAATTTTTGATTGTTTGATTAATATGTGTCTTGGCATGTTTTCCTTGGATTTATCCTGTATGGGACTCTCTGTGCTTCCTGGGCTTGATTAACTATTTCCTGTCCCACAGTAGGGATGTTTTGCACTATAATCTCTTCAAATATTTTCTCAGTCCCTTTCTTTTTCTCTTCTTCTTCTGGGACCCTTATAATTCGAGTGTTGGTGTGTTTAATGTTGTTCCAGAAGTCTCTGAGACTTTCCTCAATTCTTTTCATTCTGTTTTCTTTATTCTGCTCTTCAGTAGTTATTTCCACTATTTTATATTCCAGGTCACTTATCCGTTCTTTTTCCTCAGTTATTCTGCTATTGATCCCTTCTAGAGAATTTTTAATTTCATTTTTGTTTTGTTCATCACTGTTTGTTTGCTCTTTAGTTCTTCTAGGTCCTTGTTAAATGTTTCTTGTATTTTCTCCATTCTATTTCCAGGATTTTGGATCATCTTTACTGTCGTTATTCTGAATTCTTTTTCAGGTAGACCTAGTGTTAAAGGGTCCTGGAAAAGCTTATAGAGATTTTGCATCCTGGTCCTGAATTAGAAATGATTTTGGGTCCTAAGGAAAAGAGTCATGGTTGTAAAGGGCCAGTTTAAAGGCAAAAACAGAACCAAATGTGGTATTTAGGGGAGAATAAGGTGAGAAGTTGTGGGTGAGGCAAGAGCTGTCAACTGTAAAGAGATTGGGTTGAGTTTAGAAAGAGTCTGCTGAGGGAGAAGAGAATTCAGCAACAGGACTAGCATTAGGGAAACAGTGATAAAACTGCCGTCCTACTGCCAACAGGTACCTTGAAGCAGAGGCCTGCTTTCTCAATCTTTCTGCCCTTCTGCAGTTCCTCTGGCATCATGGCTAAGACCAGAACATCCCACCAATGATAGCTGTTCTGAGACATGATTCAGTATTTGTTGGGGAACACTCCAGGTGAACACCCAGGTTGGGGAACACCCAGGTTTCACAAATTTTTGGGTTTCACAAATTTTTGTTCCCTAAAACTTAGCTCTGTGGTCTTCACCAGAGCAGATAGTTGTTATTGTTATTGTTTTTATTGTTAATAAAGGTAAGGATATGATGACTCCTTTTGGTCTCACTATATGAGATTAAAAAAAATATATATTTATTTATTTATTTGGGTGCACTGGGTCTTAGTTGTGGCATGTGGGATCTTTAGTTGTGGTGTGCAAACTCTTAGTTGCAGTATGTGGGATCTAGTTCCCTGACCAGGGATTGAACCAGGGCCACCTGCATTGGGAGTGTGGAATCTTAGCCACTTGACCACCAGGGAAGTCCCTGAGGTTTTTAAGACAAGTAGTTAAGAAAGACAATAAAGTAATATGTAAAAAGAAAAACACTTTTGTGAAGATTGGTATTTTGGAGCCCATAAAATACACCATATTGTCAGCCTCATCACTTATCTGTGCCACATCAAATCTTTCCCTATATTGGGCTGAATTTTGGGCCTGGTAGAAAATTCACATTCATCACTAGTAGAAAGGGTAGTTAGGCTCAGAGGGGAGTAGATTAAAGGCGGAGACATGAGACTGCCACCAGATCCAGGGAATCATTCAGAAGGCTGATACCTAAGGGGCTGAGTCCCAGGAAAGATGGGGTTCCCAGAGAGTTGAGATAATTGTACTACCAGCCAAAGGCACAAGTGTACTCAAAGAACTTGGAATCAAGAAGGTCTGAAATATAAACAAAAGCTTGGATTTTGCTTACTCTCTAGCCTCAAACTGACTTTTATAGCCTTTGTTTCTTGTTCTGTATGGTTTAATGGTCTGGCACTTTCCACTGTAAGCAAGGGATCTGATGGGCAGGGGTTGAGTGGATTCATTCAATGGTTCAGGCTCAGAGTTGTGATCATTAGAGGGCAGAATGGTATACCGTCAGATTGATGAGGGACTTTGGGATCTCTGGAATATATAATTCAGAAGTTTGATCTTCTAGTGTGACTTGAGAGCTATGATAGTATCTGAATCTTAACCCTTTCAAGCAGGATATCTACTACCCATAAAGTAGCTTTGTGTGGATTAGAAAGAGGTGTCTGGTCCACTGAGTGAGGTAAGCCCCATGCTAGGGCACAAAGCCTGTTGAGCAGAGTTCAGTCTGGATTTCAGTCCCCAGTCATTGTTTTGGGTGGGCATCTTTGTGTAGTGAGCAACCTGCAGAATCATACAGGATAACTGCCCAGGATTTACAGACAGGACATGAAGTTGACCGTGATTCGCAGATTTTGACAAATCTCAGTGCATGGAAGTGTATCAAGTACATCAACAGAAAGTGTTTTGATTAGCTAATTAATGAAAACGGACCTAGGAATCCTTACTTTCTGACCAATTTTAGATGCAACATTACTGTGCCCTGAGGATCTTTGCTTTTTTTCCTCATATTATGTAAAATTGTTATTTTATTCAACTTGTTCTTGTTGTATTTCAACTTGTTCAGCTTTCCATTTAAAAGAGGTATGCAAGAAGGTTTTGATTCCATTTTTAGCAAACGAACATGTTAATACTTGTTAAGAGGTTAGGTTTTGGTTTTTCTTATGCCTGGGACAGCCTTGATTTGGGAAAAGTGGAAAGACAAAGACAATTTAGGTGTGGGGGTGCGAGGAGAGGGTGAATTTATGGTCAGCTTGGAACAAATATTTATCTAGACTCAGTATTAGAATGAGTGGCCGGAGGACTTTGTGAAAAATAAAAATCTCCAAAAGAAGTGTCTGAACAGATGATAGCATGTAATGTTCAGTTTCAAATATCATTACTATTTCCTGCCACCATAGAAAGTTAAAGAAGCTCTGTTTAGATGAGGAGTTATTATTACCTCTGCCTGGTGTTTTGTTTTTGTATTTTTTTTTCCTTTGCCTTCTTTAGTTGTTTACTGCTGGTTCACTGATGCTATATATTAGATAGCCAGAACTTATTTTGTTACTGGAAGTCTGTACCCTTTGACCAACATCTCCCCATTTCCCCTAACCACCAACCCATGGCAACCCTGTCCTCAGGGTCTATCCATGTTATTGTCACAAATGGCAGGTTTTCCTTCTTTTCTTATGACTGAATAATATTCCATGGTGTGTGTGCATGTGTACATATATATATATATATATATATATATACACATCATATTTTCTTTATCTACTCATCTGTGATGGACACATAGGTTGTTTCCATGTCTTGGCTATTGTGAATAATGCTGCAATGAACATGGGGGTGCAGATATCTTTTCAAGATATTGATTACATTTCCTTCAGATATATACCCAGAAGTCAGATTGCTGGATCATATGAGAGTTCTATTTTTAACTTTTTGTCTAATTAAAAAAACATAATCTATTCAGAATCTGTCAGGTGTGTAGTCCCCAAGCCACCCAATCCAGTCCACTAATTAAATATTATTGATTGTGTGCTGTCTTCTAGGCAGTGTGATAAGAGCTGGAAGTACAAAGTTCATCAAAAAGACAAAAGCAAGCAAAGAGACAGTTGCAATATGGTATTTTTTGCCCTTATTATAGTGTCTGCAATTATAGGAGTGGGGTACCAAGCCCCCTCTTAGGGAATTGGGAGCCCCTCTTTGAGGAAGTGAAGGAGTAGTACTTAGTCAGGTGAAGATGTTCAAACCCCAGAAGCAAGAGGGCTCATGGCATATATAGGGAGCTACAGGTAATTGGGGAGAGCTAGAACACAGACTATAGGAGACATAGCGGTAAGAAATGGGGATTAGTTAGGATAATGATGTCCTGAACTAAGGTAGTGACAGTGGGGATAGAAAGAAGTGACAAATTCACAAGATGTGGGAGACGCAAGAGGGAAGAGATATAGGGATATATGTATATGTATAGCTGATTCATATTGTTATAAAGCAGAAACTAACACACCATTGTAAAGCAATTATACTCCAATAAAGATGTTAAAAAGAAAGACATTAAGGATGCAGAACAAAAGCACTGGTATTTGATTTGGGTATAAGGGGGTGAGAGAGGGAGGCATCATATATGGTGCCTAGGTTTCTGACTTGGGCACTTGAGTGGACTGTTGGGGCTAGTGGCAAGAGGGTGAAATATGTGAAAGACAGGAGTTTGGGGGCTTCACTTTCTGTGTGGTAGCTTGCTTGGTTACCCTTCCTAGTATTCTAGTCAGGTCTCCTAGATATCTAGCAACCCACCTTAACCCGGGCTATTACAAGGTCCTGATAATCTCATTTGTCTCTTTGAGGGTTGGAACTGTGCCCTTAGAGATAACCTCACAGTCACCAGGTCCATTGGCTGGAGACCTCTGTGATGTGGACAGAATTCCTTGGATCACAGTTATAATATAGCAGGGCACCAGTGTAAATTCCTAGATCCCCCTCTGCAATGCTGAGTCTTACAAATGTACCCCTGGTATTGACAATCTTAAATCATATCTGAGGTTGCTCTGACCTTCAGCATGACCATGCCCTGTGTTTTCACTCAGTCACCTTCTATGACCAGGCCAGCAGCTCCAATAATGATTTTATTGGATGACCCAGTATTTCAGGTGACCCTGCAGCTTTGCACCAAACTGGCCTGTGGTAACACTGTGGATAATGGGGTATGGAAGCTTAAGCAACACCCAGAATTCTACTTTGGTAGCACATCTGCCTTTGACAGATGAACTAAAATTGAATGTCAGTGAGCTGCAGGAAGGGAATACTTTCCCATTGTTTTCTTCCAGAGAGCACATAGCTGAAGGGTGGGCTCTCTGTTAAGTATCAGTCACTTTCACCTTCTTAGCTATGATTTGAAGCTAGTTCTGGTCCTGCAAACTTAAAACAAAGACCAACCAACCAATGAGAGACCTAATGAGAATTAGAAGGCTCTCAAGTCATTAGGTTGCCTCTTAAAATTCTTACCTGTGGCGAGTACACAACATTCAACACCTTCACTCCGCGTGCAGCCTCTCACTAGGCATTTATAACTAATTACCTTATGTATGGATTTGTCAGAGTGCTTGAGTTAATGCGGCTCATGGAGATAAGTGACTCACAGATCCCTGCTGGCCAGAACACCTCTTCTACTCAGGTTTTCACTGCTGACACGCAATGGAAAGTTGACTAACCAACAAATTTGACAAGGTTTGCTATAACTCAAAAGTTTAAAACCTGCACAGGAACTTTATGAAAACCTCATGGGCTGCCATGCTAGAGAATGGGACATTTTCCCAAGAAAAAGGGCATGCAGGGAGGTGTTAGAGCAGTTAAAGAAAAACCTTTGCTCATTTTCCTGTATGGAATTGTGATATGGTTCTGGAAACTCTCCCACCATCCATTTCCATCTCCTTCCTTGAGCAAAAGTTGGAGGTCATAGGGAGGCAGAGGCATGGCCCCCAGACAAGACAGCGTAAATGCTTGGTGGGGAGGAGGCTGTCGATGTCTATTCTCCTTTCTCAGAGATAATAAATCTGAGCATTGGCGCAATCCTGAATATGTCTGCACATTGCTACCTCCTCCAGCCATGGCAGCATAGATGAGCAGAGTGCTGGAGCTGAGGGGTACTTGAGAAAGAGCTATGACTTCTCGGAGGCCAGTAAACTCCCTACACTCGTAGTAGAGGGGCCAGCTGGATTTTCATGGGAAGAGGGAGGCTCCTGTAACAGTGGTGCTGTACCTCAGCAAAAGCTGAGTCGTGGCAGGCCCTGCTGTTAGACACAGGTAACTTCTAACCTGACATGTGCTAGAATAGCCCCAATCTTCATGTAGCCAGCATGGCATCCCACAAGGCACACACCATGAGGTGGAGAGTTATAACTTGTGGTGGAAGTGGTTCCAAGTAACCTCTTTTGGGTGTGTGGGGACCATTCATTATCTACTGTGTGCTTGGTGAAGCGTTCATCACAGAGTCTGGAGAGAGATCAGAGGGAATCATTTTGGGAAGGGTTATAGATAGTGACACAGTCTGGCTCTGACTGGTTGTTGGAGAAAATAAGTATTGAGCATATGAATATACTTACTTCTTATGTAATAGTTATCACTTATTGAGCACTTACTCAAGGCACATTACATACAACTTTTCACTCTATACTCACAATGATCTTAGAGAGTATTATTTCGCCAGTTATATAGAAGAGTACAAAAGACTGAGGTACAAACAGACTAAGTAGTTTGCTATCTCCAAACATATGCTCTGAATCACTTTCTATTCTGTCCTCCAGTTCCCTGTAGTTCTATTAGTAGCTAAGGACTTCAGTTCTTAGTATTATCAGCTTAACTGGATGAGGAAAATGAAATATTTTTTTTTCAGTTGACCTATTAGTCTCGGGCCATTTATTGTAAATAAATGAGAATAAAATTGAATGAAATACAAATGCCTTGTCTCTTCTGTGCATAACGGAAATCTTAAGCTGGTTTTTGGTGGGATTGAATAAAGATAGAATGCATGTGAAAGTGTCAGGCACAGTGCCTGGCACATAGTGGAAGCTCAAATTAAAATGTTAGTTTACTTTAGTCTCCATCCTAGAGTTATATGAGTTAAATCTTTAATTAGAAAGAGACTTAAAAGGAAATTATATAGTCCAAAGAATATTTCAGATTTTCTTTAAAACTGAAAGACTTGCTCTTTAAGCACAGGTTTTGAAAAGATTTAAAAAATTTATTCCACTCTCCCTTTTTTTTCAATTACCTCTAAATTTAGGTCTAGACATTTTACCTGTAAGCTATTTACGTACTTACACCCTTCCTTATATTAAGACCAGAAGCATGGGATAGGGATGAATTAGGGATGGGTGAATCCAGCTGTACTCTTGAGTTCACTGAACATCTCAGATGATTTTTTGAGTGTTCTGGGCTCACTGAAATCCAAAACAGGTTTCACCCATGCTTACACTCTTCAGTTCAGAGCATGTGCAATTTAAGGGAAATTTAATCCATATGTTTCTGATTCGTTTACACTTAAATAGTCAAAATATTGTTTTTAATAGTTATTTGATGCCCAAGTAGCCTTTTGAACCTTTAAAATAAGCTTTTAGAAGCCTGCATTTCTCTTGAAAACAGGAAATCATGTCTTTCCAAGGAGGCAAACTAATTTATATATTTGAAAATTCAGGTTCAGTTGAAAACACCCCAAACCACAGGTTTTTAATGGCCTGTTTGCTTGGCAAATGAACACTCAGCTTTAGACTAAATGCTATTTGAGTGCACCTCCTTCTTGCTGTGTATTTGGACTGGACATCCATTTCAGTTGGTGTTGGGCTGTTTTGTGTGTAGATTTATCATCATGAAACTTGGAATTTATGTGGTTTTTGTTTCAGTTGCAATTCCAGTGTTTTATTTTTTTAATTAATTAATTTAGTTTTGGCTGCGTTGGGTCTTCGTTGCTGCACGCAGGCTTTCTCTAGTTGTGGCGAGCAGGGGCTACTCTTCGTTGTGGGCTTCTCATTGCGGTGACTTCTCTTGTTGTGGAGCATGGGCTCTAGGCCCGTGGGCTTTAGTAGTTATGGCATGCGGGCTCAGTAGTAGTGGCTTGCGGGCTCTAGAGCACAGGCTCAGTAGTTGTAGCACACGGGCTTAGCTGCTCCGTGGCATATGGGATCTTCCCGGACCAGGGCTGGAACCCATGTCCCCTGCATTGGCAGGCGGATTCTTAACCATTGCACCACCAGGGAAGCCCTACTTTCAGTTTTAAATCATTCCACCTCTTGTTGTTAGTTGACTAACATGGCTACTATTTTTCCAAATGTTTCATGCATGATGAACTCTTTTTGTGTTTTTTTTCTTCCTTTTCTTCACCAATTATCTCAATTTTTAAAGAATAAATGGAATAGCTGATTTTCAATAAAACTAGGCAGGACTTCAGTAGAGATATTAACACTCTTTTTCAACTGCATGCAGAGAGGCTGACTAATACCTTGAAAAAAAAAAGAAAAAAAAACCATGAGGATTAGTGGGAAAAATGGATTTAATTATTTTTACTTATTTTGTGAATTTGTTTTAAAGGAATAAGACACTTGCTTAGAGAAACTGGAGTATAGTTGCATGATCCCCATCTCCTACTCCTCTCTCTTCATTAAATATTTGTTGAGTGAATGAATGAGTATAGTTTTTAGCTTACACGTGCAGCCATTTCTACTGCATTTCATGCAGCCATTTCCACTTCAACTTTTACAAATATTTATTATTATTAATACGTATGTAGATTGCTGATGCGTGCTGAGTCACTAGTTGTGTGAACTTGGATATATCACTAAACTTCTTTGTGCACACTTTACCCATTTATAAAATGGAGATTAATAATAATAGTTTTTAATTCATAGGGTTTTGTGAGGGTTAAAAATATGTACATAAAGCCCTTATTATAGAGCCTGGCAAATAGTTAATCCTTAGTAAATGGTAGCAAAAAAAGCACAGTAAGCAAACTTTGGGGAGAGAGTACTTGCTATGCATGAGGCTGAGAGCTATTCTAGGGACACCAGGTTGTACTTTCTTCCCTTAAGGAGTTCATTGCTAACTATTACTATACAGTTTTAGAAATGCTTCAACAGAAGTTCACCTAGAGTGATACTGAAATCCATTTGAAGGGCATTTAGACTTGGCAGGTCAGAAAAGGCTTGACTGCATTGTCTGGGACAAATAGTATTTATCAGTAAAGAGGAAAGGGTAGAACAAAATGGTGTGCTAGGTGTGGGGAACAGCATGCAAAAAGTCATGGAAGCATGACATAGTGTGACCTGGGTAGGTTGGTGTAGTAAACTCTGAGTTGTTTGCTATAGCTGGATCATAGGGCTAAACTAAGATGTTTGCATTTTTCTTGAGTTTTTCATTGAAAAATTCTAAGAGGAGGAATAATGTTATAGATTTGGGTTGTAACACAGCAGTCAGCAAGGTACAAGGACATTTGACGGTCAAATGAAATTTGCTGGAAGTTCAAACCACAAGTGGAGGAAGTTCTATGTCCCTCCCAGTCTTTCTAGGGATTTGGTGGAGGAGCAGGGAAGGGAAGGGGTTGTTGGATTTACTAGGCCTTCGGCTCAAAGTGTCTGCTTCTACTGAATTAGTTCAATGTATGTATCCTCTTATCCTACACATATCCTTAATCTTTATCTTGTCCATCCAGATGTAGAATTTAGCTCATTTCTTCCTCTTTGTTTCTCTCCTTCTGTTTCAGGAAATAGCCACTTCAAATGTATCCTATTTTACCATGGTAGACTACTTGTGGGAAGAGAGAACATTTTTTTTGCCTCCTGCCAAAACAAAGTCCTTTGTACGGGTAAGAAATGAATTTGGAGCAGATCAAGCTAGGAGGCAAGCAGACCAGGTACAAGGCTGTTTTCAAAGAGCAAAATGCTGAGGACCTGAAGTAAGCCAGTGGTGTTGGCAATGGAAATGGTGAGGGAAGAATATATTTGAGGTATATGTATGAGACAGAATCCATGGGACTGGACTCAGTGATTGAATCGACCTGGGGCAGCGCGGTACAGGGGAACATGACAGAAGAGAGATGTGAAAGGGAATGGTAGGGGATGCAGGGTTCTGTTTGTAATTGGCGATTTTGTTTGAGATAAGTGAACAGTTCAAGGTGACATTCACTTTTTTTCAAGATATAGAAAGAAGTGTATATTTGGGGAGAAATTTATGAGTTCCAGTTTTGGTCAGGTTGGCTTTGAGGTACTAAATGGAGATATTACTAAAGTAGTTGGTGTGTGTATCTAAAATTTAGAAGAGTGATCTGGACTGGAGAAGCTAGGTTTCAGAATGGATCATTTAGGGACTATGCTCAAGTGCAAGTCTGGGAAACCCAGCTACAGGAGCTTAACAAAATAATGAGTTATTTTTCTTATATAATAAGAAGTCCAGAGTTAAGTAAATAGTTCAGGATTAATATGGTGAGTCCAAGATTTCACTGATGTTTCAGGCTCTTTTTTATCTTTCTGTTCTGTCATCCTTAATGTCTTGTCAGGTTTCCTAGAAGCTGAGTTGAGATGAGAATTCAGGTTAAGAGATTCATTAAGGGAGTGCTTTTCAGGAAAAACCTGGAACAAAAAGTCTGAGACAGGATAGAGAAGAGGAGAGAGCAGGCTGTCGGACCAACTAACTAAATTATTAAAAGTGGGTTGAAGTAGCAATGAATATGTAAGGAGCCAAGGGTTGTGATTAGTTCCATTCTGTGAACATGTGGTCCAAGGAAAATTCAAAAGAATAGATGAAGAGAGGAAGGAACTCAAGGAATATAAAGGTCTTTTTTTCCAGTAGTTTGACTTTGAAAGCAAGAAGAGTAGGGGGGTAGTTAAGGGAGGACATGGGTTAAAAGATAATTTTAAATAATAGAGTTGTTTAAGGGAATGAGCTAAAGAGAAAGAGCCAGTAGAGAAGGGAAGATTGAAAATTTAGGAATGGGGGAAATTAGTCAGTGGAGTGATATCATAGAGTTGGGAGGGAGCCCAGAGTACAGATAAAAAGATTAGCTTTGGACACAGAGATGGACATTTTTTTACTGATCCAGGAGGTAAAGACATAAAAATAAGTGTGTTTACAAATAAATTCATGATGGTGGCAAGTGAGGAGCTGAGGAATTCCTACATGATTGCATTTAAATTTATTTTCACAGCAAAATACAGAAAAAGTCATCTGTTGAGCATGTGTGTGTGTGAAATAGGAGGTGTCAGTGATGGTAGGATGGGGAAGAGGTGTAGAAGGCTTAAGACTGGTGAAAATTTGGAATAGCCACTGAGGGGTATAGAGGAGTTATCTGTCTAGAGCTGCCTGGCACATTTCAGGCCCAGCTGAGGTTGAAGATCATGAATTTGTAGTAGCATCATCCCTGGTTATGTGATTTTCTCCAGCAATGCTTTATAGTTGGGGATAGCAACTGGGTGGGGGAATGAGTTGGACTATTAAATCAAGAGGCATTGCACATGTGATTCATTTTCTAGTTGTTAAATACCTTTCAGTTGTAAATCACAAAGAGACTATGGATATACATGAATGTCTGCACCTACATTTAGGCAGTGGAATGTAACACTATTATTTAGTTTGTGTTGATTCAGGAATCAGCCAATAGACATCTCAACTTTTCTTTTGATTATTTAGTGCTGAAGCTATTATTGATTATGGTTTAGAGACCAAATGGGGTTACATAGATAAATGAATCTTTAAGGGTAAGTTTGAAGGACAAAAAAAAATTGGCCTACTTTCTACAACTTTATTTGGGATATGTTTGGTCTACTTGATATTGCTATGGCCAGAAATTTCTAATCCATCCAGAATTCTGTGGCCAGATGAATCTTTCTAAAATACATCACTGCCCAGAAACTTTCAGTTGCTTCTCACTGCCTGTAGTGTATCATCTAATTGTCTTAGCTTGATGAATTCAAGATCCTCTATGGTGTGACTTCAGCCTACTTTATTTTCCCACTGCTTCCCATACTTAGAAAGTATAGCTTAGTGGTTAAGAGCATAGGCTTTGCATTTGTGTTTGCATCCTAGCTTTTAAATTATCAGCTGTTTGATCTTAAGAAATTTAACTCTCTTAGTTCTAGTTTTCTTACCAGTAACATGGAAGTAACAATACATACGTTATAGGATGATGAAGATTAAATGAAATAATATAATGTGCTTAATTAATACAGTGCCTGGAGTACAGTATATTTACAATACTTTCAGTACTTTATTTAGTTAACTCAACTTGCATAGTGCTTTGACACTGTTGTAAACTCATTTAATCCTTGTAATAATCCTCTGAAATAGACAATATCATTATCCTAATTTTACAGATGAGAAAACTGAGGTATAGGGAAATTAATTAATCCTTAGCAGCTAAGAAGTATCCTGGGTTTGAATCATGTTTGAAACCCAGGAGTCTGTCTTCAGAATCCATGCTTTTAACCACTAAGCCATGTTGCCTTTCAATAAATGGCAGCTATTATATTAATACTCTACTTATTGTCCCTTAAACATGTCATGTGTATTTCTACTTCTTTATTACTATTCATATCATATCATCCACATTTCCATGCCAGGAAAGTTCTTCCTCCTTTTCTACACAAATTCTCTTAATCTTTTAAGGCCATCTTAGCCATCTTAATGTCTGAACCTTCCGTGAAGCTTCCAATGATTCCTCAGTTACCAGTGATCCTTCTCCTCTCTGAATCCTTGTTGCTTATTGCCTGCGTAATTTAGTTGCCACTTAAAACACTGTGTTTTATAGTGCCTGTATTGCTTTATGTTGTTATTTAATCTGTCCTTGATCTTCAACTAGATAAAATTTGTGAAGGTAGGAACAACGTGCTGTTACCTTCTTTGTATCCTTAGCACTGTTTAGTGGGAAATTCACTGAACTTTGCATTGGAGGACCCAAATTCAACTCACAGCACTGACACTTAATAAACCTGGTCACCTAAGACATGTTGACTTGACCTCTTTGAACCTTAACTTCGTCAACTGTAAAATGGGATTAATAACTCATCTGTCTCAGAGAGTTATTGTGGGGATTAAATAAAAAGTATATGTGAAAAAGTTATGAGGTTCTATTGCAAAAGTTAGATGTTTTGTGCATACTATGCTTCCTGTATTATTTGCTAAAGGCATGAATAAATGAATTAATTAATGTATGAAGGATGGAAAGAAGTAAAAATACCTGTAAATGAACTCTACAGCTTTATATCTGTATTATCTTAAACTAGTCATTTAACTACTCTAAGCATTCTTTTTCGTCTGAAAAACAGAGATAAGAAACTAGGTATAGGGAATTCCCTGGTGGTCCAGTGGTAAGGACTTGGTGCTTTCACTGCCAAGAAACAGGGTTCAATCCCTGGTTGAAGAACTAAGATCCCACTAACTGCTGGTGTGACAAAAAAAAAAAAAGTACAAAAATATACAGGTAAAAATGTAAATAAACACTATTTATTTATTTATTTATTTTTAACACCTTTACTGGAGTATAATTGCTTTACAATGGTGTGTTAGTTTCTGTTGTATAACAAAGTGAATCAGCTATATATATATATATATATATATATATATACACACACACATACATATATCCCCACATCTCCTCCCTCTTGCGTCTCCCTCCCACCCTCCTTATCCCACCCCTCTAGGTGGTCCCAGAGCACCGAACTGATCTCCTTGTGCCATGCGGCTGCTTCCCACTAGCTATCTATTTTACATTTGGTAGTATATATATGTCAATGCTACTCTCTCACCTTGTCTCAGCTTAACCTTCCCCCCTCCCCATGTCCTCAAGTCCATTCTCAAGTCTGTGTCTTTATTCCTGACCTGCCCCTAGATTCTTCAGAACCGTTTTTTTTTTTTTTTTTTTTTTTAGATTCCTTATATATGTGTTAGCATACGGTATTTGTTTTCCTCTTTCTGAATTACTTCACTCTGTATGAGGGACTCTAGGTCCATCCACCTCACTACAAATAACTCAATTTCGTTTCTTTTTATGGCTGAGTAATATTCCATTTATAATGTGCCACAACTTCTCTACCCATTCATCTGTCGATGGACACTTAGGTTGCTTCCATGTCCTGGCTATTGTAACTAGTGCTGCAATGAATATTGTGGTACATGACTCTTTTTGAATTATAGTTTTCTCAGGGTATATGCCCAGCAGTGGGATTGTTGGGTCATATGGTAGTTCTATTTTTAGTTTTTTAAGGAACCTCCATACTTTTCTCCATAGTGGCTGTATCAATTTACATACCCACCAAACGTGCAAGAGGGTTCCCTTTTCTCCACACCCTCTCCAGCATTTATTTTTTGTAGATTTTTTGATGATGGCCATTCTGACTAGTGTGAGGTGATACCTCACTGTAGTTTTGATTTGCATTTGTCTAATGATTAATGATGTTGAGCATTCTTTCATGTGTTTCTTGGCCATCTGTATATCTTCTTTGGAGAAATGTCTATTTAGGTCTTCGGCCAATTTTTGGATTGGGTTGTTTGTTTTTTTGTTATTGAGCTGCATGAGTTGCTTGTAAATTTTGGAGATTAGTCCTTTGTCAGTTGCTTCATTTGTAAATATTTTCTTCCATTCTGAGGGGTATCTTTTTGTCTTGTTTATGGTTTCCTTCTCTGTGCAAAGCTTTTAAGTTTTATTAGGTCCCACTTATTTATTTTTGTTTTTATTTCCATTTCTCTAGGAGGTGGGTCAAAAAGTATCTTGCTGTGATTTACGTCATAGAGTGTTTTGCCTACGTTTTCCTTTAAGAGTTTGATAGTGTCTGGCCTTACATTTAGGTCTTTAATCCAGTTTGAGTTTACTTTTTATGTATGGTGTTAGGGAGTGTTCTAATTTCGTTCTTTTCCATGTAGCTGCCAAGTTATCCCAGCACCACTTATTGAAGAGGCTGTCTTTTCTCCATTGTATATTCTTGCCTCCTTTATCAAAAATAAGGTGACCACATGTGCATGGGTTTATCTCTGGGCATTGTATCCTGTTCTATTGATCTATATTTCTGTTTTAGTGCCAGTACCATACTGTCTTCATTACTGTAGCTTTGTAGTATAGTCTGAAGTCTGGGAGCCTGATTCCTCCAGCTTCGTTTTTCTTTATCAAGATTGCTTTGGCTATTTGGGGTCTTTTGTGCTTCCATACAAGTTGTGAATTTTTTTGTTCTAGTTCTGTGAAAAATACCATTGGTAGTTTGATATGGATTGCATTGAATCTGTAGGTTACTTTGGGTAGTATAGTCACTTTCACAGTGTTGATTCTTCCAATCCAAGAACATGGTATATGTCTACATCTGTTTGTATCATCTTTAATTTCTTTCATCAGTGTCTTATAGTTTTCTGCATACAGGTCTCTTGCCCTTAGGTAGGTTTATTCCTAGATATTTTATTCTTTGTGTTGCAATGGTAAATGGAAGTGTTTCCTTAATTTCTCTTTCAGATTTTTCATCATTAGTGTATAGGAATGCAAGGGATTTCTGTGCATTAATTTTGTATCCTGCTACTTTACCAAATTCTTTGATCAGCTCTAGTAGTTTTCTGGTAGCATCTTTACGATTCTCTATGTATAGTATCATGTCATCTGCAAACAGTGACAGCCTTACTTCTTTTCTGATTTGGATTCCTTTTATTTCTTTTTCTTCTCTGACTGCTGTGACTAAAACTTCCAAAACTATGTTGAATAATAGTGGTGAGAGTGGGTATCCTTGTCTTGTTCCTGATTTTAGAGGAAATGGTTTCAGTTTTTCACCTTTGAGAACAATGTTGGCTGTGAGTTTGTCATATACGGCCATTATTATGTTGAGGTAAGTTCCCTCTGTGCATACTTTTTGGAGAGTTTTTGTCATAAATGGGTGTTGAATTTTGTTGAAAGCTTTTTCTGCATTTACTGAGATGATCATATGGTTTTTATCCTTCAGTTTACTAATATGGTTTATCATATTGATTGATTTGCATATATTGAAGAATCCTTGCATTCATGGGATAAACCCCACTTGATCATGGTGTATGGTACTTTTAATATGCTGTTGGATTCTGTTTGCTAGTATTTCGTTGAAGATTTTTACATCTATGTTCATCAGTGATATTGGTCTGTAGTTTTCTTTTTTTGTGATATCTATGTCTGGTTTTGGTATCAGAGTGATGGTGACTTTGTAGCACGAGTTTGGGAGTGTTTCTCCCTCTGCTATGTTTTGGAAGAGTTTGAGAAGGATAGTTGTTAGCTCTTCTCTAAATGATAGAATTCGCCTGTGAAGTCATTTGGTCCTGGACTTCTGTTTGTTGGAAGATTTTTAATCACAGTTTCAATTTCAGTGCTTGTGATTGGTCTGTTCATATTTTCTATTTCTTCCTGGTTCAGTCTCAGAAGGTTGTGCTTTTCTAAGAATTTGTCCATTTCTTCCACGTTGTCCATTTTATTGACATATAGTTGCTTTTAGTAATCTTTCATGATCCTTTGTATTTCTGCAATGTCCGTTGTTACTTCTCCTTTTTCATTTCTAATTCTGATTTGAGTCTTCTCTCTTTTTTTCTTGGTGAGTCTGGCTAGGGGTTTATCAATTTTGTTTATCTTCTCAAAGAACCAGCTTGTAGTTTTATTGATCTTTGCTATTGTTTCCTTCATTTCTTTTTCATTTATTTCTGATGTGATCTTTGTGATTTCTTTCCTCTGCTTTGTTTTTTCCTTGTTCTTCTTTCTCCAATTGAGACGTTTCTTGTTTCTTGAGGTAGGACTGTATTGCTGTAAACTTCCCTCTTAGAACTGCTTTTGCTGTATCACATAGGTTTCGGATCATCGTGATTTCATTATCATTTTTTTCTAGTTATTTTTCAGTTTCCTCTTTGATTTCTTCAGTGATCTCTTGGTTATTTCTTAGTGTATTGTTTAGCCTCCATGTGTTTGTATTTTTTACTTTTTTTTCCCTGTAATTGATATCTAGTCTCATAGCGTTGTGGTCAGAAAAGATACTTTATGCGATTTCAGTTTTCTTAAATTTACCAAGTCTTGATTTGTGACCCAAGATATGATCTATCCTGGAGAATGTTCCATGAGCACTTGAGAAGAAAGTGTATTCTGTTGTTTTGGGATGGAATGTCCTATAAACAAGAATTAAGTCCTTCTTTTTTAATGTGTTATTTAAAACTTTTGTTTCCTTATTTGTTTTCATTTTGGGTGATCTGTCCATTGGTGAAAGTGAGGTGTTAAAGTCCCCTATTATGATTGTGTTGCTGTCGATTTCCCCTTTTATCGCTGTTAACATTTGCTTTATGTATTGAGGTGCTGCTGTGTTGGGTGCGTAAATATTTACAATTGTTATATCTTCTTCTTGGATTGATCCCTTGATCATTCTATAGTGTCCTTCTTTGTCTCTTGTAATAGTCTTCATTTTAAAGTCTATTTTGTCTGATATGAGAATTGCTACACCAGCTTTCTTTTCATTTCCATTTGCACGTAATACTTTTTTCCATCCCCTTATTTCAATGTGTATGTGTTCCTAGGTCTGAAGTGGGTCTCTTGTAGACAGCATATATATGGGTCTTGTTTTTGTATCCATTCAGACAGTATATGACTTTTGGTTGGAGCATTTAATCCATTTAAACTTATAGTAATTATCGATATGTATGTTCTTATTACCATTTTCTTAATTTTTCGGTTTTTTTTTTGTAGATATTTTCCTTCTCTTGTGTTTCCTACCTAGAGAAGTTCCTTTAGCATTTGTTGTAAAGTTGGTTTGGGGGTGCTGAGTTCTCTTAGCTTTTGCTTGTCTGTAAAGGTTTTAATTTCTCCATCAAAGCTGAATGAGGTCCTTGCTGGGTAGAGTAATCTTGGTTGTAAGTTCTTCCCTTTCATCACTTTAAATATGTCCTGCCACTCCCTTCTGGCTTGTAGAGTTTCTGCTGAAAGATAAGCTGTTCACCTTATGGGGGTTCCCTTGTATGTTATTTGTTGTTTTTCCCTTGCTGCTTTTAATATGTTTCTTTGTATTTAATTTTTGATAGTTTGATTAATATGTGTCTTGGCGTGTTTCTCCTTGGATTTATCTTGTATGGGACTCTGTGCTTCCTGGACTTGATTGACTATTTCCTTTCCCATGTTAGGGAAGTTTTCAACTATAATCTCTTCAAATATTTTCTCAGTCCCTTTCTGTTTCTCTTCTTCTTCTGGGACCTGTATAATTCAAATGTTGGTGCATTTAATGTCCCAGAGGTCTCTGAGACTGTCCTCAATTCTTTTCATTCTTTTTTCTTTCTTCTGCTCTGTGGTAGTTATTTCCACTATTTTATCTTCCAGGTCAGTTATCCATTTTTCTCCCTCAGTTTTTCTGCTATTGATTCCTTCTAGAGAATTTTTAATTTCAGTTATTGTGTTTTTCTTTACTGTTTGTTTGCTCTTTAGTTCTTCTAGGTCTTTGTTAAATGCTTGTTGTATTTTCTCCATTCTATTTCCAAGATTTTGGATCATGTTTACTATCATTATTCTGATTTCTTTTTCAGGTAGACTGCCTATTTCCTCTTCATTTGTTTGGTCTGGTGGGTTTTTACCTTGCTCCTTCATCTGCTGCATATTTCTCTGTCTTCTCATTTTGCTTAACTTACTGTGTTTGGGGGTCTCCGTTTCACAGGCTGCAGGTTTGTAATTCCCATTGTTTTTGGTGTCTGCCCCTAGTGGGTAAGGTTGGTTCAGCAGCCTGTGTAGGCTTCCTGGAGGAGGGGACTAGTGCCTATGTTCTGGTGAGTAGGGCTGGATCTTGTCTTTCTGGTCGGCAGGGCTGAGTCTGGTCGTGTGTTTTTGGATTGTCTGTGAACTTAATATGATTTTAGGCAGCCTCTCCGCTAATGCGTAGGGTTGTGTTCCTGTCTTGCTAGTTGTTTGGCATGGGGCGTCCAACACTGGAGCTTGCTGGGCCTTGGGTGGAGCTGGGTCTCAGTGTTGAGATGGAGATCTCTGGGAGAGCTCTTGCCAATTGATATTACGTGGGGCCGCAGGGTGTCTGGTGGTCCATCATCCTGAACTTGGCTCTCCCACCTCAGAGGTTCAGGCCTGACAGCAGGCTGAAGCACCAAGAGCCTTTTGGGAAGTCTGAGGTCTTCAACCAGTGTTCAGTAGGTGTTCTGTAGGAGTTGTTCCACATGTAGATGTATTTTTGATGTATTTGTGGGAAGGAAGGTGATCTCCACGTCCTACTTCTCCACAATCTTGAAGGTCCTGTCAAGGCTAACTATTAAAAAAAAAAAAAAGAAGCTAGGTATATAGGACACTTTGAAAGAATGCAGGCCTTTATGGAATTCAGCTTTGGACTGACGTATGAAGGGCCTGGGTCTCCAGGTTAGAAATGTAAAGGGAGATAGGTTGCAGACATGCAAGAAATGGGAGGTTATAAAACACAAACTTCTAACTTCTTTGTTCAAACTAAGCTCTGTGCCTTTAGCATATGAAAACAGGAAAAAATTCCTTAGATTCATATTTTTCACAAATACATCACTGACTAGCGTATCTGATGTTCCTCTCTTGGCTCTAGGGTAAAGAATTCCAGCCAATTTCTCCTCATAGAAGTTCAGCTTGAACTTAAATCCCCTACCCACAGGATGAATCTATCTAAAATTTCATATGACTGACATGTAGCACTTAAGTTTTCTCTAACCACATAACCATGGATTTCTAAATAGTATGTGAAAGTTCTTGATTCTTTTTAGGCTTACTAGTATAAGTCCAGCCAACTTGCACATTCTTTCCCCTTCCTGATAATTCTTTCAAAATAAACCTCCCATTGCTAATTTCTTAGAACTTATGACATGCACTTATATCTCAGGTATCTTTCACCTTTCTATAATTAAGATATCCACAGTCTAATCCCCCTGTGGTCACTTGCTATTTTTCTTTCTATCTTATTTTGATACCTAATTACTCTTTGTTTCTCTCTGGGCTCTGTATTCTTATGCTTAGAGTCTGCTCAGGTCTCTTTTTTTTTCCTTTCTCAGCCTTAACACAAACAATTTCTGTAGCCTCCATGTTGTGGGAAGGAAATGGTTAAAGGGAAAAGACCTCAGCCTCCAGTTGTAAGAGTTGGGGGTGAGGTGGTTAAGAAAAGTTTTAAAAATAAAAG
The DNA here is from genome assembly GCF_949774975.1 of Lagenorhynchus albirostris. Lineage (NCBI taxonomy): Eukaryota > Metazoa > Chordata > Mammalia > Artiodactyla > Delphinidae > Lagenorhynchus > Lagenorhynchus albirostris. Next base: position 121,252,163 of record NC_083096.1, read on the forward strand.
ACGTGAAACACCTTGGGAGAAAAGAATTTTGAGTTGTGAGGAGAGAATCTTCCAGGTAGCACTTAGCTCAGAAGAAATACCACTTTTGTCAAGACCTGCCTGCCCTACTTCCACCCATGGTCTAAAATTATGTATGTCTTTTGCAGGCTCATCACAGACCAGTGAGATTTAGAGTCTCTCTCTCTTTCGCTCTCTACTTAACAAATAGGACATGAACTATTCTAGTCTTTCCATCATTGCATAAGGGCCTGGAGCATAGTTAGAGGTTACTGTGTTGTGCTTCAGTACCCTATGTAACCTCCATCACATGTGACTAGTCTGCTTATATTCTGATACTTGGATATTCTGTCCACTTTCCCTTTGCTTCTTCTTCCATGGAATATGAAGTCTAACTTCAAATCCTAGCCAGGACACTGGAGATTCTGACCTCCTTATTGGGTTTTAGCTAGCTACTTTCTCTTCTTAAATTTTTTAATCCCCAAGAGTGACATCAGCAAGATTGTGGTATAGGACTTTATAGCACTTGTCTATCCCAGAAACACCAATTTGAATAACTGTCCATGCAGAAAATACTTTCACAAGAGCTAGGAATTTCAGGTGAGGGTTAACAGCACCTGGGTGGAGCACAGAAATAAGAAAAGATGCATTGAAGAGAATAGGAAAGACAGTTTCACATTACCCCATCATCCCTCCCCCAAACCTAGGCAGCCCATTATGGAGAGAGACACCTTTCTGTGGGGGAGGGAGAGTGAAGTGAGTACCTGACAACACCATGGACACCAGCACTGACCCAAATCAGCACTTGGTCCCCTCCCATGGCCCTCCGTAGCTCTCATGGCCCCAGGCTCCTGGCCTACTGCAGCACCAGGACAGCTCTCATGGACCTGGACTCCAAACCAGCTACTGTGAGCTCCTGACCCTCCTTAGCACTGGGCTGGTTATCACAGTCCCAGGCTCCTGGCAAGCCCCAGAACCAGGTCAGCTCCCATGGTCCCAGACCACAAAGATCATGAATACTCAAAGAAATATGATATCGACAAAAGAAACTAATAAAGCTTCAATAGCAGGCCTAAAGAAATTAAGATCTGTGAACTGTCTGACAAAGAATTCAGAATTTTCCTCTTGAAGAAATTCAGTGAACTACAAGGAATCACAGATAGACAACTAAATAAAATTAGGAAAGCAATGCATGAACAAAATGAGAAGTTCAACAAAGAAATAGAATTCATTATAAAAGCCAAACAGAAATACTAGAGTTGAAGAATGCAATGACTGAAGAATTCAACAGAGAGCTTCAACATTAGACTCAACCAAACAGAGGAAAGAATTAATGAACTAGAAGACAGGTCATTTGAAATCATCCAGTCAGAGGAACAAAATGAAAAAAAGAAAGAAAATGAGTAAAGAATCCATTGTGAATTATGGGATACCATTGAGAGAAACTATTTACATACTGTTGGAGTCCCAGAGGAGAAGAGAGGGAGAAAAGGGTGGAAAGCTTGTTTAAAGAAATAATGGCTGTGAACTTTTCCAAATCTGGGGAGGGATTTGGACATACATGTTCATGCAGCTCACTGTCCCCTTGAAATTTCAACCCAAACTGATCTTCTCCAAGACACATTATGATAAGACTGTCTAAAAAACAAAGAGAGAATTTTAAAAGCAGAAGGAGAAAAAAACCTCCTTACATACAAAGGAACCCCCATAAGCCTATCTGTGGATTTCTCAGCAGAAACTTTGGAGGCCAGGAGAGAGAGGAATGATATATTCAAAGTGATGAAAGAAAAAACTGCCAACCAAGAATACTCTTCAGAGCAAAATAATCCTTCAGAAATAAAGGAGAGGTAAACACTTTCCCAAACAAACAAAAGTTGAGGGAGTTCATCACCACTAGAACTGCTTTACAAGAAACAATGAAAGGAGTTCTTCAACCTAAAATGAAAGCATACTAATTAGTAATATGAAAACATATGAAAATATAAAATATACTTGTAGAGGTAATTATATACTCAAATTCAGAACTCTCTACTACTGTAATATGATGATGTGTTAGTCATTTAACTCTAGTATAAAGGTTAAAGAACAAAAGCATTAAAAAATAATTATAAGTACAATAATTTGTTAATGGATACACAAAATAAAAAGGTAAATTGTGATGTCAAAACATAAAATATGAGAGGGGGAGTAAAAGGGTAGAGATTTGTATGTGATCAAAGTTATCAGCTTAAAGTAGATTGTTATATCTATAAGATATTTTATCTAAGCATCATGGTAAGCACAAAGCAAAAACCTGCAGTAGATATACAAAATATAAAGAGAAGGGAACCAAAACATACCACTATGGAAAATCATCAATTTGTAAATGAATACATTAAGAGAGGAAGAAAGAACAAGGAACTACAAAACAACCAGAATATAAGTAATGATGTTTTAAAAGATGTTTGAAAGATGGCATTAGTAAGTTCCTTACCCATCAATAATTTCTTTAAAAATAAGTGGCCTAAATTGTCCAGTCAAATGGCATAGAGTGGCTGAATAGATAACACAAGACCCAACTATATGAGAGACTCACTTCAGCTTTAATGACACACAAAGGCTTCAAGTGAAGGGATGCAAAAGATACTTCATGCAAATGGAAATGAAAAGAGAGAAGGGGTAGCTGTACTTATATCAGGCAGAATAGACTTTAAGTAGAAAACTGTAACAAAAGACAAAGAAGGTCATTATATTATGATAAAGGAGTCGATACATCAAGAAGATGTAACTATTACATACACACATCAGAGCACCTAAACATATAAAGCAAATATTAGCTAATCCAAAGGGAGAAAGAGACAACAATAAAATAATAGTAGGGGACCCTACTTTCAACAGTGATCCTCTAGCAGAAAATCAATTAAGGAAACAGTGGACTTGAACTATAGTTAGACCAAATGGACCTAATATATATATATATATATATGTGTATATATATATATATATAAATACACAATGGCAGAATACACATTCTTCTCAATTGTACACAGAAAATTCACAAGGATAGATCATATGTTAGGCCACAAAACAAATCTTAGCCAGTTTAAGAAGACAGAAGGAAAATTGGAAAATTTACAACTATGTAGAAAGTAAACAATATGCTTCTGAAAAACAAATGGATAAAAGAAGAACTCAAAGAGAAAATTTTTTTAAAATGTGGAAATAAAGATGGAAACACAACATACCCAAACTTATGGAATGCAGCAAAAGCAGTTCTAAGAGGGAAGTTTATAGTGATAAATGCCTACATTTAAAAAGAGAAAGATTACAAATAAACAACCTAACTTTATACCCCAAAGAACTAGAAAAAGAAGAACAAACTAAGCTCAAAGTTAGTAGAAGGGAGAAAATAACAAAGATCAGAGCAGAAATAAATGAAATAGACCAGAAAAACAATAGAAATACTCAATAAGGTACAGATAGTCTCTTTTTATTTTATTTTTTAAATTTCTTTTTATTTTTTTATTTTTGCGGTACGCGGGCCTCTCACTGTCATGGCCCCTCCCGTTGCGGAGCACAGGCTCCGGACGCACAGGCTCAGTGGCCATGGCTCACGGGCCCAGCCGCTCCACGGCATGTGGGATCTTCCCGGACCGGGGCACAAACCCATGTCCCCTGCATCGGCAGGCGAACTCTCAACCACTGCGCCACCAGGGAAGCCCCTTTATTGATTGATTATTTATTTATTTATTTATTTATTTATTTTGGCTGTGTTGGGTCTTTGTTTCTGTGCATGGGCTTTTTCTGGTTATGGCGAGTGGGGCCCACTCTTCATCGTGGTGCACGGGCCTCTCACTGTTGCGGCCTCTCTTGTTGTGGAGCACAAGCTCCAGACTCGCAGGCTCAGTATTTGTGGCTCACGGGCCTAGTTGCTCCGCGGCATGTGGGATCTTCCCAGACCAGGGCTCGAACCTGTGTCCTCTGCATTGGCAGGCAGACACTCAACCACTGCGCCACCAGGGAAGCCCCCAGACAGTCTCTTCAATAAATGATGTTGGGAAAATTATTTTCACATGCAAAGCAATGAAATTGGACCCTATCTTATACTATGCACAAAAGTTAACTCAAATGGTTTAATGATTGAAATGCAAGATCTGTAACTCATACAAGAAAACATAAGGGAAAAAGGTCCTTGACATTGATCTAGGCAATGATTTTTTTTTTTTTGCGGTACACGGGCCTCTCACTGTTGTGGCCTCTCCTGGTGTGGAGCACAGGCTCTGGACGCGCAGGCCCAGTGGCCATGGCTCACGGGCCCAGCCGCTCCGTGGCATGTGGGATCTTCCCAGACCAGGGCACGAACTTGTGTCGCCTGCATCGGCAGGTGGACTCTCAACCACTGCACCACCAGGGAAGCCCCTAGGCAACGATTTTTTGAGTCTGACACCTAAAGCACAAGCAACAAAAGCAAGAATAAAGAGGTGGGACTATATCAAACTGAAAAACTTCACACAGCAGGAGATATAATAAATGAAAAGGTAACCTACAGAATGGGAGAAAATATTTGCAAACCTGTATCCAGTAAGGGGTTAATATTGCCAACATATAAGGAACTTTTACAACTCAATAGCAGAAAACTCAAATACTGTGATTAAAGAATGGGCTGAGGGCCTGAATATTTTCCCAAAAAAGACATGGCCAACAAATACATGAAAAAGTTGCTCAACAATACCAATCATTAAGGAAATGCAAATCAACATCACAATTATATATCATCTCACACATGTTAGAATAGCTATTATCAAAAAACAAACAAACAAAAAAATAAGAGAAATAACAAGTGTTGGTGAGGATGTGGGGAAAAAACAACCCTTGTGCACTGTTGGTAGGGATGTAAATTGGTACAACCACTGTGAAAAACAGTATGGAGATTTCTCAAAAGCTTAAAAATAGAACTACCATATGATTCAGCAGTCCCACTTCTGGGTATATATCTAAAGGAAATGAAATCACTATCTTGAAGAGATATCTGCACCCCTATGTTCTTTGCAGCATTATTCACTATATTCAAGACATGGAAACAAGTGTCCATCAGTGGATGAATGGATAAAGAAAATGTGGGAGACACACTCACGTACACACACACACTGTAGTATTATTCAGCCATAAAAAAGGAATTCTGCCATTTGTGACAACATGGATGGGACTTGAAGACATTATGTTAAGTGAAATAAGACAGAGAAAGACAAATACTATACAATATCACTTATATGTGGATTCTATAAAAACCCAACTCATAGAAACAGAGAGTAAAATGGTGGTTGCCAGGGGCTGGGGGTTTGGGAAAATGGGGAGATATTTTATAAGAGGTACAAATTTCCAGATATAAGACAAACACATTCTGGGGATCTAATGTACAGCATGGTGACTATAGTTTACAATACAATATTATATACTTGAAATTGGAAAAAATATATATGGAAAAATGTTATTTAATTCTCAAATTTAAATCCTAATCTCCTACTTGATATGAGAACCACTACTGCTTAAAAGTCTTAACATTAGTGTAATGTGGTAGAAGTGACACATATACACTACTTCTAGGCCTGGCCCATAAATCCTGTGCAGGTCTCCATTCTCTGTCTTATATGGATTTGTCTATTTCTCTGTGTTTCTTTTGTCCGTTTTGCTATATATATTTCTCGAGGCTGTGTTATTAGGTGAATGCAAATTTGAATTTTAAATTGTAAAAGGAAAGATTGACTCTTTTATCATTGTGAAATACCCTTTTTCTCTAAAATTGTTCTTACCCTAATGTCTAATTTTCCTAATATTATTATAGGTATATCAGCTTTGTTTTGGTTAGTGTTTGCATGGTATATTTCTTCCATAATTTTACTTTCAATCTTTCCATATGCCTACAATTAAATTGTGTTTCTTATAAGCAGTATATAGTTATTAGATTCTCTTTTAGATATGAAATCTTTGTATTTTAATTGGAGCATTCATTTACATTTAATATAATTATTGATATATTTGGATTGAAAATCTATGATTTTTTTTCTATTTATCTCACCTGTCTTTGTTCAGTTTCTCCTGCTCTCTTGCCTTCTTTTGGAATAATTAATTTTTATTATTTCATTTTTCATTCTGTTTTCTTGTTATCATATGAGCTTTCTTTCTTTAGTGGTATTTTTCCCTTTTTACTTTGAAGATGTTACAGCCTTCTAGCATGCATTATTCCTGTTATAAAGTTCTAGTGTAAGTCTGCTCTGTTTAAAATAAAAACATTTTTTCCCTGTCTGCCTTTAAAATTTTCTCTTAATGTTTGGTTTTTAGCAGTTTTAGTAAGATAGGCTTGGACGTGGTTTTCTTTATTCTGGATGGAGTTTGTATTGCTTCTTAAATGTGTAACTTAATATCTTTAATCAATTTTTTAAAATTCTTGAATATTATATCTAGAAATGTTGCTTTTGTCTACTTTCCATCTTTCTTCTCTTTTTTGCTCTCACTTTCTCCCTTTATCTTCTTCTGAGACACTAGTTACATATATTAAACTTTTATACTGGATCCCACATCTTATTTTTTTCCTCCATGCTTTAGACTGGATTTTTTCTTATGCTATATAATATAATTCACTAATACTTTCTTTAGCTATGTTGATGCCTATTATTGAGCTTTTCAATAATTTTATTTTGTGTTCTAGAATTTTCATGTGATTCTGTTTTCATAATTTCCATCTATCTCATGTAAATCATTTGACAGTATTAAATATAGAGATTTTACTGCATGTATCTAAGATTTCAATACCTAGGTATCCTGACAGCATATTTTTATTTTTTGTGTATTTGTTCTTCTCCTTTTCAGAAAGTGTTGTTTTATTGTATGCCTGGGTATTTTTATTTAAGTGCTGGGCATTTGTCCATGAAAAATTATAGACATAGTTTAAGCTCTAGATGATATCTTCTTCCAGAGACGTTTAAATTTTGCTTCTGGCAGACAATCAAATTTGGGGGAGATCACCATAATCCAGTAAAGATTGAAATGATTCAAAACTAGGCTTCACTTCTTTTGAGGACTGATCTACTTCTTATTCTTTACCATGTAGCCCATCAGATTTCTAACCAAATGCTGGAGGTTTTTAACAGGGCCCCATGTCTTTGAAACTCCTTGAACTATTATTTGGCCCGCTGAATCATGAGATTGCTAAATGCTTTGCTTAGCTTCTCAGCTTCTTAACCTCTCAGCTATTGTACTGTTGGTTGATATTAGTATTCATCTCCAGACAAAAGTGACGCCAAATTCTGGGCTCCCTTTTCTTGACTTCTCTCTTCTTCTGATTTTGTCCCACAAATTCTCACTGCCTTGATCTTTAATAATGTCTAATTGATATTTAATTGAAAACTTTGTATGATTCCATTTTCTCTTCTTCTTAGCATATCGGTCATGTTTCTTTTATTTTTTAAACTTTTTTTTAGTGTTTGCCCTAGAGTTGCAATAAACATTTATAACTAATCCAATTCTGTCTTTGAATTACATTATATTGGTTTATGGGTAGTGTGAATACCTTATCAACAAAATAATTCTAATTCCTCCCTCTTCTCATTTGTATTAATGTTGTCATTCATTTTGAAATGGAGCAAGACCCTGTGGGGCCCTCCTGGGTACAAAATCCTTTCTGTGTCCCCTATTTCTTGTTTGTAGGAAAAAGGCTTCAGCCTCCTTGACTTTCTCTGAGTTCCAAAGGGCTGATTCAAACATTTGCTTATCAGGGAAGGGAGGGAATGCAGAAACAAAGGAGGAGCAGTCAAGAAACAATAGTGCAGTGATGGGGCAGGGTCCTGGTTCTTCCTCAAGAAATATATATAAAATATCTTTGAATGTTTCTGTAGGAACTAAGGGCCTCACCCAGGTGGAGGATAGTAACTTCAGGCTGAGCACAAGATTCCTGGAACACTGCCTTGTTACCTCACCACCAACCAATCAGAAGAAAGTCTGCACACGTGGAAGATAACAAAGACTCTAACCCCCTCCTCAAATGATTTTCCCTTTAAAAACTTTCATGGTGGAGCAGAATCTTTATAGTTGGTTTTTGGACACAAGTCTGTCTTCTCCCCAGATTACTAGCGTCCTGAATAAAGCAACCTTTCCTTTCCAACCAACACTTGCCTCTCATATATTGGCTTTTAGTGGCAAGCAGCCAAACCTGAGTTCAGTAACAATTTTGCTTACATAAAAGTGAAATGGGGCTTCCCTGGTGGCGCAGTGGTTGAGAGCCCACCTGCCGATGCAGGGGACACAGGTTCGTGCCCCAGTCCGGGAAGATCCCACGTGCCACAGAGCTGCTGGGCCCGTGAGCCATGGCCACTGGGCCTGCGTGTCTGGAGCCTGTGCTCCACAACGGGAGAGGCCACAACAGTGAGAGGCCCGTGTACCGCAAAAAAAAAAAAAAAAAGTGAAATGTATGTATGTTTATATGCATATATATAAATTAATATATATAAGCATACATAATCAAATATATTGTTGCTATTCGTGTTTTGAACAAACTGTTAACTGTTGGATCAGCTAAGAATAAGAAAAAGTTTTAATTTAATCTTGTCCCTTCTTCAGTACTCTTCCTTTATTTATGTAGATCTGAGTTGCTGACCTTTATCACTTTCCTTCTTTTTTTTTTTTTTTTGCGGTACGCGGGCCTCTCACTGTTGTAGCCTTTCCCGTTGCAGAGCACAGTCTCCGGACGTGCAGGCTCAGCGGCCCTGGCTTACGGGCCCAGCTGCTACGCGGCATGTGGGATCTTCCTGGACCGGGGCACGAACCCGTGTCCCCTGCATCGGCAGGCGGACTCTCAACCACTGTGCCATCAGGGAAGCCCCACTTTCCTTCTCTTTAAATAACTTCTCAGCATTTCTTGAAAAGAATGTCTACTAACAACAAATTCCCTCAATTTTTGTCTGTCTGAGAAAGTCTTTATTTCTCCTTCATTTTGAAGAATAATTGCTCAGAATAAAGAATTCTAGGTTGTGGCTTCTTTCTCTCAACACTTTAAATATTTCATTTCACTTTCTTCTTGCTTGCATGGTTTCTGAGAGTTTGGTGTAATTTTTATCTCTTTTCTTCTGTAGGTAAGGTGTTTTTTTCCTCTGGCTTCTTTCAGAATTTTTTCCTTTACCTTTGACTTTATATAGTTTGAAAATTATATTCCCAGGTGTATTTTTTCTGACATTATTCTGCTTGGTGTTCTCTGAGCTTCCTGGATGTATGGTATGGTTGCTGACATTAATTTGGGGACATTCTGAGTCATTATGGTTTTAAATATTTCCTTTGTTCCTTTTTCTCTTCTCCTTCTGATATTCCCATTACACATATGTTACACCTTTTGTAGTTGTCCCACAGTCCTTGAATATTCTGTTTTTTTCAGTCTTTGTTCTCTTTGCTTTTCAGTTTTGAAGGTTTCTATTGATATATCCTCAAGCTCAGAGATTCTTTTGTCAGCCATGTCTGGTCTACTAATAAGCCCATCAAAGGCATTCTTCATTTTTTTTACAGTGTTTTTGATCTCTAGCATTTCTTTTTGGTTCTTTCTTAGGATTTTCACTTCATTACTTATATTACCCATCTGTTCTTGCATTCTGTCCAATTTATTCATTAGAGCCTTTAGCATATTAATCATTGTTGTTTAAATTCTCAATCTAATTCCAACATTCTTGCCATGTCTGGTTCTGATGCTTGCTCTGTCTCTTCAAGCTGTGTCTTTTGCCTTTTGATACGACTTGTCATTTTTTCTGGATAGCCAGACATGATGTATCAGGTAAAAGGGACTGCTATAAATAGGCCTATAGAAATGTGGTGGTGAGGTTTGGGGGGATAGTCCTAGGATTGCGATTCAGTCTTTTAATGAGTTTACCTCTAAACAGTGAACTTCACCGTGCTTCTCTGGTTTTTCCCCCCTTAGGTGGGAAATGATGGTTAGAGTGGGCTGGAGGTGGGTTGTTTCCTTTCTCTCATGTGGAATGCTATAGCTAATTGGAGTTGGATGTTTTCCCTTTCCTAAATCAGTTAGGCTCTGATAATACCCAGTCAGGGTTAGGCTCTGGTTAACTAGTTTGCCCTGAGGGCAGGCCTTGTTGAGAAGAACAGAGTGCTCTGGTGTATTTCAAAATGGTTTCTTTTCCCCTTCCCCTGCTGGAAGCCTAAGGGGATTTTTCTGATATTTACTGTGGGAATCTGGTCCAGTTCCTGGAGGTAAACCTCACAATATTGTGAGGATCTCCCTATGACTGGGAAGTTTTTAACTCTCCAAGTTGTCCGCGTTCAGCCTTTAGCAATTCACCACAGTTCAGGTTTCCTACCCCAGCACTGGTTCTTGAGGCAGTTTTTGCTTGTGAGTTCGATTCTGGCAAACTGTGACTGCCTGTATTCTCCTGTCTCTTCAGTTTTGAGGGCAGCAGTTTTCCCTGTGTCCTCACCTCTCAAGATCCAAGAAGTGTTGAATTTTCAGTCTGTGCAGTTGTTTACCTGTTGTTAGGGCAGAGTGGCAACTTACAAGCTCCTAACATCCAGAACTGGAAACTTAGAAGTCTCCTCCTTCTCTAATTAATATTTAGAAATTGTTTCCCTGCTTTCTAATTGCTCTTGGTGGTAAGGTTGGCCTGAACAGACTTCTCAGCTGTTGCTGTAATTGTAACTCAGCTATGCCCTGTCATAATCCTACTCTTTAACTCCCTTCTCAGCCCTAAACTTGACTTTAATCTTGTCTACTTAGCTTGGGTCCCCTGGTTTGAACTTCACACTTTCTAAAATCTTTGGCTTCAGTTCACAGCTCTGTTCTTCCTATTCCTCACTGCCTTTAGTAGTAAGCCTTACATTCACAGGCATTTCTAGAACCCAAACATCACAACAGGCTCTACTGCTGATGTTTTACTTGTCCAACCAAAGCTCTTCTTCTTCCATGGCCCAGCCGCTCTGCGGCATGTGGGATCTTCTCGGACCGGGGCACGAACCCGTGTCCCCTGCATCGGCAGGCGGACTCCCAACCACTGTGCCACCAGGGAAGCCCCAAAGTTCTTCTTTTTAATAAAGAATACAAATCCATTCACGCTAGCCCAAATAAAGGAGAATTGTTGTAAGGATATAACAGGTTGTGTTATGAACATTTAATAATAGGAAATGAGCAACAGCCTGCTTTCTTATGTGTTAGCACTGGAAAAGTTATTCTTTTTATCTCTGTGCACACACCTTCTCTGTCTCTCTTTTTCGTGGTTTCTCAGTTTGCATAGGGCAGACAATTCAGTTTCACACGTTTCCTCTTTCTTATATCATTCATAGAGTTTTTAATTTAGGAGGGTTTTAATTTTGTGCGTACCAATTTTTAAACCTTTAAAAGGTAAGGACCTAATAAGTATTTAAAGATTCAATTACCTGAAGCGTATCATTCATTTCTTCTTTCCTCTAAATAAATTATACAAAGTTAATAACAGTTAAATGAGAAAGTATAAATATATTAATTTCTCTGTAACTACCATATATCCCTAAATATAGCTTAAACCACATTGAGGCACATAACTGAGGCTAAAGACCAAAATAAGGCCCCTTGCTTCCTTTTCTGAAATCCTTATGTTTCCTAAATCCTTATCTATTCTTCCTCCTTCCTTCTCTCCAACCTGAAGGTGGAATATTTCTTTCTAGAGCAATGGCATGCACATTCTTCAAGACTTACTTTTTTTGCTTTTCTAAAGGTATCTAATTAATTATTTCCTCTCTTTAGCAACTAGTTTTTTCTCTAATTATTCACATGGCCCAACATGACTGTCCTGGCCCTTATCATCCAACTCAAGTTCTATCACTAATTACTATAGTCTCTATTTCTTCGTCCTTCATTTGTTCATTACTTTGTGTCTAAAGCAAAGAATTGGTCTTGGCCCTGGTGTCTATTATTGTCTAATAAGCTGTGACCATGGTGGAAGGGTCGTATGGCAGATAACAATGCTCCTTCCAGCCTCTCTGAGAGGGAAATTAAATCCATAAAAAGGAATTTGACGTGTGGGACAAATTAATGTCTTCAGAACACTTACCTAGTCTGGGTTATTCACTAGAATTAAGACATACATGGACAGAGTAGAATGTTAAAAGGGATAAAATGGGTTTCAGATAAATAGTCAGATTCACCAAAGAAAATGAGAGTTATGAGATCCAAGACTAGAATGAGCACACAGATTTTCCTCCCTACCAAATATTACTTATAAATTGCTACATATCTATATATAATTAAATTAATAGTTATTGAATACTTACATGCAACTATATTTAAGTAATAATCTGTAAGAGTAGGTAAACATGAAAATATATCCCTATGCATATTTATTGATAAAGACATGTATAGGCAGATAGTTAAAAATAGTTTGATAAATATATTGATCATAAATTTTATGCTCTCATAAATAAGATCATTTAATCTGGTCTTATTTAATTTTAATAGAAGAAAAACTAAATTGAAACTCCAGAGCCACTACATTTAGTTGTTCAGATTACAATATGATTGGTACTCCCTGGAGTTGGGCAGTGAAAAATCTACACAACTGTATGTTGCAGGCCTCTCAACCACAAATAAATATTTCTACTTGTAAGAACTATTATTTCACAAAAAATTCCTTGAAAGTTAGTTATAAAGATTATGGAAGAGGGACTTCCCTGGTGGTCCAGTGGGAAAGAGTCCGCCTTACAACGCAGGGAGTGCGGATTCAATCCCTGGTCAGGAAACTAAGATCCCACATACCATGGGGCAACTAAGCCTGTGTGCCACAACTACTGAGCCTGCGCACCTCAACTATACCCCCTGTGCCACAACTACAAAGCCCACGCACCCTGGAGCCCATGAGCCACAGCTAGAGAAGAGAAAACCTGCATGCCACAACTAGAGAGAAGCCCACGTGCCACAACTAGAGAGAAGCCCGCGCACCACAACGAAGAGCCTGGAGGGCTTCTGGAGTTGGTTAGAGGTCAGAGAAAATTGTATGAAGTTTAACTGCAATACCCTGAGCTTTGCTCTCCTAAGTTTTCGTGAAATATAACCTACCAAAATTCACTTCTCTTTATCACAAATATGTCCCATTCCTTAGGGCTTTAAGTAACTCTCTTAGTTCAGTTAGGAGCCCCATAGGATTTGTTTCTAATACATAACCCTAAAAACTGCACTGATTTCACCAGTCTCTAAACCATCCCTCTCCACATCTACCTCATACCCTTTCTTTCAAGCTAATCAGGAAAGAGAGAAAAAAAGGAGATCTTCTCATCTCAGTTTACTTATCTCCACGTTTGGGATGTTTAGTGAGAATTCTCAGATTTTTTTCAAGCCACCAAAACTTCTTTTGCAGCATTAGAAGACACCTGGTGGTAGAAATTCACAATATTTATCAAGGCTCTTTGAAGAGCTCCACTAAAGAAATCTTGATTTTGCTAAAGCTAGTATTTCCCATATTTATACAAATTCTTTTCTCTAAGCTAGTGCCCAGTATAAGTTTGGGAACCCTGACTTCTGAAGTCCCCTGAGTTCACATATTCTAAATAGGGATTTGACAGCCAACCAGCAGAATGAGGGTCCATCCCAGTGTGCAGTTGACCTGAAAATGTGTGGGTTGGAGAAGAAGTGTACATGGGGCATAGGCCAGTGAGACCTCATAGATGGTGTCCCATGGCTGGAGCTTCACTGACATGATTTTCTGATGTTGGTTGAGAGTAAGAAAAGTCAAGGAATCAGTCTAAGTTGTGTTCTAGAAAGGATGGAGGGTTGAAACTAGAAAAAACAAATTCCAGGGACTAAGTTTTCAGTCAGGAAGAGAAAGTTAAGCTAAGAAGATTTAGGAATTGGGTAGATGCAGGAACAGAATGAGGAATGAAAAGCAAGGATGGATGATAGGAGGTATCAGAAGCATAAAGGATAATTGCCTGTCATTGAGCTGGGGTGTCCAAGGCTGGTGTCTCTGGGGAGGTCAGTCTGTGGTAGAGGCTCTGGAGTGTACAAGTGTTGACTGTTAATGGCCTGTGTTTCAAGTATAAGTTCTGTCTCTGTCTGATGAAGAGGACTATTTCAGTTAATCCTTGGGTATTCAAGCAATATGAGGTTTTCTAATTACTAGCTTACCCTGGATGTAACTGTCAGTTGCATAAAAAAATATTTACAGTGGCCTGGCATTAATATTTACAATGAGTATGTACGTGGAGTAACTGGCACAGTGCTTTGCCAACAGTAGTTTTTCAGTAACTTTTTGATGAATTCAAGGTATTTAATGTTCCTGGAAGCTGTGGTATGTTCAGCCCTCACTCAAACTCACGCAGCAATAAGTTAGGGTGTTCATTCTGTAAGACAGTTACCGGTCTAGGTCTTATGCCATGAATTGTGCCAGGGTGTTGATACACACAGTTAAAAAATATATAGGTCCAGCCCTCAGAGAACTATTTTAAACCCTAATGGAGAACACTGTATTGATTAGTTCCATCAGAGTTAATGTCCAACTCTCCTTATCAATACTTTAAGGTTTGCTTAAAAAATGACATGTAAAGCAGGAGTTCTCAAACTTGGCTTCACATTAGAATCACCTGGGTAGCTGATGCCTGGGTTCTGTTGCAGGCCAATTAAATCAGAACACTTGGGTTTGGGCTTTTGCATCAGCAGTCTTTAAAAACATCCTAGGTTCAGACTGTGTTGAGAACCCATGTATTAGAGGGAAGATACAGAGTCAATTGGGAAAAACTAGATCAACACAATGAGTGAACTGTGTACTGGGTTTTAAACACTTAAGCATATCTATAAGTATGAAGACAACAAGTTAAGACTATAACACATAGTTACATAGGTCATCAGTTTTGTTCTGGTGTTAATTACCAATCTCCCTTCATTAGGGTACTGATAAAAACCCATAGCTGGTTTTGACTGAATTAATATCTTTGTTCTGGTTTTGTTATTGACTCTGATCCAATATATTTCTGTCTTCTATTTCTGTTTCCTGTTTTTTCTTACCCTTCATCATTTCCATTGGTATGAATTTTTATTGCAAAGTTTTCTTGTTTACTCATTCTACAACTACTATAATTCAATCATGAAATATAGCAGTTGTTCTTAGATCTAGCTTAATTTTAATCACCTGGAGAACTTTTAAAACCGCTGATGATTAGGCTTCATCCCAAACCACTTAAATCAGAATCTCTAGAAGTGAGACTCAGTCATTGGTAGTTGTTCAAAAGTGTTCCAGATGATTCTATGTACAGCTGGGATTAAAAACCCTAGTGTGATTGATTGTTATACCTATAATGGACCCCAAAGAATTATGCCTCCCTGTGTCCACAGACTTTTGCAATGTGACTTCTCCCATCAACTGGTGGAGTCTATTTTTCCACCTTGACCATAGGCTCTTAGCTGACTCTCCAGGTGAATACAGCACATGAGTGAGGACAGGTGAGGTCAGAAGAGGAACCACCCAACCAAACTGTCAGAATTGTAAGAAGTAATAAAAAAATTTTAAGCCATTTAGTTTAGGGATGGTTTGTTACGCAGCAAAGTCTAACTGAAATATTGTACTGTGGGGGCTTTTTATTATAAGCTATGACAAAAAAGCACTACTCTTGATTTTTTTCTTTACTTCTATTTTTATTGCTATTGCAAGAACCCCTCTAACAAGTGCCTCTGAAGCTGTTTCTATTCTCCCAGGATCCTCCTTCAGACTCTTTTACTACTGAAAGAATGAGATTTAGGCAGAAAAAGAATTTCGTGTCATTGTACGTTTGTACAATGACACGAAATTCTTCTTATAAGCCTTCTGCTTATCTCTTGGGTACTTTTCCAGTCTGATTACCAAATGTTTCCTTTACAACTATAAAGATCAAAGGAACCACCTGCCCCAGGACCCATGGCTTAGGCACACTTTCATAACAGTACATGTGGATTGCATCAACACATTCTGAAATTTGCCAAGACTCAGTTTCACAAGCTAAGGTCCAGAATAAGGAAATCCCCTTGCTTTAGCAAGATGGTCACACACAGATTGATCCAGGAACAATTTGAAGCCTCCACTCAATTTGCTTTGTGTGGGTCATGTGAAAGAGTTGTAGTTTGTACCTTCACTATGCTATCAGTGATGAAAATTACTATACTTTTGCCTTAATAATAATATTGACTATTTTAACAGGTCTAGTTGGAATGTCTACCTTGTGAAATCAGCAGGGAATAAAAATAAGAGTTGTCTATCTTGTTACTTGCTAGGCTGGTGGGAAGAAATGTCATGAACCTGGAGTCCAAAGACAAGGGTTTGACACAGTTCTATTACTTACCTATTGTGTAACCTTGAGTAAATTACTAAATATTTAAATCTTAGTTGACTTATCTATAAAATCGAGATAAAAATAACTATCTCCAGAGTATATCTAAGGATCAGAAAAGCATATATAATATCCCTTTGCAATCTTTAAAGCTTACTTTAAATATAAGATGTTATTACTCTTGGTATAGATAGCACCAAGAAAGAATATGAAAAAGTTTCACTGACAACAGCTGAGAAAAGTCACTCATATTCTCACAGCATTAGGGAAAGTAAATACTTTATATGGCTTCACAGTTTTCTTTAATCTCTGAATCTCAAAGCACCTTGCAGAACACTTTCATTAATTTATAAAACCCCATGAAATACATTTGTTCCCCCTTAAACTTCTTTTTAAATAGGGTACCTTTTCTAGGACATATAAATTTAAGCCTAACCCACTAAAGGCCCTCAGATTTTTGAATGAATAGAGGGGTTCTGATCCTTTTTTTATGTTGTAATTTTTGTGTCTTATTTAAAATATGCAAGTCTCTTGATCTTGTCTGTCTTCCCTTGAAGCCTTTCCCTTGATGCTTTGATGTAGTGAACATGCCTGTGAAACTCAAATCCTAGACAGGTGGCAGCCTTTTCATTCCTTACATGTTAGGGATAGGGTTTGGAGATAATTTATTAATCTCTTTCTCCCTTAAGTGTTTGAAAGATACCCACTAAAAATATGTGAACCAGATTCTTATATTGCCCAGGTTGAATTCTGATTAGATTTTGAGCCCTTGCAGGCTGCATTTGACTCTTTGGCTCCTTGACTAGCATGTAGGATTTTTATTTTTTTTCGTTACTAAGTGATAGTCTGCTGATATGAATGAGCTAATGGAGCTTTCAGCCAAGACTTATTTAGAACTAAAAGACGTAGCTATAATTATTCTCTGTATTTCTATGGTTTCTTTTTCAAGTAGTTTAGAGAGCCCTGCATATATTATTTAATCTTCCTAAGTAAGGTGAGCCAGATGAATTATGTTATTATTATATTAGAAAATTTTCCTTTGCTTCAACTTTCTATTGTTATCTCTTCTGGCATCTTTACTTATCTTCCTAATATTTAATGATCTGACTTTTTCCGTGGATGTTCCAAATTGTTCTCCTGTTGAAATAAACCTGATTTCTGTCTGTTGCCTCAAACTCTGCTCTTAAAGGATAGGGTATGGATGTTTATAGATAATTTACATATATTATGTTCTAGTTCAAAGAAGGGCCATTAACCGTGAATTTCTTAGTTTGCAACGAGTAGCGCATGAGAGAGGATGATACACTTGGGGGACACATGGACCTTTTGCTATTCTTCAAAATAAACCACATAGATATTTGCTTATGTGTAAAACCTATGCTGTTCATATCTTCTTTTAGACAGGAATTACTTGTTATAAACTCTATTTTAGGGTGAGGGAGACTGAGGTACAGTACAGATTGATAACATAAAAAGAAAACATAAGCCAATTTTTGGTAGGTTATGATTCTGATTATTAATGGTTATGGCCTAATATCTGCTTTTGACAGGATCTCACTTGTAGAGATTTGCAACACCCATGCTGAAACTTCGATCAGATAATTAGAGCACTTTATTTTTTTTCCAGTTTTTTTCTTTCTTAATTGGGGTATAGTTGTTTTACAATGTTGTGTTCGTTTCTGCTGTACAGCAAAGTGGAGTTCCCTGTGTTATACAGCAGGTTCTTATTAGTTATCTATTTTATACATATTAGTGTCTGTATGTTAATCCCAATCTCCCAGTTCATCCCCCCCCAACTTTCCCCAGTTAGAGCACTTTAAATTTGAGACTGCCAGAGGTTTATCAAACAGATTTTTCTTCATAAATTTTGCTGAATGATTTCCTCTTTAACTCGACACATGTTTATTTCAGGGAGTTTTTCATATTAGGCCAGTCGAAAGATGAGCCTTTTTTTTCTGAGGATTCCTTTCTGTCCTGGAGACACACAGACGTACTCACACAACTGAGGTCTTGGTTTTGAACTCTGGTAATTATTAATTCAGTGGTTTGAGTTAAGTACATGTACAGGTGATGTGAGTGGTTAAAACACCAATAATGTTTACTTCACTTACAAACATAGGACCTTTTCCTCTAAGCCTCAAATTCACTATCTAATTGCCAGAGGATTGTTCAGTTTCATGTAGGATTGTACCTCCATGGACCTCTTCTAGAACTTATTCACAGGAGACTTGAGCAGAGGTCATGCTGGCTTTTCTAAGTAACTTTTTAGAAGAGAAGAGCATGATTGCCTCCTTCCAGGGAACTGGCATTCATGGAGAAAGGTTTGCTTTTCATGGCTTCCTTGGTGGGAATCATTGATTTTGGGGGGTGCTGCTCAGAGTCTCTCCACTTCACTTCTCTCTGTGTTTTTTGCTTCCATCTATGACTTTCTTTGAAGTGCATTTTTTCCTGATTGGTCTGACTAAAGGTAAGTCAAACTAAAACACAAGAAGGAAATAAACATTTATAATGAAATGCCTCCTTAGAAAGAAGAATAATTTCTTAGCATACTATTATAAAATAAAATCTCTAAATAAAAGATATTTTGGTGTTTGTACTCAATTGGCACTCTTCTCCTTTGCTGGAATTGTTTATCATAGTGAAAACACATACATTCTGGCACAGGTACACCCCAAGCTTGAAGAGAAGTTTATCTTTTGACAGATAGATGCTGTTTTTGCAGTTTGATTAAGTGTTCCTTTGGCTGTTTGATATAATAGAAAGAGAGAATGAACTTTGAAGTCAAAAGGGCTTGGGTTTGAATCTGTGTTCTGCCACTTATAATTTTACAATTTTAGGCAAGTTAGTTAACATCTTCAAGCCTGTGCTTCTTTCTCTATTAAAAGGAGGTTAATAATATCTACTATATCAGAGTACTTTAAGAAATGAGACAATGCAAATGAAGGCATATGGCACATGCCAATCTTAGTGAGTTCTAAATAAATATTAGTTACTTCTTCTCCTTCCTGCTTTATGTTGGCCAGAGACTAATGTGGTATTTTGCTTATTAAGATAAAATTAAAGATATAAAAAAGTAAATATGGAGGCATAGAAATATAATGAATTTTACAGTCATTTTGGACTTTGTAGGGTACTTAGTTAATCCAGGGAACCAAATAGTTATATATAAAATAATACCATATTCTTGTGAGATAGACAAATAATATTAATAAATTCATTCATTTGCACTTTTTTTGTCAAATATCTATTAAGGGCTATTATTTGTTAAGTACTGTGCAAGGTCCTTGAGATACAGTGGTGAGGAACATAGACATGGTTTCTGTAGTTGGCCTGCTAGGATATTTTCAGTTTTTAAATAGGAAAAATTAAGAAGGAACCCACTTAAGGAGCACTGACTTGGATCTCAACTAATATGTAATCCCTGGTATCATATCTCAAATGGGATTTATCGTCATCTTGTAGCCAATTTACTTCTCTTAGTTTCAGTCAGTAACTGGGAATTTTTCCTTAGACTATGCCTGGAAACTCCATGGATATGAAGGTATTCCAGGTTTTTCAACCATTACAAGGAACTTTGAGTCAGATTTAGTTTAGGTCAGTTATAACTCTGGGACCACTTAATATAATATTAAAAGAAGGGGTCCATTTTTTTCCTCTTAAGAAAGCAATACTGACCAAAGCCAGTTAGTATTCCCAGAAGAGCTACAATTCACCATTTTTGTGCTAAAGAGCTCTACCTCATCCTTACCCCTAGAAGGAAAACTTGGCATGAGGGTGGGATTATGTTTCCTGTGTTACTGCACTTTTTGCTCCCGCTGGGGCAACTTGTCCCATCCTCTGGAATGATGAGAATGAGGTACACATCAAAATTGCTGCTTAATCATTTTGTTTAGTGCCTGTGGGTGATGTCTTAAGCCAGAGGATGGTTGACAATAACCACCAAAGAGATTTTTTTCCCTTACGTGTTGTCTCTTCCTTTCATTCTCTCTCTTTTTTCTTTCATTTCCTTTGTTACTCTCACCCTTTCTCTTTTTCTCATTTGTTTTCTCTTCACCTCTGACGGCCAGCAATTTAGTTTGTTGGAGTTTTGCTGTTGTGTGAGGTTTAATCGTGTCCCCAGGAAGAGGGGTAATTATTAAACCACTGGAAATTTAATGATGGGTATTTATTCCCCAGCCTTAGTCATTTTGGTGTCTGGGGTTTGGCATGTCAGTCAGTGGAAACCAAAGTGGATAAATGTCATCAAACCGCACGTGATTTTCCAGTGATTTACGTGTGTTTGTTGTACTCCAGACGGGCAATTACTGATGCCCTGCTCTGCCCTTTATTTGCAAGCCTCTCATGATCAAAATAACAAAGACTTAATAAAACAAGTTCACCTCTCCACAGTGGTGGAAAACAGGTGTCAGTTCCCTCAGAATGAGGTCAGTTCTTTCTAACACTGTGTTCTGCTGTCACATTTTCTTTTTGGGGGTGCTTAAGTCAAGACTCATGAGCTTCTTTTTTTTTTTAATATTAAAAGTTGTCTTTCCATCTAACTTAAGAATTCAGATCCTTAGGAAAAAAGTTGGACTTTATATTTTCCAATGAATTAAATGTTAACCTTCTAACATATGTATTTGCTTACTTATGATTAGTTTTGTTGTCTGTCTCCTCCCACTAAGATTTAAACTCCTCAAGGGCAGGGATCTTACCTCTTTGGTTCACTAATGTATTCCATGTGTTTTAAAACAGTGCCTGCATGTATTAGGCACCCTGTTAATATTTGTTGAATAAATGCTGAATGTATGAATGCTGCGAAGTCCTTAGTAGAAGGCTTGCCTGAAATTACTATTCTCATAGAGGGGAGAGACTTGTGTTAAATTTGCCACTTTTTATTCATGTAAACTTAACAAGTTACTTAACCTTTCTAAGTATTCATTTCTGGATCTGTATAGTGGGTTTTTTTTTGAAGATTAAGATTAAAAGGGATTAATTACATAGGATAATGTATGAAAATTTAATCAACACGGTACCTAGCATATATGGCCCATGCTCAAGAAATTGTAAATGTTATGAAGGTGTTGCTCTTCAATTTAATGTTGTGCAGTTGTGACAAGTATATAACTATGCTCATGAAAGAGAGAAGTTTTTTTGATGATCTTTGTTTTGTTTTAGCTGGAGCTCCACTGGAATGTAAATTTAATAAAGGTAGGAATTTTGCATGTTTTTGTTCCTTGATGTATCTTGACAATTAGTATGGTGCTGGGAATATAATAGGTACTCAGTAAATATTTGTTGAATGAATTATTGAATGTTTAAGATGGGAATTAGCTTTGCAAGCCTAACCTTCTGAGCCCCTGTGGTAACTAGTTGAATTAATGGCAGAGATGTCAAAATAGTGTTCTAAAAATGCCTCAGTTTTTTCATTGTGTGGAATGGAAGACCACAGAGGAAGGTCCTGAGAACTGAAAGTGAAGGGGAGGAGGAGTTGGAAATTACCTAGCCGTTCAGGCCATGCAGAGTTATTTTGGGCAATTCAGAATCAAATGGACTTTTTATATTCTTATTGCATTTGACTTTCTAAAATACTTGGATATACTTAATTTCACTTCATATTCTATAGCTTTGTCTAAAACAGAGCATTTTATTTAATTTTTAGCTTCTTTTAGGTAACTGTCTTGGTGGTAGGCATGTAGGTTTGAGGAGAAAAGATACTGCAGCCTCATAGGTAAATATACCTTTCTGGTCCCTGCTGCAACCCTGGGCTCTGAAAATTCAAAGGGCACACTGAAGTGTAGGTCTTCTATGAAATTAAAACAAAACAAAACAAACAAATTTTTGGCCTGTTTCCCACCTTGCTAAATCAAGTTGTTCTGCTAAGTGACTACTTTGATCTGCTGTTATGTTTTCAAATGATTAAGGGGGTCTTCAGTGTTCTACTTGTAACCGAACATTTAATGGTGACCCTCTATGGCTACTTTTAAAAAAATTGTAGCTTGTTAAAACATTTTATTGTTTTTTTACAATAAAATGGATCATCAACTAAATTTCTCAAAAGAATCTATGTCAGGCAATTCACAGCTATGTGATTTTGACATTTTCATATGTTTTTCTAAGGTTCAGGTTTTGGTTTTGTTGTTTTGTATTCTAACAAATATAATTCCTTTCCATTAAGTTAAATATTAGCAATCAGAAGTATTTCTGTTGCTATCCTTAAAGTATTTTAAGTGCATGCTATTGTTTTATTTTTATTTTCTTTATATATTATTTTAGAGGATAAAACATTTTAAATGAATTTTGCAACTGCTGAAATAAAGCCTGAAACTTCCAAAAATAAAGATTCTGAATAGTTTAGGTTTTAAAATATGTTCACAACTGCAACTCAGGACAATGAGAGTTGCAGATACCTTTGAGAATACCATGTCCATATCATGTGGATAAATTTAAATAATAGAGATTTATATTGCCTTGGGATAACCAATATTTTAACATAAAATTTTTGAAAATCCAACTTGTTTTGTAATCGTAGGAAGAACAATTTCACCAACACCCAACTGTTAATTCAGTTTGAACCAACTCCTAAAAAATTGAGCCACCAAATATTCTCCTACACTTATATTTTGAGGGTTTGTTTTCCAAAATATATTTGCTTTTAATAAGTATAGGAAAGCAGGGAGGGCTTAGAAATTTTCAAGGCATGGAATTGGAATGGACTCAGAGGTATAGAAATGTCAGAATTACACCACAGAGATAAGAAGGTGTGTGTAGTTTTGAGGAATATTAATCCTGGGGAGTGAGATGCAGTGTGACTGTAGCCTGTGACTCCACCAAATCCTTAGTCATTACTAAGAAGGGCAGTTGTCCTGAAGTCAGCTTCTTTATCTTCTGCATTGACAGAAAAAGCAGACACAGTCCAGTGACAAGGAAAACAGATTTATACTTACAAAGTTTGAAAGTTGTTTTTCAAGAAAGAGAACATACCAGCTTTTCTGCACCCCCCCCCCACCCCCTTGCTCTATAAATAGCTCCTGGCAGGCAGAAACAACCCTGATTGCTGGAGATGAAGGAGAACAAGCAGCAGGCTGTAGTGCAGAATCAATGGCACGGTGCCAAGAGCTTCATCAAATGAATAATAGCTTCCACTTGACAATCAGTAAAGTGCCTCTTCTCCTACGGATTTAGTTTTTAATGATGATTAGAGAGGATGGGCCCCTAAAATTTCTCTGGTAGAAATGACCTCCTATTAATTTCTGTTCCTTGAAATGCTGAATTTCAAAGCTATTTTACAGCTGCAAAACCAAAGGCACTGACATAAAGGAACTATTATCTTTGTAATTGTAGCAACAAGTACTAAATTTGTCATTGATTAACAGAGACTTTTTAACTTCATGATCCTTTGTTGGTTAAGTCCCCGTTTGGAACTTACTGATTTACTTGCTTTGAAAGTCAAATGTTACATTTTAGACCCAACAAGCTATCAGAATAATGTCCTTTGTTTTAATATAATAAATACTTCCTTGTAACATCTTACATTGATTATTATGCAGTAAAGGGTGAAGGTCAAGTCAGAGCTTATTAATTCTATACAGTGTTTTGCTTTCTGGGCAGGTAACAAAATATTCTAAACCGATATGGTTAAAATACATATAGGAACACATTTATTAAGCAAAGAACTTCGTCAGAATTTTAAAATTTCCTGACACATTTTCATCTGTGTGTGTGTATATAAAGTATATTTTCCAAGAGGAATTAAATGTAGAAGAGAGACTCTTAAAGAGTGGAAGCGTTTATATCAATATCAAGTGATGAAACGATAGGCCTACTGTGTCAAATTAAGCCATTAGTTATGAAGTAATGTCATAGGTATTGAAAATAACCTGTGGTATATCTCAATCATGTGATATGTGGCATTCTATTTTATAAGTGAAAGTTTTGAATGTAAAGATAATTCCAGAGAAGGCAATGGCACTTTACAGTGCTTTCTGTATAATGTTCTTAGTAGTTAAAAAAAAAGACATAATGAAATGCTTACTTGAAAGGTTTTAAAATTTAGGATGACTTTGAAAAGCCACAGAGTCCATACTGTTGAATTTCATGAATTGTCTGTCATACATAGGAGTTCATAAAATTTTTACAGAAATATTTAAAGTGGTTGAAAAGTTTAGAGGGAAATATTTATTAAGAATTTTAAAAAGTTGCCAAACCTCTGATTCAGGAGGCTGCCTGGTGATGATCTTTGATGTTCTTCTTCAGCATTTCCCAGAGAAATGAAAGTGTAGTGAGTTTGTTGCTTAATTTGTTCAGTTAAAAGGACTTCCTTCAGAACTAAAATGTCCTTTCTTTTATGAAATAATATTATTAGTATATTTTACTTTTAAATGTCTTTACTTGATAAGATAAAAAGTTGGCAATTATTTGTAGGTTTTACCTTCACTTTAAAAAATATCCTGTGAAATCCAAAATTTATGCATCTGCTAACCTAGGAGAATTTGGAAATGAGTTGGCAGAGCTTTGCCTTTTATTAGATAAGCTGGTACAAAAAGTCTGTTATAGCCAGAGGTCAACCAACTGCATGAGGAAGAAATATGAAAAAAAAATTTGCAAGCTGTGACACCCAAAAGAACAATAAAGCCATCAGATACTCCTGCAATTAAGTCATACATTTTAGAAAAAAAATCAATCAGGAATTAAAATAGGATAAAACTTTTAGGAACAGCAGAATGTCAGAGCTCTAGAGGGAAGCTTAAACACGTTACTTTCTTTTCACTGCCACTGATATCCATGTCACTCTTTTAGCAGAACCTGTAGAACACATCATTGTTTGAATGTAGCGGAGTTAAAATGAAAACAGAAATATCCTAACATTTCCAGCATTAGGGAACAATGCCCTTGCTACTATATTACCTATTTCCCAGCATAGGAATGAAATAATTTTGTACTTTATTAAAATATGGTTATCCTAGTAGGCCTACCAAGCTAAAACTCCTCTTTTTTTCTTTTAGAGGAAGAGGAGGCAGCATTTCCTTTGAACTATGACTTAATTCCTGGTATTAGTCATCTAGGGAAGAGAGAGTTCTCTCTGAGAGGAACCTAGGACTGTCTAAAAGAATTAAGGAAAAAAAAAACGTTTAAAGGGAACGTGTGTGGGGAGGTAAGGGGAGTACGGGCTGTTGTGTGGAATGGTTGAGTCATTGGCTTCCTAAGAATAAGTCCGCTATCCTAGGACCACAGTCTTTATTCTGTCAGGTGGACTATTTCTATTCCTTGTGATTCTGTGTTTATTTTTCTGTTTTCTTTACTATTTAACAAATCCTGTCTGAAACTTCTGGCTTGGTTCAGTTGCACTAAGTGGCGTAAAGAGAAATACTTGAATCTACAGAGTAGTTAAGGGAGGAGTGCCCCTCAGAGGCCAGTGTGATGTGGCACGACGATCCACAGTGGGAGACCGCCAAGAAGATCAGACTCAGAGGAACAGAGTCATATTACTTGGTAAGCTTCTTATTCCCACCAGGAAAGTCTTCTTTCCAGTACCCATTCTGGAAGGATTTAGGCAGAGATGGCTACATCATTTGTAGGGCCCAGGGCACAATGAAAGTGTGGGGCCCCAGCTGGGGGTAGGGAAGTCAGTCTCCTTTTCATATAAACCTGCTCCTGCCCAATTTACTGCAGGTGGAGTCCTGCGCCAGGCCTCACTTGATACCTGGATGGGATTCAGGAAACGATCCAATGGAGTCATCCACTGAACACACTGGCACCCTGTATGCAGTGGAGTGCGTACCTGACCTGGACCCATCAGGGAGCAGGGAAGGCAGTTGGAGGAGGGAGATGTGGCCTCCTCCAGCCAATTCAAACTGTACCCCAGAGAGAAGCAGCAGCAGTGGTAGACCAGAGCTGGGAGAATTTCAAGGAGGCCACCCTAGGGCATTAAGCCCCAAACACAGAGCATTAAACCCCCAGCAGGGCCCTTCTGAACATGAGACCCCGTGGACTGTACTGGTTGTACAGCCATGAAGCCAGCCCTGAATGTAAGATACATTTTATTAAGGAAGATACTTGGCCTTTATGGTTATACTGTGGCCTTGACCCTCTTCTCCCTAAATATTTGTTGTTGTTGTTGTGATAGTTGTTTACTTTTTTATCCATTTGCTCTAGTATAATGAAAACATCAGTGCTTGTTCACCTGAAGCAAGGATTAGTTTTAGGTTTCCTTTTATCAAGGAAAATTGGCCATTTTCACTGTAGGGGAGCACGGTTCCCCTAAGTTCTCTAGGCCACAGGGCTTGGAGGGAGCCCTGTTAGCAAGCCAAAGCTCAATTTTTTATAGTAAGGAATTGCCAAAGTGAGATGCAAATAATAAGGCCAAGTCTATTTCTGAAAATAAAACTGTGGCTTCATTTCTGATAGGAAATAAGTCCAGGTATCTACAGTGCTATGGAACATGGAGGAAGTCAACCAGTTTTGGCTGGCAGCCATTGAGAACCTTATAGAGCAACAGAGCTAGCTGGCCAAGAAGGAGATGGAACGTGAAAGGATTCTGATGAATTTTGGGTTGTTTCATTGATGGAAAGACTGAGCTCCACACTAAGTTCTTTTTTTTTTTTTTTTGTGATACACGGGCCTCTCACTGTTGTGGTCTCTCCCGTCATGGAGCACAGGCTCCGGACACACAGGCTCAGCGGCCATGGCTCACGGGCCCAGCCGCTCCGCGGCATGTGGGATCCTCCCGGACCAGGGCACGAACCCGTGCCCCTGCATCGGCAGGCGGACTCTCAACCACTGCGCCACCAGGGAAGCCCCACACTCAGTTCTTTTATTTGACTATCCCTAAAGACATTGGAGTCTACCTTGAATAGAAAAGCCAGATACATGGCTTTTCTACTATTCTCTACAGATACATGGCTCTCTACTATTCTCTCTCTAACCTCCTTGCCGTTTCTTTTTTGGCTTGCTATTATGAGTCAAGGGAGGTTCATTAGGAACATAGATTTATACTACTGAGCCTAAGTAATGAAGGAAGATAATACTAGGAACTATAATAGAATAACTCACATTTTCAGAGATAATATGAATAACATTTAAGTTCCTTCTTCTCTATCCCCAGTATTCCTACCACCCCTACCCTCTGGTCAGCTGCCTAGATTACTGACCTGTGAAAATTAATTGTCACAGGATTCACAGGATTGCTTATTATATTAGGAAAATACCTCAAGGAGTATTCAAAGGAAGTAGTAATATATTTAATAAAGAAAGGCAGACTTAATTTTGTAGCAATTTATTTGTATAAATTTTATATTGTTTTATTATTGCTTTTCTTGGACTTCGAGTGCAGAAGGCAGAGTTAGTCATATTTAGTGCATGGTACACTGTTATCATTAGTCTATTCAATGACCCTTCCTTGTTTATTTTTTTGCCTTTTATCCTTATTCCTCAACCATTTTAATGTGGTGTTTCTTTGGTGTGTTTTTGTAAAATATGTATTTATTTTACTACCTATTTATTATAAATGTATATTATATTATTTTCATGTGCATGCCTTTTTATTTATATAATGATCTGCTATAAATCTCATTCTGTTTCTTGCTTATTTTATTCAGCACTATATTTTTAATATCTGTGTGTCATATGTATTAGAACTCCCTTGTTTCTTATGGCTAAATAGTATTCCACATTTAACTTACCTGTTCCTTCAGTGATAGAGATCTACAATGTCTCCATTTCCTTACTACCAGAAACAGCCCTACAATGAACAGTCTTGTATGTAGTTCCTTTTGGATCTGCATAAGGATTTCTTAGGGTATCTACTCAGGAGCAGGATTGCTGGATCCAAGAGCCTATGTATTCCTAATTTAACTAGGCTTTGTCATACTATTTTCTAGAATGTTTTCCAGGACATTCCTACCAAAAACTTCAAGAATATCCCTATATTTTTATATTATATCCCTATATCCTTGATCCTTGGCATTACTCAGTATTGGCCAATTTTATGGTTATAAGTGATATAACATCATTTTAATTTTTATTTCTCTAATTACTAATATAATTTAGCATCCCCTAATATGCTTTTTAGTCTTTTGGTTTCCTCTTATGTGAATTGCATGTTAACAGCTTTTGACCATTTCTGATTTCCATTTTTTGTTTATTTGCTTGCATGAGGTTTTTTCCTCTCATATTTTAAATATTATGCCTTTTGGATTTTAGACATTGCCAATATATTCTCCCAATTTGTCATCCGTCCACTAACTTTGCCCACCGTGTTTCTGTTATTTAGGAGGTAACTGTGGCATTTGTAATAGAGCTCCATATTAACAATGGCTCAAGAAAGAGATTTATTTCTCTCTCAAGTAACAGTATGGAAAGAGGAGATTCTTCTGTCTTACTATTTCACCATTTCTAGGGTATTGCCATTCTTAACTTGATGCAGTGTGACTCTTACCAGCCACTGGGAAAGGGAAAAGAGGGAGAAGAGGGTGGTAAATCCGTTTGTTTTAAGGGCACGATATAGAAGCTACGCACATTTGTTGGAAGTTTGCTCACATTTCATTGGCTATAAAGTAGCCACAGGGCCATATCTAGGTATAAGGAGGGCTGGGCAATATAATCTTTTACCCAGGTAGCCATGATCCCGCCTAAAATTCAGGAATTCTGTTAGGTTTAGAGAGAGGGGTAATGAACTTGGGGGACATTAGTAGTCTGTGTCACAGTGTCCTTCACTGAACAGAAATCCTTAGTTTTGATATTCTCAAATTAATACCTTGGTCTTATTCGTGCTTTTGAAGTTTTGTTTAAGGAATCTTTCACTATCACTGGATGACTATCTTTTAAAAACTTTTTAGTTATACTTTTTTAATTTAGTTTTAACCTATCTGGAATTCACCTGCAATTTTGGTGTGAGAGAGGAATGCAATTATATTTTTCCTTATATAGGAGGCAATTTGTTGAATAATGTCTATTGAGCAATCTCTCCTTTCTTCATTTTTTGTATTTTAGTTCGGATCCTCCTATAATCAGAAGCTAAAATGTGATTAGATATGCAAGAGGTTAATTGGGGGAAACAGATGTGAAAGATAAAGGGGGAGAGAGGTCCATAGAAGACCACTCCTATGAATATCTGATACCTGTGAAGGAGAGGTAGAAAGAAGACGGATTGGGTAGGAAGAATCTCAGACTGTCGTACAATGAAAGTTTTGGCCAGGCCAATGGGGAGTCCTCAAATCAAAGTTGCCTGTCAGAGGTGTACCATGTCTTATGCGAATGGGCCTGAATTAGTACCCACACTGTGCTCAGTCATTGGCTGGGAACACTTCCAGGAAGTGTGGCCTAGGCGTGAATGTGATTGTGGAGGCAGAGGGGTCATCAATCAACTATGTTTCTGCAACAGAAACTCTGAGTTACACATTTTTATGACCACCACAATTTGTAGGACCAGCTTAATCATATATAATGTTCTCATATTTGCATTGTATCTGTTTTGAGTTCTCTGCTGTAGTCGGTTGATCTATTTGTCTCATACCGTACCATCCTTTTTTATTTACTCTTTTTTTCTAAAGTTGCCTTAAACTAAGCATATATTCTTATCCCTTGAAACCAATTTCAGAATAAGTTTTACTGTTAAAAAGAGAGTCCTTGAAATTTTGACTTGAATTACATTGAATTTATAAATTAATATGAAGAAAACCTGGATCTTTAAACTATTATCATCTCTTCAAGCATATAGAATATATGTCTATTCTATTCTATTCAATAGAGTTTAAAATTTATCTCTATAAAACATTCAGTACTTTTTTTTAGTACTTTTTAATTCATATTAATTTTATAGTTATAGCAAAATCAAATGCTGTTGATTTTGCTGATATAGAGAAATGCTGTTGATTTTGTATGCTATTGATTTTGTATTGAATTTGAATCTGGCAACCTTGCTGAAATCTCTTACTAGTCAATATTGTTTATATATTGACTTTTGTTTTTACTATGTAAAAAATCTTCAAATAATGAGTTTTATCTCTTCCCCTTTAATACTTTACTGTACTATGTTAAACAATAGCAGAGAGAATGGGTATCTTGGTTTTGTTCCTAAACTTAAAGGGAATGTGTCGAAAGTTGAAGGGTTTGTGAACATAATTTTTATTTGGTTAAGGAAGTTTCTGTTAATTCCTAGTTGGATAAAAGGTTTTATTATAAGGTGTTGAACTTTATCACTTTTTCTGTATTTATTTAAAATCTTCGATTTTGTTCTCTAGTCTATTAATGTAGTGTATATTATTGATAAAATGTTCTCATGGTAAATACCATTGTATTCCTGGAATAAACTCTACCTGACAATTCTGTGGCTAAAATATATATATAATGTTGAATTCATGTAACTAATACTTTATTTAAAATTTTCGCATCTATACTTATAAGTGAAATGATATATAAATTTCTTTTCTTGTATTATCCTTACACAGTTTTTTTTTTTTTTTTCTTTGCGGTACGTGGGCCTCTCACTGTTGTGGCCTCTCCCATTGCGGAGCACAGGCTCCGGTCGCGCAGGCTTAGCGGCCATGGCTCACGGGTCCAGCCGCTCCGCGGCATGTGGGATCTTCCCGGACCGGGGCATGAACCCGTGTCCCCTGCATCGGCAGGCGGACTCTCAATCACTGCGCCACCAGGGAAGCCCTCTTACACAGTTTTTGAATAAAGATTACACTAACCTCATAATATGTACTGGTCAGTCTTCTTTCCCTTTCTATTTATAGGATTAACTAATCTTTGAAAGTTTGATAGAACTCAACTGTAAAAAATATGGACCTGAGACTTCTTTGGAAAGTCTTTGCTCACCACTTAAGTATTTTAAATGCTAATTTGTCTTTTCACATTTTCTATTTTGTCTTATATATACTTTTGCATTTTATACTTTTCCATAAATTTATCTATTTCATTGAGGTTTTCAAATTTACTTGAATATAACTTTTCATAATACCATTTCATTATTATTAAAAATTTATGTTGAGTTTATAGTTATTTCTCCTTTTAATACTATATATTGTTTATTTACAATCAGTGTTGCTCAAGTTTTATTTGACTTATTGATTTTTTAAAATAATGAACATTGGGGTTATGGTACTCTATTTAAAAAAAATTTTTTTTCTGTTTAGTTGAATTCTGCCCTTATTTTCATTTATTATTTCTTTCCTTTTGGAGGATATTTTCTTACTTTTTTTCACCTTCTTGCTTAGCTATATTTTTATTCAGTCTTTCTTGTGCCCTAAAAAATGTATTCAAAGTAATGTTTCCTCATAAATATTGCTTCAGATGTACCCCACAAATTTTAACATGTAGTATGAATTTTATCATTCAATTCTAAATACTTTGTCATTTCTCTTATAGTTTCCAAAGGCTATTTCATACATATTTTGTAGATTTAAGACATGGGTTTGAAATTTTTTTAATTTAATTTTTTAAATTTAATTAATTTAATTTTAATTTAAAATTAATTTAAATTTAATTTAATTTTAATTTAATTTTTTAATTTTTTAATTTAGAAAAAAATTTTTTTCTAGTTAAGAAACTAGAACTTAATCTTATTTTCTGGATCTATCCATTTCAGAAGGTGCATGTTAAAGTCTCCAGTTACAGTTTTTGATTTATCTATTTTTCCCCCACAGTGCTGTCTATCTCTGTTGTTAGGTGCAATTATGTTCATGATGACAAAATCTTGCTTTATTATTCCCTTTATCAGGGTATAATATTCCTCAATGTCCTTTATGATATTTTTCCCCAGGAATTTTAATTTTGTCAGAATGCAATTCCAACTTTCTTTGAAATTCTGAATAATTGCCAGGTTACCTTTTCCTATCCTTTCTGTATCCTCTTGTTTGAATGACCCTTCTTACAAACAGCATGTTATTGAATCTGTTTTTCTTTTAATTTAAAAACTAGTATGAGAATCTCTGTCTTTTAAGTAATGTTAAACCCATTTAAATTTATTGTAATCACTATTATATTAGGACATATTTTTACAGAACATCTTGGTTAATCTGCACTCCATCAGGCATCTCCTTTATGTTCCTGGGCAGAGGCAATCCCCTTAGGTTATAATCCCACCAAGTGGGAGTTTAGTTAGGGAAGAAGTATACGAGTGATTCATGACATGTGACTGGTTTGTGGGAATATAGTTTCACTCCATCAGGTCTTCTACTCTATCCTGATATTATCCCATGGCAGTGACCTGGACTGTTGTAAATTCGTTGGTGATAGGGCAGACAATGACCATCCCCAGATAAAAACAGAATTTAAAAGCTCTCCCTAAGCCAGTCCTTAATGCTGTGACACAGTAGCTTTTGCCCCAGGCTGCTGCCACCCTAGACATTGACTTCCACAGCTTTCTCCCTAGGAGTTTCCTCACCATTTTTATATTAGTTATTCAGATTCATGTTTCTCTCTCAAGTCTGTAGTTCCTCCAGGATTGACTTTGGGAAAAGGAGCTCACACTGTGTGCTGATACACCATTGTTAGAAAGACACAGACATATTTTATGAATATATTCATAAGAGTGGTAGTACAGAGGTATTTTGGGAAAAGTTATCATTAAAAACTACTTGAAACCCCCATACAAGGTGACCTTGGCAAATGATTTAATGGGAATATTAGAAAAGCCGAAATACTTCACACCTGCACCCAGTATTTCTTCAGGACCAAATCAATCACTCCACAGTACTCCTAGGTCTTACAAGATAGCTTAACATGTTAATTTGGTTAATTTTCTCATCCTCTCTTTTTCCCTTTAAAGATTTCTCTGCACCTCTTTCTTTGTGATATCCCTGTGGCTCAGAATGTTTTTGTAGCTCATTCTTGATACCATGTCAGTCTCTGCAGACTGTGGGCTGTTCAACTTCCCAGGTGGTGGGCTATTTAACAGGTTGAGATTGCCTTCTCTTACTATCAGTAGGCAGCAGTGTTAACAGCATTAATCCCCAAGTCCTGTTCATTTACCCTAATGATACCCCCCTGCACTCGTGCACTCACATTTGTTAATGGGATGGCATAAAGGGATATCTAGGCTGTCCCCACCTTCTACATTAAGTGATCAACTTAACCAAAGACAAGAGTCACTGATTCTTTACTGCTTTTCAAGGGAATGACTCTTGCCAATGTTTCTAGAAGAAACTATTGCAGTTCTTCCTCTTCTGTGATTAAGAGATGGCATTGCCAGCCACAAATGAGCAGGAATGCAAACCGTTTCAGTTAAATAAGTTGTGGGGTTTAAAGGTTTGTTTTAGAAAGACAATCCTCAGAGGACTGGTTACGTTACATCTTAAGAACATGTATCAGAGCCTAAATTCTCCATCTTATTCATTTGGTTAAGGAATTAGAAAGCCTATGTCTAAATGATAATATTTCCTTAGAAGGCTGAAACATCAAGCGCTTGGTGCTATGCATTTAAAACAATGGATTAGGAACTGAGAAATATAGATATTAGTTCCAGCAAAATAATTAAGTAGCTGTGTGACCCTGGGGGAATTAGATGACTTCTCTGGAAATTGGCTTCCTCATCTGTAAAATAATCTTTGAGGTCCCATTCCTCAAAAATCCAAGATTCTATGTTTATAATATTTGAAGGCATTTTTAGCCAAGACCATTTTTGCCCCTAAACAGAAATATTAGCAATTTATTTAATAGGGTCATAAGTGAATGCAGGTAAGTTTTCATGAGATTATGAAGAATGGATATATCCTATATTAGGGAGAGAACAGACCCAGGCAAACTGCGGCTCATAAGAGTCTGAAGATCTGGGCATCATGGAGGCATGGGAGTAAAAAGGAGGGGCAGGCCTGTAGGGAAGTGAGACCCTCTGCCCCTAACATGCCTGCGGCCATGCCTGAGTCCCTGAGGTAGAGGAGGATATTTTGCATGCTCTTTATTTGTAGGCAGTGTGTAAAACTCCCTACTACAGACGGATGAAGGGGGTACACACATGATCTATAATGTTAGTTTTTTAACTGTAAATCAACTTTGTTACGGATTGATGGCTTCTTTTTAGAAAAGGTTTTTCATGGAGAATCTCATTTGCCACCCCCATCTTACCCATCTGTCTCCACCCCACCCTGCACTTCACCTAAGGATCACACAGGAGTGAAATAAAGTGGTCTAGACATATTTTTAAGATTGGAGCATTTTTTCCAGACTATGATAGGACAGCTCCAAATGCGATGCAGCTGGATTTTCCTTGGGTGGCCTGTGGTGCCTCAAACCCAATCCCAGCTCTCTAAGCAACCTAAAATTCATGTTTTTCAGGTCTTTAATTAGGAAAGATAGAGATAATTTTATAACCTTGCTTAAATGAAGGAGAAGTAGTCTGACTCTGTAGAGGAATACTAAAGGGACTTACCTAATGTTTTTGGCTTTTTAGGACCCCAAATCAGATTTCTAAATTCTCCCATCTTTTTATCTTTCCCATAGCTTAGCTAGGAATAACACAGAGCGAAAGAGGTTAGCTCTCTGCCTTCCTCCGATTGCAGTCATTGACCGGTAGAGCCATAAATGTCACCTTGAAATAAATATATAAAAATATGAACAAAAACATAAGCCCATTAATCATACAATAATGACTTACATTAAACAATAATTGGGAGGGATAGAATAATATTTGGGAAATATATTAGAGGTACCATAAAAGGAAGACATTATAAAAAATAAGTATATTCTAGCACAACAGAAAAAGTCTTGCCTGTTATATTTTAAATGGTACAATCAGGTGTTTGCCAGAATATGACCGTATACCCCTTTGGGCACCTCATCTTCTGGCACAATCATAAATGGACAAAAATCAACAGCAAATGCACCACAGTTCTTTTTTAATGGAATTTATTTATCTAATTTGGATTCCACTAAGTGAAAATAATATTTTAAAATTCCAATCAGTCCCAGAAGGCAGCAGGAGATCTGGGGCCTCCTGCCTATTGATATAATTAAGCTTAGCTCATCATTATCCAGCCAGACACCACACACACACACACACACACACACACACACACACACACACACACACACACAGAACTGTGAATTGCAACTGTATCTGGAAGATTAAGGGGTCAGTAAATGACTGGGGATGTGTCGAGGTTGAGAAACAAAAAGTCTTAAAGGATTTTAGTTTTGGGACTAGGTATGTGTTGATGTGCTTTTATAGTAGGTGGATGAAGGACAGAGATATTTTGGTGTGACAGTACTGGGAATCATTATAAGAGACACAGTAAAATATGCAATGTTTATTGTCCACTACAAACATACTTACATAAAAATGAAGATTTTATGTACTTAAAGAGCGTGTACCTTTTTAGTTTTCAACTTTTAGCGTTTAACTTACAGATTAATGCAGAAAACATTGAGTTTCTTTGGAAAGTAGAGATTTTAGTTGTCTGATAGCCATTGTAAAATCATTCTCAGTCATGATGAGGAAGTGTTTCTTTCAAATACTGTTTTGTAAAGAATGCATGACATAAGAGTAAGTATGGTATAAGATATTGAACAGCTGCCCTGGGTATGCTATTGCACAAGAGGTTCATTTATCAACTATAATTTAACCCTCCAAGGAGAAGTACAATTAAATAAATTATTTTGAAAATAAGGTTTATACTGCATGATAAGCAACGTCACTAAGTACCTTTAAACACATGCACGAGGATGCTCAAACACTAGCCAGTCTCTGCTCTGCACAGTTTAGTTTAGCTTCTATCTTAGCACATGTGAGATTTTTTTAGACCTATAATTACCTGATTGGAATTTTCACAGTTGGTATTACGGGCACAGTGACTAATTTTTAAGGGAGTAGGACATATGGAAAAGGAATTTTTTGTCCAGCTATAAAAAAATAAATTCCTACCTGTATGAGTAAAACTATATTTTGTTGCATTGTTAGATCATTTCATGTCTTAAGGAACCAGTTTATTCAGAATAAATAAAGTGCTTCCTAATCTGTTGCTTTCAGGAGCCTCTAAAATCATTCCTCAACACTCCTGAGACACCCCTGAGACACCTTTCTGGCACCAGGGCTGCAAGTGAAGTGACTTTGGGGAAGTCTTGTGGCCTTGCCATTGGCTGACAATAGCTACATTATAGTAGCAAATAGATTACGTCACAGAGTGCATTAAATTCTAGCTTGCATAACGGGTAAGCCATAGAATAAACTTCAGATTCTCTGGACAATTGAGGGTGGCATAGGGACTCCATAGCTTTTGAGGTAAAAGCCTTGAAGAAAAAGGAGTCAAACTAGGTAAAGATGTTCTTGTTGATAGCAGAAGCAGGGCATTAAAAACCAACCAGGAACTGCAGGAACATGTATTATGTATCACTAGGATAACAAGTTGTGGCATGGAATAAAAAGCTAGAAAACTTTCATACTGATTTTGTTCTTCCACTGTTTCCTTTATTCTATTAGTAAGAATTTGTTGAGTGACTGCTACCTCCTAGATGTACTGAGGATATAGCAGTACAAACTGATGATATCCCTGTCCTCATGGGTCCATACTCTAGTGGATGAGAAAGATAATGAACAGATAAATACACAAATATATTGTGATAAGTACTGCAAAAGAAATGTGCAGGTATTGTTGAAATGTCTGAGTGATGAGAGGGAGTAGACCATTAGTGATAGGGTGATACAGAAGGTGTTTCTGAGCAGGCAGCATTTGAGATGAGACCCAAAGATTGAGAAAGAGGCAGTCATGTAGAGAACTGGATAAAGAGCACTGTAAGCAGAGGGACAATTCATGTGAAAGCCTGGAGTGGGGAAGGGCTTGATGTGTTTGAGAAATCAAAATGAGGCCTGTAGCTAGATCATGGTATGCCAGAGGAAGAGTGATACCAAAAGAGGTTAGAGAGGTCTGCCGGAGCCAGATCATGCAGGGTCTTTCACACTATGGCAAGGAGTTTGGATTCTTTCATAAAAGCAATGGAAGGGATTTAAGCAGGGGAGTCACATGATCCAATTTACCTTTTAAATATATCACTCTAGTATGCTTTCATTTTGATAATAAAGAAAGGATTGTTCATGGGAAGTGAATCATTTATACCACACACATTATACAGATATGAGCCCACATTATTGAAATCTCCAAGGATGATTTGAAAGAGAAATGTCAATGTAGCAAAATCAAGTAAAGGAATTAGCTTGCTGCCTTCAGATTCTTCCACATGTAGATTTACTACCAGGAGCTTTAATAAATCTTCCTGAAATAATGTCAGCCAGAACATACATCTTCTAGCACTTTGGCAGAAAACATGAATGGAAGTTCACAAGGTAAAAATATGTCCTGATGATAAACCTGTTGGAAGTTTTCAAAATGGCAGGACCATTGTATTGTGTTTCATCAGTAGGGCCTTTATTGGTCAGGAAAAGCCCGCTTTGTTGTAGGAGAAGAAAAAAACGGGGGGATAATGGCCTGATCCAATCTTCCCATTCTCAGGAGGGTGTACTTCTGTCATCTTCCTGAGGCCAGAAAGAACCTCTTCATCCTTCATGTCTAGAGTCACCTGTGTAACATTTTCTACCCTGTGGCTAGCTCGGAATAGAAACATTTCTTGACTTCCTGTTCATTAGCATTTGCCTAGGCTTGGACATTTTTACAGCAGTACATGTGATAGATGCCATTGACCGGGATTTTTAGAATCAAAGCAACTATTCAGAAAAACTTAAAATATACAAAGTATAAATAAATTTCACCAAGTTATTCATGTAGAAATGTTTACCTAACTACAGGCATTCTAGGTTGACAGCATTCTGAAAGAAGAACATGGAGAGGGTAAAGAGTTCGGCCAACTTGCTCTCAACCTTGGCTTAGCCACTTGCTAGCTCTGTGATGTTGGTCATTTCACTTCTCTGATTTCTTTTTGTCATTTATGACAAGGAGATAGTAATACCTGCCATAAAGGGTTATTATGAAGTTTAGAGGTAGTGTATATACAGTGCTTGACATATAATAGTTGCTAAATTAACAATAGATTTTATTATTTTTATTGTTATATTTGCCAGTTCCTGTCCACAGAGTTAAAAATATCCTTCTAGTCACAGAATTCCTATTCCTTTTTTCCCTTTCTTATCTGTTTATTCTATTGTTCACTTCAATCCAGTTTGATCCCCTCTTTTTTCCCCTTTCCCCCAAGTGATATGTCCGAACTCAAATTCCAAGTTTCCCTTATACTTAAATTGTCTTTGACGTATGCTTCTGATTGAGAAGCTGTAAATGGAGCTTCCAGTTTTCCTGGTGCAGATGGTAGGAGCAACAATGGTGATTAATTTTCCAGTATTTGTAGTGTTGTGTTTCTGAAGCACCAGTAGCACTGGTGATGGTGGTACCAGTATTTGCAGTAAAGTCAAGTTCCTGGTGTTGGTGGAGAAATTGGGGGTCTTTATTCCTTAGCCTTCAAAATCCTTCACCTGATATCCTATATTAAGTCCCCCTTTCAGCTTTACCTAGTCAGAGTATATTCTGTTTTCTTTTGTTTATTTTGTTTTGTTTAATTTTTATTAGGAACTCTCACTTTGGCACAGATGATGCTTCTATTATCTTTTTAGTCCTTAGTACCTTCATTGTCTAATTCTTTTCAATTCCCACCCTCCTCCATATAATGTAGGGAGTTTATAGATTCCCTTTTGCAGAGACTTAATTATAAGCCCTTTCCACTTGGTTATCACAAAAGCATGTAAACATAGAGTATTGAAAATTAAATCAGTTCATTGCCTTTCCTGAAACATACTCTTTCACAAGTATTTCCTACTTTGGAGAGTGGCTCCATATGCCACCAGTTGTCCACACCTGAAATCTAGAAGTATTTTTAGGTCCTTCACTGCCCTTTACACATACATACTTATCAATTCTGTTGGCTAAAATCTTTCCTTCTTTCCATTCTCATCCCTCTACTTTGTTTGGTTCAGACTCTTAATTATCCCTATGCTATTTATTGTTATAACCTCCTTTCTGGCCTCCTTGTCCTCATCTTCTTTATCTCTACTTACACCAAAATTGACATTTCTACCGTGAAACTCTGATCTTATTACTACTCTGTTCAAAAATTTTAGTTGTGGGCTTCCCTGGTGGCGCAGTGGTTGAGAGTCCGCCTGCCGATGCAGGGGACACGGGTTTGTGCCCCGGTCCGGGAAGATCCCACATGCCGCGGAGCGGCTGGGCCTGTGAGCCATGGCCGCTGAGCCTGCGCGTCCGGAGCCTGTGCTGCGCAACGGGAGAGGCCACAACAGTGAGACGCCCACGTACTGCAAAAAAAAAAAAAAAAAAAGTTGTTGTTCTTCAAAACCTATACAATAAAATCTAAACTTCTTCACATGGCATTCAAAACTCTTCCAGTTGTATCCCTTATGTTTCAGTCTAGCTTTATTATCAACTATGACTTCCCTTGAATATCATATTCTAGCCACTTAGTACCAATTTAAGTTCCCCAAACATTGATTACGTTTTCACATTTTGGAAATTTTGAACATACTGATGCTTCTTGCTAGAACCCACCCTTGTTTCATCTGCCTAGAAGACACCTCATCCATCTAGTTTCAGTAAAAATATAACATTCCCCCAGGCAGGCTAGGGTTCCTTCCTCCTAATCCCCACTAAACATGTTTCTCTCCTCACTATACTTCTTGCAGGCAAGGATTGTCGTTTCATATCTGTAGCCTTATCTAACACCTGGTTGGTACTCAATACATATTTGTTGAATGAATGAAAGTTTTGTTTTTGTTTTTGTTTTTCCCATAAGGCCAACACATCTCTGATTATTTTCTGTTCCTGCAGCTCCTGTGGTGCCTGCTCTTGTTTCTAGCCTACATCTCTCCTTTTTCTCTGTATCTACACATTTATGCATTTGTGTTTACAGGGCCGTTCTCTTCCACTCTCAAGGCTGTTTTTTAGACACCTACCCCAAAAGTACAGGTCACAGGTCACTTGTAAGGGACTTCTGCTTGATCACAGTGTCAATCACTTAACTCTAGGTTTTCTTCTGCTTACGTTGGCCACTCTGGCTGTAATGGTCATACTTGTCAATCTGATTCCAAGTCTCTGCTAGTCACCCATGAACTTTCACACATCTTAGTCTTACTAGTTTCAGTAATCACAGTTTTCTCTGAGTCTGATTATAAGTATTAAATTTGTCCATTTATGTCCATAGATGAAAAAGACTACTTATATACCACCCTCATTTTGGGCAATAAAGTGTTAGCTTTCTGACAGAAAGTTATAATGAGTAGTATTTCCACAGAAAACAAATTAATACAGTATTACAAAGGATTTCTTTTCTCCTAGTTCACAGACCTCTTCTAGTATTATGACATGACAAATCCCTGCTCAGAAAGAACGACTTCCCATTGAAAAAACACTTAAGAACTTTGGAATTCTTTATCTATTTCCCTTCCATTGTACTTGATATAAACTTACAGCAAAAAGGAATGGGTAAAAATTGATCAAACTCATTTGAAGGCCTGGCATTCTACAACTTGCTTATGATGAAAAGCAAGTAAGCAAACAAACTATAACAGCAACCAAAAAGAAAAACAAAAGCTGTTTATGACCTGTTCCTTTTATTCCTCCAACTTATTGTGGGTATGATTTTTTTTTTTTGCAGTACGTGGGCCTCTCACTGTTGCGGCCTCTCCCTTTGCAGAGCACAGGCTCCGGACACACAGGCTCAGCGGCCATGGCTCATGGGCCCAGCCGTTCCGCGGCATGTGGGATCTTCCCGGACCGGGGCACGAACCCATGTCCCCTGCATTGGCAGGCGGACTCTCAACCACTGTGCCACAAGGGAAGCCCTGTGGGTATGATTTTAACTCTGTCTGCTGAGATGATATACTCCTGGGACTGTGATCCTCCAGAACAGGATCTAATTCAGTCATAGCAATGACTAAAGTGACTTAAGTGGCTCTTTGAATTTAAAAAGGCACACTATGAAAAACTGACTTCGGCCATAGACTAGATGAAATTACTTGGTTCAAGAACAGTTTATTTTATTTAGTGCTTACTGCCTCCATTGATTCTAGGTGAGAGGAAGGGAAATGACATTTGTTGAATGCTTACTTGGCCAGCCACTGTAGTAAGTTCTTTAAATTTCACAGCTACCTTGTGAAGAAGACATTGTTACCCTAATTTGACAGATGAGGAAACTGAACCTCATCTATATTAACACATTTTTCCAAAATTGCACAGCTAGTAAGTAGAAGGCTAAGGACGAAGCCCTGTTTTGTCTGACTTCAAAGCCCATACTTTTCCTACCATTTGGTGATGTCTTTTAGCAGTTACAGTTAAGAACTGAGGATATAGGTGAGTTACTCTGGATATTTCTGCCTTCCTTTGTAACTTGTGCCAGATCACTTATTCTTTTTCTTACCACCACCAAAAGAGACTTCATCCTTCAAACAACTCTCAAAAAGGGAGGGTGTTTCACCACCAGAGACCTACATAATTTACAGTGGACAAAGACACAGAAATATTTTTGCATGGAGTCTGTACATATATTCTTTGACCATTCTTTTTTTCCTTTCTTATTGCAAAGTAGGCTAAGAGAGGCTAATCTGGAATTATTGCTATCTAGCAGTCACCACTTGCAAGGCACCATGTATATCAAGATGGTATGTGAATGATTAAGTGTCAAACTTATGCATGTTAAATGTTATACGAGTTCACAGGTGCGATCAAGAGTGGTTTCATGGAGGAGGTTGGACAAGTGTATGTGACTGATACATGTTCGAAGGATGAGTGGGTTTAGGTTGAGATAAAAAGGGAAAAGTAGGCATTTCAAGATAGGAAAAACTGACAGAGACATAAATAAATATGCCTGGTGAGTTGGATCACCTCCATCAGGTGATTTAACTATCAGAAGCTATGTATTGGTACCATCAAAATATAACAAGTAAAATTTATTGAGTGTGTGCTATATGACATGCTGTACTTGAAACTCTTGAGTTCTATTTAATTTTCATAATAATCCTACGTGGTAGGCACTATAATCATCCACATTTTACAGATGAGGAAACTGATGAACAGAGAGGTTAAGTAATTGTCACACATCTAGGAAGTGATAGATCTAGGGAAGTCTGGCTCCAAAGTCTGTGCTCTTAATGCCTAACCTAGACACAGGTGTAGGGGCATTACCTTGAAGAGTAGCTGCCGAGGATAAAAGATGGTTGGAAAAATCCTCCTTCGACAGGTAGAATTCACCTGAATTTTCAGACATGCTTTTTTTTTTTTTTTTTTGGCTATTTTATTTCCCCTTCTCCATTATTCCAGTTTAAAAAATACCCAATAATTTCTTGTTGCTCGATCTTCATTCCCGGATCTGCCATTGCATCCTCCTTTATCCAACCCTGGTTGATTCTTTTTATTTTGTTTCTTTTTCTCCACCTCTTTTTCTTCTCTTTTTTTAAAAAAATTTATTTTATGTTGGAGTATAGTTGATTAACAATGTTGTGTTAGTTTCATGTGTACAGCAGAGTGATTCAGATATACATATACATGTATCTATTCTTTTTCAAATTCCTTTTCTTCTCTTCCTTTCTCTCATCTCTGGGTTAGTTAAGCCTGTAACATCTCTTCCCATTTGTAGGACTATGGTTCAGGAAGTCCACCATTCCCATAGGAATCTCCAGGGCAAGAGTGGAAAAGGTTACCAAATTGCAGAGGTTGGGGACAGCTGGAAGCAGAGCTCAATCAAGGGTCAGTGAGCTTAACTCTTCTATCCCTCCACCCGCCGCTGCCTCACCTTGTCCTGTCAGTCCAGCATGGCCCACCTGCCAGAAGGATGAGACTCCTTAAGAGAGGGAGTCAGCCTCAGAGCCTGTGCCAGGATAGGTTTTGCTGCCCCTGCAGCTGTTTTTGTCACCTGGCCAAGCACAGCAGTGGATGTATTTATTTGTACAGGAGGTAAAGCCAGGAGAATTTGGGCATAGTATTCCAG
Source organism: Lagenorhynchus albirostris (assembly GCF_949774975.1). Taxonomy (NCBI): domain Eukaryota; kingdom Metazoa; phylum Chordata; class Mammalia; order Artiodactyla; family Delphinidae; genus Lagenorhynchus; species Lagenorhynchus albirostris. The sequence goes on from NC_083096.1 coordinate 121,295,360, forward strand.
CAGCTCTATCTTAGTTTTCTGGAATTTGAAACCCAGACTTGTCTGTAATTTTTTACGAGGTATCGAAATGGGTGTCTTTGGTTCTAAAAATGGAAGAAAAGAAACAAACCAAAAAGCAATTTCTGATGGAAATGGAACCACTAATTTCAATCTAGGGACTCTAAGTTGGTTGGAATTGCCCAGGTGGTTTTTATTACATCTCTTTCTGATTGCTTGTTGCCTCCTACAGAAAGAAGGGCAGAGAAGTTTCAATATTATAGATGTTGGTTGAGTGCCCATCATGTGTCCTCATTTTACATTGTACTGAGGAAAAGTGTAGGGGGAGATATGAGACTAAAAACAAACAAACAGTCCTAAAATGATATATAAAAATAAGTAAAGTCTACAACAACGTCAAACAATAGGAGGCTGAAAGTTACTACATTGGAAAAATTTGAGGAGCTCTTTTTTCAAGGATTATATTCAAAACAGTTTGAGCTACAAAATTCAGTCTGAACACTACACTGCTTACTCACTTACCTTGGTACTAGATTTGGTGACAAATAACTACTGACTGTTTAAAAAAATAAATTTCATCTTCGAAGAAATAAAATTCATTGTTTCTGAAGCTGTACAGAAGAATGTACTATAGGCTTCATAGCACTATAAATGGCAGGAGTGTTGAATAGGGACTGAGTCCCACAGTGACTACTTTGAAGAGAAGAATTTTCATCTGAGCATATTACTTTTTTTTGAATTCTTGTTCAAAACTTACGCTGTGAACACAAGTTCACTGACATTAGGCAGATTAAAATTTTGTGAGACCTATACATGTAAGACTTTTAAAAATAACTGAAGGCAGAAAAAAACAATTGTCAGTGTGGTCTGGGTATACATATATATACACACACACACTACACACACACACACACACACACACACACACACACACGATGGGATAATATTAACCTTATAAAAGGAGGAAATCCTGCCATTTGCAATAACATGGGTGAATCTGGAGGGCATTATGCTAAGTGAAATAAACCAGACGGAGAAAGACAAATACCGCATGGTAACACTTATATGTGGAACCTAAAAAAGAAAGTCGAACTCAGAAATTAAGAGTAGAATGCGGGTTGCCAGGGCCTGGAGGGTGAGGGAAATGGGGAAAGCTTGATAAAAGGACACAAACTTTCAGTTGTATGATGAGTAAGTTCTGAGGATCCAACGAATAGCATAGTGACTACAGTTAATAATAATACTGTTTTGTATAATTAAAATCTGCTAAGAGAGTAGATCTTAAGAGTTTGCTCCAAATAAGTAAATAAGTATATAAAAGGTAACTATGTGAAGTGAAGCAAGTAACTTGATTGTGGAAATCCTTTCACAATGTATACATATATCAAATCATCGCATTGTACACATTAAATATGTTACAATTTTATTTGTCAACTATACCTCCATAAAGCTGGAAAAATTTATAAAATAATCTGTTATACCAAAAAACCCCCACAAAAAACAAAACCAAATTGCCAAAATGGTGGTTGAGTTCAAGGAAGGGAGACCATATAGACTGGAATTGTTGCAAAAAGACCATAGAGAAAGTGAGACTTTTTATGCACAACATTTGGGAAGCTGGAACATAAAAAATTAGATGTGAGACTTAAAGCATAGGAGAAGCTTAACCAATCATTATGTTTAAATTAAGCAACTCATTGGAATAATGACTATAAGGCTATTGGGCAATGTTATAAAAGTCCTCTAATCAATGTTACAAAAATGATCTACATAATCCTTATTTGACCTATAAAATAGTGCTAGCTCTTGATAGAAGTCTTATGAGGTAATGTTGGAAACATTGCCTAGTACATTTAGATGCATTTTCTTGAGTTTGTTCACATGGTTGATTAACCCAGAGACTACAGATGCCTTACAGTGCTGTATTCCTAAAATTCCATAGAATGCAGTGACTAAGAAATCTTGCAGAACCAGATAGGAAAATCAGCCAGGCTTCCACAATAGCTAGCAATCTGTGATTATACATGGTTATTTGTCCAGAATGTACTCTCAAGTAGTAAATGCAGATTAATAGACAAATATGTAGGAAAAAATAAGATCTGAAAATAAATGACACATTTATTTCTCTAATTATGAGCTGAAGATAAAAAAATCTAAATCACTATAGTTTTACTGTCTTTTTGCTTTGTAGTAAAAAGTTACAAATTTGGCCTTTTCTTCACACAATCACGCAGAGAGCCTATTCAGTATGTTCCATAGATTTAAGAAAAAGGAATGTAACTTTAAACTTGTCACTAATTTCCAATTATAACATTAAAAGCTTAGATGAAAATCCACTATGAGGAACTAGATCCACTCTGAATCAACTCAAATTTCATAGACACTTAATATAATAATCGGTTATATTTATCGAGCATCAGTTAAGTTCAAAACACTGTGCAAAGTGGTCTATTGAATCTTTATAACAAACCTATGAGATGGGAACTGTTATAATCCTTACTTTGTAGATGTGAAAAAAAGGGAGGCACAAACAGGTTAGGCAATTAGCCCCAAATCACAAAATATTAAGACACATAAATAGAACATAAACCCAGTTTTTCAACTCTAGAGCACCACTTAAAAATCTTTTATTTATAACAGTAATAAATGTGCATAGGTTAGAAATAAAATAACTACAAATCTTGTAATTATGTTGAACATTTAATTTGTGCACTTTTGAGAACAAAAGGAGCTTGCTGACTGGATAGGGCACTGGGAAAACAGGCATAAAACAGGACATTTTTGAGAAAAGTCAGATGTACGGTCATCAGATTTAAGCAGTCCCTGTCCACAATATCCCTTGTTCCCCAATTCTTGCTTCTCAGAGGCAATTATTTTAAACTCTTTCTGCTGCCTTTTTAAAGAGTATTTTATATTTGGGAGCTCTTATTTTCAGGAATTGTACTGAGAACTATTTATCCAAATAACATTCAATACTGTAAATTCTTGATTTTTAAATTTTAGTTATTATATATATTGATTTCTACTATGGAACACAAGACTTTTGCTCTTATACTTTCTGACTAAACATACTTTCCCTACCTTCATTCTCCAACTTTTTTTGGTTAAATAATTTTATGTTTATATTATTAAGACTATATAAATTTGACCCACATATAATAATCTATTACATTTTCATAATCTACTTACTGTTTTTCCCAGAGTTAACCATCTTATGTGTTCATTTTTGCTTAGTTATCTATGTACCTGCTCACATCCAACCCCAACCTTTCTTTCTAAACTCTGAAAGTTCCTCTTGTTACTGTCAAACCTCATAGATAATAGATAAGTTCTACTTTTTTCCCTTAGAAACATTCCTTGTTTCTCTATCTTCCTGATCCAGTATGACTGATTGCTTTCAAAATTGGTAATTATAAATAAAGCTGCTATAAATATCTGTGTGCAGGCTTCTGTGTCTACATGCTTTCACTCATTTGGGTAAATACCAAGGAGCACAATCCTGAATTGTGTGGTAAGAGAGTATGTTTACTTTTGTAAGAAACTACCAAACTGTCTTCCAAACTGTCCATTTTGCATCCCCACCCACAACGAATGAGCATTCCTGTTGCTCCACATACTCACTAGCCTCTGGTATTGTCAGTGTTCTGGATTTTGGCTAATCTAATAGGTGTGTATTGGTATCTCAGTTTTGTTTTAATGTACATTTCCATGATGACACGTGGTGTGGAGCATCTTTTCATATACATATTTGCTGTCTATTTTTCTTCTTTAATGGGGTGTCTGCTAAGGTCTTTGGCTTGTTTAAAAATGGGATTTAAAAATTATTATTATTACTATTATTATTAATCTTAAGAGTTTGGGGTATATTTCATATACCAGTTCTTCATCAGATATATCTTTTGCAAATACTTTCTCTCAGTCTGTGGCTTGTCTTTTCATTCTCTTAACAGTGTCTCACAAAGCTAAGGTTTTTAATTTTAATGAAGTCCAGCTTATCAATTATTTCATTCATGGATGATGCCATTGGTGTTGTATCTAAAAAGTCCTCACAAGCCCAAGGTCATCTAGATTTTCTCCTATGTTGTCTTCATATCTCCTGTAAAATTAGGAGTTTCATAGTTTTGTTTTACATTTACATCTATCATCCATTTGAATTAATTTTTGTGAAGGGGTCTGTGTCTAGATTCATTTTGTTGCATATGGATACCCAGCTGTTCCAGCATCATTTGCTAAAAAGACTGTATTTGTTCGATTGTATTGTCTTTGCTCCTTTGTCAAGAATCAGTTGACTATATTTGTGTGGGTCTATTTCTGGGCTCAATATTCTTTTCTACTAACCTGTTTGCCTGTTCTTTCACCAATACCACACTGTCTTGACTACTGTAGCTTTAGAATAAGTCTTCAAGTTGGATAGTGTCAGTCCTCCAACTTTGTTCTTCTCCTTCAATATTGTGTTGGTTATTCTGGGTTATTTGTCTCTCTACATAAACTTTAAGATCAGATATCCACAAAATAATTTGCTGAGATTTTTATTGGAATCACATTTAATCTATTTGTCAAGTTAAGGAGAACTGACATTTTGACAATATTGAGTCTTCTTGTCCATGAACATGGAATAGCTCTCCAATTTTTAGTTCCTTGATTTCTTTCATCAGAGTTTTGTAGTTTTTCTCATATAAATCTTGTATATATTTTATTAGATTTATACTTAAGTATTTCATTTTGGGGGCTATTAATACAAATGGTGTTGTATTTTTAACTTCAAATTCCAGTTGCTCATTGCTGGTACATAGGAAAGTGAATAACTTCTGCACATTAACTTTGCTATAACCTTGCTATAATCACTTATTAGTTCCAGGAGTTTTTTTGTTGATTATTTGGGATTTTCTACATTGGCAATCATGTCATTTATGAACAAAGACAGCTTTATTTATACCTTCTCAATCTGTGTACCTTTTATTTTATTTTCTTCTCTAATTACATTAGCTAGGACTTCCAGTACTTCTAGTATTGTTGAAAAGCAGCAGTGAGAGCGGACATCTTTATCTTGTTCTTGACCTTAGTGGAAAAGCTTCTAACTTTTCACTGTTAGACATGATGTTAGCTATAGGTTTTCCTTTAGATTTTCTTTATGAAATTGAAGAAGTTCTCCTTTATTCCTAGTTTGCTGTTATTGGATTTTGTCAAATATTTTTTCTTTTGCATCTATTGATATGAACATGTGATTTTTCTTCTTTAGCCTGTTAAGGTAATGGATTTTATTAATTTTTAAATGTTGAACCAGCTTTACATTCCTGGAATAAATCCCACTTGGTCATGGTGTATAATTCTTTTTATACATTGGATTCACTTTACTAATATTTTGTTGAGGATTTTTGCATCTATCTTCATGGGATATATTGGTCTGTAGATTTTATTTTCTTATAATGTTTTTGTCTGGTTTTGTTATTAGGGTAGTGCTGGCATAGGTCCAATGTTCCACTTTGTTTTTCTTGAGAAAAAGTGTTTTCTTCTTGCGGCTGGTGACATTCACCTCAACTTCTGCAGAAAGGGAGATGGGGTTAACCTGAACTTTGAAGGAGCAAAAGGGAAGAAGGCAGTAGAGTGTGGTGGCCAAGAATGCAGGCTTAGGATTCAAATGAGACCATGTACAAGTCCTGCTGTACACCTTACTGGCTCTCTGACCTTGAGTAAGTTACTGAACCTCTCTAAGTCTCAGTCTCCTCATCTGTGAAGTGAATACAGTAATAATACCTGTCTCATAAACTTGTCAGGAGGATTATTGAGATAAAGAGGATAAAATACATAGAATGAGTGCCCAACCCTCAGTATTTGATAAATTGTTTTAAAAAGGCAAAGGGCAATCCTTTTAGATGGATGAAGAACATTGAAATAATGACCAGAATAGCAGTGGTTTAAAGAAGAATGTGCCATGAAGGTATTTAATTAAGCCAAAGGAATATGTGAAGAGTCTTTTAGTAACTGATAGGACTGTGCAAGGACATAGGCGATAAATTAAAAGTTAACTTTTTTCCTGGTCTCCTACACAGCTGGAGCTGAGCCTCCAGGAAGCCTACCTGACTCTTCATCTTATAGCCCATCAGTTGGGTTTTCCCCTTATGTGCTCCTGTAATAGTGTGTACTTTCCATATCCTAGCAGTTACCATATTATATTGAAACTTGTCAGAATACTCTGCTAAGTACTAGTCTTCTCGATGTCGTGATTCATGAATGTCTATTAATAGTGCCAGTGCCTGGCACATCATAGGCACTCAATAAATCCTGGTCAACTAAATGAGTGAGTAAATGAGAATACACTAGAATAGTAGCCGGTAGAAGGCTTTGAATCAATACTGCATTTATGGTACATATATGGTATAAGATATACTATGTTTGGGGACCTGAAATACAGTTCCACAACATTATACTTCTTAATACTCAGTGATACGATAATAAAATAGAACATGTAACAGTGGGTCTAGCCTGGTGTCTCTCACGCATGTAGTAAATATGTGTCTGATTTGGAAAATATAGATAGAGCTAGGGCTTATTCAACAAATGTCCTAAAAATTCTTAGTGTTTGGGATGAGGGGCTGGCAGGGGGTGAGGGAATAGTGGCAGCAGTGGATGTTTTGTTTACAGTCCAGTAAAATTTTGAAAACTGTCTCTAAATTTGGGGAGATTGACTTGAAATGATGGGCTTTCTTTTGGCAAGCCTGTTTTTAATTAAATGGCATTTTCTTTGGTCATCTCTTGACTTTGTTATAGTAGTCTAACTTTTTAAAAAATTGGCTATAAGATAATTTTTCAAAAAATTGCCAGTTCAGTATGAATTAATGATTTCCAACCTTGCTATTACAAAGGAAAATGTGCAACTAGTGTGGGACAGTTATAATTTTGAAAAACTGCTTGGAATCACTGAGTTCCATTGTTCTCTTACCTGTTCATAGTCTTATTTTAAGTTTGAGTGAGTTAAACTATCTGATTTTGTTTTAGACACACCTGAGTGAAATACGTGCTGAGCTGTGGACTGCTCTTACTTGTGAACATAATTTCTGCTTTCCTCAGCCTCATTGCTTTCTAGGTCTTTTCTTTTTTTCTCTACTCATTCCTACAATGTTTCCTTATCTTTTCAATATGCTGCATCTTACTATTTCTTTCACCTAAATTTAATTGACGCTCATCTTATAAAAAGAAAAAAAAACTGTTATCCATTTACAAAAATACATTTTTTCCTCTTTTTTTCTATGTGAACGCCTTATTCAATTCCATCACATTTTGCTAAGGTGTTAAGAGGTTGCTTACTTAGCCCGTGTCATTCCCTTTTGACTAACTATCAAATGGATAGTTATATTTTTAGTCTACTTTTGCATGGCCCAGGTTTTTAAAATATGGTATTTAATTAATACCACTCCAACTCTATTCTACATTTCTAGTCTAAATAAATATTGAAGTTATAACCACAGCTTATAATCCAGTACTGGAAAGTCTAGGAAACATAGAAAGCTGGAAAACTGTGTGTGTGTGTGTGTGTGTGTGTGTGTGTGTGTGCAGTACACATATATAAAGCAATGACATGCAATATATCTGTAGCTCATTTAAAACTTTGGTGTTGCCTACATCACCTACATGTCCTGTATATCTGTATAAGATCATATTGAGCCTGTGTGTGATATTTGGCATTGATATTGCCAAAGTCCTGATTTGAATTCTTTCCAGAAATGTTAAAGTTTGAGTTTATTGTTTTAAGTTAATGAGTATGCCTTTAACTCAAGGCAAAGACAAGGGTTGAAACCAGATTATGTGGCCTTAAACCACACAACTATTTCCCTTGTGAAATTTTTTGCTGTTTGAGTTTAGTTTATATAAAATAATCAAAACACTCTGTAGGAACTATAAGCTTCTAAAGTGTTTTATCCCCACAGAGCAGTTTAGATCATGTGTGGCAGTCCGGAACTTGGAAAGTGGTTGACTTAATTTATTGTAAGCATTAGAAATCAAAATTAGCATTAAAAATCAACCCCTTGTGACTTCCCCCCTCCCTGAGTTGAGCTTACATAAAACAATCTAAAACACTATAGGTTTCATCAGCTTTTGGTGAACTTTTTTTGGATGTATAATGGTATAAAATGGTTTGGAATCAAACTTGAATTATTGATACTTCTACTTAACTCTGAAAGTCATTAAAACATAGAGACCTGTAGACTTTTATTGATAAACATTTTGATTACAATTTTATTTTAGAGGAAAATTCTTAATTTCCATGTTGGTGTACTTGTTGGCTTCCAGGAAGATCTTATCAGTCATCCTAATCAGGGCTAAACATAGATTTTAAAGTGTTTTTTCTTTTTGTAGTTTTCTGTTGAGAAGTGAATGTGTTCTCTGTCTTTTCCAATAGAAACTTAGTATATGAGAAACTTGTATATTGTGTGAGCATTTACATATGCATAGAATAATTGATTTATTATAAAACTAAAGTTAGCACAGGACAGTGGAAGCTTAAAAAGGCTGTTTCCTAATAACTTTAGCTTATTCAAGAGAGCATTACTTCAAAAGCAAAACAAAACAAACACATAAAAGATGGATTTTACTTCCTAGGGTTTTAAAATACATCAAATCCTCTATAGTAAATAAATTATGTTGTTAGTTAATAAATCATATAACAGAAGTGGCATATAATTTTCTACAAATGAAATTTGCATATCCATATAAATGTTTTAGTGTCTTTTTTTGTATATTACTTTTTTCACCAGAAGAATAAATAAAAAGACCAACTTTTCTAAAATAAATACTGGAAAAAAAAAGGATTGGTAACTGTAAAGGCAATGAAATATAACATGGGATGAAAATGTCTATACTTATTATTGATCCCTTTTGAGAAACAACTGGCCATTTTAAGGTAACAACTCTATTTTTGGAATATTATGTTTGCTTTATGAAATCTACAACCATTTCTATTTTCCTCTTAGTACAGCAATTTAGTAAACTGTAATTTACTGCAATTTGTGTGAACGAAGACTGTAGATTATATTCTGCTGTTAATATTCCCAAATACAAATTTATATCAACAAATCCAGAGGTGGCACATGTCCAAATTCAATGACTTATGCTTAAGAAAGCAATAGTTGATTATAGTTTTAAAAGGTAGTATATTTTCCAGGCATTCAAACACAAAGCAGCCTTCCAACAGTAATCTGGGGTTTGTACCAAATGAAGGCATCTTGCTGAAATGTCTGTGGGACCTCTTTGAGGCTTGGTGTTCATTAGGATGTGCATGCAGAACAATTTACTGTTCAGGGGACTGACTAGTACAGTATGAAAGCAAAGCAGTCACTAATGGCGTAGCCCCTCGAACCCCCTCCTCCAAAAAAAAATTCAGACTATGTATTTGCTAATAGATTGAAGAGTAAATGTTCATTATGATAGATATATACTCTAAATTATGTACCTGAGTACAATATGGAGTTATAGGGAAGAAGAGACACTTGGTTTTGATGTTTGTTCAAAGGATACAGAAAGATTGTCTGAGCCTCCAGATTAACTCCTATATCAGTTACCTGCATCACTTGACAGTGTATTCATAAAAATTCATCCTATGGGTTAAAACATTATCTCCAGAAATAAGATTACCTTATAGAGTTTTTAATTCACGTCAATAATTTTATATATTTTTCCCCATTACTTTATAATTTATAAAGTTCTTTATAATAATTCTGTGGGCCATTGTCCTTTTTCAGAAATTCTTTATGGGGCTTATTTATGCAAGAAAAAATATATGGCACTCTGCAAGTACTCTCTCTGTGAATGGCCTCAATGATATATATAAGAAACTCTGTCAACTAGATACTTCCTACAGTTAGAATTATTTCATTTTTGTCATTAATAAGTATTCTTTTAGAACTGGAGGATCTGAAGCCAGATCCTGGGTTAGACTCTATTTCTTACTAGTTCTGTGACCCTGGGCAATTTCCTCATCTGTTGATAGTCATAATAATAGCAGCTACCTCATAGATTGTTGTAAGAATTACATAAATAAATACATGTCAAGATCTTAGAACAGTGCCTGGTCAGAGTAAGCTTTCAATGAAGTTTTTAGTTATTATTGCAATTCACAGAAAGTTATAATCAGGGCATGCCACAAAAAGTGTAGATATAATTGAAAAGACTGCACAAAAAATTGTGAAGTTTTAACTTATAGTAACTATTAGTTACTGTATTAGTGATTATTGTATAGTAATATAGATGTAGTTTAATAATTTTTATTCTGTAAAGATGTTTCTTAACAAAGTATCAGTTGCTTCTATCATCTTCTTTCTCATCCTTGAGTAAGTAAAAGTCAAGTCTTTTCCCTGAAAACCTACAGAATCCCAAGAGAAATATTTATGTAGTAAGCTGTTCGAAAGACCAGGTACCAGGAGATGTAGGAAATAAAACAAAGGGAGACTGGGCAAGAGTTGAGAGGACAGAGTTAGAAAAGGGGATGTTTGATCTACAGAAGGTTCTGGGAAACTCAGACATGAGGAGAAAAATTACCATATTCTTTTTTTGTTCGAGGCAATTAGTTTATTTCTCATCAATATTATATGAAGATGATAGAAGCTATTTAAGGTCAGCTAAAAGAAAATAATGCAGTTGCTTATTTTTCTGAATTTTTATTCTGTCTTTCCTTCCCAGTTGTTTCTGTTTCTTGAACATTCCATGCTCTCTCTTGCCTTTTGAAAGGTAGAGCTTTCCACATACTGTACCCATTTTGCTAAAAACTCCCAAACTCTTCCTTTGCCAGGTTAGCTTCTCCCATCTCTCAAGTCTCTGTTTAAATGTCTCATCCTTGGGATACATTACCTTACCCCTAGATCAGGTTAAATTCCCTGTTATATGCCTCATAGAACCTTCAGAACCTCCCCTTTGTCACACTATTTTGCACCTCTCTAATGTTGCCTTCTTTTCTAGATTGTAAATTCCATGGGAGCACAGCCTTCATCTCTGGGGTTCTGGAAAAAGTACTCTATCTTGATTTGGATAAATCATATAAATTCATTGAACAGAACATCTAAAATCAGTGCACTTTTATTCTATGCAGGTTATGCCTCAATACATAAGAATGAAAAATGAAAAATGAGGCACTTATCTGGTTATTTAAGCTGCACAATACCAAACCTTGAGGTTAGGTTGAACAGTGAATTATTAGAAAAGTTCTCCCTTTACTGAGTTGAAATATGCACTACTATAATTTTCATCTGTTGGCTGTATATCTGTTCTCTGAGACAACATTAAATAATACTATTTTTCTTTTTACATGATGCCTTTTAAAATATTTGATGAGAGCATTCATGTTCCAGGCTAATCTCAACCATTCCTCTCCTGACAGTTTAATTTCCTAATCATCTTGGTCTTTCTCCAGCAGATGTTCTCTAGTTTATTAATGTCCTTCAAAATACAGTACCTAGAACTGAACTCTGCATTCCTAGTATTCTGACCAATGCAGAGTACAGCTTGCTATCACTTCTCTTGAAATGCATATTTTGCTACTATTAAACAGACTAAAAGACTTTCATTAATTCTGTTTAGCATTATCTCTTCTCATACTAAGACTCCTTTTCAACTCCACTTAAGAATCACCATTAAACTAGATTCCTTCCATTTGTATTTGCATAATTCATTTTTTAAGCCTAATTCAGGCCATTGCATCCTGTTGACTTAAGGCAATAATAGGTTCCAATTTATTCTATCCCAAATTACATTCTCTCTCTGTTTCATAAGTTTGTTATAAAGATTAAATATGATTGTGCCTATAAAATGTGTATTATATGTAAATTTAAAGAAAATTATTGTCAAGATAATTGTGAAACCTAAGTCTTTCATCATTCCATGTTGTTTATTAAAAATAAATATAAAAAGTGCAGGGACAGAGTCCTATAGCATAACTCCCTTTCAAGTTGACATCCATCAACACTTTTTGTCCTACTTGTTTAATCATTATTAACAGAAATGTAGCCTAATGCCATATGAAAAATCAAAATATATTACGGAGCATATAGAAACAAGGTCAAGTTGAATAGTTTGTATTTTTTGCTGTCATCTCTTAACATATAATTAACTCCTTAAGCAGTAATCCTATGCAGTCTTAAATACTACAGCTTTATAATACATTTTTTTATCTGGGAGATCTTGGTTGTCCTTGGCCCTGTGTACACTACTGAATATGCTATTCTAGTCCTGCACATGCGCACACATGCACACACACACACAATCTGTTTAGGATTTTGACTGGGATTGCTTTGAGTCTATAGATCAATTGAGAGAGAATTGATGTCTTTAAAATAATGTCTTTCCATTTATTTAGATTCTCTTTGTCTTTCAGTAAAGTGTATACTTTTTCTATAAAGGTCTTCTACATCTTCCTATGTATGTTGTATTTTTGTACTTTTTTAAGAGTTATGTATGTTAAAATATAATTTTCTAACTTTTTGCTAGTATATAGAAATCTAATTGGTTTTTGTTTATAGATTTTGTATCCACTAACCTTGAAAACTCTAATTAATTATAACATTTTTAGATTTCTGATTATCTTACATACCAGGCCATGCCATCTGTGAATAATGACAGTTCTGTTTCTTCTTTTCCAATCCTCTTAACATTTATTTCTATGTCCTCCTACCCCAACTCATCTACTTGCCCTCCCTCCTCCAGTCTACCACTCTCCTGAATCTTGTTTTCAATCATTTCTTTAATGTCTTAAAATATTGTTTTATCATACATATGTATTCCTTTAAAAGAACATTTTAATTTTAATTGCTATTTACTTTATAAGAAAGATACTGTATTGTATATAATATTCTGGGACTTAAAATCAATATTGTATTGCTTCATTCATATTGCTGCATAAATAAAACATAGGTGAATACCTTCTTGATCTTGGTGTAGGGAATGATTTTCAGCAAGACTATATAAAATTAATATCTCTTTTTATCAAAGAAACTTTAAATAAAGTAAAAATACATATTACAGAAAGCAGGGACTTGAACAGATATTCGTATACCAATGTTCACAGCAACATTATTCAAAATAACCAAAAGGTGGAAACAATCCAAATGGCCATCAACTGATGAATGGATAAATAAAATGTGGTATATACATTCAATGGAATATTATTGTACGGTATGAATGAGCTTTGAAAACATTATGGCACATGAAATAAGGCAGGCACAAAAGGAAAAATATTATATGATTCCATTTATATGAGTTACCTAGAACAAGGAAATTCATAGAGACAGAAAGGAGAATAGTGGTTAGGAAGGGCAGGGGGAGGAGGGAATGGGGAGTTATTGTTTAATGGGTACATGGTTGCAGTTTGAGGTAATGAAAAAGTTCTAGAGATGAATAGTAGTGATGCTTGCACAACAATGTGAATATACTTAATGCCACTTAAGTGTACACTTAAAAATGGTTTAAAAAAAGTAAATTTTATGTTTTATATACTTTACCATAATACAAAAATTATGTTTCAAATTGGGAGATGGTATTTATAGCAGCTATAACTTTCAAGGCATTAAAATCAAGAATATGAAAGAACTATGAGAAAAGGATAAACAACTCAATAGAAAAATGAGCAAAACCCATAAAAAAGGGAAAATCATGTCTGATACACACATGAAGAGATATTAAACCTAGTTATGATAGGGAAATACAACTCAAACCACAGGGAGGTGTCATTTGACGTTCACATGTCATATTCATTTGGAAAATATTAAAAAGTCCGACAACCCAGGTGTTGAAGGGAATGTAGACTATCTCTTAATTATTGCTGGAATATAAACAGTATAACAACTTCAGTTGTTCACAAACCCTACACTTCAACAAGTCTATTCTTTAATATTTACCTGAGAGAACTCTTAAATTTTACTATGGAGAAATGTATAATAAAGTCTGTAGCAACTTTATAATAAAAACTTGGAAAATCCAAATGTTCCCTGAAAGAGAATAGGTAACTATATTTTTGATATATTCAAACAGTGTACTATCATTTGGCAGTCAAACTAAATGAATCACAGCCACCTTAAAATACAGATAAACCTTTCAAACTTCTTGTGATATATGCTTTGCTCATGAAATTTCAGTACTTCATCTTATTTAATATGTGTATTTAAGGCTATAAATTTTCTTTCTAAGTGCAATCTTAGCTGCATCTCATATGTTTTGGTATCTAGTACTTTTGATACTGCCCAATTCAAAATATTTTCTTATATTTATAATTCTTTATTTTAATAATACGTTATTTAAAAGTCTGTATCTTCATTTCTGAACAGTTTTTTTCTACTTTAAAAAATTGATTTTTAGCTTAATTGCAAATAACAGTGTCTATATAATTTCATTCCTTTAAAATGTGCTGTGCTGTGTCTTATATCGCATTAAATGTTCAATTTCCTCAAATGTTTGGAAGAATGTATATTTTACATGTCTTTTATACGGTATTCAGCATATGTCATTTAGGTTACTTTTGTTAATTATTTTGTTGAAATAATATTTTACTAATTTTTAGTCTGCTTAATCTTTCAATAATTGAAAGAATTGTTTTAAAATCTCCCACTATGATTATGAAGTTCTCTATTTGTTTAGTTCTGTCACTTTTTTCCCCTTATTTATTTTGAGGCTCTGTGCAATATATAAGAATTGACAGGGCTTCCCTGGTGGCGCAGTGGTTGAGAGTCCGCCTGCCGATGCAGGGGACACGGGTTTGTGCCCCGCTCCGGGAAGATCCCACATGCCACAGAATGGCTGGGCCCGTGAGCCATGGCTGCTGATCCTGCGTTTCCGGAGCCTGTGCTCCGCAACGGGAGAGGCCACAACAGTAAGAGGCCCGCGTACCGCAAAAAATAAAAAATAAAAGAATTGACAGTTGTTACATAGCTTTCTTTATAATCTAGGAAAGCTTTTGACTTAAAACCTATTTTATCTTATAGTAATATAGCTATACCAGCTTTCTATTCATGAGTATTTCCATGGCACTCTTTGACCCATACTTTTTACTTACAATTTTTCTATACCTTCATATTTTAGAGAGATCTTCTGTGAAAAGCATTTACCCCTCTTGTGCCTTTTAGTCTTCTTTCTTGCTGTTTTTGGGTTAAATTTTTTAAAAAATCGATACATGTTTCCTTTGGCTAGTTTAGAAGCTATAGCCAGTCTTTCTAGTCTTTAAGTGGTTACCATGGAAGTTACGACATGAATACTTATCAATGTTTAAAATTAGTACTTTTATTATTCTCCTGGAGTTTAAGGAACTTATGACACTTTAACTACAACACCTCACTCTCAACTTTTCATTTATTGCTGTTGTGAATTTTCCATCTTTTAAATATTCACATGCTATTGTAACTATTGTTTTATATAGTCAAAGTTACTTTATATTTACTTTCATATTTACTACTTTCTTTATTCTCATTCTTTCCTGCATATCTCATCTTCCATCTTCTGCCTGAAGAATATCTTTTAGAAAATATGTCTTTTCTCTCTGGTAGTTTCTAAGAAATCACAAGTTTCATTGTTTGTGTCTGTGGGTGTGGGTGTGTTTATTTTTCCTTTTATACTGCTTTACTTTTGGAGAGTGCATTTTCAATCTGAGGGACTTGTCTTATGTTATGGAAGATTCCCAGCTATTGCTTTTTTTGATAATTCCTCTTCTTAATGTTTTTGCATTTTATTCTTCAGAGACTTCTTTTGAAGTGTCTCAATTCTACAGGATTTGTATTTTATCTTTTAAAATTTACATTTCTTTATCTCTCTGTGCTTTATTAGATGATTTCCTCAGATCTTTCATCAAATTCATTCTGGCTCTAGCCAGTTCATTGTGCCATCTACTGAGGCTTTTATTTCAACGTATATTTTTAATTTCAAAGATTTTCAGTTGCTCTTTAATATATCTATCTGTATGTTTACAAATTTGTCTTTAGTTCCTTTGTCTGTTTGAGGAGTTCAAATACACTTAATTTAAAATCCTCTTCAGATTTTGTCATTATCTCTATTTCCTTGAGTGTAAAATATCCCACTTATTCATTTATTCATTGCACTGGAATTCTTCACTGCTTCCTGACTTCTTCTTAGAAAATAGGTTTTTGAAATTTTTTTCCTCAGGCTTATTTACTTGTCAGGTGGTTTCAAGCTTGTCTCAGCTCAGCTCTCCAGGTTAAATGATTCCAAATCAGATTTTACCTTAGCAGCTTGAGGCATGGTTTGCTCAGTCATCACGACTCAGGCTACTATAACCAAATACACTAAGACCTTAAAATCCAACGTGTGTGGGGAGGGTTTCCCCGCACCAACATGCAATTCTCTGACACCAGACGGATGTCCTACAATTCAACTCAATTCTGACACTATCTACCAGGAGTTAGCGTCACATCCCACAGGTTAAGGGCTCAGAGGCACAAGACTGCCTCCCTTCCCCCCCCCTTCAGGTGCCAGTTTCAAATCCAGGTTGTCACCTATGCTTCTGACCTACCGGCTATAGGCCAGAGGTGCCCAGGACTCCCTCCTTGGGTTCAATTAATTTGCTAGAGCGGCTCACAGAACTCAGAGAAACGTTGCACTGATTAGATCAGGAACAGCCAGGTGGAAGAGATGCAGAGGGCAAGGTATAGGGAAAGAGTGAGGAGCTTCCATGCCCTTTCCAAGTGCATCACTCTCTCCGAATCTCCACATGTTCACCAACCCTGAGGCTCTCCAAACCCCATCCTTTTGGTATTCTATGGAGGCTTTACTACATAAACATGCTTAATTAAATCATGGGCTATTGGTGATTGATTCAACTTTGAGACCAGTCCCTCTTCCCTTTTCAAGGGTCGGGGGATGGAACTGAAAGTTCCAACTCTCTAATAATATGGTTGGTTCTGTTGGTGACCAGCTCCCATCCTTACGTGTGGTCCAGAAGTCATTTACCTCATTAAGTAGTAAATAAGCCATAGTGAGCTATGCACAGTGTGATGAATATAGGTAACAATATTGTACTATACTTATGTAATGTGATAAAAGTCACTATGAAAATCACATTACAATATACAAATGTATCAAAGTAACACATTGTAGGTCTTAAATTTACAAAATGTTACATGTCAAATATATTCAATAAAATGATTAAATTAAATTAAATGTTAAAATTTAAAAAGTCATCTCATTAACATAGCAAAAGACACTTTTTATCACTGTTATCACAGGAAATTCCAAGGGTTTTAGGAGCTCCATGCCAGAAACAGGATGAAGCCTATATATTTCTTATTATAAATCACTGTATTACAGATATAGTTTTTTTTTAATCTTTCCTGGTAAATGCAATATATTTTCAGATGAAATCAGAGGGTCAAAGAGAGTGGGAATAGGTCCAGTTCTTCATATAAAGTATGGTGCTAAATGCCAACTTCTCATGGAAAACCCAATATTCATTTACTCCAATTGTGGGACACATTTATTACCCTATTTAACTGTGGTTTTTGGAAAACCTCTCTCTCCTCACTCATCATATTTTGTCTTGTTTGTGATCTAAAATCTATAGCTCCCACTTGCCATTCTGAATTTCTTCTTCATCTTAGGCCATGGAGATTTTCTTCTTGTTTTGAGTATGTCTAAATGTTTTCAAACTTGTGTTTATATTTTACTTATATATTTCAAGTGAGGAGACTTCATTATGTTCTCACGTTTTCTTGGAGACTGAATTCAAGAAATCTGTTGAATTTCATTTGGTCTGAAAGTTTGGAAATATATATGATCACAGAAATCCCTATCTATGCAATATCCATTAATATCTTATGGAACTCATATAGCACATGTTCAGAAACTCCAATCTAGGGTAAGTATATGTTTAAATAGACTCCCAGATGACTGTGGTATGAAAATGGGGCAGAATCATTGCAACTTTGAGACCAAACACTTGAGTATAAATCCTGGCTGTTCTATCGTTAACAGTGTGGTGTTGGGTGTTATTTATCTTCACCAGTTTTTCAGTTTCCTCATATGTTAAATGGGGACAATAAGAATTTTGAGAGTAGTTGTAAGGATTAAAGTACTGATAGTAGCTTATCCAACCCATTTCTTGACTCCTTTTTATAGAAAAATTTCCATTCCTACACTTCTGCCTTAAACCCATTCTAATATTGATTTTGTCACTGCCACTTCACCAAAATTGCTTTTATCAAGGTCTCCCATAAGATTCACACTTCCAGACCCAGTGGTCAGTTATCAGTCCCAAGTCTTTTGAAGAATCTTCAGCATTTAACAAAGGGGGTCACTCTTATTCTGGGATTTCTTCTTCACTTAGTCTCTAGGTCACCAAGGTTGCCTCTCTTTTTTTTTTTTTTAATTAATTTATTTTATTTATTTTTGGCTGTGTTGGGTCATCGTTGCTGCGTGGGCTTTCTCTAGTTGCAGTGAGCGAGGGCTACTCCTTGCCACGGTGCACAGGCTTCTCATGGTGGTGGCCTCCCCTGCTTCAGGGCATGGGCTCTAGGCGCGTGGGCTTCAGTGGTTGTGGCGCACGGGCTTAGTCGCTCCACGGCATGTGGGATCCTCCTGGACCAGGGCTTGAACACGTGTCCCCTGCATTGGCAGGTGGACTCCCAACCACTGCACCACCAGGGAAGCCCAAGGTTGCCTCTTTGTTCTTCTCCTTGCTCATGGTTACCCTTAGGCTCTTTCCCTGGTTCCTCTTCATCTTCTCAAACTCTAAATATTGACGTGTTGAAGAGTTCACATTTGAGAACTGTTATATGTGTTCATTTCCTAGATAATCTCATCCAGAACTCTATACTATGTGATGACAACTCTCATATTTATATACTGAGTCTCAACCATCCCCCTGAATCCCAGTCTTGTATACTGGACCACCTATTTGATATTTCCACTTATGAGACTTATAGATATGTTATATTTAACACCTATATAGCCAAACTCTTAATTTCTCTCTCCCTCAGTTCTCCCAGTCTTAGTAAATGATAAAGCCATTCTCCCAGCTGCTCAGGGCAAAACTTTGGAGTAATTATTTACTCTCTTCTTTCTTTAACACTTAGGGCCAACTTCATGGATATATGACCTGTGCAGTCAACAGGACCGTGCCCTTAGGAGACTCCCATGCTTAGTTTAATGCTATTGTGTTGTCATCTCAAAATTATTATTATTTTTTTCATTATTTAGAGAATATTAGTTTCTGTAATCAAACTCACATTGATAAGACCTTACATATTTAATACAGTGTTTTACTCTTGTACAAATGGAAAAAAATATGCTTGTTTCTAGACCAATATGGCTGTTAATTTCTATACAGTGCCACCTCAACATAGTACAACTGGGATACTTTTTCCAAAGTTGACAGCAGGCCTAAAGTTTCCAAAAATTCAAATTATACATATATAAGCATACATATTTATGTTTTCGGAAAGACCAATATGTTATACATTAGTAGCAGCATCGGATTTTTGAGGTTCTATAGTCATCTGAACGAAAAATCCAGCACATTCCATTAAAAAGGAAAAAAAAACAAAACCCGAGGAAAAAGCGAAGTTCTGTTACTGTTTTGATATCTGGCACTATTTTAATTAACTTCTCAATCATCATCCAGAAAGAAAACATTCCAGAATAATGGCATTAAAAACAGTGCTGACAAAGCACCATCACTATTGTGTGTTGTAAAGTAGGTACATGATATTTTACATTCACAGAGATATGATACAGTACTGTCCTTCATCTGTAATACTGGAGAATACAATTTAAAAGACATTATTTGAGATTTGATTCCACTTTTCTAGCAGAAGCCCCAAAGGATGGTATGACACTGCTCTGGTAAAGAAATGCACCTTCTTAGATAAGATTTCCTTTCATTAGTGGCACAGTTCTAGGTACTCCCTTCTCTTTGTGAAATTCAGCTAAAAACTATTAAAAACAAACAAAAACAAAAACAATCACTGGATTCATACACTGTTTTCCTTTTTCAAGATTGCCCTAATCTTCTCTGTCTTGGTTTTAGCAACACTGGCTTTGATATATGGGGCCAGTATTTTACAACTTTTTGATGTTTATGATATGTTTCAGAATTCTGTAATTCTGTACCAAGACCACATATTAATGAAGTGTGAGAACAGAATAAATAAAATTTTCAAAAATGCAAGGTGGAAATGCACAACTGTATAGGAAGGTATGAGGTCCTGCAGCAAAACAAGGAATAGACCAAGTAATAGAAAAGTGTAGTACCCAGGGAATAGTATAACCACCATAGAATTGTGTAAGGAAGTCTCAGGATAACGTGGGGTATCAGGCCTAGAAAGCAGCCAGTCCATATTGAAGGACTACAAACAAACTTAATTATATAAAAGAGAATGTGCAACCATTGTATGGTACTTGAGGTGCTGAAGTAGATATTTACAGAGTCATACCAATGTAAGCTGTAACCATTAACTAAAAATTGTAATACAGATATGTGGGGAGGATGGAGAAAGGATGAGATATTAGATAGTTGTGTCTTCATCTGCCAAAACAAAAAGCCAATGGCAAAGATCTGTATGTGATAAATCAAGAAATAGTAGCATTACTCTAGGGTGAAGGAAGAGAGTCTGATTAGATAAGCAAGAATCCTCCCCTTGCCAGTGTCTATGTATCTTCCGTTATGGTCTAGCTAGTGTTGCTTTCTGAAGGTATATCAGTAGGTCTGGATTTGCTCTCGTGAGGCAGTGTTTGATATCAATTATATAACTTCCATGACACAAAGTGTCTCTTAAATCTCTTCTGTGTTACAGTTTTCATTCACCAGCTTTTTTTTTTTAACTTCTTTATTGGAGTATAATTTCTTTACAATGGTGTGTTAGTTTCTGCTTATAACAAAGTGAATCACTTATACATATACATATATCCCCGTATCACTTCCCTCTTGCATATCCCTCCCTCCCACCCTCCCTATCCCACCACTCTAGGTGGTCACAAAGAACCGAGCTGATCTCCCTCTGCTATGCGGCTGCTTCTCACTAGCTATCTATTTTACGTTTGGTAGTGTATATATGTCCATGCCACTCTCTCACTTTGTCACAGCTTACCCTTCCCCCTCCCCATGTCATCAAGTCCATTCTCTAGTAGGTCTGCATCTTTATTCACGTCTAACCCCTAGGTTCTTCATAACCTTTTTTTATGTTTATTTTTTGATTCTGTATATATGTGTTAGCATACGGTATTTGTTTTTCTCTTTCTGACTTACTTCACTCTGTATGACAGTCTCTATGTCCATCCACCTCACTACAAATAACTCAGTTTCATTCCTTTTTACGGCTGAGTAACATTCCATTGTATATATGTGCCACATCTACTTTATGCATTCGTCTTTTGATAGACACTTAGGTTGCTTCCATGTCCCTGGCTATTGTAAATAGGGCTGCAATGAACATTTTCGTACATGACTCTTTTTGAATTATGGTTTTCTCAGGGTATATGCCCAATAGTGGGATTGCTGGCTTGTATGGTAGTTGCATTTTTAGTTTTTTAAGGAACGTCCATACTGTTCTCCATAGTGGCTGTATCCATTTACATTCCCACCAACAGTGCAGGAGGGTTCCCTTTTCTCCACACCCTCTCCAGCATTTATTGTTTGCAGATTTTTTGATGATGGCCATTCTGACTGGTGTGAGATGATATCTCATTGTAGTTTTGATTTGCATTTCTCTAAAGATTAATGATGTTGAGCATTCTTTCATGTGTCTGTTGGCAATCTGTATATCTTCTTTGGAGAAGTGCCTACTTAGATCTACTGCCCACTTTTGGATTGGATTGTTTGTTTTTTTGTTATTGAGCTGCATGAGCTCCTTGTAAAGTTTGGAGATTAATCCTTTGTCAGTTGCTTTGTTTGCAAATATTTTCTCCCATTCTGAGGGTTGTCTTTTGGTCTTGTTTATGGTTTCCTTTGCTGTGCAAAAGATTTTAAGTTTCATTAGGTCCCTTTGTTTATTTTTATTTCCATTTCTCTAGGAAGTGGGTCAATAAGGACCTTGCTGTGATTTATGTCATAGAGTGTTCTGCCTATGTTTTCCTCTTAAGAGTTTGGTGGTGTCTGGCCTTACAATTAGGTCTTTAATCCATTTAGAGTTTATTTCTGTGTATGGTGTTAGGGAGTGTTCTAATTTCATTCTTTTACATGTAGCTGTCCAGTTTTCCCAGCACCACTTATTGAAGAGGCTGTTTTTCTCCACTGTATATTCTTGCCTCCTTTATCAAAGAAAAAGTGACCATATGTGCATGGGTTTATCTCTGGACTTTCTATCCTGTTCCATTGATTTATATTTCTGTTTTTGTGCCAGTACCATACTGTCTTGATTACTGTAGCTTTGTAGTATAGTCTGAAGTCAGGGAGCCTGCTTCCTCCAGCTTCGTTTTTCTGTCTCAAGATTGCTTTGGCTATTCGGGCTCTTTTGTGTTTCCATACAAATTGTGAAATTTTTTGTTCTAGTTCTGTGAAAAATGCCAGTGGTAGTTTGATAGGGATTGCACTGAATCTGTAGATTGCTTTGGGTAGTAGAGTCATTTTCACAATGTTGATTCTTCCAATCCAAGAACATGGTATATCTCTCCATCTATTTGTATCATCTTTAATTTATTTCATCAGTGTCTTATAATTTTCTGCATACAGGTCTTTATCTCCTTAGGTAGGTTTATTCTTAAATATTTTTTTCTTTTCGTTGCAATGCTAAATGGGAGTGTTTCCTTAATTTCACTTTCAGATTTTTCATATTAGTGTATAGGAATGCCAGAGATTTCTGTGCATTAATTTTGTATCCTGCTACTTTACCAAATTCATTGATTACCTCTAGTAGTTTTCTGGTAGTATCTTTAGGATTCTCTATGTATAGTGTGATGTCATCTGCAAACAGTGACAGCTTTACTTCTTCTTTTCCGATTTGGATTCGTTTTATTTCTTTTTCTTCTCTGATTGCTGTGCTAAAACTTCCAAAACTATGTTGAATAAGAGTGGTGAGAGTGGGCAACCTTGTCTCGTTCCTGATCTTAGTGGAAATGGTTTCAGTTTCTCACCATTGAGGATGATGTTGGCTGTGGGTTTGTCGTATATGGCCTTTATTATGTTGAACAAAGTTCCCTCTATGCCTATTTTCTGGAGGGTTTTTATGATAAAGTGGTGTTGAATTTTGTCGAATGCTTTCTCTGCATCTATTGAGATGATCATATGGTTTTTCTCCTTCAATTTGTTAATATGGTATATCACATTGATTGATTTGCATATATTGAAGAATCCTTGCATTCTTGGGATAAACCCCACTTGATCAGAGTGTATGATCCTTTAATGTGCTGTTGGATTCTGTTAGCTAGTATTTTGTTGAGGATTTTGCATCTATGTTCATCAGTGATTTTGGCCTGTAGTTTTCTTTCTTTGTAACATCTTTGTCTGGTTTTGGTATCAGAGTGATGGAGTCCTCGTAGAATGAGTTTGGGAGTGTTCCTCCCTCTGCTATATTTTGGAAGAGTTTGAGAAGGATAGGTGTTGGGTCTTCTCTAAATGTGTGATAGAATTCGCCTGTGAAGCCATCTGGTCCTGGGCTTTTGTTTGCTGGAAGATTTTTAATCACAGTTTCAATTTCAGTGCTTGTGATTGGTCTGTTTATATTTTCTATTTCTTCCTGGTTCAGTCTGGCAGGTTGTACATTTCTAAGAACTTGTCCATTTCTTCCAGGTTGTCCATTTTATTGGCATATAGTTGCTTGTAATAATCTTTCATGATCCTTTGTATTTCTGCAATGTCAGCTCTTACTTCTCATTTTTCATTTCTAATTCTACTGATTCGAGTCTTCTTCCTTTTTTTCTTGATGAGTCTGGCTAATGGATTATCAATTTTGTTTGTCTTCTCAAAGAACCAACTCTTTGTTTTATTGATCTTTGCTATCATTTCCTTCATTTCTTTATTTTATTTATTTATTTTTTTGCGGTACGTGGGCCTCTCCCTGTTGTGGCCCCTCCCGCTGCGGAGCACAGGCTCTGGACATGCAGGCTCAGCGGCCATGGCTCACGGGCCTAGCTGCTCCACGGCATGTGGGATCTTCCTGGAACGGGGCACGAACCCATGTCCCCTGCATCGGCAGGCAGACTCTCAACCACTGTGCCACCAGGGAAGCCATCCTTCATTTCTTTTTCATTTATTTCTGATCTGATGTTTATGATTTCTTTCTTGCTGCTAACTGTTGGGTTTTTTTGTTCTTCTTTCTCTAATTGCTTTCGGTGTAAGGTTAGGTTGTTTATTTGAGATTTTTTTTTTTTCTTAAGTTAGGATTGTATTGGTATAAACTTCCCTCTTAGAACTGCTTTTGCTGCATCCCATAGCTTTTGGGTCATCGTATTTTCATTTTCATTTGTTTCTGGGTATGTTTTGATTTCCTCTTTGACTTTTTCAGTGATCTCTTCATTATTAAGTAGTGTGTTGTTTAGCTTCCATGTGTTTGTATTTCTTACAGATTTTTTCCTGTAATTGATATCTAGTCTCATAGCATTGTGGTCGGAAAGGATACTTGATACAATTTCAATTTTCTTAAATTTACCAGGGCTTGATTTGTGACTCAAGATATGATCTATCCTGGGGAATATTCCATGAGCAGTTGAGAAGAAAGTGTATTCTGTTGTTTTTGGATGGAATGTCCTATAAATATCAATTAAGGCCATCTTGTTTCATGTATCATTTAAAGCTTCTGTTTCCTTATTGATTTTCATTTTGGATGATCTGTCCATTGGTGAAAGTGGGGTGTTAAAGTCCCCTACTATGATTGTGTTACTGTCGATTTCCCCTTTTATGGCTGTTAGTATTTGCCTTATATATTGAGGTGCTCCCATGTTGGGTGCATAAATACTTACAATTGTTATATCTTCTTCTTGGATTGATCCCTTGATCATTATGTAGTGTCCTCTTTGTCTCTTATAATAGTCTTTGTTTTAAAGTCTATTTTGTCTGATATGAGAATTGCTACTCCAGCTTTCTTTTGGTTTCCATTTGCATGGAATATCATTTTCCATCCCTTCACTTTCAGTCTGTATGTGTCACTAGGTCTGAAGTGGGTCTCTTGTAGACAGCATATATATGGGTCTTGTTTTTGTATCCATTCAGCCAATCTGTGTCTCTTGGTTGGAGCATTTAATCCATTTATATTTAAGGTAATTATCGATATGTATGTTCCTTTTACCATTTTCTTAATTGTTTTGGGTTTATTATTGTAAGTCTTTTCCTTCTCTTGTGTTTCCTGCCTAGAGAAATTCCTTTAGCATTTGTTGTAAAGCTGGTTTGGTGATGCTGAATTCTCGTAGCTTTTGCTTGTCTGTAAAGGTTCTAATTTCTCTGTGAGATCTCAATGAGGTCCTTGCTGGGTAGAGTAAGGTTGGTTGTAGGTTTTTCTCCTTCATCCATTTAAATATGTCCTGCCAGTCCCTTCTGGCTTGCAGAGTTTCTGCTGAAAGATCAGCTGTTAACCTTATGGGGATTCCCTTATGGGTTATTTGTTGTTTTTCCCTTGCTGCTTTTAATATGTTTCCTTTGTATTTAATTTCTGATAGTTTGATTAATATGTGTCTTTGCATGTTTCTCCTTGGATTTGTCCTGTATGGGACTCTCTGTGCTTCCTGGACTTGATTAACTATTTCCTCTTCCATATTAGGGAAGTTTTCCACTATAATCTCTTCAAATATTTTCTCAGTCCCTTTGTTTTTCTCTTCCTCTGGGGTCCTTATAATTCGAATGTTGGTGCGTTTAATGTTGTCCCAGAGGTCTCTGAGACTTTCCTCAATTCTTTTTCTTCTTTTTTTAAATTCTGCTCTGCAGTAATTTCCACTATTTTATCTTCCAGGTCACTTATCCATTCTTCTTCCTCAGTTATTCTGCTATTGATCCTTTCTAGAGAATTTTTAATTTCATTTATTGTGTTGTTCATCACTGTTTGTTTGCACCTTAGTTCTTCTAGGTCCTTGTTAAATGTTTCTTGTATTTTCTCCATTCTATTTCCAATATTTTGGATCATCTTTACTCTCATAATTCTGAATTCTTTGTCAGGTAGACTGCCTATTTCCTCTTCATTTGTTAGGTCTGGTGGGTTTTTGCCTTGCTCCTTCATCTGCTGTGTGTTTCTCTGTCTTCTCAGTTTGCTTATCTTACTGTGTTTGGTGTCTCCTTTTCGCAGGTTGCAGGTTCGTAGTTCCTGTTGTTGGCGTCTGCCCCCCGTGGCTAAGGTTGGTTCAGTGTTTTGTGTACGCTTCCTGGTGGAGGGAACTAGTGCCTGTGTTCTGGTTGTGAGGCTGGATCTTGTCTTTCTGGTGAGCAGGTCCATGTCTGGTGTTGTGTTTTTGGGTGTCTGTGGCTTTAGGATGATTTTAGGCAGCCTCTGTGCCAATGGATGTGGTTGTGTTCCTGTTTTGGTACTTGTTTGGCATAGGGTGTCCAGCACTGTAGCTTGCTGGTCGTTGAGTGGAGCTGGGTCTTGGAGTTGAGATGGAGATCTCTGGGAGATTTTCACCGTTTGATATCACATGGAGCTGGGAGGTCTCTTGTGGACCAGTGTCCTGAAGTTGGCTCTCCCACCTCAGTGGCACAGCCCTGACATCTGGCTGGAGCATCAGGAGCCTGTCTTCCAAACGGCTCATAATAAAAGGGGGAAAAAAAAAGAAGGAAAGGAGAAGATAAAATGAAATAAAATAAAATTAAGTAAAATAAAATAATTAAAATAAAAAATTTTTAAGAAAAAAATTTTATGTAATAAAAAAATTAAAAAAAAAACGGACAGACGGATCTCTAGGACAAGTGGTAAAAGCAAAGCTATACAGACAAAATCACAAACAGAAGCATACAGGTACACACTCACAAAAAGAGAAAAAGAGAAAAATATATATATATCATTGCTCCCAATGTCCACCTCCTTAATTTGGGATGATTCATTGTCTATTCAGGTATTCCACAGTTGCAGGGTATATCAAGTTGATTGTGGAGATTTAATCCACTGCTCCTGAGGCTGCTGGGAGAGATTTCCCTTTCTCTTCTTTGTTCGCACAGCTCCCAGGGTTCAGCTTTGGATTTGGACCCGCCTCTCTGTGTAGGTCGCCTGAGGGCGTCTGTTCTTCGCTCAGACAGGTCGGGGTTAAAGGAGCCACTGATTCAGGGGCTCCAGCTCACTCAGGCCGGGGGTGGGGAGGGAGGGGTATCTATGCGGGGCGAGCCTGCGGCGACAGAGGCCGACGTGACGTTGCACCAGCCTGAGGCACGCCGTGCGTTCTCCCGGGGAAGTTGTCCCTGGATCCCGGGACGCTGGCAGGGCCGGGCTGCACAGGCTCCCGGGAGGGGAGGTGTGGATAGTGACCTGTGCTCGCACACAGGCTTCTTGGTGGCTGCAGCAGCAGCCTTAGCGTCTCATGCCTGTCTCTGGGGTCCGCGCTGACAGCCACGGCTTGCGCCCGTCTCTGGAGCTCGTTTAGGCGGTGCACTGAATCCCCTCTCCTCGCACACCAGGAAGCAAAGAGGGAAGAAAAGAAGCAAGAAAAAGTCTGTTGTCTCTTCAGCAGCTCCAGACTTTTTTGCGGACTCCCTCCCGGCTAGCTGTGGAGCACTAGCCCCCTTCAGGCTGTGTTCACGCACCGAACCCCAGTCCTCTCCCTGGGATCCGACTGAAGCCCGAGTCTCAGCTCCCAGCCCCCGCCCGCCCGGCGGGTGAGCAGACAAGCCTCTCGGGCTTGTGACTGCTGGTCGGCATGGATCCTCTGTGCGGGAATCTCTCTGCTTTGCCCTCCGCACCCCTGTTGCTGTGCTCTCCTCCGTGGCTCCAAAGCTTCCCCCTCCGCCACCTGCAGTATCCACCCGCGAAGGGGCTTCCTAGTGTGTGGACACCTTTCTTGCTTCACAGCTTCCTCCCACTGGTGCAGGTCCCGTCCCTATTCTTTTGTCTCTGTTTTTTCTATTTTCTTTTGCCCTACCCGGGTACGTGGGGGAGTTTCTTGCCTTTCGGGAGGTCTGAGGTCTTCTGCCAACGTTCAGTAGGTGTTCTGTAGGAGTTGTTCCACATGTAGACGTATTTCTGATGTATTTGTGAGGAGGAAGGTGATCCCCATGTCGTACTCTTCCGCCATCTTGAAGCTCCTCTCCATTCACCAGCTTCGTAATATTCATGAGGATTTCTTCTTCCCTCTCAGAATACTTTTCTTTTTGGTCTCTTTCCTGGAAAATTCACTGTATCCTGTAAGAATGCTCCTATCTATGTGTAACAGGAAACAGTTTATAGGAACTTAAGCCAATAAGCACTTTTTTCCCCACACTATGTCTGGAGATAAGCAATAGCTGATAGTGGTTTAGTGCCTCTGCCATATCTGTGTTGCTCTTGACCTCTTTGTCGTGCTGTTAAGATGGCTTCCCGGTTTTAGGCTCCTGTCCAGGTTCCAGATACTGTATCACTTTTCAAGGCAGAAAGAGAGGAGTGGTATTCTCTGTTCCTTTTAACAGGAAAGAGACGCTTTCCTAGAATTTCCTAGAATCCCACTCCCACAAACTTTCAGTTCCATCCTAAATGGGTAGAATTATGTCACATGGCTAGCACTAACTGCAAGGGAAACTGGAAAGCAACTAGAAGGCAGCAATGGCTAGGAATGGATTTGAGATCAGCCATTCAATTTTGGAACACTTCATTTGTTCCAAGATTGTTAAGTAAAAGGATGGAGGAGAAGGTATATTGGGATGGCAAAGATATCTTTAATCCCTTTTCATCATCTCTCCCAGTTAGGAAACCAGTTTGTACTGGCAGTGCATATAATTAACAAGTCTCATGCTAAAAGCGACAGCACAGTTCTGCTATCATTCCTCATTTCAAATGCCACTAGGCCATATAGTTGCCCCTTATCACTTTTATAAGGAGCAATTCCTCTTTACTCTGAATTCTCATATTTCCTTATCTATATTTCTTATGGCACATGTCCCCTTTAATCTTGTATTTAAAAAATAGTTTTAATTTATATCTATCTGATTATAAAATTAATATTCACAGCATTTTTGAAAATTCAGAAGAGTGGAAAGAAAATAATAGAATTCCTTAGGTACATGCTTGTAGAACATGCTATAAGTATTCTTTAAAACACTCATCACTCTTAAAATTACTTGCTTAATGTTTGTATTTTTTTATAAACATCATGAAAGACAAAGATCATACTGTCTTATTCACTGCTATACCTTCAGGTATCCAGCGCAGTGCCTAACACATAGTAGACATTTAATAAACATTCATCAAATGAATAAACTCAGACTACGATTAATATTTTGTGCATCTATTTTACTTTTTAAACTGATTTTTATTTATGACTTTAAGTTCCTTAAGAATAGAATATTTGCCCAATTTATCTTTTACCACTGATCACTTGCCCTCTCCCAGTCAATAAACATAGGCCTTGACACATAGTAAGAGCTCAGTAAATAAATATTTATTGAATGAAAATGTGAATGAATAGTATTCAATCAGCCTGTTATATGAACCCATAGTAACAAATAACATCTTGTTCATGGATATTCACTCCTTTTTTGCTACTCTTTGGCCCTATCTCAGAGCAGACCAGGATGTTCTTAATCTCCAACAAGAGGGTCTTCATCACCATGACTCAGGGTTTAGATCAGAAATTTGAGTTTAAAGACAATCTCTACCATTTTCCAGCTGTGTAAATTCAGGACAATCCCTTCAACTGTGGGAGCCTTTATATCTTCATTTCCAAAGTGGGAATAACAATACTATTTCACATGATTGTTTTGGGAATTCAGTAAGAAATCAGAAAAAAGCACACAGTACATAGTAAATACTCATATAATTTTCAAAAAAGTTCAAAAACATAATTTTCATACAAATATAGTATATATATATATATGTATATGTAAAGATTTAACTCATTAATAAGGGAGTCAGCAGGAAAATAAAACCAATTCAAAGAGCATTTGAAGAATTGAGTACTTATAGGCATTGATGAAAGAATGTTGGAATAAGATTGCCCAGTCATATCTAAAACTGGTTAATGTCCTAGACAGCATACCTATGATCCTTGGATTTACTTTTTACCCTAGACAGAAGTCATTTGAAGTTTTACTGGATTAAGAAATATGTAAAATAACATGAAACTTCACAGTGTTTGGCCGCTTGAAAGAACACATGGTCTTCTTTTTGCTTTATTTTTAAGCTTTGGATAATTTGCTTAATATAAACGTAATGATATAATACAAGATATGTTAGAAGATTTAATGAGGAATGAATCTTTTCTCTTATGTAACCAAGAGACATGTATTTTCCCATTGATACAAAGGTTTACACTCTTACCAAGCAGAGATGGGCTTTTTGTCCTTAATCCTTGAAAAATCAGTTATGGAGAAAAAGGTTTTGTGAAAGATATGAGATTGCACCTGAATCCTAAAGGATAGATTGAACTAAAGAGTGTGACTTTAGAATAAAATAATATAGATCACTATTAGCTGAAATGTGTATTTTAGTTTTATTTTGTCTTAACTGAGCTGTTTCTTAAGACAACAGGTTAGATTTTAATAGAGAAAAGAGCTAAAAGAGAACAGTGCTATGAGAGTCAAACAATTAAAGAGAATTCAACAAAATGAAACAAAATTCTAATCTGCCTGAAGGGCTCAGGAGAGAACATTCATTTATTCAAGACAACATTCCCATTCTGGCAGTGTGTCTCAAGGCTGGAGATGCTACAAAGGACAGTTCAATTAGTTATGAGGCACCATGCTGTCCACCACTCACACTCACGCTACTGTGTTCTCTTTCTAAGTAGCGGTGTTTGAACTTGATCTGGACTGAGAAATGTGATCTGTGTGAGCAAAGGCAAATTCGAGGATCCTTTTGGAGCTTAAGCTTGGTAGATAGAACTTGCTGGTGATATTGTGGGAAAACTAAATTTGTTGTGTGAAGAACTGGATATAAAAGTTGGCTCTGTCAGTTAGCAGCAGTGATGGCACTGGGCAAGTGATCTAAGTTTTCAGGGTCTTATTTTCCTCATCTGCAAAATGGGAGCCATAATACCTATATCACAGAGTTGGAGTAAGAATTAGATATAGGGAGGTGTCTTAGTCCATTTGAGGTGCTATAACAAGATACCACAAACTAGGTAGCTTATAAACAACAGTAGTTTCTCACAGATCTGGAGGCTGGAAGTCTGGGATCAGAGTGCCAGCATGGTCAGGTGAGAGCCTTCTTCCGGATTCAGACTTCTCATTGTACCCTCAGGTAGGGGAAGGGACTAGATGACTCTTTTGGCCCTCTTTTATGAGAGCATTAAATTCCATTCATGAGGGTGGAGCCTCCCAAAGGTCCTACCTCCTAATGCCATCACTTTGGGATTAGGTTTTCAACATAGGAATTTTGGGGAGACTCAAACATTCAAACTATAGCAGAAGGTATGTGAAAGTACTTTGTTAATGATTAGTGTAAAGGAAAATCAATCTGGTTCTCTTGATCTTGCCCTCTACTGGCCAGGAGATGTCCTGTAACCTAATGGAGACACATTTCCTTTAACCAAACTTCCAGAGCACAATGATTGAGGCTTGGACTACCTGTCATTTTCAAGCATCAGGCAGGTCCTGATGATGTTCTCTAGACTCTGTGCTCTGTACTGCCTTTTATTTTAACTCTCATTAAGAAGTTTCAAGCAGCATTCATGAAGAAGTTGGAACAAATTCCTGCCTGTACCTATGGGTGTTTTATTTTATTTTGTTTTTTTAAGATCAAGCCCAACACATCTGGACTATGGTGGGATGTTTAGAGACATATCACTTTATGAAAGCCTTGACAGCAGGATTTGGAGCACATTTTGCATGTACTGTCACTTTTTACTTCCATCTGGTAAACAGAAGCCTAGTTGGGACTCACAAGGGAGAATGATTTATGCATTTTAGTGGAGACCCCATTTATAACATTTATAAAGCAAGATAAAGTTAGCAGGTTATTTTATTTATTTAAATACTTTTACTCTGCCTCATTCCACAAAAGATTTAAGGAAGTTAGGTAGAAGGGTTGATTGAGAACTAGTCTATTAGTTGGAAAGCTGTCAACATTGTAGTGAAAATTGAGTTGTATTCTTTAAGTAGAATTTATTTGAGGGAATATATGCTATAGTGGCTGTATTCATACAGGGAAAATTACATGAAGAATTTGTGTGTAATTCAAGATGCTAAGGACAATTCCTTTTGTAGCATTGACATATAAATATATGTTTATGTATACATGTGTGGATATATATAGAGATATATACATACATGCATATATGATTTTTCTTGAATTATCTGAATTTCATGATTATTCTGTTTAGTGTGCTCAGCATGAGCAATTCTTTGACAGGAAACTAGCAGAAAAAATTTTATCAGGCAGTTTTGTCAGGGATATTCCATCAGCACACAACTGAATAATGAGTTCTGTCAGTCAATAAATGCTTGACCAGAACTTCTAATTTCTTTACCGTCGTGTCTTTCTTAGGTGGATGAATTTTGATGAATCAGTACATTCTGCTTTATGTATATAAAATCAGTCTGATGTCGTATCTTGTGTGTGTGAGTATATATATATATATATATATTATATATATATATATATCCTTTGTTCTGAGTAGGTTACTACATCTGCCCTTATTCACGCAAGCCAAGAATCCTTTATAAACCAGGAATCATTTTACACTTACTTTGTGGACATTTGATCATCTCCAGGACCAGTTTTAATCAAGGAACAGTAAGATTGGGGGGAAATTGATTAAGGCCAGATATTTTTTTCGTTGTTTTAAAAGAAACTGAATTTTGAATGAGCAGAGAAAGTGGTCATCCATTAAATACTTTTCAGGAAATAAAACATAGTAGAAATTAATTCTCTAACATTTGGTGTCTATATGTTGTGTTAATCTCTATCTATACTTGTATTTCTTCATTCTTCTTTCATTCTCTCCCTGCCACTATCAGTGTGATATAAAAACTTTGATTTTTTTTTTTTTTTTCCGGTACGCGGGCCCCTCACTGCCGCAGCCTCTCCCGTTGCGGAGCACAGGCTCCGGACGCGCAGGCCCAGCGACCATGGCCCACAGGACCAGCCGCTCCGCGGCATGCGGGATCTCCCCGGACCGGGGCACGAACTCATGTCCCCTGCACCAGCAGGCGGACTCTCAACCACTGCGCCATCAGGGAAGCCCAAAAACTTTGATTTTTTAAAAAATTAAAATAAATGAATTTAAATAAATTCTATTTTTGAGAGAGTTCCACTATAAGCCTTAAAATAATTGGGTTATTCTTGACTGTTTAGTCATTCATCTTTTCACCAGACATTCATGAGCTTCTCCTACGTATCAGACACTTTGATAAGGCAGAAGATTTATCAGAGAACAAAATAGACTCAGTCCTTGCCTTTATGGTCTTTAGACAGGGAGACAAACAGCAAACAATTAACCACAGAAATAGGCAGGTATTTAGAAATTGATAAGTGCAACGAAGGAAAAATACAGGTTTCTAGGACTAAAAATTAAAGGGACACCGAGCTTAGACTGAGAGAAAAGGAAAAACATCTCTGGAAATTACAGTTAAACTGGTAAAATACTGGAAGGATGAGCTGAAGGTGTCAGGAATGAGAGATAGTCAATGTGTTTGAAGTATAGTGATGGAGAGAGTGGTACAAGGCAAAACTGAGAGGTAGATTCAGGTGGATTATACAGGCACCTGAGGGCCATGTTACAGTTTTAAAGATTGATCTTAAGTTCACTGGAAGTCATTGAAAGGTTCAAAGAGATCTAAAAATAAGCTTAGTATCTTTAATAGATACTCTGACTTCTGGTTGTGTGAAGAATAGAATGCAAGAGAACAAAAGTGAAAAGAAATGGGCTGTTCAGTGGGGGATATCTATCAGGAGGTTACTGCATAGGGCTTGGTGAGAGATGATGGTGATTTGGACCAGATTAATGGCAGGGCAGTGGAGACAAAATGAAGTGGACATGTATTATGAAGGCAGGAGAGATTGACCATGGGGTGGACTGGGGAGACTGTGAATGAGTTATTAAGAATGGCTTACACTTTCTATCATGAAGAACCAGGTGGATGGAGGCACCTGGATGTATAGAAATGGGGAAGAATGGAACAGGAGCAGCTTTAACAAAATTGAGGATTAAAAACCCAGAGTTAGGAATCATTGTTCTAGAGAGGTTGAGAGGAAAGATATAGTGAAAGACAGACATTTAGAGTAGCAAAGGAGTACTCCTGAGAATGACAGAACCCTTAGTGAAAGTTCAACAGGGATAGACTTTGAGGGACAGTCCTCATAATTTAGGAGAACAGTGGACCTGGGTGCTTGGTAAGAACCTCAGGAGAAGACACAGAACTCTTGATTATGGACAACTTGTTTGCCTTTGGACAAATCACTTAGCCTATTGGCCTCTACTCACTTATCTATTAAATGAATATTTTGGGTGAGATAGGGTTTCTTTTTATACTAGCATTCTGATTCTTTGCAGTAGGAGACAGCAGGAGTTTTGGAGTCACAAAGATGGAGTTCAGTTCCAGCTCTCTAATTTCCACATCTACAAAATGGGACTAATACTAATGAGGTAGCACATATAAAGTACCTTACTTGTTGGAAGTGCCTTTCTTCCTTTTTTTCCTCTTAATGGTAATCAATAGTTCTTATATATTTCATCTGGGAATTAGTCATATACTTTTCTATACTATCTTTTTTTTTTAACATCTTTATTGGAGTATAATTGCTTTACAATGTTGTGTTAGTTTCTGCTTTATAACAAAGTGAATCAGTTATATATATATATATGTTCCCATATCTCTTCCCTCTTGCATCTCCCTCCCTCCCACCCTCCTTATCCCACCCCTCTAGGTGGTCACAAACCACCTAGCTGATCTCCCTGTGCTATGCGGCTACTTCCCACTAGCTCTCTATTTTATATCTGGTAGTGTATATATGTCCATGCCACTCTCTCACTTTGTCACAGCTTACCCTTCCCCCTCCTCATATCCTCAAGTCCATGCTCTAGTAGGTCTGCATCTTTATTCCTATCTTACCCCTAGGTTCTTCATGACCTTTTTTTTTTTTTCTTAGATTCCATATATATGTGTTAGCATACGGTATTTGTTTTTCTCTTTCTGACTTACTTCACTCTGTATGACAGACTCTAGGTCCATCCACCTCACTACAAATAACTCAATTTCGTTTCTTTTTATGGCTGAGTAATATTCCATTGTATATATGTGCCACATCTTCTTTATCCATTCATCTGTTGATGGACCCTTAGGTTGCTTCCATGTCCTGGCTATTGTAAATACAGCTGCAATGAACATTTTGGTACATGATTCTTTTTGGATTATGGTTTTCTCAGGGTATATGCCCAGTAGTGGGATTGCTGGGTCATATGGTACTTCTATTTTTAGTTTTTTAAGTAACGTCCATACTGTACTCCATAGTGGCTGTATCAATTTACATTCCCACCAACAGTGCAAGAGTGTTCCCTTTTCTCCACACCCTCTCCAGCATTTATTGTTTGTAGATTTTTTGATGATGGCCATTCTGACTGGTATGAGATGATATCTCATTGTAGTTTTGGTTTGCATTTCTCTAATGATTAATGATGTTGAGCATTTTTTCCTGTGTTTGTTGGCAATCTGTATATCTCCCTGGGAGAAATGTCTGTTTAAGTCTTCTGCCCATTTTTGGATTGGGTTTTTTTTTGTTGTTATTAAGCTGCATGAGCTGCTTGTATATTTTGGAGATTAATCCTTTGTCAGTTGCTTCATTTGTAAATAGTTTCTCCCATTCTGAGGGTTGTCTTTTCATCTTATTTATGGTTTCCTTTGCTGTGCAAAAGCTTTTAAGTTTCATTAGGTCCATTTGTTTATTTTTGTTTTTATTTCCATTTCTCTCAGAGGTGGGTCAAAAAGGATCTTGCTGTGATTTATGTCATAGAGTGTTCTGCCTATGTTTTCCTCTAAGAGTTTGATAGTGTCTGGCCTTACATTTAGGTCTTTATTCCATTTTGAGTTTATTTTTGTGTATGGTGTTAGAGAGTGTTCTAATTTCATACTTTTACATATAGCTGTCCAGTTATCCCAGCACCACTTATTGAAGAGGCTGTCTTTTCTCCACTGTGTATTCTTGCCTCCTTTATCAAAGATAAGGTGACCATATGTGCGTGGGTTTATCTCTGGGCTTTCTATCCTGTTCCATTGACCTATATTTCTGTTTTTGTGCCAGTACCATACTGTCTTGATTACTGTAGCTTTGTCGTATAGTCTGAAGTCAGGGAGCCTGATTCCTCCAGCTCCGTTTTTCTTTCTCAAGATTGCTTTGGCTATTTGGGGTCTTTTGTGTTTCCATACAAATTGTGAAATTTTTTGTTCTAGTTCTGTGAAAAATGCCAGTGGTAGTTTGACAGGGGTTGCATTGAATCTGTAGATTGCTTTGGGTAGTAGAGTCATTTTCACAAGGTTGATTCTTCCAATCCAAGAACATGGTATACCTCTCCATCTATTTGTATCATCTTTAATTTCTTTCATCAGTGTCTTATAATTTTCTGCATACAGGTCTTTTGTCTCCTTAGGTAGGTTTATTCC
Source organism: Lagenorhynchus albirostris (assembly GCF_949774975.1). Lineage (NCBI taxonomy): Eukaryota > Metazoa > Chordata > Mammalia > Artiodactyla > Delphinidae > Lagenorhynchus > Lagenorhynchus albirostris. The sequence continues at coordinate 121,331,970 of NC_083096.1, forward strand.
TAGATATTTTATTCTTTTTGTTGCAGGGGTAAATGGGAGTGTTTTCTTGATTTCACTTTCAGATTTTTCATCATTCGTGTATAGGAATGCTAGAGATTTCTGTGCATTAATTTTGTATCCTGCTACTTTACCAAATTAATTGATTAGCTCTAGTAGTTTTCTGGTAGCATCTTTAGGATTCTCTATGTATAGTATCATGTCATCAGCAAACAGTGACAGCTTTATTTCTTCTTTTCCGATTTGGATTCATTTTATTTCTTTTTCTTCTCTGATTGCTGTGGCTAAAACTTCCAAAACTATGATGAATAAGAGTGGTGAGAGTGGGCAGCCTTGTCTTGTTCCTGATCTTAGTGGAAATGGTTTCAGTTTTTCAGCATTGAGTACGATGCTTGCTGTGGGTTTGTCATATATGGCCTTTATTATGTTGAGGAAAGTTCCCTTTATGCCTACTTTCTGCAGGGTTTTTATCATAAATGGGTGTTGAATTTTGTCAAAAGCTTTCTCTGCCTCTATTGAGATGATCATATGGTTTTTCTTCTGCAATTTGTTAATATGGTGCATCACGTTGATTGATTTGCGTATATTGAAGAATACTTGCATTCCTGGGATAAACCCCACTTGATCAGAGTGTATGATCCTTTGAATGTGTTGTTGGATTCTGTTTGCTAGAATTTTGTTGAGGATTTTTGCATCTGTGTTCATCAGTGATACTGGCCTGTAGTTTTCTTTCTTTGTGACATCCTTGTCTGGTTTTGTTATCAGAGTGCTGGTGGACTCGTAGAATGAGTTTGGGAGTGTTCCTCCTTCTGCTATATTTGGGAAGAGTTTGAGAAGGATAGGTGTTAGCTCTTCTCCAAATGTGTGATAGAATTCGCCTGTGAAGCCGTCTGGTCCTGGGCTTTTGTTTGCTGGAAGATTTTTAATCACAGTTTCAATTTCAGTGCTTGTGATTGGTCTGTTCATATTTTCTATTTCTTCCTGGTTCAGTCTCGGCAGGTTGTTCATTTCTAAGAATTTTTCCATTTCTTCCAGGTTGTCCATTTTATTGGCATAGAGTTGCTTGTAGTAATGTCTCATGATCCTTTGTATTTCTGCAGTGTCAGTTGTTCCTTCTCCTTTTTCATTTCTAATTCTATTGATTTGAGTCTTCTCCCTTTTTTCTTGATGAGTCTGGCTAATGGTTTATCAATTTTGTTTATCTTCTCAAAGAACCAGCTTTTAGTTTTGTTGATCTTTGCTATCATTTCCTTCATTTCTTTTTCATTTATTTCTTATCTGATCTTTATGACTTCTTTCCTTCTGCTAACTTTGGGGGTTTTTTGTTCTTCTTTCTCTAATTGCTTTAGGTGTAAGGTTAGGTTGTTTATTTGAAATGTTTTTTGTTTCTTAAGGTAGGATTGTATTGGTATAAACTTCCCTCTTAGAACTGCTTTTGCTGCATCCCATAGCTTTTGGGTCATCGTATTTTCATTTGTTTCTAGGTATGTTTTGATTTCCTCTTTGATTTTTTCAGTGATCTCTTGGTTATTAAGTAGTGTGTTGTTTAGCTTCCATGTGTTTGTATTTCTTACAGATTTTTTCCTGTAATTGATATCTAGTCTCATAGCGTTGTGGTTGGAAAAGATACTTGACATGATTTCAATTTTCTTAAATTTACCAAGGCTTGATTTGTGACCCAAGATATGATCTATCCTGAGGAATGTTCCATGAGCACTTGAGAAATATGTGTATTCTGTTTTTTTGGATGGAACGTCCTATAAATATCAATTAAGGCCATCTTGTTTCATGTATCATTTAAAGCTTGTGTTTCCTTTATTTTCATTTTGGATGATCTGTCCATTGGTGAAAGTGGGGTGTGACAGTCCCCTTCTACAAATGTGTTACTGTCGATTTCCCCTTTTATGGCTGTTAGTATTTGCCTTATGTATTGAGGTACTCCTATGTTGGGTGCAGAATTATTTACAATTGTTATATCTTCTTCTTGGATCGATCCCTTGATCTTTATATAGTGTCCTTCTTTGTCTCTTATAATAGTCTTTATTTTAAAGTCTATTTTGTCTGATATGAGAATTGCTACTGCAGCTTTCTTCTGATTTCCATTTTCTTGGAATATCTGTTTCCATCCCTTCACTTTCAGTCTGTATGTGTCCCTAGGTCTGAAGTTGGTCTCTTGTAGACAGCATATATATGGGTCTTGTTTTTGTATCCATTCAGCCAGTCTGTGTGGGAGCATTTAATCCATTTACATTTAAAGTAATTATCGATATGTATGTTCCTATTCCCATTTTCTTAATTGTTTTGGGTTTGTTATTGTAGGTCTGTTCCTTCTCTTGTATTTCTTGCCTAGAGAAGTTCCTTTGGCATTTGTTGTAAAGCTGGTTTGGTGGTGCTGAAATGTCTAAGGTTTTGCTCTCTGTAAAGGTTTTAATTTCTCCCTCAAATCTGAATGAGATCCTTGCTGGGTAGAGTAATCTTGGTTGTAGGTGTTTCTCTTTCATCACTTTAAATATGTCCTGCCACTCCCTTCTGGCTTGTAGAGTTTCTGCTAAAAGATCAGCTGTTAACCGTATGGGGATTCCTTTGTGTGTTATTTGTTGTTTTTTCCTTGCTGCTTTTAATATGTTTTCTTTGTATTTAATATTTGATAGTTTGATTAATATGTGTCTTGGTGTGTTTCTCCTTAGATTTATCCTGTATGGGACTCTCTGTGCTTCCTGGACTTGATTAACTATTTCCTTTCCCATATTAGGGAAATTTTCAACTATCATATCTTCAAATATTTTCAGTCCCTTTCTTTTTCTCTTCTTCTTCTGGGACACCTATAGTTCGAATGTTGGTGCGTTTAATGTTGTCCCAGAGGTCTCTGAGACTGTCCTCAGTTCTTTTCATTCTTTTTTGTTTATTCTGCTCTGCAGTAGTTATTTCAGTATTTTATCTTCCGGGTCACTTATCCGTTTTTCTACTTCAGTTATCTGCTATTGATCCCTTCTAGAGTATTTTTAATTTCATTTATTGTGTTGTTCATCATTGCTTGTTTCCTCTTTAGTTCTTCTAGGACCTTGTCAAATGTTTGTTGCATTTTCTCTATTCTATTTCCAAGATTTTGGATCATCTTTCCTATCATTATTCTGAATTATTTTTCAGGTAGACTGCCTATTTCTTCTTCATTTGTTAGGTCTGGTGGGTTTTTACATTGCTCCTTCATGTGCTGTGTCTTTTTTTCTTTTCATTTTGCTTATATTACTGTGTTTGTGGTCTCCTTTTCGCAGGCTGCAGGTTCATAGTTCCCATTGTTTTTGGTGTCTGTCCCCAGAAGCTAAGGTTGGTTCAGTGGGTTGTGTAGGTTTCCTGGTGGAGGGGACTAGTGCCTGTGTTTTGGTGGATGAGGCTGGATCTTGTCTTTCTGGTGGGCAGGTCCACGTCTGGTGGTGTGTTTTGGGGTGTCTGTGGCCTTATTATGATTTTATGCAGCCTCTCTGCTAATGGGTGGCATTGTGTTCCTGTCTTGCTAGTTGTTTGGCATAGAGTGTCCAGCACTGCAGCTTGTTGGTCATTGAGTGAAGCTGGGTGTTGGTGTTGAGTTGGAGATCTCTGGGAGATTTTCACTGTTTGATATCACGTGGAGCTGGGAGGTCTCTTGTGGACCAGTGTCCTGAGTTTGGCTCTCCCACCTCAGTGGCACAGCCCTGATGCCTGGCTGGAGCACCAATAGACTGTCCTCCACACAGCTCAGAATAAAAGGGAGAAAAAATAAAAAGAAAGAAAGACAGGAAAAAAGAGGATAAAATAAAGTAAGATAAAATAAAATAAAGTCATTAAAATAAAAAAATAATTATTAAGAAAAAAATTTTAAAAAGTAAAAAGCAAACAAACAGAACAAACAAACAAAAACAAACAAAAAAACGAACAGACAGAACCCTACGACAAATGGTGAATGCAAAGCTATACAGACAAAATCTCACACAGAAGCATACACATACACACTCACAAAAAGAGGAAAAGGGAAAAAATAATCTATCTTGCTCTCAAAGCCCACCTCCTCAATTTGGGATCATTCGTTGTCTATTCAGGTATTCCACAGATGCAGGGTACATCAGGTTGATTGTGGCGCTTTAATCCGCTGCTTCTGAGGCTGCTGGGAGAGTTTTCCCTTTCTCTTCTTTGTTCGCACAGCTCCCGGGGTTCAACTTTGGATTTGGCCCCGCCTCTGCGTATAGGTCACCTGAGGGCGTCTGTTTTTCACTCAGACAGGACGGGATTAAAGGAGCCGCTGATTCGGGGGCTCTGGCTCACTCAGGCCTGGGGGAGGGAGGGGTACAGATGCGGGGCGAACCTGCATCGGCAGAGGCCCGCGTGACGTTGCACCAGCCTGAGGCAGGCCGTGCGTTCTCCCAGGGAAGTTGTCCCTGGATCACGGGACCCTGGCAGTGGCAGGCTGCACATGCTCCTGGGAGGGGATGTGGGGATAGTGACCTGTGCTTGCCCAAAGGCTTCTTGGTGGCGGTAGCAGCCGTCTTAGCGTCTCATTGCCTGTCTCTGGGGTCCGCGCTGATAGCCGCGGCTCGCGCCCGTCTCTGGAGCTCCTTTAAGCAGCACTCTTAATCCCCTCTCCTCGCCCACCAGGAAACAAAGAGGCAAGAAAAAGTCTCTTGCCTCTTCGGCAGCTCCAGACTTTCTCCCGGACTCCCTCCCGGCTAGCCGTGGCGCACTAGCCCCTTCAGGGTGTGTTCACGCCGCCAACCCCAGTCCTCTCCCTGGGATCTAAGTTCTGAAGCCGGAGCCCCAGCTCCCAACCGCCGTCCATCCTGGCGGGTGAGCAGGCAAGCCTCTCGGGTTGGTGAGTGCTGGTCGGCACCGATCCTCTGTGCCGGAATCTCTCCGCTTTGCCCTCCGCACCCCTGTGGCTGCGCTCTCCTCCGCGGCTCCGAAGCTTCCCCGCTCTGCCACCCGCAGTCTCCGCCCGCGAAGGGCCTTCTAGTGTATGGAAACATTTCCTCCTTCCCAGCTCCCTCCCACTAGTGCAGGTTCTGTCCCTTTTCTTTTGTCTCTGTTTTTTCTTTTTTCTTTTGCCCTACCCAGGTACGTGGGGGAGTTTCTTGCCTTTTGGGAGGTCTGAGGTCTTATGCCAGCGTTCAGTGGGTGTTCTATAGGAACAGTTCCACGTGTAGATGTATTTCTGATGTATCTGTGGGGAGGAAGGTGACCTACTCTTCCGCCATCTTCTCCTGAATCTCTATACTATCTTTTCTAGAAGTTGAGAAACAATCTTGGAGTAAAATCCCAGCATCAATACATTTTTATGTATTTATTTTTGTCATGTGATCTTACTTCTCTGAGGCTCTATTTTCTCCTTTGTAAAATAAACATAGTAATATTTAGCTTATCGAGTTGTTATATGGTTTGAGTGAAATAATGCATGCTAAGGACCTAGCAAAGTACTTGGAACATAGTGGGCTCTCAGAAGATTTGAGATTTAATCCTCTGTCTAGATTCCACTCTAAGGCAAGATGGAGCTTAGGTAAGTAATCTTTAGGCCAGAGCTACTTTCTGTAGTTACTGGATAACCAATCATGTGACATTTATTTCTATATTCAATAGTTACTAAATTTTTAGGCAGAGTCAGTATTTTGTTAATACTTTATTGTAATCAGAGGGATTCTGACTTTCTTGTTGGCGAGAGAAAACAGCTCCAAGAGCTGTGAAGGAGCTTCTCTAATCCTAACTGTCAACCGTCAAAGCTTTTTAATATATGTTGTTTAATGCCAATGAAAGTACAGTTTGTATTTTAATGGCAATAATGACTTTTCAAATAGGTAAAAAGATCCTGGAGTGCTGTGTAAAAAAAAACTACCACACACACCCTTTGCTTTTAAGAATGCAGGAAGCCTGATTCTGGAGCCATTACAATCAGTGAGCTACTCAGTCCTCTCACAGACTGACCCTTTTAGTAACATCTGATTTCCTACCTCTTAGACCTGAGGTTATCATAAGTGAATTGCTGAAAAGAAGACAAAAGATCCATTCTATAATACACCTAGGATACTGAGGCCAGGTTAAATGGGATTTGTAGCACATTTGTGTTTCAAGCTCTGGTTTAGCTCACAGGTGGCTGTAATTCTATCTGGCAAGGCCAAGAGCATCTTGAAATCTTGGCCAAAGTGCTTTCTTCACCCAACCTTTAAGGTCCAGGAATTGGGAGGTTTAAACAATACAAGTTTAATATTTTATCCCCACAGGCTCTGGCTATTACAGTAAGCCCTAACTCCTATCTTTCCTTCCAGTCTTTCTTTGCCACCAGTTTCTCTCTCCTTCAGTTTTCTCTGTCCTTCAATTATGACTTACCTCAGATTAATCTTCCTAAAATAGCTGTTGAATGAAGTCTCACCTCATCTTAAAACTTGTCACTGTCTGTTAAACAAAGTACAAACTCTGTAAAGTGGCAAAATCTGACCCCAAGCTACCTGCCTAGATTTTCCTCTCATTATAATCTTTCATAAACCTGACATGCCAGGCATATGTAATTTCTTGGGATCTTGCCAAAGCCCTGGTACTGCCAGAAGCAAGGTATACGTCCTGTTTGATTTTGAGATCCAGATACTTTTTCCTCATATCTCCTTCCCTTGCACATGGGAATCCTTACATTCTATGCTAAAAAACATTTGCTTTCATATATCTTCAAGATATTTTGTGCTCATGAAGCCATTCCCCTAAACTGTTTTTTTTTTTTTTAAAGCAAAAGCCAGTCATCCTTATAGGATCTTTCTATTTTTCTCCCCCAACACATCTCTCTCTGTAGTAATAGGCTTGGAGGTGATTATCAACTTTCCAGAAAGTAAATAAAAGAGGGAAATGCAGTGTGGGGGGGGGAAGGTATTTTTTATATATATATATATATATATATATATATATGTATATATATATACACATATATATATGTGTATATATATATACATATATATATATATATATACATACACACACACACACACACACACACACACATCTCTAAAAAATGTTATCAAGGCACCCATTAATTATCTCATTTAACCTTCCAAACAAACACTATGAAGTGAAATTTCAGTAAAATACTTTAGAGATAAAGAAACTGAGGACATTATGTAACTTGTCCAAATATACACAATTATTTCGTAGTGAAACCAGTATCTAAAGGCTGGTCTAATTTGACTTCATAGTATAGGCTTTCATTGAAGGGCATTGATAGCCTCTAGGCATGAATGATATAAAAAGGCCTCTGTAGGGTACACTTGAAATCCTACAAGGAATAAAAATATGATTCCAAAATTCTGTTTTCTGGAAGCTGAAATTTATAATTTCTAGTTTACTACAAAGGAGGAGGGATGAGAACTAACATCAACTGGCAGTGTTAGTGATTCTAACTTGTGAAAGTGAACACTCATAAAATATTGAGAGATCAATAGCTCATTGTATACTTTCTAAGTCTGGGCTAGAGAGACTGTGGGACTTTAGAGAGAAATGTGGCTCTTGAGTACTGTCAGTGACCTAGTACATACTGAGGTAATTCAAATGCAAAGTCAAGTAGAGTAGCAGACCAAGAAAGTCCAAATGCCAGCTGGAACTTAGGGATGTTGGATTAACTTTGGGAAGCTTCGTCTAATAGCTTCAGGGCAAGCATAAACTAAGTCAGGAACATGGGTACAAAGCAGGTCAGAAGTCCTTATTCAATTAAGGAGAATTTGGCAAAATCAGCAATGATATACCAAGATATAAAGTGGTTGGATGATCCTTATAAGATTGTCAGTCAAAAAAAAAAATGATGAAGTAAAAGTTGAACCAGATAGATGTATATTTCATCAATATCCACTGATCATTGTTGCTTTCATTTTTTAAATAAAATATCATGAGTTTCCCTAGACCCCTGGCCTTAATGAAATTAAATGATATTATGGTGATTTAATAGACAGTGAGAGGGTTTTGGAATCAGAGCCAGTTCCGATCCTATTTCACCCCAGCCTATTTATGTAAATAAGTTCTATTGGAACACAGACATGTTCCATGTTCATTTGCATATTGTCTATGGCTGCTTTCAAGCTAGTGTTGTTGAATAGTTACAACAGAGACTATATAGTCTCCAAAGCCTAAAATATTTACTATCTGGCCCTTTATAGGAAAAGTTTGCCAATCCCTGGTTTAAAAGAGCAATCATTTATTCTTGCTCAATTGTTGGTAGGTTGGCTAGAGTAGTTCTCTTCCATGTATGTTCACTCTAGGACATAACCTAAATAATACAGTCAGGTAGGGGAAAGACTTTTCAAAGTGATGAAAATTCAAGGAGCAATCTTCTTCAGGACTAATGTCATATTGGCTCACTGTTGCTTCTGCCCATTTACCTTTGGCAAAGGAAGTCAAATGACCAAGCCTAAGGTCAAGGGACAGGGAAGTATACTATACCCATGATGAGGCAAGAGTGTGGATGTAGGGAAGGATAGAGAATTGAGGTCAATTATCCAATCTGCTACGAAGTAATTGGCCGTGTGATTATCTGGGGGTAATAGCATATCAGGTAGAATAAACAGCCAGTACATAAACCCAAAGGCAGGAGCATCCCTGGTTTATCCCTGGTATATTTGAGAAATGGCAAAAGGATCAGTAGGTCTATGATGCAGTGAATGAGGGGGAGAATTGTAGGAGTTAAAGAGTGGAGATGTAATGGGGACCAGGAATGGGGAGAGCATAGCCATTTCGGTGAGATGGGAAGTCAGTACAAAGTTATGAACAGAAGAAAATTACATTTTGACTTCTATTTTAAATGAATCACTCTAACTCCTGTGTTGAGAATAGACTTGAAGGGAAAAGGATTGAATCAGGCAGAACAGTTAGGACGCTATTTCAGTAGTCTAGGTGAGAGATAATGGTGGTGGGTGGCAACTGTGGAGGTGAAGAGAAAGGTTAAATTTTGTATATATATTGATGTCAGAACCAAGAGGATTTCCTGACAGATTGGATGAGGGGTGTGAGAAAAAGAGAGGAGTCATGGATGACCTCAACATGTTTGATCTGAATCATGGACGTGATGTAGTTACTATCAAATAAAATGGAAAAGATTGCAGGTTGAGTGGTTTTGAGAGGAGGAAGTTTGGTGAGGGATGTATTGAGTTTGTGATATCTACTGGACACCGAAGTGGGCATGTCAAATAGGCAAGAGGATGCACAGACTGAAGTTCAGGAGAACATTTGGGAAACATTAGTTTCTGAGTGATATTTAAAGCAATAAGACTGGATTCATTCACTAAATGAGTTAGTGTAGGTAGAGAATAGGGCTAAAGACTGAGTACTAGGGACTCCAACATTAAGAGGTCTAGGACAAGAGGGAGGACAAGGAAGTAAGACTGAGATGGAGCAGCCAATGAGAGGGTGAAAACCATGGGTGATTATATAGGCATTTTATGGAAAGGGCAGATATCAAACCTAAGTTGCCTTAGCTGCCTCAGTTTTCAGGCAGGGCAGGTTGGAGTCCTCTTTCAGCACCTTCACTGACTATCTTTTCAGATGTGCCTTGGTTATACTGTCAGCACAAACTGGAGTTGAAGCATTGTGTTAAGAGTTACAGGAAATTTTAGTTTTATGCTGTCACAGGCACTTAATTCCCAGAGCCATGGGTTGGTAGGGGTTGAAGGCCTAGATTAATTTGAATGTTAGCATTTCCTGGTGAATATCAATTTCAAAGTTCATTGCTTTTGTTTTCCTGGTGGCTATGTCAGAAATAAGCCTTATCATAAATCTTCTATAAACACTAAATTCCTACAGCTCAATTAATTCATTCCACGACGTAAACCGTCAGAATAATTTCAAAACTTCTTAGGCTAATATAGAGGAACATTTGTAATCTGGATCCTGATTTTCTCTTTGCCGTCACCTCTCATCCCTACTCCCCTCCCTCTCCTTGTTCCAGCCAAGCTGACCTACTGTACTTTCAGTTCCCTGAATGGGACATTCTCTCTTGCCTCCCTGCCTTTGCATGTGACCTTCCTTTGGAATACTTTTTCTCTTCCCATCATCTGGCTGCTACTTACTCATTTCAAGGTCTCCATTTAAATATTACCTCAGTCTTCCTTGATCCTCCAAATCCTGATATGGAACTGCAAAATTCCCACATCCTAGCTCTAATTAAACAGTATTATAATTTCCTGTATACTTGTCCATTTATCCCTCTAGATCAGAGGTTGGCAATTTTTTTTTTTTTTCTGTAAGGGACAGATAGTAAATATCTTAGGCTTTGTGGGCCAAACATTCTCTGTCACAACTATTTGATTCTTTCATTGTAGCATAGTCATGGCAAACCAGTCATGGACAATACATAATCAAATTATCGTGTTTTAGTAAAACTTTATTTATGAAAAAAAGCCAGTGGATTGGATTTGGCCTGTGAGGGTAGGAAATATATTTCTGTTGTTTGTTATGTCCCAAGCACTTAGCGCAGTCCCTAAAACCAATAAGAACTCCACAAACGTTGTTTAAAAACTAAAGGGCAATGTCGTAAATCTTGCCGAGAAAATGGTGTTACTGTGATCATGAAAATGTTGTACAATTTAAGTTACTTTATGTGTATTCTTTCAAAGCAGTGCTCAGTCCTTAAAATCTTTTCTTCTTTGCTCCTGTCTAAAATCAGCATCCATTTTAATGTTCTGACTCAGTTTTCCTAACTTACCCTGTATTGTGAGGCAGTTGTTACACAGACACTCGAGGGCTGCTGTTTAATCTGCTCGTTTGTAGCCGTGACCAGGAGTCATAGATATTGCTTACTCTTTACATCCAGTTGAGATGGAGTTGTCCCTGAGGTTGAATCTGTGTGTTGTGGTTATTGGGAATCTGGTATTTATTGACCATTTGTGTCTCTTTGCAGTGCATGGAATTTGGGTAAGTGGTGATTCATTTGCAGAAATATCATTTATTTAGATTCATTTAATGGAGTTTCATGTGGTTTCTCGGCCATGGTTTACTTCCCCAAATTATGAGCGGGAAATCAGGAGGTTTACAAGAATTTTGGCTTGTACCTTTGCCAGGTAATGAGTAAAACATGGAGTTGGGGATGAGAAGCTATGTTTGTGGTGGTCACATCTTTTAACCAGACATTGTCAGGATGTTGAGCCAGATTTGGTCAGATGAGCAAATTAATCCCCGGGAAGTCTCATTACTTCTGGGTTATTTAAAAGAAAAGGAAAATAATAGAAAAGATGCTTGTATTTTTAAAATGACTCCATAAAACCATAATTATTTCCACTTTTTTCCAGATTTGACTGTAGTTTATGTAGTACCGGGGTGTTTCAGTTGGTTTTGAGCACCAACCAAACCCAGAAGAGAAGGGGCTTTAAGACTCCATCCACCCTTAACTGGCCACAATAAGATGGGCTTAGCATTCCCTGGGTGAAGAGATCTGACATTGAGCTTGTAAGCGTGTGGAGAACTTGCCACTTATGTGAGTTGAAGTATTACCTCAGGCCAAAGTGGTTTTTCAACTATGTGTGAATTGTAATAAAAGTCTTTCATGTTTTAAAGTTAAATACAGACTGAAGAGAGATAAAAAGGGGTTAATGAGAAGTTAGAACAGGAGAGTGAGGATTAGAAAATAGGCCATAAACAAGAATAAAATTTTTTTAAAGTCCCTTTATATTTATAAAGTGCTTTATCGAGAAAAATAAATTCCAAAAAACTTTTACATTTGATTCCTTCAATAGCTCTCTAAACTGGGGGGGGGTGGGGTTAAGTGTTCCCTTTGTGCAAATAAGGAAACTGACCGCCAAAGAGATTAAGTGACTTGGTTGCACCCAGTAGAGATCCTCATGGTTAATAAGTAATAATGCTTACTTTCATTGCTACTCACCTGTTCAGTTCACTTCATTCTTCCATAGTTTCTTTTCTTTTCCCCCCCAACTTCTAAACCTTGAGGTTTCAGGGTTAAAGGACTGGGTTTCTGTTGGCTAACATTTTTCCTTTATCCTCATAGCCTGGTTTGGTTGTTTCTTCCATTGTTTCCCATCACTCTTATGGTCCAGTGTATCAGCCTAGGGAGAGGTGAATATGGAGGAACAGAGACTTGATGAAATTGTGATCAGGAGTCAGGAGAGTTATGTGTATTGAGTTTAAGCAGAGTTAAGGAAGAAGTTTTAAATGAAAGAAAGACTAGCAGTTGCTGTAAGAATGTTCATTCCCCAGATAAGAGACATTACTTTCTTTTCCTTCTTGATTGTTAGTATAATAATTGACATTATTTGATGCAGTGGTCATTTTATAAAGAGCACAAAGCACACATCCATTTTATGATAGTTAATTAAAGTTATGTAAACGAACATTTTAGTGAGCAGGATCAGTTGTAGTTTCCATTGGAATTAAAATGCTACAGACAAGTTTTCTTTTAGGCTGGGCCTATAAGCCGTATGAATAGATTTTTTTCTTTTTAAGTTTAGAAGGTACATTTGTTTCTTCAAGATATAATCCTTAGTGTTCTCAGATGGCACACTTCTAGGTGGAAGAAATCTTACGTGGAGATATTATCCTCTTTACTTGATGTAGCCTGATGCTATCATTGCATATTAACATTGTGCTTGTTTATATATGCCTTGGAAACATTTAAAATTTGTGCCCATTTTATTCACTAGTGGATTCTGACGCATGATACCCTAGTGGAAACTACCACCTTACATTTATGTAAACAATGATCCAACTGTGAAAAATGTTTTAGATATGAATCCCAGATTCCCTTGTCTGTGCTGGGGAAGGTGCCCCAGAGCTCACTTCAGCCCCAGTTAAACTTGTACACATGGAAATGCTGTTCTTTGTTTGCATAATACCTTTGTACTCATGTTTTCTGTTCTGTTTTAACACATGGAGTTAGTTCCTCAGACTTCATATCAATCACTGAATAAGGAATTCTTTCATCTAGTCGCAGATATTTAACATTTTTCTTCACATTTTTTTATGCTGTTTCTCAGTTTCAAAGGAAACTCTAATCCTATAGATGACTGGCTTTGGTAATTGTTATTGTCATTTTTATCATCATCCACATTATTTTCTGCCAGTTTTGCAGGTCACTCCTGGTTCACTATCGGAAAAGGAATCAGTCTACAGGAAGTTAAAAGTTAAGTAAAAATTTGAAAACACAGATTAAAATAATTTGGTGTGTTCACATGGAAGAGCAGGGGAAAAAAAAAAAGGTACAGTTGGGTCCAAGAATAATAAACAGTTTATGGAATGACAGAACTCTGAACCAAGTTTTAAAATAGTCAGGTGGCTACTCAATTCACCTATTCTTTGGCCTCTGTCATCACCTCCGCAACATCACCACGATTTCTTCCTTTCATAAGCCAGTGGCTATGCATGTGGGTATTGAAAGGGCAAATGGACTAGAAGCCAAGAAACCTGGATTCAAGATCTGACTCTGCTGCTTGGGTAAATCACTTAAAGTCTCTGAGTTTGTTTTTCTAGCTGTAAAATGGAGTCAGTGACATCTGGCTGCCTCCTCTATGGGATTAAGGTGAAGTAAATATAAGAGAGTTGGAAGCATTTTTTAAATTCTACACTTTTACACCTATATAAGGAATTTTTACAGTGAGCATTATTTGTATACTTGGTTATATTAGAAATTTCAGTAACTAACTTTATGCTCCCACAAATTTTTTAGAATAGGTACTTTACCTGTAAAGGATGTGGACTTGAGGGGACTGAGGCTGCTGTTTCTCAGCAGAAATTTTTAGATTCCGTAGATTAATGAGCAAGCACTGACAGAACACACCTGGTTTAAACAGACAAACAAACAGAAGAATGGGGGGCAGACATGCAAAGTGGAGGAGGTGAGAAACCATGAGCTTCCAGAGAATTCTTGATAAAGTGTGAGCTGAATTTCTTGCCCTAGGGTTTTGGAAATATCCTTGATTCTTCATTAGAAATCTCTCATTACTAAGGCCAGCTTAGATGTGGTTCAGTTTTTTGGAATCAATTCTAAGGGACCTAACTGTGAAGAAAAATAATGTTGGTCAGAGAGAACAGCAGCCAGAAACAAAGTCATCGGCTCTTGTTGCGGGAGATAATAGTTCACAGTGTGAACTGACACTTCACACTCCTGATGAGTGTTCTCATCAGTTGTATTGTCTTTGGTGACATCTGAATAGGCTAGTGGAATGTCACAGTTGGTCACTGATTATTTTTATATTTATTTTGAAAATTATTTTGTGCTAAAAGGGAGGATCCTCTGCCTAAGGAATCTCAAATAATTATTAAGACATATTTCAATCTCTACCAGAAACTTTTGAACTAAATGACATCACCAGTGGCATAGGGTTGTGGAAAGAACATGGATGGGGGTCAGAAAACCTCTAATTTTAGCCTGAGGACTGCATGTATGATGCTGGATACGCTGCTTCATTCATCAGGGCCTCAATATCCTCATCTGTAAGATGTGGAATTGGAGTGATGATTTTCTGTGCCCTTGCAGCTCTGATAATCTCATTACTCTGCTAACGATGGTGCTCCAAACGTGCCATCACATATGGTGATTGACAGAGAACAGAAATTTTTGTAGAATGCCTAAATGATAATTGTGTAGGCGGAAATGCTAACTAGTAGAATCAGAGTCAGGCAAATAGCAAAGACCTTAAGACAACCAGAAAATAAAATACACTGAAGTATTAAGAAAACTGAATCCTTAAATCAGCAACTATGGATCACACTACTGATTAAGACAATTAAGTCTCTGTCCAGTACTACTTCATTCAAAAAAAAAAAAAGATTTTCATTAAATTTGGAGGATATATTTGGGATAGTTTGATATAAAAAGATTTGTTTCAACAGTTTAAATTTTTGCTCAAAACATTTATTGGGAACTTCCCTTTTTATACCACTACCCCTTTCCAAGTAAAAAGGATCCCATTGGCTGTTTTGAGGGGTGACAATTTAAGAGTGTTTGGCCATTAAAGAGAGGGAATATCCACATTGAGCAGACTGGGTAAGGCTCAGCAAAGGCTGTGGAGGGGTAAATATCCTATTGAATGATAACATATCAAGTCATATACCAGGGCTGTCAACATAAGTCCCTTACCCTACAGATATGAAAAGAATAGTAATGGTGCCCCCACAAATTATGGTCTGTAGATATTGGCACAGATTTTGGGAGTCTCCTTGGTGCTGGTCCTAGGCTGTAATCAGAGCCTCCTAAAGCTCACTGTTGTCTTCTCTGTGTGTTTTGTCCTTGTTATGTTTTATCATTTCTAGACCCCTGACCGAGGGAATATGATATCTCCATTTTCCTAATCTCCTCAATTCCAGTGACTATCATCTATTCCCTTGAGGATAAATGGTGAGAGTAGGGTGGGGAAGATGACAAGAGTATTTATGTATTGTCTGGCTCTTTTTCTATCCTATTTCTGGTATTATGGAATAAACTCTTCACATTTCTTCTCTTAAAATTTCAGTTTCAATTCTCAATAACCCATTTTGGCAGTTTAAAAAACTTAGTTTCTTTTTTCTTTCTATCCCATTTATAAAAATTTTAATTGACTAACTACCTAACTTGGCTGAGGTGAGGAAGGGTCACATAAAAGGAAGTCTGGAAAAGAACAAAGAGTAATATCTTAAGTTAGAGGTTGGCAAATTATAGCCAGATATCAGCCACCTGTTTTTGTAAATAAGGTTTTATTGGGGCTCAGCCACATTCACTCATTTACAGCTGCTTTTTAAAAAAAGTTTTTATTGAAGTGTAGTTCATGTACAATATTATGTAAGTTACAGGTGTACCATATAGTGATTCGCAATTTTTAAAGGTTATAATCCATTTATAGTTATTGTGCAATATTGGCTACATTCCCCATGTTGTACAATATATTCTTGTAGCTTGTTTTACAGCTAATAGTTTGTACCTCTTACTCTCCTCTCCCTACATTTCCCCTCCCCCCTTCCCTCTCCCCACTGGTAACCACTGGTTTGTTCTCTATGTCTGAGTCTGGCCACCTCCTTCCCTAGACATATCTTTGGTATAACACTCATTCTGACTCAGTTCATTTATGACTGCTTTTGTGCTACAATGGTGGAGTTAAGTATTTATGTCAGAAACTTGTTGACCAAACTTGTTATAGTAATAGTAATAGTGTATTAATAGTATACTCTCCAGCCCTTTAAGAGAAAGTTTGTTAACCCCTGTTTTATGGTATTATCTAGCAAAAATTTAACTTAAACTATAGCTTATAATCTGTCCAAGAGAGACTGACAGGGGCCAGATTTACCCTTTCACCTAAATAACCCAAGAAAGTGAGACAACATATGAAACAACAACTTTCAACATTTTGGATGTCATGGAGTTGACTGTGATCCCTCAGAGACAAGAAAAAAATGAGGTAAGCCCTATGATCGCCCCATACTACTATCTTGACAGAATTTTCAGATTGTGGTGGTGGAGGGGTACACCCAGCAGAGCCCAGAGGGCCCATTGAGTTCAGGAGATGGAGCTAAGAGCCTGATGCTTGCCTGGAATTACATGAAGCAAAAAGTAACAGGATCAGAGAAAAAAAAAATTCAACAATAATAGTTGGACACTTCAGTATCTTACTTCCAACACTGGGTATGTTATAACAAGGAGGCAGAAGATCAACGGGAAACAGAAGACTTGAACAACACTATAAACCAACTTGACCAAAAAGATATCTAGAAAATACTTCACCTCCAGTGGCAGAATATACAGTCTGCTTGAGGGCATATGGCACACTCTCCAGGATAGACCATGTGCTAGGCCTTAAAACAAACCTCAGTAAATTTAAAAGGATGGAAATCACACAAAGTGTCATCTGAATACAATGAAATAAAAGTAGAAATCAATAACAGAAAGAATTTAGGAAATTTTTTAATATGTGGAAATTAAACTTTCCTACATAATTAATGGTTTAAAAGAAGAAATCACAAGTGAAATTAGAAAAATTTTTGAGATGAATGAAAATAAATATACAACTACCAAAATGTATGTGATGCAGCTAAGGCAGTGCTTAAAAGAGGATTTATACCTATAAATGCTTATGTTAAAAAAGAAGAAATATCTCAGATCAATAATCTAACTTTCTATCTGAAGATACTGGAAAATGAAGAGCAAATTAAACCCAAAGCAAGCAGAAGGAAGGAAATCATAATGATTAATGCATAAATCAATGAAATAGAGAACAGAAAAACAATAGAAAAAATCATGAAAACAAAATTTGGTTCTTTGAAAAGGTGGACAAGTTGACAGACCTTTAGCTAGACTGACTGAAAAAAAAAGAGAGAAGACTGAACTTAATAAAATCAGAAATGAATGAGAGGACATTATTACCAACCTTGTAAAAATAAAATGGGTTATAAGGGAATACCATGAACAGCTCTGTATTAACAAATTAGAAAACTTACGTGAGGGGTAAAGATTCCTGGAAATTCTATATACAGAGATAGACCCCAAAAGAAAAGGAAAATCTAAAAAGACGTGTAACAAGAGATTGAATTCATAATTTAAAAGCTACCCACAAAGAAAAGCCTAGGCCCAAATGGCTTCACTGGTAAACTCCACCAAACATTTAAAAATAATTACTATCAAGTTTTCACACACTCTTCCAATAAATAGAAGAGGAAGGAACATTCTCTTACTCATGAAGCACTATTTTGCCTAAAAAAAGTCACTTTAAATATAAAGACACAAATATGTTTAATGAAAAGGATGGAAAAAGATATACCATGCTAACACTAGTCAAAAAAAACCTGGAATGGCTATAATAATAAAGTAGATTTCAGAGTAAAGGATATTCCCAGGAATAAGGAAGCTCAATTCATAATAATAAAGAGGCCAGTTAACCTAGAGGACATAATCAATTATTATCTCTCTTAATAAGAGAGCTGTGACATACATGAAGCAAACTGATAGAACTGCAAGAATAAATAAACAGGGAAATTGTTAATTACAGTCTAGAACACAGGTAAAATACCTACAAGAATATCATAGATTTGAACAATAGTACAACTAAATTTAACTTAACATTTATCAAAGACTCCATCAAACAACAGCAAAATGCACATTGTTTTCAAGTGCATGCAGAATATTTACCAAGATACACTGTATTTGGGTTACAAATAAATCTCAATAAATTTAAACAATTCATTTCATACAAAGCATGTTCTCTTACCACAATGGAATTAAATTAGAAATCAATAACAGAAAAATCCCAGTCAAAATCCCAGCAGATTTTTTTTTGTATTTTTGTAGAATTGACAAACTGATTCAAAAATTCATTTGGAAATACAAAGTATGTAGAATAGACCAAACAATTTGGAAAAAACAAAAACAAAAAACAAAGATGAAGGCTAACATTATCTGATTTCAAGAATTATTACAAAGCTACAATAATCAAAACAGCATTGTATTGGATAAATTTAGACAAATAGACCAATGGAACAGAATAGGAATTTCAAAAATAAATCTACACTTATATGGGCAACTGATTTTTCACAAAGGTGCAAACCAATAGAGTGGAGAAAGAATAACCTTTTCAACAAATAGTAGTGGAAAAATTGAATATCTATGTGTGTGTGTAAAAGAACTTGGATACGTACCTCACATTATATACAAAAATTAACTCAAAATGGATCAATATAAAACTATAAAATTTCTAGAAGAAAACATTGGAAAAATACTTTGTGATCTTAAGTTAGTCAAAGATTTCTTAGATATGACACCAAAAGCACAGTCTATAAAAGAACAAACTGGTGATTTGGTCTTAATTTTTAAACTTCAAAAGACTGGAAAAAATAAGCCAAAACCTGGGAGACAATGTTTGCAAATCATTTGTCTAGTAAGGGACTTGTATTCAGAATATATAAAGGACTCTCAGAACTCAACAATAAGAAAACAAACAACAAAATTAACAAACGGACAGAAGACTTGAACAGACACTTCACCAAAAAGATAACCAGCAAATATGTGGATAAATAATGATATTAACAAACAAAATTAACGAACGGTCAAATGCTGCAAAATGCTCAACATTATTAGTCACTAGGGAACTGCAAATTAAAACCAGAATGGGATATCATTACGCACCTGTTTACATTTCTAATATAAAAAAGACTGACCATATCAAGTAGTGGTAAGAGTATGGAACAACTAGAAATCTCATACACTGCTGGTGGGAATGTAAAACTGCTGTAGCAGATAGTTTGACAGTTTCTTTACAAGTTAGAAATACACTTGCCATACTACCCAGTTATTCCATTCCTAGATATCTCCCCAAGAGAAAAGAAAAGATATGTCTATAGATAGGCTTTTAAATAAATGTTCTTAGCAGCTTTATTTGTAATCACCAAAAACTGAAATCAGCCCGAATGGCCATCAAGAAATGAATGGATAAAGAAATAGTGGTATAGCCATGTATTAGAATACTGCTCATCAATAAAAATGAACTGTTGATACATGCAACAACATGAATCGAACCTCAAAATATGCTGCATGAAAGAAGTCAGATAAAAAGTACAAATTGTATGATTCCATTTAAATAAAACTTGAGAATTAAAACTAATTTCTAATGACAGAGCAGATCAGTGCTTTCTTGGGAAGTGATAGAACAGAGAGATTACAATGATGCACTAGGAAACTTTTTTTTTTTGTGGTACGCAGGCCTCTCACTGCTGTGGCCTCTCCCGCTGCGGAGTACAGGCCCAGCGGCCATGGCTCACGGGCCCAGCCGCTCCGCGGCCTGTAGGATCTTCCCGGACCGGGGCACGAACCCGTGGCCCCTGCATCGGCAGGCGAACTCTCAACCACTGCGCCACCAGGGAAGCCCACACTAGGAGACTTTTGAGGCGATGGATATGTTCAGTATTTTGATTGTGATCATGGTTTTACATGTACACATGTCAAAACTTATAAAATTGTACTCTTTAAATATGTGCAGTTTATGGTATGTCAATTATATAGTAAAGCTATTTAAATATATGTGTGTAGATATGTGTGTGTGTATATGCATCACATGTAGCCTATGTGGTATACAAAAATTAATTTTGGACACCCTGGAAGCTACCTCAAAGAAATAGGCAGTTATTCTGTTGAGCAGCTAATAGATGTTGATTTGCAATTCCATTATTTCTCACGTGGACAAGTCTATATGGGTACTCCAGGAGAGTAGCAGCATGAGTATATTTATTTTAACGATGATTTATAATTTTAGAGCAATGAGTGCAAGTTAGCTGGTGTAAAATAATAGATATTTACTGATAAGTCTTATTGGTAAGTGAGGACATCACTCTTATCAAGTGATCATACATAATCACTTTTTCATAACATATTACTTCTGGAAGTCTTTAAGAGAGGGAAAATGTGGAGAACAGAATCACCCCCTTGCACCTCTCTCCATTTATCATAGTTAGCCAAAAAAACCAATTCTGGTTAAACCCAACTATCTACCTCATCATTTCCTGTACTGGAACAGCTGAATGATGCTTGAGAAAATTATACAACCATGCCCATGGATTTCCTTTAGAATGTATGTCAAAAAATTTCAAATGGGTATTCACTAGTGCCAACAGTAAAAGAGTGCCCTGGTAAGTGCACTTCCCTGCTTTTCACAATGACCACTTTATATCTTGTCCTCTTTTTTTCTCAAGCATTCTGCTTCTACCTCTCTGACCTAACAGTGATTTTACTTAAAATTTCACTGAGCATATAGAAGCAATCAGAAAAGAACTTCTATATTTCTCCTACCACCAAATCTACTAATCCACCAGTTTACATATGCGCTCTGCCATTCCTTCTTTCACAATGGTCTGGGCACCCATCTACGGAACCCCTGGGATTCATTTTATTCCTCCTCACATTTAGACGTGAGAGTGCCCCAGAGTTCAGTCTTTGGCTATTTTCTCTATCTACACTTTTAACCTACAGCTTTTCTCTGGGTAATGTCACCTAGTTCTACGGTTTTCAATACCATCAATATGCTACTGACTCCAAAATTGTTTCTCCAGTCCTAACCTATGCCCTGAATTCAACTACATTTCACCTTCACTGCCACTGTTTCAGCTCAAGCCACCTTCATATATTGCCTGGACTATTGCACCAGCCTCCTGCTCTCATTTTTGCTACTCCCTTTCATCATTCTCTGTACAGTAACCAAAGTGATACTTTTAAAGCCTAAGTAAGATTATTTTGGTTCTCTATTTTAAAACTACACAATGGTTTATACTGCCAATAGAATAAAATCCAAATTCCTCACTGTGACCTAAAACAGGGGTCAGCAAACTACAGCTTTACAGGCCAAATACAGCCTGCCACCTGTTTTTGTAAGTAAAGGTTTATTGAAAGACAGCCATGCCCTTTTATTTACTTATTGTTTATGGCAGGTTTACTCCTACCAGGGCAGAATTGAATAGTTGCAACAGAGACTATGTCTTGCAAAGCCTAAAATATTTACTGTCTGCCCCATTAAGAAAATATTTGCCAACCCCTGATTTCTGACATCTTCAGGGGATGGAGAGAAAAAGAAAGGAAAAAAGAAAACAACAACAGTTTAAAAAAAGTTTAGGAAGTCCAAGTTAAGGAATTTTGAGTGTCTTTGGCTTCACTGGTGACTCTTTAGGTATGCCAGGGGTTTTGCCAGTCAAAGTCATCTTATGACCGGCAAAATATTTGCTGACAGAATGTCCAAGTTTGTGCCTTTTGCCAAGAACTCTGCCAATGGAGTAAATGCATTCTTGAAACACTGCATGTGTAGATGTAATTAGAACACTACTTATGTCTCAGGTTGGAAATGTTTTCCATAAACACAATTTTCCAATTTTTAAATATAAGTGAGAAAATGCTTTGCCATTCAGAATTTTGCATTTAAAACAGCTTCTCAGGAATGCATCTGCTTTTGTACATAGGTAAACACCAAATTTGTCTTTCCTCCTAGCATTTGTCCAAGTGATCTCAGGCCAAGGAATGCCTATCAGGCTGTTTAAAGTCCGTTTTGCTATATAGCTTTTTGTGAATGCTTTGGCCTTGCGGAATCAAGAAAGGTGTTTAAAGTGTGCATAAAGGAAAGAGGGAGAAACTGACACAGGATTTCCCCAGCAATAGAGAGCATTACCTTCACATATCATTTTTAAGGCGATAAAACCCAGAATTATGTTGCTGTGTTTCTAAATTTTATTATACTACCACATTACCAATTCTGTAATATTGATTTCTAAATAAATACTGCCAAAATACTGAATCCGAGCAGGGTGTTTAATGTAATAAGCATATAAGCATATTTGTTGAACAACTATAAGCAGAGCAAAAAAGTTTTTTCTTTTTCTGCTTGTTTGTTTTTCAGGGTTTTTTTTGGTGATAAAAAATGTAAAAAATACTGTCTTAACCATTTTTAAGTGTATAATTCAGTAGTGTTATGTATATTTATATTGTTGTGATGCAGATGTCAAGAACTCTTTCATCTTGTAAATCTGAAACTATATACCCATTAAACAATTCCTCTTTTCCCCCTTCCACCTGCCTCTTGTGACCACCATTCAACTTTCTGTTTCTCTGAATTGGACTACCTTAGATACCTCATTTAAGTGGAATAATTCATCATTTGCTTTTTCGTGACTGGCGTATTTCACTTAGCACAATGTCCTCAAGGTTTATCCGTGTTGTAGCATATGACAGAATTCCCTCCTTTTTTTTTTTTTTTTTTTTTTTTTTTTTGCGGTACACGGGCCTCTCACTGTTGTGGCCTCTCCCATTGCGGAGCACAGGCTCCAGACGCACAGGCCCAGCGGCCATGGCTCACGGGCTCAGCCGCTCTGTGGCATGTGGGATCCTCCCGGACCGGGGCACGAACCCGTGTCCCCTGCATTGGCAGGCGGACTCTCAACCACTGTGCCACCAGAGAAGCCTGGATTCCCTCCTTTTTAAGGCTGAATAATATTCCATTTGTATGTACGTGCCACATTTTGTTTATCCATTCATCCATCCGTTGACTTTCGGTTGCTTCCACATCTTGACTATTGTGAATAGTGTGGTTATAAACATAGATGTTCAAATATCTTTTCAAGACTCTGCTTTCAATTCTTTTGGACATATACCCAGAAGAAGGATTGGTGGGTCATATGATAGTTCTATTTTTAATAAAAAGTTTTATTTAGTATAATTTAACTTAATAGATTAGAAATTTGTTTTCACACCTGTGTGGTTTGTTTCCCAGCGTAGTTCAATGAAGACTCTGAACAATAGAGAAGATAGTTTTATGGTGAATAGGAGAATGTCACAACAGGAACACAAAGATCATACTAAAAATGCTAATTAGAGTTGAAATCCCAGTTTAGATTGGTGATCAGAAATATATAATGATAATAATATAAGGTGGATGTTATATTACAATTTCTACTACTGCCGCTATACCAGCACTACTATAGATTGGCTATGATATAGATTGGATTTTGAGTTGATATCTGGGGCATTTTACAGTAGGCAAGGAGTCTGTACCATATGAACCATCAAATGTTGAGTTCCTAATTTGAGGCACTTTTTCTGGAATGTGCTTTCCACTGTTTGGTCATAAAGAACAACATGGCCCCAGAAGTGACCCACTCAGAACCACCAATTGAAAATAGTAGTTAGGGAGGCAGCCAGAACTTCAGGCCCTGAGGTTGTCATCATGTGTAGCTTTTTGAGTTTCTTTCTTAAAGTTCAAAGTCATTAAAGTAATTCCTCAGCAGGGGCTCCACTCATCATGCTTTGTTTTGTAGGGGTAATTACCATCAACACTAATGGGAATTCTGTATTTGACTCAAAATAAAGCACAGCACTAGCTCCTGCAACTGAATACAAGAGTTACTGAACTCCATCTAGATGTTCTCCCACGTTTTCAAAGGAGAGAGAATTCAGCTGACATTAGAAAAACACTTAAATTCTCCCTTCGCTTCTGCACTTATTTATATTTTTCTAGAAGTTAAGAATGCATAAAAATGTAAGATGCTGTTTACTGAGACTAGAACAACAACAATCACATAAGTGCTTACTATGTGTGAGGCAGCATGCTTAGCATTTTACTTATTTACTTTATTATTTTACTTACTTTTTCTCACAGCAGCCTTTGAGGTAAGTGTTGGCCTCCTTTTAAAAGTGTGGAAACTGAGACTAGGGAGGATCAGTAGTTTACCAACACTTAGCATGGGTTCTCAACACTGAGCTCAGGACTATGGGAGTACATATAGAGAGGACTCCCTTTAGAGTCTCGTATGAAAAAAATAAATCCATGTCTGTTACCAGAGAAGAAGAAAGTTATGACATTATATACAGCAGTGCAGGCCTGACCCTACTTCTCAGGGTTCCATCTGCAAAAATAAATATATCTGATACTAATGTCAGCATGTTCAACAACATAGGCCAAAGTCTGTAATTTTCAGGCCTGGAGTGAGAGTGTTTATGGAGGCCCACATACCATATATCTAAATATTTAAGTCAAGCCATCAAACTGTTGATTAAAATATGTACTTCTTCTTACCTCGATAAATATACTTTTATAATGACCTATAAGGATGGCATTAAATTTAGAATTCTGACCCTTCAGAGTTCCATGCCAGAATATGGGGCAGAGTGGAGAAAACCACTAGCCTGTGGCTTGCCCCCATTCTCTTCCCACGCCTGCCTGTGTCCCACTCGGCAAAGGGCCTAGCCCAGACGTGTGTGGGTACCTCACCCCAAACTCAATCCACAACCCCTCCTACCCCACATTCAGCCATCCCTCAGCTATGCACTTGGCCTAGAAGTACAGGTGTCGATAGTCTGGCCTGCTGTTAGAAAGATGGACATCTATATAGACCATGGGAGTGGATTTCGGGCATTTAACACTGAATCCCAGAATCCTACGTGGAGAAGAATCTAGAAGAAGAGGCTGAGTGACACATCATCTTTGTTCCATGGAAGCCTCACCCTATGAGAAGGGGTGTGGCCAGGGGAAGGCCGTGTCATGGCCCCCTAAAGTATAGGCACAGTGAACAGCAAATCTAAATGCTCAACTTGACAAGAGGCTTTAGAGAGAAATTAGAATATCAACAGAGAAGTTCAACAGAGAATTTTCTATATTCCCTTGTCTCTGGGATTTTCTTCCCAATGGCTTTTTTTCATCTAGTCTTCGCCATCTCAGTAAATGATATCACTATCCTTATAGCTGCCTTGGCTGAAACCTTGAAGCCATCCTTGATTTCTTTCTTTCACTCATAAGTCACATCAAGTCTCTCAGAACAAATCCTGTCAAGCACCATCTACAAAACTTACCCAGAATTTGGCTACTCTTCAATATTTCCAATGCTACTACTCTGGTCCAAGCCACCATCACCTCTCTCCTGGATTAACTAGTTTCTGTGTTTCATGCCCCATATGCCTCATCTATTTGCAACACAGCAGCCAGAAGGACTTTGGCACTTGCTATTCTCTCTGCCCAGAATGCTCTTGTATAAATATTGGATGACTTGCTATCTCACCTCCTTCCTTCAAATGCCATTTTCTCAGAGAGGCCCTCTCTGCTTGCCCCACCTAGAATTTCCATCCTCCTGACATTCTATAACCTCCTTTCCTTCTTTATTATTTTTTTCTTTGCACTTATCACCTTCTGACAAACACATATTTTACTTACTTTCATTGGGTATTTTCTGTTTCCCTGCACTGTAATACAAGCTCATGAGAGCAGGAATTTTTTTGTCTATTATACTGCTGCATCCCTAGAATGATGCTTGGTGTACAGTAGTCACTAAATACATTTTTATGAATGAATGAATATCAGTAGTAGCCTAAGTTGTATAATCTAGCCATCTCTTGTTTCACTGGATATGACAAGAGGAGATATATATATATATATATATATATATATATATATAGGGTTTCTGTCACTGTCAATATAAAATGTCCTGACTACTTTAGTCATAATTCCTCAAAGAAACTGTTTCTAATGCTGAGAAGTGTGTCTGACATATGATATGTGGCTAATCAGCTGCTGCTGAAGTGCAACAAACAGAAAAAACTGAAAGTTAAAATTAATGTTAAAGATTTGGAATATACTCTCAAATATTCCATTAGAAATAGTTAGCTTTGTTCATCTTAAATGGGTACTTGTAACAGACTGATATATGCCTTCCCTAATATTCCTTCATAGTAATTTTATAATTTATCAATTAAATTTTGAAACACCAGTACATCACCCTATGGAACTACATTTACCAGTTTTCTTTGTGGTAGGTGTGGCCATGTGACTAAGTTTTGTTCAGTAAAATCTAACTGAAAGTGTGATTCAGGATTCCTTGGAAACCTCTTTCAAAGGAGGAGCCATGATATTCTTTTCTCCTTTCTTTCTGCTCCCTGGAATACAGATATGATGGCTGGGTTCAGGCAACCACTCCAGATATTGAGGCAATGCTCTGTAAATGACAGAATAGCAAGACATTATGAAGCTATTATACCACTCTTGGACTGCCTACCTATATAATCTTTTTTTAACATGAAAAATATATATCATTTAATCTTGTTTAAGCCACTGTTATTTTTGGATTTTTCTATTACAGTGTATTCAGCCAAATCCAATTCCAAATAACAAATGACTATTTAGTTATTTAATATGTATTTGACAATATATTGTGTACAAAGCACTGTACTAATGCACAATATAGGATACAAAGTTACTTAAGATATTGATCTCTAGCCTTCAAGATATTATCATTTAATAAAGAATATAAGTGTATGCATAAATAATTACAACATAATGCAACTTGCATTAGTTGTACATATAATTCATATATTTAAATTTAAGTTTACTCTAGATAATCCTGTATAAGTAGTTACCAATAAGTACATGACAAATGAATTGAGTGATACAGCCAGTAAGAAGCATACAGAATATTCTGATCCTAATAAAGATGGTATTAATTCTCTCTCTCGCAATATTTTTTTTTCCTTTGAGCCATCTCAGTGTCAATTACAGGTATGATGGGAAGGTACGGTCTTGATAGCACACATCTATAAAATTATATTTCACATTTGACTCTAGCCTAGATTGAATTTGGAATTAGGAAAGCTGCATGCATTTAAATCAAAACTTAGGTTAGCATTTAAGGGTTTGGTGTTGTATCTGTTTCATGATAGGGTGAGGGCATGGCTTATGTATTCTGTACAAAATTAGTCCTTGCATTTGACTTCAACTCATCACAGACAATAATATGAAAGAATTGAAAAGCAAATGATAAAGGAATACAAATTACATTGAAAATGTACTCATCAGAGTTTTAAGAGATGTAAATAATCAATAAAACTTCAGAATGCACTTCCACTAATAAAAGATGACTTGTGGATTCATGCCAAAACAAAATGTGTAAGTGATACAGCATGTTGCTTACTTCAGTTTAGAAGTCCCATTAAAAAAAAATTTTTAGAAACCACAACATTGTAAATCCTATACATCAGTAAAAAAGATTTTTTTAAGTCCCATTTAAGAATGTCTTTATAGAAATACAAATGGATATATTTTTATGCATCTATCTCAGGACTAGAAAGGGATGAATATGAGCATACTAATATGTGTAAGAGATCAGTTGTTTTGCCATCATTATGAATTCATGCTTATATACCTGAATAAGTCATTTGAAAATTTGCTTCAGGCTGGATCAGATATTTGGCCATTCAGTTGTGTAGCTGACTTAGGAAATACTGTTTCTTAGAGAAAACAACATTTTATTTTCATATCCTGTCATGAAAGTTAGATTAAAAAGAACCATTTCAAGTCATATTACCTCTGCCTAAGACAAAAGTGCCAATTTTCTTTTCCCTGTTCATAACACCTTGCACAGTTTTGTTAACTTCAAAGTACCATCTTCAGCCTTTCAGTGTGCCTAAAAAGCAAGGTTTTCAGGCCCAGGAATGTCTCTTTTCCATGTTATATACACAAAAGAACTCAATGGGTGTTGATAATTGACAGTTTGTATTGTGGGCTTTATGGTAAAATTTCATTTCCAAAGAAATACTCCTTAGAAAGGCAACTTGGTGGTGAAGTGGAAAAACATGGACTTTGAAGTAAGAAACAAAAGCAAACAAACAAGCAAAATCCTGGGACTGGGTTCAGTCTATTCTTTATAACTGTGTGAACTTAGATGGTTTATTGAACTTCTCTGAGTCTTACTTTACTAAGTTGTGAGGAAATATTATTCAGAGGTCAAAATAATAGATATTGAAATCCAACTGACTGGATTTTAATCCTTACTGGCTGTGTAATTTTGGGCAAATTGCTTAAACTCTCCAAATGCTTCACGTGTAAAATGGGTATAACAATAGTACTTGTTTCACAGAGTTATTTAATACATGAAAAGTATTTAGAGCAGTGCCTGTCATAGAGTAATTTTTAGTATATGATGGCTATTATTATATCTAAGTAATCACTCCTTCCTCATTATTTCTATTTCTGTCTATAAAATGGAGCAAATCATATTACTTTATGGAGGATTAAGCTAATTAATATATACAAGCAACTCCAAATAGGGAAGACTAAATGCTAAATAAATATCAACTATTATCTGTAAAATACTTTGCAAGTATTTTGTAAAGAGTAACTGAGAGGGCTTCCCTGGTGGCGCAGTGGTTGAGAGTCCACCTGGCGATGCAGGGGACACAGGTTCGTGCCCCGGTCCAGGAGAATCCCACATGCCGTGGAGCAGCTGGGCCTGTGAGGCATGGCCGCTGAGCCTGCGCATCCAGAGCCTGTACTCCGCAACGGGAGAGGCCACAACAGTGAGAGGCCCGCGTACTGCAAAAAAAAAAAAAAAGAGTAACTGAGAAAATACACTTAAAAGCCTACCACAGAGAACAGAACAGAATACATGCTCAATACATTTTAGTGCCGATATGGAAGTATTTTCTTTTTCCACAGATTTAACTATGAAAAGATACATAAAAGAAATATTAGAAGTGGATTCCCACTCATTAGGAATATTCTCGTAGCTTCAATGTAATGATATTTTAGGCACAAGTCAGTCCTTGTTCATGTTGACGTTAGAGAAAACCACCCTGATGTCAACTCAAACATGTAAAGAATTACCTGCCAACTAAAGAGTGAAACTGACCTCCCATGCTTGTGATTCTTCCAAATTCTCCTTCATTCTTTGACATAAGTGAGGGGCTTAAAGAGACTTCCCAGTATGTTACCCTCTCCGGGAAAGGCTATCTTTCTTTGGGACATCCATCTTCCATGTGAAACTGCAGATGCTGTTTGCCTCTGAAAGAACCTCATTTCCCCCTTTGGACTTGCAGCAACCAAAATCACATCACTCTCCGGTACCTCACCAGTACTCTTGAGATAAAATCACTATCCACCAGAGCAACAAATACCTCACCTGGTTTCTGAAAGCATTTAACAGGGAAAACCACATTTGGGACTGAGAACACTGTGTTATAAGCCCTGGGGGTCAGATGGGGGTTGCTGGAAGATTTCCAGACAATCTGTTTATTTTTATTTTTTATTTTCTATGTGAAAAGCATGTACCTCCCATTACCACAGTATAGATGCTGCTGCCAAAACTACTTATGCACTAGCCTCATTTCCCGGGCTGAGAGTCATACTCCTCCATTTACAGTGATTATCAACATTCTTTACATCAAACTGCCCTCAGAGCAAGGGACTTGGCAGAACTCAGCAGCAGTGTCAGCAACTTCTCAGTTTTTGGATTTCAGTTTCAGAAATGGAAGGTTTCAGAGCCCAGAACTATGGATATTTTGCTTGACATCTGCTTCCCTCTGCAGGGGGCAGAAGGTAGACTGGGAGCTGGGCTGGGTGTCTGTGGTGATTGTTGCCATCATTTGTCTCAGATTCCCTGGGAGGCATCAGGGTCTAAATGGAAAGAGCATTGGCTTTGGAGTTAGTCAGACCTGCGTTCACATCTCAGCTATGTCCTTATCTGTGTACTTAGGCAAATCACTTAAATCTTTCCAAGACCTATTTTAGTCATCTACAAAATGGGTTTCCTGATTACAAAACTTGCAGTGTTGGTGTGAGTATTAAATGACAAAGTTATGGAAAGGCTTTCAACAGATGTTCTTTTTCCCTTCAATTTTTGCTTAACCATCATGAGATAGATATATACAACTCTCTAGGCTACCGTGGGAATCGTTTCCTTGCTACTGTTAAGTGTCAGAAAGCTTGTGCTTGCCTAAGAGCTATAAGTGAAGTAGATAACTGATCATTATCCCAAATACCCTTATTTCTACAGGTCACACCAACCTTGGTGACTTCAGAGAATAGGGATCTGACAAGGTGGTTTTTAACTGCAAACCCCATTCTCCTCGTGCCCCATCCCCTGCCATCTTCCCACCACTAGTGAAAGTTGATGATTTCTGGCTACCGCTGCTGATATAGTCTCCATTCTATCTACCCCTGGCTATCTTCTGTAGCAGCTATTGCTGCTGTCAGAAGCTGTCAGAAATGACCAGCTCTGATGCCTCAGCTGTGGCTACCAGCTTTGCTGATGGCGTTTGTCATCACGACTTTTCACTTTGTGCTGCTGCCTTTATCATGATAACTCTTGTTCCCACCACCCAGATCTCAGACAGGGAAACCTCTCTTCTTACAGTGATTACAGGTCTAGTCTAGCTCTAGGTTTTGGGACTCTGCTAAGAAACTTGAAACACACAGGTTGCTGGAGGCTGGGCTGGTATTGTATGAGAGACTGCTCAGGATTGTGTGTGAACATTCGCAATGTCCCTGAGTCAGCATCCAAGAATTGGGCCTGAGCAACTCAGATCCAGCTCCTTTCTACCAAAAAAATCTTAACTGTAGTGTCCAAGGGATTATTTCAGCCTCCAAATATCTTTTCTGACTCCCAGGTATAACTAATCTATCGTGGGCATGGAGAAGTAAATAGCAAAGGCCTCATCCATGCAGCAATTTATCCTGGGTGGGGAGTTTTGTACTTTATTCTGGAGTTCAATTTTAATTATATACAATTATATTGTTGCTGATGCCTTGGGGTGGGGGACAATTATGAACGAAGGCAAAAATAGAGGAAAGTTATTTTGAGTGATGGTGGAGAGTTTTAAGGCAGGTAAATGCAGCCCCAAATCATGGAAGCTTAGAGTGCATTGCACATTTTGACATCTGGAAGAATGTGGGTTACACACATCTAAGTGATAGCAATTAGTAACTGAAATAAGATCATAAGACATGTACTTGTTGATCTCTTTATGGGAAAGGAATAATTATTAATAAGTATATTAATATTGTTACCCAGGAGGGCCAGACTAGTATGGGTCAACTAGAGATAAGCCATGTAGAAAACAAGAAAATAAGAGAATTCATGCTGAGAGGCACCATATCAACCACTTGGGGCTTAGGTAATGTAGCCATAAAAGTGTGATCTAAGCTACGACTCTTTTGAGAATAAAAGGGGCACTATTACAAAGAAACTTTCTCAAACACAAAATTAGAATGTAAAGTCACCCCAGGCTTAGAGCCCCGCCAGTTGCTAGTGAGGATTGATCAATAGGCACACTGAATGTGGGCCTGTGCATGACATAGTTTACTGTGATTGTTTATACTTACATTAAATGTGGGTGAACTATTTAGTGCTCACTCCATAGCAAGGATTCAAGGCATTTGAATTAATCTTGTTGTTGTTGTTACACGTTTTCATGTTAAAAGAACCCCTTTAGGGATTGTTAAGGAGAGGTACTTGATCCTATTTGAAATTCGTAGTCCCTATATTTATGCTCAAAGAGGGCTTAACATTGATTTTATAATTTGAAATGCTAGTTAACCACCAACTTAATTTTACTTCATGCTCTGAAAACTGGAATAAATGCTGATGACTGAGCTGCTCATTGGAGTAAATATTTATATTTATGCAACCTATTTTTTAAATCTCACTACTGAGATTTAATTCTTTTAGTGTTCCTTTTAGTTATGACA
This sequence comes from Lagenorhynchus albirostris, assembly GCF_949774975.1. Classification (NCBI taxonomy): domain Eukaryota; kingdom Metazoa; phylum Chordata; class Mammalia; order Artiodactyla; family Delphinidae; genus Lagenorhynchus; species Lagenorhynchus albirostris. The sequence goes on from NC_083096.1 coordinate 121,363,901, forward strand.
GATTTTAAAATAAAGTTTAATTTATTTACCTATTTTACATGCGTTATGCTATTTTGGGGTTTAAAGAAAGTACATTCATCCTTTAATCTGAAGTAGAGAAGGAGTAAGTTTTGGTATATTGTATAGGTCAAGAGGCCTTACCTTGACCCTGTAGCCTCAAGATAATACTTACCTCTCTAAGGTATGTCATTTGCTAATATCTATAAAGTCATTTAACTTAGAAATATTACATTTGGTTGTAGCCAAAGTCATGAGAAGTGATATGCAGAAATGGCTGAATTAAAGGCACATTGGTTCTGACAGCATATTACAAAATAAAATTTTGCTCTTGATTTTAAAAGCCACTACTTCTTAAATTACTCAGATGTTGAGTAAGTGAATAAAATGTTCCAATTTTCTTTATTTTCTCAGTTCAGTGGAAAGCTTTCCTGCCCATCCCATTTCAAAATCAATCACGTACTTTAAAGAAATCTTTACTTGAAAGCAGTAAAGGTAAAACTCTACCCATCTCTCCAGGTACTTATAGCAAATAATATACGGCCTGCTTACCTCTACCCCTTCTTCATAAATTGAGGGAAGTCATTCTTCATACACTGTCTGTTGTTGGCATCCTGTCATTCCTTACATTGAATAGATTACTTTATTCATGGGGCATGTCCTTTTCTCTCTCCTTTCCAATCATTCTGACTGGCTTCCTGGTAACCTTATTCTTAAATGTATATAGCTAAAATGAAGGCCTACAATTTCCCTCTTCTAGTCACATTTTATGTTTAAAACCTAGAATTTTAGAAAGAGCTTCCTTTTTTTTTACTAAACACAAGTAGAAAGGAGTAGTTTTCTGACAAAATAATGATCTCTGATGGTTTATTTGCAATGTATTTGTGGTTGGGTCATTCCTGCTTATATCACATTATCTGATGTCACCTACAACATGTTAGTGGCTAGTTTCTCTGTCCTTGAGTTTTGTGAGGACCTGAAGAGCTTATTGTTGTGTAGCAGTGAGTGAAACAGCCATTCTTTGATTTACCTGGAATTAAGAGTGAGCATGTAAAAACACAACAATGTAAAGCAATTATACCTCAATAAAGATGTTAAAAAAAAAAGTTCTTATTCCTTTAGCAGGAAACAAAGATGGAGGGTTCTGTTTCTCACTTATCACTAGTCAGAAAGAATTACAATTCTCAGGAGCAAATTGAAAAGTTAGGAGGAAAAAATATTTTCAAGAGTACAAGTTCTCCAGGTGCTGAAGGGATTGAGCACATCAGATCTGACGGATAGTATCAACATTGACATTTGTGAAAATGTGCATGAAGAAATATGCATTATTTTAAACTGCATGCCGCAAAAGCCTAAAAAATAATGCATGATTTTCCATTTTCTAACTTAGATGGAAAAACATGTGTTTTACTCACAATTTTGTCTAAGGGAAATGTGAACTCGCAGCCAATTGCATTCACATGCAGGCCCTTTCCCTGAGATTGCTTTCAAATGTAAGCATAGCATATGTTCTGTTAGAAAAAAAAATAATAAAGTGAACTTTCAAAATGTAAATTCCTAATATATAAGATTATGGGAAAGAGCCATGTTATTTAAAATAATGCATGGTTTTATCTCTAGGTAGATTCATATGGATGAGGCTGAGGGGTGAGTGATTTTAACCCTTGCATATCATATTACCCCACGGTGCCTGCACGTGTGTCAGAACAACTTTCCTCTGGCGGGGTGTACAGAGTCAAGCTCAGTAACCACTTTAGGAAGAATAATAGGCCAATGGCAAATGTGTTGACAGATGTTTCTTACCCAGTGGAAAGGAGAGAGAGGAAATTAGGTGATGAATTTTAAGGCCTGAAGCATAGACTGTAGTTTTTTTCAAATCTTCAAGTATTGTGTTCTTCCTCAGGTCACCAGCTATGTGCTGGCTGCCTTTGGTGATGCTGAAAAGTCCTTAAAGTCTAAATGAATGAGCTCTGGAATTGCTCCCATGATGAACTGCTGACCAATTTGTCTCAACTGGCACTTGAATGCAAAATTAAAAATGAAGGTCTTCTTGACTGCGCTGTGGCTTGTGGAAGAACCCTGAATGATTTATTCTCATTCATTTTCTCCAACTTCCATGCTAAAATATTTTTGCATGGTCAATAAATTAAGAAGGCTGACATTAACAGAATGAACTGTGGATGAAAATACGTGAACCTGAATATTTATAAGAATGTGGAATTTATATTTTATTTTTTCTCCAACCGGCTCTGGACTTGTGGGAGCTCAGTTAAATGAGGGCATCTAACAGTTCATATTAATTTAGTATGAGGCCCTAGAGACTGATGGATCATGGGTCATTAATAATGGAAAATGAGGTGCTTAAATACTTAGGACATTTTCGTGAAAGAAGGTGACATATTTGGAACAAGTAAGATGAGGCACTCTCACTCCCTTTTGGGGAAGCCTTTGACATTGGAACACTGAACTTGATTCTGACCTGGGGTTATGCATGAGTTCTGGTGTGCCAGTGATGTCTACTTATCATCCAAAGGATCAGGTGAGCACTTGGCAGAGGTTGTTGAGAACTGATACTGTAAGCTGTCCCAGCAACGAAGACATATCCTAAGAAAAAAAGGAAAGGAAGTTTAATTTAGGCATAGTCATTTAGACATTGGAGAAAAGCTAAAATGTTCTACTTAGAGAAGATTGTATGACTTACTGCTGAAAAAGAAACCAGATATTTTGAGAAATCAAAATACTGCAAAGAGATCATTAAGAAATGAATTTTTAGACATATAACGGGAATAACAGTGCTAGCAGGTAATATTTTGAATTTTACAATGTACTATATTTTGTACTCTACTTATTTTACTTCAGTTAACTCTCAGAACACACTATGAGATGTGCATGTCTTAGGTCCTTTCTAATTTTTTGATTATGGACTCTGTCATTTGTAGCAATAACAACAGCTATGTGCTAAGCCTCTGCGGGGCATCTTAAGTCTTTGAGCAGGTGACAGCAGGTAATTAAAAAAAAATCAGAAGAGAAAAATCATTGCTAATCTTTTCATAGTATACTGATCTCTACCTGGAGTTCTCATAATCAGTAATCTGAAAGCTCCATGTGTTTTTCAGTCCTGAAGGGGATAATCTATTTCCTGGAATCCATTAGGATCTAAATATTGACATTTTTTCTTTCGATGCCAACTTCCTGAGCTCAAAGGAACTGACATGACAAGCCCTTGGAGTATATGAGATGCTTGTGACCTCATGAACACTGAAATGAGAGATGATGAAGCTTATTTTTAGCCGAGTATTTAGAGGGGCCTCATGGGCTAATTTTTGCTTAAGGCTGCTCATATAACAGTTGAATATGTGCTCATAGGGCATGCTGCCAAGGTCTGTGATGGTTGTTATTTAGCACTTTAAGAGCTTTAAACATCATCCAGAAATATTTATTAAGTGCATGTATGTGCAAGGCAGGGCTGTTTGAGTGCTGGACAAGCTTTGTAGATCTAAGTAGTGAATAATTTCAGCCTTCAGTACATAATGAGGAGTAAGAGCCACTATTCCCTATGCCCTGTTGCATAGAAGAGAGCATGATTTGCTTAATCATTATCTTTTGTTCCACAAACGATATCAGAGTTTTGAAAATTTGAAATTAAGCTTTTTCTGTTCAAGTTAACTTCTCATACACTGCATATTACATATGCAAAATTGATAAATGAAACATAACCGGGGTAGTTTAATGAGTATGGCAAAATAGTTTGGATCAGTGTAGTACAAACACCCCTCTTTGCTCTGTACAAGTTGTTTGATGGGTTTTGTTTGGTGGGATTTGTTGGGTTGTATGGGTAATTTTTTACTTTTTAATTTCTCTACGTCATTGTGTGTTGTAGGGTTTGCCAAATTTAAAGAGCTACCCTATATGAAGAGATCCTATTTTGATTCTTTTGATCAGAATGGGATAAAATACCAGGTTATCCAAAGACAGACTAGTCAAAGGATTTTATTTATTTTTTAAAAATTATTTATTTATTTTGGCTGCGTTGGGTCTTCGTTGCTGCGTGCGGGCTTTCTCTAGCTGCAGCGAGCGTGGCTACCCTTCGTTGCAGTGCGTGGGCTTCTCATTGTGGTGGCTTCTTTTGTTGCGGAGCACGGGCTCTAGGCACACGGGCTTCAGTAGTTGTGGCATGCAGGCTCAGTAGTTGGGGCTCGCGGGCTCTAGAGCGCAGGCTCAGTAGTTGTGGCGCATGGGCTTAGTTTCTCCGTGGCATATGGGATCTTCCTGGACCAGGGCTCGAACCCGTGTCCCCTGCATTGGCAGGTGGATTCTTAACCACTGCGCCACCAGGGAAGCTCCTAGCCAAAGGATTTTATATGCTCTTAATTCTTTATCAAATTATCACCCTGCAGTATCCGAACAAAATCCATGTTTCTTCCAGTGGTCTGCAGAAATGTGGAAATTCTCAGTCATCAGAATGACCTGCAGCCCCAGAGGTGATCAAGTCCATTAATGCTGAGGATGGGGAGCAAAGGTTTTTAGCCTTGTATGACAGCCAGAACCCTACAGAGGTTAACCAGTGACCTGTTCAAAAAGGGGCGGTATATTCTGATTGCTTTATGGCTTTTCCTGAGGAAAAATGTAAGAGTCTGTGGAAACATTTGATTACAACTTCCTTTTGCCTTATTTGGACAAAGGACAGGTTTCTTCTCCTCCATCTGTAGTTAAGAACATAACTAAAAAAGTGATAGAACAATTCATAGGCAAGGTATTTGCAGATATTGCTTCTTTTTCTTCTCTGCAAATAACACTTTAAATTTAGAAAAAGTGTGTAATGACTTCAGCATACCCTAAGAATAATGATCTTAACCCAATTAGGCTATCCATTGCCGTGAAAAGACAAACTTGTGACGTACGAACACCAGAGGTTTAAGGTCTCAAGGCTCCATTCACTTAGTCTCATAGGTGTCTCGGCTCAAGTTCAGATGTTTTCTGAACTTGACCAACAACAATCAATAGAAGAGTACCTTGCCCTTACTTTGATATTTATTTTCTTCACCCAGTGATTTATTTAATTTTCCTCTAGTAGAGATTCTCAACACAGCACACATTGAAAAAATATGTATTTAACCAATAATTAGCTATGCGAACAAAGAATAAGCATAAGCATGCATTATTATTTTGCTTGACTCAACTGTTAGTACTGTATAAAATTAAAACCAAAGCCATGAATTAAATTAATTACATTAGAAAATCTTTATGATGATTAAATAAGTTATTTTTGTAATGTCGTGCATAGCATAGTGCTTGGCATATGTAGGTACTTAATAAATCTTTAATAGAATGTTTTTTGAAAAAACTATTGATCACCTAGTAAGGAATGATGAACTGCTTCCCTTGCACTTTAACATCTATTTCTTCATCTATCCAGTACTCTCCAAAGCTGTTTTCTGAAACTTCACTTCATTTCTCTTTCTGATAGTTTGTTGTTAGTGTATAGAAATGCAGCTGACATTCGTATATTGATTTTGTGTCCTGCAACTTTATTGAATACAATATCATCTTAAGATATGGGACAAGTAGATGTTTTGATATTTTAACTTCAAATGTTTTCATTCTAGTCTAGCACTTAATATAATTTAGCTGGGTAAAGAATTCTAGGTTGAAAGTAATTTTTCTGTTTTTTTATGACTTTGTTGTGTTGATTCTTTTGGACCTGAGTTATATGGATATTTTTTAAAGGCATTTTCCAATATCTCCTGGTATCTATTTACTGATTTATTTACTTGTAAGATAAAAGAACTTATTATTGAAAAGATATGTTGGTACCACTGTCAATTTGATAGGAATGGACTTAATCAGCATGGCATTTATCATGTAATCACTATCTAGAGATATTAAACTTTTCAATGCATTTTATACCCAAGCAGAAAGCCATGAAAGTTTTGCAGTGATCTTGAAAAACTGTGCACAATAATAGAATGAGCACTGGAGTAAGAGTTAGAAGACCTGGATTCCAGTCTTGGATAAGCAGATAACTCCCAGAAAGCCTGAGCTAAGTCATTTAGGCTCTTCAGCAGAACTTCATCTTTAATGAGTGACGGGACTGCTATACATCTAAGAGCCTGTTAACTCTTATAGGAGTATTCATACATCCAACCTTTCTTGCTCCACAGGCTGCATACCTCATAGCTAAAATGCCCACATCATAGATCAAAGCATCACTAACATTTGCAAAAGTAACCAAATGCCCCAGTGTACTTACTACAGGCACTTCTTTATTATCCATGTTAACAGACAGAAAAAATAGAGGATAACCTTTTTTAAGCAGATGAGCTTTAAAACATGTACTGAACTTGAGACAGCATCATGTGTAATAATATTTTTGTGAGAATTTTCTTTCCACGTTATGTTTTACTTTGGCTAATATAAAAGTTGGTGGATACTTCCTGAGAACACAACAATTTCACGTCTGGAAAAGGCAGACTTAGAATCGACTCAGTATGAAATGTTTTACATTTGCTGATCTGCATCTGGATAAAATTAATAATAGCAATACCTACACTTTATAGCAATTTGTGGTGGTTTTAAAAGATGTCTGCAATTCTTTGACATTCCTCCTATGAAGAGATGGAGTGTATGTCCTCTCCTATGAACCTGAGGAGGACTTGCTGACTGTCTTGATGAACACAACACAACAGAAGTGATGCTGTGTAACTTCTGAGTTTGGGTGAGGAACGTCTATGCCTCTTCTGCTAGTTATCTGTGGGGGACACTAACAGTTGGAGCTGAAACCACCATGTAGTTAGTCTGTATCCTTAGGCGGCCTACATGGAGTGATGACATATGGAGAGAGAGAGAAACAGCCCTACCTCCTTCACTCCCCCAATACTTGTGTCTTTCCAGCCTAGGCACCGTGAGTGAGGAAGCTTTAGAGGTGACTGAAGTCGTAGTCGCTGTCTGACTTCAACTCCATGAGATACCATGAGCAAAAATTGTCTATCTGGGTCTTATCAAAACCAGATTCATTATCGAAATGACTAACAGTTATTGTTTTAAGTCATTGTTTTTGGTGGGTTGTTATGCAGGAATAGATAACTGGAATATACTTTATTTATTTTTATTCTTATTTTTTGGTGAACCTGTTTTGTTAGGCTGAGCAGGTCAAAGGTTTTTTTTTTTTTTTTAAATAAAGTGTAGTTGATTTACAATGTTATATCAGTTTCAGGTGTACAGCAAAGTGATTCAGTTATACATATATATATTCTTTTTCAGATTATTTTCCCTTATAGGTTATTACAAAATACTGAGTATAGTTCCCTGTGCTATACAGTAGGTCCTTGTGGGTTATCTGTTTTATATATAGTAGTGTGTGTATGTTAATCCCCAACTCCTAATTTATCCCTCCCTACCCCTTCCCCTTTGGTAACCATAAGTTTGTTTTCTATGTCTGTGGGTCTATTTCTGTTTTGTAAAGAAGTTCATTTGTATCATTTTTTTTTTTAGATTCCATATATAAACGTTATCATTTATTTGTCTTTCTCTGTCTGGCCTCCTTCACTTAGTATGATGATCTTTAGGATCATCCATGATGCTTCAAAAGGCATTATTTCATTCTTTTTTTATGGCTGAGTAATATTCCATTGTGTGTGTGTGTGTGTGTGTGTGTGTATATATATATGTGTATATATATATATGCACATATATATATATATACACACACACACCACATCTGCTTTATCCATTTATCTGTTGATGGATATTTAGGTTGCTTCTGTATCTTGGCTATTGTAAATAGTGCTGCAATGAACCTGGGGTGCATGTATATTTTCGAATTGTGGGTTTCTCCAGATATATGTCCAGGAGTGGGATTGCTGGATCATACGGTAGCTCTAATTTTAGTTTTTTAAGGAACCTCCATACTGTTCTCCATAGTGGCTGTACTAATTTACATTCCCACCAACAGTGTAGGAGGGTTCCCTTTTCCCTACATCCTCTCCAGCATTTATTGTTTGTAGATTTTTTTTAACATCTTTATTGGAGTATAATTGCTTTACAATGGTGTGTTAGTTTGTGCTTTGTAACAAAGTGAATCAGCTATACATATACATATACTCCCATATCTCCTCCCTCTTGCAAATCCCTCCCACCCTCCCTATCCCACCCCTCTAGGTGGTCACAAAGCACTGAGCTGATCTCCCCGTGCTATGCGACTGTTTCCCAGTAGCTATCTATTTTACATTTGGTAGTATATATAACTCCATGCCACTCTGTCACTTCATCCCAGCTTGTTTGTAGATTTTTTGATGATGGCCATTCTGACTGGTGTGAGGTGATACCTCATTGTAGTTTTGATTTGCATTTCTCTAATAGTTAGTGATGCTGAGCATCTTTTCATCTGCTTTTTAGCCATCTGTATGTCTTCCTTGGAGAAATGTCTGTTTAGATTTTCTGCCCATTTTCTGATTGGGTTGTTTGCTTTTTTGATATTGAGCTATGTGAGCTGTTTGTATATTTTGGAGATTAATCCCTTGTCAGTTGCATCATTTGCAAATATTTTCTCCCATTCTGAGGGTTGTTTTTTTGTTTTGTTTATAGCTTTCTTTGTTGTGCAAAAGCTTTTAAGTTTAATTGGGTCCCATTTGTTTATTTTTGTTTTTATTTCCATTACTCTAGGAGATGGATCCAAAATGATATTGCTGCGCTTTATGTCAAAGGGTGTTCTGCCTATGTTTTCCTCTAGGAGTTTTATAGTATCCGGCCTTACATTTAGGTCTTTAATCCATTTTGAGTTTATTTTATGGTGTCAGAGAATGTTCTAATTTCATTCTTTTACATGTAGCTATCCAGTTTTCCCAGCACCACTTATTGAAGAGATTGTCTTTTTCTCCATTGTATATCATTGCTTCCTTTGTCATAGAAATTTGTTTTTAGTTCTTTGGGTTTTTGTTTTTTTTTTCAGTTTTGAAAAATTTTTTTAAAAATTTTTATTGGAGTATAGTTGATTTACAATGTTGTGTTAGTTTCATTTGTATAGCAAAGTGATTCAGTTATACATATATCCACTCTTTTTTAGATTCTTTTCCCATATAGGCCATTATAGAGTATTGAGTAGAGTTCCCTGTGCTATACAGTAGGTCCTTATGAGTTATCTATTTTATATATAGTAATGTGTATATGTCAATCCCAATCTCCCAATTTATCCTCCCTCCCTTACCCCCCAGTAACCATAAGTTTGTTTTCTATATCTGTAACCCTATTTCTGTTTTGTAGATAAGTTCGTTTGTACCCTTTTCTCAGATTCCACGTATAAGCGATAATGTATGATATTTATCTTTCTCTGTCTGACTTACTTCACTCAGTATGACGATCTCTAGGTCCATCCATGTTGCTGCAAATGGCATTATTTTGTTCTTTTTTTATGGCTGAGTAATATTCCATTGTATGTATGTACCACATCTTCTTTATCCATTCCTCTGTTGATGCACATTTAGGTTGCTTCCATGTCCTGAGAGAAAAACAGACAGAACACTCTTTGACACAAATTTCAGCAAGATCTTTTTTGAGCCACCTCTTAGAGTAATGAAAATAAAAACAAAAATAAACAAATGAGACCCAATTAAACTTAAAAGCTTTTGCACAGCAAAGAAAACCATAAACAAAACAAAAGGACAACCCTCAGAATGGGAGAAAATAATTGCAAATGATGCAACCAACAAGGGATTAATCTCCAAAATATACAAACAGCTCACATAGCTCAATATCAAAAAAGCAAACAACCCAATCAGAAAATGGGCAGAAGATCTAAACAGACATTTCTCCAAGGAAGACATACAGATGGCTAAAAAGCAGATGAAAAGATGCTCAGCACCACTAACTATTAGAGAAATGCAAATCAAACCTATAATGAGGTATCACCTCACACCAGTCAGAATGGCCATCATCAAAAAATCTATAAACAATAAATGCTGGAAAGGATGTACAGAAAAGGGAACCCTCCTACACTGTTGGTGGGAATGTACATTAGTACAGCCATTATGGAGAAAAATATGGAGGTTCCTTAAAAAAATAAAAATAGAGCTACCATATTATCCAGCAATCCCACTTCTGGACATATATGTGGAGAAACCTATAGTTCGAAAATATACATGTACCCCAGTGTTTACTGCAGCACTATTTATAATAGCCAGGGCATGGAAACATCCTTTGTTGTAGATTAATTGACCATATGTGTGTGGGTTTATTTCTGGGTTTTCTGTCCTGTTCCATTGATGTATATTTTTGTTTTTGTGCCGGCAACATACTGTTTTGATTACTATAGCTTTGTAGTATAGTCTGAAGTCAGGGAGCTTGATTCCTCCAGTTCTGTTTTTCTTTCTCAAGATTGCTGTGGCTATTCGAGGTCTTTTGTGTTTCCATACAAATTTAAACATTTTTATTCTCAATAGATGCATAAAAGGCTTTTGGTAAAATTCAACATCCTTTTATGATAAAAACTCTCCAGAAAGTGGGCATAGAGGAACCATACCTCAACATAATAAAGGCCATCTATGACAAACCTACAGCTAACATCATACTCAATGGTGAAAAGCTGAAAGCATTTCCTCTAAGATCAGGAGCAAGATAAGGATGTCCACTCTCACCACTTTTATTCAACATAGTCTTGGAACTCCTAGTCACAGCAATCAGAGAAGAAAAACAAATAAAAGGAATCCAAATTGGAAAAAAAGATGTAAAACTGTCACTGTTTGCAGATGACATGATACTATACATAGAAAATCCTAAAGATGCTACCAGAAAACTACTAGAGCTCATCAATGCATTCAGTAAAGTTGCTGGATACAAAATTAATACACATAAATCTGTTGCATTTCTATACACTAATAACTAAGGATCAGAAAGAGAAATTAAGGAAAGAATCCCATTTATCATCACATCAAAAAGAATAAAATACCTAGGAATAAACCTACCTAAGGAGGCAAAAGACCTGTACTCTGAAAACTATAAGATGCTGATGAAAGAAATCAGAGATGGAAATATATACCATGTTCTTGGGTTGGAAGAATCAATATTGTCAAAATGACTATACTATACCCAAGGCAATCTACAGATTCAATGCAATCCCTATCAAATTACCAATGGCATTTTTCACAGAGCTACAACACACTTTAAAAATCACTTTTACCTCCCAATTTCCCTGAGCAGGCAAGCTTATATTCCTGTTTCATATATGAGGAAACTGAGACTCAGAGAAATTAAATGGTTAGTTGCACTAGCCCAGTTCAAGTTCCTCTTTCCACCAATGAGGAAAATGAGGATCAGAGAGGTGAGATGACTCACAATCATAGACTCTGTCAGTGGAAGCTCAGAAACTGTTTCCAGTCCTCTTTACAGTAATTAGCTGTATGTATGTCCTCTGCTCCATACCAACCAGACTTGCTTTCAGCAAAATAGAAGTGTCCAGGATCACTTTCATATTCAGGTCATGTTTTCCTTGGATCCACAGAAAGAGTAGAAAGAGCATAGACCTTTTGGTGACAGACGGATTTGGTTTCAAATCAACTTCCTGGCTATGTGCTTGCAGTTAAGTTATTTAACTTCTCTGAATCACATTTATATCATCTGTAAAATGGGGATCAAAGTATTTCCTTTTTAGTATTGTTAGAAAAAGAAGATATAATGAATATAAGTATCCAGTAGATGCATCTCATAGAAAGGCTCTTGTAAAGTAACTTTGCATTATCATCATGATCATTGTTTTCCAGAGGGCCTAAAGTGAGAAAAGTGATAATATTATAGTACAGTAATAATAGCATAGTAATAATAGCAACTATAGTTTAGCTTATTTAATCCTCACAGCCAGCACATGAGGTAGGTAGCATTATTTACATCTTTAGATGAGGAAATGGGCATGGAGTAGTAAAATGGCAGTGTTAGTTGGGATTTGAATCTTTGAAGACCAGGAGGGGAGAAAAAAATATTTTCTTAGCATGGTTGTGAAAAATATATTTTGTTACTATTTAACCTACCCTTAAGGTCCTTTAGGGGAATAAAACTAAGTATAGTATGCCTGTTAACAACCAAGTCTCCACCAAGCCAGATCATTTCCAAATCTTGCTGGAAAGTAAATCAGATTCTATGTTAACTTCATCTAATGTTAACGTTTCTTTAGAGAAGGTCTTTCTAGGATGTCTGGGATTCATTGTATAAGGTCTTCAGTGTAATTTTTATGCTCCAGATAAGGCCTCCTCACCTGAAATGTGCATGCTGTAATGATGCTATGAAGTGTGTTTACAAGCTGAAGCACAAAATAGCACCATTAGGGACTATTTTAGCCTCAGGGTGGACCTGAAATGTTTGTCTGAGTTGCATTATAATTTTCAGATTCATGATTTAAGATTTTTTAGTAACTTCTCTTTATTGTAAATTTACAGCTATTCAGTACATGTGGATTATATTACTTTTTTCTCAATCTTGTGGTTTTATGTTAAAAGCCCTGCTATTGATTATTAGTCACATTGTTCTTTAGCACATAATGTAATACAGTTACACTATTGCTAATTTCTAGTGTGCAAGTATCTTGTAAAGTTTCATGATGACACAAAGTGATTCTAATAGTTTTGATCATTTCTCTTAACACTCACTAAGCATTTCTCTCTAGGGAAGCGTCTGGGGGAATATCTGAGATGTTAAAGTGCAAAGGCACATTAAACCTGCAAATTCTTGATTAACTCGGAACTCAGACTATTACAACAGTCAGCTCATACTCTATACTTTTGCTCCCGCCCTCCATAAGCATCTCCAGGCCCCTCCTTATTCCCTCAGCTCAGATAGTAAATGAGAATGCTTTGCTTAACTAGTATGGTGGCTTGTATGCTTTTGAATCAGGAGAGGGGAGCTGATGATTTAGCATGTCTGTGAGTCAAGATCAGCCTTTGCTAGAAACAATTGGTGCTTACAATTCTATTATCTGAGTGTACTGGGAAGCTAAGTGTCCACTCTAAATTTTTTTCCCAGTTTTTATAGTCATGTCTAAAATTTTACTAATGGAGATGAGTTCCTATAGTTTTGACAATACAAAGACATAGAAGTGCTGAATAAAATAACTTAATACACAGCCAAGCAAGCAAGGAAAGGAACCTATAAGGGTTAGAATTAAGAGTGAACAATAGCCCTAATGATAATCATGTGAGCTCATGAAGCCATGGACCGGAAAGACATAGCACCTAGATGGACCTAAAATTTGCCCATGAAAAAAAATGTAGACTGCCCAAAGAAACAATTCATCAAAAGGTAGAGAAATACAACAAAAAAGGAGAATTTTCACTCAAGAACTGGTAAAGATACAACTACCCAAAAGACCTTATAAAATAAACATATTTAAAATTGATTAAACAGATAAAATGAGGAAATAGAAATTTTATGAAATTATAATGCACTATAAGAAAAAACAAGATTATTTGTAAAAGGACATTTTAGAAATTAAAGATAGTCATTGAAATTTAAAAGCCAATGACCATCTCATGAAGAAAGTACTATCATCATCTTCTCCGTTTAACAGATAAAGAAACTGAGACTCAGAAGGTTAAATAATTCACTCAAGTTCACATACCTTTATAAATGATGGAGCTGTACTTGAACCCAGGTATCTCTGACTCCAAAATTTATCTTTTTAACTATATCACCGTAAACTGCCTAAGAAAAGTATGAATCACAAAACTATAATAAGGGTGTATGTGTGTATATGTACATATACATATACACACATATATATATGTATATGTGTGTGTGTGTATCTATATAAACTCTATGTATACAAACAGAGGGATATAGTAATTAATAGTGGTGAATTATGGAGGTTGATTTATTTGTGATTTCCTATGTTTCCAGAATTTTTACGTTCAACATTATAATAGAAAAATTAACACACCCTAGGTCTTCTTTTGGTAAGAAGATGAAGCAAAGAAAAAATGTAAACAAACAAACAAAAAACCTCAATGATAATAATGAAAAGCAGATTAGAGTCAGCTAAAGAGAGAACATGTGGTATGAAAAATAATAGGTCTAAGAAATTACCTACGGTACAACAAAAAGGAAGCTATAATTTTTAGTGACTGCCTTTGTATTTTAATAGGTATACCTGATTTTACATAATTTAATGTTAATATATTTAACATCTTACCAAACAACATAGATTCCAACTTTTAATGCTGATCATCTTTTTGTTTCAAATATAATTTTTGCTTCAAATATAATTTTTGCTAGTGTTTTATTTCCAATTCTTTATATGGCCCCATTATTACTATTATTTACATTTCTTATATAGTCAGTGCTTCTTTAGAGTTTATCATTGATTTTTTTATATCTCCAGTTTCCATCTTCTTAAATTACACTCTTAGTATTCCATGGCAGTATACCAAATTACTACAAAGTTAGTGGTTTAAAACAACACACATCTGTTATCTCTATGTCTGTAGATGAGGAGTCCAGACACACACCAAAGCTTCAACCTCTGCTTAGTTTTTCAAAAGCTTGAAATCAGGTTGTTAGCTGGGCTGCATTGCTTTCTGGAGGCTCTAGGAAATAATTTGCTTCCAAGATCATTCAGTATGTCAGCAGAGTTCAGTTCTTTGTGGTTATAGGACATAGATTCCCATTCCATTATAGATGTTGGCCGGGGTCACTCTCATCTCCTAGAGGCTGCCCAGAGTCCCTTCTCATGTGGCCCTCTCTCTATTCCTTCACATACTTTGAATCGCTCTGATTTCCTCTGTCTCTGACCCCTAGGCCCAAATTTAAAGGACTCATGTTATAATCTCTCTGTCTTAAGATCAACTTATTTGGGGGATGTCAATACATCATAAAATCTCTTCACAGTAGTACCTGTGATTAGATTAGTGGTGTACCTAGTAGAAGGTGTGTTTACAACAGGGGTGAATATCAAGGGGCCATCTTAGAATTCTTCCTAACACATAAGCTTCTAAAGATTTTTTTAAAGAGAAATTATTAATGGTGAAATCTCTCAGTATCTTCTTGTCTTAAAATCTTTCTATAACTTCACTCTTGAATGATTGTTTGGCTGGATATAGAGTTTTATGTTGACAGTAATTTTCTCAGCTTGAGATATTATTCTATTGTGTTCTGACTTCTGTTGTTGTTGATAAGTATGCTGTCAGTTGAATTTTCAATCTTTGTAGCAAATCTGTCCTTTTTGTATAGTTTATTCTTCTTTAAATTTCTCTTAGTTTTTGATGTCCTGCAGTTCCACTAAGATCCATGTAGTGTGGATTTAGTTTTATTTATCCTGCTTGTTACATTTCCTGAGTCTGAGTATTCATGACTTTTAACAACTTTGGAAAATCTTCATTCGCTATCTATTTGAAAATTACTTCTCTTTCCTTTTTTCCTTCAGAAACACTTAATAATTTTATGTTCTGAAATATCTCTTAAGCATCTATAATTTTTTTATTCTATTTTCCACTTCTCTTTATTTTCTTTAAAATTTTTTATCTCTTTACCTCACTGGACTAGATTCTGAATAATCACAGATCCATGTTCTAGTATGTTAATTCTTTTCTCAGCTGTGTTTAATATGTATTTAATTAATTCATTGACTTGGTAATTTCAGTGATGTTGTCTTTCATTTCTAGTCATTCTCTTTGTTTTTCAAATCTGGTATTTTTTTTCTAAGCCTCTTCTTTTTTTTAATGTTGTCACTTCTTTATTTTTTATGTTAGTTTATTAAAAATATACTAATTTACTATTGTTTTGTTACTAATGCAGTAATAATTGTTTCAGGCAAGAATCATCAATGGATTCTGAAACTAGTGAGTGAAAGTTTGACAAGAAATATGGATATTTACATAGTCAAAATATCTTCCAACATGAGATTTATTCATTACAAAGGATAAATAGTAACTTTATAGTGAAAAAACCTGGCACACATTATTTTGTGCTCAAAGTTAACCTCCACAGTGATAGGAAAAATAGACAGAATTTGCCTCCTAATATGATGCACTAAGAAGGATACCTCTGTGGCATTTCTGCCAAAAATGCCTAACCTGAATCCATCCATAAGTCTTTGTTCCCCATCAATTGTAATTTCCTTTTAGAGAGCTATCAAGTTTTATTAATCTATAATGATGTAATATATATTACCTACTTACTCAGAGTACAAGATTTGGAGTTATATAGACCTGATTTTGAGATCTTGAGCCATCATCCACCATGAAGATTTTAAAAAATGAAGCCAAAGTGGCTGGGAGAGGATTACTCTGGAGAAAGCTGGTGATGTTTTGTGTATTTCCACTCCTATGGGATAGAAGGGGTGCTTCCTCCTCCCCCTGATCTAAATAAGAAAGAGGAGTTCAAGGGAATTACTTATAGGGGTTGACCTATTATCCTATAATCTGGAAGCATCAGGATGGCAAGAGAAGCTGGAGACAGAC
Source organism: Lagenorhynchus albirostris (assembly GCF_949774975.1). Classification (NCBI taxonomy): domain Eukaryota; kingdom Metazoa; phylum Chordata; class Mammalia; order Artiodactyla; family Delphinidae; genus Lagenorhynchus; species Lagenorhynchus albirostris. The sequence continues at coordinate 121,380,331 of NC_083096.1, forward strand.
TGGCCCAAGGCAGTAGAACAGAGGAAAAGAGGACTACCTTGGGAATAAAAAGCTCTTCTATCAACAACATGATAGGACAAGGATGTATGAGTTTTTCTTATGGATCAGATATGGATCACATGAGAGAGAGGCAATATGAAGCTACTTTGAATTCCACTCCCCTCCCCAACAAGTTGTGTGGATGGAGGTGTGACACCAATGAGACAGATTTCTTCCACATGCTCAAAGGCTGAAGAAAGAATTTTAAGCAGCCAACAAGTGATAAGTAAGAAACAAGAAAGTTGCGATTGGAAAGATCCAGTGGGCTGTTTTTGAAGAACTCACAAAAGCATCCCATAAGAGGAAGAATTGGTTTTGGAACACTGCCACCCTCAGAGGGTTCCATCATAGGTTACTTGCATGCCACTCAAGTATGATCTTTCCTGTTGCTTACTTGTCCTCCCTCATTACCCCACCTCGAAGTCTGATAGATTCAGAGAAGGCCTGAAAACAGTGAGCGGAAGAGAAGGTAGAGAAAAGAGAGAAGTCAAGAGCACACTCTTCCCATTCTGGTCTCCAGGTCTAAAGCAATACCAAACACAGGTAGAAGGATGATGTAAGGGGTAGTGGCAATGATAAGAATAAGGAGCAGTGATTATGACATTTTTAGTCCTGTAATGAGACTATGAATATTCATAAAAGTGACTGGAGTACTGCATATCTGAGCATACTTGAAAGTCCCTGCCAAGATATCACTGTTAGTGGTGAGGAAGAAATAGCCCACAGAGTAAGTTTGAAGGGACAGCAGTGAAAAATAGTAAAGTCATCTTATTTGATTTTTGTTATTTTGCTTTTCTGCTCATATCCTCTTGAGATCAGCCCATTCCATATCCAGGTTTCATGTACAACTTGTCCTAGGTCATGTGGTGGTTAACTGGCAGAACTGAAACTGAAATTCAGGTACTATTTACACTGTATGATAATGACTTTCTTAAATATAAGAGAGAGAGGTGGGGAGAAGGAGAGAGAATGAATATTTGGTACTGACTTGCATAATTAGAAAGCTTAGTTTTATCTTTGGCCCAAAGGATAAACACGTGCAAAGTGCTGAGTCCACAAAATCTTCTCTCCAAGAAGGACAAGTCAAGTCTTGGCTGGCTTGTGTATGGAATTCCCCTGGACATGAGACCGAGAATTTGTGAGGTCAGGATTTCCCTGGGGAGCCAATACTCATGGAGAGAGCAGATGGTTTCCAAAGTAAAAACCAGAGAGAGAGTTCCCCAAAGGGGACCAGATCTTAGGTTTTTGGCAGAGAGGAGGTTGTTTCACTAGTAGAGTGAAAACATCCAACCCCCCCAGTTCACTTCCCTCCATACACACACTTGTAGAACATTTTCTCCATAATGACAACACACAGCACTGTATTCACCACTAAAGGATGATCATATCTTCCTGTTGAACACAGTGGGCTTTTCAAACAGATTATGAGGAGCCTGTGTTTTGTCGATAAACCTCTAGTAAGACCCAGAGGGAAGCCAGAACACAGGCTTGGGATTTGAGACTGTAGCCTGGCTAGTGACAGGAACCAGGCCTGGGCCGCCCTCCACTGTGGAGGGGCTAGCAGGGAAGGGGGAGGGGAAACCAGGTGCAGAAGAAGGGGATTTCGTACAGGATCTGCTTTCAACTCTGCATTAGTTGGAAATGCCACTCTCACTGGAAACTGTGTTAATGAATGGCAATCAAAGAACACAGGGTATACTGTTTTATAATACAGTATTTGTTTCCCAGAGCTGCTGGACCAACTATTTGTATGAAATTTGTGTTTTAATGCAGTATGGCCCCAATGTATCGTAAGGATTAGGACACAAAGCATAAACTGGATGTGACTTTTTTACAAGCACAATGCCAACTCTAAAGCTCTGAAAACCAGCAAATCAGTTTCCTTCAAGCAAAGTATCGGAAGCTGACTGGAAGACTCAATATTGACAGAGGCTTTGAAGTTAGGTATATTGGTCCTCCATCTTTTTTTTTTTTTTTTTACATAAAAGTTACATATCTGCCTCACTTCTGCAAAAACACCTGCAAGTAATTTTTATTTACTTGTAGATATTAGGAAGGGAAGAAAGTAAAATAGAAACTCCTTATTTTTTGAAAATTTTTTTTCTTTATTTTTTTTACATCTTTATTGGAGTATAATTGCTTTACAATGGTGTGTTAGTTTCTGCTTTATAACAAAGTGAGTCAGTTACACATATACATATGTTCCTATATCTCTTCCCTCTTGCATCTCCCTCCCTCCCACACTCCCTATCCCACCCCTCTCGGTGGTCACAAACCACCTAGGTGATCTCCCTGTGCTATGCGGCTGCTTCCCACAAGCTATCTATTTTACGTTTGGTAGTGTATATATGTCCATGCCACTCTCTCACTTTGTCACAGCTTACCCTTCCCCCTCCCCATATCCGCAAGTCCATTCTCTAGTAGGTCTGCATCTTTATTCCTGTCTTACCCCTAGGTTCTTCATGACATTATTTTTTCTTAAATTCTATATATATGTGTTAGCATACAGTATTTGTCTTTCTCTTTCTGACTTACTTCACTCTGTATGACAGACTCTAGGTCTATCCACCTCCTTACAAATAGCTCAGTTTCGTTTCTTTTTATGGCTGAGTAATATTCCATTGTATACATGTGCCACATCTTCTTTATCCATTCACCTGCTGATGGACACTTAGGTTGTTTCCATCTCCGGGCTATTGTAAATAGAGCTGCAATGAACATTTTGGTACATGACTCTTTTTGAATTATGGTTTTCTCAGGGTATATGCCCAGTAGTGGGATTGCTGGGTCATATGGTAGTTCTATTTGTAGATTTTTTAAGGAACCTCCATACTGTTCTCCATAGTGGCTGTACCAATTCACATTCCCACCAGCAGTGCAGGAGTGTTCCCTTTTCTCCACACCCTCTCCAGCATTTATTGTTTCTAGATTTTTTGATGATGGCCATTCTGACTGGTGTGAGATGATATCTCATTGTAGTTTTGTTTTGCATTTCTCTAATGATTAATGATGTTGAGCATTCTTTCATGTGTTTGTTGGCAGTCTGTATGTCTTCTTTGGAGAAATGTCTATTTAGGTCTTCTGCCATTTTTGGATTGGGTTGTTTGTTTTCTTGGTATTGAGCTGCATAAGCTGCTTGTAAATTTTGGAAATTAATCCTTTGTCAGTTGCTTTGTTTGCAAATATTTTCTCCCATTCTGAGGGTTGTCTTTTGGTCTTGTTTATGGTTTCCTTTGCTGTGCAAAATCTTTGAAGTTTCATTAGGTACCATTTGTTTATTTTTGTTTTTATTTCCATTTCTCTAGGAGATGGGTCAAAAAGGATCTGGCTGTGATTTTTATGTCATAGAGTGTTCTATGTTTTCCTCTAAGACTTTGATAGTTTCTGGCCTTACATTTAGGTCTTTAATCCATCTTGAGCTTATTTTTGTGTATGGTGTTACGGAGTGATCTAATCTCATACTTTTACATGTAGCTGTCCAGTTTTCCCAGCACCACTTATTGAAGAGGCTGTCCTTTCTCCACTGTAGATTCCTGCCTCCTTTATCAAAGATAAGGTGACCATATGTGCGTGGGTATATCTCTGGGCTTTCCATCCTGTTCCTTTGATCTATATTTCTGTTTTGGTGCCAGTACCATACTGTCTTGATTACTGTAGCTTTGTAGTATAGTCTGAAGTCAGGGAGCCTGATTCCTCCAGCTCCGTTTTTCTTTCTCAAGATTGCTTTGGTATTCGGGGTCTTTTGTGTTTCAAAACAAATTGTTAAATTTTATATGCTAGTTCTGTGAAAAATGCCAGTGGTAGTTTGATAGGGATTGCATTGAATCTGTAGATTGCTTTGGATAGTAGAGTCATTTTCACAATGTTGATTCTTCCAATCCAAGGACATGGTATATCTCTCCATCTATTTGTATCATCTTTAATTTCTTTCATCAGTGTCTTATAATTTTCTGCATACAGGTCTTTTGTCTCCTTAGGTAGGTTTATTCCTAGATATTTTATTCTTTTTGTTGCAGGGGTAAATGGGAGTGTTTTCTTGATTTCACTTTCAGATTTTTCATCATTAGTGTATAGGAATGCCAGAGATTTCTGTGCATTAATTTTATATCCTGCTACTTTACTAAAGTCATTGATTAGCTCTAGTAGTTTTCTGGTAGCATCTTTAGGATTCTCTAGGTATAGTATCATGTCATCTGCAAACAGTGACAGCTTTACTTCTCCTTTTCCGATTTGGATTCCTTTTATTTCCTTTTCTTCTCTGATTGCTGTGGCTAAAACTTCCAAAACTATGTTGAATAAGAGTGGTGAGAACGGGCAACTTTGTCTTGTTCCTGATCTTAGTGGAAATACTTTCAGTTTTTCACCATTGAGAACGATGTTGGATGTGGGTTTGTCATATATGGCCTTTATTTTGTTGAGGAAAGTTCCCTTGATGCCTACTTTCTAGAGGGTTTTTATCATAAATGTGTGTTGAATTTTGTCAAAAGCTTTCTCTGCATCTATTGAGATGACCATATGGGTTTTCTCCTTCAATTTGTTAATATGGTTTATCACGTTGATTGATTTGCGTATATTGAAGAATCCTTGCATTCCTGGAATAAACCCCACTTGATCATGGTGTATGATCCTTTTAATGAGCTGTTGGATTCTGGTTGCTAGTATTTTGTTGAGGATTTTTGCATCTGTGTTCATCAGTGATATTGGCCTGTAGTTTTCTTTCTTTGTGACATCCTTGTCTGGTTTTGGTGTCAGGGTGATGGTGGCCTCGTAGAATGAGATTGGGAGTGTTCCTCCCTCTGCTGTGTTTTGGAAGAGTTTGAGAAGAATAGGTGTTAAGTCTTCTCTAAATGTTTGGTAGAATTCGCCTGTGAAGCCATCTGGTCCTGGGCTTTTGTTTGTTGGAAGATTTTAAATCACAGTTTCAATTTCAGTGCTTGTGATTGGTCTGTTCATATTTTCTATTTCTTCCTGATTCAGTCTAGGCAGGTTGTGCATTTCTAAGAATTTGTCCATTTCTTCCAGGTTGTCCATTTTATTGGCCTAGAGTTGCTTGTAGTAATCTCTCATGACCTTTTGTATTTCTGCAGTGTCAGCTGTTACTTCTTCTTTTTCATTTCTAATTCTATTGAATTGAGTCTTCTCCCTTTTTTTCTTGATGAGTCTGGCTAATGGTTTAACAATTTTGTTTATCTTCTCAAAGAATCAGCTTTTGGTTTTATTGATCTTTGCTATCATTTCCTTCATTTCTTTTTCATTTATTTCTGATCTGATCTTTATGATTTCTTTCCTTCTGCTAACTTTGGGGTTCTTTTGTTCTTCTTTCTCTAATTGCTTTAGGTGCAAGGTTAGGTTGTTTATTCGAGATGTTTCCTGTTTCTTAAGGTAGGATTGTATTGGTATAAACTTCCCTCTTAGAACTGCTTTTGCTGCATCCCATAGGTTTTGGGCCATCGTGTCTCCATTGTCATTTGTTTCTAGGTATGTTTTGATTTCCTCTTTGATTTCTTTAGCTATCACTTCGTTATTAAGTAGTGTATCATTTAGCCTCCATGTGTCAGTATTTTTTACAGATCTATTCCTGTAATTGATATCTAGTCTGATAGCGTTGTGGTCAGAAAAGATACTTGATATGATTTCAATTTTCTTAAATTTACCAGGGCTTGATTTGTGACCCAAGATATGATCTGTCCTGGAGAATGTTCCATGAGCACTTGAGAAAAATGTGTATTCTGTTGTTTTTGGATGGAATGTACTATAAATATCAGTTAAGGCCTTCTTGTTTAATGTATCATTTAAAGCTTGTGTTTCCTTATTGATTTTCATTTTGGATGATCTCTCCATTGGTGAAAGTGGGGTGTGAAAGTCCCCTTCTACAAATGTGTTACTGTCAATTTCCCCTTTTATGGCTGTTAGTATTTGCCTTATGTATTTAGGTGCTCCTATTTTGGGTGCATAAATATTTACAATTGTTATATCTTCTTCTTGGATCGATCCCTTGAACATTATGTAGTGTTCTTCTTTGTCTCTTCTAATAGTCTTTATTTTAAAGTCTATTTTATCTGATATGAGAATTGCTACTCCAGCTTTCTTTTGGTTTCCATTTGTATGGAATATCTTTTTCCATCACCTCACTTTCAGTCTGTATGTGCCTCTAGGTCTGAAGTGGGTCTCTTGTAGACAGCATATATATGGGTCTTGTTTTTGTATCCATTCAACCAGTCTGTGGCTTTTGGTGGGGGTATTTAATCCATTTACATTTAAGTCAATTATCGATATGTATGTTCCTATGACCATTTTCTTAATTGTTTTGGGTTTGTTATTTTAGGTCTTTTCCTTCTCTTGTGTTTCTTGCCTTAGAGAAGATCCTTTAGCATTTGTTGTAAAGCCGTTTGGTGCTGCTGAACTCTCTCAGCTTTTGGTTGTCTGTAAAGGTTTTAAGTTTTCCATCAAATCTGAATGAGGTCCTTTCTGGGTAGAGTACTGTTGGTTGTAGGTTTTTCTCCTTCATCACTTTAAATATGTCCTGCCAGTCCCTTCTGGCTTGCAGAGTTTCTGCTGAAAGATCAGCTGTTAACCTTATGGGGATTCCCTTGTGTGTTATTTGTTGTTTTTCCCTTGCTGCTTTTGATATGTTTTCTTTGTATTTAATTTTTGACAGTTTGATTAATATGTGTCTTGGCGTGCTTTTCCTTGGATTTATCCTGTATGGGACTCTCTGTGCTTCCTGGACTTGATTAACTATTTCCTTTACCATATTAGGGAAGTTTTCAACTATAATCTCTTCAAATATTTTCTCAGTCCCTTTCTTTTTCTTTTCTTCTTCTGGAACCCCTATAATTCGAATGTTGGTGCGTTTAATATTGTCCCAGAGGTCTCTGAGACTGTTCTCAATGCTTTTCATTCTTTTTTCTTTATTCTGCTCTGCAGTAGTTATTTACATTATTTTATCTTCCAGGTCACTTATCCGTTCTTCTGCCTCAGTTATTCTGCTATTGATCCCTTCTAGAGTATTTTTAGTTTCACTTATTGTGTTGTTCATCATTGCTTGTTTCATCTTTAGTTCTTCTAGGTCCTTGTTAAATGTTTCTTGCATTTTCTTTATTCCATTCCCAAGATTTTGGATCATCTTTAGTATCATTATTCTGAATTCTTTGTCAGGTAGACTGCCTATCTCCTCTTCATTTGTTAGGTCTGATGTGTTTTTATCTTGCTCCTTCATCTGCTGTGTTTTTTTCTGTCTTCTCATTTTGCTTATCTTTCTGTGTTTGTGGTCTCCTTTTTGCAGGCTGCAGGTTCGTAGTTCCCGTTGTTTTTGGTGTCTGTCCCCAGTGGCTAAAGTTGGTTCAGTGGGTTGTGTAGGCTTCCTGGTGGAGGGGACTAGTGCCTGTGTTCTGGTGGGTGTGGCTGGTTCTTGTCTTTCTGGTGGGCAGGTCCATGTCTGGTTGTTTGTTTTGGGGTGTCTATGGACTTATTATGATTTTAGGCAGCCTCTCTGCTAATGGGTGGGGTTGTGTTCCTGTCTTGCTAGTTGTTTGGCATAGGGTGTCCAGCACTGTAGCTTACTGTTTGTGGAGTGATGCTGGGTGTTGGTGTTGAGATGGATATCTCTGGGAGATTTTTGCCGTTTGATATTACGTGGAGCTGGTAGGTCTGTTGTGCACCCGTGTCCCGAAGTTGGCTCTCCCACCTCAGAGGTACAGCACTGACTGCTGGCTGCAGCACCAAGAGCCTTTCATCCACACGGCTTAGAATAAAAGGGAGAAAAAGTAGAAATAAATAAATAAATAAAGAGGATAAAAGAAAATAAAATAAAGTAAGGTAAAATAAAATCATTAAGACAAAAAATAATTATTAAGAAAATAAAAAAAAAAGAAAATAACTTTTTTTAAGAAGTAAAAAAAAAAAAGGATGGATAGAACCCTAGGACAAATGGTGAAAGCAGAGCTATACAGACAAAATCTCACACAGAAGCATATACATACACACTCACAAAAAGAGGAAAAGGGGAAAAAATAATAAATCTTGCTCTCAAAGTCCACCTCCTCAATTTGGGATGATTCGTTGTCTCTCCAGGTATTCCAGAAATGCAGGGTACATCAAGTTGATTGTGGAGATTTAATCCGCTGCTCCTGAGGCTGCTGGGAGGGATTTCCCTTTCTCTTCTTTGTTCGCACAGCTCCCGGGGTTCAGCTTTGGATTTTGCCCCGCCTCTGCGTGTAGGTCGCCGGAGGGTGTCTGTTCTTCGCTCAGACAGGACGGGTTTAAAGGAGCAGCTGCTTCGGGGACTCTGGCTCACTCAGGCCGAGGGGAGGGAGGGATACCAAGTGCGGGGCCAGCCTGCGGCCACAGAAGCCAGAGTGACGTTGCACCAGCCTGAGGCTCGCCATGCATCCTCCCGGGGAAGTTGTCCCTGTATCCCGGGACCCTGTCAGTGGCGAGCTGCACAGGCTCCCCGGGAGGGAGGTGTCGAGAGTGACCTGTGCTCCCACACAGGCTTCTTGGTGGCGGCAGCAGCAGCCTTAGCATCTCATGCCCGTCTCTGGGGTCCGTGTTGTTAGCCGCGGCTCGCGCCCGTCTCTGGAGCTCCTTTAAGCAGCACTCTTAATCCCCTCTCCTCGCGCACCAGGAAACAAAGAGGCAAGAAAAAGTCTCTTGCCTCTTCGGCAGCCCCAGACTTTTCCCTGGATTCCCTCCCGGCTAGCCGTGGTGCAATAACCCCCTGCAGGCTGTGTTCATGCAGCCAGTCCTCTCCCTGTGCTCTGACCGAAACCCGAGCCTCAGTTCCCAGCCCTGCCCACTCCGGCGGGTGAGCAGACAAGCCTCTCGGGCTGGTGGGTGCTTGTCAGCACTGATCCTCTGTGCGGAAATCTCTCCACTTTGCCCTCTGCACCCCTGTTGCTGCGCTCTCCTCCGCTGCACCAAAGCCCCCCACTCCGCCACCCGCAGTCTCTGCCGGCTAAGGGGCTTCCTAGTGTGTGGAAACCTTTCCTCCTTCATGGCTCCCACCCACTGGTGCAGGTCCCGTCCCTATTCTTTTGTCTCTGTTTATTCTTTTTTCTTTTGCCCTACCCAGGTACGTAGGGAGTTTCTTGCCTTTTGGGAGGTCTGAGGTCTTCTGCCAGCGCTCAGTAGGTGTTCTGGAGGAGTTGTTCCACATGTAGATGTATTTCTGATGTATCTGTGGGGAGGAAGGTGATCTCCGCGTCTTACTCTTCCGCCACCTTCCCCCTCCTCCCGAAATTTTTGTTTGAAATTGTAAAACATTCTTCAAGAATACATTATTCCCAGCAGCCTTAATTATTTGGACATAATTTGTTAGAAATTCATTGTTTAACTAAAAAATTTAGCAATAAAAGTGTTATGACATAGAAAGTATTATACTAAACTATAATAATAAAATATTTCTTTCTTTGAATGACCTAAAATATTATCATTGATACTTGATGATATTGATATCTTCATGACCTACTTAATCTCTTTATATGTAGCTTCATTTCCTTCATAAAACATAGAGAATCACCTATAAGAAATATTGATCATATGTTCATCCTTTTTTCCATCCCTGGTTCTGATTTTATTATTAATGTTGACAGTCAAATGATAATCTTACAGTTTATTTAGGTTTGAGGTATTTAAAATAAGAGGCATATTGAGGAGGTAGATTTAGGGGAGTTTCACTGAAATCGCCCTAAATCTCAGACCTGAACTTGGTATGAATGTCACATAAAAATAAGCACTTATATATATAGGGTCACAAAAGAGTAAATGTGAACCCTGTTGCTTTTCCTTCTCTTCCTCTCTTAGTAATGCTTTGAGGGTGTCTACTATTAGTGGGCTGGCCTCCCCTAATTCTACAAGAAATCAGAATAAATTGCATGCTAATCCAAGAAAAGATCTGAAGAGAATATGAATCATTTTCATATAGTGGGATATATAAAAATGCATACTATTATATAATTGGAACAGTATTTTTTATTTACATGCTTTTTTTAAATTAAAGTACAGTTGATTTACAATGTTGTGTTAGGTTCAGGTATATAGCACAATGATTCAGATATATTTATATATATATATATATATATACACACACACACACACACATATATATATATATATATTCTTTTTCAGATTCTTTTCCCTTGTAGGTTATTACAAAATATTGAGTATAGTTCCCTGTACTATACAGTAGGTCCTTGTTGATTATCTATTTTATATATAGTAGTGTGTATATGTTAATCCCAAACTCCTAATTTTATTAATCCCAAACTCCTAATTTATCCCTTCCACTCCCTTCCCCTTTGCTAAACATAAGTTTGTTTTCTATGTCTGTGGGTATATTTCTGTTTTGTAAATAAGTTCATTTGGATCTATTTTTTTAGATTCCACATATAAGTGATGTCATATGATATCTTTCTGTATCTGACTTACTTCACTTAGTATTATGGATGGATCTCTAAGTCCATCCATGTTTCTGCAAATGGCAATATTTCATTCTTTTTCATGGCTGAGTAATATTCCATTGTATATGTATATACCACATCTTCTTTATACATTCATCTGTCGATGGACATTTAGTTTTCTTCCATGTCTTGGCTATTGTAAACAGTGCTGCAATGAACATTGAGATGCATGTATATTTTTGAACTATAGTTTTCTCTGGATATATGCCCAGGTGTGGGATTCAGGGATCACATGGCAAATCTATATGAGTTTTTTAAGGAACTTCCAACTCTGTTTTGAGTTGAGTTTTCCATAGTGTTTATACCATTTTACATTACCACCAACAGTGTAGGAGGGTTCCTTTTTCTCCACACCCTCTCCAACATTTATTATTTTTAGACACAAAAATTCTGAACAAAAAACTAGCAAACCGACTCCAGCAATAGATTAAAAAGATCATACACCATGACCAAGTGGGATTTAGCCCAGGGATGCAAGATTGTTCAATATTCGAAAGTCAATCAGTGTGATACACCACATTAAAAAATTGAATAATAAAAGTTATACAATCATCTCAATAGATGCAGAAAAAGCTTTTGATAAAATTCAACATCCATTTATGGTAAAAACTCTCCAGAAAGTGGGCATAGAGGGAACATACGTCAACATAATGGAGGCCATATATGACAAACCCACAGCTAACATCATACTCAACAGTAAAAAGCTGAAAGCTTTTCCTCTAAGATCAGGAACAAAACAAGGCTGCCACTCTCACCACTTTTATTCAACATAGTTTTGGAATCCCTAGCCACAGCAGAGAAGAAAAAGAAATAAAAGGAATCCAAATTGGAAAAGAAGTAAAACTATCACTGTTTTGCAGATGACATGATACTATACATAGAAAATCTTAAAGACATTACTAGAAAACTACTAGAGCTAATCAATGAATTTGGTAAAGTTGCAAGATACAAAATTAATACACCAAAATCTGTTGCATTTTTATACATGTTTATATAGCATGTGTTTCATCATATTGGTGCCTGACATCTATTAAAAACAATACCCCACTATCAAATATTTAAGGAAGAAATAATGTCAGTCCTACACAAATTCTCAAAAAAGCAAAGAGGAGGGAAGATTTCTTAACTCATTTTATGGGGCCCACATTACCCTGTTTCCAAAATCAGGAAAATACATTAAAAGAAAAGTATAATACAGTATCCCTTGTGAACAGAGACTCAAAAATCCTTAACAAAATATTAACAGAAAGCAACACATAGAAAGACACTATATCATGATTGGGTGGGTTTAATCACAATTATGCAAAGTTTGTTTAACATTTGAAAATCAGTTTATGTAATTACTAATATTAATTGAATTTAAAAAACCAAAATATATTATTTTAGTAGATATAGAAAAAGCATTTGACAAAATTCAATTTCCATGATTGGTTTAAAAAAAAAAAAAACTCTCTTCAAAATAGGAACAGAAGGGAACTTCCAGAGTTTGACAAAGTGTGTTTACAGAAAATCTACAGGTTTTCATACTTAAGAGTGAAAGACTGAATGCTTTCCCTCAAGATTCTATTAAACATCTAAAGCAAGTAAAAGAAAGACATGCAGATTAAAAAGAAAGAAATAAAACTCTCTTATTGATAGACACCATGAATGGGTAAACAGAAAATCCCAACAAAACTAAAGAAAAGCTACTAGAACTTATAAATGAGCTTAGCAAGGTCACTGGATACAAAGTCAACATACAGAAACCAGTTGCATTCCTATATATAAGACTGAAACAATTGGAAATTAAAATTTGAAAATGAAAAAAATGCCATTTACAGTAGTATAAAAAATAAGATGTAAAGATGTATTTAATAAAACAGTACAAGTTCTATAAACTGAAAACTAGCAAACACTTATGCAATTGAAGAAAACCTAAGCCCATTTAAAGATATGTATTTTTATGAATTAGAAAACTCAATATTGTTGTCACTTGTCTCCAAATTTATCTATAGATTCAAAGCAACCCCAAACAAAATCCTAGCAAATCTTTTTGATAAAAATTATCAAATTTCTTTTGAAATTTACATGGAAATGCAAGTAACCTAGATATCTAAAATAGTCCTGAATAAGAATATAGTTAAGAACACTTATATTGTCTCATCTCAAGACATATTATAATGCTACAGCAGTCCAAACACTGTGGTATTGGCCTAAGGATAAAAACACAGATCAGTAGAACACAATGGAGAGTTCCAGAAAAAGACCCCTAGTCAATTGACTTTCTATACATTGCCAAAGTAATTCAATGAGGAAAGAAAAGTCTTTTTAACAAATTATTCAGGAGAAGCTCAATATATATGGAAAACTCAACATATATGGAACCTTACCTCATATCATATATAAAAATGAACTCAAAATGGATCAGAGGCCTAAACATTAAAGATAAAACTATGAACCTTCTCAAGAAAAACAGAAAAAAATCTTCATGAGCCTGGATACCATATAGATTTCTCAGGACAAACATAGCACCAGTCATAAAAAATTTGATGAAACAGAATTCTTCAAAATTTAAAACTTCTGTTCTAAAAAATATCATCAAGAAAATGAAAATCAAGTAATAGACTTGAAGAAAATATTAACAATTCATATCTCTGACAATGTATTCATATCCAGAGTATAGAAAAAAATCTTATAACTGAATGACAAACTTATTGCAGTGTGATGAAAAATGGCCAAGAGATTTGAACAGATAACTCACAAAAAAGTTATAAATAACCATTAAGCACATGAAAAGAATATCTTTAGACATCAAGGAAATATAAAACCACAAATAGAGAAAATATCAGTAAATACATAGGAGATTTGATCAACACTATTAAAAACTTTGAACTAATTGACATTTATTGAATACTACATCCAACAACTACAGAATACACATTCTTTTCAAGTGCATGCGATAAATTCATTAAGAAAATCATTGTACCATAAACAAGCCTCAATAAATTTTAAAGGATCAAAATTATATGGACTGTATCCTCTGACAATAAATCAGTTATTTATAAATAGTGTTAATAATCTGGGAAAACCTCAAATATGTTGCAAGTAAACAACATATTTCTAAATGATTCATGAGTCAAAGAGAAAATTTTAAGGGAAATTACAATATGTTTTGTACTGATGACAACAAAAAATACAACATATCAAAATTTGTTGGATGTAACTAAAGCTGTACTGAGAGGAAAGCATCACTTTAAATTCTTATTTTAGATAAGAATATCTAAAATTGGTGACCTAAATTTCCCCTGTAAGAGGTCAGATGAAGATCAACAAAGTAAGCCAAAAGAATAGAATGAAGGTAGCAATAAAGAAAAATAGTTAACAAAACGAAAGTAGATAATAGAAAATATTAACAGACCCAAAATGTGATTCTTTGAAAAGATCAACAAAATTGACCACCCTGTATCTAAAATGATCAAGATAAAAGAGAACACAATTTATCAATATTAGGAGTGAAAAAGGAATTATTACCATAAGTCTTGCAGACATTAAAAGAATACTATGAATAACTTCCTGGCAACAAATTTGATCACTTAAATAAAATGTTCTTAAATGATCAACTTACTAATATTGACATAAGAAAAAAACAGAAGAATTTAAATGGACTTATATTTATTTTAAAAATCGAGTTTTTTACCAAAACCCTTCCCCAAAAGAAAATTTCAGGTCCAAGTTGGTTTCACTGGTGAATTCTCTGAAACATTTAAAGGACTAATAACTCCAGTCTTACATAACATTTCAATAAACAGAATGAAGAATCCTGCCCATCTCATTTTATAAGGCCATCATAATACCAGAATCTGACAAAGATATTACAAAAAACTGAAATTTATAGACCAACTTTCTTCAAAAATATAGATATACAAATTCTTAACCAAATATTAGCAAAACAAATACAGCAATATATTTAAAAAGTTAAGACATGGTGATCAAGTAGGGTTATCTCAGAAGGAATGCAAAGTTGGTTTGACATATAAAAATTAATCAATTTAGTTAATTATTTTAACAGACCAAAGGAGGAAAAAGCCCACGTGATTACTTCAATATTTTCAGGAAAAGCATTAACACTCATTCATAGTAAAAACTCTCAGAAAAATAGGAACAGTAGGGAACTTTCTTAAACTGATACAGGGCAATTTTTCCCCTCTGAAATTGTAAACAAATAAGGATGCCCACTTTCAACATTTCTTTTACACATTGTTCTAGAGACAGCAGCTTTGTAATAAGTCAAGAAAAGGATTGAGAAGACATAAAGATCAGAAAGGAAAACATACAGTTGTTCTTATTTGCAGTTGATATGTTATTTATGTAGAAAATTCTTGGAAATCTACAGAGCAGTTGCTAGAGCTAATAAGTGAATTTAGAAGTTTCAAAGGATATTAGATTAGTATACAAAAATTATTCTTATATACTGACAGCAAATAATTGGAAATGAAATTTATAAAATTTTAATTAAATAATGCCAAAAACAATATACAGTAAAAGATGTCCAAGTCTTGTATATGAAAATACACAAAACACATTGCTGGGAGAAATGAAAGAAGACCTGTGTAAGTGGAGAGATATACCATATTTGTGAATTGGAAGACTTGATAACATTGCAGATCATCTCAAATTGATCTATAGATTCAATGCAATCCCAATCAAAATTTTACCAGCTTTGTTGTAGAGGTGGACTCTCTGATTCTAAATTCATATGAAAGTACAAAGAACCTAGAATAACCAAAGCAATTTTTTAAAGGAGGAATAAAGTTCTACCTGATTTCAAGAGTTTCTACAGTACTGTTAAATAAAATTTTCTGTGGTAATGGATGCGTTCTATAGTTATGTGCTGTCCTATATAGCAGTCACTAGTTTCATGTGGCTGTTAAGCACTTGAAACAAGGCTCTTGCACCTAAAGAACTGAAATTCTAATTTTATTTTATTTTATTAATTTAAATTGAAATAGCCAAGTTAGTGGTTACTGTTTCAAACATTTAAAGGACTAATAACTGTACTGACATACTGTAAGGCTACCTTAATCAAGACAGTTTGGTATTATCAAAGAGAAAGACTTATAGACCAAAAGAAGAGATGGAAGTCTAGAAATAGATCAATGCATATATAGTCAATTG
Source organism: Lagenorhynchus albirostris (assembly GCF_949774975.1). Classification (NCBI taxonomy): domain Eukaryota; kingdom Metazoa; phylum Chordata; class Mammalia; order Artiodactyla; family Delphinidae; genus Lagenorhynchus; species Lagenorhynchus albirostris. Next base: position 121,395,984 of record NC_083096.1, read on the forward strand.
ATTTTCTACAAAGGAGCCAGGGCAATTCAATGGAGAAAACAAAAGCCTTTTCAACAAATGGTAGTGGATCAACTCAATATCTTCATGAGGAAAAAGGAATATAGATCTAAAGCTCTAGAGTTTCTAGGAAAAACATAGGAGAGAAAATCTTTGTGCTCTGGCACATGCAAAGGTTTCTTAGATAAAACAAAAGCACAAAACATAAAAGAAAAAAATGATAAATTGGAGTTCATCAGAATGAAAAATATTTGCTCATTGAAAAACATCATTAAGAAAACAAAAAGGCAAACCACAAACTGGTAGAACCAATAAACATGGGAAAATATTTGAACAATACTTTAACCAACAAAGCAAAATAATAAGACTAATATCTACTTCACAAACACTTATGTGCCAGACACTGTTTTAAGTGCTTCACCTTTATTAATTAATTTAACACATTTAATAAGGTATGTGAGGGCACAGTCTCCAAAGTAGAAATGCTTAGATTCACATTTTAGATCTACTCTTTACTAGCTTCGTAACCTTGGGTAAGTTTCTGAGTTACTCACTTGTACAGATTGCTCATCAATAAATGAGGAAAATAATAGTACCTACCTCACAGGGTTGTTAAGAGGATTGTCACAATATATATAAAGTGCTTAGAATGATGCTTAGCATGTAGTATGAGCTCAGTAATGTAAGCTGTTTCTGTTTTCTTTGGAAGAAGGCAATGCTTTATAAAACCTGGGATGAACATTAGTGCTTTCATTTACTTATTTGGAAAACAGGTATACATTAATATCAGTCCTAACTCACAAGGTTGTCATTCATTTATTCACTCATTCATTCAAGAAACATTTACTTAGCACCAGCTATTTGTGAGTACTGTGCTAGATAATGAGGATATAGTGGTGAATGAGATACATGAAGTCCCTGCCTTTGTGAGGGATATGGACAACAGACAATAAACAATAAACATGTAAACAAATAAAGATATATAATTTAGGGTTTGCTGCAAAAAAAAAAAAGGGTAAGAGCATGTGAAGTGACTGGGAGGTACTAGCATAGCTGGAGGATGCCCCTGTGAGGGGACAGCATTTATACAGAGATATGAATGAAGTAAAGGAGTGAATCATGCCAGAAACTGGTATAAATGCATTCTAGGCAGAGAAGACACCAGTATAAAGGCCCTAAAGTGGGAATAAGCTTCCAGAGTTTCAGGGGCAGAAAGAAGGCCAATGTGTTTAGTGAAACACAGAGAGGTGGTAAGAGGCGATGTCGGAGAGGTAAACAGACCAGATAATATAAGGACTTGAAGGATTTTTTTTCTGAGTGTGGTCGTTTCCATGTATGGTTGCACCATTATCTTATATATAGTATTAACAAGAAGTTCATTGAAAGTAGAATGCAAGGAGACTAGAGTAGAAGCAGGATAGGAGGCTTGGAGTAGAAGCAGGTTAGGAGCAAGTTAGGAAGCCACCTGTTAGGAGGCTTCTGCAGTTATCCAGTTGAGAAGTGATGGTGGCTTAGAATAAATACTGTGTTAACAATGGAAATGAAGAGAAAAGATGAAATGGACATATATTTTAAAGGTATAGTCAGCAGAACACAATGAGAATTAGGTATAGGGTGTGAGAGAAGATGGGGAATCTAAAATTCTCTTCACTTTTCACCTGAGAAACTGGGCTTATGTTGATGCCACTTCCCATGAAGAAGATGGGAAAAGGACAGGTTGGAGTGAATAGTCAAAAGTTCTGTTTGGACATCAATTTTGAGATGCCTACCAGACATCAAAATAGAAATGTAAATGTCTATTTCAGTAGCAAGGGAAAAATTATGATAACTTTGACTAGGAAGCTATGGTGGTGGTGATGGTGGTAGTGAACTTGTGAGAAATAGACTAACTAGAGGCATTTTTAGAAGCTGGTAAACATCGGTGATATATTAGATGTGGATGTGAAGGATACTGAGATGTCATCGATAATACTGGTTTCTGGCTTGCACAGCTAGATGGATGGTGGTGCTTTTGAATGAAGAAGGGCAAGGTTTGGAGGAAGATCATGAATTCCATACTGGATATTTAAAGCTTAAAATACTTGTGAGACACCCAAAAGGTGATGTCAGGCAAGCAGTTAGTTCTGTAGGTGGTTCTGGAGATGTAAATCTGGGTATCACTGGAATGTACAAGGTAATTGAAACCATGGTAAAAAATAAATAAATAAAGTGATCATCTAGGGAAAGAATATAAAGTTACAAGAGAAAGGGGCCTAAGACTGAGCTTGGAGGGATTTCAGGATTAAAGATTAGGTAAAGTAGACTTAACCTGGAAAAGAGGATGCTGAGAGGCCCAATTCATGTGGAAGTATTTTACAATTTGTAGAGGTCCAGGCAAATTATAGTTTTAATAATTAACTTAGGCCAATACCTCTCATAAGAGTGCCCCCAGATGTAAGCTGATTGAATCAAGGGACACTTAAAACCCCAGGATAAATGATGATATGTTTTCCTTGAACATGAATTTTACTCAAGGGTAAGTAATTTTAGGTATTATTTCTATACAGAAACAAACAAGTCTCTATTATGGAGTAAAATGGAAAAATCAAGTTAAAGATTACAACATAAGACTTATAAAAAATTTCATACTTGACATAGGATACTTCTGGTTATATCCTCAGAAATTCCTTCCACTGCATACCTCTTCCTCCTCTCTTGTGTTCATAGGAGTGTTTGGTGGGAACATTTTAGAAACACTGATAAATTAGAGGCAAAGAGTCTTCATGGCAATGAAGAAGTCTTTCATCACTAACAGGCCTTCGTGATAGCAAACAAAAAGGGTACTGTTGAAAAGACACTGTTTTCTAAAATGTATAATTAAGAAAGTAACTATAAAAACATTCAAGGGCTTCCCTGGTGGCGCAGTGGTTGAGAGTCCGCCTGCCGATGCGGGAGACTTGGGTTCGTGCCCCGGTCCAGGAGGGTCCCACGTGCCGCGGAGCGGCTGGGCCCGTGGGCCATGGCTGCTGGGCCTGCGCGTCCCGAGCCTGTGCTCTGCAACGGGAGAGGCCACAGCAGTGTGAGGCCCGCATACCGAAAAAAAAAGCAAACAAAAAAGCATTCAAGCAATAGATAGAAAAGTGCAGAGGAAAGCCAAAATAAAAAATTCTTATCATTCAGAAATCACCAAAGTTAATTTTTTTTTTTTTTTTTTTTTGCAGTACGCGGGCCTCTCACTGCTGTGGCCTCTCCCGTTGCGGAGCACAGCACAGGTTCAGCGGCCATGGCTCACGGGCCCAGCCGCTCTGCGGCATGTGGGATCTTCCTGGACTGGGGCACGAACCCGTGTCCCCTGCATCGGCAGGCGGACTCTCAACCACTGCGCCACCAGGGAAGCCCCAAAGTTAATTTTATGTAAATATTATTTCTGCCACCTCTCTTTGCAAATATACCAATAGTAGGGTAGATATTTAAAGGTAATTATTTTAAGAGATTATGCTATAGACTAAATTTTGTCCCCTCAAAATCCATATGTTGAAGGCTTAACCCCCAAGGGTATCTGTATCTGGAGATAGGATCTTTAGGAGGTACTTAAGGTTAAATGAGGTCATGAGGGTTGGGCCCTTATCTGTTAGGACTGTGTCCTTATAAGAAGAGGAAGGACTCTCTCCCACTCTCTTTCTCTCTCTCTCTCCTTCCTCCTTGCTCTTGCACTCTCTGTCATGTGAACATAAGTGAGAAGATGGCCATCTATAAGCCAGAAAGACATCCCTCTTCAGAGAGCAACTGTGCTGGAATCCTGATCTTGACTTTCCAGCCTCCACAACTGCAAGGAAGAAAATTTCAGGTACTTGTTATGACAGCCTGAGCTACTAAGACAGGTGAGATGATATATACTTATTAAAAATAAAAATTTAATTTTATCTGAATTTAAGAGGAAAAAAGGAAGCACACTGAGATGGAAAGGAATTTTTGAGGTTCCTAGAGGAGGAATTACCTGTTTCTCAATACACAGAGTTAAATGGTGCAAGTTTACACTCCCTTCACGAGGAGATGAGAATTCACATTTCATTATGCCCTTGCCAAAAATGAGTATGATATTTTTTTAATTGCAATTTTTTTCAATGAAATACTGAATTTTGTCATAATTTGCATTTCTTTGATTCTTGGAGATATATCACATTTTTCATTTTAGGGATTATATTTTCTCTTTCTAATATTATATGCACTCTATTTTCTCTGTTTTGTTATATTGGGGTGTTAGAAATATGCAAACTAAAGTGATGAAGGAATTGGAAAACCTCCTTTCAGCAGCCATGATAATAATTATTTACAACAAGAGTAATTAGTGGATGCTAAAATTGCCCTCTACTAAACAAAGCTGCCTTGTGCAAGGTTACCCTCTCCCAAGGGACAGTCCCCATCCAAAAGCCATGAGAGTGTGTATGGGACTGGATTTTGAGGATGCTGAATCAAGAATATAGAATTGGAGAAAAGAGAGTTTATCAGTATGAGAGCATTTTCCTAACACACGGGATTTACTGACCTGGCAAGGACTCCAGGAGACAGCACTAGTATGCTTCTAGAATGGTTGTTGAAAGCTTGGAAAAAGTGATAGCTCATACTAAATAAAGGAGAAGTGCCCACAATTGCCATGGCAGATGGTGACGGAAGGGATTAAAAGGCTCAGAGGTGAGCAGCTAAAGCACTAGTCAGCTGTGTTTAGATGGTGGATACCTTGTCAGAGCAATAAGGTGAAGGGGACATTAGGATCATTGAGAAGATCAGTGGTGGCTATCTGCTGCAATCCTGGGCTATTCTAGAATTGGGTGCCCTCGTGGCAATGAGTATGAAAGGATTCTGAAATAACAGAGGCAAAAATGGCAGCATGTAACCAGCAGAAGCAAAATGAGCAGAATAATCATAATGAGTAGCAGTTTCAGAGTGACAGCCAAGGGCCCTGACCCACATAGAACTGTAAAGATAGTTAATAGAACACAGTATTCCTACAGGCAAGATAGTGGGCAGCCAATAAGGATGTGCTTAATTTATTTAACCAAAAGAAATGAAGCTGGATGATCAGAGGCTGAGGGCCTAACTCATGATTCATGATTTTGACCTGAACTAGGCAATTTTCAGTTGCCTAAAAAAGATGCACTGTCACCTTGAGGAAGGATCCTAGGACAGCATGACAAGTGTTTATAGTAATGATTTCCCCTATCCTTCTCCAAAGTGGCTTAGGGACTTTTACTTAGGTGAGCATACACTGGGGAAAAGGGAATACTCATTTGGAGAACACCTGGACATTGAAAAAAGTGTTGCAATAGCCCCTGCCATTAGAGGCAGTGGGGGCCAGTAATAAATGGAATCCTAATATTGGTCTCACTCACAGTGGATCCACTGTGTTCAGGACCCAAACCCATCCAGTGGCCAGCTCCCCAGGCCTTAAGTGTATAATTGAAATGAACATGCTTGGTAATTGGCAGAACTCTCCCATGGGTTCCTTGTCCTATGGAATAAGAGATAGCACAGTGACAAACACCACATGGAAGCTTCTCAAACTTCCCCCTCCCCTTGGACAAGTAATCAAAAGTCTTATCATAATCTGGGTTGGATTTTAATGGCCTGAAAAATTATAAAGTAATTTTGGAAAAAATAACATTATTATGATATTCTTCCTTCAGTTCCCAGTGAGGTAAATATGCCTTTCCAATTTTTTAGTTTCTTTTATGTTTCAGTAGATGTGGTTTCCTACATATAAATATCACATTTCTTGAGAAAGTTATTTCTAAATGTCTTACAGATTTAATTGCCACTGTGAATAGGAACATTTATTACATTTTCTGAATGTTGCTGGTTTCTGAACAGCTATCCAGCTGCCATTCTAATTCCTTAATCCAGGATGGGGATTGTCACATCTGTGATTCAGAAAAACACTCTGTGGAGGAACATACATAAGGACAAAGCAACCAATTCAACTAATTATTCAACAAGATTTATTGAAGAATTGAACTAGGTGATTTGTAGGTATACAAAGATGAATATGTGGGGTGTGCTCAAGAAGCTTATCAGTTTGTAAGAGATAAATCTTCATATCAATAATAATAACAACAACCACAACCAGAAAGGTAAGGAATTATTAGAGTAAGAAGAGAAGAGAGAGAGGGAGGAAGGGAGAGTGAAAAAGAGGGACAAAGGGAGGGAGAGAGGGAGGGAGAATGATGGGAATTGGAGGAGATGGAGTTGTCTTCCAAATGGTGGAGTTGCAGATGGTATCAATGCGCAGGACACACTGTCAGCCTTGGATAAGAGGTTCATTTTCCCCTGATATAAAGAGGAGGGGTGCAAGGATTAATTCAGGAAAAAAAAAAAGAATAGCAAGAGACATTCTTAGTGGTTGTCAAAAGATGGAAACTGAAGAAATTCACCATAGTTACCTTGTTCTCTGTAAAGTAATATGCAAGGTCATCTATAGATAGTGGGTATTGGGGTTTAAGAAGAAAAGAAGAGGTTTAGAAATTGGTAACAAGGAAGGTAGTATTGAGAATAAAAAAAGATGAGAGGGACTTCCCTGGTGGCACAGTGGTTAAGAATCTGCCTGCCAATGCAGGGGACACAGGTTGGAGCCCTGGTCTGGGAAAATCCCACAAGCCGCGAAGCAACTAAGCCCGTGCACACAACTAGAGAAGCCACAGCAATGAGAAGCCCGCATGCCGCAACGAAGAGTAGGCCCTATTCGCCGCAGCTAGAGAAAGCCCATGCGCAGCAACAAAGTCTCAGCGCAGCCAAAAATAAATAAATAAATTTAAAGAAAAAGAAAGATAAGAAAGGATTTCAGTAAGTTTGATCTTACAGAACACCACATCAGAATCACCTGCGGATGTCTGGTAAAAATGTAGAGTTGCCAGTCCCACTCTAAAACAAGTGTTCAGGAAATGTTAGATAACTTGAATTTGTATGTGAAACATTCAATTAATCTGAATTTTAAGACCAAGGAATAAGAAACAAAAGCAGTCTTTAACACTGTTGGCCAATAATAAAAATATACTTAATATTGTGATAAAGGCCAGTTAATGTCTTGTGGGAAGGTGACAAAAAGTGGAGGGGGGGAATAAGAAGATAATGAAGTTAAGGAAAGAGTGAGAGAAGCAGAAAAAAAGTGACAAAAGAGAAAAATGAGAGAAAATGAAAGAGATACAAGATAAAAGAAATTAGAAGCAGAAAGGGAAAAGAGGTATTGGGTTGGTCAGAAAGTTCGTTTGGGTTTTTCCATAAGGTGCTATGGAAAAACCTGAATGAACTTCTTGGCCATCCCAGTACATATTTACACAGGAAGAAATAAAAATGTGAGAAGGCGCTAAGTAGATTTTGGGGTTAGTATTAGTATAGCTTGCTTTTAAATTTAGCCTTCAGTATAAATTATCACATTGTTTCCACCTTCTTTGAAGTCTGATTCGCAACTTTGCTGCTCTTTCTCACAGTTAGGAATTTCAGCTAGCAATGTGTTGGCTAAACTGAGTTTCTCAGGGGAGGATGTTTTTCTACAGTTTTTTTTTTTTTTTTTTTTTTTTTTTTTTTTTTTTTTTGTGCCACAGGATGGCAAAATTATACCCAGATCTGATACTCTTGGAGCTCTCCTATTCTGACTAGCCCTCAGGGCTCAAATAACAGGGAAAATTGGAAAAATCGAACATAGAGCTGTAGATGGTTATCATGATTAGTAACCTAACCCTTGGTCACATACAAATGATCAGGTCAGTACTTCTTCTGTTGTTATGTAATTACTCATTACCTAGGTAATATCTAATCTGGATGCTGGATCCCTAAATATATCATCACATCTGATTTATATTCCTCTATAGAATAAATTGAAACTAAAACTCTTCATGATTAAGGAGCCCCCCTGTGTTAGATCTGTAGCCTATTAGTGGTTGATGCTCATCACAGAGAACTTAGCGCTTAGTTGACCAATGGAATGGTGACTTTCTTACAGATTCCTAAGTGAGGGTTTGAAGAGCAGAAGTGAAAACAATGAGGAAGCATTATACCTTCAGGCACTAAAATTTGATAAAAATAAAACTGTGTATTTTTGTGATGAGCTTCATGGAGTTGAGTGAGGTTTGAAGAGGCATCTGTTGGAATAGAAAGAGGAATTTCTTTCAGCAAGAGCTAGATAAGGCCAGTGGCCTCTGCCTACTTCAGAGTCATCTCAACACTCTTACCCCCACTATCTCCATGACCAACAACATACTCCCCTCCTGCCCTAAGCCGTCACGGTGTTCTTTCATGAATTTTCTTCCTCATTTTTATTCTCACTTGATAAAGATGCCTCAAATGGAATGGCAAAGATAATGCATTTCTTTTTTTCCCAGAGATGGCTCCTTAACAGCCCCTGATCAATGTACTCTGTTATAAGTTTGTTTTTAGATAGAAGAAATACTAAGCTTTTGCTATAACTTCATGGAGGACAGCAGTCTTGGACAGAGCTAGATTAATTTCTTTTAAATGAGTCCTAATTGTGTATTGCTATAAAGTTTCTGAGGGAGGAGAGTTTGAAATTGTATCAATATCTTCAGGTCACATTGTATGCAAAAATAAAGCTTAAAAATAATATGAAACCATAAAAGCATGCATATGCTTTGGCCTATCAACTCTCATTCTGAATAGCTATCCAAAGAAAACTGGGATACTACTAATGACTGCTATGTGTTTACCAATCCTGTATCTCTTTCTTCCAGGGCACATAGCTTGTATCTCTTAGTTTCCTTTGCAGTTAGGTAGAGTCATGTGACTAAGTTCTGGCTAATGAAATGTGGGAAAAAGTGACATACACCACTTCAAGACCTAAGCTATAATGAAATCTTTCCTACAATGCTTCAGGCTCTCTCTCTCTTTCTCTGTGTGGCTAAATGCTGACGAGAATGGGGTTCTAGAAAATAACTGAGCTGCATGGTGAAAGACACCTGGGTCTGGACTAACTACATGAAGCAAAGTCCCCCTGCCAACTCACATGAAAATTCAGTTCTAGTAAGCCACTGAAATGTTTCATTTGTTTATTACTGCATTTAGCCTACTTTCACAAATACACACACTACCAACACTTTACAACATTGAGGAGGAGTGCATAAAGATTAGAAAGTAGAAATAAAATGGTTAATTTTTTGCTAGTGTGATAGTCTGTAAAGAATATCCAAGAGAGCTGACAAAAAATATTAGAGAATTGACAAGGTATTAGAAACAATAGCAGAGTTCAGTTATATTGCTGGAAACTAGATGAGTATTCAAAATTCACTTATGTAACATCTATACTCAAGCATCAGATTATAAAATGAAATCATAAAAAAGATACTATTTATGATATCAATAAAACCTGTACTTTTTGCATGAACCTGTACTCAAGCATGAATCTAAAAAAGATGTAAAAGAAAGACTTATATGGAGAAAAATTAGAAAAGATGACCCAAATAATTAGAGAAATATGCCACGTGTGTTAGGGTTCTCTAGAGAAACAGAACCAATAGTATATATATATGTAAACATATATTATAAGGAATTGGCTCCACAATTATGGAAGGGGCAAATCCCAAGATCTGCAGAGCGCGTTGGCAAGCTGGAGACCCAGGAAGAACTAATGTTCAGGTCGAGTCTGACGGCAAGAAAAAAAAAAATTGATGTCCTAGTTTGAAGGCAGTCAGGTAGGAAAGAATTCTTTCTTACTCAGGGGAGGGTCAGACTTTTTGTTCTATTCAGGCCTTCAACTGATTGGATGAGGCTTACCCACACTAGTGGGAGCAATTGCTTAAGTCTACCAATTTAAATGTTAATCTCATCCAAAAGCACCCTCACAGAAACACTCAGAATAAAGTTTGCCCAGATATCTGGGCACTCTGTGGCCCAGTCAATTTGACACAAAATTAACACCACACCACGTGTAAAGATAGTCATGAAAATGGCAATTCTTGCCAAACTGGCTAGAATGTATCAATACGATTCTTTCCAAAATGCCATTTTCCACACAATTTGATAAATTCTTTCTAAAATTCAAGTAGAAGAGTGAAGGGCCAAAAATAACCAAGATAAGCTTTAAAAAAGGAAAACAGTAGAAGAGAATTGTTCTTACACTTGTATTAGTTTTCTATGGCTGCTATAACAGATTACCACAAAATTCATGGCTTAAAATAACTCGAATTTATTTTCTTACATTCCTGCAGATTAGAACCAACTCAATTATCACTGGGCTAAAATCAAGGTGTCAGCAGGGCTGACATATATTCTTTCACATATTCGTTGCTAGAGCCTCTAGAGGAATTACCATCTCCCTCTCACTTTGATCTCAGTGGGTAAAAGTTCTCCCCTCTGAGGATTTGTGGGTTAGATTGGGCCCACCTGAATAATCCAGGATAATCTCCCCGTATCAAGGTCCTTAATTTAATCATATCTGTCAAGTCCTTTTGCCATACAAGGGAACATATTCACAGGTTCCAGGGATTAGGATATGAACATCTTTCAGGAGCCATTTTTCTGCCTATCACGCCACTTACCAAGTTTAGAATTAAATTATGAGACAGTGTGGCATTGGTGTAAGTCTATAAGGATAAAGACGTAGAAAGAGAACCATGAATATGTTAGAAGCTTAGGCCTTTAGCTTTTCATAGAAGCATTAGTCCTTCTTTGAGAAAGGAGACTTGCAAAGAATAGGGTTAAAGGTAAGTTATCCAGTACTTGGCACAGGGACATGCTAAAAACAGATTCCCATATTATATTTTATGCAGAAATAAAATTTTAAAATAATATAAAAGGAGAAACTAAATCTTTTAGAAGAAAACATTAGAGAATAATTAGAGAGTATCTTCATGGCAGTTTTTAAAGGAAGCATTTCTTTAACAGGATACAAACAGCGAAAACCATAAAAGACAGGTTCGATAAATTTGAGCACTTTAAAATTAAAGCAATTTTCGTGAAAAAAGATATCATAAGTAAAGACACAGACAGGGACATATTTTGCAACCTGTATCTTAAAAACCAGTAAGAAGAATAAAAAGAAAAAGAAATTGGTAAAGGATATAAACAGACAATTCATGGAAGTGTAAACAGTCAATAAAAATATAAAAATATTCTCAAAATCATTAGTAATTAATGATTTAAGAATATTCTCAAAGATATTCTTAAAATCAAAATCTCTGTGAGGTATAATTTCACGACCATTAAATTGACAAAAATTAATTAGTGGGTTGACATCGAGGGTTAGTGATGATGTAAGGAGACAGCAATTCTTATTTATTGCTGATGGTAGGGTAAACTGTTACAACAGTTTTAGAAAGCAACTTGATAATACGTGATAAGTTTGAAGATGATCATTCCATAGAATCTAGCAATGTGACTCCTAGATTTCTTCTTTAGGAAAACTCTCTTATATATGCTCAGGGGTACATGTACAAAAATGTTCATTTCAGCCTTGTTTGTAATAGTATAAAACAAAAATAAATGTTCCATCGGGAGGCACATTTTTCTGTAAACTCTCATACATGTGTATATTAATCAAAATACTTGATTGAAAAAACAACTTGCCATCCTAATAAATGGGGCTAATCTAACAATTTCTGAGGACTTGGATGGGTCCCTCAGGCAGTTATGGGTTAAGTACACATAAAGGAATGCTGTTAAACTGAATGAACTAAATCTATGTGTATCAATATGAATAAATCTTTAAAAAATGTTAATTAGAAAGCTGCAAAAGGATAAATACAGCATAATGACATGTATGAAAATTGTTACACGAAATGATAGTGTTCAGGTGTTCAGGAACACCTACTTATATAATAGAAGTACAAACATACACAAAAAAATGATACAAAAAAAATTTAGATCAGTTCTTACCTCTGAGGAGGGGTGAGGATAAAAGGATGAACAGAGGAGGATATACATATATAACATTTTATGACTAAAAAAGAGGGAGGTATCAAGCGTGTATTGAAAAATGTTAACATCTGCTTAATCTTGGTGGTGGAAAACAGAGGTCTGTTATATTATGTTCTGTACTTTCCTGCATGTTTTATATTTCATATGAAATGTTTCATATCTTTTTATAAAGGAAAGAAGAGGTGGACAATAGATGAGAGAAAGACCAAGCAGTAAAAGAAAGCAATTCCTTGAACTGAAAATCATTCACTACTTTTTCAACAAGCGCGTATTACAGATTTGCTATGTGACTTATTTTTGTACTAGGAATTTGAACACAATCCTATTTTTTAGAAAAGACATGCCAATAATAATTATGCCAGTGTTAACTTAATAGTGGAACACTATGCCTTATGACTTCAACCAACAGAAGTCAAATCCAGTAGGGATGCTTTATTTTGTATAATACAGACCAGTCCAAGTCTTCAGTGCCTGCTAGATTGTTCCTGTGTAATTGGATGGCTGCTGAATCTTTTAAGGACATACCGCTGCTCATTCACTCAGCTTCATCCTCATCATTCAGTGAAAACTAAACCATCTGTTGTAATGAATATAAGGCTTCCTGCTCTCAATTCTATCTTCTGATTCCCCCAGTAAATGCTGGTTGTCACTTTCAATTTAGAAAAACATCATTATACTCTCCAATTCCTCTTTTAGAATTTTCCTGTGAGAATCTCAAAGCACTCCCTCCATTCAAGGGAGGCATTGCAGTTTGTCCAAGGGACTCAGTAGTTGTGTTAGCCCCACTTTATATTCTGGACAAAAAGAGATTTCAGAGAGTTCCAGGATTTTGTACCTGTCACTTTGAAAGTTAGGGCCAGTCAAGAAGCAAAGTATGAGTCGCTACTCTTAGACCTAAAATGTCAACACCAGGCAGTGCTCTGTGGAAAATTTTCAGAAAAATGTTCACAGCATTAGAATCTAACATGATGGACTCTGTGTCAGCTGTAGCTGACAGGTTTTCAGCACTTTTCTGCTTATAGGCTGTGGGTGGTCTCCAGGCTGCAGACCCTAGTAGAGCTGGTTAGTGAATTGGATGGGACCTGTAAAGGAAAGAAGTAGTTGGGGAGGAGAGGGCTATGGGTGTTGAGCTGCAGGTAGGAAAAGCTTTTCCCAATGAAACTAGACATTAGAGTAGAAAATGTAGAGCTTAGAAGGGAAAGTATAAAGCAAGCAATTAATTATGGCGATGTTATTTAGAGCTCTAATAGAAAAGGCAGAAATCCTCTTTTGGGCATAAGAAATGGGAAATTTCCCCTTAGTAATCATAAAACAAAGAGTTTAAATGTGAGTTAATCAGTTTCCCTAATATACTTGTTTCTTTTCCTTCCATGCTTTCTTCTCCTCTTCCTTTCTTTCCTCTTTTTTTCAGAAGCCTCTCCAATATCCATTAAAGGTGGCCCAGGGGATGTTGTTCAGAGACAGCCCAGCAGTCTGACCTTCTCAAATCCTGAACCATGAGATACTCTCATTATTATTTTCTGAAACTCTAAGTAACACAATTAATTCCACTCAATTAGGAAATTTAATTTTTCATTTTCCACTCTCTGTTAAAACAGAAAAATCAACTTCTTAGCAATCTGGAATATACTTGGATCTTGAGCGCTGAATTCAACCCATTGCGGGTGTGTGTGTGTTTTACTGAGGTATAATTGACATAGCATTGCCTTAATATATACAACATAATGATTCAATATTTATATATATTGCAAAATGATTACCACAATAAATCTAATTAACATCTACCACCATCCATAGTTAAAACTTTTTTCTTGTAATGAGAACTTTTAAGATGCAACCAGTTTTTTTTTTAAGAAAATATAACCTTTATATCACGTTTAGGTGTTAGCCTAACAAAAATTAATAAGAATATATTAAAGAACAAAACAATTAGTGGCTTCCCTATGCAAGCAGAAACTTCTGATTTGTTAATAAAACAAACTTTTCATTCTGAACGACCAAAAACACCACTCTTCTTATTTGAAGAATATGTATTAATCTGTCTTGTACTCTAAATATAGCCACTCAAAAGAAACCTTATGAGGTTCTGGCTTGCCCTTTTTATTGACAGATTCGGATCTCAACTATATCAGGCCTATGTCTTAAGTCTCTTTGTTAGGGACCAGCAATAAATTACCTGAGGTCAAGTTCTGTTTATACAGTGGACTGTTCTGAGAGAATTACCTTCTTGACTTAATAGCTTCCTTTCGGGTGACATTTCTCCCTGAAAGAAGACAAATTGTCTAAGGTCAGCCTGCAGATCAGCTCCGAGTGTAGGAGGAAATTGTAGTGGATCGGCCAAATTGCACCAGCTCTACCCACCAGCATCAGGCAGCACGCCGCCAGTCAGAGGCCTGCCCTGAGGGCCTGCAGCCGCGGCAGCCTGGGGCTGCTCTCTGAAGAGCAGTTTTCCAGTCTTTCTCTTTGGGCAGTTCTTGAAGTTTACTCCCCACCCCCTCCCCCAACCCCTCCAGTCTCCCCCCACTCTCATCAACAATGAAATGGTTCAGAGCTGAGTTGCTTTAAAAGGTCTTTCTCCATCTACTAAGGCTAATTTAGGAGTCTGAATGGGAACTGAGGGTGAATCTCAGACTCAACTTGAGCTTGAATCTGTTTGGTTTCATCCACTGGAGTGACAGAGTGAACTCCAAACTGTCATTTTTAGTAAAACGGAAACTTTAGGAGTTAGAAGTGGACCCAAAGCAATTAATAGGTTTCGGGGCACTAAAAACAGAGCAATTCATTCTTAAAGGTGATTGTCTTCTACATGAAGAAATTCAAGACGATAATTTTTTTATTACATATTCACCTTCAAAGGAGCTGGTGACTTTGCCAAGTGAGTGGGTATTTTACTCCTCCTTTAAAGGAAAAATGCAGAGAAAGGGAGAAAAATAGAAATACAAGTCTCTTTTTAATTAAGCATTTTTTCCTTTGAAGTTATTCTGATTTTTTTCACATTGATGATGTAATTTATGTAAATAATCATCTATCTATGAAAGGAGTGTGTCTGTCAAAAGCTGAAATAAAAAACATCCGTCATTTTGAAGTGATTAACATTCTCCAGATGTTTAAATCATCAGATTTCAGGAGTTTCTCTTTGTTGTGATAATGATATAGTATCCAGAACAAGAATGTTTACTTTTTGTATGGGTCAAACGCAGATTTTTCACAATCCTATTAAGGCATGCAGTTCATTGTAATTGTATGTGCAGATGAAAGCATATCCAGTTATTATTATTCCCCTTAATTGTAAACTGCTGCTGGTAATTTTACTGTAAAGCTCAAACAAAAGGAGTGTACTTGAAAGGACCACCACTGCCCACTTATGTAATCAATTTATATATGTCAAGTTTGTACTGGGATGGTTATCCCCTTCTGTTACCAGACATGTGACATGCTACCACCCTGCAGCTCGGGGCCATGCATGCATGCCACTGGCTCCCTTTGCAGGCTGCTTGGAAATACAGTACATGTCGGTGATAATGTTAAACGACAGTTCCAAACTATTTCCCTTAGGCCTGTTTGACCCTTGGGTTCAGGGTAAAACAGGAATGGTTCCGCTTGCCTTCAAGGACTGAGCATCCTCACCACCGGCAGATTTAACTCGGAGGCTTGGAGAAGCTCCCTGGAGGCCCAATTACCCTTGTTAGAGGACCTATTGAAACATTAATGACATGTAGGCACTTCATTCATAAAGTTGGGCTCAACTCATGTCTAGCATTACCCCACACACACCCTTGCCGGCTTCAGATCTGAAATGCTTGTAGGGATTTATTAAAACCGCTGACTAGGGCACAAACTGACTACACGCTTATTATGTGCTACCTAAATGCAGACAAGGCTGACAGACAAGGGAGGTCTTAAATCTCCATGTGCCCAGCTCAGTTTTGTAGAACCACGCTAATTAAGAACAAGAGATTCAGAATAATTTCTCAAAAACTGTGCATGAATAATAATGTCTCTGTCCTTTTTTGTCTATTGAGCCCTTAATACATATGTTCAAGAATTTAATGTGATATTATTCCATCAATAGCCACACAATTCTTCTCTCTTGAACATCAGAGAGATCTCTTGGCATCAACAGAGGGAGGAAATGTCTTCCTTTACTGTTCTTACAAGAAATCAAAGCATTACAAGGGTTAGATGATGATGATTCAGACATAGAATACCTTCTTTCTGACTGGACTGAAGCCTTGGTAATAGGCTAATAATTAATAGTTACCATCTGCTATCCCTTGTGCCCAACCTTCAAATCATTCTTCATTTGTATTTGAACACACACATTCCTTTTAATCATTCCATGGCCATTTAAGTACTTTGATAAGCCTTGGGTCCCTAAAACGATTCCAAATCATCCCCATCTGACATAGACCCTTGAGTTAGAACTTTATTAAAGAGGAAGTATGTAAAATAAGCGACAAAGAGCTGTAGCATTGGGCTGGGAATTGGGTAACTTGCGATCTCTTCCTTGTTATGTTCAAGCATCAAAGCAAGTGCCCAAGACAGTCCATTAGTGTTCTTGTCCCTACCTTTTCTGAAGAATTTTAACGGCCTCTTTTGTCACATACAGATGAATGTTTCAACTTTTCTCCCTATGTACCCATCTTTCCTCCAGCTAGAAGAATGTTGGGTCTGGGATTATCTTGGGACCCAAACATTGTTCTTTCTCTAAATTAGAGAAAAAGATTTGCCTCCAGATTTCTATACAAGTTTCAATTCTACTTGCTCTCGACAGTCAAAGGGTCCATATTTCCCTGGGTAGAAGAAAAAATGTGCAAAATCTGGGGACATCACAGTACCATTTTCTAATCATCACCATCATTGCATTAAGTCAACATCACTAGACTTAGTAATGATAGAGCACATTTTATCTCTTCATATTAAATTTAAATGAGAATATTATTTAGAAATTTAAACATGGATCCAGATAGGATAAATGACTTACGTGAGGCCCTATAATTATTCATTCATTTGCTGAGCACCTACAATTGCTGGGCACTGACCTTGATGCTTGTAATAGAGCAGGAATAAGATAAGATCCTCTGTCCTGAAAAAGGAGCACAGCCAAAACTAGAAACTTAGGAGCAAGAAAAACCACTTCTGCTTCTACTTTCTACATTTTTTTCTGGCACCTGGACTCATTGTTTTTAAGCTTAAAAAGGATTTTATGTCGTGTTTGGTTCTGTTTTAACAATTAATCCCATGGTGTAGATAGTAACCTTACTTCTCCAGGCAGTGTAGGTGATAGCCCTATAGAAGAAAGAATACACAATTTATTTTTTCAAAGTGTTATCCTGCCACATTATGATAATTATTTTGCCTGAGATCCACAGCTAATGTCTTTGCTGATACTAAAAACTAAATTTGGTAATTTCTAGAACAGATTTCTTTTAATAAGCCAAAATTTCCTAGCCCAATTTTAGGCTCATTGGGAATTTTGTGACAATTTTCAGAATAGATCTATGAAGGTTAATGACGAACTTTTCATCTTGAGCATTCTCTCACCAACAAGCTAGTATCAGGGAGCAATAGATGCTAAGGAGTTTAGAAGTTCATGAACATGTGAAGTTAGACAAACAATGGGGGAAGTATCAACAAGATGTTCTCAAGACTGGTCAGTCCTCCTAGATCCTAGGAAGTAACATAGCAAGAAACCGAGACAAATTTGTTTATTTTTACGTCAACACCATATTAAACACATTTCTTACCGAAACATGTAGCTATTCCCTTCTTTGGCTTTTGAGGCTTTTAAATTAACGTACTTGGCATCTTAGGCAAATCTTTCCTGTTTCATTTCCTTGATACAAAAAATGCGATGTTCAGTTTAAGCCTAAGTATATTTAAAATTTCAGTGTAAGTGGCTACAGCCTGTTGACAGAATGTTTTTGATGATTCATTATGCAAATGAATCTAACAAAATCCTCTCTTCCTTCACCTCTCTCAATCTTACTCTTTCCCTTCCTCCTCCTCCTCTCCTTTCTCCTTTCTTCTCCCCACCATTTGTTTTCCTTGATGTATTGCTCATAAAGACCCACTGCCTCTTCCTCCTTAGTCTATATTGAACCTAATTGTTCCTGTTATCATACCTAAGCCCTAGCATATACTTCTTAGCTCACAGCTTTAAGTTCATTTTTTCATCCCCTCAATCATTGTCATATTAATCTTCCACATATTCCATTTTCATATAGTAAATATCCACGAGCTACTATAAAATCCAAACTCTTTTGCTTGATCTTTACAAAGTTTTCCGTTACCTCACCCTCTCAGAACTCATTTCTAGGTAAATATTATGTAACACCTTACTATTTACAATGTATTTTACATCTGATAGCACTTGAGAACCTCATAAAGATCTGAAATGAAGCTCAGAGAGGTTAAGTTACTTGTCCAAGGTCTCACTGATACTGAAAGTGAGTGCTCAGGCCAAACCTTGGTCTATTGCATCCAAATCCTACGTACATGTACAAGGGTTGGCTAAGTATGACCTGCGGGCCAAATACAGTTTGCTGCCTGCTTTTGTAAATGAAGACTTGTTGGAAGCTAGCTATGACCATTTGTTTTTCCTATACAATGGCAGCGTTGAGTAGTTGCAACAGATACTATATAGTCCTCATAGCTGAAAATATTTAATATCTGGCCCTTTACAGAAAAAGTTTGCTAACCTTTGGTTTAATGTTTCAGAATCTGATCTTTAAAATAAAAATATACTCAAAAAAATCACCCTTTAAAAATTATAAAAGTAATACATATTTACTGTAAGAACTTAGTAAAATATCAAAACCTCCAATACTCGTTCTATTCCTCATTCCCTTGCCTTCCCTGACCAATTGGATCTTAGGGCCATTTGGTGGGACAGAGCAGGCATGTGTTCCTGGTGGTAGGAAGTTGCCTTAGGCCAGAGCATGGGATCTCCTTACCCCGTCATCTTGGAGTCCTAGAGAAATTAGGAGGACATCTTCATAGGAGGACTTCCCCAGGGAGTCAAGATCCTGAGCAAGATGGGGAGGGCATCTCTGTGGATGGGCAGCCCAACATGTGGTACAGAGTGCTAGTGGGGCAAGGAGGGATGGGGTGTCAGGGGCCTGCCTTGGGGATTCAGAGCCCTAGTGGGACAGGAGATTGGTACATACAGGGGAATGAGTCATATAAGTAAATATATGAAGAATGATGAGAGCTAAGTTTATCAACGTCAGGAAAGGGATTTGCAAATATGAAAAAGGAGAAAACTATAAAGAACCCTATGATGTTTGATTGGAATTAAAGGCATTTGTGTGGACTCATAGATTTTAATAACTATAGATAGATATACTAGTAAATATAGATGTAAATATGCATTTAAATACATATATTCCCCAGCTCTGTAAACTGAGATGGCCTGAGAACAGTGACACACCATTAACAATGAGCGCATCTAGCTCTGAGATCTTGGCTTTTAAATACCATTCTCCACTAAAAGGAACCAAGGCTCCTTGGAAAAATGACTGATTCCAGGACTGGGGCAAAGAAAGTAAGAGCCCAGAACATCTTGTGACAGAAAGCAAGAAGTACTCAACAAATGATGGGGGCATGTCCCCCCACCAAAAGAAAGAAAGAAAGAAAGAAAGAAGGAAAGAAAGAGGGAGGGAAGGAAGGAAAGAAGGAGGGGGAAAGGGACAAAGGAAAAAAGGAAGAAAGAAAGGACACAGAAACCAGTGTAAATAAGCTCCCACTGTTCAAACAGGAGACAAACTAAGCATGAGAATAAATAATATTATTAACGAATTATAATAAAATAGGAAACCATGAGTCCTTAGTGATATAAATTTAAAAATTGAAGTTTGATGAAGAAGAGGGTATTTACATAGTCCCAAAATACCTCCATACAAAAATACTTCCTAATTACAAGTGAGAAAAGAGTAACTTTACAGTGGAGAAACCTGGGAGACACAACCTTAATAAAGTGATCAAAGTGAGCATCACTGTAATTACAACAAATCAAAATCATGAGCTACCCGATAGGATGCAATGAGAGGAACAAATCATCACTTTTCGATATTCCTGGCACAGATGCTTAACTAGAATCTAATATGAGAGCGTACCAAACACCAATTGAGAGACATTCTACAAAATTACTGGCTTATAAACTTCAAAACTGTCAAGGTCATGAAAGTCAAGGAAAAACTGAGGAACTGAGGACAAAGGAGACCAAAGTGACATGAGAACTAAATGCAACATGTGATTCTGAACTAGGTTTATTTTGCTGTAATATGCATTTTGTGGACATTTAGTGGAAGTAATTGAATGGGACTGAGGATTAGATGGTAGTAATGTATCAATGTTATTTTTGTGATTTTGATAGTTATTGATATGATTTTGTTATGTTTGATATGATATGTGGCTGTGTATAAGAATGTTCTCATTTGTAGGAAATAGACCCTAAAGTATTCAGGGGTGTTGGGGCAACATGTTGGCAAGTGATTCTCAAATGGTTCAGGAAATAAAATTTCTTTGTACAGTACTTACAACTTTTCTGTAAATTTGAGACTGTTTCAAAATTAATAAAATGTTTTTACGTTAAAAGTCACTTGTGAGTTCCCTGTCTAGAGATATATAGCCATTTTGATAACCTTGGTTTTTTAGCTTTCAACTTTTATTTCTGTATAGATATTTTAAAATATTGTTTTATTATTTTAGTGACTCTGATTATTCCATTCTTAATATTTTATAGTTTTCCTTTTTCACTTGACAATAAGTATGATACTTTTCTCATTTAATGCTCTTATTACTAAATAATGTAAAATGCCTGCTAGTGTTTCATCATTTGGATTATAATAATTTATTTAATCAATCTCTTATTATAGAACATTTAGATTGCTTTCAATCTACCTCTGGTTGTTTCCTAATGGAAATTTATAGAAATAAAATTGCTGAGTCGAAGAATATGGATAATTTTAGGGGTTTTGATACATAATGAAAATTACCTTCCAGAAAAATTGAACCAAGTTACATTACCATTATCAAATCGTAGTACCTATTTTTTCCACAAGCTCAATAATGATGGTTATTATAAGTCATTTTATCTTTTAGTAAGGAATCAAAACAAAATATCGTTTTAATATTCATTTTAATTTTAAATAGATTATACTTTATGTATATGTTATTAACCATTTGTATTCTTTTGAAAATGTTCCCTTTTCCTATTTTCTGTGACAATATCCTTTTCTATTGAAAATATTTATATATTATCTTTATACAGAATGACATTAACCTATTTTCCTCTCATTTATATTGTAGGTATCTTCTTTTCCATTTATATTGGCATTGTTTCTGTTTTTGTTATTCTTAGAAAACAAAAAACTTCTCAGTTATGATTGTCTTTTTCTGTGCGTTGCCAAATGTATTTATTTTATTTAGAGTCAAGTTTAGGAAAGCATTTACCACCTGAAGATCATCTATTTATATGTATCATGTTGTAAAAGTTACTTAGTCTGGAATTATTTAAGTATATGATGTGAAGTAGGGATATATCTTTTCCCCCCCAAAAAACAGCAATTGTGAAGATCCATTGCTAGTCTCAGAAGACAACAAAACTACAATGAACTATGGTCACTATGGTCTGCTCCTGGCCTCTGAGGCTCTCTCTCAGCCCAGGATAATCCTTGTTTATAGGCTTGGTTTCTTGGAGCAGGGGGAGGAGGAGTTGTCAAGCTCCAGAAATAGAGCATGACTATACAATTTGGGGGCCCTGGCCGGATGCAGTGAGGCTTTTCCACATGATGGTGCTTGTAGTTTTTCCTGTTTTTCTGTTTGTAGATACTATCTTGAAGAAATAAAAAGCTATGCTTTTTATATTGCAGTGGAACAAGTAGAATTGCAGTGTTTACATTACAAAAGAAAATATCTATTCAATAAAATATCTGTAGTATTAAGAGGCAAAGGTATCTTGGTGTATTTGAAGTATGTTGAAAAATTAGTGATTTGTTCTCAATAACTTACATCCAAGTCAGATTTGGAGGAGTCTAATTTCTGAAACAACTTCAGACAACGATAATTATGATTAACCCATTTTGAATCTAGATGGCACCTTATTTTCTTTCTTAAATTTAGTTTTTATATTAGTCAAAACATGTTCATAGATTAAAGAGTCTAATACTAAAAATAACAAGTGTAGTATTCTTTTTGCCAAACATTTCTGTTTTTCTCCACTTTTGAGTGTATGGTAAGATTGTATGTTTTGTGTTCCCTGATAGTTGGATGGAGCCAAAGAGTTGTAGCAAAAATGGGGTGTGTCACTTCCAGGCTGGAGCATTTAACTATTAAAGGGAAACTCTCCAGAATTTTTTTTTTTTGCTCTGATACAGTGACTGGCAACACTCAAGTTGATAGCTGCTCCATCAGCCTGGGTCAATGAGAATACAGTAAACAGAGAATGTTGCTATCAGCAGTAGACATTTAATGTGAGCAAGAAATAAATGTTTGTGCTTAAAGTCACTGAGATTTTGAGATTTTTGTTCCTGCAGCATAACTTAGTCTATTCTGATTGATATAATGATAGTAATGTATTAATTATTTTTAAATTATTTTATATTGTTTATCATAACTATTTAATTATGTTTATATTCTTTCATTTTATTTTATATTATGTTAGTTTATATTATTTATTCATATTTATTAGCTTATTATTAGAATTATCATAATAGCAAACACATAGTTCTTATTATGTGCCAGGCACTATTCTAGTGCTTTATATATATATTAACTCATTTAATGTTCATAATTATTCACTGAGGTAGGTACCATTATTATCCCCATTTTATACATGACAAAACTGAGGAAGAAAGAGGTTAAGTAACTTGTTCAAGTAAGTGGCAGAACTGAATTTTGAACCCAGGCAATTGTTCCCAGAGTACAACCTGTTAACTGCTGAGGCAGTTCTGTAAAGCTTCATTAGTTTTCTATTGCTGTGGAATAGCAAAGTTACCAAAATTTAGTGGCTTACACATATTTACTGTCTCACAGTTTCTGTGGATCAGGTATCCATGCTTGACTTAGCTGCATTCTCTGCCTCAAGACCTCAGCAGGTTGCAATAAAGGCTGTTGGTATGGAGGCTTGACTGGGGAAGAATTCACTTCTAAGTTCTTTCAGGTTTGTTGGAAGAATTTCTTTGCAACTGTATGAGGAATCTGGCTTTTTGCTGGCTGTATTTGGGTGGCTGCAGCCACCTGCAGTTCCTTGTCATGTCAACCCTTCCATAGGCAGTTCACAACATGGAACTTTCTTTAAGGCCAGCAGGAGAGTCTCTCTAGTGCATACTGGAAGGTGGCAGATGACTTCATCTTGCTAGCTCCTCTCTCTACAGGAAGTCTCTCTCTCTCCCTCTGAGACCTTTATATATGTATAATCTTCATTTTGCTAGTCTCTCTCTACATATGTATATGCATACGATAAAGTAACCATAGGAGTGACATCTTACTACCTTTACCATATTACCTAACCTACTTATGGAACTGTCAGCCCATCGCCTTTGCCATGTGATGTAATCCAATCTTGGGAGTGACATCCCATCATCTTTGCCTTATTCTATTAGTTAGAAGCAAGTCAACATTTCACCCACACTCAAAGGGAAGGGATTTTATAGGGTGTGAACCACTGGGGGCTGGTTAACTTGGGGTCTGTACTCTACAGGTGGCAAGAGAAAATGGAAGTGTAAGGACAAATAGAAAATATCCTTTACATTTTCTAAATAATACATGTACAGAATTCTATAAAAAGGGACAAGACATTCAAAGAATAAAAAGATCCCTTGGATATCAAAAGTGTGATTGAAGTGTTTTGCAATCATATTTTTAATTTTCAAGGGTCTTTTTTATTTGTTGAATGTACCTTTTCCTTTTTATAGAATTCTCTGCATGTATTACTGATGCATTATCTCCTTTTATCTCAGAGAATTTTAATAATAGTTGTATTTTTCAATATTTCTCCTTCCTGCATAACTTTGCTTCTTCTAAGTTTCTTTTATCTATTTATTAATTTGGGTCTCAATATTCCATATTAGATGCCTGGCTCAATGGTCTAGTGATTGTTAACTATTGCTATATGTTTAAGAACGTGGAATTAAAAAGCTGAGTGGAAGCTCAACCTCCACCTTCTACCCTGTTCAAACAGCATTTTGGTAACTCAACTGAAACAAGCCAAAGCCTGAGGGTGTTTTTCACACAGGATGGCACAACCCCACCTCCACCCCCATCCCAAGTAGTTTTGCAAACCCTGTGGAACTATGGAAGGCATGTAACAAGATCTAAGAAAATAACTAGTGGCCAAATATAATAGGAGAGAAAGGAAGATAGACAGATAGATAAATAGATAGATAGATAGATAGTTGGGTAGATATACAGGCAGGCAGATAGATTAGGACATTATTACAAAAAATCCAGACAAGAGATCATGGTGGTTTGGACCAAGATGGTGAATGGTAGCAGTGGTGTGGGAAAAGATAATTAAATAAATTCTGGATATAATTTCAAAGTAGAGCCTATAAGTTTAGATGTGAGTATGAGAGAAACAATGGCATCAAGGATAATACCAAATTCTTTTGATGTGAAGAACTGAAAGTGTGGAATTGCCATTAGTTGAGTTAGGAAGGGTTGTAGACGAATAGGTTCAGGTAGGTGGGTGGGAGAGATAAGGAGCTTACTTTTAGACATTTGTATTTGAGAGACTTATTAGACATTTAAGTCAAGAGGTCGAGTCAAATAAGAGATTAGATATATAAGTGTAGAGTTCTGAGAAATCTGGGCAAGGGATATAAATTTAAGAAGCATCAGAATGTGTGTGTTTGTGTGTGTGTGTATGTGTATTTGTACATAAATGAATGGGTGTATGTCATGGAACTGAGTGAGTTTGTCATGAATTCAAAAAAATGAGGGAAAAGAGAGGCACTAAATACCTAAATAAACAAATTGATAATTAAAACATCATTATGAAATCAAGGGATAAAATATCAAAGACAATGAACAGAATAGTCATTGCTGAAAATTAAATTGCTAACATAATGGAATTGTTTAAGATTATTAAAAAAATACAGATTAAAAAAAAAAGATTGAAGGAATTAGGAGGTGCCAATTAGTAAGTATGCAAAACAGAGACAATCCAACATATGGATAATCAATTTCCAGTAACGAACCCCAGTAGAATGACTTAGCAATATAGAAAGTATAAAAATGTTTGTTAAATAAACTGATATTTGAGTTGGATCAGTAAAGATTTTATACTTTGTTTGCTAGTTGGAGTAATGTACATAATTAGCACTCCTAAGGGAGAGTTGTCATTTGTTTAAAGCACTACTTTTATGTCAGTGTTATAAAGGGTCAGATTTGTTACAGGTAAATTTGATTTTGTTATAGTAAAATCTTGTGGGTTTTTTCTTTAGTTGTTTGAGAGTTCTCACCAGTTTAAAACCTACTTACTGATGTCCACACCAGAAGTGAGGCTAATAGTGTCCTTGCATTTCTTTTTCTACCAGTTAAGTACTGTTCACCCAGATTCAGTTTTGTTTGTCTCCAAACCAATCATGACAGCTATTCAGTTGTAACAGTTGACTAAACTAATTGAATATTATATAAACATATGAAAGTGAAAGAGCATTATTTTTCTCTGAAAAGCAAGTTGGGGAGGTTTCTGGTTGGGGTGTAAAAAAGTCATAAGAAACCATTGCTCTCACCCCAGTTACGAAAACAAGCTAGCTACGATTTAAAAACCATTGTAGAGCTGAGAACACAAAGAAAACTAAATCAATCATATTCTAGAAAAAAAGACATGGCTTCATAGAAGAGAAAAGACACCTGGCTGTTCTCATGCCTTTTGGAACACTGGAAGAGGAAGAATTTACCAGAGATAGGATAAGGAGAAACCAACGGAACATTTAAAGAACTTTTATTGGCTGCCAAAGTTCAGGTATGACAGATTAGAATTTCAAAGAACCTCAACCCCAGTTGGTGGTGGCATCCACCCACCAACTCTTTTCAAAGGTCTTCACTGAGTGTTTGGGGATAGTATACCAAAGCCTGAAGGCAGAACAGGAGAGCTGAGAAAGTGCAAGACAGGCAGCCACCTGAAAGCAGGGAATAGGGCAGGAGCATTGAAGAAACCCACTGAAGGCACTCCAGGATTTCAGTCACCCATGTAGAGGTGGGGCAGGAGAGCTAAGAAAAAGCTCCCCAAGGCATTCTGGACCTTCACATAGTGTAAGCAGCTACCCTTTGAAGTTGGCAGCAGGGTAACAGTGAAGAGAGAGATATCAAGTTCATAAATCCTGGAGAGCAAAGAGAACTTCCAAGCAAATCCAGGATCTGTCATCCTTGCTGTAAGCAGAGGGAGATCTCCTGCAGTTCAGAAAGCTGGAGGCATTGCTGTAAAGCATAAAGAGATCTCAGGAATCTCATCAGTGCTCAGAGCCTAACTCCTACTGATGGAGAAAAAAAAATCTCAATCCTATCCTCAAAATATTTAAAGCCAGTCATGAACTGAATTAAACTAATGCTGCAAAAAGACCATAGAAGCAGCCTGGCAGGAAAAGTGGTGTGTACTCTCTTCTGGAAGTAAATATTATTTATTTTATTTTCTCTTTTTTTAATTAAAAGTAATTAGAATGCAATAAAATACAGGATACACACAGAAGCAAGAAAATGTGCTCAACAGAGGAAGCAGTCAATAGAAACAGACTCAGAGATGACCCAGTTGTTGGACTTATCAGACCAGAACTTTAAATAACAGTGATACAAAATATTACTAAAGAATCTAATAGAAAAGATTAAAAACATGCATGAAGAGATGATAAATTTAAGCACAGACATGGGAACTATAAAATCGATTCAAACTGGGTTAGAGGAGCAAATCTGAGTACTAGGTGTGTGGTGCTTGGCACTTAGATCTGTACTTAGACAATCCCCTTGGAGAGAGGGCTATAACTTAAAAAGGTGGGAGGAGGAGACAAAGGAGGAGGAGGAGGAGGAGGAGGAGGAGAGGGGGAGGAATAGTGATGTATGGTGTAGGATTTTGTACCAAATAAAAGCAGCAGTGAAGGTCACTAAATGTGCTAACAATCCATGGGAACAGTAGAACAGCAAATATCTCAAGATCACTCATTTGGTTTATTCATAAATACATGATATCTTCTGAACTCTCAGGAACAGGTACTGAGAAATTTTCAGAGCTCTGAGGTCTTACAGATCCTGTAGGGGCAACAAACAATGAAGCCTGCATGACTACTTTTAATATTACTTCAGATATAAAATAAGCTGCTGAGGCCTGCTTGAACTTGGGTTTTGATAAATTGTAACAAATCTAATTCCTTTTTTCTGGAACTTTCATGATGCAGGAAAGTGGTTTATTTCCTTCTTGTGTGTAAAGTTGCTCAGCTGACATAATACATTCACAGAAGAGGTGAAAGAATATTCATCTTGTTTAGAATAAACCTTACTGATCTAAACAACAGGTGCTATTCTACTAACAGTTCCAGTTGTTCCTGGGAGAAATCAATATAGTCTTCCTCCCCTCCCCTCCTCTCCCCTCTTCTCCCCTCCTCTGCCATCCTCTCCTCTCCTCTCCTCTCTTCTTTTCTCCCCCTTCCCTCCCTTTCCCTTCCCTTCTCTTTCTCAAGAACAGCTTATTGTGTGCGACTATATCTTTTCTATTTTTATTGTATAAAAGCTACTAGGAACCACTTTAGTTACCTGGCATTTATTAGACAATTTCTTGTTCTCAACTTGTTTTTATTTCTAGTGAATCTTAACTATATTTAATATACCTTTTTATATTATACCTTTTTATATCATACCTTTTTATATATATTATTATATTAATTAATTACTTATTAGCACTGTATAATCAACTAGGTTGATTACAATCAACAGTTTTAACTTCAACACCCTTCAATTCAGGTTTCAGTGTATTAATTTGAACAAATACACAACTCTGTCAAAAATACATTAACTGTATCCTTAAAACTCAGTAATTGTCTTAGCAGAGCCTCGATGGAAAGTCACTTTTTTTTTTTAACTTCTTTATTGGAGTATAATTTCTTTACAATGGTGTGTTAGTATCTGCGTTATAACAAAGTGAATCAGCTCTACATATACATATATCCCAATATCTCTTCCCTCTTGCATTTCACTCCCTCCCACCCTCCATGTCCCACCTCTCTAGGTGGTCACAAAGCACCGAGCTGATCTCCGTGTGCTATGCGGCTGCTTCCCACTAGCTATCGGTTTTGCATTTGGTAGTGTATATATGTACATGCCACTCTCTCACTTTGTCCCAGCTTCCCCTTCCCACTCCCTGTGTCCTCAAGTCCATTCTCTAGTAGTTCTGCATCTTTATACCCGTCCTGTGACTAGGTTCTTCATGACCATTTTAAATTGTTTTTAGATTTCATATATATGTGTTAGCATACGGTATTTGTTTTCCTCTTTCTGACTTACTTCACTCTGTATGACAGACTCTAGGTCCACCACCTCACTACAAATAACTCAATTTTGTTTTATTTATGGCTGAGTAATATTCCATTGTATATATGTGCCCATCTTCTTTATCCATTCATCTAGCAATGGACACTTAGGTTGCTTCCATGTCCTGGCTATTGTAAATAGAGCTGCAATGAACGTTGTGATACATGACTCTTTCTGAATTATGGTTTTCTCAGGGTATATGCCCAGTAGTGGGACTGCTGGGTCGTATGGTAGTTCTATTTTTAGTTTTTTAAGGAGCCTCCATGCTGTTCTCCATAGTGGCTATATCAATTTACATTCCCACCAACAGTGCAAGAGGGTTCCCTTTTCTCCACACTCTCTCCAGCATTTATTGTTTGTAGATATTTTGATGATGGTCATTCTGACTGGTGTGAGGTGATACCTGATTGTAGTTTTGATTTGCATTTCTCTAATGGTTAATGATGTTGAGCATTCTTTCATGTGTTTGTTGGCAATCTGTATATCTTCTTTGGGGAAATGTCTATTTAGGTCTTCTGCCCATTTTTGGATTGGGTTGTTTGTTTTTTTTGTTATTGAGCTGCATGAGCTGCTTGTAAATTTTGGAGATTAATCCTTTGTCAGTTGCTTTGTTTGCAAATATTTTCTCCCATTCTGAGGGTTGTCTTTTGGTCTTGTTTATGGTTTCCTTTGCTGTGCAAAAGCTTTGAAGTTTTATTAGGTCCCATTTGTTTATTTTTGTTTTTATTTCCATTTCTCTAGGAGGTGGGTCAAAAAGGATCTGGCTGTGATTTACGTCATAGAGTGTTCTGCCTATGTTTTCCTTTAAGAGTTTTATAGTGTGTGGCCTTACATTTAGGTCTTTAATCCATTTTGAGTTTATCTTTGTGTATGGTGTTAGGGAGTGTTCTAATTTAATTCTTTTTCATGTAGCTTTCCAGTTTTCCAGGCACCACTTATTGAAGAGGCTGTCTTTTCTCCATTATATATTCTTGCCTCCTTTATCAAAAATAAGGTGACAATATGTGCATGGGTTTATCTCTGGGCTTTCTATCTTGTCCCATTAATCTATATTTCTGGTTTTGTGCCAGTACCATACTGTTTTGAGTACTGTAACTCTGTAGTATAGTCTGAAGTCAGGGAGCCTGATTGCTTCAGCTCCGTTTTTCTTTCTCAAGATTGCTTTGGTTATTCGGGGTCTTCTGTGTTTCCACACAAATTGCGAAATTTTTTGTTCTAGTTCTGAGAAAAATGCCAGTGGTAATTTGATAGGGATTGCATTGAATCTGTGAGTCGCATTGAATCTGTAGATTGCTTTGTGTAGTATAGTCATTTTCACAGTGTTGATTCCTCTAATCCAAGAACATGGTATATCTCTCCATCTGTTTGTATTATTTTTAATTTCTTTCATCAGCATCATATTTTTCTGCATACAGGTCTTTTGTCTCCTTAGGTAGGTTTTTTCCTAGGTATTTTATTCTTTTTGTTGCAATGGTAAATGGGAGTGTTTCCTTAATTTCACTTTCAGATTTTTCATCATTAGTGTATAGGAATGCAAGAAATTTCTGTGCATTAATTTTGTATCCTGCTACTTTACCAAATGCATTGATTAGCTCTAGCAATTTTCTGGTAGTATCTTTAGGATTGTCTATGTATAGTATATTATGTCATTTGCAAACAGTGACAGCTTTACTTCTTCTTTTCTGATTTGGATTCCCTTTATCTCTTTTTCTTCTCTGATTGCTGTGGCTAAAACTTCCAAAACAGTGTTGAATAGTATTGGTTAGAGTGGGCAACCCTGTCTTGTTCCTGATCTTAGTGGAAATGGTTTCAGTTTTTCACCATTGAGGACGATGTTGGCTGTGGGTTTGTCATATATGGCCTATATTATGTTGAGGTAAGTTCCCTCTATGCCTGCTTTCTGGAAGGTTTTTATCATAAATGGTGTTGAATTTTGTCAAAAGCTTTTTATGCATCTTTCGAGGTGATCATATGGTTTTTGTCTTTCAATTTGTTAATATGGTGTATCACATTGATTGATTTGCGTATATTGAAGAATCCTTGCGTTCCTGGGATAAACCCCACTTGATCATGGTGTATGATCCTTTTAATGTGCTGTTGGATTCTGTTTATTCTGTTGAGGATCTTTGCATCTATGTTCATCAGTGATATTGGCCTGTAGTTTTCTTTCTTTGTGACATCTTTTTCTGGTTTTGGTATCAGGGTGATGGTGGCCTCATAGAATGAGTTTGGAAGTGTTCCTCCCTCTGCTATATTTTGGAAGATTTTGAGAAGGATGGGTGTTAGCTCTTCTCTAAATGTTTGATAGAAATTGCCTGTGAAGCCATCTCTCCTGGGCTTTTGTTTGTGGGAACATTTTTAATCACAGTTTCAATTTCAGGCTTTGTGATTGGTCTGTTCATATTTTCTATTTCTTCCTGATTCAGTCTAGGCAGGTTGTGCATTTCTAAGAATGTGTCCATTTCTTCCAGGTTGTCCATTTTATTGGCCTAGAGTTGCTTGTAGTAATCTCTCATGATCCTTTGTATTTCTGTACTGTCAGTTGTTACTTCTCCTTTTTCATTTCTAATTCTATTGATTTGAGTCTTCTCCCTTTTTTTCTTGATGAGTCTGGCTAATGGTTTATCAATTTTGTTTATCTTCTCAAAGAACCAGGTTTTAGTTTTACTGATCTTTGCTATTGTTTTCCTCATTTCTTCTTCATTTATTTTGGATCTGGTCTTTATGATTTCTTTCCTTCTGCTAACTTTGGGTTTTTTTTTGTTGTTATTTCTCTGTTTGCTTTAGGTGTAAGGTTAGGTTGTTTTTGTGAGATGTTTCTTGTTTCTTAAGATAAGATTGTATTGCTATATACTGCCATCTTAGAACTGCTTTTGCTGCATCCCATAGGTTCTGGGTTGTGGTGTTTTCATTTTCATTTGTTTTTAGGTATTTTTTGATTTCCTCTTTGATTTCTTCAGTGATCTCTTGGTTATTAAGTAGTGTATTGTTCAGACTTTATTTGTTTGTATTTTTAACAGTTTTTCCCCTGTAATTGATATCTAGTCTCATAACATTGTGGTCGGAAAAGATATTTGATACGATTTCAATTTTCTTAAATTTACCAAGGTTTGATTTGTGACCCAAGATATGATCTATCCTGGAGAATGTTCCATGAGTACTTGAGAAGAAAGCATGTTGTGTTGTTTTTGTACTGAATGTCCTATAAGTATCAATTAAGTCCGTCTTGTTTAATGTATCATTTAAAGCTTGTGTTTCCTTATTTCATTTTGGATGATCTGTCCATTGGTGAAAGTGGGGTGTTATAGTCCCCTACTATGATTGTGTTACTGTTGATTTCCCCTTTTATCGCTGTTAGCATTTGCATTATGTATTGAGGTGCTCCTTTGTTGGGTGCAGAATTATTTACAATTTTTATATCTTCTTCTTGGATTGATCCCTTGATCATTCTGTAGTGTCTTTCTTTGTCTCTTGCAATAGACTTTATTTTAAAGTCTGTTTTGTCTGATATGAGAATTGCTACTCCAGCTTTCTTCTGATTTCCATTTGCGTGGAATATCTTATTCCATCCCCTCGCTTTCAGTCTGTATGTGTCCCTAGGTCTGAAGTGGGTCTCTTATAGACAGCATATATACAGGTCTTATTTTTGTATCCATTCAGCCAGTCTATGTGTTTTGGTTGGAGCATTTAATCCATTTACATTTAAGTCAATTATCGATATGTATGTTCCTATTACCATTTTCTTAATTCTTTTGGGTTTGTTATTATAGGTCTTTTCCTTCTCTTGTGTTTCCTGCCTGGAGAAGTTCCTTTAGCATTTGTTGTAAAGCTGGTTTGGTGGTGCTGAATTTTCTCAGCTTTTGCTTCTCTGTAAAGGTTTTAATTTCTCCGTTGAATCTGAATGAGATCTTTGCTGGGTAGAGTAATCTTGGCTTTAGGTTTTTCACTTTCTTCACTTTAAATATGTCCTGCCACTCCCTTCTGGTTTGCAGAGTTTCTGCTGAAAGATCAGCTGTTAACCTTATGGGGATTCCCTTGTATGTTATTTGTTGTTTTTCCCTTGCTGCTTTTAATATTTTTTCTTTGTATTTAATTTTGGATAGTTTGATTAATATGTGTCTTGGCATGGTTTTCCTTGGATTTATCCTGTATGGGACTCTCTGTGCTTCCTGGACTTGATTGACTATTTCCTTTCCCACAGTAGGGAAGTGTTTTAACTATAATCTCTTCAAATATTTTCTCAGTCCCTTTCTTTTTCTTTTCTTCTTCTGAGATCCCTATAATTAGAATGTTGGTGCATTTAATGTTGTCCCAGAGGTCTCTGTTCTCAATGCTTTTCATTCTTTTTTCTTTATTCTGCTCTGCAGTAGTTATTTCCACTATTTTATCTTCCAGGTCACTTATCCGTTCTTCTGCCTCAGTTATTCTACTCTTAATCCCTTCTAGAGAATTTTTAACTTCATTTATTGTGTTGTTCATCATTGTTTGTTTTCTCTTTAGTTCTTCTAGGTCCTTGTTAAACGTTTCTTGTATTTTCTCCAGTCTGTTTCCAAGATTTTGGATCATCTTTACTATCATTATTCTGAATTCTTTTTCAGGTAGACTGCCTATTTCTTCTTCATTTGTTTAGTCTGGTGGGTTTTTACCTTGCTGCTTCATCTGCTGTATGTTTCTCTGTCTTCTCATTTTGCTTATCTTTATGTGTTTAGGGTCTCCTTTCCACAGGCTGCAGGTTTGTAGTTCCCATTGTTTTTAGTGTCTGCCCCCAGTGGCTAAGGTTGGTTCAGTGTGTTGTGTAGGCTTCCTGGTGGAGGGGACTAGTGCCTGTGTTCTGGTGGATGAGGCTGGATCTTGTCTTTCTGATGGGCAGGTCCACATCCGGTGGTGTTTTTTTGGGTGTCTGTGACCTTATTATGATGTTAGGCAGCCTCTCTGCTAATGTGTGGGCTTGTGTTCCTGTCTTGCTAGTCGTTTGGCATAGTGTGTCCAGCACTGTAGCTTGCTGGTCGTTGAGTGGAGCTGGGTCTTGGTGTTGAGTTGGAGATCTCTTGGAGATTTTCGCCATTTGATATTACATGGAGATGGGAGGTCTCTGTTGGACCAATGTCCTGAAGTTGGCTCTCCCACCTCAGAGGCACAGGCCTGGCACCTGGCTGGAGCACCAAAACCCTGTCATCAACACAGCTCAGAATAAAAGGGAGAGAAAAAGAAAGAAAGAAAGAAAAAATAAAATAAAGTTATTAAAATTAAAAAAAAAACTAATTAAAAAAAAAAAGGAAAGAAAGAAGAGGGAAACCAAACCAAAAAACAAATCCACCAATGATAACAAGCGGTAAAAACTATACCAAAAAAAGCAAACAAAGAAAAAAACGGACAGACAGAACCCTAGGACAAGTGGTAAAAACAAAGCTATACAGACAAAATCAGACACAGAAGCATACACATACACACAAAAAGAGAACAAGGAAAAAGATACATATATCTTTGCTCCCAAAGTCCATCTCCTCAATTTGGGATGATTCATTGTCTATTCAGGTATTCCAGAGATGCAGGGTACATCAAGCTGATTGTGGAGATTTAATCTGCTGCTCCTGAGGCTGCTGGGAGAGATTTCCCTTTCTCTTCTTTGCTCGCACAGCTCCTGGGGTTCAGCTTTGTATTTGGACCCGCCTCTGCGAGTAGGTTGCCTGAGGGCGTCTGCTCTTTGCTCAGACAGGACGGGGGTTAAAGGAGCAGCTGATTCGGGGGCTCTGGCTCACTCAGGCCTGGGGGAGGGAGGGGTACAGATGTGGGGGGGAGTCTGTGGCGGCAGAGGCCGGCGTGACGTTGTACCAGCTTGAGGCGTGCCATGTGTTCTCCCAGGGAAGTTGTCCCTGGATCCTGGGACGCTGGCAGTGGCGGGTTGCACAGGCTCTCGGGAGGGGAGGTGTGGATAGTGACCTGTGCTCGCACACAGGCTTCTTGGTGGCAGCAGCAGCCTTAGCGTCTCATGCCCATCTCTGGGGTCCGCGCTGATAGCCGTGGCTCGTGCCCGTCTCTAGAGCTCCTTTAAGCGGCGCTCTTAATCCCCTCTCCTCATGCACCAGGAAACAAAGAGGGAAGAAAAATTTCTTGCCTCTTCGGCAGGTCCAGACTTTTCCCTGGACTCCGTCCCAGCTAGTTGTGGCACACTAGCCCCCTTCAGGCTGTGTTCACGCCGACAGTCCTCTCCCTGGGATCCGACTGAAGCCCAGCCTCAGCTCCCAGCCCCCGCCCGTCCCAGCGGGGGAGCAGACAAGCCTCTCGGGCTGGTGAGTGCTGGTCGGCACAGATCCTCTGTGTGGGAATCTCTCCGCTTTGCCCTCCGCACCCCTGTTGCTGCGCTCTCCTCCGTGGTTCCAAAGCTTCCCCCTCCGCCACCCACAGTCTCCGCCCGCGAGGGGGCTTCCTAGTGTATGGAAACCTTTCCTCCTTCACAGCTCCCTCCCAGAGGTACAGGTCCCGTCCCTATTCTTTTGTGTCTGTTTATTCTTTTTTCTTTTGCCCTACCCGGGTATGTGGGGAGTTTCTTGCCTTTTGGGAGGTCTGAGGTCTTCTGTCAGCGTTCAGTAGGTGTTCTGTAGGAGTTGTTCCACGTGTAGATGTATTTCTGATGTATCTGTGGGGAGGAAGGTGATCCCCATGATGTACTCTTCCGTTATCTTGAAGCTCCTGAAATTCACTTTTTAAAAAAGTAATCCATGTGACACATACTGCTGTGTTGAGTATAAAAATAAAGATGATGATTTCTTACTTGTGTGCAACAGAATTTGATAGAAACATTTAGGACACACAACATTGCCATTTTTAACACTATTTTTGCAACAACATTTGCATCTATAAGATAAAATGTAACAGTGGTAGTTACTGAATTCTTAGTTATATCCAGAGTTTGGGTTTAAAAAGCACTCTGGAGTTTACTGTAAAGTCAAGAGTACTTCTCAATATTTTGTGCAACTGTATGTGCTTTTTGTGTGTGTACTGGTGGCTAAATTCATAATGATACAAAGATGGGAAAGAAGTGAGAGGCATCCAGGGCAACCAAACTGTGTTATGGGTATATCATATTAATGATACACAGCAAATGCCAGAGGAAAATCTGGACTTGCACAATAAACCTATTAACAGTTGATTAGTTAATTTCTGAAAGGTTCATTGTTGGGTACTCTTAAATTGTAGGCCCTGGAAAGTATTGAGATGTTTACCACTTTTACTGCTGAAAGCAAGGTACATGCACCTCTGCTAGTCTGAGCTGAGCTGTGTAGTATTATGAACAAGTTCTAAGTCCGCCTCACAAGTAGGTTTCTTTCTTTCCTTTTTTTTTTCTTTTTTCCTCCCACAAGGAGTTTCTAAACAGATGCATTGAATGCTGACAGTTTATCCACATCTCTACCAAATTTGCCTGAACAACTTGGCGTTCAACAGTGGTTGTAAAGCTGCCGCTGCTACTAATCACTTATGTTGATGTACCTGCGAAGAAGGCATTTTGAAAATAAGGTAATACAGTGGGCCTGGGAGGGCAAAGCTCAGTGTCTCCTGTCTAAGAATAATTTCTTGTATCTTGATTTTTCTTAAGCCATTTATTGTTACTCAGAGGTAGAAGCACAAAGAGTGGAGTTTGTGGCATGAGGTTCATCTGTATATGAACATTGTTCAAAACCACTTCTGACCTGGGCAAGGCTGAATTTTGAATTTTTGCTACCCTAGTTAAGAAAAGATTCAAATGACCCACATGAAGTTAACAATAGAGTTTAAAAAAAAACAAAAAATACTTATTCTCCTAGTGAAAGCTTTTATATTATTTTAAAGGAAATGGATTAGCAAAACTATTTCTTCCTTTTCTTCCACTGACCCAAGTATAATTATTGATTTTATTGTTAACCTTTTACTTCTCTTTCTCTTTGATCTTTAAACAATTATATTGAGAGATGATGGAATGTGCTCTATTAAGAGTTCAAAAGAGATTTGCTTAAAATTAAAAACTTTTATGCTTCAAAGACACTATCAGGGGCTTCCCTGGTGGTGCAGTGGTTAAGAATCGCCTGCTAATGCAGGGGACACGGGTTCAAGACCTAGTCTGGGAAGATCCCACATGCCACGGAGCAGCTAAGCCTGTGCATCACAACTGCTGAGTCTGTGCTCTAGAGCCCATGAGCCACAACTACTGAGGCCTAGTGCCACAAGTACTAAAGCCCACGTGCCTAGAGCCCATGCTCTGCAACAAAAGAAGCCACCCAATGAGAAGCCCGTGCACCGCAACAAAGAGTAGCCCCCGCTCGCCGCAACTAGAGAAAAGCCCACGCAGCAATAACGACCCAATGCAGCCAAAAATAAAAATAAATAAATATATATTTTTTTAAATTAAAAAAAGAAAAGACACTATCAGGGAAGTGAAAAGTCAACCCACAGACTGGGAAAAAATATTTGTGTATCATATATCCAATAAGGGACTTGTATCCAGAATATATTAAGAAGTTATACAAGTCAGTAACTAGAGAACAACTCAATTTTTAAAAATGGGTAAAGGATTTGAGACATTTCTCCAAAGAAATATATAAATAGCTGATATGCACACAAAAAGATTGTCATCATCATTATCATTGTCATTGGGGAAATACAAGTCAAAACTACAATGAGATCCATTTTTCACCCACTAGAACTGCTATAGTAAAAAAAGACGGTCAGTAGCAGGTGTTGGCAAGAATGTGGTGAAGCTAGAAGTCATACATTGCTAATGGAAAATGGAAAATAATGCAGCCATTTTGCAAAACAGTTTCTTAAATTAATCATAGATTTACCATATGACTCAGCAATTCTACTTCTACATATCTACCCACAAAATTTGAAAACATATATCCATACACAGACTTGTATACAAATGTTTGTAAGCAGCATCAATAAAAACATCTAAAAAGTCTGAACAAACAATCATCGGATGAGATGATAGACACAATATAGTGCATCTATGCAATAGAACACTATTCATCAATAAAAAGGGACAACATGCTACAGCATGGGTGAACCTCCAAATCTCAGAAACATCTCAGTGAAAAAGCCTAACATAAAAGAACACATATTATTCCATTTAAATAAAATGTTCAAAAAAGGCAAACATATAGAGACAGAAAGTAGAAAACTGGTTGCATAGGGCTGGGAATGGGAATGAGAGTGGTTGTAAATAGGTACATTTCTCTCAGCATTATGGAATTATTCTAAAATTAGATGGTAGTGACAGGTATACAACTATAAATACACTAAAATGCATTGAATTGAACGTTGAAATGTGTGAATTTTATGGTTGATAAATTATATCTCAATAAAACTGGTGGAAAAAAAGTTTTCTTATGAGTTCTGACTCAGATCTTGAGGGAAACTACTACTTACCAGATGGTATTCTTAATTTTGGTGAGCCTCACTTTATTATACAGGTTTATTATGTTCCAGACTTAGTGTATTCAGAAAAATGCAAGTTTGGTATTTATTTAATGGAAGTTTTCTGAGCATTTTGATTTTGAGGAACAGGAGCAGAATTGGGATGTTCACATGCTCTTATATGTGCATTATTATTTGATTGTGGTTAACAGGATCTGGGAGGTTGCCCAAGATAATCAGCTAATCCAACTTTGAAACTCCAGTTTCTTCCAGGGGTTCTCTAATGAGTTCCAAGGAGTAAGATGTGCTGAACTTAACTCCTAACGAAAATAATCCTTTATTGTTGACAACAAGAATAGATTGTCTTAAATCCGAAGAGGGATTAAATAATTTTTAAATCTGACAACAGGACTCCAATTTTAAGAGCTGTTAATACCTTCTTCCTATAGACCTTAAATCTGGTGAAAAACTTATAAAATGCTCCCTCCGCAAA
Organism: Lagenorhynchus albirostris; assembly: GCF_949774975.1. Classification (NCBI taxonomy): domain Eukaryota; kingdom Metazoa; phylum Chordata; class Mammalia; order Artiodactyla; family Delphinidae; genus Lagenorhynchus; species Lagenorhynchus albirostris. Next base: position 121,434,286 of record NC_083096.1, read on the forward strand.
AGTAAAGAAAAAGGTCCTTGTTTCTGTATCATTTCCCAGAGAACAAAGACTGTGGTAGTACAAAAGCTACATGTGCCTTCAGATGCCTTAGTACCAGCTTTGTACCCCATACCTGTCTCCCCTCCCCCCACTGGTGGGATAATTAAAGAAATGGAAAATATGTTCTAACAAATTTCAGGTCTCTGTCCAAACTTATTTATTAAGTGTAGAAATCCAAGTTCCAACATGATTGTTATTTTGAGTGAAAAGTTCTCTCTGAAAATGTAAAATAGGCACATGAAGAAGCCAAATGTACGTTAGTTACCTGCTCCCATCCCCCACCCCCACCCCTTTTTTTTAAAGGATATATTCTGCATGATGGAGGCTAAAAGGTGGCAGCTGTGCCAAAGTAGTGGACCCTAAATCACTGATCAAAAATGAGAGAGAGGGGAGGCTCTGATTGCTCACAGTACAGGAGTGAATACGCGCTCTCAACCACAAATCAAGCAAGCTGAGGAAAAAAAAAAAAAGGCCCAATCAAGGCAGTAATGGCCTCCACTTCACAATCAGACAAGTGCTTCTTACTTGAAAAATCCTACCATTTATAGCTGATTGCTAACCCTGGCCTCATTTCTAATCTAAAGGGCGAGTAATAATTTGGAAAAGGAATTATAACAACTTCCCAACAATTTAGCAAATTGTTATTATTTCAGGGGGAGGGGAGGAGGGTGGAAAGGAGTTGCTTTTGTAACATGTTTTTCTTGTGGGCTACCATTTACGTGACATCAAATCCCATTGTTGCCATGCTAGAATAGCAACTAATATATATTGGAAATATTTTTTTAATGGTGATATCTTATGCCATGTCACGTATTTCAATACAGTCCAAGTTATGGGTCTGCAAAGAAAAAGGCAGGAAGAGGAGCTGTCAATTCTTTTGTACACATTTACCTACATTATTCTCAGATAAGTCTGAGTGAATGTCCTTGAGTATCTCTGTTTTGGAAAGGATTTTGACCTTTTGAAGAATTTGACTTCACAAAAAAATAATACCGTTAAATGCTCCATGGGGTTTTTCATTCAGTGTTGCAGTGTTGATGGATTTGGCTCAGGTAAGGTTTCTGCTAATAGAAATATAGTGATATATAGTCATCTTCTACACTTTTACTTTTGAATTTGTACATTAGAATGGATATATATGTGGCAATCATTTCATTAACGTTTTACATTCATAAACGTGAGATACCTTTTACATTGGTACTATTTTGGAGATTAATGTAATTATATTCTACTGGGCGAGACACACACACACGTGTATGTAACATTTTCTTCACAAAGCAGCTGAGCATACGTATTTCACGTAATGTAAGAAACAGATTTGGACCATGCTGCTTTCTGAGAAAGAAAATTAGATGATAAGAGTACGGGACAGAGGGATATATATAATCACAATGGCAGAAAAGATAGTGGAGTTCACCCTATTCAGCCTCTTAATTATTATGCAAATGAGGAAACAAAGGCTGGGAAGAGGCACTAACTTCCTGAAGGTCACAGGCTAGTAAGTGACAGAGATTAAATGAAGACTTGGATATCCGTAGTCCCACCACCACATCTTTTGCATTGTATCTTATTCTTTCAATACCATTCTTCGAAGTGGCTTTAAATTATGTGTTTTTAGTAATATGCCATGTTAGCCTCATATAGTGCAGACACTGGTGAGTTTTGTAATAGGATATGCTTAACATCAACATGCAGCTTCAAGCCTATCATGTGAGCAATAATATTATTTCTACATGATTCGCCACTTTCCATTATCCTTGTAGTAAAATTTCGCTGTAGTTTAGAACACTTTTGTCCTTACGTATAAGATGATTTAAATATCATCAGTTGAATATATACTTCTTTCTCTTTAATTTCCCAAATTAAGACCAGTTACCCAAAACAGAATAGACAATTAGTAGCAGAACCAAAACACAGTATTGTTCTTTCATTTCCCTTTTCAGGTAGACAACCAGCAGAAGAATTCTGTGGGCAGACTACAGGCCTCTGCAGCTGTACAAAAGGCAATTGACATGTCTGGGAAATTAGGCCATAATTCTGATTCTAAGTTTAAAAAAGTGCAACTCCCTATCGTTTGAATGAATGTAAACGTAATGAGCATTTGAAAATTATTTATTCATTTTTAGTAGAAAAAATAACTTCCTTTTGGTATTTTCCATATGTCTAGCAAATACTAGGTATAGAAAATATACCTAATTTTTTGAATTTTTGAATCAAAGGAAATACTTTGATTTTAAATTGAAAATGTTAAACATAATATACTATGCTTTTTGAAGAACAACAGATTTTAAGCAGATCTAAAAAACTGGATTTAGAAAAACAAATATAACTATCTTTATTTATGTGTGTAACTGGAGTAAGGAGGCTAAATTTTTCGGATACCCAAAAATGATTTATAGCTTGCAATTACCCACTCCATTCAATATAAACAGGATCATAATTCATATTACATAATCTGTAGCACATTCTAAAATACATAATGCTACTCTGGAAAAAATTTTTTTCTTATATCATCTCTCACATCCCTCACCATGGCCTTAAAATGAATTTTTTAAAAGAAATAAGGGACTGATATTATTAAGTCCCAGAGTGGGACAACAAAGTACTTTAGAAAGGAACTTGAAATTTTAAAACTTTTAAGAGTAGGAAATCTGAGATATTGTAATGGGAGGTATTCATTTTGTTTTGGAAGGGCAAGAGCTTTGTTCTAATGGCTACAATTGCTGTACTTCACAGCAGTTTGAAAATCAGCAAAAAATCAATAAGACTTTCACTGTGGCTCAGGAGCGTCAGAATGTAACGCCTTGAAGAAAAAGACCAAGTAAACCTGAAAGCTGACAAAATATAAAGTAGTGACCACAGGCTAAAACATGAGATGAAGCATCATGCCCTCAGAAGTAGCCTAAGCATTTTGGTAGAATTAACAAAAATGAACTTTAGATAAGAAACTCAAAGCATACTTTTGTTTTACAGTTTTAAAATTAGACAAAGTAACAAAATTCATTCACAGTCCAACTAAGGGAAAAATTAGGGATCTGAGCCCAGGAAAATGTTTTTCAAGGACAGTACTTTTCTAGGAAATGTCATACTCCTAACCTTCTATTTTATTAAAACTAAATATCTTAGAATATTTCCACAAGCAAAAATGACCCCTAGTGTTAGGAAATAGATCCCTTAGGGTAAATCATAAGCACCAATATCATTTATAAATATAGTAATGTTAGCACACACATTTTGTCACTGTTTGTAATACAATAAGCAGCTTTAGCGTACACAAAGACATAAAGCATATGATAGGCAATCTCTTTTCTCTTGCCCATTAAATAAAAGAATATCTAATCCTCAGATCCACTCAAGCAATTTTAGATTTTTGTCCTCAGAAAGGACTTTTCTCTTATTGCGAAACATATGCTTATAGCTATGAGTTATAGCAGATGTAACTACGAAGAGAAAAAAAGGCAGGATTTTTTAATAAAAATTCTGGTAGCATTGTCAAGGACAGTGTGTGGAACAATTTCAAGGCAGGCTTCTTGAGCAGTACATTACCTCTGTATAAGAAATCCTAGCTTTTATGGAGTAAATGGGGAATTATTCAAGCTGTTTTAGCTGTGTAAATCATTAGACACATTATAACGAAACTCTACAATTTGTAAGTATTTAAAAGCACTTGTATCATTAAACTTACACGCAAGAATTTTGCAGTAGCCATTTAACAGTTAATTTTTATATCTTAAAGAGAAAATTTTGGAAGGAAAATATAACATTAAGGAATAGAGTTCCCACAAGGTAACAAAGAAGTGCAACACACGCATTGTAAAGGGATCTCTTTACCAAGAAAAACAGTACCGAAGGAAGGTTGCATTAAGATTCAATAATGAATAATTAAGCACAATTATGACTTTTTTATGTGTGTGAAAAATAAATAAAACTAGTAAAGTCAAATGTGGTTTAAGAAGCAAAGAGGAAAGAAAACAAAAATTAACAAAAAAACCTTGCGCTTGTGATAAATGAGTAAACACAAAATGAAACATTAAAATACAAAATATAGGCATATGTTTAAGCTTTTTAGAAGCTATTGATTGTAAATGATAGCTACTTATGTTAAAATAAGAGATTTTGTTTGCACTGCATAATTTATCAATGAATATTAGAAAAAATGTAAAAGTAAGAGCTAATAAAATACAGATTTATGATATAGGTTAAAAAATCAAAATTACTTACCTAACATCAAGCACAATGTAATTAAATTCAGAATAAGTTAATATTACATACATTTTGCATGTTAAAAATACACAAAACCACTTTCAAATATATGTTTTGAATTTTGTTCTCAGTTTAATTTGAAAGATTTCCTGAAAGAGGAAAACACCATGTTTCTTCCTATGTGCTTATTGCTGCCAGAGTAATTATCTAAGAAGAATATGCCATGATGATAAACTTCATTACTCAATAACATCAGTAAACATTAAAATATTTAAAGAATATTGTACTGCATTATGGTTTATTCTATTTAAATCTCACAATTATAGCAGCCTTTTCTTCTTGTAGTTCTCTAAGGGATGAATTGCTAGGATTTGATAATCTGCTGTTAATGCAAGCTGATATTACAGTCATATGACCTAATTAAACATTGGGATTCATATTTAAAATATATAATTACCAGACTGTCATTTTTAAAAAATGTAATTACTAGTTTCTACTTTAATAGCAAAAATTGATGTTCGTGTCAACAGACTATGGAAAGTTTTGTGGAAAATATTTTTCTTCTCTGACTGTAAAGAAACAATGAAAATAATCTCACTGTTGAAACCCATTATTAATATTTTTTCATGGAATAAATTCTCTTGTCTTTCATCATTGTGGAAATTTCTGCTTCCAGATGTACATTATGTGTCATTTCTTATTGTCACTTTGAATCCATTCATCTTTTTTTATTCATTTTTCTTTATAGGAATATATTTTCATTTTCGGCATTTGAGAAATCCACGCACAACACTAACGTGAAAGGTAAGTGAAGCAACAAACTTCCATTTTTTTAAAACAAAATAGACTCGAAGATTTGGGGCTTTGGGGAGGAATTTTTCATTTCTGAATTGCACAAAATCATTCATAATTACCTCTTAGTGATTTCAATATCACAAATCCCTTCTGATTAGCCGTCTTAAAAAAAGAGAGGAATCTGCTTCAGAATTGTTTGGCCCTGTTGGAAGCCCTGTCTTAGCGAATAGCAGATTATGTAATTAAATTGAATCGTGTATTTTCCATAGAAACAAGGCATGATACTGGAACTGATGCAAGCTATATGCTCATTTCTATATTTAGACTGCTCAGCGTCAACACTGCGGCAGTCCACTGACTGATGAACCAAGAGTTAAGGCATCCTACGTAGCTTTCCAATTTAAAAAAGTATGGAAAAACAGAAATAAGTAGTGACTGTAGAAATAGCTGATGAAAAGTAACTCTTTTAAGGAACTGTTCTTCATTCCTTGAGTGAAAGAATGTCCCCACAAATAGTATTTTCCCATTTAGAGGGTTGATTTACTTAGAGTGCAGTATAGAGAAGTCTGGGGAAACAGTTAAGTTTAGGATCCAAAAAGGAGATCCAGGCAAGAAAGCAAAAACCTAAGTTCACGGAGGAAACATGCCAAGTCCTTCCAGAAGTTTGTAAGTGAAAATAAGAATGTAATATTGAAGAAAAATGCTCCTTCATTTTTCAAATGCAAAGTGTAACTTAGAGATTACAAGGACGAACCAGGTGTTATTGTGACTACATCTAACACACAACAGCAGTAAGAAGGAAATAAATCGCTGAAGATTTGTCAGCATTTGATGAACTTTATCTTTAAGGACACTCTTTCATACCAGGCTTCACATCCACACCAAACTACAATTGTAGTCCTAAGTACCCAGCTGTGCTGTATTTTGAAATCCTCAGCGCTATACTCTAAATTGAAAGTGTACCTTTTACATTTTACCTATACAATCAGGAAAATAATTCAGTGTCACAGAAGTCCCTCAAAATCCAGAGATCAAAAAACTCTGTCAGTGCCTGTACAAAATCTAGGATACGTTGTCATCAGGAATCAAGGAACATCAATCTTAGAATGATTGTTTTAAATCAACAGCAATGGATTATTTATAGACTTGGCGATTGAATGTAGATATTTAAATTTTGTAACTACTTGTCTAAGTATTGAACATTATATTTAACATAAAGAATAAACAGGACTGCATGAGGCATAGTAACATTAAAAACACTAAAGAAAAAGTTTGACATGGAAATCTATAATCCAGATAAATTTCACTATAATTACCCACCCTTTTTCTAGGACACCTGTAGGTGGAATACAGATATACTGTACAGAGAGAGACAGCAATTTCCTTCAGAGCCTATGCACATATAGATATATAGATTTATCTTTTGAATTTATAAAAATGCTTATTGTGAATTCTTTACACAGACACATGACTTATGTGTATGAAAAATATTTAAAGATATGAAGATGATCTTATAATTCTATGTAGAGTTTAGACTCAAGAAGACTAAAAATTTGAAGTATAGCTTGTTCCCAGTATTTCTTTCATTTTGTGCCTTAGACATAATGTAATTTTAATAGCATACTGGAACAACAAAGGTGAAAGCTTCTGGATATTTAGCTTCTGTTATTAAAATACCAAATGATGAAAATATCATTTGATGTTATGTGATCTTATTTTTTAGAAGAGTAAGTGGGAGAGTTAATTTTCTTAGTACTATTTTTTCTTAAAAATAAAAACACCAAAATATTCTGTATTGGTGTTGTAAAGAAAATAAAACAAAGCAAAACCCACACCATCTCAGTTTTAAGTGATACTCTAACTGCTCTGCTAGGTCCACTGTGTGTGGTGCTCTGCCACCTGGTGGCTACTTGTGAAAGATCTAGACAGTGTGGACATTCTGTTTCTCTTTTTTCCTTTACCCTCTCCTTTACAGAACTGATGAATTAAACTTCAGTTTGACAATATGCCTGTTGCTATGGGAAACACTGGCTAGTTCATGTGACTTACTAATTTTCTCTTGCCTCATTTCAAAGCATCAGTACAAATTAGCTGCAAGATTAACAGGAGGTTTGCATAAGTTATTGGCAGTTGTTAAGTAAAATGAAATTAGCTAGAATTTCTTCATCTCTGCATAGTGCTTTCCTCCAAAGAGTGAGGAACAGCTTATTTAAGTCTTACCATATTCTGCAAACTAGGTAGGGATAGATATTAAGTCATGAAAAGCTGAAGAACAAAGGAATTCATTAAATGAATATGATGAAACAGCATTTCCACATATTAATATGAACATTCCTGCTGCTACATCACAGAGGAATGAACTTAGTAGGCAGTTTTATATGTCATTTCTGTCATCACATCTCATGGATGGTGTAAACTCCTGGATCCAACCTTTGAATGACGATCACTTAGTAACTGATTATTATGCACTGATGAATCATTCCATAATTATTTAAAAAAAAAGCCACTTGCTGTCATGTCACACCTAGAGTTCAGAATGTAGTTTCTAAATGCCAGGGAATAAGATCTCTTTGACTGAGAATGTGGTACACACACACACACACACACACACACACACACACACACACACACACGGGAATATTATTCAGCCATAAAGAAGAAAGAAATCTTGCCATTTGTGACAATGTGGATGGACCTTGAGGACATTATACTAAGTGAAATAAGTCAGAGAAAGACAAATATTGTATGATCTCACTTATATGTGGAATCTAAAAACAAAAACAAAACCCTCCAAATCAAGCTCATAGATACCGAGAACAGATGGGTGGTTCCAGAGGTGGGAGATGGGGGAGGTGTGGAGGAAATGGGTGAAGGGGACCAGAAGATACAAACTCCCAGTTATAAAATAAATAAGTCATGGGGATGTAGTATACAGCATGGCGACTATGGTTAATAATACTGTAGTGCATATTTGAAAATTGCTAAGACAGAAAAATCTTAAAAGTTCTCATCACAAGAAAAAAAATTTTTGTAACTATGTATGGTGATGTACCATTGACTAGACTTATTGTGGTGATAATTCACAATGTATACAAATATAGAATTGTTATGTTGTACACTTGAAATTAATGTAATGTTATATGTCAATTATACCTCAATTAAAGGAAACAAACTATAAATTAAAATAATTGGAAAAATATTTGTTAGAAACCAACAATATGCAAGGCATTGGAGATACAAAAATGATGGAAATATAGCTTTCTCCTTCAAGTAGTCAAAGTTCAATACGGTGGTGGTGGTGGATATGTATATGTGCAATTAATACATGTTAAACTGCCCTTTTTTATTGTTTTTAAGAAGGTGTGGTACATATATACAATGAAATATTACTTGGCCATAAAAAAGAATGAAATAATGCCATTTGCAGCAACATGGATGGACCTAGAGATTGTCATACTGAGTGAAGTAAGTCAGACAGAGAAAGACAAAATTCATATGATATCGCTTATATGTGGAATCTAAAAAAAGCGTACAAATAAACTTATCTACAAAACAGAAATAGAGTTACAGATGTAGAAAACAAACTTATGGTTACCAGGGGTTAAGGGACAGACGGGGAGGGACAAACTGGGAGATTGGGACTGACATATATACACTACTGTATATAAAATAGATAACTAATAAGGACCTACTGTGAAGTAAACAGTTGTTTACTGGCAAGTAAACAATTTGGTTATTGGGAAAGATTTCACTTTTCCTCTTTCATGGTGTATATTTGGAGGAAGGACTTTCTTTTCAGTTATCCTTGGAATAGCTAAAGAAAGTAGGTCACTTCTGTGATATTCAGATGTGTGAAAAGTTTGTGTTAATAAAATTGACAGAAATCTGGAAAAAGGTATATAGAAAGGGAAAGAAATTCCTAGAGCATTTAAATAATCTGCTGCTGATTTGAAAGTGAACCAAAGAGAATGTCCAGAAATAATAAAATAATAAAGTATAGTCTGTGAAATGTAAAACTCAGTGGGCCAGCTAGACAATAGATTAGATACAGCTGAAGAGGGAATGCATTTACTGAAAGATAACCTGAATAAATGACACAGATTGAAGCACATAAAGTAAAGAGATGGGGGCAGGGGTTGGGGGTGGATGAAAAGGTTAAGAGAGATAGAGAATAGATAAACTAGGTCCAATATATGACTAATAGCAATTTCAGAAGGAGAGAATAAAGATGAGGAGAGTTGTGAACTATAGACTCTAGTTAATAATACTGTTTAAATATTGGCTCCTCAATTGTAACAAAAGCACCACACTAATTTAAGTGGGAAACTGTGCCAGGGAAGGGGGAAGTGGAGAGATGTATGAGAACTTTCTGTACATTTTTCTCAATTTTTCTGTTAACCTAAAACTGCTCTAAAAAATAAAATTGATTTAAATAAATAAATAGTAACATATGCAATGGGTTAAAATTAAAGTTTAAATTGAACCATTTTAGAGGCAAAAAGAAAAAGGGCTGAGAAATAAATGACTAGCAAAAAACAAATGCATTAAAAATCCAGGACATTGAACATAAGCATTTATGGGTATTAAAATTCTTTTGCAGTAAAAGAAGTTTGCATGTTGAGAGCAGTATGGTAGAGCAGGAAAAGGAGAGGCTTGAGAGTCAAAGCTCATTTTTAAAGGCCAAAAGTCCTAACCAAAAAATATTCCTTATTATAAAACTTCTAAGGTAGGGCTAGATTTACTCCCCCATCACCAACAACCAAATTAAAGCCTGTTCAAGGACCACCCACAGAAGGGTGACAGCAGCCATTTTTCAAGATTCTTCAACACTTAGCCCAGGAACATACACAACTGCTGTCAAAAATGGGGGAAGCCCTTGTTTTCAAAACATGGTGCTCATCACTGTTTTTGCTCTCATTTGAAATCAGGTGGCTCTGAAGGAGGCTTTATTTCTTTGGGGTTAAGTTTAGCCCTCGAGACCTTTGCCTTAGCTTCCAGAACATCAGTGATGAGTGCTCAGGCCTTGCAGGCTCCCAAACAGCCCCCCGTGGTCCCGCCACCTCAAGGGTGCTCCAAGTTCAGGCACATCACAGAACCTGCAGCACTCTGTCCCTTTCCTAGTGAGGGAGGAGGGTTAAACACCCTGGCAGCTATTCCTGTCTTCAGCTCTTGAAGCACCAAGCCCGCAATCCAGGACTGGTTTATGGGTATAATAACATGTGTGGTTGCACAGGTCCCCCTGCTTAGAAGAGCCCTGAACTTACCTTAATGCTCTGTTGTTACCATTTTGTAATTCTTTTTTTTTTTAATTTAATTTTATTTTTGGCTGCGTTGGGTCTTCGTTGCTGTGTGTGGGCTTTCTCTAGTTGTGGTGAGCGGGGGCTACTCTTCGTTGCGGTGCACGGGGTTCTCATTGTGGTGGCGGCTTCTCTTGTTGTGGGCTCTTGTGTGAGCTTCAGTAGTTGTGGCACGTGGGCTCAGTAGTTGTGGCATGCGGGCTCTAGAGCACAGGCTCAGTAGTTGTGGCGCACGGGCTTAGTTGCTCTGTGGCATGTGGGATCTTCCCGGACCAGGGCTCAAACCTGTGTCCCCAGCATTGGCAGGTGGATTCTTAACCACTGTGCCACCAGGGAAGCCCCATTTTGTAATTCTTTTTCTTTTTTAAATTTTATTTTTAATTTATGTTTTTGGCTGTGTTGGGTCTTCGTTGCTGCACGCAGGCTTTCTCTAGTTGTGACAAGCGGGGCTACTCTTTGCTGCGATGCGTGGGCTTCTCACTGCGGTGGCTTCGCTTGTTGCGGAGCACGGGCTCTAGGTGTGCGGGCTTCAATAGTTGTGGCACGCGGGCTCTAGAGCGCAGGCTCAGTAGTTGTGGCGCACAGGCTTAGTTGCTCCGCGGCATGTGGGATCTTCCCGGTCCAGGGATCAAACCCATGTTCCCCTGCATTGGCAGGCTGACTCTTAACCACTGCACCACCAGGGACGTCCCTGTAATTCTTAAACATTATTTTTTTAGCTGAAAACAATGGAGGTTTATTCTTTTCTTTTCTTTTTTAAACCATGAGATGAGGCTTATTTAAGAAAGCATTAGATGTTTTTGTAAGTCCATTAACTTTTCTTTGGGATTTACATGAAAATTCTGTTTCAGTGTGTATATATGGATAAGGATTTTTTTTTCCCAATGGAAGTATAGTTGATTGACAATATTGTGTTAGTTTCAAATGTTCAGCAAAGTGATTCATTTATACATATATATATATATTTAAGATTCTTTTCCATTATAGGTTAATACAAGAAATTGAATATAGTTCCTTGTGCTATACAGTAAATCCTTGTTTATCTTAAACATTTTTAACGAGGGGCCCCATGTTTCCATTTTGCAGTGTCTTCTGAAAATTATATAGCCTGTCCTGTTCTAATCCCTTATTTATTATATAGTACACTAACATCATAGTTTAACTGCCCCGAATTTCTAACCAAGTGTTGCCAACCCTGGTGCCCGCAGGAACCAAGCGTTGAAGTGTGAATGATTGCAGCAGGTGAGACAGGGAGCCAGTAGGGGGTGCTGCAGCTGTAGTGAGCAGGAAAACAAGCGTGTCCAAAAGGGGGAGCCAGTCCTCAGCTCTGCTAAGAGCTGGCTCAGTGTAGCCAGATCCTCCAATTTTTCAAGAAAAACTATGTACTTTAAAAAAAGTCATCATATTTTAAAATATTGTTTCAATTAGGAAAAATATCCTCTGTGTGGGCCAAACAAAACACTTGTGCTTGGCTGTAACTCAGCCACTAGTTTATGATGTCTGGCCTAAGATTTCAAAAACAAAACCATGTTTTTTAATTTCCCTCTCTGTTTCTCAATAAACTTGACTCAATAAACTTTTCCCTCTCTTTTAGTACACAAAGGTAGTTAACAAAATTAAACAATGGAGAATCCGGGACTTAGCAATAGGTGCTTGCCTCCGTCCTGGGGGAAGGGAAAAAATTTCCTTTCATTATGGATGGATTGATGACAATAAAAACAAACGACAAGGCAACTCTCAATAGGTTATCTTGTATTTTATTACTAAATATCCCTGCTGCAGTTATTAATATTGTTGATCAGGCATGTGGATTGAATATATAAGTAAAATAACATGTTAAGGGACGCTAAGGAGTGAGTGGGATTCACTGTCTTCTTGGGCTCTTGGCAGCACCTGGCCGCTCTTCTCTAACCTGAAAGGTCCAGGGTGGTTCTGTTACATCAGGCAAAGGGATTAGGGGGCAGCCCCTCTCTTCCAGAGTCTCATGCAGATACTTTATAGAATTCTTTTTTATTGAAGTATAGTTGATTTACAATGTTGTGTTAATTTCTGCTGTTCAGCAAAGTGACTCAGTTATACACATATATACATCCTTTTTAATATTCTTTTCCAGTATGGTTTATCCCTGCGCTACACCGTAGGACCTTATTGTTTATTTACAGTAGGACCTTGTTGTTTATTGAATCTTTGAAACATAGTTCCCTTGGGGGTCAGTTTGGATGAGTGAAAGAAAGTCAGTGGATTACAAGGCCTTTAGAGAGATTTTTAAACAACAGAATGTGTAGTCATTCCACCACAGGATGCTGTCCTCTACACGCACACGCTTTCCCTACAATTCTTATGTATTTAGGGCTTATTTTCTAAAATTGTTTTCCTTCTTTTTTCCATCTACCTGCCTGGCAAGTATTTCCATATTCTACTCATTAAATTGGAAGAAATGTTCCAGATATTCTGAGATTAAGATTTTTTCCTCCCCAAATTCCCTCCTAGCAGTACTGTATATAAGAATGTGCACTGCACGACGTCAAAGAGTGGCATGCACATTGTCATCTGTGGGGAACGTCTCCTTCTCCTGGAGCTGTACAGAGTCCAACACATAGCTATGCATGTGGCCGTTCCTCCTGGCAGCTGCCTGAGACCTAACGATAAGGACAGTGACTTAATTAAAATATTGGAAGCTCCTCCTATATTATAGGAGGAGCTATGACATGAATATAACATGAATACACAAAATCTGTGATATAGATACACTGCAACTATAATCGTTGCTTTTTCCTTTTTCGTTAAAAAATCTTTAATTCCTCTCCAGTGCCTTCAGGATTACGTCTGTTACCAGTGGCTTCTAAAAGAGCTGGGTTGATTTTATCAGAACCATTTGGATGAGTTGTTTAAAAAATAAAGATTCCCAGAGAGAAAGGAAAAAATAAAAAGAGATTCCAAGACTCTAGATTGAAGATTCTGGCTTGAGAGGTCTAGAGTAGGGCCTGGGATTCAGTGTTTTAGAAAGCAGCCTGGCATGCCCAGTCCCATTCCCACCAGGGAACTCTGCTGAACAGCCCTGTTTAGGAAACACTGGTCTACCTCCATGCTGGACCACAAGGCCTTTCACAGTTGTGCTTCAACCAGCTTGACTCATTTCATACCACATGTTGTATTTCAGCTTTAATGGAAGATTCACCATCACTGAATACATCATGTTCTTTGGTGCCTCATATTACACATTCCTCTGTCTACAAGAGTTTTGCTTGGATTTTTCTGTCCAGTGAACTTGTTTCTTGGCCTTTAAAACCTAAATGACATGGTATCCCCTTGAATTGTGATGGTAGTACTCCGTTGCCTAGAATCAATTATTCCTGCCAAGTTCTTATAACAGTATGTATTGTAGAAGTGATCCTCAAATATTGTTGTTTCGATACTTCCCCCAAAAGAATTTTTAAAACTCTGTACTTAATATAAAAATTTATTTGCCTCATAAGTTTAAATCACTACCAATGATATAATTTGTAGCACATTAAAACATCAGCTCTTTATAATAAACATATGCCATCACTTTCTCAAATATAGACAAAATAATCTCAGTACTTTAGGTCAGGTTCTTGTAAAAGAAGACACCATTCTAGTGCAAGTGATTTATTAAGCAGGAGCTCCCAGAAGAAATGGGGAAGGGAGTGGGAAAAACATGATAGGATTAAGGTGACATCCCAGCCTTAGCCTGATGCTGCTGGGAGCTTAAATGGCAATTGCACATCCAAGTTTATCCCATTTCTGGGCAACAGAACTGTTTTGAAACTCTGCACTTGTCATTATTGGCTGTGAGACAGTGAGTGTGTGTGTGGTGGCGGTGGGTAGAGGGCAGGAAACAGACTCCCAGGCTTCTTCTCCTCTATTTTAGAATGAAGATGCTCCAGCAGCCTGAGGCAAGAACAGCCAAGCATACAAACTGGGAGATGGGGCACAGCACTAAGTAGATTATATTATCTGGGCAATCTGGATGGGTTCCAGAGGTATCCTCAACAATACCCCATGATGTGATAATATTATTAATTTAAAAAATATATTAGACTTCTGATTCTGGAAGATGGAGTAGATATACTTTTTTCTATTCCTTTCACTAAGTGCAACTAAAACCTCTGGACAGGGAATTCCCTGGCGGTCCAGTGGTTGGGACCTGGCACTTTCACTGCTGGGGCCTGGGTTCAGTCCCTGGTTGGGGAACGAAGATCCTGCAAGCCACGCAGCACAGCCAAAAATAAAAATAAAAACTCTGGACACTATGTATAGAATAAACATAAGAAGACTCTGAGAGGTGACAAGGGAAAGGTAGACCAGCTAGGGATTTGGGGACCTAAAGAACAACATAATTGTGAGTTCCCTGGGTTTTCTTTTTACCTCACATATCCCAGACTGGGCATTGGAAAAGCCAGCAACCCGGAAATGTCAATGGGCTCAAACAAACAAACAAAAAGCCCCAACAAAAGTCTGCTTTCTCTAGCCAAAGAACCAGGAAACAGTCAAGAGAACACTTGAAAAGTAACAGCTCTACTGGTGAGGCCCAGCAGTTAGTCAGAGCATAGGAGACAGACCAGGACAGGAGAGGCGGGAGTCATTGTCTCAGAGGTGAAGGCTACTGGGATGGATGAGTTAGCTGGGGTGCAGACAGGAATGCAAGATGAAGGCCAAAGACAGAAACTTGGGAATGCCTACAGCGTTATTACCCTTTAGTTTCCAATTAGAGAACGACTTGAGAGCTTTAAAAGAAAAAATACACGTGCTTATCCCTGGAGATTCTCAGGTCTTTTCTGCATTTTTTCAAGGTTCTAAAGATGATTCTAAGGTGCAATAAATGTTGAAAAATATTAAAGTGCTGGAGAGAAAAATAACTGATGATTCACTATAAACAGGGAAATGATTGAGAAGAAAGCATTCAGGATGCTGATGAAAGGGCAGATTCAGGGGTCTAAGAGTGTTAATGGGGCCAAATGTTGCAGGATGGCAAGAAGATGGAGGACTCAAAATGACTAAGGGAAATATTAGTATCTTACTTTAAAGGCCAAAGAGAGAGTTCAGAGCCATGATAGAAAAAAGGAGTAAACCTGGGCATATATCCAGACAAAACTATAATTCAAAAACATACATGCACCCCTATGTTCATAACAGCACTTATAGTAGCCAAGACATGGAAACAACCTAAATGTCCATTGACAGATGAATGGATAAAGATGTGGTACATATTCACGATGGAATATTACTCAGCCATAAAAAGAATGAAATAATGCCATTTGCAGCAACATGGATGGACCTAGAGATTATCATACTAAGTGAAGTCAGAAAGACAAATAACATATGATATCACTTATATGTGGAATCTAAAATATGACACAAATGAACTTTTCTATGAAACAGAAATAGACTCACAGACATAGAGAACAGACTTGTGGTTGTCAAGGGGGAGAGGAGCAGAGGAGGGAAGGATTGGGAGTTTGGGATTAGCAGAGGCAAACTATTATATATAGAATGGATAAACAAGGTCCTACTGTAGGACCTATACTCTAATATTCCTAATGTTAAGGCTCTCTTGAAAGGGTATTATAGTTCTTCTGTTTTACAGAAGTAGAAACTGAAACTTAAGGATAAGCATTAAAAATCATAATTTTATTTTTGCCATGACTATGTGACTAAAAACAATGGTATTTAAGAGCAAATATTGATATTATACACAGCTATTTTTAAAAGCTAAGGGTTTCCCTAAAATATAGAGAAAAATTAAATCTTGTTTTTCTGAAAGGCTGATACACTCAACTAACTAAAATACTCCTATAAAGAGCAGCTTTAGAATATCTATTAGAAACATTATTCTACCAAGACACTTCAGAACCAAATCTCAGTAATCTTCAGGGAAGATAGTAACACTGATTCCTGGATCATCATGATCATCATTTTCAAGTTCTTTATTATTTTCTTCAGTAATATATTTGCCACATGCTTTTCCTGGGTTTCTTTTATTCTTGTGAGTATATGATGAGTTATTTTTCTCTTTGATTTTCTCTTTGGGATATGAGGTCATAGAAATAGTTTCTTTTTCCAAAGCATGTTGTAGGCAGTTGTAAAACCTGTAAAGAAATAAAGTATTATTGTTATATCTGTGTGTTCTGAAACAAAATGAAATACACCTAGAATTTATAAATTACATAAACCTGATGTCTCATATTAACCTCAAGATATAGAATAAATCACAGAAATAACGTGCTTCTTGCTTTTATGATTTTTTACTTAGGAAAAGAAATGTTTCAGTTCTTTAAGAACAGTCCTGAAAACTGGTTTGGAATCACCTCTTGATAACCTCTATCCTACCTTAATTTCTATTCCAGATATAGGAATCAAACAAAGATTTAAAAAAAAGAAAATATATATTCTTTCAAAAGAATCATAAATGTAATAGAGACTCATTTTGGAGAATTTGCAAAATATGTGAAGTTACAAATACAGATCACCTTTACATAACTACCTAAAAATAATGACTCTCATATTTTTTCTTTCCAGTTTATTAGTGTATTCTGAATTAATATATCTGTACATGTATACATACACCTACTGTCTTTTATACAATTGTGATATTACATATAAAGTTTTACATTGTTTTTTCAAATTTAATATTTATTGAAAACACTTTCCATATCACTAAATGAACTACAAAATAATACTTTTTAATGGTAGTATAACGTTATGCCACTTAGATTGGCCTTAATTTACTTTCAAATTTTCCCAATACAAACAACGTGATAAACATTTTGGAAATAATGTGATCTGAGTTTCTAGCTATTTAGGATAGATACCTAGAAATATAACTGCGTGGTTAAAGGTTATAAATATTTAAGGCTCTTGATAAGTACTACCTGTTTTCCAGAATGGGTGTTCAAAAAATATGCTTCTAAGGGCAGAACTTGAGAGACCACTTCACTCATACAGTGAATATTACATCAAAAAACACGCTTTACTATAGGTGATTACGGTCTCTCATTATTTATATTTTCATTGCTTTGTTTGAAAGTGAAATTGAACATTTTTTTTTTTTTTTTTTTTTTTTTTTTTGTGCGGTGAGCGGGCCTCTCACTGTTGTGGCCTCTCCCGCTGTGGAGCACAGGCTCCGGATGCGCAGGCTCAGCGGCCATGGCTCACGGGCCTAGCCGCTCCGCGGCATGTGGGATCTTCCCGGACCGGGGCACGAACCCGTGTCCCCTGCATCGGCAGGCGGACTCTCAACCACTGCGCCACCAGGGAAGCCCGAACATTTTTTATTAGCTATTTTAATTTTTTAATGTAAATTATTCTTTTCCTTTACTCATCTTCCTGCTGGAGTTTTTGTGTTAGTTTTCAGCATACGTTGGAAAGCAGCAGGATGGCTTGGTATGCTGTGTGTGCTTCACATGAGTGGTTCCCTGGGAAAGCTGAGGTTGGCTAATTCCAACCTCACTGACTCTCGATTTCCTCATTTATAAAACTAGCTATTATCCTGTACTTAGCAGGGCTATCGGAGGGATATATATGTAAGTACCTAGCACAGTGCCTGGCACCGAGTAAGTTCTCAAAAACGACTATTTTTACGGAATATAAATTCCATAAGACCAAGGACTCCATCTACCTTGTCTTCTGTTATATTCTTAGCATGGAGTACAGTACAGCCACACTTGGGTAAAAATATGCCAAATAAGTGAATAAATAACTACTGAACAAAAAAGGTAAATACGGATGTATTATCTTAGGTCCCAAATAAAATGATCTAAAAGTTGAGAACTCCTTTGCCACTGTCGGGATCTCATCATGCTTTAATATCCTATTATAATGGGAGGCTATGACAGGAAATTTCTGACATCTGCAGAAGAGATTGCTATTTGGGCCAATTTTCTTCTTTCTTTAATTCAATGAACAGGCTAAGTTCTGCTTGCAAAAGCTCTAAAACTGCCCTTAAAAACCCAAGGTAATCACCTCTTACCAAATACTCCACACAATGCTAATATATACCTAACATGATTACTAATATCCTATCCATATTTCAAGAACTTATATACTCATCACTGTACACCTTGATATCCAGCACCATGCCTGGCAGATAATAAGGGCTAATTGATATTTCTAAAATGAATAAATCAATCTCAAAGAGGGAGGTACAGTAAAAGGGAAAACAGTATTTTAAGAGTTATAGCAAAAGGCTTTGAAAAAATTAACTGATGTTTAATTTTTCAGACCCCATAACATGGTAACAACCTTTTCATTTAATGCATTCCTTATATCCTTACTTAACTGAAACCTGGTTTCCCACAAAGACACCACTGCCCTGCATTCCTCTTAAGTGAAGACTGCTTATTATTTCCATACCCTGCCTCAGAGTCGAGTGATAAGGTCAGAATTCACCTGCCTCACCAACAGTTTGCCAGACTAAACTCCTTCATGTGCCCCTCTGGTTATCTAACAATATTCTGTTCAGTCCTTTACATTCATGGAAACTTCTACACTTGGCTTTATCTTTGTCTCCAGGTCTTGCCATCATTCTGGGTGACTTCAATGACTGGTTTTCTTCTCATCTTCCACAATGCCTATTTAGAATGGTTTTAAAAAATGACCCAGTAGCATAACTCATTTTATCTAAATCAAATCCAAGCATGCTACAAAAGGGTATGAATCACCCTTATCTGATAACAAGAGGTTATTCATGATGTGCAACTTTATCTTCTATCACTCTCTACCCAACCCTGCTCTTTAAACTTAGGTAACCAAGTCTTTTCTCTGGATTCTACTGCATTCCTAGAAAATTAAAGATAAGACTAAATTCCTCTTTTATGATCACAGAGAATTAACAGCTGTGTAAAATACCTTGTCAATTACATTAAAAAGGTAATTAAAGAGGAACAGGTGCCTTACTTTAATCTTCTATCAAACAACCTAAGAATTCAAAGCTATATCCTTGGGGTACCAAAAAAACAACTGGTAAAATGGAACAAAGACCTTTCCATGTTGAAAGCCAAGAATAAAACTTCAACTACTTTTTTGTTTTCCTTGGTTAAGGGAACTTTTAAAATGTCCTTTGGGAAACTATCTTACTCAGTAAGTCAGAAATTTGTTTTCCAATTACATGTTCTCTTCTCATGATATGACCCTTTATACAGCATTCTAAAGCCCAATTCTCAAAGTGTAATTTTCTCAGCTCTCAAAGGCAACAAAAAGAGTTTGGAGTATAAAAAGAAATGTATGCTCAGGTAACTGTTTTTTTCCCCCCTCAAAAGAAAATCAAATTGTCTTCAGTTTTTCTACTTCCACAGTCAAGATTATCATGACATAGGGCAACCTGTATATACTTCTCTTCATGAGAGAACTTTTCAGAACAGTCCTGGGAAAATCAATTCTTGTTTCTCGGATCTGTTAGAGGACCATGTGCAATAAAAAGCTGGTATTTCGTTGACTTCCGAAATAGGAACATAAAATTAATGAAATCTAGGCACAATTTCATACCCTTTTAAGGCTTCCATTATTAACAAACAACAAAAGAAGGCTATTCTCATATATCATGTATTTGGATTTTTAACTGATTTTAAGCTCTAGAATTTTTTATTAAAAAACATGTATGTGGGCTTCCCTGGTGGCGCAGTGGTTGAGAGTCCACCTGCCGATGCAGGGGACATGGGTTCGTGCCCCGGTCCGGGAAGATCCCACGTGCCGCGGCGTGGCTGGGCCCGTGAGCCATGGCTGCTGAGCCTGCGCGTCCAGAGCCTGTGCTCCGCAACGGGAGAGGCCACAACAGTGAGAGGCCTGCGTACTGCAAAAAAATAAAATAAAATAAATAAATAAATAAAAAATAAAAAACATGTATGTGACAGGGCCTGTGCCAGTGCTAGAAACAGATAAGAAATGTGGTCTGTGCCCTCAGGGAGCTCAGGGTTTAATGGGGGCTGCAGAGCCGTAAAGATATACTCAACGTGCCATGAAAGATCGTTAAATATTCCTTGGAAAAAAAACCAATGCCTGGGCTGAATTGCAAGGATGAGTGGAAGCTGGCTAGTAAAGGGAGAGGAATTATGAGAGGAAAAATTGAAGGGAGGGGACATCCAAGGAGGAACTATCAGAAAATACGTGTTTTCACTATTTACTTCTCTGATCTTCATTATCTACTTCTCTGATCTTAAGTATATAGGGAGTTATTTATTTACTAGCTTTAGTTCCATTTTAAAAAATAAGACTTGACTCCTTCTCTTCTCCCCCCATTTCTGTCTGCTGCCACATTCGGGTTATGTTCTGTAGTATCTCTCCCATTCATTTTGTTACTCAGGGTCCTGTTAATTCTTGCCTGGACTGTGTAGCAAGAGCCTACTCCTGCTTGCCCCATGAGTATGCCATTTTATATCTTCCAGAATAATCACCCTAAGGCTTTGAAGCCATAAAAGTAGTACTACTGCTAGAGTCTGTCAGCTAAATTGAGCAAATATTTATTGACCACTATGCTCCTGTCAGACACTCAGAAAATAATAAGAAACTGTCTTTGCCTTTGGTGAACTCAATATAATGTGTTAACTTTTAAGTTCCTTTATTGTTTAGGATGAACTCAATAAACATTTATTGGGTTTCTACTGTGAGCCAGACACTCTATAAGGTTTTAGGATGAGAGATATTTGAAGTGTGTGTATGTATGGGTATGTGTTTGGTTGGTGGGAGGGGAAAGTCAGTCCTATACACAATGTGACCAAGTTGTACTGGGGAAAAAAAGACATATGTGCAATTAAACAACTGTAATTTAATATGGTTCACATTTCTGTTTTCACTGAGGCATAAACTGTAATAATGCTGGTAAATGATAATGAGAATTTGAACCAAGGAAATGGGTAAATGAGGTTGAGATTAAGATAAGAAAGATATTAAGGAAAGGTTGATGGGATATTTTGGTTAGATATATTCAATAGGTTATTAGACATATGGGCCCAGGACTCAGGAGAGATTTGGAAGATCTACCAGTATCTGGGGAATTAGCTAAAGCAATGGGCCAGGAAAGGAATCCTGGAGAACGACAGCATTTAACCAACATATAGAATAACAAGAGAAATCCAGAAGGAAGCTAAGAAAAAGCACCACAAACAGGAAGGAAAGCAGCAAAGTGATGTAACAGAAATTCTTACCGACAGGTATATGAAATAATGCTCAATGTCACTAATCATCAGGGAAATGCAAATCAAAACCACAATGAGATATCACTTCACACCTGTCAGAACGGCAATTATCAGAAAAACAAAAGACAACAAGTGTTGGCAAGGATGTTGAGAAAAGGAAACCCTTGTATACTGTTGGTGGGAATGTAAAATGGTGCAGTTCCTGTGAAAAAGAGTATGGAGGTTCTTCAAAAAATTAAATATAAAATTACCACATCATCTAGCAATTCCACTTCTGGGTAAATATCAAAAATAACTGAAAGCAGACACTCAAACAGATATTTGTATACCCATGTTCACAGCATCATTATTCACAATAGCTAAAAGGTAGAAAAAACTCAAACATCCATTGATGAATAAATGGATAAACAATATATGTTAAATACAATGGAATATTATTCAGCCTTAAAAAGAAGTAAACTTCTGCAAAGGAGGCAAGACTATACAATGGAGAAAAGACAGTCTCTTCAATAAATGATGCTGGGAAAACTAGACAGCTACGTGTAAAAGAATGAAATTAGATCACTCCCTAACACTATACACAAAAATAAACTCAAAATGGATGAAAGACCTAAATGTAAGACCAGACACTATAAAACCCTTAGAGGAAAACACAATCAGAACACTGACATAAATCGCAGCAATATCTTTTTCGATCTGTCTCCTAGAGTAATGGAAATAAAAACAAAAGTAAACAAATGGGACCTAACTAAACTCCAAAGCTTTTGCACTGCAAAGGAAACCATAAACAAAACGAAAAGACAATCCTCCGAATGGGAGAAAATATTTGCAAACAATGCGACCAACAAGGGATTAATCTCCAAAATTTACAAACAGCTCATGTGGCTCAATATCAATAAAACAACCCAACCAAAAACTGGGCAGAAGACCTAAACAGACATTTCTCTAAAGAAGATATACAGATAGCCAAGAGGCACATGAAAAGATGCTCAACATCACTAATTATCAGAGAAATGCAAATCAAAACTACAATGAGGTATCACCTCACACCAGTGAGAATGGCCATGATCAAAAAGTCTACAGACAATAAATGCTGGAGAGGTTGTGGAGAAAGGGAACCCTCCTACACTATTCATGGTAATGTAAAGTGGTACAGCCACTGTGGAAAACAGTAAGGAGGTTCCTTAAAAAACTAAAAATAGAGCTACCATATGATCTAGCAATCCCATTCCTGGGCATCAATCTGGAGAAAACCATGGTTGGAAAGGATATATGCACCCCAATGTTCATTGCAGCACTGTTTACAATAGCCAACACATGGAAGCAACCTAAATGTCCATCGCAAATGAATGGATAAAGAAGATGTGGTACATATATACAATGGAATATTACTCAGCCATTAAAAAGAATGAAATAATGCCATTTGTAGCAACATGGATGGACCTGGAGATTATTATACTAAGTGAAGTAAGTCAGACAGAGAAAGACAAATATCATATGATATCACTTATGTGTGGAATCTAAAAAAATGATACAAGTGAACTTATTTACAAAACAGAAACAGATTCACAGACTTAGAAAACAAACTTATGGTTACCAAAGGGGAAAGGTGGGGGGAGGGATAAATTGGGAGTCTGGGATTGACATATACACACTACTATATTTAAAACAGATAACCAACAAGGACCTACTGTATAGCACAGGGAACTCTGCTCAATATTCTGTAATAACCTAAATGGGAAAAGAATTTGAAAAAGAATAGATATATGTATATGCATAACTGAAACACTTTGCTATACACCTAAAACTAACACAACATTGTAAATCAACTATAGTCCAATATAAAATAAAAATTAAAAAAAAGAAAACAGCAAACCCGCAAAAAAGAAAAAAAAAAGGTAAACTTCTGATCACACTACAACATGGATAAACCTTGACAGCATTATGCTAAGTGAAATAAGCCAAACACAGAAGGATAAATATTGTATGATTCCATTTGTATGAGGTACCTGGAATAGTCAAAATCATAAGAGACAGAAAACAGAAGAGTGGTTACCAGGGGCTGGGAGTTTGGGGAGTGGAGAATTATTGTTTAATGGGCATGGAGTTTCAATTTGGGATAATGAAAAGGGTCTGGAGATAAACAGCAGTGATAGTGGTGGTTGCATAGCAATGTGAGTGTATCTAATGCCAATGAACTGTATAACGGTTAAAATTATAAATTTTAGTTATGTATATTTTACCACAAAAAAACCAACCATTGGAAATATTCATTTACTTTTTCAGTCTAATTTGCTTTATTTTTATCAATATTATATGCCAATATATTTGGCCCTTTTACTCTATATTTAAAAAAAAATTTTTTTAAGATGCCATGTTTTTTTAAATTGGAGTATAGTTGACTTACAATGTAGTGTTAGTTTCAGGTGTACAGCGAAGTGAATGAGTTATACATACACATATATCCACTTTTTTTAGACTCTTCTCTCATATAGGTCCTTACGTAGTATTAAGTAGGGTTCCCTGTGCTATACAGTAGGTCCTTATTAGTTACCTATTTTATATATAGTAGTGTGTATATGTCAATCCTTACCTCCCAATTTATCCTTCCCACCACCCCCTTCTGCCCTGGTAACCATAAGATTGTTTTCTACATCTATAACTCTATTTCTGTTTATTCTACATTTTATTTAACATTTATTGTCTTATTACAGTTGGTGAGAAGAAGAACATGGCTAATTCCATCCAACCCAAGTCAGTCCTGATCTCTTATTAACAGCTACAAAGATAGCCCTCCACTTGTAATGGGTAAATAGATCTCCAAACTTCATATTTTTTTACCTGGAAATCATTATGTATGAAATTTTCTTACTCTTCCCACTAAGAAGTGGGCTTAGGAATTGTTTTTTTTTTACAAAAGAGGCTTTTTTTTCTATTAAAATTATTTTACCTTTTGATTTTCGTATCTCAAGTATATTTCTTATTGCTGGAATGTTACACATTAGGATTTTAGCTTTTAAAAATTCTCTTATTATAGTTGTTTGAATTATGAAACTTTGGTCCTGTGAGAAACCAATTTTAGTACTCAACGTCTGATTGCAGAACTCATCACCTCCAGTGTTTATTTTTTCTCTTTTCCACAGCAGAAGAGTAACTCTTTCTCTGCATTTGGTTGAATATACAGCTGTTCCCAAAGCAGCTCCCTAATTTGTTCACCCTTTCTGAATTCACATGTAATCTTCTAATCAGTATCTTAAGAAACTTTTTACCCTTCTTTAATTTTTCACTGATTTTATATGATGAGCATGACTCTCTTGATAGCAGCGTGCACACCATAATCTCGAAACATATTTTTGAGTCAATGGATTTAAAGCATAATTTGATTTTATAGTTGGTGAACGTGACTCAATTAACTTCACCAGGTGTATAGTTAGTTGATCTTGGGCTATATTTATAATCGTATTGAAATTCAAGTAAGGAAACAGAGAAACTGATTTGCTACCTCGTACATTTTCGCAAACAGTCTCACTAGAATACTATCTAACAACCGTAGTCAACTTTTGGAATGCTACCAGTAAGTACCTACATACAGTTCAAACTCTGTAGTCTGGTGGAGTGGCTGGGTACCTTCAGTTGCTTACTTGAAATCATCACTATATTTAGAATGTTTGCTCAAAGAACCTTGTGGCCAGGTAACCTCTCAGCTTTTTTCAGCCAGGCTTCCGCTAAAAAATTCAGTCCTAATGCCTGAGGACATCCATTGTATGTCATGAATTACTTCTCTCCAATGTATCTAGACTAGTACAAGTTATATACCACTGTTGGGAGAACTGAGAAATAGTCACTCGAATAATTTTTTTAATTCTGTGGTTCAAATAAGGAGCCCTGGTTAAGAAAGCCTGGATGGGGCTACTGATGTGATTATAGGTTTATTCTCTGTATGAGTCGGTGAACAAGGAGAAAGGCTATCCTATCCTAAGAATCCATGACATAACACGGACAGGGCCTGTCATTATACATATGCCATCTAGTGTATACTAAAATTGTTCTTTATGATAAATAGGTACAAGAAAAATGAAGCCAAGAGAGTTGAGTAAGTTGTGGGGGAAGCAGGATTCGAACTCAGTTCTGCCTCTGGAGCCCATTTCTACCCCTTTCCACCATGCCACACTGCTGCCATTGGCACTTCTGGCCTTAGCTGCTTCATAAAAAGTTCTAGGTATTAAAGAATTTTAAGCAGGCAAATTAAGCAATAGTATTCCTTTTCATTTCAGACAGGATTCTGATGGTGATACGGAGAATGGCTTAGCAGAGAGACATACTGGAAGCATTCTACTATGAGACCAGCTAATAAGGTTACTGCAATGGTCCTGAATAAAGAACATGGCAGGAAGGGTGGGGAGAGAAGAATGACTCAGGAGTTATTTAGGTAGTGATTGGCTAGTTGTGAGGTGACCAAAGGGGTGGGGGAAAAAGCAAAAAGAAAATAATAAATGACAACAAGATGACCATCAGTCCTTAAATAACTCAGAAATTTACATCTTACTGATGGTAGGTCAGTGGCATTTATCTTCATATATAAAAGGCAGCATAATAGTCACTTCTTTACATCAAAGATTCTATTCTTAGGAAAAAGTTGAAAAAGAAAGTCATGTAAAATTAATCTACCAGGAGGTGAAGTTTAAGAACAAGAGAAATATAAAGATGTGACTTGATAGCCATAATCCTTCTGACTGGTACAATTATGCCAATTCAAATCTAATGCATGACAGGAGTGGGGTTCTGAGCTAGCCAGAGGTATAAAATATTTATCAGACTAAAATTAACCAGGCTGTTCTCCTCAAAAGGAGATTCTAGGTAGTCTTCAGTAGGTCACACCCAGGAGGTAGAGTGTACCTCCTCCCTGGCTGCCTTCAACTGGATCAGTTATGGTCCCTGGGGCTGCTGAGCTCTCTTACCTGAGTGACTGTTTCTCCTTTATGCCTGTTGCTGGCGGTCACGTGTCCCACTATCCTCCATGGAGCTTCCTCCCCTTTGTGCTCCATTTAGTACCCATTGCAGTCTGGCCTACTCTAATCAGTTACTTGCATCATCTTAATTATTCGTGACAAGGCTACAAATATAAAAGCAGTTGGGAGTATAAACTGAAGATGGTGTATATTAATAGTTTCAAAGAAGACCTAGGCATGTAAGACTATACCTTTCAATTCTCTTCTTGTTTTCCTCCATTTTTTGATTTGCTATCTTTATCAGGAAGTTGATATATTCCTCTGTCACCATCAGTTTTCCTTTATGGGTTAATGGAACTTCTAAGCCATGTGTGCTCCGGACAGCCTGCAAGGAGCAATTTAGATATGATGACTTATGTACTAGAGACACTGAAGATAACTAAAGAAAAGTCCCAGTCAGGGCTGTGTTTATATATAGTTTAGCTCCATTACAACATTTAATTTGTGCTTTGATATAATTTAGTTAAATACAGTTGAATCAAAGGAGAGTCAAATAGATTTTCCCATCGTATAAAATCATTTGTAAAGCAAGTCATTCTATACATTGTCTTTCAGAAAAGCACATACTATCAAAGAATCCAATGAACTTAACAGTATCACTGTCACTAAAGCTAAGGGAGCTTTAATACACTATTTAAAGAAAATAAATAAATGAAACCTCAACAGAAGCTTCAAGGGAAAATCAAAATGGACTGGATGCTAAAGGGCCTCTTAGCACTGCTTGAGCAGCGTTGTTACAAGATAAACCATGCCTTTTCTATCTCACAAAGTGGCTGCTTTCTCAACGCTTTAGGGTTGCCGATGAAACAGTCAACATATTCCAAGTAAATCCAAACACTGGATATAGGTTAAGAAACAACAAAAACTATTATGAGGCATAAAAATTCATTCAACAAGCCTTTACTAAGCATCTGCAGTGTTCTAAGCCCCATGTAAGGTATGAAGGTACAGGATGAATATAACATGGTCCCTGCCCTTAAAAGAGCTAACACTTCTGAACAGGAAACAAACAAGTGAACAGAGAATCACAATACATCATGGTGCTATGACAGAAGAAACACATATGTGTACATGTGCATGCATGCACGTACATGTGCACACAAAATGCTAAGGAAATGTAGAAGAGGAGCAACTAACTGAGATAGGTCGTGGTTTTATGGGAAATGTGGCATCGGAATTGGAATTTTAAAGGGTAAGTGTAATTTCACCAGATGTAAAAATGGGAGAAGGGGAGCATTCCAGCCAGAGGATTAACTTTTCTATAGTCATGGGAACATGAAAAGCATAATACATTTGGGAAATAACCAATAGTATTCTGTCTGGCTGGGGTGGAAGTATGCTGGCAGAACATGAGCATAAATAAGGCCTGAGAAAACACCAGGAGACCTTGA
Organism: Lagenorhynchus albirostris; assembly: GCF_949774975.1. NCBI lineage: Eukaryota > Metazoa > Chordata > Mammalia > Artiodactyla > Delphinidae > Lagenorhynchus > Lagenorhynchus albirostris. The sequence continues at coordinate 121,462,170 of NC_083096.1, forward strand.
CTTCTTTAAAAGGGGGATTCTGACAGTATTGGCTAGAGGGACTGAAGGAGAAGATGGGTAGGAGGAAGACCAGTCAGGAGACCACTCTAAAGATAGAGGTGAGGGACGATGACGGCTCAAGCAGGCACAGTGGCAGAGGGCTTGGAGAGGTGGAGTCAGGAGTGAGAAATCAGAGGTAGAAGGGACAGGACTTGTCGCTAATTGAATATGGAAGATAAAGGAGAGAAGGTGAAAGAGTGGCTCTGTTCTTGCCTGGGCCACCACATGCAGTGGGGACTGAGATGGGGATGCAAATCAGTACTATGAGCTTTCATTTTCTATTTAGTCATGCTTTACAGATGTCGTCTTCTTAAGCCACCTCATTTTGGAAAATAGGCTATCTGTTAAAAATAGAAAAAAGTAAAGTCTAGGGAGCTAGAATGGAAGCCAATCTGAAGTAGTTGAAAAGCAAACAATGTACACCATGCCAAACAGTAAACACAAACAGTAGCTACCACGTGTGATCACAGAGAATAGGGCAAAATCACTAGGGGTTGGCTTGGCCAGGAAAGGACTCAGAGAGGCTGTGGGACTTAGAAGGAGCCTTAAAGATCTTCTAGTCCAGGGGTCGGCAAACCTTTTCTGTGAAAGGATAGATAATAAATATTTTCAACTTTGCAGGCCATATAGTATCTGTCACAACTACTCAATTTTGCCATCGTAGCACAAAAGCAACCTTAGACAGTAATTAATCAAATGGGTGTACTAGAACTGCCTGCCCGAGGGCTGAATGTGGCCCTAGGGCAGTAGTTCGATAGATCCCTGATATAGCTGAGACAATTCAGTCCCTGATGGATCCAGGCAGAAGACTTTAGACACCCTGTCTGTGATTCTTTCCACTACATCATGGTGCTGATTAAACTGGGCCTTGACTATTTAGGATGAGGAGGACGGAGAGAATCAAGTTAAAAGTAAGTGGAGGGGAATACTGTAAAATAAGACCTCAAATGTAAATCTAACAACTCTGGACTTCGCCCTGTACAGAAAAGTCAGTCACTGAAGGTTTCTGGGCAAGGGAATGACAAGAAGATTTGAGTAGAAGGTTATTCAATAATCTGGATTACTTCATGATCAAAAAATTGCTTTTTGCCAAAAGGTGTCATACCAACATAGTCTTTCCTCTCTTTCCCACTGTTATGCCGGAGTTCCTGAAACCAGAATCTATTGCCACTGAATGCTGTAAGAAAATAAATTTGTTAAATTTGGAACATCTGGCTAATCAAATAAACACTTTAGCCCTACAAACTGCAGAAACATTTATAACCCCAAATCTATAATTAAATAAAACAGTAGTTGATTAAACTAGCATTGCATTAATTTTGGTAGAAAATTTAAAAGTTTAAAATTAAATCTACTCACATACCTATAAATTCAAGTATAATCACAAAATTTTACCAGAATCTGTGCATCCTGCAACTGTCGACACTGCACATGAAGAACAAGTGGTTCAAATTTCAAAATGGCATCGCCATTCGCTTTCTTTAGGGCTACAATCTAAATAAATGGAAAATGTTAGGATCAGACACAAGTACATGATCCTGTCTTTGGTGACCCTTTATCCTACGTAACTTCAATTCTCCCAAGGAACTTTCAGACTCATTCTGCATCCTTCCACAGTAACTTTTCACTCTGTTTTCTTGGTCCTCTTTCTCCAAAACTTATTGATCCGCTTATTCTTTTAAGAGACCTGATTTCTAATTCTCCCATAAACCTTCTGTGTCATTCTTTCCAACCATACCTCAAAAAAGTCAACTACTACTCTATTTAATTCCATAGCAGATTTTTCATTAAGGAATATGGTACATAAAGACTAGAAGGTCTAGAAGGTAGTAGAAGGTCTGTCTAAATGTTTTGCTGTTAGATTGAGGTTTGAGACACATACACTATTATGTCTCAGCTAGAAGCTATATAAGACAGTTGTTACTTCTGTCTGCCTAGTCTCCCTGCACCATCCTCCCTCCTTCACATCATTTGATTCTGGTGGCACTGTCAAGCGTGACCCTGTCACTCATCACTCCCACTATCATAATATCAGAGACGCCAAGTGCCTAGGTGTGATCAAGGATAGCATTCCATTCTACTGGCAAAAATAGCTGATCTCAGTGGGGAGAACACCTAACCAGGAAGGATGACTCAGTGTCCTTTGGAAATGATACATGGATCTTAAAAAGTAAATCTTTTTCTGCTGGGGTTGCTGGCAGCTATCTTTCCTGCCACAGTGATTATCTGCCACAGAAGAGAAGGGCAAACATACAGAGAGAACCAGTACCCAAAGGAGATGGAGACTGAGTGAGCTTTGAAGACAACATTTAAGCACCTGAGCCAGTAATGTAAAATGCCTGACTAATGCAAACTTATATGAACTCATCTAAACATTTTAATTTAGGAAACTAAATAATCCAGGGCAGATAATAACCTCCCACAACTAAAAAAAAAGCCATTGTAATGAATTCTCTTTAGGCTTTATAATCTACAGTCATTATGATTCTATACATAAACCACTTTGAATTTTCTATTCTTTTCATATGTATTTAAAGTGACTGTGAATTAAAGTTTATTTCTAAATTTATATATAAAAACTTACCACATCATCTTTCACACAGGGTTTGTGTGTGACCAGTAGCCAGCAACAGTTTTGTTTCTGAACATCAGAACCATTTATACCCTAAAGTGAAAAAATAACATAATTTAATTTATCATATAATATTTACAAAATAATAAGTACAATGTATAGCATATTTTAGGCTTTCTTAAATTAATAATCCCACGTGATTTTAAGTATTACTGAGAACAATTCAACAGGCTTTTGGGTAAAGTTAACTTAAATGTTAAGAAAAATGAAACCAAATTATTTGAGATAGAAAGTAATTTGTTTATTAAGGTAAAAGAACTTAATAAATATTTTCTGAAATACGGTCATGATTTTGTCAGGAGCAAAGGGATTATCACAAGGGGCTGTACACGAATAGCCCCTAAATTGTACTCTAGCTGTTTTATATGATTAGCACAATATTAAAAAAAATTTTTTTTGAATTCCTTTTGTAAGAAAGCACTGTTCCAGTCCCACACAGGACCTACCACTTTTTACTGACACCTGATCTGTTCATACCTTCCTATGTCCCTAGTCGCTATAGGCATAAATTTGTGGCCTCTGGATTAGACCTTATGTGTAGTCCCAAAGGGCAGAGCTAGGATTGAAAGATCAAAATTAAGAGAGGGCAAATATTTTAACGTAACTTTTTGCTTATTAACTGGAAAAATGTTTATTTGCTAAGTTCTATGAGATACTTTAGATATAAACAGATCCTACCCCCAAGGACACTAGAGAGAGGATGCAGGAAACACATGCACTTTTAAATCACTATACTTCTACAAGGTAACTTCTTTTTTTTTCCCTTAAAGTTATGCATTTTCTCTTTCTTTTTTTTACAACGTAACTTTTATACAATGGGTACACAGGGGACTTTGCTGTCTGGCTTTGGAAAGGAGAAGAGCTGTGCTTGTCCTAAATAACTGATTTGTTTTCACTGAATGACCTCAGTGACTTATGTTTCTGATCTTATGCTGGCTGCTCTAAATCTTACAGCCAAATGTGTGGCCCACCTCTAGCAAATTTACAGAGTCTAGTGGTATATTTTGAGAACTAATGCCATCTCTGCTTTACCTTATCTATACTCCCTTTATGCAGATTTTCTCACTTTTTATTTTTCTTTTTGTATTGCCTGTTTGTAAGTTGATCCAAATTCTTCCAGAAATAAGGCAAAGTGAAAATAAACACAAGTATAAGATAATACATAAAATGAAAAGAGGTTCAGAAAAAGTCCTAAGGCAGTTCAGAAGAAATAGTCATGGCTTCCAAATGGATGTGTGTGTTTGTATTCAGGTAGAAAAGGGGAGTCTGGGGAGGTACTTCGCAGATATGCAGAAATGGGGGAAGACATTTTAGGAAAAATAAACATGAGCAAAGGCAAAGGCAGATAAATTTAAGAGGGAAAAGAGAATAGTTGTTTCAGTAAACAGATTAAGATGAAGAGAAACAGTGGAAAGTAGAGCTGAAAGGTATACTAGAGTATTTCAGCATAGATGAGTGACATGCACAGAGTTGTGCTTCAGAAAGGGGAATCTGTTAACAGTGTGTAACATGGTTTGGGGTAGAAAGACTGGTAGAGTTCAGTGAACAGGTAGAGTTCAGTGACCTGTTAGGAAACCACTGCAGAAATCCAGGTAAGACAGGGCAGGAGAAATGGAGGAAGAGAGAGAGATCAAGACAAGCAAGAGTGCCAGTGCTCAGGGGGCAATGGAAGCAATATAAGAATGAGCAGGCCCTGCTAACCTGGGAGACCGGCAAATGGTCTGTCAGTGAGGAGCTAAAGAATGAATTTATGAGTGTGCTGTCTTCCATGCTCTGAATTCAGTCCTAATGTTAAAATGAACACACAGCTAACTTTTACAGTGCACTTAATATGCCAGGCACGGTGCTAAAGTTTTCAAATAAATTATCCCATTTCCTCTACGTAGAATCCCTATGAAGTGGATACTCTTTATTATCCTTAGTTCATGGGACAAGAAGGGGCTAAGTTTAGATAAATTCCCTAAAGTCACATAGCCAATAATACCCAAAACTGATTTAGAATCTAAGCAGTATCACTCCAAAGCCTGAGGGACTGACCACTATTACAGACTACATACTAATGTACTTTCTCAGGTAATGTAAAAATTACCAGAGTTGTAATAACGGAGTGAGCCACTAGGAGGCAGTGAACTTCTTAACCATAGCGATCTTCAATCAAGTGGTTAACAACGATTTGGTAGAGCGGTTAACGAGAAGACAGCCGCCTCGCCAGGCTGGGAAGTCCTTAAAATTCCTTAGTATTAAAAAAATAAAATTCTCTAACCCTTGCAACTCAAGATCATTCCCAGGCCAGTAGTTTCAGCATCACTTGGGGGCTTGTTAGAAATACAGATCAGACCCTACTCTAGACCTACAGAATCAGAATCTGTATTTTAAAATACCTCCAAGTGATTGACATACACATTAAAATTTTAGAAGAATTGGTTTAAGTCACCCTCTCAGTTTCCTTGATAAAGAAACCGAGACCACCGGTCAGAAGAACAAACACAGGGTGTTACATTGGGTGAGCACAAGGCTCCTGGTGTTGCACACTACAGGGCAGGCGCTGGAAGGACACAAAGGGTCCTGCTCACCCGGTCTAGGAGGATGATGCGGCCAGCGCAGGAACTGGTGGTGAAAAACTGTTCTCGCCCATTTAGGAGCTGCACAAGCTCTACCACATCCTCGTCCACACTGCCTTTCCGGCTGAGGTCCGCTTTGCTCAGACACTGCGCCTTCCATCTTCTGAACTCTGCGCTACGATCCATGCGACGAGGGAGTCAGGGTCTGTACTTTCACACTAACCCCGCCTTTCCTTGGGGGCAGCCATATTGAAGCCAGTGGTGGCCGGAAAGGCCCAAACTCCTTCCTCGGACCCGCCCCTGGGGGCGGGGCTAGGCGGAGCCTGAAAGCGCCACGGATGACGCGGCCCGTGCCTTTTTTCCGTGGAACCTGAGGGATCCCTCACAGATTTTGATTTCCCACTCTAGAACCGGGTAAGTGGTTTAAAAAGCCCCCTTAGTTCAGGCTGCGGACCTCCCCCGCGCTCGTCCCAAAGGAACCGAGCTGGATTTTGGCTGCGCTCCTGTCCTGCGTTCCGTCCTCCCCTAGCACCAGTGAATAAGGTGTTCATGGCCGAAGTTATTCCCCTCCAGGGGCTGCAAGTTGGTCATCCGTAAATCACCAGGGCAGTTTTACTTGCTGGTCCTGAGACCCCGGCTTTGCTTTCTGGCAGAGTGAGTGTTTCGGGTCCCACGGTGGGGCGCCCGTTGGTACTCCCCCCATCCCGTTCCCCCTGCCTATCCTCCTTCTAGATTTTCCCTCGGCCCGGCCTGGGATCTGGATTCCTGCGGCCGCGCGCGTTTGCTGTGACCCCCGCCACAGGCAGCCGGAGGAGCCAATTTCTTCTTTCAGGCTCCTGTTTCCCAGGGCTCTTTCTGTCCGGCCTTTCCTCCTGCTTTGCCATCAGAGTTGCCGTCTTACTTTTGGAGAGAAATGTGTAGATTTTTTTCATCCCCCGCCCCCCCCCCATGGCTCCCACCTAGAAGAATTTTCAAAAGAAAGAAAATTAACAAAACACCTTGTGAACACATCGTGGGATATTTACGCAGTCCCTAGAGTAAGCTTATCTCAGTGACCAAGAAAGGTGTGTTAATGATTGAACCACTGAAAGGCAAAGGTTTGGACTATTAGTCCACAACTAGTAGAAATGGCGGTGTGATTCCCACTGAAACCACTGGGATGCTCCATGAGTGTCTGGTCAGCAGTAGTAAAACGCACCGAGCTCCGCTCCATCCAGTCTTTTCCTCAGAATACCTGGAGGGGTTTAGAATAATTATCTATTCAACTCCTTCTCCACCCCTTCTTAACAGAAGTGGGTACTGAGATCCAGGCCAGTGAAGTAACCCGACAAGGTCACATGGCCAGGAAGAGACTTTTCTGTGGCTACTTTTAATTGTTAAAATTTTTTCTGGGTTAAGAATAATAAATAATATGCTGACATGAGTCATTCTTGATCAAAAGCAGCACATTTTGTAATGTTTGATTCTCTTTCCAAGTTTTTTTTCTTGCTAGAAATTCTTACTTAAGAATAATTTAAGAATTTTCTGTTTGCTTTTATGATATGCCTTTGCTTTGGCTTTGTGAATTGATCTGTTCATTTTGTGTGAAAATATATTTCCCACATTTTCCCTATCTCTTTAATTTTCATTTAAACCAAATAGATTCAAGTGTAGCTTGGAAAAGATCACTGTTTGAGGAAGAATTCTAAATTCTGTATTTCCTCCATTTGCAAAGTATGGTTGGCAGCCTTTCAGAGGTAAAAAGTAAAACCAACATTAAACCAAGGTGCTCTAGTTCTTTAAAGTTTATATTTGATAAATAGAAAAACCTATTTGAAGTATAGGCTTAATTAAAATACACAAGCAGTGTGACAAGCCTGCTGCTGACTGCAAATGATTTACTCTGAATAATAGAGCTTACAGCATGTCAGGCGTGCTCTGAAGCACTCACCATGTGCTGTTGCAGTTCATCTTCACAAGGATCCTATGCTAGGGAGTATTGGCCCCATTTTACAGATAGGGAAATTATTAGTTTTCCTAATAGAATCACATCCAGTGTATCTCTAGTAGAGCCCTTAACTTATGGGCATTTGAAAATTTTCAGACTCAGAGCAGATACCTTAATCATAAAATATGTAATGCTACCTGCAATCTCTAAGAAATTAAAGGTCCTATATGCCAACATTTCAAAGGGTGAGATGAAGAGGATTTTACAGTAAGGGGAAAAAAACACCTAACAATATTTAAGGTGTTGGGTTCCAGCTGTGCTTCCGTGTGACCCTGGTGAGTCCCTTAACCCCCTGAATGTTTTCTCATCCATAACATGGATGGTGATTTTATTTCCACTTCTGCACACAATTAAATGGTGGTTTTAATAGCTTGCTTTTCTACCTATTGTGAAAATTATATCAATGGGTGTGAAAGATATGCTTTTTAGAAGAAATCAGGTATCGCAAGGGTTTAAGAATTGTAATTACTATTAGTGTGTTGTGTTATTTTATTATTTTTTTAGCATAGTACCTATATTATGAAGCAGATGAGGATCCTGTGGGTAGTTGAGGGGGTTCAAAGCCCATGAGTGCAGATTGGAGCCTGATCAATCATGGTGGCAAAGGCTCAGTGGGGAGTAAGATCGCCAGAAACAAAGTAGAAGTCAGAGCTGTCAAGGTCATGCCCTGTTTCCTTACGAGCTCCATAGGATAAGGTGTAGTACTGGGCAAAGAAGGGGGGTCTTCTAAATCCAGGATTAAGGATGAATCTCCTCCTTCCTTTGTTCTTTTCTTCCAACTTAGCAAATGTCCAAAAATGAGGGGAAAAAATGTATGTGCTAGATATTTTTGACAGATCCTATTTCAGGGTAATTTTGCTTTTTTTATTGCTACAGCTTTTTGAGTGTACCAGTGATGTCTGTTGGTGTAAAGATAGATGTGAGAGCTTGAAAGAAATAAATAGGTAGGAAGTAGGTAGATATTGAAAGTGGAAAAAGAGCTACTCCTCTTAACGTGGTGTGTGTGTGCATTGGGGGAGATGAGGGCGGAGTGGGCAGGAGCTGGGGAGGAGTGGGGCTTGTTCTCTTTGCCCTCTGTGCTCTCTGAGTTTGGTACAGTGCCTTGCTTACAGTTAACGTTCAAAAAATACATGTTGAATGAATAACAACCAGTGTTTGGTATTAGTGTTTTGTTTAAATGATTCTCTGGACTGTGAACTCTTTGAGGCTAAGGACTTGATTTTACAAAAAAGTGCTGTAAATATTGTCACATTAAATCAAAGATGACTATAGAATTATAGAACCAAAGATATTTTAACGAATAAGAAATTGGAAAGGAGAAAATAGATGGGAAAGGAACTGTGATATCACTATGTATAGGAGTAAACATTTGTCAGGTTCTGTGGTTGATACTTGCCGTCTCTTGCATGGTAACCCTGAGTGGAACTCAAGTTTTCAGATGAAGAAGCTCAAAAAAAGTGACTGCCTTGCCCAAGACCACGCAGCTAGTACATGATAGATCTGGGATTCGTACTGAGAACTGTCAGATTCCACAGCCCACACTCTTTCCACAACACCATGCTGAAGACAAAAAGGAAAAAACAAAAGAACTATCTTCTTATTTTCAGAGTGGAAAAGTCTGATCTGTGGAACCTTTTCTTTTTCTGTTTTATTTTCTTTATGTATACATTTCACTTTCTTCTCTAAGAAATACTCAGCTTGAGCGAAGACCCAAATAGAAATGCGGTAGTGAGACTGCTGGGTAGGTATGGCGTGAGCTGCCTTTTCCTGGTCCTAGCTCCCTGCACAGGACTTCTCACCCTAGGACTGCTTGGTGCTCTACAGTGCAGTGAGGCTTATGCCTGCTTCTGCCCCCCCTTTTTTTATAAGAGGGCTGCCCTTCCGGGTATGTCATTGGTAAACAGCCTTTTAGCAATGGAGAGTTTACTTTCTCCTCTGTGCTAGGTACTATATTAAATCATTTTAAATAGAGGGTTTTTAAACGACACAACTTTTGATCAATTATATCAAGAACTTCCCATTAATACCATCAAAGTGCTTTGATTCCCTTCACACATGGAACGCTACTTTATAGTTAGCATGGGCTCCGTTCTGAGGAGTCCTGTGTTGGACTGCAGTACAGCAAAGATCTTTCATCTCAAGCCCTAGTTTCTGCAACTCTTTTTGATGTTTCAGTGGCTCGTGGTTGGTGAATATGATTATTCCAGAAGTTAGCAAAGATGTTCCCGGTGGTGGCAGAGTCTAACGATATTTGATATGGTTAATTTCAAGAAATTGTCATAGCACACAAATAAAATTATGGAGATCAGTCAAAGCCCTTTCATTGCATCTCTATAGGTATAAGATTTTCAAAGTTATCCAATTCTCCATATAAATATTCTTTACCTTTTCTAAACTTATTTTAACTCTTGAGTTTTCATTTCAATATTAACAGTGGTAGCGGAGAAAGGTTAACTATAAATTACCCTCATGATTAAAAAAGATTACATACAAAGCAGTGTTTTTAGTTTTTAATGTTTGTTCTTCTTTGTTAAGATGAATGAGCTTCATAAAACTAAGTGTTTCAACATTGATAAATCTCAAAAACTTAATGCTGAGAAGAAAAAGCAAGTTTCAGAATTCAGTACAATATGATCCAATCTAAATAAAGTTTGAAAACATGCAAAACAATAACAATAGCACATATTGTTTACCAATGCAAGTACACGTGGCAGTGGTATTACATCATGCCTGAGAAGGATGAGCACTGAGTTTATGGGAATAGTCATCTCTTAAAACTGTGGGACAGAAATGGGATTGGGGATGGGTACCGGAGGCTTTGGTTACATGTACATGTTTTAGGTTTTTACAATGTTAAGATTTGTTAAAGCTGGGTGGCAGGTAAATGTTTATTATATTCTTTATATTTCTTTCTATATTTGAAATATTACATAATCTAACAAAAGAAGATCTATTTATCTAATGTTAAGAAAACTTAAATTAGCTCCTAGAATTCCAAAATGTTGCAGCCCAAGCTTACACCAAAGGAAACCTAAGATACTGTATCATGTCTCACCTATCCAGATGTTTTTGTTTGTATGTTTGATTCCCTTGTTGAAGGCACTGAATCCCTACAGGAAGTAATATGAAGTACTTTGCTTTGCAGCTGAAGGATTTGTAAGATGAAAGGTCCTCAAACATGAAATGAGATCAGTGGTAAGCTCATGATTTAAACTGTTGTTTGAAAAATTGTTTGATCTTCTCCCTCCAGGGGAAAAAACATAGTGATAACCCAGATACAATATGACAATATGTTAATTTTTTTCCTTAGTATCTAGGTCACCATGGCGACTGGACAGAAGTTGATGAGAGCTATTAGAGTTTTTGAATTTGGTGGACCAGAAGTGCTGAAACTCCAGTCGAATGTTGCCGTACCAATTCCGAAAGACCATCAGGTGGAAATCATTACTTAAAAACAGGCAATAATTACACTGAGTGTGCATCTCTAGCACATCAAGCTAATGTTCGAAAGAAGCAAACTCACAATGCTTTATAAAGACATTGAATTAGGACAGAGTTTACACTGTTTGCCTCTATAAGCTCTGACAAGGCTAACATAATTCTAACTAGTGAAGTAAATGTATGGAAAGGAATAACATCTTGTAAGAAAAGTTTTAAAGTTGAGAATCATCTGTGTAATTGGATTTTTCTGAATGGAGTCATAAGTAGGTTTGAACAAGTTATTCTATTATAGACTTTCAGTCATGATCTTTGTTTTATGCATGGGGAAAATAATTTTCTTCTGCATACATGCTTTTTCGCATATAAGAAAATTTAAATGCAGAGTTTAATCATTTCCGGTGACTTCAACAATATACTTTTTCAATAAAAATTGTGTATTTTTATTATTGCACCTTCCATGGCTCTCAAGTCTAATTTCCTTAGCAAGCTTTATGAGAGTTTTTACAGTGTGGCCATAATTTGGCAAAGATTTATTTCTTATCATTCCTTCTCAACAGACTGCTGTAACAACACAAGCTTTATCTGGTTTCCCCGAGAGATCCTGTCATTCCTTCTGTCTTTGCACATACTATTCCTTTAACCTGCAATAGCCTTTTTCTCCCATTCTGAAAGAATTTCTACTCATTCTTTAAGACCTAGCTCAAATACACTTCCTTTGTAAGACCTTTCCTTACTTTTATAGCAGAAGTAATCATTCCGTATCAGTTAAGGGAAAATTAGCTTCTATTGTTGATGTAGCCTCAAAACGTCAAGGGTTCAAAAATAGAATATGATGTCTCATTCACTAAATTCCACAATTCTAAAATGTTGGTGGATAGAGTTCTCCTCCAAAGTGATTTAGGGACCTGGATTTCTTCCATCATATGGCTCTGCCACCTTCAACACCTTTCTTCTGAGTTTGCTATGAAAGGGTGGAGACACTATGTGAATTGCCTAGGAAGGTCTTTGTGCGCCAGGCCTGAAAGGAGCTCTCGTCACTCTTGTTCACATTCCATTTGGCTACTCGTAACTGTGAAGGAGCCAGGAAGGAATATTCTTCCTACCTGCCTAGGAGGAGGAGGAAATAGATTTGATGAGCACATAGTGGTCTCTGCCACACATCCGCTCATATTTCCACCACTGTTTTTCCCAAATGTTTATAATATAGCACATAAACCATTCTGTCTTATCTTTTTTTCTTTTTATTAGTGCACTCAGATTTTATTTTATTTTTTAAATTTTTATTGGAGTATAGTTGATTTACAATGTAGTGTTAGTTCCAGGTATACAGCAAAGAGAATCAGTTATACATATATATATGTATATATCCACTCTCTTTTTTCTTTATATTCTTTTCCCATATAGGCCGTTACAGAGTACTGAGTAGAGTTCCTTGTGCTAGACAGCAGGTTCTTATTAGTTATTTTATATATTATAGTGTGTGTATATGTTGGTTTGTAAAACTGTAACGTGAGCTCATTGAAGGCAGGGTTTTCCTCACCATTTTTATAGCTTCCATAATCACTACAGTCCTAGCATAATGCTGAATGAATGCCTAAATGCTCTGTTTGAACTAAAGTACATTGTTATTACAGGTTCTAATTAAAGTCCAAGCATGTGGTGTAAACCCGGTGGACACATATATTCGCTCTGGTACTTACAGTAGAAAACCACTTCTACCCTATACTCCTGGCTTAGATGTGGCTGGAATAATAGAAGCTGTCGGAGAGAGTGTATCTGCTTTCAAGGTATTACATTTTTAATTATTTCTATTTTAGCTTAATATGTATGTATTTTTTTTAACATTTTAACATAGCTGTAAAATATATCTGTGTTTAAGTCTTTAAAAGGCCCCATTACACAATTTCTGCCACTTGGGGGACTCCTCTAGTCAAAAAAGAAATTACCTTTTATCCAGAGACCTTGCTTGTCTGATTGTTGGGAATAAGTGCTGGGTCATTTCTGTGTTTTCATATCCCCGCAGAATTGAACTATGATCCTTTGATTTGACAGAAATACGTAAGGAAAGAAAAGAAGCAAGGAAATTATACTATTTCCTAACTCTTGGTAATACACAGCCAGCATAGTTTTTTATTTCTTCTATAAAATTAGTTTCACAGAATACAGGGAAGGCTAATTCTTTTGAATAATCAGTAAAAGATGAAAAAATGCAAGGTCAGCTCTACATTTTTAAAGCTGTGACTCAGACCAAGGTGACCGAGTCAATGAAAATGTTATGATCAGGGCTTTCATTATTTATGTGCCAAAAGACATAAAAAACATAGTATATTCATGTTCTTTCATCTTTCCTCATGATTCCTTGACCTGCTCAACTATGGCAGCACATTTACCAAAATTGAACTGAGACAGCGAAGATTAACGTGGCCCAGGCCCAGGAAGCCAGGCAAATTCCTACAGCTTTCCACTCCTCCGCCTGTGGCAGTCTGGCTTCTGCCCCCCACCGCTCCACTGAAACGATGCTTGCTCATGTCACTAATGGCCTCTATATTGCTGGAGCTAATGGGCCCTTTTATGTCATTATCTCTCTTGACTTCTGTGTGACACTTGACACTCTCAGCCACTTACTTTTCTTAAAAATCTTTTTCTTCAGCTCCTGTGACATCCTCTCTCTCCCTTCCTCTCTGGGCATCCTTTTTCAAGCTCCCTTTTCTCTGCATGCCCCTCACATCTTGGTGTGTTGCCCAGCGCTCGCCGTCCCTACTTAGACTCTGCTTTTTATATTTTCTCCCTCATGATGGTCTCATACACACCCTTGGTTTCCATTATCACATATGATATCCTTAGCTTAGAATCTTCTAATAAGCTCTGGACCCGTGCTGTCCAAATACAGTAGCCACTGGCCACACATGGCTATTTAAAATTCACATTCAATTAAAATTAAAAGTTCATTTACTCAAATGCTTAATAGACCCAGGTGTCTAGTGGCTACCCTATTGGGCAGTGCAGATGCAGAGCATTTACATCATCACAGAAGGTTGTGTTGCAGGGCACAGGACCCACATCGGCAACCTCCAGGAACCTTACTCATTGTGTCTAAAAGGGAGCTCATCTTTTCTCACAGCAGATCTGCTGCTGTCTCATGTGACTGTCTTGGTGACATCTGGGGTTTGAGGCTTACCTCTCCATTCACTCTCCCTCACTCAGCTCTCCCTTACTGGAACTGTTTCCTCTCTCCTCTTTTCCTTCCCACTGCCTGTAGTGTAGTTCCGGTTATCTTACATGGTTCTTTACCTGGATTTCTATAATAGGTACAACTTACCACCCTCCCTTCTTCCCCTTCCTTGCTCTATAAGGAGTAATTTTCTAAAATGTACTTATGATTATTATACATCTCTGTTTTAACTCTTGCATTAATTCTCTGTAGATTTCAAGGTACTGCTGGAACTGCTTATGTTATGAAAGAAGACTGTTTCGTGCTCTCTCCCCCACCTATCTTTTTCCATTCTTATCTCCCATTCCTTCTCACCCTGTAGTTTATTCTTTAGTAATAACTGTTTGTTCTTCCCTGCATATTCCATGCTCTTTCATCTCTGTGTCTTTGTTCATATTGGCTCTTCTGCGTGGCAGAACTAAACTGAAACTTATATACATGGGTTCAAGGGCTTTTACCCTCCAGCTTTCATTTCTTTTCATTTTATCTCCCGAAACTATTACATTCCACACATTAAACTACTTATTCGTTGGGAATGAATGCTGATGATATCTCAGCACCTATTCCTGCCACTGTTCCTTGATGTACTTTGTTTCCTTCATCCATAATGACTTTTCCCAGGTCTGGTTTTCAATTCAAGATCTTGTTCTGTCCTTCAAAGCCTACCTCAAATACTAGTTTCTCAGTGAAGCTGTTCTTGAGTCCTTCAACTTAGAAATAATTCCTTTCTTTTTCTTGTACCTATCTTTGATGGCCCATCGTATTTGCCTTGCTTTGTAATTATTTCTATCCTTTTTTTTCCTCTTCCTAGCATTTAAGAAGCTTGAGATTAGGGAGAGTGTCTTGCTATTAATATCCATCACAGAACTTGAAGTACTACTTTCCATAGTGGATTCTCAGAACAGGTTTGAATTATATTGAAATCAATGCAATGTGTTTTTAAGCTGTAAAAACAGAATTAATCTTAAATTAGTCATACTTGACCATTTGCAGGCAACACTGTTAAGCAGTGATGCTTGTCTTTGACTCCTAGATGCCTTTTGAACCTTTTTTATCTCTACTTCACCACATAGTGCTTTATTATAGGGCAAATTTAAGTATACTGAGAATTATTGCCTTACTGTTTTGCTTATTCCAAGGAGTATTTCCTTTTTTATTCTCTTTAAGAAATAGGAGTTAGCTTTTATTGTAATTCATAGCTGACATAGAATTCAGCTAATAAATGACTGAGCCAGGATTTGAATGTAGGTATGGCAGACTCTAATGTTCATATTCTCTCTACTACATTGAGATTGTTGAGGCTAGTTCTTTAATAGACCTGTGAAATAGATTATGAAAAACTGTATTCTCTTACTTTATCTTGGGTGTGTGTGTTGCAGGGGGGCAATAATGAGAAGAGGCAAAAAATGATAATGATTTTCATCATTGTACAGTGTACTCTTACATTACTGAAAGGAATGGAAGACCGTTCTTTCTCAAACTTGGCCACTAAGTTTGGTTTTAGGCTGACCTGCATAACAAGTAACATGAAAAATATTTTCTACAGGTGTTTTTTATTTTCCTGTATCTTTGTAAACTATTGTGTGTGTGTGTGTGTACACTCTCATATATATTTATTCTTGAATCTGTAATCCTACATAGGTGGCAACAACTCTGTTGCCTATTTCGTGCTCAATTAAAAAGAAATCTTATAAGATTTCCATGTATTATGGAGAAAAAAAAGAAATAGGAGTTAGGAGAGGTGCTTGTACTGGGCAGTCTAATTTCCCTAGTGTGCAGGTTACTCTGGGCAGGCCTGTAGTGCTTGTGTGGTGCCTTACCTTACCCTCAGTCATGCGTCTGCTTTCCAGTAGCAAGGACCCAGCAGACGTTTGTTTATTGAGAGTTTTTATGTTTCTAGTGCTGTGACAGGTGAAGACATCTGTCCTGGCTCATCTTTGCTGGTCAGATCCAGGCAGAGTTGCCTGCTTTTTGGTGTATGCATGAAAAATGAGGGAAATACAGAAACAAATCTATGGGAAAGATTTAGAACAGGTGTTTGGTGTGTGGAAGAAACCTTACATTTTATTTGTTTCTTCTCCCTTGGTATTTTGGACCAAAAAAAGAAAAAAAAAGTTTTATATTAACTGCCATTTACTAACTGCTTGATCTGAGCTAATTACTGAACTTGTATGTGCCTCAATTTCCTCATCTGTGTAGTGGGATTATCTAAAGGGAGATAATGAAAGTACTTTCCTCATAGGCTGTCATGAAGACCAAATTAGATAATACTCATTAGACACTTAATGCAGTGCCTAGCACAGCAAGCGCTCAATAAAGGTTAGTTATCATCATTATTATTAGACCATGCTGGACATTCTTTCTTTTATTTTTCCTATTTCCCTTGATTTTACTTCTTACTAGTTCCCATTAATAGAACATTTTAAAATGTTCGGTATTTGAAGTTATTTTTATGAGCCCTTAGGATGTAGAAAACAGTATATAAATACTCATTTATTTCTTGTTATAAAGGTTGCATTATAAAGGATCGTACCCATTTTGACATCATTTTTAATCTCTAAAGCATTTATTAATTTATTGCTTTCCCCAGAAAGGTGACAGGGTTTTCACTACAAGCACAATCTCTGGGGGCTACGCAGAATATGCTCTGGCAGCCGATCACACTGTTTACACACTACCAGAAAAACTGGACTTTAAACAAGGAGCTGCCATCGGGATCCCGTATTTTACTGCTTATCGAGCTCTGCTTCACAGGTAATAACACACTCTGTCAGCTTTATAATCAGCACTAGAGGAGGGCAACATTAACTGGAGGAGGATAATATATAATTTATGCTTCCTACCACCCATCCACCGTCGGTCATTTTTGGTTCCCATTTGGTTCCCATTAAGATTTATGGAGTAGAAACTGCTAATTTGGGAGACTATTCTAATCACTGAAGAAAAAAAAGAAGAGCAAAACACTGTCTTTGTCTTCGACATGCTCACAGTCTAGTAAGGGAGGGAGTAAGGGAGTAAGAGTAATAATATTGATGTATAATGTGGAAAGGACAGTGGTAGAGATGTGCATAGGTATCTATGGGATCACAAGGGATGTGCCTGTGGTGATGAGCTAGGGCTTCGTGGCAAGATGTAAGACTTGGATTATTTTAAAGCCATGGTTCAAAAATCTTGTTATCCAGCTCCAGAAACTAATTGCTGCAACTTAAAAGGGCTCTACCCTAGACCCACTGGTCAGTTTCCATGGATGATACCTGAGAATCTATATTGTAATTAAATTCTCTAGATATTTGAAAAGGATCAGAGGGACTTATCCTGGGGAAGGGTAGCTGGGAGTGGGGAGGGCATCCTAGACAATGGGAATAGTTGATATGGGGGGCAAACATCATGGTATCTGGGGAGAAAGAGCTATAGCAGTTTGCTTTTGTTAGATAGAAGATTTCAAGGCAAAGAGTGCTGAAGAATAAGGTTGGAACATAGTAATCTCTCAATAAATGTTAGCTGCCATTATCAAATAGGCGGGATTCAGATAATAAAAAGCTAGATTATAGCGCTCACACATTGTTCCGTAAGGGATTGGGGGGGTCATACAGTGTTTTTTTCAGGAGAGTGATATTGTCATATTTGTGTTTCAATCAGATCACCTATTTGCTATGCGAAGGATGGATTTGATGACGGGAATGGAGAAAGAGATGGGAGGGTCTTATAGAAGTACCCTCTAGGAACAATACTTAAGGGCTAGAGCAAGGGTCATGGTAGAGATGGAGAGGAAAGGACAACTGTTTAGGGGGTAAAATCAGAAATATTTGGTGACTGCATGTGGAGAATGAGGGAGAGAAAGAGCTTAAGAATACTTACAGCTTTAAACTTGGGTAATGTTTACTTTGACAAAGAGAAGGAGGAAAAAGTTTCAAAGGGAAACTGAGTTCAGTTTTGAATGTGAAACTAAGACAGACATCGTCATGGAGAAGTCCAGCAGTCTGTCAGATGAAAGAGTCTTGAAGCTTGGAGGTATAAATTTGGGGCTGTCAGCTGACAAAATGAAAGTCATTGAAATCCCTCAGGGAGTGAGAAGAACAGTGGAGTGAGACTAGAACCTTAGTGAGCATTAACATTGAAGAGTGTGGTCAAACGTAGGGAACAGAGTCCTAAGGGAACCAAAGGGAGTGTGTCCCAAGGGCAAGAGAGTCCAGAGTCACCATGTCTGTTAAACATCTGTTAAGCTCGTAGGTGTTGAAGACAGGAATACCTAGGTTATAGTATTGTCTCCACCTACTACTGGTCAAGTTGCTTTCCTGTCTCAACTGTAGTTTACTGACTTGAAAAACATGGATGATAATAATACCTCATGGGGTGTGCTGAGAATTAAATGAGGTAATCAGTGCATGTAAAGCTCTTAGTATGTGAGTAGTACAGTCAGTGTGGGTAGTGTTAGGGGTAGTAGTTGATGTTGCTAACAAGGAGGTAAGCTAGTTGTCAAATGCAGCAGTGAGGGCTATTTGGGAAAAAATACCAGCCGGGCTTAGCAATTAGGAGGTCATCGGTTGCTTTTGTCAGTTCATTTTCAGTAGAGTGGTGGACAGAAGCTTGACTGAGTGGGTTGAGGAAGGAAAAAAAAAATCGATTCTTGAATGGAGACTACCCTTAAAAAGTGGGGGAGATAGGCAGGAAGGGGTAGAAGAGTACTTGAGGAGAGTGTGGGAACAAAAGGTTTTTTTTAAGGATGGACAGGACTTGGACATGTTTGTAGCTGAGAAAGGATCTGTCAGAGAGGGAGAGATGGAAGGCTTGGAAGAGAGGGCAGAGTGGCAGATGGAACAAGATCCTGAGCAGGGCAAGGAGACGACTTAGGACAGAGATAGAGATTGGCTTCAGTCGAAAGGAGAACTCATCTGTAAAGCCTGGAGGAGGTAGTGTAATTATGGAAAGTTGGTGGGCAGGGAGGTGAGACGTTGAAGGAGGAAGACAGAGAGAAGTTGGGGCAATGTACCATGGGGTCCACGCTGACTAGGGAGGGAAGTGAGGCCAGGAGCAGCAAGAGGGCAGAAAAGGAGCAATTGAGAGACAGCGATCTGTGAAGCTGAAGAAGAAGTTTTGAGAGAGTATGGGATAGGAGGAGTATAGGACAGAATCAGGATAGGAGGTTAATATTGCTTGTTAGTGTCTCATATTCCTCAGGTAGAATGGTTAGGGGTGGCTACCAGGTGTAGGGAGAGAGTGATAAAAGCAGAGGAGAATTCAGGAATTGTGATTTGCGGGTTTCCTCCCGCGAATGTTGAAATCTCCCAGATTGGGGCTGGATTGGGGGTGGAGGAGGAAGCCTATGTGCCAGGTCCTAGTCTTCAGTAACTGCGATGGGGTGCTACAGCAGCACAGAAGGCCAGGCCACATGCTCCAGGCCTGCCGTGGGCCCCAGGGACAGAGGACTGTTAGTTCGGGTTCTCCAGAGAAGCAGAACCAACAGAATGTATATATTGATAGATTGATTTGTGGAGGCTTGGTGAGTCTAAAATCTGATGGGGAGGCTGGCAAGCTCTAGAGCCCGATGAGAGTAGCAGTTCAAATCCAAAGGCAGTCTGCTGACAGAATCCCTTCTTGCTCTGGGAGAAGTCTGTCTTTGTTCTATTAAGGCCTTCAACTGAATGGGCGAAGCCCATCCACATTATGGAAGATAATCTGCTTTATTCAAAGACTACTGACTTAAATGTTAATCTCATCCAAAAAAGCCCCTTCACAGAAACATCCAGAATGTTTGACTCATATCTGGCACCATGGCCCAGCCAAACTGACACATAAAATTAACCATCACAGTGACCCTACACAAGGACAGAAGGATCGTAGCCATGGGGATCCAGGAGAGGGTTAGCCAGCTTTTTCTCCACCCACTGCAGGCCCAGAGGTTTAGGAGAATGTGCTTAGTATGTGAGGAGTTGTTTATAAGATTTAAAAAACAATCATTGGGAAGTATTTCATGACCCATGGCCTAACATTAGTAATCCTATTCCCTTACATTTGTATTTTACTTTTTTAAATGTTTTGGTAATACCTATCTCAGTTTATCATTGCAAACCCTCAGTTTAACTCACTGCCCTCAACCCCTCATCTCCAAGCAAGCATGTTGGAGAAACTTCATTTACTGACTCACAATTGTCATTTGTCAGCTGTTGGCATGGGGGCTTGAGCAGGACTCCAGGTTACTGTGTTCTCACTGCCAGATTGAACATAATGTCTGTTCAGGGTGGCCACGCCCTATTGTCCTGGTGAGTAAAGGATCCTTGCTGGGCGTCAGATCTGGATCACACATTGGTTGCTGGCTTGCGACATCAGCACTTGTCCATCTGAAATGATAAGGCATCCCTCTTTGTCTTGCTGCACGTTCCATGTTCCATGTTTTCAGTGTAATAGAAAAACAGTGGTATGAACCAGAAGTAAAAAGAATATGTCATTTCACCAGAGGGTCTGGACATTTTAGGGGCTGACAGGGGAACCTGTGTGACAGGATTTATTGTGTTTTATACTCTCTTACCATCGCTGACTCAGCATTGCTTCCCGAAGCGAGGGCTTAAAGGCTGTGCAGCCAGATGTTCAGAGGCATGGAGAAGGAAGGCAGTAGCTGCTATGTTTACTTGGGTATTACTCTGTGTTTACCGTGGAATAAAGACTGAACTGTAACGACCCTGTTTTGCGACACTTTCTGTGGGAATGAATGGCGGACTCCAGTTCCTCTAGGTGAAGCAATTTCACTTAACACACCAACAAGGCCTCTGAGAAGGTAGCCCAATAACGTGATCCCGGCATCCCAGCAGTGCCTGGCACGAGATAGACTTCCAATAAACATTTGTTGAATGAATAAGTGAATTGAAGGTTTACTTTTATCTGTGGCTCTGAAGAACCATTGTTTGATCCTGTGGAGCTTGGAGAATATCTTGGATTATATATCACGATGAGTTTCCTCTTTGGGTAAGTGTTAGTTGAACTGAGGGTAGAGTTCTCTTAAGAACTATGACAAGCATTGAGCTTAATTAGCTCCAGAGTAAGGTGATGAAGCTATGCTTTCTTTTTCAGTGCCTGTGTGAAAGCTGGAGAAAGTGTTCTGGTTCATGGGGCTAGTGGAGGGGTAAGTATCTATTCTTTAAGTTTATTTTTAAAAGAGCTTACGTTTGTGCGTTTCACGTTGTATTTCTTTAAGTTGTTTTTAAAAGCCAAATTTGTAAATATAGTCAAGGGTGCTTTTTTTCTTTTTGTAGCGAGGCTTCTTTAAATTCCGTCTTCTGAAGGTGATTCCCTGTCATTAGTTTAGCATTTCTTGGTTAATAAATTCAGTAGATTACCAGGTCAAAAACGTATGCATTAGGTTTTCCACCTGTGTTGGGTATGGACCAAGATAAACTGGCTTTGTTTTTCTCTTCAAGTAGTGAATGTTACAAGAATATTTATTTAGAATTTTAAACAGTTCTTTAAGGTTAATGTAAATTCCACATTCCCTTAGATAAGGAAACTAAGGCTCATTAAAGCTTTACCGCTGTTGCCCCAGACAGCACTGCAAAGCCACACTGCGAGTCTTTGTCCTTTCTAGCTCCCTTCCTCCTGGCCTGCTGCGCTTTGATGACATTCGTGGGGTACATAGTATACAGCTGTGTCCCTCACACCACAACCCATGGCTTAAAATGCTAATGGGGCTGCGGGGGAGGGGGACTCAGAACTTATAAAATCAGCCCTGCAGTGAAATCACGCAATGCAAGGCTGTCAGAAACCTCTTCAAGAAACTGGCTGTCAATCTAAGCTCCGAGGAGCTTAGAGGAAAAGTTAGAGCTCTGAGGTTGGAATTTAACAAGAAATCCACATGACCTCTATCCTGCACGTAAAGGCTTTAGAAATTTTGGAGACAGGATTTCGCATTTTTAAAATACAGGGCCTGGGGCTGGATGGTTCACCTTGAGGAAGCTGCTTAACCCTTTCAGGGCACTGTGTATTCCAGAGAGTAGATGGAAAGAAGTAACCTATTAATGCCACATTGTTCCCAGAATAACGAGAGGCATCCTGAAAATGTGAATTTACCTCTAAACGTGGCCAGATAATACAAACAGAGAATTCAGACCTCTGCATTATCTGTTACTTAATGTGAACGTATCACCAGGTTTCACACCCAGCTTCCTGTGTACCTTCAATAGATTAATTCTGAAGGATTTCACAGATCAGACTATTTACTAAAAAACACCAAGATTGTCTTTCTGGGGCTTGAGAAAATATGACAGATATACCTTGTCAAAAAACGCCCATTGTTTAGCTTCAGCGAAGAGGCTATTTGGGGGTTAAATTAAATTTAACCCTAAATAACTAAAGGATCTGTCAAACATTCATGTATTTAAATTGCTTTGGCTTTCAGAGAGCTAACCTTGTGCTCTGTATCAAAGGGAGAGATTTCAGTAGGAAGGGGAGAGAAGAGTTTAAAGAAAATCTCTTTTTATTCCCTTTACTCTCTTGTAAAAAGCCAGGTTGCTTCACCATGATTTTTTTTTAAAAGGCAGAATCCTCACTGTTCCCTGTGCTGGCTGAGTTTGTTAAATCCTTGGCTGGCGGGGATAGGCTGGCGACCTGGTGTGTGAAGCACTTCTGATCCTCCCTGCCCTATCAGAGGGAAACAGTGCTGGGTTTTGTCTTGCTTCTGTTTGTACTTTCTGTCCTCATTTAAATCAAATTCCTTTGGGATTATGTTGTGTATTTAAAATGGTGTAGAATGTATGAACACAGCTATTATTCCGATGTGTTGGTGGGGAGTGCCCTATTTTAGTGTCAGCAAAATAAATAGAAGAAAAAATAGTTGACACATCATGACATATAATCTGTTGAAGGAATATTTTTAGTGTAATTGTTGACAAGAATAGAATAAACAGCACCTTTAAAATAGCTACTGAGTGCCCCTTTGAAGTAGTTAGAGCATAAGGAGGTATATTTACATTAACTCTTAGGTTGAAATGTGGTTTTATTAGAAGCCCCCTGTTTTTTTAATTGAAAATTAAAGTAGCAAAAATCAGTCATGCTAACCACATAGTGTATTGTTATTTCATGGAACTGAATGTCTGTTGCACTCAGTAGACAGTGAGTTCCCAGTGTTTGTTTTGGTGAAATCAAACAGATCCTCACCATAACCCAAGTGGGTTCAGGCTCATCACTCCCATATGCCATACAATCTTTAAGGTCTGTTTCAGGCCTGGGAGTCTGTGATTCTGTTACAATTTTAATTAGTTTCTATCGTCATTTTTCACCTTAATTCTTTTCTATCATGCCCAATCTATAATCATTTTACCTTCCTTTAAACCAGTGGTTATCAATAAGGGGTGATTTTCTATCATCTCTTCTCCCCCTTGGGGACATTTGGCAGTGTCTGGGGACATTTTTGGTTGTTACAACTGGGTAAAGGGGTCTGGCATCCAGTGGATAGAAGCTAGGCATGCTGCTAAACATCCTTCACTGCACAGCATAGTCCCCACTGCAAAGAGATACCCGGCCCAATAGAGCCAAGTTTGAGAAAGCTTGCTCTAAATGTATGGGACCCTTATCTGTGCCATTCATTTGGCATGTGATCAAACGTATTTCCTAGTATTGCAATTTAAATAATTGCTTTTATCTGTATTCCTAAAATAATTTTATTTCTCCTTTATACTAAGCACATTTATCTAGTGCTCTAGTGATTTCATCAAGTCCCGTGGCTTTAAACTGATGAATCTCAAATTTACGTTTCCAATTCTGAATTCTTGTTAGCCCATACCCATATTCAGCTGATGACTTTACATCTTCAGTTAGGTGAGCAATATACAGCTCAGCATGTTCAAAGTGAATTCTTGATGCTCTCACTAACTTGATCCTCTCTAATCTTCCTTATCCCAGTCAATCTACCCAGTTAATCTGGCCAAAGACCTGGGAGACATCCTTAATTTTTCTCTTTTCCTCACCTTCCACCTTCAATCTATAAGGAAGGCCTGGTCTTCCTACCCCCATTTCCCCCTACCTTCCTTTTGCCTCTCATATAATTGGAATTTCTTTTAAAAGCCTAATTTGGATCATATCCCTCTCCTGCTTAAACTCTCCAGTAGTTCTGCATGGCTCTTAAATGTAATCCAAAGCCTTTACCTCCAAGGCCCTGTGTGCCTTGGCCTCTCTGTGCCCCTCTGGCCTCATCTTCTGCTGTCCCACATGTCCCGCCCTCAAGCCACATTGACCCTCTTTCATTTTTTTTTTTTTAATAAATTTATTTATTTATTTATTATTTTTGGCTGCATTAGGTCTTTGCCACCGCATGTGGGCTTTCCCTAGTTGCAGCGATCGGGGGCCACTCCTCATTGTGGCACGCGGGCCTCTCACCACGTCAGCCTCTCCCATTGCAGATCACAGGCTCCAGGCATGCGGGCCTCAGTAGCTGTGGCCAGTGGGCTCCAGAGCGCAGGCTCAGCAGTTGTGGCACACGAGTCTAGCTGCTCTGGGGCATGTGGGATCTTCCCCGGCGAGGGATCAAACCTGTGTCCCCTGCATTGGCAGGCGGATTCCCAACCACTGAGCCACCAGGGAAGTCCCACATTGACCCTCTTTCTGACCTTTGAAGGCCCCAAGCTCATTCCTGGTTCAACCATGGCCATTCTGCCTACAACATCTCCAGCAGGCTTCCCTGACCGTCACGTTCTTATCCCTCACTTCATTCAGGTCTCACCTCTTCAGAGCAGCCTTTCCTGATGACCTAACTGGCCCCTTTCCCTATCTCTTTATAACCCAATAGGCTGTTTTATTTTTTTCAAGTACTTTTCATTTTCTGAATTTACTTTATTCATTTATTTTTTCATGTGTTTATTATCTTCCCCCTACCTTAGAACATAAATTTCTTGCATGAAGAATCATGTCTTGCACATAATAAATAATAAACATTCATCATATTAGTGAATAAGTTAATTTGGTCATGTATGTACCTGTCTCCTCCACTTAAGTGGTAGAGGCCTTACCTTTTTTATGTAATATTTTATATGTACAATTAAAGTATGAAGTCAGTGAGCACATTTTCATCATCTTTAAACCCTGTATCTTTTGCACAAAGCAGATGCTAAATGAACATTTTGTGCAGTGGTTACAGACTCAAGCTCTGCAATCTGATTTGGTCCAGCTCCTGTTTCCATATATATAAGCTTCAATTTTCTCATCTGTGGACCAGGGACAATAACAATATCTACTTCATAGGCTTCTTGTGAGGATGAAATGAAGCAATATATAGAAAGTATTGAGTGTAATACCTGGCATATTATAGCTCAGTAATAGTTAGCTGTTGTTCTTATTTCTTTGTTTAGGCTCTTAAACTTCTTAACAATAGCTAGAACCTAGAAGAACCTAAAGTTCATTATATGTATTTAATAAATGTTTGCAGGGATGCAAAGAATCTAAAATGTTGGGCCATATTTTGTTTTTCAGGTTGGAATAGCAGCATGCCAAATTGCTAGAGCTTATGGCTTAAAGGTTTTGGGCACAGCTGGTACTGAGGAAGGACAAAAGATTGTTTTGCAAAATGGAGCCCACGAAGTGTTTAATCACAAAGAAGCTAATTACATTGATAAAATTAAGGTAAAATTGTTCTATAATTTTATAAAAGTAAAATTTTGTTTCATGGGAGACATTTTTTTTGTAAGTTCTTTTATCAACTACTCTCTTAAAGTTATTTGTTTTGCTTATGTGTGTTTTAAAGATTTAATTAGTTTAACAGAGATGTCTAGTTTTCAAACCTTCACTATCATTTCTGTCTTGTTTATTTTTACTAAGTAAAATATAGCCTCTCTAGAGGCTTATAGCTATAAAAACTGGTACTCTTTAATGCAAATCACATTTTAAGTAAAGCCACAGCTTTGTATTTGCAGCTGTGAGGTAGGTTTTTTTTTTTAATATATATTGTGAATATTGTGAAATGATCACCATAACAAGTCTAGTTAACATCTGTCCCCATACACAGCTATAAAATTTTTTTTTCTTGTGATGAGAAGTTTTAAGATCTACTCTCTTAGCAACTTTCAAATACATAATACAGTGTTATTAACTGTAGGCACCGTGCTATGCATTACACCCCCATGACTTACTTATTTTACAACTGGAAGTTTGTACCTTCTGATCCCACCTTTACCCCTGTCACCCATCCCCCACCTCCACCCCATCTCTGGCCACAAAAAGGTAGTCTTAATATAATTTCTATTGGTGTATATTTTCCATAGAAGAGAAGTTATCCACTGATTAAAAACTGGATCTGTTTAGCCTAGGGAGTAAAGTTTATTTGTTTACTGGATACTTTGGAGGAGTGAGCACTACCTCATCCAAAGCACAAGATAGAATTTAGTTATTATTGCATCCATTCCATTGCTGCAACAGAATTCAAACAGATTCTGAAGTTCTCCATTTGTGCTATAGTAGCAGTTTACTAAACACCTATTACTTTGCTAATCCCCAAACTACTTGCTCATGTTGAGAAAGAATTGGTATATTCCAGGTACTGATTACTGTGTAAACAAGGTCATTACAAACTGAGGAAAAATATGACCGAGAGTTTATTACCACTAAATCATCTTGCCAAAAAACTGAGTAAAGGCACTCCTTTGTTATATGTTGAGGGAACCTAAAATTGATTGAGTGTGCCTTATGATACCAGTATCAGAGATGAAAAATTGTCAGTTATTTTAAGAATATGTTTTTGTTTTACAGTCTAATTCCGTCTCTTCTACTGGTTCCTTCTGCTTAAGTCTCTCTCATTCTCCAAAAACATTCTCTTAACTTTTTATCTCCCCCTCCCCCTCCTTTACCACCACACTTCTTGAAAAAGTCAGGGGTACTTACTGCTCTTACTTCCTTACCTCCCACTGCAGTTTTGCTTCCACCCCAGCTACTTACAGGGCTTGTCAGGGGTGCTGGTAAGCGCCTAGTTACCAGGCAGCTGCTCTTGGCTCAGTCCTCATCCTTTCTGACCCTGACCACACCTCCTAGAAGCTGGCTCTCTTCTTACTTCTCCGACTTCATTTTCAGTCTCCCTTCTCTTCATTTTACTTAAATGTTGGTATTCCTTAGGTCTTCCCCCTTGCTCTCTAATCTTCTCTGGTGCTGCACCTCCATCCTGATTCATCTCATACATACCCTTATACTGCTGGTTTCCAACACTACCTCTGGCCTGTTTCATTCCTTCACGCCATCAGCCTACTAGATATTGACACTCATCTGGTCCCTCAGGACAGAAACCCACATTTCATTTCCTGTCCCTGCTACCCATTCTCCCTCCTACCCATCAAATTGGTCACCTCATCTATCAGTGTCTTCTCTGACATGCCTTTCATATACGTCTCTGTTTCTCTTTTCCAGTCATCGTTGTGACTTAGTTTAGTCCTCATCTTCTTCAGCCTTGACTATTATTCCCAGCTGAGCTAATCTCCCCTCTGTCTTCTCTACTGTCTCCAGCATTATTTGGTTCTCTGTTTAAAAAAAGGAAGAAAGAAAGAAAAAAGTCTTCAGAAATAACTGAAATGAGAGCTCCATGAGAATAGGAATTTTTGTCTTTCTTGTTCCCTGCTGTACCTCCAGTGCCTAAAACAGTGTCTGGCACAAGAATTAATTAATGAACACCTGCCCCCCAAAAGTCCAAATCTTTTAACGTGCATTTGGTGTGTTTTCACAGTCTGAACCAATTTGCAATTTCTTGTCTCCCACCTCTTCCCCCACCCCCATCTCTTTCCCAGATACGTACTTCAGCTCTGCTGGGCCACTTTCCAGTTCCAACCTGTACTCTTAGTCCCTACATCTTTGCTTTTCTGTTTCTTTTGTCCAGACCGACTGCCTCATGTCTAACTTCCTCTTGCGCCCTCTTCCTTCTGTTTTACTTAAGGAACTCCTACTCATCCCTCAGGGCCCAGGTCATCATCTCTGTGGAATTTTCTCTGACCTTTACAGGTGATCAGAGTTGTAACTTTTATTCCCTCCATAACCTGTGGTTTATTTCTGCTAATATAGTACTTAGCCCATCACATCACAGCGAAGTGTTTTCCATCTTCCTCACTTTGTTTTGAGCTCTTTATGTCCATCTTGGCATTTCTAGTACCTCTCACAGTGCCTGACACAGGTATTCATTTTTTTGTTAAAATAAATGAATATAAGGTAGATATGTATAGCTTATTTAAGATCCAGTTTTAGATGCTGGGAACCGACCTCTGAGAGCCCAAAGGAAAAGAAATAGTCTGCCAAGCTGATTGTAGACCACTTAGAACAAAACTGAATGCACACACACACAAAATCCTGCAACAGCAAACAGCCAGTGATTTTTTTCTTTTGTTTTCTGTTTTTTAATAAAAATGGGAAACCCAATGTCCAGTTTTGGATTTTTCATTTGTTCCTTCTTTCTCTATTGAAGTACATTTTGAAGATAGAAAATTTTAAGCTAAGGAAAAAATACTTTATAGTCAAGTTGAGTCTAAGCACCTGAAAATTTTGGACAAATTTTATTTCATTATAGCAATTTATTTAATACAGACCTTTATCATTTTAGATGTTGTAGCTAGTACCTTGGAATTACAGCATCACTATATAATTACATTATCTTAAAATTTGCATTATTAATCTTTAAAATATAGCATCTTATGTCATTTGAAACACAGTTCTGTAATATATGGGACTATGATATATAGATTATTTTTCCTAATCTACTCTGCATTCTTTTATATTATATAGAAATCTGTTGGTGAAAAAGGAGTTGATGTCATTATTGAAATGCTAGCTAATGTAAATCTTAGCAACGATTTGAATCTTTTGTCACATGGAGGACGAGTAATAGTAAGTATTTCATTTTTTTTTTACCACTTTGTAGTTTTATCGTAATTTAACTCTATTTTGCAGTCATCTTTAACTATAGACATGCTGTTTTTCATACTAGGTTGTTGGCAGCAGGGGTCCTATTGAAATAAACCCACGGGACACCATGGCAAAGGAATCTAGCATAATAGGAGTTGCTCTCTATTCATCCACCAAGGTAGGAAAAGAAGTGACTCTGATTTTGGTACCTTAAACATTGATATAATTTGTCTAGTCAGGCAGACTGAAAATTTAAGTAGATGTTAAAGTTAGTTATCTAAGTGGGTTAAGGATTAATCCCTAGAAGATAACATCCCTAGAAGATAATCCCTAGAAGATAGGGTGACAGTATAATTTTATTTTCCAAGCCAAGGCACTTATGAAAGAGAAAGGAGATACTATTCGCAATTACTAATTACTTCAGGACGATAGGTATTTTGTAAACTGAGACCGTCACAGACAAATTGCGCTAATGGTTAACCTATAGACAACTACTTTTTTTGTAGTTCTGGACAAGTTGACAAAAGCTACGTATTTGTGAGAAATTCTTAATGTTCTCTTAGATTCTGAAAAATTTTAATGCTTCTGAAAATTAAGTCATGTGTTCCTCTACTGAAAAAACTTTTTCTTTTCCTCAGGAGGAATTTCAGCAGTTTGCAGCAGCCCTTCAAGCTGGAATGGAAATTGGTTGGTTGAGACCAGTAATAGGTCCCCAGTATCCATTGGAGAAGGTGGCCCAGGCTCATGAAGATATCATTCATAGCAGTGGGGCTACTGGAAAAATGATTCTTCTCTTAAAATGATTAATCCTTCTACAGATTTCCTGCGTAATTAAAGGTTTCTTACCTCAGTTTTACGTACACTACATTTGCTTTAATTAGCATTCATTTGATTCAGTGAGTTTCTTATATTAAAAAAAAAATTTATCTTTAGCAATCATAGACATTGGAGTGCAATTTATTTTATAGCTGGCAATATTCTTTATGCCTTCTGCCTCTCATCAAGGATTCATCATAGTAGGAAATAGAATATTAGTGGTCACTTGGCATTGGAGGGCATTACAGAAATTCCTAACTGATACTTGATCATTGATTCCATACCTTTGACTAAAACATGCTAATTCCAAGTAAGACTGCTTGATTTCCAAGCCTACTTCTTTATAAGAACCTTATAGGGACTTACCTGGTGGTCCAGTGGTTGAGACTTCGCCTACCAGTGCCGGTGGTGTGGGTTTGTTCCCTGGTTGGGAAGCTAGGATCCCACATGCCTTGGGGCCAAAAAAACCCAAAACATAAAACAGAAACAATATTGTAAAAAATTCAATAAAAACTTTAAAAATGGTCCACATCCAAAAATCTTAAAAAAAAAAGAACCTTATAAAGGTTCTTTAGTCTCTGATTAGCCCAGAACTATATTGGACTCTGAAGATTTTCTGGACTAAACAAGACACCTTTTCCAAACTAATCTCATCTAGATCTACAAGTCTCTCAGAAGGGCAAGATAAATGATGTCCAGAGAAATTTGTTAGTTTTCCAATATATTCCCCAATATATTATGACATTCACTAGGTTAATGATTGATTACCAATGATCCATATTCTGTGAGGACAGGAGCCTTATCTTTGATATAATATGATACTAGGTGCATAGTTTCCAAATAGATGCTTATTGATTGATTCAACTTCAAAGTAGATTTAGAGTTACCTGTTTATGTGGTGGGGATCATATATTTTTATTTAAATTAATAAATGAATTTACACATTAAGAATGATCTGCTTTTGTTATTATGACATGGTAACTACAATAAATTCTAGAGGAAATTAAAAACTGTTTTTCTAGTTTGTCTTACATATAGTACTTGCCTTACATCACTTTTACATCACTGTTACTTCCTAACAGTGTTCTACGTTGGAAGTTTTATCTACACTAAATTAAGGAATGATTACCTAGAAATCTTGCCATCAATATTACGTCCCAGGAAATGAGGTTTGATTGTTATTTTTGTTCTTGTTTTTCTTCATGTGATCACAGCCTCCTATCTGTTAGTATATCATATGGTTGATTCTCTTGACCTGATTTGTTCTGTTGAATGACAATTTCTTGTTTGAATGTGGAATCCTGCTTTCACAGTGAACAGAAAGCACTACTAACTTCTATAATTGAGGGCTGTCGTTGGCTTCTGGCTCTACGTGCCATGGCTGAAGTGTTTTTACTGTTAGCATTTTCCAAGTATATTTATTATTTCTTTTACAGGTTAGAGTCTTGTAGAGTGAAAAATAGCATGTTTGAAAAAATTGTTAAAAAAACAATGTCATGAATCTAGAGATTAGCATTTTATATACATTTCAAAATGGAAGATTCCTTCCCATTCAAAAAGATAAAGGAATAATTATTCCGCAAAAGTCAGTTTAATCTGTTTTCACATTTGCCTCATCTATAGAATAAGCTAAGGCATACTGCTCACTTAACACTGCACAGTCCATTGATAGAGTTCAGTTAATTTCAAAGGCAAAACTAGCCAAAGTTTGTGCATTAACTACCATATTTATGGTTATGTAGCATTGGGCATGTTCCCTGTACAAATCTCCTTGTCATTCTAGTTCTGCTCTTGTCCCAATTTTCAGCAAACTATGTTCACTGCACTGTTGGTGCTTATAGACCAAGGGCTACTACCCCATTCATCAGTGCTGTCCCTGATACGAAGTAGAGAATAATTTGTAGAATCAACAAGCATTATTTTGCATTTCAACCATCTGAATTTCTGTTCCTATTTGCTTTGACCTTAGAATTGTATTTGCTTAGGATCATATAATGTGTTAAAAGATCAAATGGATCAGCCACCCTGAGCCTAAGAAGGCAAACTGTCATGCCAAAGGTTTATCCATTTATCCATTATTTCAAAGTATTTATTGAATACTTAGAGTTTCAGAAGGCACCATGCTGGAATTTGAGGACACAAAGATGTATAAGACATAGTCAACATCTTTGAGCTTAGAGCTGAGTAGGGATGAGAGCTGAGTAAAACATGTGTATGTATAAAGAGATTTAATTTAAGGAATTTTCTCTTACAATTATGGAGCCCGACAAGTCTAAATCTATGAGGTAGGCTAGCAGAGTTTTTATATTGCAGTATTAGGTAGAATTCTTTCTCTGGGAAACCTCAGTTTTTGTCCAATGCTTTCAACTGATGGAATGAGGCCCACCTGCGTTATTGAGGGTACTCTACTTAAAATCATCAGGTGACTCTTTGTAAACACATAAAACATAACATTATGTTGACACAAAACTGACCATCACATATCCCCATCACATGACATGGGGATACAGACGAGGGGCACCTAGCGTAGCTTGGGATTTCCAGTTACACATTTAATATTTCAATGCATTTGTTACCTCCTGCTATCCAAAGTAGCTTTGGCCATAGAAGTACCAAAATAACTTGGATGCTTCTGAAAGGGAAAAAAAATCAGGGAGCATTGTATAATGTCCTTAGCTCAGCTTTACTGAGACAAGAAATCCTATGTGTTCCAAGGGACCTCCACAATTCACAGTGTAAAAGCTTTTTCTCTGCACAAGACAGCTCAAGAACAGCAAGACCGATCAGGTCACTTTGACCTTGGCTCTCTCAGCCTCCTCAGCCATGTCTTACAGACAGGAAAACACCTTAGCTCAATCCTTAATTCTCTTTCCAACACTACCTTTTCTTTTGGTAGAGCGACTTTTTTTTAATGTCATTTAAAATTGTCATAAGACAATTTAATCCATAGGGCTTAGGAATAGCTCATATTGTGGGAGCTTCCTCCATCCAAGGAAAGAGCCTAGGAAATGTATCATAGAAAGAAATCTAGATCCACTTTGGCCTGTGTCAATGACCACTAGGTGTTGATGGGGACAGTCCACATATGTTCTTCAAGAGGGAGTCTAGGGCTTCCCTGGTGGCGCAGTGGTTGAGAGTCCGCCTGCCGATGCAGGGAACGCGGGTTTGTGCCCCGGTCCGGGAAGATCCCACATGCCGCGGAGCGGCTGGGCCCGTGAGTCATGGCCGCTGAGCCTGCGCGTCCGGAGCCTGTGCTCCGCAACGGGAGAGGCCACAACAGTGAGAGGCCCGCGTACCGCAAAAAAAAAAAAAAAAAAAAAAAAAGAGGGAGTCTAACACTGATCCCAAACTGACTGCATGATACAGATGCTCATTAATTGTGTTTCAAATGTGGCCACAGATGAGCAGTCTTGGATTTTATCCTTTGCTAGTTTCATGTAAAAATACCCACAAAGACTGCGACACTACTAATAACTAAAGATAAGAGGAAACCCTGTACCAAAATCCGTTGGGAATTTATATTAACTTCGGTGTCAATCATTTGATTTATTGACCCACATTAGCTGCAGAGTAGGTAAGAAAAAGCCTCCGCTCAGTCACTGCCTCTAACGCAGGCCACAAGAGATGCACTGCCTAGAGAATCAAACCCCTTATTACACAGAAATTATCTGAGCCAGCTAGGGATGTATGCCCAGCCCTCAGGATCCCTCATCTCCTTTAGAGACTACAGGATTCAATTTTTAGTACAACTGCAGATTCAGGAGGAAGGGGAACTTTGCACTCTCGGATGTACAGTCACCCCAGAGATGGCCTTGTAGATGGATGGAGAGTAGCAGACTCTCAGGTTGCAGCAAATGCTGGAGAGTATACAGCACTCATGCAAAGAACATTTGACTGTAGCAAAGCCAGGCTAAGAATTGTGGAGCTGCTGACTGAAAAAAGAAGAAAAAGCACAATGTAAGAGTTGCAAGTTAAGTTTTTTATTTGGGACAGAATGAAGACTATAGCCTGGGAGACCAGATAGCTCTGAGAAACTGCTCCAAAGAGGTAGGGTGGGGGAGGTCAGTATATGTGTGATTTTGGTGAAGGGGGAGTACATACAATCAAGCACATATTTTTTGCAGAAGATTACTGCTAGTCACGAGGAGCAGATGTCACCATGAAGGATTTTAGTGCTTTTCTAAATACGAGGAGATGCAAGAATTGGGCTCATAAAATTTTCTCCTGAAAATAGTTATCTGAAGACCTGTTCTGCCAGTTTTTCCCAGAGCACAGAGTGCTCATTCCTGATCTCCGCCCTGAACTCCTTTCAGTGGGTGTTGAAGGTCAGCAGCTGCAGTGGCTCATAATTTGATCCTTGTAGAGGTAGATGGCAAGTGCCAATTTGTAGGTGACAGCAGAAGATGCTCATGCCCTAGTTGAGCAGGCACTGGAACTGCCACAAGCACTTAGGAGACCACCTCACTCCAGATGTATATCTGAAAAGAACTGAGCTCCCTCATGAGCAGGGAGGAGAGCCAGGGCACATGAAACCCTCTGGTAGGGTTAAGAGCATGGGTTATGGAGGCAAAAGACCTGGCTTTAAATCCTGGCTCTACTACTGACTAGCTGTGGAGTCCTGGGCAAGTTGCCTAGTGATTTGGAGTCTCAGTTTCCTTACATGTAACATGGTAGTAACATCTACCTCAGAGTTGGTACAAATTAAACAAGCTAATGTCTATGAAGTACTTATTAGCACTCTGTCTTACACAAAGATGTGTCTAAATAATTATTCTTTCATTTTTATTAGCCATAAAGAATAAGTTGAGAAAAAGGGGAGGAATGAAGAGGGAGCATCCTGAAATATGCAAAAAATAAAAGGAAACCCCCAACACAGATTCTCTATTTACAAATAGGAGGTACAGGTCAGCATTACTGACTACAGAAAACTTCATTGGTCATATGGATAAATTTTATCCCTCTCCAAAAATGTAAAGAAACGGGATGAGAAAAAAAAATAAGGTAGAGCAAATAAAAAACAAATACAAATGCAACTTTTGAATTATGTGTGCCCCCTCCAAAAAACCCAGGGAAAAAATAGTAGTTAGGGAAATCTTTACTGAGCTAACCAAAAGAGCTAAGTCTATTCACTGATAGTATATATTATGTCTATGCAAAATTAATGAAAAGTACTAGTAATTAGCATATCCTTTAAATTTCTTAAATTTTACATAATCAGATATTGGAAGGGAGTGTGCAGAAGAATCATTTACAGTTCTGTTATTTAAAACCTGGAGAATGCAAGAGAACAAATAGAAAAACTATGAATGAGTTCAGAGAGGTGGCTAAT
This sequence comes from Lagenorhynchus albirostris, assembly GCF_949774975.1. Taxonomy (NCBI): domain Eukaryota; kingdom Metazoa; phylum Chordata; class Mammalia; order Artiodactyla; family Delphinidae; genus Lagenorhynchus; species Lagenorhynchus albirostris. The sequence goes on from NC_083096.1 coordinate 121,497,036, forward strand.
TGCATAATAAATATACAAAAATTTAATACAAAACAGTTGATCAGTTAGAAAATGTAATGGGAAAAGATCCCATTCACAATGGCAATACAACTATTACTAATTCAAAAATGGTAAATTATAAGTGACCAAATTTACAAGAAATGTACAGGATCTTAAAAAAAAAAAAAACAACTATAAAACTCTCCTGAGTGACATAGAAGAACACTCAAAGAAAGAATTCTTGGTCAGATTCATGTGAAGATTTTCCTTCCCCTCATACTCTGGAAAGTCAAAGTAATTCATACTAAAATCTCAATAGGACTTTTTAGAAACCTGAAAAAATGTTTCTAAAGTTTGTGTGTGTGTGTGTGTGTGTGTGTGTGTGTGTGTGTGTAAAAAAGGGCAAATAGCCAGGAATCTTCAGAAAAAAAAAGAGTTGGAACAAGTCCCAGAAGATATGAAATATTTTTCCCCAAAGTTAGGGTTACTAAAGTAGAGACATAGTAGTCCAAGAATAACCATAGAGCAGTGGAACAAAATAGAATCTAGAAAGGCTTCTCACTTTTGTTTGTGGGTGATAAAAAAGGCTTTTCAGTGGGGGAAAAGTTACTCAATGAGAGAAGTGGCTACCCATTTGGAAAAAACTAACTACAATCTGACTTCACATGCAACATCAAAAGACTTTTAGATGGTTCAAACATTTAAAATGTAATAAATGAAATTATAGAAAACAAAGACATGATAGAATATTTTCACAATCTTGAGAGGTGAAAAGTCCCTCCTACTATTACTCAAAAGCCCAAATTATGAAAGGAAGACCAAATTAGGAAAAGTAGAAAAAGATCTCCAGTAACAGATAAAGATTAGTAGACTTTAAAAAAGAATTTTTCAAATTAATTAGTAAATGATGAACACCCCACAAGAGAAGTGGTCATGAGTAGATAATCTGTACAAGAATAGATACATGTGGCTCCAAACTTATGGAAAGAGTTGTTCAACCTCTTAAGTAGTACAAGAAGTGGGCACCAAAGGACTATTGATGGGAGTAGAGAATTGTTTCTGTTCTGGAGAAAAGATAGGCAATGTCTTTAAAATGTGGATTCCCTTTAATCCACTAACTCCACTGCAGGAATTTATCCTAAACAGATAGACATGTGTGTAGAGATACATGTCAAGATTGTTTTTATTGCAGCATTGCTCTTCATAGTAAAATGATGGAAACAACCTAAATTTTCATCAACTGAGTGATTAAAAAGCTAATACATTCATACAGTGTAACATAATGTAGCAATTACAATGATCTTGTAGATCTTTAGTTACTAACATGGGAAGATGTTCAAGACATAGTATTAAGAATATTAAGTTTAAAAAGCAGATACAGAATATACATAATATAATTCTACTTCCATATAGTTGTCTATGTTTACTTAATGCATTGCAAGACATACCTCGTATTTATCAAAATGTTTTATCTTAGTGGGGGGGATAGATATAATTTCCCCCAACACTTTTATTTTTCCAACAGTTTCAAATATATATATATATTTTTTTGCCGTATGCGGGCCTCTCACCGCCGTGGCCTCTCCCGCCGCGGAGCACAGGCTCCGGACGCGCAGGCCCCGCGGCCACGGCCCACGGGCCCAGCCGCTCCGTGGCACGCGGGATCCTCCCGGACCAGGGCACGAACCCGCGCCCCCCGCGTCAACAGGCGGACCCCCAACCACTGCGCCACCAGGGAAGCCCTCAAATATTTTTTAACAAAAAAGTTATTTCTGACAAATCAGTAGCTAAATTCTATTTAAGAGAAATGCTTTCTAAAATAAAAGATCTAGAGTTTAATATCAAAAATCAAAATAAGTGACATTACATCTCAGAGTCATACATTTATCTTACCTTGAATCTTCTGTAATTGTACATCTGCACATTCAAAATTAGTTCTTACCTGTGTTGATAATTCATGATTTATTCTTATGACATGCTCCATAGAAAATTATAGTGTATTTATACTAAATTTGCACTAAGTGGATCATAATGATTTATTTATTTTATTCTTGTTTTTTGAAATAATACATTGTCCTCTGAAAATACTCCCTTTTCTTTTAAAAAGATAAAGTATTCTTCAGATGATAAGAACTATCTGATCTTGGGAAAATTTTGTGTTTACATTCCTAGTAATGAACTCTCAGACTTCACTCACGGTTAAAATAAAACCCAAGATGAACCTGGGTTCATCAATTTGTTTTGGACCTTTATTTTGATTGCAGCATCACATTTGAGATCCAACTGAAAGCATCACTTCTAATCAAAGCAGTTTTAGTAGGTGTGACAAATGCTTTTTTACAAAATCGTACCCTTGTATTATTTGGTGAACTATTATTTTCTTAGGAATTAACACTGCAATTCTATTTCACAGTTTATACATGTAGTTTGAGTTTTTACATGTCTTGCAGTTTCTTTCATCCTAGAGTAGGTTTTGAGTTTATTAACTGGTTTCACATATTCTTGTTTACAGACCTATCACTAGCTTCTAAGTGCATCTCAGATTATGTTCCTTTTATGTCTATCCAATTACATTTCCACATAAATGAAAACTCTAAAGTGGCTGTAATTTTTTTGCCTCCTTATCATCAGCCTGCTGGTTAACCAAATGAGGAACACTGTTTTCCAGAGTTTTATTCCACCCAGTGGTAGGCAATTTATCTGGAATTTTTTTCTCTCAATGAAGAAAATACTAACCCTATTCACACAAATTTATGTGCATCCTTTTGTCTTTATCTCCTGTTTCATTGGAAGTGATAACTTCCCTTATTAAGCATAACTTCTCTGTCTTTTCTCTGAATGCCATTGCTCTGGCCTCTTCATGAACTTTGCGCTATCATTTATCCCCTTAATCCTGTACCTTCATTATCTCCTTTAAAATATAAACACCTCAATTTCTTCCCCATCTGGACTTCCAGAACATCATTCTCCTGATACCCCTGGACCCTTCTCAGTTTTCTTTGCAAACATCGCTTCTTCCACTCACCTCTTAAATGTGGATGTGCTTTACTTTCTGTGACTCCTTCCTGTGTACATTGCCCTTGACTGGCATCCCCCTTGTCTTTATGCATTCCCTTATACTGAACACAGGCATTAGTATCACCTTTGAGCTGATGACTCTCCAACATTTATCTCCAGCCTGCTCTAAGGCCTATATATGGACTCTCCACTGGAAACCAGCTGGATGTTCCACAAACCTCTCCAAATCAGTATGTCCAGAATTGAATTCTTCCCAGTCACAAACCTTTTATTCCTTCTTGTATTTCCTGTCTCAGTGCATGAAGACAACTTGAACCTGGTGACCAAGGTCCAGCAGTCATTCTCTCTTCTTCCCTCTCCTGTGTCCCCAGTCCTTCATCCAGGTGGCCACCAAGTTGAATGGATTCTATTCTCTTTGTACCTATGGAACCTGACTCACTGCCAGTGCCTTGGTCTGAACTGTCCGTGCTTCCTGCTTGGAATTCTGTCATGGTGTTCTCACTGGCTGCTCGGCTTTTATTCTTGCCCTACTTTAAATCCATTGACCACACACTGCCAGAGTGTTCTTTGTAAAAGTTCTGATTAAAATCTCTTAATGTGTTTTAGGAAGAATGATGAGCTCCATAGCTTTGCACAAAGGGCCCTGCCTCTTTAGCCTCAGCCTTCACTATGTGCGGGTCTTACCAACCTACTGGTCCTTCCTACAATATACCATAGCCTTTTATATCTCTGTTCTGACATGCTTTTCTCCATTTCTCCACCTCCCTAAATCTTATTCATTCATCAAAACTTAACTGACATGACTGTTCTGATCGCCTTCTAGTCACCCAGGTGGTGAAGGAGGGATCTCTTGCCCTAAATAGTGTGAGATGGCTCGACACACAACCCAACACTGGTTAGAAGAGACTAGCAAGAGTTATTAGTCACATACCTCGCAGCCTGGAGAAGAGGGCACTGAATGCCCTGCGGGGCCACATGGGAGGTGCACTTGGGGGCAGAAGAAGTCAGATGGGGTGTGGGAAGCAGGCCTTGTAGGAACAAGAGGATAGGGGACCCTGTGGTTCCCACTGGGGGATGTGACTTGTCTGTTTGAAGCATTTCACAGGCTGGCATTGAGGGAAAACCCATTAAGTTGAGGACGGGATAGATTGCAGCCGGTCCGACTGATAGAGGAACTAGCTGGGTGGGGAGACTTTCCCGCCAGGTGAGGGCTTATCTGGCAAGAGCAGAGGAACTCAATGGCTAAACTTTTAGAGCCTTGTGAGGCTCAAAGAGGTCAAGGCAGCACATGGAATTTCAGGCCTTCCAACAGGATAAGCTCCTGGAGAAAGTCTTCCCTAACCACCCCTAGTCAGAGTCAGGCACCTTTCCTCTGTGCTCCTAGAGTAAAACTGAACACTTGCCACCCTGCCTAGGGTTTTAAATTCTTTTTGGAAGAAGATGGGTCTACACACACCCATGCACACACACCGCAAACATAGAAACAAATAAGCACATTGTACGCTGTTGCAGTTTACTATTTATTCGCCTGCTTCTCTGACCAGAGTGGTGTAACTTTCTTGAGTGCTGGGGCTCTGTCTTTCATTTCCTAAATCTGTCTCTGTGCCTCACACACAGAAGGAACTTAGCAAACATTTCTTGAATAAATCAATAAATATTCATTGTGTATTAATTTGTGGAACATACCCTAATTTTTGCATTAAAATTTACTCACAGTGCGTTTTGAAAGTAAAAATTCGGGGCTTCCCTGGTGGCGCAGTGGTTGAGAGTCCGCCTGCCGTTGCAGGGGACACAGGTTCGTGCCCCGGTCCGGGAAGATCCCACATGCCGCGGAGCGGCTGGGCCCATGAGCCATGGCCGCTGAGCCTGCGCGTCTGGAGCCTGTGCTCCACAATGGGAGAGGCCGCAACAGTGAGAGGCCCGCGTACCGCTAAAAAAAAAAAAAAAAAAAAAAAGTAAAACTTCAGGCCACTATGATTTCACCAAGGAATAGGGAATTTGTAACCAGGTGGGTCCAAGCACTGTGCCCATTTTTCCCAAGGGTCGGGGGTGGCCAGAGGCAGACTGGGGGACTGGAGTGCCCAGTAGAAAAGCAGTGGCACTCAGGTTCTTGGAAAGTAGACTCAGTCTAGACAGCCCTGAGTCCCCCAGAAATACTTGGGGAAGATTTTTCAGGGAGCTGGATGCCCTGAGCCAGTGACTGAATTCAAATAACAGATTTTGTGTTATTACTGTGACTGTGACCTCATTTACGTCACTTCCCGTACCCAGGGGGTGAGGACTGGAAAAATTTCATACTCCTTTCTAAAGTGATTAGAGGGGAGAAATCAGCTTCCAGAGCAGAGGTAGTTTAAAATCCTTTTCCCTTATTTTAATTATACCGGCTCTTCACCTTCACTTAGTCCCTTCATTCATTTGATCCCTCATTGCCCCTCAGTCCATTGGTCTTAACCAGCTCTCACATTCCATCAAGCCTAGGCTGGTCACTAGAACACCCTCAACTACCTTCAAACACCGTCCTACAAAAGCTCCTCAATGAAACCTAACCCTGGACCAAACCCATAATCAACCTTCAATTTCCAGCCTTATTTTCACCACTTGGCTTCATCTACTTAAGTTTAGCCAATCGAATGTAGCATGTGCTGCTCAGCCTTCCCCTCTGATTTGCCCTTCAGACTCAGAACTTACTTTACTCCTGTCCATGCCATTTATTCCCCACTTATAATCCTTCTTCCAGATAAAGTTGGAAAGTAATCATTTGATTAATTTTAAGATGATTTGTATGTATTCCTGTGTGCAGTATTTAGAAGATGAGCAAGACATTCTTCCCTCTGGTAAGTAGGTGGAATGTGGGAGCAGCTATTCATCAGATGTCACTCAAACCATTTATGAAAGCAAATTTCTATAAATTTAAAAAACAGAATAGGAAAGAAGATGGAATGGCTGAATCTTAGTATGATAAGCAGTTGCTAATCAGGAAGAGTGAATATTTTCATCTTTCCATTTAACTGTCTTGCACTAGAACTTAAGCTTCTTTTTTTTTTTTTTGTGCGGTACGCGGGCCTCTCACTGTTGTGACCTCTCCCGTTGCGGAGCACAGGCTCCGGACGCGCAGGCTCAGCCGCCATGGCTCACGGGCCCAGCCGCTCCGCGGCATGTGGGATCTTCCCGGACCGGGGCACGAACCTGTGTCCCCTGCATCGGCAGGCGGACTCTCAACCACTGTGCCACCAGGGAAGCCCTAGAACTTAAGCTTCTTGAGTCGAGGAATAAGACCTCACAGAGTGCTAGCCAAGGGCAGGCACTCAAATGTTTGAGGAATCAAGAGTATAAAGGTGGGTTAGGTTTTCCTACCTGTAATCTTCTTTCTCAAGTTACACACACACACAATGTATATCATATATATATATTTAATCTGAAGTTTAAATTGTGTCCCAGAAGAACACACAGAGGTATGTATACATGTTTGTACCTTAACTATAAATTACGAAATTGATATTTGGATCAAGTATGTGCTATCAAAGCTCAGCTCATGCCATCTTGCTTCAAAGAAAACCTCACTTTGGATGATTAAGAGAAAAAAAGATGTGCTTAAAAAAATAAAACCAATCCATCAAAACATTTATTTTCCTGTATTATTTAGTTTGGATGAAACAAGCATGTAACCCTCTTAACCTTATTTAATTTTTACCTTGAAAACTTCTAGCAACCTAATTCTTATACTTATATTCTAAATACTGAAAGTGCATAACATAGGTCAGTATTAATTTTTAGAATGTCAATTCAACTTAGTAGAAAAAAAAGCAATTGATGTGCTTCAGTAATAACTTCCACTTGTTTTTAACTTGTTTTATTAAAACTTGCAATTCTATTTAATTGGCATGTAATTTAATTGCCACGTAAGTTATTTAATTATATGCTATAAATGGAAAATATTGTTTATAGGCAATCATATCTCTTTTGTTAGAGTTTGGAATACTAGATCTTCCTCAGTCTCATCTTTATATGTAATTCCTTCATGCTGATTATTTGCCTTGCATGATTGGATTCTATCACATATTAAATTGATTTTGCCATTGTTTCTAATGGTGTGTGTGTGTGTGTGTGTGTGTGAGTGTGAGGGTGTGTTTGTGTGTGTGTGTGTGTTTATTGTAATTCAGAGGGCCAAAATTTAGCCTACTTGATTAATGAAAACAGAAGCCCAGAAGACCCGTGTTTCTTTCTGTACGGAAAGTACAGTATCACGATATTTCATGCACGCCATTCATGGAGGCATGCCCTACCCTCCAATCTTTGCCTAATTCCAGCATATTACTTTTGGAGGTAGTCAGTGTTCTACCCCAGAAGGCTGTTCTGATCTCACTAACAGGTTAGATGGCTTTTCTCCACATCCCTTTAAGCAGAATAACAGTATTGAGTCAGACAGAACTAGGGTCTAATCTTTATCTTTCACTAGTGGGGTAACCTGGGGCCTTAGTAGGCCTCAGATTTCTTGGTTGTAAGTCAGGGATAATAGTTACTTACCATATTGGGTTGCCATAAAATATATTACATAAATCTTACTGTGCCTTCCCACAATGCTTGGCCCAGAGAAAGCTTGTGAAAATTTTCTTTCTCTTCAATTAAGTGCTCAAAAAATACCTGTTAAATGAGTGAATGAATGGCAATCATCGATTTTTCCCAGTTGTACTGAGGTATTACAATTACCTTTGACTCGTCTGACTCCCACTGCTCTGTTTGTTTGTCCAGGGATGGGCGATGGTCTTTTGTCTCAAGTAAGGTAGAGACTAGTACTTGCACATAGTAAGTAGTTGGTAAATTGTGAAAACCTCTACCTTTCCCATCTGATGAAAACTTTTTGTAACTACTTCAAATAAACATCATTCACTTAACAAATATTTGTTAAGCACCTGCTCTCAGACAGGCATTGTTCTATAGGCAGGTTATACATCAATGAATATACATCCGTAAATTCATACCATTTACACTTTAGTGGAGAGAGACAGTGATAAGCAGATAGACAGGTAAGTACATGGAATGTTGAGTGATGATAAGAGCTATACAGAAAGATAAAGCAGAGTAAGGGGCAAGAGAGGGTTGGGAGCAATTGCTATTTTATGTAGCTTGGTCAAGGATGCCTCCCATGAAGGTGATATTTGAACAAGAGATCTAGAAGAAATGAGGGAGTCAGGCATGCAGATAGATATCTGGATGTAGATCTTTCCAGGCAGAGGGAATAGCAAGTAAAAGCCCTGAGGAAGGAGCATGTGGTGGGTTTCAGGAAGATCAGGGAGCTGTGACCGAGGAGGAGGGAGAGTAATAGAAGGTGACAGCGCAGTAACAGGGAGCCTTATAGATGTGGAAATACTTAGATTTTTAATCTCAGTTAGAAGTGTACCCATTAGGGTTTGGATACAGAAATAAAAACACTTTGTAAAGCAGGGAGTGGTTTATACAGAGAATAAGTGCCTTGAACATCACTGGAAGGGAAAGGCATAAAACTTGCCTTTTTTGGTATTTGCAATACAGGGAAACAGACTAGAAGGAGGCCCCAATAGAAGTTGAGATGTAATCACTGGCAATTCACTTATTATCCACCACTGGCAGCCACAGGAAGAAGTCAAGGAAATACATGATCTGAGTTGTTTCAACAAGACCACTCTGGCTGCTGTGTAGAGCAGGGGTCCCCAACCCCCAGGCCGGTTAGGAACCGGGCCGCACAGCAGGAGGTGAGCAGTGGACCAGACAGCGAAGCTTCATCTGCTGCTCCCCATCGCTCCCCACCGCTCGCATTACCGCCTGAGCCACCCCCACCCCAACCCCGTCCGTGGAAGAATTGTCTTCCACGAAACCGGTCCCTGGTGCCAAAAAGGTTGGGGACCGCTGGTGTACAGAATATGCAATGGGAGGCCATTACAATGATCCAATGAGAGATGACGGTGTTTGGTGTAATCTTGTGTTAGAAGAAATGTTATAATCTAAGTCCACTCACTCATTAAACTGATGTCATTCCTTCCTTCCTTCCTTCCTTCATTCAACAGTTTATGTATTTTACTACAAAACAGATTGCATCTCTAAATCTTGCGGAAATATACCTGTGTGATCTTACTGAAAACTGACTAAACAATTCTGTAAACCCAAGGGTGAAACATGTATGGCTATATGAATCAAACAGTTTAAAATCATCTTGCCTATGATGGTAAAATACATCCAAAGACTTCAATAGATTTAAAATAGTTTTCTTTCACTCATTAACATCAAAAGAGAAAGCAGTTTATCCCTTATTTTGAATCCACCTGGCTACATGTAAAGTGTGTCAAAGTTTATGGGAAAACTGGTTAAGGACAATTGGTCCCCCACAGGCCTGATAGAGGGCCAAAACAGCTTGCATATTTGGCAACATTGCTTATTTATCTGGCCCTCATGAAGACTCATTGCTTTTTTTTTTTAACATCTTTATTGGAGTAAAATTGCTCTACAGTGGTGTGTTAGTTTCTGCTTTATAACAAAGTGAATCAGTCATATATCAGGATACATAAATCCCCATATCTCTTCCCTCTTGCATCTCCCTCCCACCCTCCCTATCCCAGCCCTCTAGGTGGTCACAAAGCACGGAGCTGATCTCCCTGTGCTATGTGGCTACTTCCCACTAGCTATCGATTTTACATTTGGTAGTGTATATATGTCTATGCTACTCTCTCACTGTCCCATCTTACCCTTCCCCCTCCCTGTGTCCTCAAGTCCATTTTCTACGTCTGTGTCTTTATCATTGTCCTGCCCCTATGTTCTTCAGAACCATATATATATATAGATTTTTGGATTCCATGTATATGTGTTAGCATACAGTATTTGATTTTCTCTTTCTGACTTACTTCACCCTGTATGACAGACTCTAGGTCCATCCACCTCACTACAAATAGCTCAATTTCATTTCTTTTTATGGCTGAGTAATATTCCATTGTATACATGTGCCACATCTTCTTTATCCATTCATCTGTCAATGGACACTTAGGTGGCTTCCATGTCCTGGCTATTGTAAATAGAGCTCCAATGAACATTGGGGTACATGACTCTTTTTGAATTATAGTTTTCTCAGTGTATATGCCAAGTAGTGGGATTGCTGGGTCATATGGTAGCTCTATTTTTAGTTTTATAAGGAACCTCCATACTGTTCTCCATAGTGGCTGTATCAATTTACATTCCCACCAACCGTGCAAGAGGGTTTCCTTTTCTCCACACCCTCTCCAGCATTTACTGTTTGTAAATTTTTTGATGATGGCCATTCTGACTGGTGTGAGGTGACACCTCATTGTAGTTTTGATTTGCATTTCTCTAATGATTAGTGATGTTGAGCATCCTTTCATGTGTTTGTTGGCAGTCTGTATATCTTCTTTGGAGAAATGTTTATTTAGGTCTTCTGCCCATTTTTGGATTGGGTTGTTTGTTTTTTTTGATATTGAGCTGCATGAGCTGCTTGTAAATTTTGGAGATTAATCCTTTGTCAGTTGCTTTGTTTGCAAATATTTTCTCCCATTCTGAGGGTTGTCTTTTGGTCTTGTTTATGGTTTCCTTTGCTGTGCAAAAGCTTTTAAGTTTCACTAGGTCCCATTTGTTTATTTTTGTTTTTATTTCCATTTCTCTAGGAGGTGGGTCAAAAAGAATCATGCTGTGATTTATGTCATGGAGTGTTCTGCCTATATTTTCCTCTAAGAGTTTTATAGTTTCTGGCCTTACACTTAGGTCTTTAATCCATTTTGAATTTATTTTTGTGTATGGTGTTAGGGAGTATTCTAATTTCATTCTTTTACATGTAGCTGTTCAGTTTTCCCAGCACCACTTATTGAAGAGGCTGTCTTTTCTCCACTGTATATTCTTGCCTCCTTTATCAAAAATAAGGTGAGCATATGTACATGACTTTATCTCTGGGCTTTCTATCCTGTTCCACTGATCTATATTTCTGTTTTTGTGCCAGTACCATAGTCTTGATTACTGTAGCTTTGTAGTATAATCTGAAAACCAGGAGCCTGATTCCTCCAGCTCTGTTTTTCTTTCTCAAGATTGCTTTGGCTATTCAGGGTCTTTTGTGTTTCCATACAAATTAAGAATTTTTTTGTTCTAGTTCCATGAATAATGCCATTGGTAGTTTGATAGGGATTGCATTGAATCTGTAGATTGCTTTGGGTAGTAGGGTCATTTTCACAGTGTTGATACTTCCAATCCAAGAATGTGGTATATCTCTCCATCTGTTTGTATCATCCTTAACTATTTTCATCAGTGTCTTCTAGTTTTCTGCATACAGGTCTTTTGTCTCTTTAGGTAGGTTTATTCCTGGGTATTTTATTCTTTTTGTTGCAGTGGTAAATGGGACTGTTTCCTTAATTTCTCTTTGAGATTTTTCATCTTTAGTGTATAGGAATGCAAGAGATTTCTGTGCATTAATTTTGTATCCTGCTACTCTACCAAATTCATTGATTAGCTCTAGTAGTTTTCTGGTAGCATCTTTAAGATTCTCTATGTATTATCATGTCATCTGAAAACAGTGACAGCTTTACTTCTTTTCCAATTTGGATTCCTTTTATTTCTTTTTCTTCTCTGATGACTGTGGCTAAAACTTCCAAAACTTTGTTGAGTAATAGTGGTGAGCGTGGGCAACCTTATCTTGTTCCTGATCTTAGAGGAAATGGTTTCAGTTGTTCACCACTGAGAATGATGTTGGCTGTGGGTTTGTCATATATGGCCTTTATTATGTTGGCTGTGGGTTTGTCATATATGGCCTTTATTATGTTGAGGTTAAGTTCCTCTATGCCTACTTTCTGGAGGGTTTTTATCATAAATGGGTGTTCAATTTTGTCAAAAGCTTCTTCTGCATCTATTGGATGATCATATGGTTTTTCTCCTTCAATTTTTTAATATGGTGTATCACATTGATTGATTTGCATATATTGAAGAATCTTTGCATTCCTGGAATAAACCCCACTTGATCATGGTGTATGATCCTTTTAATGTGCTGTTGGATTCTGTTTGCTAGTATTTTGTTGAGGAGTTTTGCATCTGTGTTCATCAGTAATATTGGCCTGTAGTTTTCTTTCTTTGTGACATCTTTGTCTGGTTTTGGTATCAGGGTGATGGTGGCCTTGTAGAATGAGTTGGGGAGTATTCCTCCCTCTGCTATATTTTGGAAGAGTTTGAGACGGATAGGTGTTATCTCTTCTCTAAATGTTTGGTAGAATTTGCCTGGGAAACCATCTGGTCCTGGGCTTTTGTTTGTTGGAAGATTTTTTTGTTGTTGTTGTTGGAAGATTTTTAATCACAGTCTCAATTTCAGTGCTTGTGATTGGCCTGTTTATATTTTCTATTTCTTCCTGGTTCAGTCTCAGAAGGTTGTGCTTTTCTAAGAATTTGTCCATTTCTTCCAGGTTGTCCATTTTATTGGCATATAGTTGCTTGTAGTAATCTCTCATGATCCTTTGTATTTCTGCAGTGTCAGTTCTTACTCCTCCTTTTTCATTTCCAATTCTATTGATGTGAGTCTTCTCCCTTTTTTTCTTGATGAGTCTGGCTAATGGTTTATCAATTTTGTTTATCTTCTCAAAGAACCAGGTTTTAGCTTTATTGATCTTTGCTATCATTTCCTTCATTTATTTTTCATTCATTTTTGATCTGATCTTTATGATTTCTGTCCTGCTAACTTTGGGGTATTTTTGTTCTTCTTTCTCTACTTGCTTTAAGTGTAAGGTTAGGTTGTTTATTGGAGATTTTTCTTGTTTCTTGACGTAAGATTGTATTGCTATAAACTTCCCTCTTAGAACTGCTTTTGATGCATCCCATAGGTTTCGGGTTGTAGTATTTTCATTTTCATTTGTTTCTAGATATTTTTTGATTTCCTCTTTGATTTTTTCAGTGATCTCTTGGTTATTTAGTAGTGTATTGTTGAGCCTCCATGTGTTTGTAGTTTTTACAGATTTTTTTCCTGTAATTGATATCCAGTCTCATATCATTGTGGTCACAAAAGATACTTGATACAATTTCAATTTTCTTAAATTTACCAAGGCTTGATTTGAGACCCAAGATATGATCTCTCCTGGAGAATGTTCCATGAGCACTTGAGAAGAAAGTGTATTCTGTTGTTTTTGGATGAAACGTCCTATAAATGTCAATTAAGGCCATCTTGTTTAATGTAGCATTTAAAGCTTGTGTTTCCTTACTTATTTTCATTTTGGATTATCTGTCCATTGGTGAAAGTGGGGTGTTAAAGTCCCCTACTATGATTGTGTTACTGTCAGTTTCCCCTTTTACGGCTGTTAGCACTTGCCTTATGTATTGAGGTGCTCCTATGTTGGGTGCATAAATATTCACAATTTTTATATCTTCTTCTTGGATTGATCCCTTGATCATTCTGTAGTGTCCTCTTTGTCTCTTGTAATAGTCTTTATTTTAAAGTCTATTTTGTCTGATATGAGAATTGCTACTCCAGCTTTCTTTTGATTTCCATTTGCATGGAATATCTTTTTCCATCCCCTCACTCACAGTCTGTATATGTCCTTAGGTCTGAAGAGGGTCTCTTATAGACAGCATATATACAGGTCTTGTTTTTGTATCCATTCAGCCAATCTATGTATTTTGGTTGGAGCATTTAGTCCATTTACATTTAAGGTAGTTATTGATATGTATGTTCTTATTACCATTTTCTTAATTGTTTTGGGTTTGTTATTGTAGGTCTTTTCCTTCTCTTGTGTTTCCTGCCTGGAGAAGTTCCTTTAGCATTTGTTGTAAAGCTGGTTTTGTGGTGCTGAACTCTCTCAGCTTCTGCTTGTCTGTAAAGGTTTTAATTTCTCCATTGAATATGAATGAGATCCTTGCTGGGTAGAGTAATCTTGGTTGTCGGTTTTTCCCTTTCATCACTTTAAATATGTCCTGCCACTCCTTTCTGGCTTGCAGAGTTTCTACTGAAAGATCAGCTGTTAACCTTATGGGGATTCCCTTGTATGTTATTTGTTGTTTTTCCCTTGCTGCTTTTAATATTTTTTCTTTGTATTTAATTTTTGATAGTTTGATTAATATGTGTCTTGGCATGTTTTTCCTTGGATTTATCCTGTATGGGACTCTCTGTGCTTCCTGGACTTGATTGACTATTTCCTTTCCCACAGTAGGGAAGTGTTTAACTATAATCTCTTCAAATATTTTCTCAGTCCCTTTCTTTTTCTCTTCTTCTTCTGAGATCCCTATAATTCGAATGTTGGTGCATTTAATGTTGTCCCAGAGGTCTCTGAGACTGTTCTCAATGCTTTTCATTCTTTTTTCTTTATTCTGCTCTGCAGTAGTTATTTCCACTATTTTATCTTCCAGGTCACTTATCCGTTCTTCTGCTTCAATTATTCTGCTCTTGACCCCTTCTAGAGAATCTTTAATTTCATTTATTGTGTTGTTCATCATTGTTTGCGTTCTCTTTAGTTCTTCTAGTTCCTTGTTAAACGTTTCTTGTATTTTCTCCATTCTGTTTCCAAGATTTTGGATCATCTTTACTATCATTATTCTGAATTCTTTTTCAGGTAGACTGCCTAGTTCCTGTTCATCTGGTGGGTTTTTGCCTTGCTCCTTCATCTGCTGTGTGTTTCTCTGTCTTCTCATTTTGATTAACTTACTGTGTTTGGCATCTCCTTTTCGCAAGCTGCATGTTCGTAGTTCCCGTTGTTTTTGGTGTCTGTCCCCAGTGGCTAAAGTTGGTTCAGTGGGTTGTGTAGGCTTCCTGATGGAGGGGACTGGTGCCTGTGTTCTGGTCCATGTGGCTGGATCTTGTCTTTCTGGTGAGCAGGGCCATGTTCAGTGTTGTGTTATGGGGTGTCTGTGACCTTATTATGATTTTAGGCAGTCTCTCTGCTAATGGGTAGAATTTTGTTCCTGTCTTGCTAGTTTTTTGGCATAGTGTGTCTAGCACTGGAGTTTGCGAGTTGTTGGGTGGAGCTGGGTCTTCACTTTGAGATGGAGATCTCTGGGAGAGCTTTCACCATTTGATATTGCGTGGAGCCAGGATGTCTCTGGTGGACCAATGTCCTGAACTTGGCTCTCCCACCTCAAGAGGCACAGATCTGACACCCGGCCAGAGCACCAAGACCCACATGGCTCAGAAGGGAGAAAAAAAGAAGGAAAGTGAAAATTTAAAAAAAAGTTATTAAATAAAAAATTATTAATTTTTTTTAAAATTAAAAAGTAATAAAAAAAAGAAGAGAACAAATGAAAAAAAAAACAAGCAGTAAAATCTATACTAAAAAAAAAAAAAAAGGACTGACAGAACCCTAGGAGAAATGGTAAAAGCAAAGCTATACAGACAAACTCACACAAAGAAGAGTACACATACACACTCACAAAAATAGAAAAAGGAAAAAATAAAAAATATATATCTTTGGGAAGTCTGAAGTCTTCTGCCAGTGTTCAGTAGGTGTTCTGTAGGAGTTGTTCCATATGTAGATGTATTTCTGATGTATTTGTGGGGAGGAAGATGATCTCCACATCTTACTCCTCCGCCATTTTGAAGGTCTCCCCAAGGCTCATCGCTTCATATATCAGGATGCGGTAAACATTCCCATAAAGAAATCAAGATAATGTAGCCAAAGCTAGTTTTTTATAAGAAACTTGGAGTTTTTGGTTTTTTTTCAATTCTTGCATCTCAGACCAATGTAAAATTCCAAAATATGAATAAATGCCACCTGATGACATTTAAATTAGCATCTGAAATACATGTTGTAGATATTAAGCAGATGATTCAAAAGTAGACTTTGTAATAAACATAATTTTTATTTCTTTTCTTTTTTTTTTTTTGCGGTACGTGGGCCTCTCACTGTTGTGGCATTCTCCCATTGCGGAGCACAGGCTCCGGATGCGCAGGCTCAGCGGCCATGGCTCACAGGCCTAGCTGCTCTGCGGCATGTGGGATCTTCCCGGACAGGGGCACAAACCTGTGTCCCCTACATGGGCAGGCAGACTCTCAACCACTGCGCCATCAGGGAAGCCCTAATTTTTATTTCTTGATCAAATATTTTTACAGGTAAAAATAATTCAGCTTGCCTGTTTAGTTACTATAGGATACATGTTTGCAAGTTATGGTTATAACCACATTACCCAGCAACATTGACTCACTTTATGTTGTGAATTTTTATTCTCCTTTGTGCTGCTTTTAATATACTCAATACATACTTTTTCTGATAATAATACTGTGTATAACAATTATTCTTGTGGAACCACATAATGTATTAAGTGAAACTATTTTAAAAATGCATATCTTCTGTAGGTAGTACCCAAAGAAGTTTATATATATTATATATATATTATAACTTTGGGTTGTTAATCCAACAGTTACCTGATTTCTTTTTTAAAGGTTCTATGTTTTATTTAATGTACCCAATTAAAGGAAGGACATTATATTGTTAGGTAGTATAGATGGTTAGTTAGTTAGATATAGATGGTTAAAAGTATAAGGTTTGTTTTAAAGCTGTAAAGTTATGTTTTTATATAGAAAAGACTTGAATTAAATAATCTGTTGTCACACTTCAACTGTCACAGGTCAAATATGTTTACTGAAGAAGAGATTTTTAGTTTATTTCTAGAAAATTTCCTCACACTTTATGGTTTTAAGACTATTGTTTGATGGATGTATATGATATATATGTACACATACATACATGTGTGCATATATGCATACATATATGTGTATATAGTGTGTACATACAGATATTTTGAAAAATGAACTGAACTATCCATTCCTGGAAGGTGAGGGATTTATACTGTTTTTCATATTTGTATCTTTCTTGGCAGCTCATTCATCCAAACACCCAGCAAATATTTGTAGAATAAATGAATATAAGTGCATGCCTTTTTCTGATACTCAATGGACAAAATGTATTCTTTAGAATTACTTCGACAGCAAGGGAAACCATGCTCTCTTTTGTATTATACGTAATTTCTCAGTTTATAATCATAGCTGTTCATTTAAGATTTTTAAACCTTCCTTTGAAAAATATTATGGTGATCTGAATTTCCCAAAGATCGTGGGTGTTTTTATGGGAGTACTTAGGCACTGTTGATACAAATTGCTGTCTCTGGGCCCTTGTTTACAAATTGCGTGCATTAAATGTTTTCAGGTGTAATCAATATTTTTTGAACGTCTCCAAATTTAGTTTGTAAAATTGCATGCCTGGCTTGTGGAGCAATTACGCTTTCACATGATGAGAAATATTTTAACTCTTTCCTAACGTCACATACAAAGAAAAAGAAGAGATCTGCGTTAAGAGACAGGGTTTTCTCTCTTTGTTTAAGGAAAAGAAATGTTCTTTTTCTTTTTAGCCATATAAGCATAAAGTATCTTTAAAAATCCTTGTTTCTCAGAGTCCACATCCAGACCTCCTCTAATACTGGCTGATGCTCCTTTCCAAAGCACTTTCTACTCTGCCCATCCCCACATTTCCTGCCCCAATTCAGGTTCTCATGTCACTAGCGCTCTTTTAAACAGCTTTCTACTTCACCTGCCTGGCCTTCACTAGTCTTCCTCCCTCCCTCCACACTGCAGCCAGGGTGATTTTTCTAATGAGAAAATCTGATTGTATCACTGTCACGCTTACATCTTCCTTCCAGTGGTGCCTGAAGCCTAGATCATAAACCCACACTTCTTACTTGAGTTTTCAAAGTCCCTTGGGATTGGGCCCTCTCCAGCTCTCCAGCCACATCTCTCTCCATGCTCGCTGTGCTCCAGGTGAGTTGAAATAACTTCTGATTTCCAAGGTGCAGCCCCTTCCCCTCCGCATGCCCTGCTTCCTACCTTGCTTGAATGGCTGCAAGTTGTTAACCACGTTCTGGTGTTAAAGTGGCTTGACCTCTTTGGAAAAATTGGTGTAGCGTTAAGTACTTAGATTTCAAATTCTCAGATTAGAAGCAAGGTTTTAAAAACAGGAGGAAATTTAGTAAAAATTCAAGGCTAAAAGTAAATGTTAATAGAAAAAATACCCCAAAATATTGTAAAAAATAGGATACTCCCCTCCCTGCCCTGACTTAGGTAAAAAAAAAATGCAACCAACCCTCCATCCCCCTATTTCTCTTAGAAAAGTCACCCAATCTCACACACAAATAAAAGTAACTTGATCTGCAGATCAGCTCTGGGATTCTACACTGGCCCCTGTTAAAAGTTGCCTCAGAAGACCTATTATTCATCTTTCAAGACTTTGGCATCACCACCTCTGTGAAGGCCTCCCTGATCATGAGAGTAAATTGCTCCTGTAGGCCCCTGTAGCATCTTGTGTGTCTCCAACCCAATTACTGTGCTGACATACACAATTGTAATCTCCCTACAGATCGGTGTGCAGACAGATATTTCTTCCCCAGTAGATGGTTAGATTATTGAATGGAAGGATCATATCTTGCCCTATCAGTAGTTCCAGTACCTGTCACAGAGCCTGAGACATACCGGATAGTCACGAAAGACAGGTTTGTTGGAATAAAATGTATCCAAGAGGACCGTCATCTGAAATAGTTTTTGCTGCTGTTGACAAAATGCAGTTTGTTCCTCACCAGCAGGTGTCGCACTAGCTCTACGTTTTCAGCACGGTTTTTGGCTTTTCCGTTATGCTCTAACATATTAATTGGGTTGTTATGGGAAGGAGATGATAATTTAGGCACTGTTTACAGAATAAAACTGATTTAACCTTCAGTTTTTCTGTGAACATTTTTTCAAACGTAGTGTTCCAACTGAAATTGCCAAAGTAAAAAGAAGACTTCAAATTTAAAAAATGATTAGAGTGAAATAAAAATTCAAGACGGGACATCAAGTTAAGAACACAGGAAAAATGTGAAGCACGAAATCAACACCTCAGAATGGTAATGGCACAATAATAGCTATAGCCACACAACTGTTTCTTTCCATCTCACAAGCAAAATGCAAATTGTGTTTGATATTTGACCAAAAGTGCTTAAAGAAAAACAAGGTCCAGAATAAAATGTGCTTTGTTTGTAGGGTATCTTTAACTTTGAGGACAAGATCCTGCATAAAGAACTTTTAATCACAGACCTATGAACATTATACCTGTAATACTTTCACAACCTGAGAACCAGGGAACCAGAGAAACAGACAGAAAAGGAAACAAAGGCGATGATAAATGATCCCTGGAAGTATGAAGGCATACAGTGAAGAGAATTTTAAAAATAAGATAGAAAATAACCAGATACGCATTACCAAATACTTGCAGCTCAGTGCAGTAAAGGGGAGATTGAGTCTTGAAATCAGAAGATCAGGGTTATGGATTCTAAGACTAGCCGTGTGACCTAGGGCTATATAGATTGTCCTCTTAGATTGTCTGTATTTTCAAACATAAAATAAAGCTGATATCCAAACGGTGTTGTGAGGGTCAAATAAGATAATGCATGTTAATACTCTTCATGTTCTTTGAAATGCTATATGAACATAGAGTAGTATTAGAGGAGAAAAGTGAAAGTAACATTTGTTTAGCATCTACCCTGTGGCAGGTAAGTGCTGTGGGGGGGGGCACTTGGCATAAAAATACCTTTGATTTCTTCCAATGGGCAAGACTCGCCTAGTCAGTGAATTGCAACCACAGCTCACTGTTTTCATTCTCAGCCATCTCCGTGTTCCAAAACACATGTCTCAGATAGGAAAATTATAGATATTACTACCCATCCCTCAACGTTGAAGGATCTTCATGAGGGGTGGGCTTTATCAGAATTGGTAGTTTTCAGCACCCAGCTGGCTTGTGGTAGTGGGGAGTCAGACTTAGTGCTTCTAAGGAAGCTCTGGATGTGTTTGCCAGCAGATTCCTGCTCAAAGTTTTCTTTTGAAGGAAAAAGATGTAAAGGAATCTGTCATCACATCAAGAGCACATATACCTCTTAGACCTTTTTGGGCAGATAGATGAGGCAATTTTTTTAAGTCAAAGTTTTCTTCTATTACAGGGTAAAACCAGTTTTTGGAAGATGACACCTTGAGACAATAAGAATAATGTTTACTAAATAAATTAAGATCAGTCTCTATTCCTGGCAGTGTTAGCAATCTATATTTCTAAGTTTATTGATTTCACTACATGCACAATATTATAAGTTGTTTAGTAGTTTGTGACTTCCATTCCAGAAGTAATTCGATTTGGACAGGCAAAATATGTTTTCTTGAAAGTATACACTTTTGGATGCATTGGAATCAAGAATGTTATTATTCTAATGAACTTCATATGGGCTTGGTGAGAAAGAAGTAGCAAAAAATAAGATAGTGAAAGAGAGAAAGGAAATTCCAAGGTTTTATCCAGCTTAAGGTGCAGAAAGCAAACCCTACAGCAGTTTATGTCCTCAATTCAATCCTAACATTCTCTCCTTTTATTTGTCCTTGGCTTTTATAGAGTTTACATTTGAGCTATTTGCTGATAAAAGAAACCAAACAGTGCAGGAAATTAAACTTCTCTTCCTAAAAAAATTATAGAAGTTTGGATCATTATTACACAAACACTGTTAGAATATTAGCAATTTATGCAATGGATTATAACTTCCATAGATTTTTCTTGTGCACTTCTGCAAAACTTCATTATTTCCATGGCTGTTGAACTGTAACTATTGCCAGTTCCTAAAAAGGCAGGTCAAATATTATGTCAATTGCTGATGAGTAGCTCTATTCCTTGACAGGTTTACCAGTGCTGCCATTTGATGTTTGGTACAGAGTGGAATTAATGTTATCCCAGGAGGTAATGGTAATGAACTAAATTTTACATCCACAGAGGAGACTGGACAGCAGGGCAGTCTTGCACTTTGGTCTTTATCCGATAAATCAGTTGCTTTATCACCGCAAATCCTGTCTGTCAAGTTCCCCCAAATAAGCTGGATTTATTAAAATGGGTTGTTACTCATTGTTCTGATAATGAGCTCCACTACTGGTGACTGTTCAAAGAACCACAGAAAAGCAGAGCAGAGGACCTGTTATTAGATAGCAAACCGCCTACACAGGCAGTGGGAATTGGATATGACTTTTAACTCCACGTCATTGATGGTAATTTTTGGTTGCTTGCCCGATTTGCCTGGGGCAGCTAAAAACATCACCTTAGTTTTATTCAGGCTAATTGTCAGCCTGTGCAGTGGTGCCAACTTTGAGAAATGATTGACAACCAGATATACAACCTCAGGTGTATGACCCTCCAGTTCATAGTCATCAGCACTCAGTCACTCAGTGCTGGCCTGCCCCAAAGACAGTAGTGGAGGCCAGCCATCTGATGAGACCAGAGAGCTCTGGGGAGGCGCAGCTGCACGTTCTCACCCAGATGTTCACGATTCTTGTTGCATCATTGACCATCCCTGCGTAGGGAAAGCTGGATTGCTTAGGGTCTATTGATGACCTTGTCTGACACCCATTTGTGTGCAGGGGCGGCTCAGGCTGGACGCCATCTGGCCTGACTTGGCCGGCCGTTTCATCGTGTGGCTGCCTCTCCACGCTGATGGATTTCTCTGAATAGCTGAGTGTGTCAAGCTTCACTAGGTAAGTGAAAAACAATGCATAAGCCCTGGAGTTACTCACCACATTTCTTCTCAATCTAGAAAATTGAGGACTGCCTCTCTGAGACTTGTTTATAATTTTAGGGAACACACATGATTGGAAAATAGATTATTACAATATCTGTATATAATATCCATTACCTTTACAATCTAACCGTACCTCAAATTCTGTTCTTTCTCCATTTATTCTTTTTAAACACATTCCCCCATACAGTTAAACAGAATTATTCTGCACCTGTCACTTTTTTGGTGTTTCTAGTGCTCTGTCGTTTAACCAAAATTCTATTGAAACTGAAATCCATATGAACAAGCTGCCAGAAAAACAGGGCTGAAGTCAGATGTGCTGTGAACTAAAGGGTTTTACCTTATTCAGGGAAAGACACTTAAAATTATACAGTTAGTGTGACTTTTCCCCCAGTCTGAGGGAAAAACTTCCAAGGAATTAAAACATTCTCGAGGGTCTCCTGGTGGCCATCCCCAGTTTCTATCTTTGCTGAACTTCCTAAGATCTCTGCTTCTCCCTAAGAATGTCTTTCTTGTCAAACTTGGCCTTGAGAAATTTCATGTAGCCTTTGGGGAAAATGTACTCCCCACCTACAGGGGCTTGAATCGCCTGAGGGTACAGTGGTCTCCCCCAGTTTGATTTTGGGTGGAGAGAGGAACGTGCAGGGGCTTCAGCAGGACAGTGCAGGACGGCATGTAGCCCTTCGAATCCTGCAGAGCAGTCCCACGTCGGGGAGTAACCCTAACGGATCCTTCCTTAGATCCTCCCATCACTACAGCTGGTCATACTTTGCTTTAGCTTCAGTCGCCCAGTAGACATATGCTGGCTCACGTGGAGACATAGATGCATGCATGGACCTCCCATCCACATTCTCTGAAGGACAAGCCTTCCTTTCCAGAGGCAGTTGAGTCCTCATCTGCTGTCATAAACTGGAAGCCAGTGGGCAGAATTCTAACCACAGATAATTTTTGTTTCACTTACATAATGTTCTAAGAATGAGAAAATTTCACCAAAAACATCTGGCGTTTTAGCTTCTTTGGAAGTTCTACAAGGCATTTCTAGAAGGCAACAAACAGCTGAGCTCTGGAGCCCAGGTTTAGACAGACCATATGACCTCATCTGCTACAGGCCTGCCACCCCTAGTGTCTTATGTTTTTCTTCCTCTTTTGGGTTTTTGACTCCTGGTTTAAGGAGGAGGAAAAACATTCTAGACTGGACACAGTGGAATCAGCAGAACTCATTAATATACAGAGAGGTGTTAGGTTCCTTATTTCTATTCCCACTCCCTTTTCAAATTGTGACTCTTGGGTCTTCCAGGAGTGAAAACTATAGGTCATTTACTAAAACATATACTCTCTGTGGCTGTTTGCTTAGTTACAGAAGACCTGACAGAAATTTTGAAATTGTGACATATGAGGGTTGGTTCAAGCACTTCATATAAGGCCTCAGCCTCCTTCCAGGAGGGAGGTGAAGGAATTTCCTTCCTCCAGGGCTGGAGGATCATAGGAGATTGCCACCATCATGCGTTCACAGAGTTAAGATTTCCTAGGAGAAGCCTTATAATCCGTTTAGTTTAATATAGCTCTGTGTGAGGATCTCCTCTAAAACATTTCTGATTCTTCCTCTTGATTATTTCTAGAAATAATGAGCTCTCTACCATCAAACACTGCCCATTCCATTTGTGGACACATTCTCTATAACATGGGTGTGAAGTGTACTCCTACTCATAGGGTTGTTGCAGTCGGATTTCTAATTGTTGTTTGATTCTGGAAAGTTCTTTCTTTTACTGAGCCAAAAATCATCTTATAAATTCTTCTCCTAATTATCTCGCATGAAACTTCTCAGGCTCTTCTCTCTACTGTATGAAATCCTTTCAAATATTTGGTGACATTGATACTTTCCATAGTCCTATCATGTTTAACTTAGACGTCACCCGTTATCTCAGTGGTTTCGCCTATGAAATGGTTTCCAGAGTATTCACCATTTTACTAAACTTACACTTGATATTGTAACTCTTTTATTTTGGAATGTTAAATTTATCAATACAATAATACCTAGAAGTAAGTGAAACAGTCTTTTGTATTTTAATTTCAGCAGAGAACAGACAGAGAACAAAGCAGTATGTGCCAATAGGACCGCCAAGCCGCACAACTGCAGGGGGGCACCATTCACATCATGGTCTGTGAACAGTACACTCTGGAATTGTGCGTGCTGTGCACAGCCTTCGTGACCCTACATGGGTGTCCCAGACACTTCTTAGAAAGAAGTGCTGGGCACACTTATAGGATGTGCATCAGCCCATCACACACTCACTACTAGGGTAAAAGAAGGAAGACAATTCATCACAAGAAAGAAGAAGCTGGTGGTGAAGATTTCATTGAATAAAGCTATACACATATTGATTTCTCCCTGTTTCCACAACTACCTACCATGGATGAGAGGGACCACTTTCCCCTTACCTTAAACCAAATGAAGAGGGCTTTCAGAGCACCACTCAGAGAGCTTGGACCTTGCCTCTGAACTTGGAGAATGCAGTGACATAAGCACCTTGAGATAGAACCCTATCATGGGGGCACAGTGTTCCAGATGTGATCAGATCAATGAAAAACACAGAAGAACTTGTCCATCTGAGAACATAGACCAGTATCACATTGATGTCTTAGTTGCCATGTCACAAAATGGCTTTATACTGAGTTTCCAAGCAAACGTCTAGGTATTTCTTATATGAACTGCAATTGGTTCAGATATCTTGATATTTTATTTGTGCAAATAATTTTTTTTGAGGTCTAATCAGAATCAACTTGCTATAGAGGCAGCATCATTAAATATGGATGTAGATTGCCTTGGTTTGTGTCTCACCTTGTCTACTTATCTGGCCGATGCATTAATCTCCCTGAGCCTCAATTTTCTCACCTGTACCATGAGAATAATAATACCTCTTCTTCCTGCAACCCTGGAATTGTGAGGATTTAATGAGCTAGTGTGTGAGGGTGGTTAGCACACTGGCAGCACTTGATAGACACCAGTTCCCTTCTGCCTTCTTTTTCTAAAAAAAAATAATTAATTGATTGATTATATTATTTATTTATTTTTGGCTGTGTTGGGTCTTCTTTGCTGCGTGCAGGTTTTTCTCTAGTTGCGGCGAGTGGAGGCTAATCTTCATTGCGGTGCGTGAGCTTCTCATTTCGGGGGCTTCTCTTGTTACAGAGCACAGGCTCTAGGCACGCAGGCTTCAGTAGTTGTGGCTCGCAGGCTCTAGAGCACAGGCTCAGTAGCTGTGGTGCACAGGCTTTGTTGCTCCGTGGCATGTGGGATCTTCCCGGACCAGGGCTCGAACCCGTGTCCCCTGCATTGGCGGGTGGATTCTTAACCACTGCGCCACGAGGGAAGTCCCCTTCTGCCTTCTTGATGACACCCTCCATTTGTGGTTTTGCTCCTCCCCAGCCACCATGTAGGGGACAGTGTAACACAGGGGCTGAGAGCCATTGCTAAGAAGGTGTCACCCCTTACAAGCCTGTGACTTGGTCAAATTACTCCAATTCCCTGCTTCTCAGCACCTTTCTCTGTTAAAAGGGGGAAATAAGAGTATTTGAGTGTAAGATGAAACATGGCATTTAAAGTATTTAGTACAGAAGTTGGCACTCAGCACATATTCGGTGATATTTTTTCTTTAATTATCATTACTGCTGCTGTGACTATAGTATAGTTGCTTATTTGTTTTGATGACAAGACCTGAAACTGTCCTCCAGAATTCTGGACAAAAGCTCTCTTTGAAACACATTTAACAGTGTTTGCTCTGCGGACGCCTGGAGCACATTTAGTTTAATCAGTCCGAAAATGAGTAGCCAATTTCCAGAAGTGGGAGGTGGAGGGAGGCATGGCCAAAGAACCTCATTTGACTGCCTCTCATTCATTCTGATTCATATTTCCTACAAAGATCTCTTGCAAATACCTCTGAGATGGATCCTCTCCCAAACTCTAGGTGTCATGATCATATCCCCCAAATTGACAAGTTACTTTGATTCTGTCCCTTTCATTTCATCCGTCAGCTCTTCCTTTTATCGAATTAACTACAGAGGAGTTGCTTCCCTCATGGATTCCTCTGAATTCCCTCCCCTGCTGGTCCCTCTACTAATATTGCAGTTTTTGCCATCCTCCTATGGTGTCATCTATGTTTCCTGCTGTGCAGCTTCTTAGTACCTCTCTGGACTCTAGGGGGACAAACTGGGTTACTAGGAGTTAAGTTGCAAAAAGGTGGAAAAAAGTAAATTTAGGCTTGTCCTAGTCAAAATCTGAGGTTTGGGATATAATAGTGTTTAACAACCATTTTATAGCCAAGAGCTCCTTGTATATTATTTTTTTAATCATCATAAACATAATATTTTGACAAATACTGCATTTTTATTCAGGAATGATGACAAATATTGTCTTCCTAAGAGAAAGCTAAATGGACCACAGTTAGATGACCCATAAATTCTGATAAAAAAGAAAACTGCTATTTTTATTTAGCTTAGCTATGTTGCTCTCTGCAAGTCTACTTTTTTCTTCCAGAATCCTGAGAATAGCTTGCACACCCATATTATTACTTTAATACACCCTTAGAAGTTGGCAACCTCAGATTAGGAATTTCTGGGTATGGCTTTAGCTGGAGTCATTAAAACCAAGTCTTTAGTGAGAAAGATGATTTAAAACTAAATAATTTATTCCCTTTTTATTTGTTTCTTTAGTGTTAAGATGTTTATCTTAATTACTACTTTTAGGGGAGTAGGCATGGTGGGAAAAGTCAGAGCTCTGGATCAGAAAGATCTGGTTCTGATTACTTACAAGCTGGTTGACTTGCATTAAGCTAGTAAGTCTCTTTGAGGCTTGGTTTCATCATCTATAAAAAGATCAATAACACCTCACCTATAAGATTGGCGTGAGGATGAGAGATACATAGGTAAAGGGAAGACAGTGACTGGCATAGGGTAGATAGTTATTAAAGTGTAGCTCTTATTATGAGGATGAGCAAGCTGCCATTTTCTGAAAGCTTACCCGTGAGAAAACTGAGGGATAGCGCATGTCAGTAGCTTTCCCAAAGTCACATAGGCACTCTATGGCTGTAGTATAGGCCAGCTTTGCTGTGATAGCCAATAAACTCCAGTGGCTTCAAAAAGCAAAGATTTGTTCCTCATTTGTGTTCATGTCCATCATGAGTCTGCAGGGGGCTCTGCTCCATGCTGTCCTTAGTTTGGACAACAGGCTAAGGAAAGCACCACCATCTGGAATGTTGCTGATTGCTGAGCCCAGGGGATAAAAGATGGAGAATCCTGCAGGAGCCCTCAAACAATTCTACCCTGAAGTAACACACAACATTTTTCACTCATATTTCATTGGCCAGAACAAGACCTATGGCCGGGCCTAATGTCAAGGTGACAGAGACGTGCAAGCCCCATCTGAAGTGGAAAAGAAGCAGATATGGGTGAATAGAAGCACCTCACATGGTGACAGAATTCCAATTCAGACCCAGGTCTCTACCTCTTCTTAAGCCAGTTCTTTATAACATGACTTCATTGGTACATCTGAAGAAATTCCCACAATCTAAATGTCATATATGCATAACCGCTCAAGTTTAAGTGCGAAGACGTGATGCCAAGCAAAGTGAAGGGGACTTATGCATTTCTTACTTTTTGCGATTGTAGATAATTGAAACTAAGTACCTTCCATTTAAGACTTTGCCTATTTCTATGTCACTTATTGCCTTTTAAGTCAGTAAAGCTGTATTTTTCCTCTTGACTTCTTTTCCCTGCTTGCCAAAACTTCTCCATACCACAGCACACCCCAGTGTTAACAGCTTCACTTTTTTTCCCTTTGGGTTACAGCTGAAGAAATAGTCTCAGTTCCTGTGTGAGCCTATAGAACACATCAGAGGGACAAGGCCATGCAATTTCCTGCTCTCATGTCCAGGGATGTGGAGCTCTGGCTCAACAGAACCCATCTCCTGGATCCTTGCCTAGGCCAACGATTTAGCTCAGGGATGAAAGCTCCCTATGGCAACAGCCCTGTGCAGGTGCAGACAATAAACCCTGTTGTCATGATTCCAAATTGTGGAATCTGAAGTGGACTTTATTAAACGAGAGAAAAACTTACCTAAAAATGAAACTCAGAGGAAGGGAGAAACCCCACAATTCCGACTTTGGGTCAGCTATGGGAACTGTGTTACAAAATCCATATTTCAAAGAATCACCAGATTTTTCTTCCCAAATGAATTTGTAGAGCTCAGGAGCTCACGATTTTGCTCTTTTAATCTGCCTACGTATTGATTTATTTTCACTGTTTTGGGTTTTCTCGCAGTTAGTTGACTGGTGGATAATCTCAGTTTCCAGCTCGCACTCCAGGACGGTATTTTCCCCTTTGTATGTTTTTGATGCTTGGTCCATGCGTCCATTTCTTTTATTGTGATAGGAAAGTCTCACTCATTCAGAAGCCATGATCACTCCAACAATGAAACAACTTTTTTTTTAACCTTTGTGCTCTTAGGGAGAAAGTGTTGGCTGAGCAATTCTTAGTGAAAGCACACTCAGGCTCCTCCAGGGGTGCTCATTTACATGAAACTAATTTGTGAATTACCAAAAAGAAACCTTTAGTCAATATCTGTTTCTCAAGGACCCTATCAGGTAGCACCTTAATTTTAGGATTAAGACCTTAATCTAGTTTGAGTTGTAATATGAATTAGTAGGTCATAAAGCTATGCTGTTATTTAAAAATAAATACTACAGTTCAGATTGTTTGTTTCATGAGCTTCTCTATCGTCCACCTCCTGTATGAACAATCCCAGTCTTCTGCTCAATGCCATGAGTCTACTTTTAACCTGAGTTTAAGAAGTGCGATGTTTTTTTCTATACAATCAACTCCATTGTATAGAGTATATACATTCCCCCTTTTCTTCTGGCTAGAGAAAAGAAAATTCAGTCAGCAGTTTACGATGCCAGAATGCTTGAAGATCAGTGCTGTTTGCTTCCATGGAAGAGCCAGGAAGCTGTAAAACTTTTTAGAGATTGTTGCTCTTAAGGGCTAGAGGATGTGGAACATCCGATATACTCCGTCAGAAAACAGATGTTTGGTAATAAATGAAATTCCTAGTCTTTGGTTTCTTTTCACCAGCCACATCACTGAGCCATTGTGCATGGGGAAAGCTGGGAGAATATTTGGTACAATCGAGAACAACTTTCCTTGGATAAGTGACCTTACAATTATTACCCTCCCCATGCGTGGTTATGTTCCTTACCTCTGGAAGGTGGGAGGGAATAGAGCAAAATGTTTAAAATTGTGGGTTCTGGAATCACGGAAAATGGAATTTGAATCTCAGTTGTGCCACTTAGCAGGTGATATTTAACTTATCTGAATCTCAGTTTCTTCATCTGTAAAACAGGAATAAAAATAACACCCACCTTACAGTTGTGAGGATCCAAGGAGTGAAGCACTTATAATAGTGCCTGGTACACAGTAGAGTCAACAGATATTCTCTGCTATTAGGCCAAGCAGAGCCTGCGTGAAATTCTATGGACTCCACATATGCTATTTCTCATGGCAAACAGTAGTGTCAGCCGTCTATAGCTGCTTAGGAAACATTGGACCAAATAAGCAAACATAGTCTTCCGTTGCATCCAGCCATTGTGAGATCTCTGCTCCGTTCCTCTTCCCAGATTCAACGTCTGTGACTTAGAAAGCATTTTTGGCTAATGGTGGATAATCACAGACATGGTGAGCTTGTTAACATCTAACAAATTCACTCATACATGGGTGGAGCCAGAGCCAGGGAAAGAATTATTATGACTCTTACTATGTCACCTGCTTTACATCCTTTCCTCCAAATGGAGCATCTAGGAAAACATGAATTACACTCCTTGTATCACTTATTTAACAAATACGTATTAAGTACTTAACTCCATGGCAATTCAATTGGGCTGAAGAGAGAGCAGAAACTCAGCCTGCAGTTGGAGGAGATAAGATATGCATGCAAACAACACAGTATATGCATATACAGCACCGAGTGTATAGACATTGTGTCAGAAGAGGGGGGGGTGGCCCCGCAGCAGGGGCTTGACACACCTGAGTCCTGTTCAACTCCCATTTCCTTGATGAAACCATCAACTTCTACCTCTTCTTTTCCTCCTCTTCCTTTTTTCTCATCCAAATCGCAACCTCCATTAATTTTTGGGCTATAGAAACTAGGACAGGGTCTATAGACACTGAGTCCACCGTCAGCTTGAGAGGCTTAAATGGGGAGGTCTTGGCTTGGGGAAGACATCCTCTTCCCCCCAAGCCCCATCTACCTGGCCAACTCTGACACATCTTTTAAGCCTCATCTTACGTACTGCCTCCTCTGTGAGTCCTTCTCTGACTTCCCTAGACAAATTTTTTGGGATAGGAATGGGGATGTATTTATCAGTAATATAATTGTTTGAAGACAATTAAAACACAAATATCCTGTATTCTCCTTACAGAAATTCTTAGTGGTTATGCCTCCCCAACAGCTTCTATGTTTCTCTCTTCTCTGTCAGGGCCAGTCTTTTTCCTCTCCTGGCATAGAATCCCTGGGAGAGGATGGTGAGGAATAATCAGGGTGTCAAGGCTAGATGAAATAATAATGTGATTAGTGAGAAGTGGTGTTCAGCATCACAAAGAGTGGGTACATGGCTGGAAATGGTGGGCGATGGGGGTAGGATAGGACCATTAGTCAGAAGGCACCTCTGTATTGCACCTTATCTGTACTTCCATCACAGCCCTTGGCACCTCATCATTCTTTGTCTGCATGTCTGTGTAGCCAATAGACTTCAAGCTTCAGGGCGGACAGGACCTCTGTTCATCTTTGAGACCTCAGGCATAGTAAATACCACTGATTTCCCATGGCCACTAAATG
Source organism: Lagenorhynchus albirostris (assembly GCF_949774975.1). Taxonomy (NCBI): domain Eukaryota; kingdom Metazoa; phylum Chordata; class Mammalia; order Artiodactyla; family Delphinidae; genus Lagenorhynchus; species Lagenorhynchus albirostris. The sequence continues at coordinate 121,527,467 of NC_083096.1, forward strand.
ACTCCAGTGACCGCCCCATTCCAATCTGTCTGTAGATTCCACCCAGCTCAGAAATAAGGGTAGAAGGGTTTGGAGACATCTTGCCTATCCTGGTTGCTCAGAACTCTGAATTAGGGATTCCCCCTTGAATTTGTCGCTCTATCCATTGTACATGCCTCTCAGCCTTTCCTATACCTAATGCCATGCTTCACTAAATGGCTCACTGAAATTAAGTCAATTAGGGAAGCTTATTAGGGAAGGCTGGAAAACAATTCAGGTTTGAAGTTAAATCCTTGTACATTTGTTCTTCATTTTCCAACTTCTCAATGTTGCAGCTTTGAAGGACCCAAGCTAATGTTGGAGGATGTAAGGTATTAGGAAGCTCTCTTGTAAACTTAACCGTCTACAACTGTGTCCTGATGAAATGCTTACATCACTTCTTACTGGAGTTTTATACGGTGTTGCTAAAGGAAGGGAGCCCTAGGATCACATCAAATCATCAGGCATGTCTGTTATATCTGAGGAGAAAATCTCAATGACTTGATCTTTATCTGTGGGAGAAAGATAAACCCATGGGAAAACTTATTCCTCCCATCTGTTTATTCATTCCTTCATTTGTTTATTGAGCACATACTCTGTGAGAAGCACTGTGGTAGGTGCTGGGGATAAAAGGTGAAAGATGTGATATCTGTTCTCAAAGTCTAGAAGGGTAAATTATCTCTCTGCTTGCAGTGACAATCTAAAGCAGGGTGGATAAACTTTTTCTGTAAAGGGCTAACAGTAAATATTTTAGACTTTGTGAGTCATAAGGTCACTGTGGCAACTACTGAATTCTGCCTTTGTAGCACCAAAGCAGCCATAGGTGATTCACAAACAAATGTGTGTCTATGTTCCAACAAAACTTTACTTATGGATATTGAAATGTGAATTTCATGTAATTTTCATGTATCCTATGATGTTACTCTTCTTTTGATTTTTTCTAACCGTTTACAAATGTAGCAACCATTCTTAGCTTGTGGAATGTACAAGAATAGGCAGCAGCCTGGATTTGACCCTTGACCCATAGATTTCCCACCCCTGACCTAGGAGATGGTCACTAATGGTTTAGATCTGTGATTCTCAAGTCTAGCTCCTATTCAACCAAAGCAGAGATCTAATCAGCATTGTAGGAGTAATTCTTGTCTTTTCTTCTCTCCTGCTTCTATCAATCTCTTGCCGCCAAACCCTAATTCCACAGGTCTTCCTACAAAACAGAAATCTTTTATAAATTTATGATACTACTGGGGACATCTGGGGACTTGTTTTCCTGTGAGAAAATGATAATGACTCCTGTGACTATTTGGTCTCTGAAACAGTTTAATTTACTTTTTTTCTTTTTTCCCTTTTCCTATCTCCATCCTAGAAATTAACATAAAAATTCCTTCTGGTTAAATTCCCAATACAGTCTCACAGTGAGCATTTTCTGAAGTGAAAATTAGTAGCTTCCTTGCAGTTTTCATCAGGGATGTGAAATTGTGCAGCTCACAGGGGTGGAGAACTCAAACCCCATTTATGAATTAATACATGCTGCTGAGGGTACCTTGCCGTCTGTGGAGTGCCATGGAGTCTTTCCTATGGAACCCTGAGTATGTAAATAGTGTATTTTAATTTCCTTTCTCATTCCACCAGTGAGAGACTACCATTTTCTATTTGCACGAATGAATTAATATGTAACAACTAGTACCTATATAAGATTATATTATTTACACCATCCTTAGGGGTTGGTAGCACTTGGGAAAATTATAAAGTCTCTCTATAGTCCCTCCCCCTTCCCTCCCAATTTTTATCCAGGTGAAATCTACTTACAGAAAGCATTAAGGACACCATCCAATGGGAACGACAGTCAATGGGGATAAGCTTATAGGGGAAAGAGTGGGTTCAAGTCCCATTTATGGCTGTGCAGTGATTAGGTATCTATAAGGCTTCCTTGTTTAAGCATAAGGTGCCACTTTCACATCTCACATCTTCCTTCTTTGACAGCTTCTGCCCCTCTCCAGCTGCTCTAGCCATGTGCTTCCCAAAGCAGATTTGAGTCCTCCATCTCTGGATCTAAGCTATTGAGCTAGAACCCTATTTTGTCTCCACTGAGATGGCTCTTGGTCTTTCAGGTCAGAAAACTCTGACAGTATAGAAAATTTGACTTCTGCAGCAACGCACAAGAGTTATGGGAAAAGGCATTTGTAATTGTTAAAAACACAGGCTTTGGAATCAGATTTGTATTTGAATCCTGGTTTTTCCACTTAGGAGCTATTATAGACTTCAGGCAAAATAATTAACTTCTCTGTGTCTTAGTTTGTCTTATGAAATGGAGGAGAAAACCTACCTCAGAGAGTAGAGGTGAGGATTAAATGAGATAATGAACAGTTAGTAAGTGCTCAATAAAGGGCGGAGGAGAGAATTTAGTGAGTACTCAATAAAAATGCTACCACTTTGAAGAGATTTTTTTCCTTCATTTATACTCCAAACATTTGTTGAACTGCTGTTTGCCTCTGAGAATACAGAAAAATAAAATAGACACATACCATGAAATAGAGAAGCTCAGGTTCAAGTAGGAAAGACAGCCATAGATCAGAAAGTGAGGGTGAGACAGAGGTCTGTCCAGGCAGAGTGGGGCCCCAGAGGTGGGAGCCATCAACTCACCTGGGGACGTCAGAGAAGGCAGGGTTTGAGGTAAGTGTTGAAGGATCAATAGAAGTTTGTTAGGTTGTCAGGGTGGAAGCATGTTCCCATGAGAAGAATAGTGCAAAATTTGGTCTTGCTAGAGTTTAGGGTAGCAGAGGTAGAGAAAGTGGTCACAATGAGGTTGGTGAGGATGCTGGGGACAGATGATAAAGGGCATTGAATGTCGTGCAAAGGAGGCTGGACTCTAACATGCTCGATGGGCCTTTATGATGTGTGGAAAAGCAGAATGCCATTAATGAGCTGACGTCCTTCCAACTCGTAAGTGTGGCTGAGATAGCATTGAGATCCACTGAGAGCTCAGTCACCGTGGATGTGTCCAGCCCTTCACTTACACATGAGGAACCTGAGGCCAGAGATCAAATCACCCAGTGTAGAACCTGATGAAGCAAAAACGGGACTAGGAATAGCTCATTTGAATCCAGTGCTTTAAACTTCTTCCACACCAAGGCCCTCTCACGTAAATCCGGGCTTCTTCGTCTAAGCCCTGCATTCTCGCTACTGGATTCAAATACAAGTTCAGTTCCAGGTGCTAGCATGCTTCACTGAGTAACAGCTTTTTTCCCACCTTCTGAATGTCAGAACTGTCAGTCCTGCCTGCTGGAGGTGGGGACCTCAGCTAGGAGCAAGGATGGGGATTTTCCAAGGAGGAGATCCACCAATTGCAATCTCTGGCAGTTGCAGAAACAAAACTCAAAGCTTTCTTTTCCTGGAACTTGCAATCTAGGGTCTGTTTTACAGTTGGAAACCAAGGCAGCACACTGTAGCTGCTCCCTGCTCTTAATTACCTTACCCTCGGCCCATCACCTAGCCCTCCCTTCCCCAGGGCCTAGCAGGAAGCACACCTGCCTAAACAGGGTGTGTGCGTGCCTGCGTGTGTGTGTTTTCACATCTCAAGTGCCTAGGGACCCCGCGCCCCAGAGCTACAGAGCAGAGGCCTGGGTCTCCTCCCACATCTGGGCCCAGAAAAAGGGCTGGAAGCTGAGCTTCACTTCCAGCTTCCCCAGGCTCAGTTCCAGCAGCGCCTCGGGCTTCTGCAGAGCCTCCGCGCCTGCCTTCCCTCCTGCCTTAGCAACAGGGAGGCTGTGGATACCGCCGGCGGGTGGGGGCCGGGGAGGCTGCGTGCAGCCCGGGCGCCCAGGGGCGGCGGCGGCCCAGCCCCAATGCCCCGCGCACGGGCGACCGCAGTGCGGAGCCACCCCGTGAGCGCGACAGTCGCGGCGTCGGCGTGCACGGGCCCCAAGCACCCACCCTCCGCACCCGTCGCGGGTCCAAAAGGGATCCTGCAAAAATGAGCCATTCTCACCCCGCTGGGTAAGTGACAAACGGAGCTCTTCCACGCCGCGGCAGGTGGCGACGCAGCCAGCGGCCCCTCCGCCCCCCTCCTGCTGCGGAGGGAAGGGGCGAGAGGGGGCGAGAGGGGGCTTGGGGAGAGGAGAAAAATAATACGGATTCTGGGTCGCAGCGAGGATGGCAGAAATCCCAGGCTTCGTATCTCCTCCCTCGCCTTTCACTGATGTTCGCTCGCTTTGAAATGTTCACTCAGGAAGGATTAAAAAATGGATGTGAAAAACGCATACATTAAGCAGGGACGTTAGCTGGAATCAAGAGGATCCTGTGTTGTGGAACGTACGTGTTTTAATGCAATAATAGAGGTCACAGCATATGCATTCGTTTGGAGAATCAGGGCTTAGAGATAAATCCTCACTGCGGCGTCTTGCATACAAGTGAGGTGTGAGTTGATATAATATTGAGGGAGGTTTCATTGTGAGGGGTACCCCTTATTTCAGGATTTTTATCTGCCCGATCTCAAAAGGACCATAGGGGGTATTTTAAAAGTATTGTGGCCAGGGGAGGTGGTGTGACGCAGGAAGGTGAGAAGGAAGAAGCTATGTGCCTGTGTGTTTACACATGAGCTCCCGTTGCTTTGGGCAGGGTGACTCCTCAGAAGACATATTTTGGCAATTATTCAACCTGTTTTAGGAAGTTAACAGTCATTTACTGGCTGTTGAAAAAAGAGAAAAAAAACAAAACAGAACACAACGAACCCTCAACCGGTCTTGGTTCTTTTATTGGAAGACGGAGTATCCAATTTCCTTCTGAATTAAACAGTGTCATGCATATTAGATGGTTTTTTATTATGATACATCTAGTAAGCAGATAATATCCTAGTTGATCTTGCAACTAATTTGAAGATGCTTTCCTTTTTAATTGAATTTATTGCACATTTTCAAGAGCAGCAAATTAGCAGAGGACAACATATTTAAGATCATTTGGAGTTTGTGATGTCTGAAATACCACAGTAGTCGTTGTGCTTTGGATTTACAGTCAAACTTAAAGATTTTACTTTTTAATGAATTCTCTGAGCGTTAGACATAAACTAAAATGTTTGAAAAACCTAAAGGCATATAAGGTGCCATACTGGAAGTCAGTTTCAGAACTTTCTGGAAAGTGATGTAGCTGTTCTAAACAAGCTTCTTATTTATCTCAGAGTTTAGTTTAGGTACTTGAACGCTTTGATGCTGAACTCCTGTGCAGTTTTAGTTGCTGTGGGTCAGTGGGATGTAAATGGCACTATTTTTCTGCAGCTGCTCTTTGCAGTGTGTCCACATTCAGGAAAATGAATGTATCAGTTAGGGTTGTCTTCCTATGTTTTTCAGGTTTTTGGCTAAGTTAGAATCTGATTAGACCATTTAATCATCTATTTTCAAATGTGGAAAAAACCTGTAGCTGCTTATTAAATTGTGCATGATTAAGATTTCAGAAACTAAAGTGAAATTTTTCTGAAACTCCATTAGTTCCAAGCACATGGAAAAAAAAGGAAAATGTGTGATCTCGGGAAAGAGTGTGCTTCATGGTACTCTGCAAGAAAGACAGTAAGATGCAATAATAATCTTGCACTAAAATTGTAGGCACCATATCTCATTCATCTTTGTGCCCCCTTTGCTTATTTCTGTATAAAGAAATGCTCAACAGATGTCTATGGAATGAATGATATCATCTGACAGTGTGTCCAGTCTAGAGGTGGACGCATTCACAAAAGAAAACCATATTAGGGCTAAACATTTATCAAGTGTTTACCATGTGCCAGGCTCTAGTCTATTGTGTAACAAGAAATACCTCACTAATCTTCCCACTCACTCCGCGAGGCAGATTCTAGTCACCATTATTTTCACAGATAAGGAAACAGAGGACTGAGAAATTTCCAAGGATTTCACGGTAGGAGGGGTCAGAGTTGGAATAAAACGCCAAGGAGTCCAGTTGCAGAGCCTGTGTGATTAACCATTACACTAGCTGCCTCTCATGGTCAACAGCTGAGATGTAGGGGAGCCCTAAATATATGGAAATTCTTACCCAGATCAGACCAACCTCTGACAGGTGATAGCTGTACATAGCTATCTAGTATTTTGATGTATAATTAGAAAATAATTTTGTGATGGTGTCTACAGGTATATATTTTTTGTTTTCAGTTCATCAAAAATAAATGAAAACAATAAGTATAACAACTTTTAATGCCGTAAAAGTCACCCAAGAACAAAGTTATTCAAATTGCTGAAGTTTTCCCTCAATATAAGTAGTCATTATTTTTCTTGCCTGCTACTATTTGGAAATAATAAAAGTTTCAGTAGCAAATAAAAGGTTTTCATTAAAGCCGAGAAGACTTTTCCATCATTACTGAAGCAGTTTGTATTTATTACATTTTAAGAATAAAGTGGCAATAAAGTGCAATTACAACAAAACAGAAATTTTAAATTTCTAAAATTCCACCAATCAATAAGGGACGCCCTGATGCTTTCTTTTGGTGCTTCCTTTGAGTTCCACTGCTTCCTTAATTACAGCAGGAAACACTTGACATACAAATTGCAAAGGCCCTGTGCTGACTTCGTTCCAATAGTTTGGAGTAAATAAAAATGGTCTTAAAAATTCTGCCAAAGATTATAATACAGACTTTGATTCTGAGCTGCATTGTAATTTGGAGGAAGTCAACTATAAAATACTGTTTCTGGCACTGCCATCTCTAATGAAACTGTTTTAGAGTGGAAAATTTCAATTGATAGTCCCTCTAGTTTGTTCTATCTCATCCTGAGTTGCTATTTGTTTGTGTGGGTGTTTGTGGGTTGTGCACTAGTCCTAGAGGTGGAATGGGGATTTTTATACCTCTCAGTCATGCATGAGGATAAAATGATATGGTTCTTCTGACTCCTTCAAAGGATCCTCACTGAATCCATGTGCACTGCGCTCCCTGTGTGAAAGATATGCTTGGCTCTGAGTAGAGATAGTCACACTCATCTGTAAATTTGCTTTGAGGAACTGGAAGAATGGGAAGCATTATAGTTTTCAACAAAATAAAAATGCAGAAGATGCTATATGTTTGGAAAGATTGTTCCAAGGTTTAGAAGCTTTTTTTTTTTGGTTTAGACTTTTTAATTTATATCTTTTTAATGTAAAGAAGTGTTTCTGTAGTAACAGAGTATACTGAAGTGTGGTATAGAAAGAATGAACACATCCTTAGTACTCCCTGATCACTCAGTCCTATTTCATCAAAGGCAGAGTACAAAGTGCTATAGGTAAAATTGTCAATTTTTAGATAGTGGATGTGTATATATAAAAGTGACAAAGACTATAAACCCACTATGTCATTTACATATGGAGTGTCCATTGCACTTTGTCTCTGTCTTTTTTTTAATCCAACATGGTATTATTATTTTTAAAAAATTGAGATATAATTAACATATTAGTTGCAGGTGTACAATGTAATGATTTGATATTTGTATATATTGCAAAATGATCACCACAAATACCAAATGATCTCACTTATATGTGGAATCTAAAACAACAACAGCAATAACAGCAACAAAATGAACTCATAGATATAGAGAACAGATTGATGGTGGCTATGGGTAGGGGGTGGGGGGTAGAAAAATGGGTGAAGGTGTTTAAAAGGTACAGACTTCCAGTTATAAAGTAAATAAGTCTTATGGATGTAATGTACATCATGGTGACAATAGTTAATAATACTATATTTTAAATTTGAAAGTGGATAAGGGAATAGATCTTAAAAGTTCTCATCACACACACACAATTTGTAACTATGTATGGTGTTGGATGTTAATGAGACTTATTATGGTATCTCTGCCTTCCTAGCAAACAGTGTAGTACTTTGTATGACTGTAGTAGGGGTCTCGTCTCTTTGTTGCTCACCACTCCTACCACCAAAATTATCTGTGATGCAGAATTTCAGATTTGAAGTAATTAAACATTTCAATTCAAATTGGGTAGTTTCTATTTACCCTCCTATTAAATATTAACAACTTGACTTCAAGGAGTAAATTGTCTCTGATTAAACGAGGTGAATTGAACATGCTGATTTGTCTTGATTTCCTCTCTGATAATTTTGTTATAGAGTCTGTTCTTTCTTTTTTATAGGAGGGATGTCTTCTCTTATCCCTTGGCTTGACAAACCTTTCACATAACTAGATGGGAATGGAAAGGGATTTGTTGTTTGTTATACAACATCGCTCAATTCTTTGAATTTTTCAGAGTTATATGCCAAAAATCACATAGTGATCTGTCACCAAAATTTTTTTTTTCACTGATTTTTCAAATTACAGCTCAATCAGGTCCTCCTTTAGTTGTGTTGGAAGCAAAGGCTTGGAAACTACTTGCAATCATATTTATTGACAAGTCAAGAAAACCATTTATTGTATCAACATCTACATAATACTTCAAATTGTCCCTTTGTCTCAGATGTTTTTCTAAGTTAAGTACACCCTAAGAAGACACCATATGGTGAGAGGTGTGCCTTTCTTTTGTGAAAGTAGAAAGATGATTATAAAACGGAAAGGAGGGAGGTGGATCAACATGGCTTGGAGGTGCATTTTTAGGCAGACCAGTTTTAGGAGAGTACAGAGGAAACCTGAGCGTCTAGAAATTGATTCCCTTCAAACAATCCTTGCCTGGGTTCCCCTAGGAAAGTCTCTGGGTATCCCAGGGGAGTACATATCCCAGTTTATAAACTTCTGGTTTAGCACACAGGGTGCTGTCAAATGCAGGATGCTGCAGCAGTCCATACTTCCTTTCTCCCAGTCTACTGAAGAAAGGAATCTTTAGCTGTAAGAAGTAGAGACTTCCCCAACTTATCTTGATTATTAATAGCTATGAAAAGTTTTTCAGGGAGACAAGAAAATAAAACATTTCTGACTCAATTTTCAAATCTAAAGTCAACCTCAAATAGTCTTGACCTGGGGTGTTTATCTATTTTCAAGACATTTAGTTTCCAGAAATATCATTTTCAATGAAAACTTCAGATTCTGGAATATAGTACTTAAAAAATCTTTGAAACTTTAGTTGCTAATTTTGGTACAGACCAAGAGAAGTAGGATGCAGACTGAATTTCCCTCCAATGGCTTACTCAGTTCCCCACACAAATAGTTGAAAATATTGTATGCTTTGGAATGATTCCATAAATGTCCATCAGTTTAAAATAAATTGTCAAATTAGGCGGGGGTAAAATTTGTGAAAAAGAAAAAAAAGTAGGATTCCATATCCATACTGGTTTGCAAGTGTCTTTCATCAACTTTCTCTAAACTTGAAATCCCAAATCATCTATTATGAATATGATTTATGTTTTTAAAAAGGATGAGGAAAGAGGAGAATCAGTTGAGTCATTCAGAGTGAAACCCTTGGCACTACGGAAAAGGACATACATTTATGCTTTCAATTAAAATAAACGATTTAAGGTAAATGTATTTATCTATACTTATCTCATTAATTTAATTTTTTGTTTAAGTGATCAGTTATTGGTCCTGATGTTACAGACCAGGATTCTTGGTCTCCTGAATCAATAGAAATTGGTCAGAGGCCAGACAAGAAATTCAGGCAAGGCTTTACTGGGGCCCCTGCTGCAGGAGGCGGGCGTGAGAACAAACTACAGATTCCCATGCTCGCTCGCTCCCTGAGGCGGGGCTGGCGAGCTTGTTCCTTATAAGGGGTGAGGGTAGGGGTGTGTCCAGAGGTCAGGCCAGAGGGGTGGCTTAGGTGTTTTGCCCACCCCTTAGGTGGTGTTGTGTGCAGGGGGTGTGTGCAGTACCCTGCTTTTGCTCCGGGCTCTTCAAAAGTGGCAGCTGGGACTTTTGGTCTCTTTGTATCTTTTGTCCAGAATCTGCCCCAACTGCGCATGCATGCCGTTATTTTTCGTCCCATTTAGTTTCTTTGTATTTTGTTGCTAGAGGAAAGGTGTGTCCAGGTGCAAGCATTGCAGCACTGCAGCAAAGGGCCCCAGGTGCCAGCCTGTCTCAGTCCCCCCTGAGAGACTCTACACCCTTATTCTTAAGCAGTAAGGGGCCGAAGCTGTCTTTTTCTGAAACTTCTTCCTGCTGGACAGGGGCCGCAGACCCTAGCCTACCCTAGAGGTGTAGAAGTCCCTTGTTGACTGTTCCAAGGACCTGTAGGGACCTGGGCCACCCTCTGCTGGAATGGGTTGAATCCCTTGAGCCATCATGAGCCTTACTTCAAACTGTTGGAGCCTAGAAGACACAAACTCAATCAAAAGGTTAAATAAACAAGGGCTAGAAAGGGGAAGAACAACAATAGCCATTAAAGGGCCTAAAAGGGAAGGAACCATGTTAACTTTGGGAGGGTTTTTATTTTTTAACTGTTGACCAGACAGTGGAGGCGATATTGCCCCTGTCAAAATTGTGAAACCACTCTGCCTGGGTGTATATTTCCTTCATATTAATTTTTACCTGTTCCGTCGCATTGTTCCAAGCGCAGCAGGAAGTATTAGTTATCGCACAAACTCTACCTTGTTCTACCAGAGGTAATCAGGGGCCAGACAATTGTCAAGAGCCACGTCAGCCAAGGAAACGAGAGAGGTTCCAAGTCCCGTTAAGGTTTCAAATAGGAGCCAGCTCCCTACATCCATCGTTTTACTTACCTGTTGGTGGTGTCTGGCTTTTGAATAGGTATCTCAGCTCTTCCACTGGTGTATTCATCTGTTTTGACCTGTGGGGTTTCTGGAGGTAAAAGCTTTAGTCTGGACAAACGTACCCAACTAGATACCCCTTGCGGTTTGACAGCAGCGGGGGTGGTTAAAGTTACTTTATAGGGACCCTTCCATTTCGGCATTCGTTGGTCTTCGGGGGACCCCTCTTACCAGGTTTTAAGAAGAGCTTGGTCCTTGGGGTTTATTTGTAAAGGAACTGCTCCTTCCTCTGTATTTTTAGTGGGAGCTGTCAGTGCCTTGTTGGCATAGTCCTGGATTGCCTTCTGAACTTGTCCTACATTAATAATATATCTCAGGGCCACGTTCACTTCCTCATCCAGTAGAATGTTAGTAGTATGAAAAGCCCCCCCCCCCCACAGGTCGTTTCAAATGGGCTAAGCCTCAGACCACTCCTGGGGGCTACACAGACCCTGAGGAGTACAATAGGAAGAAGTTGGTCCAGGGCTCATCAGTGTCTTGGCAGAACTTTGCTAGGTTTTCTTTAAAGTATGGTTCATTTTCTCTACCATGCCTGAAGACTGGGGGTGCCAAGAGGTGTGTAGCTTGTAGTCTATCCCTAGGGCCATTGTGAACCCCTGTGTGATTTTGACTGTAATAGAGGGCCTGTTATCACTCTGGAGGGACTTTGGAAGTCCAAACCAAGGATTTATTTCTTTTAAAAGGGACTAACAGACTTCCATAGCCTTTTCAGATTGGGTGGGGAAGGCTTCAACCCATCCTGTGAAAGTATCAACAGACACCAGAAGTTATTTATATTCTGATCATGGGGGCATTTGGGTGAAATCTAACTGCCAGTCTTCCGCCGATATGTCCCTCGGCACTGAATTGGCCTGAGTAATGAAGTGGGGTTTGGATGTGTCTGTGGGTTATTATGGGCACATAAATCACAGGTAAGCGTTACTTGTTTTTCTGTTCTTTTAAGCCCCTTCCCTGAAAAAGCCTTTTGCATCAAGTCCCATAGTGCATCCCTCCCATAGTGGGTGGCATCATGTAAGCTCTTAGTGAGTTTCCATTGTTGGGCCTCAGGGATTAGAACCTTATTCTCCTTTTTATACCAGCCTGTGCTTCCCTTCTCATAGCCCCATTTCTCAGCATTTTCTTGTTCCTGTGGGGAATACTGGGGAAGGCTAGGGAGCTCAGGGGGGCCAATCACTAGAGCCATAACTTGTTCAGGTTCCTGCAGTTGAGCTGCCTGTTTTGCAATTTGATCAGCTTTGCTGTTCCCATGGCTCACAAAAGATCCATCCCTCTGATGGCCCCTACAGTGGGTTACTGCTACCTGGGTTGGGAGTTGCACTGCTTCTAAAAAAGCCAGAATCAAATCTTTATGTTTTATGGGGGAATTTCTAGCGGTTAACATTCCTCTTTCTTTCCAAATGGCAGCATGGGTGTGTAGCACGTGGAACCCATATTTAGAGTCAGTGAAAATAGTTAATTTCTTATCCTTCCCTAATTGCAAAACTCTCATTAATGCACTTAGTTCAGCCTTCTGGGCTGATGGCTGGGGTGGCAGGGCCTTGGCTTCTGTGATTTCATCTAGACTATCTATGGCCTACCTCGCCTTTCGTGTTCCCATTTCTACAAAACTGCTCCCATCAGTAAACCTTTCAACCTCGGGGCTGTCAGGAGGCTCATCTAGAAGATCAGACCTGCTGGAGTGAGTTTGTTCTCTGGTCTCTATACACTGATGCAATAAGTCTCCACCCTTGGCCACTGGAAGCAGAATTGCTGGGTTCAGCATTTGGCACACCTTTAAGGTAATGTCAGGGGTGTCCATTAGGAGGGCCCGATATCTTGTTAACCTTCCCCCCATCAACCAGTGATGTCCTTTGACCTCCAGCACAGATTGTACCTGATGAGGGGTTAACAAATCTAAGTGTTGTCCCAGGTGAGCTTGGAAGCCTCATTAACCAACAGGACTGTGGCTGCCACTGCCCGCAGGCAGCTTGGCCATCCCAGGGCTACTGAGTCCAGTTGTTTTGAAAAGTAAGCCACTGGTCTCTGATCCGGTCCCAGCTTTGGGGTCAGGACTCCTAGAGCTATTCCTGCCCTCTCGTGAAATTACAGGGTAAAGGGCTTGTCCAAATTTGGAAACCCCAGTGCTGGTATTCTACTCAACTCAGTCTTTAGAGTCTAAAAGCCCCACTGGTGGTCCCTATTCCATCGAAGGGGTTCCCTTTCTTCTCCCTTTAGAGCCTCATATAGGGGTTTTGCTATTAGGCCATGATTTAGTATCCAGGTATGACAGAACCCAGCCATCCTGAGAAAGCCTCAGAGTTGCCTCTGTCACCCAGCTCAGAAAGACTACCGGGTTTTCATCTTTCTCCTGTGTAACCTCTCAGACCTTATCATAAGTTACAGGCTTCACCATACACCTTCTCATTTCTTCTGATAGACAAGTGATATAATGTCTCATCCTAGCCTGGCCTACACAATCTTCGTAGTGCCTGTGTGGGTCATGTTCTGGGATTGCATCCCCACCCACCTGATAAATTTGGTGGTATGGATTGGTGGCCAGTAGGCCATCTGCATGTTCCCTGGCCTTTCTCAATATACACTCCTTTTCATCTGGGGTGCAACAGTGGGCCAGAATAACCATGATGTATTTGGGAAGTCTGTCAAAATTTTTAAAAGTTTTAAAACGCCCGGTTAGATAGGATCATAGGTTGCTGTGAAACAATACTTATTCCTTGAGCTAAGGTGAGGAAAAAAAATCAAAATTAAATATAGATCACTTCAAGGCATAGGAACTCACACAATCTGTTATTAAAAGCAGCATTCCAGGAAAACTTTGTTCTCTTATGAGAGAAACCAAATCCAGTCTTCTATCAACCTACTCTTAATAAAATTCATTTTCCTAATTAAATTTAATCCAGCCTTAGAAAGTCCTGACCACCTACGAAAATCTTTAACCAATGTTCCTTTTTCTCAAAACTTCTGCAACTTCATGTAGCCATAATATATCCCGTATTCTTTTCCCATTCAGAAATAGCCAGCTCTAGGAAAAAAATCACCCTTTTTCCTTTAACAAAATATATTTCCACTCCTCATACCTTCTTTTCTGAAAACACACATCCTACTTTCCTTAAGCAGCCATGAACTGTCTTTTACATTAGCATTCCGTAAATTGGTAGAAAAACATCTCAAGGCGGCACCAAACAGCTTAATTTCTGTCTCAAAAGAAGATAAAAGTAAGTAAATTTAGACCTATTTAGCAATTAATGTTCCAATATTTTCTCTTATTTGAAATGGCCTGAATATTCAATGAATTCTTATAATTTAACTTAATTTAGTTTCAAATTACCAAAATTTGGAGAGACTGTTTTAGATGGACATTTCCAAAACATAATTATTCCTATAGAGTTTACCAAAAAGTTCTTATCCCAGTTACATTTACTTAAAAATTTAATCATATCAGTTTATTTTCCTGGTTGACAGATTTTATAACAGAAACAATATGCCCTTATTGACTTCCAATAACCTTAGGTACAATGAAAGTATTATACTTAATGTTGATGGCTGTAAAGGCAGGTCTGTATTAACTAAACCCACAAGCTAAAGCCAGACAAACCAATTTCTACAGAACCAGAGATCTCACAGTTTTCCCACTTGAATTTAAAATAGCCCCTTTTTTCCCTTCAGGGTGGGGGACTATAGATGAATCAGGTAGTTCTTGGGAGCCCAGGCAGAATAGTTACATTGCAAAGGGAGAGGAGAGAGATGCAAGCCCCTCCCCTTTCCTTTTTGTTCTTTAAAATCCCGCTAAGTAACCCCAGGCTGGTGTCTCAGGTAATGTGGGCTGTGTTTGTATTTCAAAGCTTGCGTGCTCCACTGTGCCCACAATGTCAGCTGACACTTGCGGGAGCAGTTGGACAGACAAGACTACATAAAACAAAGATACCAATGACAAAACTTAAAGACACAAACAAGACGTTTTTAGGATGAAGGGGATGGGAGTGCAGGTATGAGGACCAAGGGAGAGGTAAAGGAGGAGAGGTGATCAAACCTGGAAGCCAGCGAGCTGTACTTCGTCTGTGGGACTGCAACCCTCAGGTGGGACTCTCACCCACACGTACACCAGTTTATAGAAATCTCCCGCCTCAGGCCATTCCCAGCAGGACTTCTCTTGGTGGCAGGAAAATAAAGGTGAGAATATTGGGATGATCAGACTTCCAGCCTCTACAAGACATGAGGTTTGAACCTCTATCACTCCCATAAATCTCTGGTCAGGGAGAGCCCGCTGGACCACGGTCTGCACGGTGTGAGGCGAGCCTCTCCCACCTCTGTTTGTTGCCTGTCAAGGTGAGCCATTGCGGATGAAGGGAGCATGGTCTCACAAGCTGAGAGGAGTGATGCTTTTGCTGTCTGATGTCCACTCTCTCAGAAGGATAGGACAGAAGTAAGAGAGAGGGGAGGACAGAGAGAGAAATAGAGAGATTTCAGGAAAGGGAAAGGGACAAAGGGGAAAGGAAAAGTGGTGAGAGAAAAAGGACAAAGGGGAGGGGAAAGCATTGCCTGAATGAGGGTACTGAGGCCTCCAGGGGCCAGGAAGGCAGACTTACCAAATGTGGTGACGCTGAAACAAGAGGTTCAGGTGGCCACTTGTCACCCACAGGGAAGCTGCATTTGGTGGTCCCAGAGGTGCCCAGATCCTCTTCTGGGAAGGGAACAATAGTCCCTTCATGGTTGCCACAAAGTATTAGGTTGGCTGAAAAATTTGTTTGGGTTTTTCCCATAAGATGTTACGGAAAAACATGAACGAATATTTTAGCCAACCCAATATGTTACCGACCAGGGTTCTTGGACTCCTTAATCAATAGAAATTGGTCAGAGGCCAGACAAGAAATTCAGGCAAGGCTTTATTGGGGCCCCTGCTGCAGGAGGCGGGCGTGAGAACAAACTACAGATTCCCATGCTTGCTCGCTCCCTGAGGGGGCACTGGCGAGCTTGTTCCTTATATGGGGTGAGGGTAGGGGTGTGTCCATAGGTCAGGCCAGAGGGGTGGCTTAGGTGTTTAGCCCACCCTTTAGGTGGTGTTGTGTGCAGGGGTTGTGTGCAGTACCCTGCTTTTGCTCCAGGCTCTTCAAAAGTAGCAGTTGGGTTTTTGGGTCTCTTTGTATCTTTTGTCCAGAATTTGCCCCAACTGAACATGCATGCAACTATTTTTAGTCCCATATAGTTTCTTTGTATTTTGTTGCTTAAGGAGAGGTGTGTCCAGGTGCAAGCATTGCAGCACTGCAGCAAAGGGTCTCAGGTCTCAGCCTGTCTCACTGACCACATTGAACAAGACTTGGTTAGTGTCTTCGAAAGCAAATTATTTGAGTGTATGGACACTGCACTTTGATTTTTCCCTTAGTTCCTTGCTTTCACCTAGCTCCATTGTTCTCAAACTTAAGCATACAAAGAATTACTGAATAGTGTGGTATACCCAAAACCATGACTATAGTACTTTATTAATTAAATTTTTAAGGGTAATTTTTTACCATATAGTGCATTTGTATCTTGTGCTGACTAAAAAAGTCAACCCAAATGTAAGATCCAAATCGTTGCTTTTATAGTGAGCCACAAGAAACATACTTTAAAAGTGAAGACCATTTCAAAGTGTAGATGTATGGATCTGGATTTTTTAATAGTTACTCATTGTCTGGCAGGTCTCCTCTCACTCATTCTTCTTATCTCCTGTCCCTTTTGTATGGTTAACTCTTTTTTTTTGGTCTATGGGCAGATTACCGTGAGGTGCAGTTTTTTCTTCTGCCCCGTGCTCTGGGTACTCTCTTTATAGAGTTTCATTATCCTCTTCTCATCCATCCCAGCTACCTGAATGGATGTGGTAGGATCCAGAAGGTATCTGTTCCCTCTTTGGATAGATCATCAGTGATCATTTTATGGTTGTCAGCACATAATTCAGAATCAAAGTGCAGCAGCTTGCGTTTCTGTGTACCCAGGAAATATATTCTTTGTTACTTTTGTCTAAATCCATGTTACATACTTAAATTGATCACCTTTCTTTTTATACCTGTGTTTTGGACTGAATTGTGTCTCTTCCCTCCCCTGCAAATTCATATGTTGAAGTTCTAACACCCAGAAGCTCAGATATGACTATATTTGGAGGTAGGGTCTTTAAAGAGTTAATTAAGGTTAAATGAGGTCAGTGGGGTGGGCCCTAATCTAATATGACTGGTGTCCCTATAAGAAGAGGAGATTAGGATACAGACATGTACATACAGAGAGAAGACTATGAGAAGATATAGAGAGAAAATGGCCAACTGTAAGCCTAAGACAAAGGCTGGAGCAAATCCTTCCCTCATGGTCCTCAAAAGAAACCAACCCTGTTGACAACATGAAGTTGGACTTCCAGCCTCTGGAACTGTGAGACAATACATTTCTGTTTAAGCCATCCAGTCTTCAATACTTGTTATGGCAGCCCTAGCACACTAATACAACCTCTTTTCAACTCCTGATGCTTTTTTTTCCCCACTTGGTCCTGCTAAAGCTGAAGATGGTTTTTATGAGAAGTGTAGGGTCACTGAGAATAAACGATTGAACAATATGAGGGTCATAGGGAGTGAGCTTGGAAGCCAGAGGTTCAAAAAGGTAGATAAAAATAAAAGCAAATGGAAAATGTGATTAAAGGACTAGTGAGGAGAAATAATTACGGCAGTAAGTCAATGATCTCTACTGGTAAGTATTAAGCTTTTCTTTTGTTAAGTCTGATTAGTAATCAAATTACTTCCCACCTCTCTGTCTGACACTACTTGGGGTAGAAAACTGAACCTTTTAAGCTGGTGATCCATTTTTCCATGACTGTTATTATTTTCTTATAATAATAATAAATATTTATAAATTAATGAAAATTCTTAGGGCAAAAGATTGAAACAAGGGAAGACACAGCAGGGAACTAAACAGACAATATAAATTGCACACAGTAGTTATGAAACAGCATTAAAAACTAAAAGCATTAAAAACTAAGGATTTTAAATTGAATTGAATCATAATGTTTTATAGTAGCAGTTAATTTGGCATTCTCTATGGATTATATTTCATATTTGTGAATATTATGTGGCTCTCACTTTAAGATTGTCTCTCTTCATAGCTTGCTCCAAGATATTTATAATAATATTGTTTCTGTTGCTTAGATTCAAGTAAAACTAATCTGCTATAAATTAGATTAATAGAAGGGATCTCAAATATCTGGGTACTAGTGACACAAGAGATTTTTAATTTTCCTCCTTGTACTTATCTGTTTTTTGAAAATTTTCTACTTGGAGCAGAAAAATTCAAAGAGGAAAGTAAAAATTGCTTGAAATCCTACCATCCATAAATAATCCTAGTTAGCATTTTGGTCATTTCCTTTCTTCTCCATTTTCCCGTGCATTATTCCTATTTTTAAAGTGATTATTCCTATTTTAACAAAGCGCCACTGTTTTAAAAAGCTGTTTCTAAGACACTACTGTTTTAAAGTTAACCAACAAGTACCATGTGGGCCCTTCCCTCATAGCATTCCAGTTGTCTTCATATTTCCCTTATAAACTACAAACTCTTTGAGGGTGCAGACCACACCCCTCTACATCTTCCATGTATCCCCAGGACTTAGCTCAGTAATTGCTGACATATGTCACCTATTTTAGTGATCATTTATGGTAAGTCCCAAGAGTATGTTTGCTCATCGATTCAATTAATATTTACTGAGTGCCTACTAAATGCTAGTCAGTAAGCTACCATATTCAGCACGTATTCTGTTCCAGAAATTCATTTGAGTTCTGGAAAAGGCCTGAATAGTGAGTTTTTAAAAAAGATTTAAAAGTCACTAACCTTCATTGAATTTTGCCATCCTCGGGCAGCAGGGTGATTAGTAGGTATCAGTCAGGAATATGTTCAACGGCAAGTAACAGAAAACCAAATGAATAGTGGCTTAAAACATAACAACACTTATTTATTTCACAAGTAGTCTGGAGGGAGGCAATTGTATTTTATCGTCATATCAGCATCCTTATCTCTATAATTTTTTGGGTCTTTTCCTCATGGTACCAAGATGACTACCCTAGATCCATGCGCAGTAGCTTTATAAAGCCATCCCAAACAAAAAGGAAAAAGATGGATGCAAAAAATGCCATTTTTTTCAAAATCTGGGAGAAGAACATTTCCAGAACTTTCCAGTAGACTTTCTTTTATACCTTGTTGCCCAGAACTGCATCAATGAACATGCCTAGTTTCAAGAGAGAGAGTGGGAAAGAATAGATTTGACTTTCCTAACTTCTGTGGGCGATAGGCGAGGGAGAAGTGTTTGGGAATGGCTTCTGGTAGCCAGTGAGCAGTGTCCAGCACAGAGCTTTAGTGATGAGCTGTCTGGCTCTGGATGTGGATAGTCTGAGTTCAGATTGGCTACATAGCGGCTGTGTGACCCTACATAAATTCTGTATCATCTCTCTGATTCTTGCTTTTTTCATCCTGGTGGAACATATGTCTGCTTTGTAGGTTGTTGTGAGGATTGAATGAAATACTTTAAAGCATTTAGTACAAGGCCTGGCACATAGTAAGTGTTAATGTGCTAACTTAGTGCCTGGTAGCTTAGATGCAACATACATGAGTATGCCCAGCTTTCTGTAGGAGAACTGCCATACCCAAGTCCTGAGCTAGATGTAGAGTTGGATTAATTGGACAAGGCATCCTAGAGAGATTAAATTTTGGGGGGTGAGTTTTGAAAGAGGGGAGAAACATCTGGACACATTTAAGGAAAGTACAAAGTACTCTCTAGTATTATAAAAACATAGTATTATAATTACAATCATCACTGCCAGGGCAATAGTAGCCAGTTGTGACTTTGAATAAGTGAGAGGAGACAATAACGTTGCTTGTTTATTTAGCTGACAAGCTCTTGGGAGCAGGCAAGGCATGTTTTTTGCTATAAAACCAAGCAAAAACTGGCCTGGCCTGAGAAGTCGATACCTCAAATTTGGTTTTGTCTTTAACTTCCTCTTACTTTCTCTTGCTCATTTTTTGGAACCTCAGATACAATACCAAGTGCGCACACAAGGATTTTCTTTTTTAACTGAAAGATCTTTGCCTTCAATTCTAAGTCAGAAATTAATTTCAGATTTATTTCTGTTCATCTCCTAAACCTTTTCAAAAGTGAGTTTGAGTATTTCTTCTCCTTGAAATTGGAATCTCTGTCTTGAACTGCCAGAAAATGACTCTTTCACCACAATTCACAGGCATTTACATAAGGTTATAACTGTTAAATTCTTTCTTACAAAGCCTCCTTTCCCCTCAGTCAAACTTGAGACGGAGAGCTTTGACCTTGGCTGGAATCTTCCAGAATTGGATGTACGCTTAGGGAGTGGGTGAGGCTGATCTCAGGCTACAGTCTGTGGAGAGGGGTTTGAGGTTCCAGTCCTTAGTGAGGTTGTTGACTCAGGGGAGGGAAAAAGTCTGAAGTTTCAGGGCCGAATGCAAGAGCATGGAGCAGGAAGCAGATCCCAAAGTCCTATGACAGGAACCAGGGGGCTCAAGAAGGAAGCTGGGAGATGGGACCCAAGGAAATTAGGAAAGTGTAGTGGACAGTGTGGGCAGAAGGCTAGAGCATTGCAAAGGAGATACGAGCAAGGGATTGAAGTATCTGCAGAGTTGGAACTGTCTGAAAATTGTCCTTATTTTTTTTTTTTTGTTCTTCTAAGTGAAAAGGACTGATATTCCAAAAGGAAACTCAATGTTTCATTTAAAAAATATGAGATAAGCATGCTACAGTAGAGAGAGGAATACTTTTGGAGTCAGAAAGACATAGGTTTGAATCTCAGTTATGCCTTATGTGAACTCAAGAAGTGAATTTCTTTGTGTCTCACTTTCCTCATTCAAAAATGGGGCAGATAAATACCTCCTTTGCAGGACTGTTGGCACATATTTGAGACTCCGTGAATGGCAGCTGATGGGTATTTACTTTGATCTTTGCACAAAGCATATGCTGCTTAAGTCTTTTTTTGTCTGTTTTTCTTTCTCTAGTTTTATTTTTCCAGCCTGTTGAGATATAATTGACAAATAACACCATGTAAGTTTAAGATGTACAATAGTGATGATTTTAGATATGTATATATTATGAAGTGATTACTATAATAAGATTAGTTAACACATCCTTAAGATTTAATTCTCAAAGTACATCAACCAAAAATACATAAATATACAGCTCAAAATAAGCAGAGATAGCCTAAACTAATTGGAAGGGAAAACAAGGAATGTATTTCCAGACCATAAATCACTTTCTTATTCAATTAAACTAATTTATTTTAAATAGTAACCTGTTCTTAAATTCATGAATTTTTACAGTAAAAATGAGCACTGATCCACCTATTCATAACCCCGTAAATGAGGCTTCCCCTTTAAAGAAACCATGATCTGGGCAACTGAGAATTTTTATAAAAATGGAAACTCTAACCCAGAGCATTTTTACTTCTCCAGAATACTTACTTTTCTTATCTAATTCAAGGATTCAGGACAAACTCAGGAAACTGCATCATTACTTTGACATTGACAAATGCTAGAAGGACTGGTGAGATATTATGAGTACTTTTTTTAATGATTGATCATTTAAAATTTAGTCAACCTCTTTAACCTTTGACCAGATGTCCTTACTGTTTTAAACCTTACTACTGCACATAAGAATTATATTTTAGAGGAATGAAAAGATTTTTAAAGGGGTTGATTACATTACCCTTTCCCACCCAACATGTGTGGTAGCTTTATTGGCGTTGCCCTCATTAGTGGCTGTTTGTTTTTGTTTTATTTTAAATGGGCTCTTTGCACCTATCCAAGATTATATTCCAAGGTCAAGTATCAATAGTGATCAGATTTCTAAGCCAAGACAACCCACTAAAGCCTATTTGACATATGATATGTAACTGATTTAATTGAAGATTTAATAATACTACAGAACTCAACTCTCTTTGGTTGTGCTAATTCTATGGTAAATAATTAACAAGTTTCAACTTGAGTACTGGGAATTTGTGCTCTGTCTCTCTGGGACATTTTGTATATGATCTTCCCCCTTCTTAGCATGAGTCTGGATAGCACCTCTGCCCCTGTCATCACCCATTTACATTTTACTCCCTCCCTCAACACTTGACTTGTCATTCAAGACCCAGTTAAGATTTCAGTTCTTCTGGGATACCCATCCTGTGTGGGCATAGTTCACTTGTTTGTGAAATGGGATTAAAAATCGGATGCATAGAGTGTTTTGAAGATTAAATGAGTTCATGCATGCTGGGCGTGATAAACCGTTATGATTGTAGCACATCAGACTATCCTGCCGTTACAGGCATACCTCATTTTATTGTGCTTCACTTTATCGAGCTTCAAGGATATTGTGTTTTTTTTACAGATTGAAGGTTTGTGGCAACCCTCCATGGAGCAGTTTATTGGCACCATTTTTTCCACCAGCATTTGTTCACTTCATGTCTCTGTATCACACTTTGGTAACTCTTGCAATATTTCAAACTTTTTCATTATTGTATTTGTTATCATAATCTGTGATCAGTGAACTCTGATGTTACCACTGTAACTGTTTTGGGGCTCCATGAACCAGCCCTGTAAGATGGCAAGCCTAACTGATAAATGTTGTGTGTATTCTGACTGCTCTACTGACCAGATGGTCCCCTATCTCTCTCCCTCTCCTTGGACCTCCCTATTCCCTGAGACACACAATATTGAAATTAGGCCAATTAATAACCCTACAATGACCTCTGAGTGTTCAAGTGAAAGAAGAGTCATACATCTCTCACTTTAAATCAAAAGCTAGAAATGATTAAGCTTAGTGAGAAGGGTAAGTCAAAAGCCCAAGGTGGGCTGAAAGCTAAGCCTCTTGTGCCAAACAGTCAGCCAAGTTGTGAATGCAAAGGACAAGTTCTTGAAGGAAATGAAAATTGCTACTCCAGTGGACACATGTATGATAAGAAAGTGAAACAGGCTTATCACTGATATGGAGAAAGTTTCAGTGATCTGGATAGAAGATCAAGCCAGCCACGACCTTCCCTTAAGCCAAAGCCTAATCCAGAGCAAGGCCCTAAGTCTCTTCAATTTTATGAAAGCTGAGAGAGGTGAGGAAGCTGCAGAGTTTGGTTCACGAGGTTTAAGATGTCATCTTTATAACATACAAGTGCAAGGTGAAGCAACAAGTGCTGTTGTAGAAGCTGCAGCAAGTTAACCAGAAGATCTAGCTAAGATAATTCATGAAGGTGTTGCCCCTTTTTTTTTTCTTGCTTTACCATTGCTTTAATGCACTTTAAAATTTATCTACATTAATTGGGAACAAAGAGATAAAAATAGACATTTCTTTGTTTTTCATAAATACCTACTCTCCATATTTGATAAAAATCTCAAAGCATTATTTTAACTTCCCACAAATATAATACATACAATTTTTTTTTTCTGAAATAATAAGGTCAGCAAATTAAGTATCTTGACACTAATATAACCACATACAACTGCTTTTCTACTGACTTCCAGGAACAAAACCAAACCAGAAAACTTTAGCTACACTAAACAGATTTTCAATGTAGACAAAACAGCCTTACATTGGGAGAAGATGCCATCTAGGACTTTCATAGCTAGAGAGGAGAAGTCAATGTCTGGCTTCAAAGCTTCAAAGGACAGGCTGACTCTCCTGTTAGGAGCTAATGCATCTGGTGACTTTAAGCTGAAGCCAATGCTCATTTACCATTCAGAGAATCCTAGGGCCCTTAAGAATTATGTGAATCTACTCTGCCTCTGTTCTGTTAATGGAACAACAAAGCCTGGATGACAGCACATCTGTTTACAACATGGTTTACTAAATATGTTAAGCCCACTGTTGAGACCTCCTGCTCAGAAAAAAAGATTCCTTTCAAAATACAACTGCTCATTGAGAATGCACCTGGTTACCCAAGAGCTCTGATGGAGATGTATGATGAGATTAATGTTGTTTTCATGCCTGTTAGCACAATATCCTTTCTGCAGCCCATGGATCAAGGAGTAATTTCAATTTTTAAGTCAATTATTTAAGAAATATATTTAAGAAATAAGATTCTTATTATTTGATAGGATTCACTATTCTAGATGTCATTAATAACATTTGTGATTCATGGGAAGAGTCAAAATATTAACATTAACAGAAGTTTGGAAGAAGTTGATTCCAACCCTCATGGGTGACTCTGAGGGGTTCAAGACTTCAGTGGAGGTGTGGTGAAAATAGTAAGAGAACTAGAATTAGAAGTGGGGCCTGAAGATGTGACTGAATTGCTGAACTCTCATGGTAAAATTTTAATGGTTGAGGAGTTGTATCTTATGGATGAGCAAAGAAAGTGGTTTCTTGAGACTGAATCTACTCCTGGTGAAGGTGTTGTGGAGATTGTTGACAGTAAAGGATTTAGAATATTACATAAACTTAATTGATAAAGCAGTGACAAGATTTGAGGGGATTGACTCCAATTCTGAAAGAAGTTCTCTGAGTAAAATGCTATCAAACAGCATTACAGGCTGCAGAGAAATTGTTCATGAAAGAAAGAGTCAATTGATGTAAACTTCATTGTTGTCTTATTTTAAGAAACTGCCACAGCCATCAACCTTCAGCACCCACCACCCTGCAGTCAACATCAACATCAACGTCAACATCAAGGCAAGACCCTCCACTAGCAAAAAGATTACTCACTGAAGGCTCAGATTGTGGTTAGCACATTTTTTTAGCAATAAGGTATTTTTTAATTAAGGTATTACTTTTTTTAAAATAATGCTATTGCACACTTAATAGACTACAATTATGTTGTAAACATAACTTCTTTATGCACCAGGAAAGCAACAAATTCATGAAACTCACTTTATTATGATATTTGCTTTATTGCCATAGTCGCCTTATTGTGATGATCTGGAACCAAACCCACAATATCTCTGAGGTATGCCTGTATTTCCTCTTGGTTTTAAATAATTTGAGGGCAGGGACTTTGTAACCTTACAACAGCCCGGGGCCTGTTACCTAATAAGCACTCTGTATTTGTTGCATAAAATAATTGTATGAAACACCTGCATGTCTGGCAGCTGGCATGCTGACCACCCTCCTCTCAGTTTTATCCTCTGGCCTTTGAAACACAGTGGAATCCTCCATGCTTCATATGGGGGTTCTGGAAGTGTGTGTGTGTGTGTGTGTGTATGTGTGTGTGTGTGTGCATGCAGGAGTATAGGGTAAAGACTGGGACCATGGTGCTTTCTCACCCCTGGGCCTTTGCATATATTCCCTTTTCCTAGAACAGTCAAGTTCCCTCACCCCCTCTTCACATGGCCTGGCATTTATTATGTTTCCTTCTACTGGCTCAGACTTCATTTCATTTCTGGTTTTTTGAATTGTCCCCCTACTCTCAAGTCTTGATGTACCTTCTCTGTGATCGCAAAGCATGGTGTGTTTACCCCTTTCTGAGCACAGGCAAATGTATATATGGTTCATTTAAGGATAAAACTTTGCTAAACACTACAGTAGCGAATGATGCCATGCACTGCACTAGGTGCTTTACTGGCTTTGTCTTATTTAGTCTTTAATAGAAGTTCTATTATTTCCCCCCTTTTACAGATGAAGAAACTGAGGATAATGTGATTAAACAACTTGTTGAAACTTATAGAGTAAAAGTAGCAATAGAAGACTTAAACTATCTCTCTGTTTCCAGAGGGTGGGGTGAGTGGACAACCCACTGGTAACATGGTCTCAAAAATGATTAGAAACAGCAGGACATTTTTAAAAGAACAAGCCCTTGTGAAACTAACTTAAACTTTGGTGGACATAGCAACAGAAGTGTGATAGAAATTCTTCAGTACACTTTTAGTTTTTCCCCTCATGTGATATATCAAAAGTACATTTAGAAAACACAGCACTTCTTTGCCAAGTGCACAGCTGCTTGTGGACCTGCCCATAGGTGTTTGTTGATTATTCCCTGACAGGTCAGCCCCATACCTAGAGCTGTCTACCATGATTATCACTGACCCAGCAGAAGGGCTGAATATTAAATACGAGCATAAAACTAGCCTTGGAAAATATGGGCATCCAGAAGCACATAGAATCAAAGTTCAATATTCTTTTAGTGAATTTGAATTTTGTTTACAAGTAATTCGAATGAGAGTTACCATAGAAATTGTCAGATTAGATTATGAGAAGGAAAAAAAGAGGCCTCCCAAAGGTAATCAGCTATGACATCAAGGAGTGGCAGTATTGGTACTACTTGGTGATATTTTGCCTAAGCACTATTTACACTATTTACAATAGCCAGGACATGGAAGCCACCTAAGTGTCCATCGACAGATGAATGGATAAAGAAGATGTGGCACGTATACACAATGGAATACTACTCAGGCATAAAAAGGAATGAAATTGAGTTATTTGTAGTGAGGTGGATGGACCTAGAGTCTGTCATACAGGGTGAAGTAAGTCAGAAAGAGAAAAACAAATACCATATGCTAACACATATATATGGAATCTAAAAAACAAAAAAAAATTGGTTCTGAAGAACCTAGGGGCAGGACAGGAATAAAGACGCAAACATAGAGAATGGACTTGAGGACACAGGGAGGGGGGAAGGGTAAGCTGGGACGAAGTGAGAAAGTGGCATTGACATATATACACTACCAAACGTAAAATAGATAGCTAGTGGGAAGCAGCCGCATAGCATAGGAAGATCAGCTTGGTGCTTTGTGACCACCTAGAGGGGTGGGATAGGGAGGGTGAGAGGGAGACACAAGAGGGAGTGGATATGGGGATATATGTATACGTATAGCTGATTCATTTTGTTATACAGCAGAAACTAACACACCTTGTAAAGCAATTATAATCCAATAAAGATGTTAAAAAAAAATCTGGTCATACCATTTCCCTGCTTAAAACCCTTCAGTACTGTCACAAAACCATCCAGTCCCAGGAGCATGGGGCACACCGTCTTACAGGCCCTTCCTTTGATTTTTAAACAATTTTCCTTTACTGAGCCAAAATATCCTCCCAGAATTTTCA
This sequence comes from Lagenorhynchus albirostris, assembly GCF_949774975.1. Lineage (NCBI taxonomy): Eukaryota > Metazoa > Chordata > Mammalia > Artiodactyla > Delphinidae > Lagenorhynchus > Lagenorhynchus albirostris. Next base: position 121,554,175 of record NC_083096.1, read on the forward strand.
GTCATCATCTGTGATGGTCCTACCTTCTTAGCATCCTTTAAAGGCTGATTGTTCACTTATCTGACACCCTACATGCCTTTCGTTCCCCGGGCTGAGCTCCACTGGACAGTTGTGCCTCATAGAACATAGTTCAGTTTAGTGATTAAAGCAGAGCGGTCCCTCATTTGAATCCTGAATCTGCCTTTAACTAGTTGTGAGCTAGTTATCTAACTACTCTACATCTCAGTTTACTCATCTGTGAAGAGGGAGGATAACAGTACTTTGCAGGGTGGTTTTGAGAGTTAAAATACATAGTGCATGTTATAGAGAGAGTTTACGGTACACTACAAAAAAGAGAAATGATCAATAAATGCTAGTGATAAAAATGATTTGTTTCTGGAACTTTCCTGCTGGTCACCTTTCCTCCAAACAGCCTCATTCTCTCCCTTAATTTGGATATTATGTTTCTATTAATGAATATTTTTTAAGTGGCCACAATTTTTTTTGTTGTTGCTATTCAAAGATATAAAATTCTTAAGTCTCCAGAGAAGAGCTTGGAGGCTCAAATCAGTTCTTATAAGGAACTAGTCAACCTTAGTGTGTCTCAGGCCTGCTGATTCCCCACGCACTCTTTTCCTATTGCCTCATCTCTGAACATTGGAAAACTATCTTGCCAGCAGTCAGCATAGTTTGGAGACTAGTTTTGTTTTTACTAGTCACTCCAAACCATCATATTAAAGGCATAAATATAACAATATGATGGTTCACATCTGGCTGCATCGTTAGAATAAACTGAGAGATTGTAAATCAATATTTAGCATAATTGCTGAGATATGGCAGGTTAGGATGCAAATAAAAAAGAATGAAGAATGTAATATAAAATCATTTATACAATATCAGTTCAGTCACCCTCTATAAAGTGGCAGGCAGCAGAGATTCATGGTTTAATTTTAGTTGGCAAAGAGTTTTCTTATAAGGGCTTGGAAAATAATTGACCCTTATGTCAATTGCTCTTCTGTATTGGTCGTTCTTCAAGTTTCCTCAAAAGGTTTTTTTCCTGTCTCCCTGGGAACTTTTTCTTCTAATGCAATTTTGTAGCACACTGCAAAGGCACTTATTTGACAAAACCAAAACAACAAAACTAACATTGTCAGCAATGTGTGCTCATCCACACTGAGCATTCTGCATTAAAAAAAAAAGTCCAAATATATAAAGCATGCTTTGGGGTATGTTTTGTTATAGATTATTTTCAGTTATTATCCTGAAGCAGAAGAAATATGATTCTTACACAGGGATTTTTTTAAAAAGGTTATAGGTCAGGGAATTGGACCAATATATTTTGTTTTTATTAACTGATTAATCATTCATTCAACCAGTTTTGGCTGAGTGTTTACTGTGGGCATGGCTCCATTCTACAACTTGTGAGAAGCATACAGGAAAGAATCTTATATGAATCTAAAGGGAGTGATTAAACATGGGTGAAAGAAATTCTGGTGGAAGGTAGCAAGACAAGGACCCTAGGAAAGGGATAGGGACAATTTTATGGGAAATCCTGTGACATTCTGCATTTTCTTTTTGAGGACTTTGATCTGAGTTTACTGATGAATCATGCCTACTTCTAGAACCTCAGTTTCCTGAATATAAAATGAGGGAGTTGACTAGACCTTTTCACATATGAATTTCTATAATCCAATGATGTAATAGCTCCAGGTAAATCTATTTCCAGGCCAGGAAACATAGATCATCCACTTCAGGAAGCAGTCACAGCATTTTACTTCATGGTGATAATAATTGTAAAGAGAAGAAGATTGAATTCTCCAGGGGCAGGCATCTTTTAAGGGGTAGAGTTAGAATTTGACCTCAAGCCTTCTGGCTCTAAATCTCATCCTTTTCTTTTACTTTGGGCAGGAAGTATTAGAGATTTATTTGCCTTAAATAATTACAGGAAAATCATTGCGCCTCTTAAGAGTTGAGGTGTCTGGTCACATATTTCTTAAATTTTCTCACTCTTAAATATCAGACATGCAGTTTTTAATGATAAAAAGCTTTTTCTGGTTATTAGTGTTGCTTTCAGATATTTTATTTGAGGAAGTTGTTTCAATTTAGATTTTATTAACTTCTTTGCTAAGACTCTTACTGAGATTCAAAATCTTCAACTTGGGTGGCTTGAGTTTCTTCGTAGAGCGGGAATTCGGTGGATTCTTGCAAATATTTTCTGATGGACAGTAAGAGAGGTGTCTGGGTTGGTGGATGGAGCTCTATTCCTCATGAACTGTAGCATGAAAGCAATCAAGCCACAGTATCCTGTGATTTGTTTAACTTGCTTTCCCAGTACAAGCACTTAATATGTGAGTTGCAGAAACATTTTATCTGCCTGGAAGCCTGCCTTAGCAGTGGAAATTTGATATAGACCCTCCTTGGACACCATCAAACTCTACAAATTGCAGATTTCGTAACCTCTGAAATGCAAAGCACCTCTGCACTCGGCTTCTCATCCTTAGTAATAAAACTGTGCTCATTCACCTAAGTCTCACTTGATTCTGTTAAGCATAAAATAGTGTAATCAGTTTTTCCAGATTGGTAGGTGAGTTGAACCTTTCCATTTGTGGCAATGTAAAGAGATATCTTGCATAACATTTCTTAAAATGCTGCTGAAAAATGTCAGTGTATTTGTGGGAGTCCTTATGTTTTTTTTTTTATTAGGGATAGGAAACAGTTGAATAAGAATATGAGCCCCTTTGGTCAAATACTACATACAAAAGATGAATTTCTGGATTAAAAGGATGTAAAGCATACATGTGGCTCATATAATGAATCATTTGATTTATCCCATGTGATATATCTTGCCACTTATTTTTAAATTTAGTCATTGGTGTGCTGGTGAACTGGCTTTTCAGAAAGAAAAAAGAGCCCTGATTTGTAGTGTTTTCCAATTTCTGTGGCGTAAATACTCCCAAGCTGGCCAATTTCAAGCTGACAATGGCTTGCAAAATTCCTGAACATTTTAACAATTGTCTTATGAGAGCCAGTATAGGCAAGCTCCAAAACACCACTGTGAGTGCTTTTTAAGTATACTTTTATATGCTTTCTAATTGTTTTATGCATAAAATCCTTTTCTCTAACCTCATTTTGAGGCTTTTAATGGTGGGGACCCTTCCATATTCTTCTATATCCCTTCTTTTTTCTCTTTCCCAGGTGTGTCTAAATATGTGTAGTAGTAAACAAGCGTGGAAATCTATTTCATTAATACTAAATGATTTTTTTTCACGTTTCACATTACTAAAATCATTTGCAGGTTACAGTCAATGGTATGTCATAGTATAATTGGTAAAACTTTCTTCTTTCTTAGTGTTCTATATAATAATTATTTGAATTTAATGAAATGTGTTAAGTGCTGAATAGATGGTGTTTGACATGAATATAATTATGTCCTATGGGATAATCTGTCTTTTCACAAATTAGATTCACCTAAAGCAAGTTACTTCTCTATTATTATCCTTATGAGAAAAAAATGTAAATTGTTTGAGATGTTCCTTGGTGTACTTCTTGTCCTTTTGTCTTAGTGCTTACATGTGGCATATCAAAATTAGATCAGCAAAGTAGGTCCCAACTTGTTTTGTACATCCTGGTGTGGCTCCAAGAACTGCCTTCTTCTACCTGGGAAGTGTACTTTTTGAAAGTGGGGATCGTTGGCATGATAAATCACTGGACAATATACATCATAGCCCAAACGCCATCACATTCAGTGTCCAGTGTTTCTGCTTCCTGACATTTGGATACAGAAAGACCTTGTGGTAGGCAGGATAATGGCCTCTAAATGATGTCCATGTCTTAATCCTCAGGACATGTGAATATGTTGCTTTACATGGTAAGGGAGGGATTAAGGTTGCAGATGGAATTAAGGTTGCTTAGCAGCTGATCTTAAAATAAGAAGATTATTCTGGATTAATCTGGGTGGACCCAATGTAAGCACAAATGTCCCTAAATGGGAAAGAGGGAGGTAGAGGAACCAGAATCAGAGAGATGGCATCATGAGAAATTCTTGACTGGCTTTGGCAATGGAAGGGGGCCAGGAGCCAAGGAATGTAGGCAGAGAATGTGGGCAGCCTCTAGAATGTGGAAAAGGAAAGAAAAAGAATCCTCTCTCAGAGCCTCCAGAAGGAATGCAGCCTTGCCGACACCTTAATTTTAACCTAGTGAGACCTGTATGAGACTTCTGACATCCAGAACTATAATAAATTTGTGTTGTTTCCAAGCTACTAGCGTGTGATAGTTTTGTACAGAGCAATAATAAACGAATACAAATTTCATTAATTCAGATGGGCTAAGTCACAAGAATTTGAGCTAAATAAAACTGGTTGTGTTAAAAACATTCTTTATGTTCTCTCTGAACAAGTGTACCAGGTAATTTGTAGTATAAAGTAGATTGCAGAAATATATATATTTAAGAGAGTAAGATGATTTAAAGATTTCAGTACATTGTTTTTATGCTAATGATACGGCTAATTATAAATGACAGGTATGTATTAGCTAATTTTCATCTGAAGAATTTTTATTTAAAGTTTTCTTATCTCTGTACTAGAAACTGATGGAATTATATCTCTGTGAATATTTAATGATTCACAATTTTCCATTATTATACTTAACATCCTGGTCCACACCTTAGCAAGCCCTTATAAGTGTGTTTCACTGTGATTTGGTGTATGTTATCAGGAACAAGGTTTAGGTTACATAATCTTTGGCAAGTGACTTAACCTAAGTCTTGTTTTCCTCATCTACAAAATGGAGACAGTTATGCCTTCTGTTATGGTCTCATGTTTGTATACTCCTCAAATTCATATGTTGAATTCACAATCCCCAATATGATGCTATTTGGAAATGGGGCTTTGGGGAAATAGGTCATGAGGATGGAGCCCTTGTGATGGGATTAGTGCCCTTATAAGAAGAGACATCAGAGAGCTTGCCTCTCTCTTTCTCTCTGCCATGTGAACAAATGAGAAGATGTGGCCATCTATACACTAGGAAGAGGGCCTTCAACAAGAATCCGACCATGCTGTCCCCCTGATCTCGGACTTCCAGGTTCCAGGACTGTGAGAAATGAATGTCTGTTGTTTAAGCCACCCAGTCTATTTCTGTTACAAAGCCTGAATAGACTAAGATAGAAATTGGTACCAAGAAGTGGGGTGCTGCCATAACAAATACCTAGAAATGTAGAAGCAGCTTTGGAACTGGTAATAGGTAGAGGCTGGAAAAGTTGTGAGATGCAAAACCTTTTCTTTCCAGCTTTATAGAGATATAATTGACATATAACATTGTGTAAGTTTAAGGTGTACAATGTAATGATTTGATACACATATATATTGCAAAATGATTTTGGCAGTAAGTTTAGTTAATGATACCACAGCCTCAAATAATTACCAATTTTTTTGTGGTGAGATCATTTAAGATCTATGTTCTTAGCAGCATTCAAGTGTGCAGTACAGTGTTGTTAACTGACGTCACCATGCTGTACATTAGATTTCCAGAACTTATTCATCTTATAATCAGAAGTTTGTACTCTTTGATCAACATCTCCCTATCTCTCCCGCCCTTGAGCCCCTGGCAGCCACCAATCTATTGTGTTTATATGTTTGGATTTTTTAGGTTCCACATATAAGTGAGATCATACAGTGTTTGTCTTTCACAATCTGACTTATTTTACTTAGCAGAATGCCTTCAAGTTCTGTTCATGTCACAAATGGCAGGATTTCCTTATTTTTTATGGCTGAATAATATTCAAGTGTGTGTGTGTGTGTGTGTGTGTGTGTGTGTGTGTGTGTGTGTATCACACTTTCTTTATCCATTTATCTGTTGATGGATACTTATGTTGTTTCCATGTCTTGATTGTGAATAATGCTGCAATGAACATGGGGGTGCAGATACCTTTCTGAGACAGTAATTTTATTTCCTGTATATATGTACCCAGAAGTGGGTTGCTGGATCATATGGGAGTTCCATTTTTAATTTTTTGAGAAACCTCCATACTGTTTTCCATAGTGGCTACACCAATTTAAATTCCCACCAATGGTGCATAAGGATTTCCTTCGCTCCACATCCTTGGCAAAACATGTTATCTCTTGTCTTTTTGATAATAATTATCCTAACAGGTGTGAGGTAATATTTCATTGTGGTTTTGATTTACAACTTCCTGATGGCTAATGATGCTGAACACATTTTCATGCACCTGTTGACCATTTGTATGCCTTCTTTGGAAAAATATCTATTCAGATTTTCTACCCATTTTCTAATCTGATTATTTAGGTTTTTGTTTTTGCTATTGAGTTGTATGAATTCTTTATATATTTTGGATATTAACCACTTATCAGATATATGGTTTCAAAATATTTTCTCCTGAAGGAACTTTTAAGGTGATTCTGAAAAGGGAGCTGGAGAGGAAGCATCCATCTTCTTACACAGCACATCATGTACAGAACATTGGTAGAAGTATGGATGGTAAAGGCCATTCTGATGGAGTCTCAGACAGAAATGAAGAATATGTTATTGGAAACTGGAGGAAAGGTGATCCTTGTTGTAAAGTGGCAAATAACTTGGCTGAATTGTGTGAGTGTTCAAGTGTCTTGTGGAAGGCAGAACAATCGAGGCATAGACAGGGAAGTTAAGTCACGTGCTCCCGGTTATGGAGCCAGTAATGGTGGAGCCAGGATTGGACTGGAGCTGGAGTCTTGACCACTACATCCCTCTCCCTCCACACAAGTAGACAGTGTGGGGTCCAGCGTGCTGGGAGAGAAGGTTGGGGTTCAAGAGATTCTTCTATCAGTATGGTCCAGGAGACCTTACCTTCAGCATGTTTTCCTTGGACTCACTCATGTTGAGCAATAATCTTGTTTTGGAGCTTTTCCATCTTAGGAAGATGGAAAAGCTGTGACAGTTAGATATTACTCACATTCCAGAGGCCTGAAAGCAAATGAATGAGACTACGTATGTGGAAGAGCTTTGTAATCTGCAGAATGGGATAGAGATACTATACTCCTTCCCCAGCTGAAGGTGCGGTGTCTGACATGGGGACACTCAGTAACTATTTGTGAAAGAATTAACCTATGACACAAGAAGAAATCAAGTACACACACACACACACACACACACACACACACACACACACACACACACTGTATGTGCATGCATACCTCCCCACTGAATTGGGAGCACTGTCAATGTAGTGTCTGTGCCATCTCTGGATCCCTGGTGCTGTACAGAATGCCTTGAGAATAGTATACAATAAATGTTTTCTGATTAATATGATAGTGCCTTTCCTGTTAGTCTGGGTTTCTATGGAATACTCTTTCTCTCTTTGGGGGCAAATGGAGGGCTTGATAGGAATTGACCTTATTAGTTCAGAGCCCCAATTACGTCATCTACATGGTGGGCAGCAGGGGTTCAGGGGTCAAGCGTTGAAAGGCTATAGCTGGGAAGGCGGCTCTCCCAGTGATTCAGCAGCTGCTCCTTAATACTCAGGCACTGCAGGGACAGGGAGGTGAGGATTGAAGTGGGGGAAATGGTAACCATCATAGAGATAGGGTTGCTTTGTTTCCTGGGAGACAGTGTTTTCCAGCGCGTTGAACCGGAAAGGAGGTCTTTCTCTACCCAGTGAACAGGGGTTGGTAAATAGTCTTGTCCGTCATATAAAGAAGCCAGCGAGTCAGGCTGGTCTGGCCAGTTATGGGCCTTTGTGTGAACAGCATGGCTTTTGAGTGATGTGGTCACAGTGGCCGGGTGGTCGCTGTGACCAATTGTGGTTGTTGATATTGTGGATTGGAACAGGAGAGGATCACAGGACTGAGGCAGCATGACCACGAAGTCCAGCTTTGGCAACAGATGCAGGCAGTAACTTACAAGGGGAGTAGAATGCTCAAGGTGCAACACAACCCAAAGCCCAGGTGAGGTGACCTCATCTGGCCCAGGGTTGTGCTGAGTGCAAGGAAGAAATGTGCGTGGTGAGGAGAAACAGTAGCAGTGAGTGGAGAGGAAAGGCAGAAAGATGAGAAGAGCTCTACTAAATCAAAGTGTGGCTGGGTCAGTAAAGCTCTTGTAATTGAGTACGTGCAAAGGGAGGCTGCAAACCCATACCAAGCACGCTTGAAGAGGAGCAGAGTGGGAAGGCTGTAACAGATCATGGTTGTGACCGAGCCACAGGATTATTACTCTCTCCCTGTGAAGGAAGCTTGTTGGTCAGAATGAGGTTGACATTTATATGTAGATTGTGGAAACGTTTGCATTAGCTGCTGTCTCAGTTTGTTCAGGATGCTATACAGAATGCCATAAACTGGGTGGCTTAAACCACAGAAATTTATTTCGTACAGGTCTGGAGTCTGGTAAGTTCAAGATCAAGGCACCAGCAGATTCAGTGTCTGGTGAGAACTCGCTTCCTGATTCACAGATGGCCATTTTCTTCCTGTGTCCTCACATGGTGGAAGGGACAAGGGAGCTTTCTGGAGTCTCTTTTATAGGGTGCTGATCCCATTCATGAGGGCTCTAGCCTCATGACCTAGTCACCTCCTGAAAGCCCCATCTCCTAATACCATCACATGGGGGGATAGGGTTTCAACCTATGAATTTTGGGGGGAAACATATATTCAGTCCATAATAACCATTTTACTAAACCTGTATATAATTTAGTACAGTTTCTTGTTAGCAAACAATTCATTTATCTAAAGTTTCAGTTAAAAAAATTAAGGCATTGTCTGAAAAAGAAATGGCTGAGCCTGGGGAGACCCAGCTGGTTATTATTCATAGTCATGGAAAAAGATGCTTTAAAAATGGCGTCCCAACCAGGGACCTTCATTCTTTCCTAAACAGGAAGAGGTGAGAAAATCATTGTGTGCAAAGATTTCAACTCGCCTGGACCTATTCCACTTGTCAGTAAGACTGGAGGGGCATCACACACACAGACTCATTCAATAGGAGCCTGAGAGAGCAGAATTAGAATGAGGTAGTGCCAAAGCTGGCTAAGCTTTGTTATTAAGACCTAAATATTAGAAGTGTTTCAAAGTCTGAATTAAAAGAATGGGATATTTTACAGTCAACAGGGAAGTGGAGGTCCACGTTATCTTAACATTTTGACCCTACTACATTTAATCAGGGTTTTAGCACTCATAGCTATTCCAAAACTATTGATTTTTTAAAATGTGAGCCTGAAAAACAGACAAAAGACTATATATGATATCAGTCTAATGATTTATCTTAAGAATCTGTGAACTGTGGAATCATGATTGTTAGGACTGAGAGACACCTGCTCACCTTTCTGAAATGAGTTGCTGAAAAGGTATTCTGAGATTCAGAAAGGGTAAGGGATACAACGTTGACCTTTTGGAGACAGGAAACCTTTGATGAACTATAGGACACCAAGACGGTTCATTTAAAAGATGGTTTCAAAGCATTATCCGGGGCTGGTTTTGTATGTGCATTACTGAAGCTCTCAGGTTGTCTTTTTACGTAAACCCAGTGAAATAATGGTTTCTGCAGCTGTTCATGGGTCTGCAACTCTCATGTGGCACCTTGGCTTCTGGGCTTTGTAACTGCTTTTCAGTCTCTTTTGTGGACAAAATTAAACTTTCCTTACCATTTGACAGCATGGAACTTTCCTGAGATGGGCATTAAGGAGAAAAGAGACAGGAAAAGGTCACCAATACCATCTCCGTGTAATTAAGGCAGTGCAAATAGCTAAATAAAATTGTTGCTAATGATATTTACTCGATTCTGTGAGTCCCTGTTCTTGTTTCAGAATAAGTTAGGGATCAGCTGCTCATGAAATGTATAGATTATAAATCTTTGTGGCAGGTAATAGGGTGTGCATTTGTTTTAGGACAACTTTATGTTAGGACCATGTTTAGGCTTGCGCGTTTTCTTTCTGTCCCTCTGTCTCTTTGTGTCTCTCTATATACACACACTCACATTTATGTGTGTATATATATATTTATATATACACACACACATATGGATGCACATGCATGCATACATGTATACATACATGTATATGTATATGTGTGCCTGCTTTCGTAAGATAATAATTAATGAGGGATAGGTTAAAACTTAGAAAAAGTAGTTTCAAACTTTGTTTTATAGACTTATATTGACCATGTAACCAAGGAACCAATTTGTCCTCTTTTAAATGAAAGACCGTAAAAATCAGCAGTAATCTATGAACTTTTTTTTTTTGGTTCTGGATGTGGAATTAATGAAATTGTCTGTATATATATGTGGAAGTTAACACTTCTAAACGCTGAGCTGAAGCTTAGTTTGAAATTTATACCAGTAAGAATGAGTCCCAAACAAAATTGTATCTTCATGTGTTGAACACATCGTTATTCAGGTACATAATAAATAAGTAAGGATGCGGAGAATAATGCGCCATCCTGGCCTTCAAATCTAGCAGAGGTATTGGAGGAGGTCATTGAAAGGATGTGACTGCCTCAAGCCGGACCTGGGCAATCAGAGGCTCCTTACCCTCTCCCCTGTCCTTGGAATGCATACATTCTGCCCGCCATTCCCACAGTGGGGACCATTTTGAAGGGTGCAGACTTAAGAGAGCAATATGTTGTGGAGGTCATCGAGACCTTGTACATGATTGAACCCAGTTAAGGCCTCTATATAAACGTTTAAGATTCTCATGGGCAGGTGCGGAGAGCAACTCATCTTGCAGCTGCCCAAGACAAGCCTCTTAAGGAAGTTCCTTTGCTTATTAATCCTGCCACTTACCAATCTGGAGTGGCTGCCTTTCTTTCACTCTTCCCTTGCCCTCTCTATGTGTGTGCCAGTTTGCAAACCAACAGGAGTAGACTAAGAAACAAGCAGTAACATATCGTGGATGTGTAATGGAACACAAGGTCTTAGAGGAACAGAGGGGAGGGTAACACCGCACACCCAGTTTGTATCAGGGGATGTTTCTTGGGAGAAGAGATGCTTGTGCATCACAGATGTTCTCCATTAGCTAATATCTGCTGAGGGAAAGGACTGCCAGTAGTGGTACTGTACATCGTGTCCTGAAGACAGGAGAGAATATGTTTAGGGAGCGCAAGGAAGTTTGAGTGACTAGAATTTAGGGTGTGTAACCAGAGGCTGAAGGGTCCTCTGAGGAAGCCCCTACTTTTCCATCAGGCTTCCTCCACGAAGACTTTCTTGACAACTGGAGTTGGTGGCCTCCTTCTCTGTGTCCCCACGATTTTTTGCATGTTTCTATTATTGGATTTTTCATAACCAGCTTAATTGTTCATGTCTGATTTCCGTACTTGTCTGTGGGATAAAACAGCATCAGGGCTGTCTCTCAGTCCTTATCATCAAACCTAGAAAACGGTAGGTGCTCAATACTTGTTTTTTAAACACATACGTAAATGACTGGCTGGTTGGATGAATGAATGATTATGCACAGTTTGGGGATGAGAGTCAAGAATTGCCTTGGTTATCAAGCAACACTTCATAAAACCTTAATGGTTTCATTTTTCTGTTCCAGATTACTTGCAGCATATAATAGTCTTACGGATAAACACCTGGCTGGATATTTTAACAATACAAGGATAAGGCGGCATCTCTTGAGATCAGGGCTGGTAAGATTTGGTCTCATTTCTACCTGCCCTCTTGTTTCATTAAATCCAATAATTCCCTATCTTTTCTGGTTTCCTCTTTGAGCTTATCGGTGACATCTTTTCCCTTCCCTCATTTTAGAAAAATTACTTCCTTTCCAAAGCTCTGATTTGTATATTTGAGGCTGTGTTTCAAAAGATAGGAAGAGAGGTCATGATGGCTGCTAAGGCAACTTATAAATTATTGAGGAAAATCCCTATGAGTTTTCAAGAGCATATGTCATTTGTTTATTTACCCACTCATTTATTCAACCCATATTTATTGAACATATTGTATAAACCAGGAACTGTTAGGGAGTAAGGATAGAAAAGACTTTACTGTCTTCAGAAAAAAAATATTGTTTTTAATAATTGTTTTAATCACAGGATATGGTGTGGAAGACATGAACAGTTCAAAATTTTCCTTTAAATTTTTAAAAACTCTTTCATTTCATGTGATGGTTTATTGATACATTAGTGTCTTTCGTTAGCTTCAAAACTATCATTTCCAGAAAATTTCCAGTTCTCTAAATGTCTATAATGTAAAACCTTTAAAAAACACTGTAGTTTTCCATTCAAAGTAAGGGGTGTGGTTATAGAAAGTGTGACTAACGATTTTAGCTGTTTACTTTCTTAAAACACTGTGGGTTTCCTTAACTATTGTTGCCATGGTGTTGAAAGGATATGCATTGCATTTCTAATTGTTGTTTATGTGCTTGGCACTCTGTCTGGGTAGTTCTCAGAGAGCCTGCTTTTTGTCTCCTGGGGCTTTGTTATCAGACACACCTGGCTGAAACCTGGCTCTGCCATTTACAAGACAGAATGTTCAGGAAAACACTTAACTTTCTCAGCTCCAACTTCTTCAGTTGAAGGACGATAATAAAGATAATGATACCCCGCTCTCAAGATTGTTGTAGCAATTAGAGATGTGTAATAAATTGTTGTTGTAATTGTTGTGGGTAGCATTGACACTACTTCTTCAGATAAAAGTCTGTGAGCTTCATATATAAATGGGAAGGACTTTGTATTTACTTATCAACGTCATTAACAAGCACTTATTGAACACTGATTATGTGCATGGCAACTCAAACAGGAAGGACGCAGCCCTTTCTCTAGAGCAGTTCAGATACCGTCTCTGAATCGGGAGTGTTCAGCATCGCCTGGGATCTTGTTAGAACATGCAAATTCTAGAGCCCCAGCCCAGATCTGTTGAGTCAGAAACTGTGGGGTGGGGTCCATCAGTCTTTTTTCCACTTGTCTTCCAGGTGATTCTTCAGATGCTGGCTCAAGTTTAAGAACTTCTGCCCTATAGGAGCTTCCAGTCTAGTTGGGGAGATTAGATACTCCCAGAGGAGAAATATCAATGACAAGTTACTTGCTAAGGGAGGGGCAGTGCAGGAAGTTCTCAACAGTTTTTCCTGGTTGGATAGTCATGACATGATATCCCATGGACAACACATTTCAAAGACTAACTGAGTTATTCGTAATTCCAAGCACACTTTCTATAACCACACTGCTTTCTTCCATTAGAAAATGCATTCATAAAAAAGATGATCAATAATCACTCGTAGCACAACTCTAGCTGATCTCGATACTCCAATAGGTTGCAACAATAGTACTAAAAAACTAGTTATCAAAATTAAGAAATATGTGGACTTGAATTAGGTATGGAAAGAAGAGCAGGGTTTAAATAAGTGAAAAGGAAGATGAACATTCCAGGAAGGATAACATCCTCAGTTTAGGGAAGATGTAGAAAAATAGAACAAATATGCCCATAGGAAGGAATAAAAGAAAAACAAGTAAATGAAATTCAGAAACTATCACTCCTGGGACTTGCAGTGATGTCACTTGAAACCAATCTGAAATACTTTATATCTGCAGTACTGTATAATCTGAATCACAGCAAATTAAATTACATTCTGGGTTAGAGAGTGAAAGAAGAAAAGCAGTGTGAAAACAAAGTAATGAAACCAATTATTTTAAAAACAAATTGATGAGATCCTCTGTAGCTTACATGTTTTGCCCTTCAAAGTATTTCCTGTGAGATCATCAGTCCTGTGACCACTGCTCCTATTCACTGTTTCAAGGTAGCACCCCACACCTTCTTCCCCAACGTATTCAAAAAAAGAAATGAAAAGAACACCTGGGTTCCATTAAGGGAAAATTGTTACTCTAATGAAAACCTTGTTTTAAACGTCAAGTGCACCACCTGTATGTGTTTTCATAATGATGGGTATATGAGACTGCTTTTCTCTTTTTTTTTCCTTATGAAACATTCATTAAAAGTGAAAATTTATCAGCCATAGCACTACACCTCATTAGCCTTAAAAGACGCTGCTTCCTTCTCTGTCTGATCAACTGACGGTCCATCTCTCTCTCTTAGGGAACTAACAATACATTTTCTGCTTTGTATTTCTATATATGTTTTATTTATTCATGACAGATCACAAGAAATGGGAGGATACTTTCTGAAAAGGAATACAAGCTAAATATCATGAAGAGGGATCACCAAAAATATATCCGGGAGTGCTTAGCCCAGGCTATTTTCCATAAGGTTCTTGATATGGAGGTACAAGTATTAACTGTTTTCTTTACAACTGATATTTATTAATATGATAATTAATAATACTTTCGGTACCCAGAAGCAGGGGAATTCTTCCTATATTTCATTAAAAAGGAATGGAACAAGGTGACCTGAGAAATACTCTATATCTCTCTAGGTAGTGAGGAGACAAGACACTGAAGTAAGCATTTCTTCATTTCAGTTAGGGAAAAATATGGACATCATTGTATATTTTGTGATATTTAATTTAACAAATGTAGAGTTTTAATCCGTAATGGCTACTTTAAAACATACCAGCCCTCACCATCTGTACCTCAATTTCCATTTGCTAAAAAAAAAAGTGACATCTGTTTAAATATCAGTAATTCCACTGCCATGAATTATTTCGGATTTGTTATTCTTTGAAGGCTCCGAAGCTCAGCCGTATGCTAAATTTCAAGGAGCAGGCATTGAAACATCTGCTGTCCCTCCTACTTTAGGCCACGTTGGTCAGCACAGATTCACAACCCAAGTATCAACAACTGTTTTTTCAGTCTGACATGGCATTTTTAGAAGGATATCTAGCTAACTCGATAAATTATTTTAGCCTCGCTCCATGGAACTTGTAGTTTCAAGCATCAATACCGTTTTAATGTCTGTGAAAAAGCATGTCACTTCTCGGCTTGACCAAGTAGCTGTAAATCAGAAAACTTGGCTCATAAAACCATTGACCTGTGGGTGCACTAAACATTTATGACCAACTGTAGAATCATCAGTAAACCAATACTAAGTGTAGTGCCACTCAAAATATTTATTATTATGCTACTATTAAATTGAGCAAGTGTTGTGCTCTCTTCGGATGTATATGATTTGTTCATTTAGGAATTCATTTTGTGATTTATGTCATGTGCATGAATTACATAGAATCATTGTTTATGGCTCCCAAATTCACTTCTTTATAAAAGTATTAGTTGGAATCCTACAACTAATGTTGAAAAAATAGTACAGCGTAAAGTTAATTATACATAATTTCAAACTTAATCAGTAGGCACCAAGTTCTATCTTAGCCTTGATTCTTGAACTTTCGTTTTCCAAAATTTCCTGTAATGCACACATCATAACTGTTAAATGTGCAGTTATTAAAGAGTCTTTGTGTATTCTTAAAGTTTGGAATAAATAGCTTAGATAAATGTTAATGTGTAATATATAATTTTATATAATATATAATATATTAATATAATTTAAAAATAAAATATTTCTAAATTGTTACATTTGTCTCACATTTAGTTTATGCTGATGCTGTTTACTAATGTTGTTGTATTACTATTCACATATTCATTCATGCAATAAACATTAACTGCAAGCTTACCATGTATCAGTATGGGGCTACGTGATGTAGCTGTGAGATATAATTTTTTTAAAAATGCTGTAGAAAGTGATCAAATGCTAGAAGAGAGGAACAAATAGACTGAGCTCAGAAAAGAAGGGAATGATGACTTGCCTCTGTGAGAGTCAGAGGAAGCTGAACAGAGGTCCTGCTTTTTGAACTGAACCTGGAGGACTCAATGAAACTTGACATGAAAAGATAAGCAAGGCATTCCAGAGAATGAAGACAGCAGGTGTGAAGTTACAGAGGTGTGAGGGGACATTGTGGATGGAAAGGAAAGCTCACTGAGGCCAAACTACACTGTGAGTTGGTTGAAAGACTGGCAGGAAGTGACACTCTCCAATAAGTTGGGGCCCTGTTTCTGGAGGCCTTCAATTCCCAGCTAGGTTTGCAGTGTAGGTGATGAAACGATGAAACATTTTTCAGCACGGAGTGAAATAAATGAGCAGAGCTGTTTTAGAAAGATGATGTTGCTAAAAATGTGGAAGATGGATTAATGAGCTGGAAAAGATTGGAGGTGGGAGGTCAGCTAGGAAGCTGTTGCCAGAAGGTGTGGGCTAACAGCAGTAGTGGACATACTGGGGCAATGCCGCTGCCCACAGGGATCTGGAACAGGGAGAGAGACCGACACTGCCTGGATGAGGAACGGGGAAGAAGACACCCAGGGCCACTCTGAGGTTTCTAGCTTCGTGGTGTGTGCGTTGCAGGAAATTGGGAAGAACAACATGGGCTAGATAAGAACCTTCAAACAGTGGGAAAACCTAATAGAGTGGTGTCCTGGAAGCCAGGGGGGTCTCAAGCTGCAGAATGGTTCAATAAGATGACTACTGGGTTTTTATGAAAAAAAAAAAAAAGCCAAACAGGAAGTTAGTGTCACATAGACCAAGATTCAAATTACAGTTCCACCACTGACTAGATGTATGACCTGGGGCAAGTTCACGACCCTCTGCTTCAGTTTCTTCATTTGTAAAATGAGACTGCTTAGCAATTGGAATTGTTCAAGAAGAGATGATGCACACGAAGCACTTTCCCAGCACACAGATACGCACGTAATGTGAGCTTGACCAATAAAATTGTGTTTCTGTGCAGTTCTGCATCCTACTTTTATCAGCATTACATGCATTTTCCATTTTTTAAACAAAATCTAAAGGCTGAATAATATCCCATTATATATATGTACCACATCTTCTTTATCCATTCATCCGTCGGTGGACCTTTAGCTTGCTTCCATGTGTTGGCTATTGTGAAAACTGCTGCAACGAACATGAGATTGTTGAATATTTCAATTCTTGAATATATACCCAGGAGTGCAATTGATGGATCATAGGGTAGTTCTAATTTTGATTTTTTTAGGAACCACCATGCCGTTTTCCACAGTGGATGCACCAATTTACATTCCCAACAACAATGTACAAGGTTTCCCTTTTCTCCACATCCAACTTATATGAGGAATGTAAACTAGTCAAACTCATAGAGGTAGAGGGTGTAATGGTGGTTGCCAGGGCCTGGGGGAGAGGAAAATGAGGAGGTATTACTCAACGGGTATAAAGTTTCGTTATGCAAGATGAATAAGCCCTAGAGATCTACTATATAGATCTATTGCCTATAGTTAACAGTACTGTGTCGTACACTTAAAAATTTGCTAAGAGGATAGATCTTAAGTGTTCTTATCACAAACTAATAATAATAAAGAAGGTGGGAGGAAACCTTTAGATGTGATGGATATGTTTATGACATAGATTGTAGCTGAGAGTTTCACAGGTATATACTTATCTCCAAAGTCATCAAGTTATACACATTAAATATGTACAACTTTTTGTATGTCAATCATACCTCAGTAAAGTGCTTTAAAAAAAACAAAACAAAAAACCCCCAAAATCTTTAGGAACCTTATTTTAATAATTATATTCTATTCCATTATATGGATGCAACAAAAACTTAAACCATTCTCTTTAAAGTTTATGTTGCTCCTGAATTTTTGCTTTGAAGGAAAAAAAAACAACCTTTCAGACAACATATTTGTGCATAAAACATTTTTTTTTTATTATTCAGACTTCTCCTTAAGCTTAGAAATGAAAGTTATGGGTTACAGAGTAGGAACACTTTTAACTGCCTAATGTATGTTAGGAATTGGCTTTCCAAAGAGTTGTACCAATTTGTATTCCCACTTGCACACTTATGCAGGTGATTCTTCTCCATCTCAATGACAAGAGGGGTAAATGAGAATACAGTTAGATAGTGGGATTATTTTCCTCTAAAAATTTCTTTGCTACAATTGATATGATTCTTTCCTCCACTCTTTCCTGTGTGCTTAGCGTTACCATCAGCTTGAAATTAAAAAGAAACTGGAGACATTAGCTAGGAAGGAGCGAATTCAGAGATTTAAGGTAAGGAGCTACATAACTCTTTTACTTCATAATATTATTTCATGATTTTGAAGGCCAATGGTATTATTATTGAAGTGGCTTGGGGCACTTTATTTTGGGGTAACTCATAACTGAGGTCAAATGATCGTTCCACCAGGCTTAAATCTTGGCCACTATTATTACAGAAGATCATGACAAAATAGGAGCTGGTGTGCAAGAGAAACTGTATAAGGCACAAGTCATTGTAAGAAAAACTTGAAACCGTTCTTCTCAAGTTTGAAATTTTGCTTTTGTATTTTCTTGATTGATTTGTGATAGAGGCCAAAAGATTTGTTTGTCATAAAAGGTAAAAATAGATGGTGATATTCCCAATGGGATGGAAAATGGGGCATTTTAAGAATTATCCAATGGTACATTTTCATGTGAACGTGACCCTTGAAAATATATGGTAGGAAAGATCTACGTTAGCAAACAAAAGCTTAAGATTTAGACATTTTGTGAAGGCATTTTAAAATTCGTTGTTTTTTACTTTGCATTTGATAGTTCATCTTTGCAGTCAACTTAGAAGATGTGTAAATTTAAATCAAGAGATGAGAGATTCAATTAGGCATGCTTGAAAGGTTTCAGTCCAGGCTGGCAGTTTTACTCAATTTCTTGAGCCATTCAAACCCACGTGTTGTTCTTCATTTTCAGGGTGTTACAAATGTGGGGCTTAAGACACATTTCACAAACTGATGAATATTCGTAAAGCTTCTGCGGAATAACTCGCCATAGGAAACAGTGATTTTCCCTCTTGCCTGATAGACTCAAATCTGTTTTATCTTAGTCAAAACATACTCTTATTACAAAAGTGTTGTTAAATAACAGACAACAAGTCAGTTTTTCAAAATCAGAAAAGTTGGTGTGTAGAGATTTGTGGTTAAGTCAACTTTACCAATAGTGTCCTATATCGAGGACTGATAGATTCTATAATTTATCTGCCGAAATGTTGATCGAAAAAATAGTTACTGGAGAATGGTTCCTGAAACAGTGTTCTATTCATTCTCGTCCAGATTGCCAGACATACTAACCAGATACATGGGCACATTTTAGCACTGGCAGAAATTCCTGATAGACACTTCATTTCCTCTGTACGATTTTTATTCATAACATTTTCACCTATAGCTACACTTGGCGAAAGACCTATATTTTAGGTCCCCCATATGTAATATATAACCCTTTGCTTATGGCATTATTTAATAATTTTTTAAGGCAGAAAAATAATACTTTCTGGTAGTCTCTACTGGCCAGAGTAGTGAGGAACATTGTGCTTCTTGTAATGATCTGCTTAAAGCAGATTAATAAATATTATTGCTGAAACTAAGGATACACTGCATCTGTAGCTGTTACTGTGAGCACAGCTATTTCTTTGGATAAAGCATACTCAATTTCCTGCCTTTCACTACCACACCCAAGTCCCCAGTACAGCTGTGGAAACATCTCCTGATTATCATGATGGTCCTCGGAGGGAGTACTTTTGAAAAGAATGAGAAAGAACTTCTCTAGTCATATAACACCTCTTATCTGGCAGGCACTAACGTAACCTAGATTACTAATTATGCTTCGGTTTGTTAAATCACTTTCTTATTCTAGGGAGAGCACGCAGGATGGACTATAGGAAATAACATGCCAATCCTGTCTCCCCGCCCCCCAGTTGGCCCCAAGACTAATCATGGCCATAGTGTTCTGGTTGATGAAGTACACTCCAGTCCAGTAACACTGGTGAGTCACGTTAATAACACTCTGACCTGCACCATGCCAACTAATTAATTCATGATTTTGTATTACTCTCAGAAAGAACGCTCTCTGGGTACATGGTTGTATCATCTTGGGAATCCTACTGAGTGAAAACATAATCTTGTATCCATTCAACTCTGTCTTTACTGGTTGTCCCGCCTTCATTCAATATCACCTCTGTCAAATCCATTTTGTTACTGCTGGATTAGTTTTCTTAAAGTGCAGATTACTTATGTTACTTACATGCCCAAATACCTTCACTGGCGCTGTGTCACCTATAGAAAAGCCCAAACTCTTGCACCTGACATTTAAGACCCCAAGCCACATGACATCAATTTGGCTATCCTAATAATTTTCCCCACGACTACCCTTTAGCACCCTACAATGCAGCACAACTGAACCATTGGTTGTTCCATGCATGTTCTATATTTTCTGACCTCTGGATTTTTTTCTTGCTGTTTCCTCTACTCCTACCTTATCTTAAAGCTTCTTTATGCATACAAATTCAATGGTACTGCACAACGTGTCAGGCCAGATACTTACATCTGAGCTTCTTTTATCAAAAGTATATGCACACAGTCTAAGATAAAAATAATTAAATGTACAGAAATTATGTTTAAAGAAATTGCACACTGACATTTCATTCCACTTCGATTCATTTATAACCTAGGAGTGGTATTTGCTTGAAGGAACATAAGGTAGCTTGAAACAATATAGATACAGGAAAAGACTTGCAAAATATTTCCTGGCGGTTGATGGTTTCAGCTTTAAATGAATTGATTTGATGACATCTTTATTCTGGCTTTGTGTGGCCTAATGTATTTCCTTGTTAGCATGAACATTTTTTTGGATTCCACAATATTTGTAGAGGAATTGCAACGCTTTCACAGATTATTGAAGTAGGTTCATCACATATAGTGTTTAGCTTTGACATTTTCAAAAGGTAAATATGTTTTGACATTTCTCGATGAACAGCTCAAGTTATGAAAAGCAACCATCTTCCCTTTGTTGTTATCATATTTCCAGGCTTCATTTAAATGTATATGTACACAAATAATTCTTTTATTGGGTGGCAAATTCACTAGACTCTCAAAAGCTTATCCTGGGTGAAACAAAAGAAACAAGGGCCATTTTCTATCTTCCTACCTGTTTCAGGGAGGAAAAACCCTTGAAAGTCTTTCTTTTCAATTTTCCAGCTGAACAGCCTCCATAAGTAGTTTATGATACATCCAGGAGATGTTAATGTGGCAGGAGTGAGAAAGTAATTTAAAAATTACAGGAACCACTGACACCAGCACTTTAGCAGCCTTTCTATCTGGTAAGCCAGGATTCTTCACTTGATCACCCCCTGCGGTGCTGCTGCCTCATAGAGGATACCTATTGTGATCTTGGAATTGCAGTTCCCATGTTAAGAAATTCAAGTCCTTCTTTTTTGTTTTCCTAACTTGGTTACATATCCTCCGAATTGGATTCCTGACCTCCAGGTGCCATTGGAATAAAGATAATAATCCTTTTGGGATATTGCCATCCATTTTTCTCTTTAAATTTTCTTGAGTGAATAAGGAGAGCATACGGTGAATAGTTACTTCACTTGGTCACCAATTGCACCTAAACTTTCAAAATAGCATGTAGGCTTTTAGCTGCACCATGCCATTAAAACTGTGGAAGTTATTCAACTAATTTTGTACATGTTTGGAAAATTCACCCCCAGAGATCTTCTAAGAATTAGAAATGCTCAGCTAAGCTGAGTAATCACCAGGTAGTCAATTTCAATTCACATTCAGGTACAGTTTTGAAAATGTTAAGCTACAGTGCCATATATATTCCAAGAAAATATATTACGAACAGTTTAAAATATAGCAAATTTAAGGTGGCTCCTGATGTGAACTACAACAGTTTGTAGTTCACAGCTGTTAGTTGAACGGCGCAGATTTGTTTTTAGAGATACATGTAATCGGTTAAACATTTGACTGCCACATTCATCTAACTGAATGCAAATGTGGGGAAGTAACATCTAGCGCACAGCAGCCAATAGATCATGTTCTAGTTTAGAGTAACCTGCTTTCCAAGTCCTACGTTCAATGTTTTTGTGTTCAGTTGGATTTTTTGACAGGAGTGGGTTTTAAGGCATATTTGTTTTACAGAGATCAAAAGAATTCTTTTGCATGATCTGATCCCTTTGTTCAGAAAACTTCTAGTCTGATTTCTCTTTGTGGGTTTTAAGACCTTTCACCTTTTGGCTCATAGAGGCTTATGTCTTTTTTCTTTAAACCAAACGCTGCTTTAGTCAGTCCACTTGGCTTCTTGTCTAGGTTTGTATGCGGAGACCAAAATAACGACTTTAACGTAAGGATGCGCTCCCCGCCTCAACACACACGCATGAGTCTCAGCTCCTGCACCATCTCTACTCTATGAGGCATCAAAAGCTCAGACTCCTTTTGTGTCATTGATCTGACAAATTTAGTGAGTTGCCTTCATCCACGTATACCAAGATGGTATATACATCACCGTGTGGCTCTTCCAGCCAGAGAGAAGGGGATAAGGGGAAAGTGAAGACACATTTCTTCTTTCTAAGGGCATGATCTGGAAGTTTCTTATAGCACTTCTGCTCACATCTTACTGGCCCAAACTGAGGCATACATCTATATGGAGTTTCAAGAGACGCTGGGAAATACAGTCTTTATTTGTGATAGGCATGTTCCCTTATAAATATTCTATTACATGAAGAAAGGAAAACAGATATTGGGGAATAGTCTCTTTGCTCCCCTTCCCATGTCTGGCTCATAACTAGCTCTTCTTACTTGGATGTTCAAATTTACCATTTCTCTTTTCTCCTTATCATTTTCTTCTTTTGCTCATTCATTTGGATAAAATGTAATTACTTTTGTGAAACTTTACTTTTTACTAGTCTCATTGGCTTATTCCAAATAACTTTTAGTTTTAAGTTCTATTAGTTTTCAGGTATTTTGTTGTTATTGTCTCTTTGGCAGTATTTGTGTGGTTCATTTGAAACTAATTGTCTCATGTTGCCATTAGATGTTAAAAATTACTTTTTCATCTCACAGTGATTAGAGTTGGAATTCAAGAAGTGTTAACTTAACAAAATCAGAGTTTTGGCAACATATAACACGCTTGTCAAGATGGCGCTAAGACCAACTTTTGGTTGGTGGGAGTTGCCCTATCACCATTTTTTCTGTATTTATACAACACTTTTCCAGAGTTGAATATTTGTTGTCACCATTACACCATGAGTCAATGTAATAAATCTTATTCATTAATCATTTATATACTGTTGTTCTCATACCCTCTTACCCAAATTTGCATGTATTATTCTTAACAGGTTTTCTACTGTTTTATTGTAATAGAACAACTGGGCCAAACATCTTGTTTTTTCCATTTTTGAAACATTGCTGATCTTTATTGCAATGTTCTGTCAGTGCTCCAAAAGACACATCTAATGCTTTGAACCGGCACTTTTGGTTTTCTCTGTAGTACATTCTTGATTAGAAAATGCATCAGTCAGGGTCTCAGCAGGAAACAGATGGCTCACACAAATAGGGTAATTAGGAAGGGTTTAATAAAGAAACTATTTAGAAAGATGCAGGTGGGGTTAAGGAAAACCAGCTGGGGATGTAAAGCAGGCTGGGGTGAATACAATGGGAAACCACACCACATAGGCTTAGGGGGAAAGAGAGGACTTGGATACCAGAACCAGCTGGCAGCTTCTGGGAGAGGACTTCCTGATAGGAGCTGTGGACTTTGTTGGAGGGACCCAGCTGGCCCATCATAACCTTGGTTGGGAAGGGTCCAGGAGCTTTAAGACCCCAGTCTCCTTCCCTCCTGTCTTTTGATCTCCTGCCAGTGTCTTTCATTGGCCAAATCCAACTGGAATCCTGAGGTTAGTTGACGTAGTCCATAAAGAAATAACTCCCAGCAGCCAGAGCAGAACAGAAGAGACAGAGAAGAGGGGCAAATGGAAACTATCCAGCCTGGAAAACATCTCCATTTTGACAGTGTTTTCCAAAGTTGCCAGTTACAATTTTTCAGTTTTGTTTTCCTGGTATTTCAAGGAAGAGGTTGAATAAATGGTAATGCATTAGAAGTAAGTATTTGTCTTCCCTCTTTTTGAATTGTATTGTCTGCTTTTACTTCAGCACCAATCTTAAGACCTAAAGGACTCGTACTAGAGTTGATGTTGAAAACATTTAAACGGGAATGAGTTCATTTTAATCATAGGCCCTTAGATGTCTAAATTAGGAACATTATTCAACTTAACATTTAATTGAACAAAGCTATTCAATGTACAGCATCAGTTAGGTATTGTAAGCGAGTTCACAGTGTGAATAAAATACAGGAACCTAACAGAGAACATCTCCTTTATCCAAAATACTCTACAATTGCGGCAGTTAGGTGTGTAGAGGACTTCCACACCATATGTTTTAACAAATACGGTGGGTCATAAGAGTATGTATAATGGAAGGACATAATTAAAGGTTAATCTGTTCAGTAAAAAGGCACCATTAATTAGTCTAGGCAATTTGTTGAGCTATTAATTGGTCCTGGAAACATGTCAAGATACTAATTTAAATGGAATTATTTTCCCTAATTGTCTAGACAGCCCCTCGACCATACACTGCCCCAGGAAATATGCAGCCTCCAATTCGATTACAACCTCTTCCCAGTAATCCTGCAGTAGGAACTGCTCCAAAGGTAACTTCGGGGTCCAGATCAAAAACCTCATTGCTGGAAAATGAAGCTCCATTTCCCATTGGGGTAAATGCTTTTTCTTCAGTCTTTAAGATGCTAGATTCAAGTAATCTATTTAGTGAAATATATATTGTGCACTTATTAAGCACTTGCCATGTATGTCTGTTTAATTATTTCTTACTTTAATTGGAAGGCCTATAATTTCTGTGTTTTGGGGCAAAAGAGTAAGGAATAGATTTGTAATAATTTAAGATGATCTCTCATGAATTTGAAAGGTTGTGTGAAAAACAAAGAGGAACTTTTTATAGCTAGATATGACTTCTATCAGAATAGACCAAGTTTTGACTGCTTCCAAATTTTAAATGCATGAAACCTAGAAAATGAAACTTTCCAAGAATAGGTTTGCATTTGCATGCCGACTTACTTTACCATCAGTGTATGAAATTGCTTCAAGTTTGACTCTGGAGAAGGTTGGATATAGAAGGAAAAGAATGTCCATCTTTAAAAAAATCCTGAATTAATCACACACAGAAGCTTGACTATGCTTCCTTTTCAAGGTTATATCTCAGGTAATTTTCACTTATTTTAATAGAGCACAGGAAGGAGGTATGGTAGCCATAAAATATGAGTTACTTAAAAGGGAAGGATAATTGGGACATTTAGTAATTAGGGAAGGTATTGTTTGCATTTTTAAGACCAAGAAGAAACATTTGCCAGCTTAAGATAGAATCTGTGTTATGAGTACAATTGTAATTATGCTCAAATGGGTGAATTTAGCTCCATTAATTATTAGGAAACATATGACATATGAAATAAAGATATTTTTATCTAAAGCTGACAGATGACCTTGACACTAAGAAATTAATTCAGACAGATAAATTATTGTTTTTCACATTAAAAGTACAAAAATAACCCTAAAATGATAAATAATATTTAAATCCATTTAATATGCTCTTCACCTTGTGAAGCATTTTTCACAAACCTTACTTAACTTAATAGTAGTTTCTTGGAAAGAAGGAGAAATTAAACCAAAAGTGGTGGCATTTTGTCTGGGACGACTGCTTAGAGCTAGGTGGGAACTTATTGGGTCATAAGCCAATTAGATTGACACTTTCTTGGATCTGGTCTCCACTTTAAATGTCCAGAGATTTCCCATTTCAAGCTAGTGTCCAGGAATAGTCAGATCCCGAGAGATTGTCTCAAGCTAACTAAAATAACACATGACAAGCCCATTTTTTCTCACTATAGTAAATCAAAATAGGGAATCAAATCATAATTAGGGACCATTAATTCATCAGATAACAATTAAATCAAAGCTTGTAGGAGCAGTACATTTTCCCCTTATAGGCAGACCTACATGGGAAGCCAGATCACAATGAGAAGGTTGCCTGGTGAGTATGGAATCAGAATGAGGGAATATGGTAGAATGGAATGTTAATGGCATCAGGTCATCTTAGCTTGATGCATCTGTCTCCTCTTAGGAATGGGCTTGGCAAAGGTACCAGACAGCTCAAAGGTCTTTGGCTAAAGCCCTCTATATCCTTCAGGGATAACTTTGCCTTTAGGACCGGAAATATTCAAAGCCCAATGGATTTCCTGTCCCTTAGTTAGTACTCAGATGGGCACTTTCCACATTTGCCAAGGTGATTTTATTCTTTTCTAAGTTCCTATATCTATTAACTCTTCTCGATCGGACCCATCTTTATGTTAGATATGTGAACACTGTCAATCAGGTAATATTTAATTTTTTCTGACTACCGAACGATTTTTCTTTTAGGTGATTTTCCAAACCTGCTCTGAGCCACTGGGTAGATTTATTAATTAAATCTGCACAGGGCCTTTTATTCTACCATTTCCAAGTTTTTGGGTGTGAGTGAGTGAGGGATTGCACTTAATGGTAGCTTACACATGCGGACAAGATTGAGATCAATTCCATGTTAATTTCAACTAGCTAAACTTACATTTTTCATCCAGTGGAATTTATTGGGCACTTACTATGGACTGGGTCCTGCTCTAAGCATTGGTGATATATCAAAGCAGACAAAATTCTCTAAATTTTTGCAGCTTATACTGTGATGTACATAGGCAAAATATACTGCCAGGAAGGACATGCAATTCTTTCAATGGCATTGATGATGAAAATTACTTAATATAAAATCAGACAAGAAATTCCTAAAGAATAATAGTCTGCATGATTGCGGAGTATGTAGTAAGCACCCACTAAAAGAGTAAAAGATATGCATGGGGGAATTGTTTGAATGTGCAACAGACTTAAGCAGGTTGAATTTTCTAAGTATCAGGGGTGAGGAGCTTTGATTTAGGCAAAAGCAATTTGGTCAAAACAGACTGGCTGAGATGCTACTGAGTAAAATTAATGGTGTGATTGAAAATGATTATCCTTAGAATGAGAGTTTCTTATACACTCTTGATAGGAGTAGAAATTGGTACAACTATTTGTGAAGGCAATATGGGAATATCTATCAACATTTTAAATGAACATGCTCAAGCATTTTAGCATATTGAAATTTATCCTAGGAACACACTTGCATGTGGAAAGAAACAGATTCAGGAATATTTAGTATTGTAATATTTGCAATAGTGAACATTTGGAAGACACCTAAGAATTTATTGTTTAAAAATGTTATGGCATATTAAAATATATTAAAAAATAAGGTAAATTATTTATACTGGCATGGGAAGATGTCCAAGATGCTTTGGGCTAAGAAAAAGCAAGGTAAGGAGCAGAAGGTTAATTTTTAAAATTTACTAAACCATTTCCAAATAAGGTATGCCATTGATTGATAACTACTTAGAAATTAAAAGATAGCCCCCAGGCCCAAAAAGTTTTGGATTCATTGATTTTATTGTTTTATTATCTTGTTTTCACTTCTTTAATTTATATTTGTTATTACGATGTCAATGCACACCATCACAGAAAAATTGGAAAATGTAAGAAAAGAAAAATGAGAGCATAAATAATACCTGCAATGTCAAGCATTCTAACAATTCTAAACCCCTTGGTGAATATCTTTTTAAATCCCTTTCTGTTCACATAAATGTTGTTTTCAATCAAAATATGGCGTATACATGCCTTTCTTTAAACTGCTTTTGTTTATTCAGCAATGAGAATGTTTGGGGAATGACTTTCCTTTCGTAAAAATAACTTTTCACAATTTAAGCATCTCAAAATAAAGAATAAATTGGCTGAAAATGAATTTAAAACAATACCAAATAAATTGGTAAAAAACGGATAAAAATGATTAAAGATACTTTAAAGTTTGGGAAACTACCTCAGATATACAAAAATTATCAATATGTGAAAGTTCAGAGGCTCAAATATACCTGAAACATAAAGTTTTTGTTTATACATTAGGTGCTTTTAATCGTTAAGGTAATACATGTTGACTAAACTTATATGCCCTCACCACCCCACAATGATTTAAATCCACAAAGGCAACCCTGTGTTCCGAGTCTTCCAGTCATCCCTGATTTTATCAAAATCCACATATAAATTATTTAAAAGAAATGTAAGATCACACTGTATGGACCTTTTTATGTCAGGACTCTGGACCAATAGATTAACACTATTCTTTTTAAAGCCTGATGAGAATCTATTATCAGAACAAAGCAAAATTTAGTTAAATATCCTCCTACTGATGGACTTGGTGGTTCAACTAAACTTTTTTTTCTTTTTCTTTTCTTTTTTTCATGGAAAGGCATTTTATTTTAAATATAGCAGCATGGGCATGTCAATCCCAAACTGATCAACTAAATTTTTTAGACATATGTGTGTGTGCATGTGTGTGTCTGTGTGTATCCTTATACACATTTACATAAGTGTACTTGTGTAGTTATCTGGGTGAAATTTATTCCCACAAGTTGAATTTCTAGGAGAAAATAAGCTGAATAGAGACTTTGGGTCAGAGTCTGGGGTTTTGGTTCCTTGAAACCATATTACCAAGGAATGTTATAACACCTGGGTGGGTGAAATCAGTGTAAAAAATGTGCAAATACCCTATCGTTAAGTGAACTATCCAATCCTATCTCAAAGTATAACACTTCGAACTTCTTGATTTTAAATTGTTTAATTGTACTGGGTCCCCATAGATTTAATGGATTGTTGAGGGAAAATCCCCAAAATACTATAAAAATGCCATCACTGTATGTTTGGTTTAAAAAATATACTTAAATAAGGTTAGAAATCCATGAAAATTTAATTTGCTATGGGTACTACAAAATGCCATTTTTCAACAGATTGAAGTGTTTTAAGTTTGTCTATTGATATCAGTTGTGTTTGCACACAATGTCAATCATACAGTCTTGTCTTTAATTTTGGGTTATGTTGGGTCACCACTTCTACTTCACTTGTTCTTACATCATGAAATGTGATTACAGGGCAAGAAGGCAATGATGAAGTTCAGGAACTCCATGGACAATTCACAGGGAATGAATCGATATCGATTTCCAAAGATTAACCATTACATGATGCCTATTCCTCCTCCACTTCCTCCCCCTAATGGAAAAATCACAAGGGAAAATAGACCTGAAACATGGAGAAGGAGAAGAGTTCGTCCAACCACTGCTCCAAATGGCTTAGAACCTCTCTTTACCAGGGTGATTATAGAATCAAATTTTCTTTTATTAATTTAGCACCGATTACATTGCACTATTAGATTTCTAGATGAAATCTAAGAGAATCTAGGGAAATCGAATGCAAAATGACTTGCATAAAGAAATATAATAATTTTATAAATGTAGTAATTGTAAGCTTGAATGAATCTGAAACCAAATATTTGAGTAATTCAGTTGAGTAATTTAGCATAATTGAGAAAAAAATCAAGTAAATCTTGTATTCCAATTTAGTTTGTATTATACCCATTTCCAAATCATTTATTTCCTTTAATTTGCCCATTCAATCACATGTCAGGAAGTATTTTAACATTTAATTTGTGAATATTCAGGGACTTAAATATATCGAAAAACACAGTGTACCATATAAAATAATTATTAACACTCACTTTTAATAATTTTGGCAAATTACTGTATAATATTCATAAATATTTTCCTTTCAGTGTTCTTAAAATATATTGTAGCTTGTTGTAATCATTCCTTAAAATACTGATAAAGAAAATGGTCCTAAGGCCAGTTATACTTTATACAGATACAGGCTAGTATGAAGGCAAAAGATCTCTTAAGTTTTGGAGTGTAAGTATACAACTAATAGCAATTATATGTAACTTTTGTGGTTATTAGCAGATGGCTGGGTCAACATTTCACCTGATGGAGAATCAGGGAGCGAAGTGTCAACATTGCATGTTGACGGCATGTTGGCTTTCCAAAACCAGCCTCGTTCAAGTGCTCTGTTTACCGCTTGTCCACATCTCCCTCCCAGCAGCTTGCCTCACCAATAACTTGCCTCACCAATAACCTTCTCTAAAAGTTGAGACTGTCTTCCTTGTGCTTGCTCAAATTTCCTCGTTTCAATCCACCTTTCACTAATTCTTTCTTTGTTACGGTCTCTGAGAGAGCCTGTACCCCCCATCTCCGAGGCCCACCCTCTGCCCTGTTCCTTGATCTTATCCTTTTCCACTGCCATGGCACTTTGCACTGTCTGTCATTCTCCTCTCCTATTTGGATTTTTATTCCTTCCTCTAGTATTCATCTGTGTCTCTCAACATACCCACGCATAGAGTAACCAAGTCCTTTCCTCACATTCTGTAGCCTGAGACTTCTGTTTTCTCCTTTCCTACTGCAGAGTTCTCTGAAGAGTAGTTTACTGTAGCTCAGTCTAACAAGCAACCCCTGGCAACTCAGCTTACATTTAATTTCTTTTTCTCATTATTGTCTGTTGCTGGTCAATGGCAATTCTGGGACCCAGACTGGATGAGTAGTCCCTGTCCTGGGGTATTTGGCCTTGTGGACAGCAGAGCCATGGAGTGCTCTGAAGATTCCATTCAGGAGTGACACATGTCACTTACACTTGAATTCCATTACCAAAGCCTGACAGCAATGGAGTGGAAGTATCATCCTCTCATAGAGACATGCAGTGAATATTTGGGGGCAATGATAGAATCTACCACATCCACTAAAACTTTCTTTGAATTCTTTGAATGCTGGCATTGTTCTCTACCAGGCCAACAAACATGCTCTCTTGAAGGCTGTGGCCCCCACTTGCAAAAATGGTGACTTCCTCATCATCCTCATTTGGTGGCAGCATTCGATTTTCTGATGCTAGAATATATTACTAGGGCGAACTCTACCTGGTCATACTTTATAAAACATGTTTAAATCTCATATAAACCATAAGAATATGTAAACTCTATATGTTCAAGTTAAACAACAATCAAACACCTGTGTATATGCCATTACTTTCCAGCAAAGTAGAACACTATTGTCATACGATAAACCCCCTGTTTCCTGCCCTGTCACATCTTCTTCTCCTTCCCAGAGCAACCACTATTCTGACAAATGTGTTAACTGAGTCCCTGCTTTTCTTTGGAGTTCTATTACTTGTATACATAAAACTTCAAAATAAGCGCAAACCTAGCATTGCAATGAAAGAATAATATATCTAGGAGAAAATAAACTGAATAGAGTCTTTGGGTCACTATCTAGGTTTATTTCCTTGACAGTTTTAAGAGCCCCTTGTGGGGAGGTGAGAGAGGTCAGGTCATGAGTGTGTCCTAGAAAAATGGGGCTCACCAGAGTCAAGGCATCTAATGAGGTCCTCGTGTGGGCCAGACACTGGACGTCCAGGAGGAATATGATCAGGCAAATGGGCTTCTGTAGTTGGGCACAGAGGAGAGAGCAGCAACTTCTCCACCCTGTGGTCATGACAAGTGAAGCACGGATAAGCATCTGAGCTGGCTTCCCCTGGGCATTCTATTTCAGATTGGAAACACAGCAGGTGTCAGCAGGCATCCTGGCTCTGACAGACCTTGGCATGTCTGGCTTTTGAGTTCACAGGGCTTCAGTCTGACTTGGTCTTTTTTTTTTTTTTTTTTTTTTAACTTCTGTTCTCTCTTTTTGGAATCCTTATTTTGAGAATGTTGGGACTACTAGACTGATGCTCTAATATTCTTAGCTTTTCCCTCCCATTTTCTACTTCTTTGCCTTTTTGCTCTACTTGCTGGGAGATTTCTTCAATTTTATCTTCCACACATTCCATTTAAATTTTTTCTTTTTTAAAATTTTATTGAAGTATAGTTGATTTACAATGTTCTATTTAATTTCTGCTGTACAACAAAGTGACTCAGTTATACATATATATATTCTTTTTCATATTCTTTTCCATTATGGTTTATCACAGGATACTGAATATAGTTCCCTGTGCTATACAGTAGGACCTTGTTGTTTATCCATTCTATATATAATAGTTCGCATCTGCTAATCCCAAACTCCCAATCCTTCCCTCCCCCACCCCCCTTCCCCTTGGCAACCACAAATCTGTTCTCTATATCTGTGAGCTATTGACATTTTTCTTTTCCTGCCATATTTTAAATCCTAGAACTCCTTTTAGTTCACTGAATGTAATTTAGAAATCATCTTATTCTTGTTCTGCATGATTTTGATTCTTTGGTACTTGTGGAGACTTGCTTTGTGGGCTAAGATATGTTCAGTCGTTGTAAAAAATGTGATTCTTTAATTGTTGGGAGCAGAGTTCTATAAATGTTCAATAGGTAAGAAATGTCCAATTATGTCATTCATATTTTTACATCCTTACCATTCTTTTTTATCTGCTTGGTCTCTTAGTTCCTGAGTTCTAGTGATAATTCATTCTCTGTAGTTGTGGATTTGTCAGTTTCTTCTTGTAATTAGTCAAGTTTTGCTTTGTAAATGTTGAGAATACCTGGTTATATGCTCTCAGATTTGGGATACTTTACCTTATTGGTGAAGATATTCTTTATTATTAAAAAATGATCCTCTTTATCTCTTATTACTTTGGCCTTAAAATCTATTTTGTCTAATAGTATTTCTCCTTATTTTCTTTAGATAATATATATGTATATATATACATAAATATATATTTATACATATATATTTCTTTTACTTTCAGTTTTTCAATGTCTTTAAAGCTTTAGACTTTAAATGTGTTTATGCAGCATATGTGTGCTTTGCATTTATTTCAACCCGAGAATCTCTGTTCCTTTAATAAGTGGGTTTAGTCTAATGACATTTATTTTATTTATTGGTATATTTAGATTTACTTCTACCATCTTAGTTTGTATTTTCTACTTACCATGATTTGTCTTTAATAGTAGCATTTTATGCTGTTATTGCCTTTTCCTCAAAGCTTCCCTTTCTTGCCTCCATGGCACTCTACTTTCATGGTTCTTTGTTCTCTCCTTTGACCTCTCATCTTGCTCCTCTGTGCCTCTTTCATCTTCACCCCTAAACCTGGCCATCACCATAGGCTTAGACCTTGACACTTGTCTTTCTTTTCAAAATGCGGTCACCTTCCCACATGGCTTTGGTAGCTTTCTAGATGTCTCTTGGACCTGTCACTAGCTCCTAGGTCCTGGGGTTTAGAATAAAATTGGCACAGTGTGGTAAATTATGCATTTTTTTTTTACAGTGTACAGTTCATGGTTTTATTATATTCAGAAGTTAGGCAACCATAAGCACCATCTAATTTCAGAACTTTTTCATCACCCCAGAAAAAAAGAAACCCATATCCATAAGCAGTCATTCTCTAATCTTCCTTTCCCTACCCCTTAGCAACTACTAATCTACTTTCTGTCTCTATTGATTTGCTTATGGATATTTCATATTAATGGAATCATGCAATAAATATTCTTTTGTGTCAGGCTTCTTTTACTCAGCATAATGTTTCGAAAGTTCATCTATGTTGCAGGTTATATCAGTACTTTCTGTTTGTGGCTGAATAATATTCCACCATATGGTTGTACCACATTTTGTTTATCTCATTGTCAGTTGATGGGCATTTGGGTTGTTTCCACTCTTTGGCTATGAGTAGTGCTGCTATGAGCATTTGCCTGCAAGTTTTTGCATAGACATATGTTTTCATGTCTTTGGAGGTATGCCTAGGAGTGGAATTGCTGGGTCATATGGTCACTCTACATTTTACTTTCTGATGAACTGCCAAACTGTTTTCCCAAGTGACTACACCATTTTACATTTTCATCAACAGTGTATGAGGGTTCAAATTTCTCCACATCCTCAGCAATACTTGTTACTGTCTTTTGATTCTAGCTGTCCTAGTGGGTAAGTGGTATCTTAACTGTGTTTCAAATTTGTATTTCTCTAATGACCGATGACATTGAGCATCTCATTCATGCCAATCGTGCACTTTTACTTTAGTATTTAGATTTATTTTATTTTGATCTAGAAAAGATTCATTTAAGGAGAGATGGCTCTCATGATTAATTTACACATTAAATTCATTCTTTCATTTCATGACTACCATCCCAAAGCATCCTTCAAATGCTCTTAAAAGGTAAGAAAGAGGTAAATGAAAGAGGTAAAGAAATGTCGCTTGCTGCTGTTCCTCTGTGAATGTACAGAACAGGGTCCCTGGCTTCTGTGGTCTGTGTCTCTAGGCCATGATCCATGAACTTCCTACTCACCTTTCAAGCATCTGTAATTACACAGGGCTTATCTGGAGTCTAGGAAACCAAATGACAGGGTGTAGATCTTACAGCCCAGCACATTGCTTCTGTGCCCTGTTGCTTTATAATTTGGAGATATAATACGTGCAGAGTTTTTGTTAATGCCTTTACAGAATCTATGTGACTAGTTAGATTTTGCTCTGAGGTTTACCTCTTCATCTGCAGAAATTCTGTGTTTCCACTCAGGACTGCTGATCACCTACTCCACACAGCAGCCTACTGAAAATATGGATGGTATTATAAATAGTGTTTATATACGTGAAAATACAGGCTTTCAGATAAGAACCTACTTAATTATTATGCTTATCAATTAAAAAATAAAACAGTTTGTTTTAAGTTTTTATATGTTTTATGATAGAGAAAGCAAAGAACTTCTCCAGGCATGAACTAGTCTGGGGCTTTCTCCATATCTGGTTGAGGCCCCCTATCTACTTCCTAGACTCCAGATAAGCCCTGTGCAATTACAGATGTCTGAAAGGTGAGTAGTAAGTTAGCAGATTGAATCGGGAAGCAGAGGGTTAAAGGCAGGAGGGGGAGAAGAGAGTAAGCAGAGTCCATCTCAGTAGTAGTAGATTCTACATAATGATGTTAAATTAAACTTTGTAGAATAGCTCCCAACATGTTTCTCCCCTGCTTAAAACCTTTCACTAGCTTCGCCTTTCCTAATGAAAGCGAGTAATTCTTCTGCCTGACTTTTAAAATGTCAGTTTTATGATTATTCGGGTGTGTTGAGACTTATAGGTCAGAAGACACTTGCCTTTAAAAAGACAGTTTGTCCCTTACAGTTCTCAGAGGAAGGGACATTCCTGTTTATTTTAGTCAGAATTCCATCTAGAATATTGTTTGACACATATCTGGGCACTGTCTCTCAGCCAAGTTGATAAATAAAATTAACCATCACACCAGGCCATGCAGGGCCACCCAGGGAAGCACCAGGGCTGTCAGGAGAGGCGTGGGAGGAAAAGGTGGGAAAGAGCCTCTGTTGTGGTTTCCGAGGAAGAATTGGGCAATGCAGGGTAAGCAGGCATAGGATGGGATAGTATGAATGATTTTGGCAGGCTCTGGTGTTGGGCTGTCCTGAGTTGTCTGGTACCTGGTGCTGGGGCAGGGGAATATTGGCCCAGAGTGTTAGAGGCAGGGTGAGGGTGGATGTGGGCTCTCAGTTGGTTAGTGTGCACATGATAAATGTTCTCTCCAGGGAGCTTGGAGCTGAATTTGCCTTAGGCTGGTGATTGTGGGTTGGGTTGCACATGTGCATGTCACGTTCCACAGTTGCTCAGGCAAGAGGAAACATGAGATGACTTTGTAACCAAGAGCCAGGCCTGCCATCATCCCTTTGCTTTCAACTGTGACTCAAGGAGATGTTTCTAATCTGCAAAGAATTATCCAGTTTGCTGATTTACGTTCATGGCTCCTGGTGTCCCTGAAATATTTCTCTTGATTATCTGTTTGGGAGCTCTGTCCACAGGCAAGACAATTTGCTCAAACTTTAAATCTCAGACTCTCCCGCCCATTTACACTTTTCAGACTGTCATTTGCTGAATTTCATCAAATTTACTACTTCTGGTTTTTGCTTCAAAGAAATAGGAGTGAATGAGAAAAAAATCCTCTGAGGTAGAAGGGAATGGCTTTGGAGATGGAAGTATTTTAGTAGTTCCTTCAGAAATTTTTTTTGCAGCTTTGTCATTCTTAAAAAAATGCATGCTTCCAAGGCATCTGTAATTCAGTGAGATCAAACTCAAATAATTGCCTTGGATTCACTGAAAGTTGGTCTCTTCACATTTTTCATTTAGCTAAAAATTGATTTTTAGAAAAGTGAAGTAGATTAAAAGTAATGCCTGGTATCTGTATAGTTCTAGAAACCTACGATATTCTTACTAGGACCTCTTAAAGTCTCTCAAGGAGCCATTCCTATTTCTCTGCCTCTTCTTCCTCTTCCTTTTCTTGCTTCTCTTTCCAGGTCTTCCTCTTAGAGGTTAGGCAAACACTATACTTATTCACTACTGTGAAAATACTTCAGAATATAAACTAGGAGGCAAGGCATTGGATATTTAATCTCTGGTATTTAAGTTTAGTGTTTATTTTATAAGTAATTTAAATTGGTCAATGCCATAGAATATCAAGTAGGTTTATGAGGTGATATTTTTTGTTGGGTTTATTGTTTGATATTAAGAATAATATTAATAATGTTGGTTTTTCATTGAACTGAATGCCTCCTGTGAAACTGGATAACCCCAGGTACCCAGCATACATTGTTCCTGATCCTGAGAGTGACCATAGAAGGAATCAAATGTGTGCATCTCCCTCCCACAAAGAATAAGCTCAGGGAAGGATGTATTGTCAGTGCTCAAGTATAAAGATAACACTCAATTACAAAAACAATTGCTAAATTACAGTTAATGTCAATTTGAATTAGAACAAAATTATGTCACCAATATTTATTTAATTGATTTGATTTGAATTTTTATTTGAGAACTAGCAAAAACAACCAAGAGTAGTTTCCTCTTCCCGTCACTGATATTTTTGTTGCATGTAAAACACAGACACACACGTAAGATAAAAGGTGACAAACTTTGTCCAAATCCCCAGAATTTACATTAAAACTACAAAGCCAAAATGTATATATGCTATAATTGTTAAAGGCATTTGTTTTGTAATGGGCTTGACTTTTTGTGCACTGTATATAGATTGACATTTTATAAGGGTTTTGTTGCAAGGTACATAAAAATAGCCTTTTCTATTCTTTGTATTACACTCTGATTAGAAGGTGATCACACTCTGATTAGAAGGTAATTCGTTAATAAGCCCCCCTTTTTTGTTTATTCTAGGATTCAAGAAGGATTCACAAAACACCACTGCATAGTAATGCAGCTATTACAATGATCTATTTGGGGAAAAATGTGCACATAGCTTATGATCACTCAGATTTCCGGGATGAAATAAAAGTTTATCAGCAGCACTGTGGTGGGGAAAACCTGTGTGTCTACACAGGCAAACTGCTTGAAAAAGGTACACATAAAATGTGAATGTTTTAATTGCTTGCAGTTGATGCTCTAGATAAGCTATTGTTGGTATAATATCAAAATGACTTTAATCACTCTATGAAATTATGCATATCCAGGGACTTATTAACCAGCTGCCTAAAAGTAAATCCAGATTTACTGCTCCATGATTGAAACTGAAGCAGCAATTTCTCTTGCAGATTGTGAAATAAAGAATTTGGAGTGATTTAACCCAGTAACAGATTAATCTTGAAATAGAGATATATGATCATTAAAATGTTGTACGAGTAAACTGTCCCCCAATTTACAAGTTAACTGTTTGTCTTGCCATAGTGAATTGCATCATACCTTATTCTAAGAGAAAAATACCAGATTGGCAATTTGTTCTTTAGAACTATGCTGAGATAAAATCACAAATCCAATAAACCTCAGGGTGAATCACACCTAAATAATACAGTACAAAATTTGGCTACATGTTTTTATTACATTTTCATTTCCCTTTTATCATAAATCCATGTTTGTTAGCATAAGATAATTTTTGTATCCAATATAGGATTTCACATATTGTACCAAAGTGGTTTTTTTTGTCAATATTTAGTTCTGTGGCACAGCAATTAAAAGGAAGAGTTGTTACAGGATTATGTTTGTTGTTTCCTTGCTTAAGACACTCTGTTTAGAAAGTAATAGTGTTTTTACTGATTAAAAGAAATATTTATATTTGGGTAATCTAGATATAGACTTAGGGACTAAAGGGAGGAGTTGGGGGCAAACATGGGGTTGTTACTTTTGGCTTTTCTGATTTCCTTCATCAATCAAAAACAGTGACTATTGATTTAAAAAAATTCAACTGCTTAAAGAGAACTATACACATTTAGGGATAAAATATTGAAAACTTACCAACATAAGAAAGGATAAACACTTGAATGTTGGTTTTGACTTAAAGTAAAATATTATATATTATAATGAATTATATAATGAATTATATATATTGTATTATAATGAAAAAACATTTTTCTTTATAAAAATCTATAAAATTTCTTTTTAAAAAATAATGCCAGAAACTACTTTTTCCCATTTTACGTACTTAGCTGAAACGTAATTTACTTTGTTTCATTTTGTCATGGCATCTGAGAGTTCGTTCCTTCCATTATGTAGATGAGGAAAATGAGAGGCATCCAGAGGTACAGTGGCTCCCCAAGGTCACCCGTCCAGTTCTGAGCAGGGTTGAGAGCAGATCCCAGCCCCCTGACTAGGTGCAAGATCCTTGTTTAGTACTATCCAGCCCCAGTTAGCTATTCTCAGCAGCAAAGGGTTTCCTATATCTCCATAATAGGAGGGGTATGAAACCCCTAATAATAGTGATTAGATACACTTATTTTTTAAAAGTATCACTTTCAACTATTAATTTTGATGAATAGCTGAAATTAGCTACAGTCTCAAATTGGAGTTAACATAATGAAATTTTCCTGGGTCTTAGATCATGCTTTAATCAATAGAGTTCATTTAAAATGGCTACTTGACTGCTGGGAAATGTGGCACATACAGATGAAAAAAGAACAAGGCTTAGCTGAATGATTTTCTGGGAGATGATGTACACTCTGTGATAAGATTGCAAAACCAAAGGTTACGGGAGAATGTTACTTGGCTACGTGTTATTTTCGTGCATATTGATCCCAGAACTGATTTTTTGTTATGTCATTGGACAGTCTTTAATAATAGTTGGAATGGGGACTGAAGTAATTGAATCCTGTCCACACAATAGTTTTGTCTCAGCTTGCCCTTGATTGCCATGAAAGTAATCGTTCAAAATTGAAAAGTTGGGTGACTCAGAGTTGACTTGTGGTTCAGCAATCTTAGCAATTTAGCTGGACTGAAAATAATCTGCCCTTTTTACAAATCAAAGCTGTGCATGATTCAGTGAAAAGTGAATAGGTTTTTAGAAGACTTCTGTTTTAAAAAAAGGGCCTCTACAGTTAGGCTTGGAGCAGTAAACGCCTTCAAAATGTAGCATTCATTAATTTCTCTTGCTTTTGGATGAGAATAACAATACAATTAATTATTTGGGAACATGGCAAGTGCATCTTTTATTATCATAGTGATTCATGATATGTTGCAGTTTGATTTTAGACATCAGGCCACAGATCGATTGTTTATTATGTACACCTGTGAAGTCATGGAATATTTCTGCTATTTGTAAAGAGTACAGTTCTTCACAGGCAGTTTTATTTATCATTCATCCTATCAAACAAGGCAGACATTGGCCTCCAGGGTTCATGTGGATACGAAGAACAAAGTAACTTTTTTCTGGCTCTCTTATAATTCCTTTTCTGCCCCATTTTCTTGTATTTCCATAACCTGATCCTGTTGTACCTATTTGTGCATTCCTCACTACTTCTTCACAAACACAGCAGCTGCTTCACCAGCCCCTTGCCTCCTGCCTCCCCACCCCCCGCCCCGCCCCACATTGTTATCTTGTCTTTTCCTGTGCTCTTTCCTTTGTCTGCAATAGGACAAAGGATTTTAAATTCAAAATCGTATTTTAAGTTCAAACCGTATCCATCTTTTAAGATTCAGATTAAGACTGTGAAGCTTTCCCAACTGACTTTTATTCCATTTTATCCCTCTCTTTTGATGACAATGGCTCTTAATATCTAAAACCAAAGCATTTCATTGTACCTTGACTTACATTAACTGTTTTTTTCTTTTTTCTATTACTCTTTATCATATATTGACTTCTTTAGTTGTTAAAAATAGGTGTAACTTACAATCCATAAAATTCATCCACTGTAAGTGTACAACTCACTGATTTTTAGGAATTTTATAAGGTTGTACAGCCATTATCACAGTTTTAGAACATCTCCATCACTTCAAAAAGTTCCTTTGTGCTCACTCTTTGGCAATTAATCTTCACTCTCATAGCCAGCCCTAGGACACCACTGATCTGCTTTCAGGCTCTACAGATTTGCCTTCTACGGACATTTCTTGTAAATGAAATCATACAATAGGTAGTATTTTGTGTCTTGCTTCTTTCACTTTGCATAGTGTTTTTAAGAATCATCCATTTGTAGCATCTGTCAATAGTTGCTCTCTTATAGCTGAGAATACATTCTGTTACATGGATATACCACATTTTATTCATCTACTCCAGTTGATGGATATTTGTATTGTTTCCAGTTTGGGACTATTATAAGTCATGCTGTAATGAATATACAAAGACAATTTTTTTTGTGTGTAGACATCAGTTGTCATTTCTCTTGAGCAGCTTCCTAGGAGTGGGTGTGATGGCTTTTGCTTCCTGAGTATGGGTCATACCCTTTTCAGTTTCTTTGTGTCTTTTGATATTTTTGTTGAAAACAGGACAATTTAGATCATCTATTAGAGCAACTATGGATTCCGAATTCCCACTTTCCCTCTGGAAGGTTATTCTTGGGTTTTTTTATTTGTTTGTTTGTTTAGTAGCTTATCTAGAGCAAAGCTGTGAACTTCATGTCCCCTCTCCTTCGTATACAGCCACTGGTGTCTCTGTTCAGATTTTTTTTTGTTCTGTTTTTACTTTTTAGGCTAATCTCTTAGGGTTGTCTCTGTGTTTTCATAGTTTAGTGAACATTCAGTGATTTGTCAGATGTCATATTCAAGCACTTTGAGCCAATATAGCCTCCATCTTCTGCCAGTGAATCTGTGTGTAGGTTTATTAGTTTCCTGGGACTGACATAACAAATGTCCCCAAATTTGGTGTCTTAAAACAACAGAAATTTATCGTCTTACGTTCTGGAGGCCAGAAGTCTAAAATTAAGGTCTTAGCAGGGCCATGCTCCCTCTGAAAGCGGAAGGGGAAAATCTTTCCTTGCCTCTTCCAACTTCTGGTGATTCCCCGCAATGCTCGGTGTTTCATGGCATGTAGCTCCATCACTTCAACCTGTGCTTATCCTCCCATGTTATTCTTCTCTGTGTATCTGTGTGTGTATCCTCTCCTCTTCCTATAAGGATATCAGTTATTGGATTTAGGACAAAACACATTCTGGATAATCTCATCTTGATCCTTCCCTGATTATATCTACAAAGACCCTATTTCAAAATAAGGTCACAATCTGAAGTTCTGGGTGGTCATGAATTTTTGGAGGGCAATATTCAACACACTGTAGTGGGTTCAGGAGTACATTCAAAGTTCAGGCAGTTTTCAAGTCTGTTCCAACTTTTATTTTCCACCAGGATCTAATGTTTCCTTTGTACACAGGTGCAAGCTTGCAATAGGACAGGGATGTGTGAATAAGTTGGGCCAACTCCAATCCATGCTGCTTGCAGTTAGCTGGAGATGTGCAGAAAGCTTATTGAATGTGTCTATGACTGCCTTATTGCCTGTATCTCCCTGTTAAATTTCTGGCTAGTCCATTGACCTGTTGCTTGCCCTAATTAGAACTACAGTCTCAGCAGAACCTCTCACCTTCCCTGTCAGTTTGCTCTGAGATTGCTGCTTATTACTAGTAATGCCACTGACCAAGGTTTTTTTGTCTTCTGCTCCAAATCAAGTCGGCCTCTACTGACAGTGAAGCTGCTGGTTACCTATGGCCTGCCCTTCCCTTCTAGAACTGCAGTGGCAGGAGAGGGCAATGGGAGTAGCCCTAGGCAAGAATGCCACAGATTCCCACTGTTCATACCAAAAGTTCAGTACCTTTTCATGAAAAACTGCTGCTCAGTGTGTTCTAAGTCTTTGGTCCATTTTCAGAGACAAAATTTTAAGGGAAGAGGATTTGGTGACCTTACTCTAGAAGTCTGGTACACTGCTTTTTGTCTCTTCTGCTAAATTATAACTTCTTGAGGGAGGAGAACACGTTTGATATTTCTTCAGTATTTTTATGTCTCTTTAGTGCCTAAAACAGTGCTACCACTGTCAGTCAACAACGAATAACTACATTTTACAAATATTATAGGATGCTTTCTAATAATGCCCATTATAATATTTAAGACTGCTCTGTGAAGTGGGTAAACTGAGTCACCCCCTCCACTCCACTTCCTCATGCACTCCCCCTGCCACCCTCATTTTATAGATGAGAATTCTGAAATGCAGCAAAGTTAAATGTCTCATCAAGGCACACTCAACTAATAAGTGAAGAACTGGAACATGGACCAAAATCTTCTAATTTCTGGTCTATAATCTTTCCACTACTCCATGCAGAAACCATGAAGTCAGGGTTGGGAAGTGTCACTAAATTTTATAATATAAAATGACAAAATAAGTAACAAGGAACCAAAGGTAGAGGGTGTCAATTTCTGTTCAATAAGTTTGAAAAACAATGGAAGAAATGAAATAATATATGGATGTGCTCTCCAACCATGTGGGTACCAAATAGAAGGGCAGTCGTGTCCAAGAGCTGATCTCCTGTGCCCATTCTCAGCATTTCCTTGAGTCTACTCTCTTCCTGGGCTGGGTCCTTAGGGAGTTAAGGGGTGTGATGCTGCAGCAGAATGGATCATATTACATGAATGTCTCATTCAAGTTTCTGTAATAAGAGCAGTCAAACTAGCTTTCTAGTTAGCACTTAAAAAGTCCATATATAGGGACTTCCCTGGTGGTGCAGTGGTTGAGAGTCTGCCTGCCGATGCAGGGGATGCAGGTTCGTGC
Organism: Lagenorhynchus albirostris; assembly: GCF_949774975.1. NCBI lineage: Eukaryota > Metazoa > Chordata > Mammalia > Artiodactyla > Delphinidae > Lagenorhynchus > Lagenorhynchus albirostris. The sequence continues at coordinate 121,596,795 of NC_083096.1, forward strand.
CCTGGTCCAGGAGGATCCCACATGCCGCGGAGCGGCTGGGCCCGTGAGCCATGGCCACTGAGCCTGCGCGTCCGGAACCTGTGCTCCGCAACGGGAGAGGCCACAGCAGTGAGAGGCCCGCGTACCGCAAAAAAAAAAAAAAAAAAAAAAGTCCATATATAAAGACAAGTGGATTTTAATATCTATTGTACCTTAGTTTCTCCAGAAACTAACTTGCCAATGTTCTCTTTCTTATTTTGTTTAATTTCACATCACAAATACTAAGGTATAAATGATGGAATTACCTTTTCAATAAGTCTATTCTTTAGTATAAGTTGCATCTGATTTAGATTTTTTAGGGGCATAGTATGGTATATACAAAGTATTTCTAGATGACTATGAAAGAATGAGTTAAAATAATGATTCACTAATTATTTATTGGAGGCTTCCTGTGCCATTGTCCTGGGATCTGGGGAAATGAAATTTAAACTCTCATGGATTTCACAAACATGCAGGGCAGCAAACTAGATCAAGGTTCTCAAAGTGTGGTCCCTGGACCAGCAGCATAAAGCATCACCTGGCAACTAGATAAAAATGCAAATTCTTGTGCCCTGTAGAATCAGAAACTCTGGGGTGAGGCCCAGAAATCTATGTTTTCGTAAGCTTTTCAGGTGATTCTGATGCACACTAAAACTTGAGAACCACTGGTGTAGCCATATTTTAATAATAAGTGTAACAATAGGAAATATTGCAAAAGAGAGGCAAAAGTTATCAAGCCTATTATTGGTAGAAGTGGAAGAGTCCAGGGAGGCTTATTGTAGGAAGTAACATTAGAAGTGTCATGAGAAGCAGGTTTCTGAGTCACTCTGTAACATAGAGTTTCTCAGAATTGGGTTTTGGGATGTATAGGGTGAGACATCTTCAAAAAGCATTATAGAGACTTGAAATGATTAAAAATTTTTAATTGCAAGCAGTGGTTCTTTTGTTTTTTGCTGTACGCGGGCCTCTCACTGCTGTGGCCTCTCCCGTTGCGGAGCATGGGCTCTGGACTCACAGGCTCAGCAGCCATGGCTCACGGTCCCAGCCGCTCCGTGGCATGTGGGATCTTCCCGGACCCGGGCATGAACCCGTGTCCCCTGTATCGGCAGGCGGACTCTCAACCACTGCGCCACCAAGGAAATCCAAGCAGTGGTTCTTAATTTATTGGTGAGACTTTTGGGTGGGTTAGGGATCAAGAAGGGGTCTCAAATCTAGGCAGAACTGAGAATGGATTGAAGATGGAATAATTCTGCCTCATCCATACATGTATCAGGATGTTTCAAGTCACAACTAAAGACAAAAATTTATTTAAAAGCATTACTGAGTAAAAAAATAGTCATATAAAAGCATTACTGAACTCACAGCAGCCTTTTGTTATGTACTTTATTGCTAGATAACATAGCAAGATAGAGGCGTGGAATCTAGAGAGATGTTTGGATTCAAACATTAACTCTCCCACTTATTGTATGATTTTGGCTGAATTACTGAGCTCTAAACCTAAATTTCTGCATTATGGAAACTAATGATAGTAATATTTCCACTTCATATGGTTGTTGAGAAATAACACACCCAAGGTAATTAGGCATAATGCCTGGCCATATTAAATGCTCATATAATTTTAGGTTTTATTATTTTATTACAAGTCAAAGAGTTTTATAATGCCTTGGAGTATTTATTATATATATAAGTAATAGAATGTGTTTTTGTGGTTAAAAAATTGTCCTCAAGTTAAAAAGGAGATCTAGAAAATAATATTGTACTTATATAACAGAAAAATGTGATTTAAAACATGTTAGTTCAAAGTCAGTTGCTTTCACTAATGTATTTCCTTTTTAAATTCCAGAGACCTTTCAGTTTATTTCCAAAAGGCACTATGGTTTCCCCTTCAGTCTCACCTTTTTCCTGAACGGGATACAGGTGGACAGGTTAAGTTCCTGCTGTGAATATAAGCATCGAAAAGGTTCCAGACTTGGAGGCAAACGAGGCTACTTTGGGTTTGTGTGTGTCGAGAGATCATCTCCTTGCTACAAGTATGGAAACAAATGTCCTTTGGTAGAGGGCAAGTTTTGCTACATTTTTCTTTGTATGCTTTTACTGATGTATTTCTCAGCACAATTTGTTAAGAATCATATCAATGTAGATGAGCCTAAAATATCTAAGTTAAAAGTTGTTTATCACAATCCTGTGTGTTATATTTAAAATTATAAGATATAAAGTAGATTTTCAGATTTATTATATAGTGGGCATAAAAGCTGGTGGTGTTTCAAATTCTGTTTCTTTTCTACCTCTTCCTTTCCTCATGATGCTTTACGTTCTGCCTCTAAAGGGAAAGAGAGAGACTTTCCCCCCCCTCATTCCTCGTAGTAATTTATTTTGAGCTGAGCTCCAGAGCATGTGTCAAGCATCTGGCTTATATAATTGCATATTATAGGTTTTGCATAATAGAGGTGTGCCTGCATTATCGTGTAGCCCCATGATCACTCTCATGCCCCTAATTTCAATCTCGGACATAAAAAAATACATGATAAAAGGTCAGTTTTGACTATTATTCATCAGTTTTCATATTGGACATTCTGTTTGTAGTCAGGAGCTCTTCTTGCAGGCTTTGCTTAATTTTTTCCTGAAAGTACTCATGGAGAATTGACTCTGTGCCAAGCTAGAACATGGCAGTGAACCAACCAAAGAACCTGACCCATAGAGCGCCTTCTGACAGGGGAAGTGAAAATAATATACCAATAACCCCATGCCAATATACCAATAATACAATAACCAATTAATGTATATTAGATGGTAATATGCGTGATGAACGCAAAGCAGGGTAAGGGAGATATAAGGAATGAGGGGGGACAAGTGTCAGAAGGCAGTATTATTTTATGTAGGATGGTCAGTAAAGGCCTCTCTGATGTCTTTCGAGCAGAAACCAGAAAAAAATGTCTCCTTTTTCAAATAGGTTTTCAGGTAGAGGAAAAGCATATACCAAGGGTGTGAGACAGGATTATGCTTGGTGTATGTAAACTAGTGTGATCAGAGCAAAAGTGAGAAAGGGACAGTGATAGAAGATGTCACTGTCAGAGAGACAGTGGAGTCAAGTCACGTAGAGTCCTATGGTCATTGCAAAGCCTTTGACTTTTATTCTGAGAGGGATGGGAAGCCTCTCAGGTAGGTTTAGAGCAATGGCCTGTCATGATCTGATAGTAGCTCCTATGGGAAAAATAAAATAGGGAGGGTGTGGGGAAGGGTGGAAACTACTTTAACCCAGAGGAGAGAGAGTGGTAGGAAGAGTTACAAGTGATTAGGTTCTAGACGTATTTTGAAGGTAGGGTTTACAGGATTTATTGATGGATTGGATTCAGGGCATGAGATAAAGAGCAGAGTCAGAGATGATTGAAAAGTTTTTAACCTGAACAACTGGAAAGATGCCCAGTTAACATGGGGAAGACTATGAAAGGTGCAGCTTTGGGAGTGGAAGGAGGGGATTTTGGTTTTGGACACCGTGAGTTGGAGATGTCTATGAGATATGCGAGTAGAAATGTTCAGTAGGTGGTTGGATCTGTGAATCTGGGGTCTGGTGAGAGGTCCAGGCTGGAGATATATAAATTTGAGAATTGTTTACATATGGATGGCATTTAGAGTCATAAGATGGGATGAGACTGCTTAAGAATGGAATGCAGTAAGAGAAGATGCCTGAGTAATAAGCTCTGGTCACTTTAGTTCAAAGGTGAGGAAGATAAAGAGGAACCAGGAAAAACCTAGGAAGGAAGGCCAGTGATTAGCCAGAGAGCCCAGAGAAAGCAATGTCCTGGAAATGAACAAAATGTTTCAAGAATAAGGCATAATCAACTGGGTCAAAGGTGTGGTTAGGTGAAGCAAAATGAAAATTTGGGATTGAGCATGATTATTTGGTCATGTGTTGGTTATTGGTGATCTTGGCACAAGTTGCTATTGTGGAGTGGTAGGAATGCAGGCTTGTTTGGAGTGGGTTTAAGAAATAATTGGAGAAGAGCTAAAGCCAGAGATGATGGATAGCTCTTATTAAAGAGTTTTGCTCTAAAGGATGGAAACTGGGTGGCAGCCAGGAGGGAGGATGTAGGGGCCCAAGGGGGCTTATTATATTTTAAGATGGGAGATATTATAATATGGTTATAAGCTGATAGATAGGGTTGATACGCTAGGGGGAACAAAAACACATTGATCAGGCGTGACATAGAGAGAGAAATTGCTGGGGCAAAGTGCTTGAGTAGACTAGAGAAGATGGGATATAGGGCTCAAATGGAGGTGTTAGCCTTAGATAAGAGGAAGCATTCTTCTGTAGTAACAGGAAGAAAGATGGCTTATAGGGCAGAGAGAGATGCAAGTTGGTGGCTGTGTTGGGATCAACTGGAAGTTCTCTGCTGATTATTTCTATTTTCCAGTCAAAGAGTGATTGGAGCCTTAACCTCAGCTGATTATGAAGCTAAGAAAAAATTGAAAACCAGTGTCTTATGAGAACTGTGCATTTTAGTTGAGGGTAATAGAACTTACTCTTAAACATCACAACCATTTTGTTATTATTATTTGAAAACTTCAAAGAAAGAAGCTAGAGAGAAGCAAGTGAAATCATATAAAGAATTGTACAGAAGCTAGTTAAGTGTTGAAAGGAGAGTAGATGCCATCCATCAGATTTTGGCACTGATTATTAAACCTTGATAGAAAGTGTTTAGGACCAAACATTTTATAACTTGGATTTATACAGCAGTCCCCAAAGAGTGCAGTGTGTTCACACATGGATGATTGTATACAAACTCATTAGCTTTCCTGGGAGTTAAACAAATGACTTGCCCACAAATGACTTGCTCACATATATGGAGAACACATATTTGACTTGGAACAGAAAAGCAACCTCAGGTAGGTCCTAAATATACCTAGGCATTCCTGATACATTGCCCTAGACCATTCACTGTCCCACTTGCTAGATGACTCTTTCACACCTCTTCTGTCACTTAAGGAGGAAGGATTTAGACATTTTTGGAGTTACCTGTTTAAGGTCCTTAGAAAACAAGAAAAGCTTAGCAGTGTTCACTTCCAAAGCATGGAGGTTCCACACTTGTATCCATCCCTCAATCATGGGAACTCTTTGAAGAGTCATGGTAGTTACTTTCAGTTGCTAAAGTGAAACACAGGAAAAAGAATTGCGTAACCAAGAGAATGCAGATTGCTTTGAGCTTTAGTAATGAGAATCAACACCTCATATTATACTCAGAAGTCAAATAGGTAGTCAGTGAGGAGGAGAGCACAGATGTTATCCACTTTGTTCGCCTAATTCCCTTAAGCAGATGGGCAATAAAAAGTCTGTGCATGCAGTAGGGAGGCATCAAAGCCTCTACACAGTCACAACATAAACTAAAAGTAACAGCATATCAGAGGTTCCAAATCAATGTATTTGGTGTTGCCATTGATAAGAGAAGAATAGCTTGAACAGAAGGAATGCTAGTAATCATAGTCTCTGAAGATTCATGACACCTTTATTCCAAGGAAAGCAGTGTGCTACGTATATCATCATTATAGTCAAGAAATAATTTATCATGCTTAATATGGCTGAGGTAAGTATGTTCTGATTATCCCATTTTTCACAGCCTGATAGTTACTTTGAGTGCATATCCTTTTAGCTTTATTTTAAGGGGAGATAGTGAAAGGATAAGTGATATAACTAAGTTCTCATATTTACTTGTTGGGAGAATGAATTAAGATCAATTCCTATGCTATTGCTAGTCTAGGGATGGCTGAAATTCAGTGATATCTTCAGTTTAAGAAATTGCCATTGGACTTGATTCACATAGAGGCAATTTTCAGATTTTATGTATTGTTTCTATTCTTCCTGGACTGGAAAGTCTTGACTGCATTCTGACCCCACTCTAATTGACCCAGTTCCCCAATAGTTGTGTGACATGGAGAGAAGGGAATGTGTGAAGTTCTAGAGGAGGAGTGGGGAGACTGGTAGCTGCCAGACACCTCTTTCAGGTCAGGGATTGTCTCCAGGCCTTGGTGAAAACTTCTCCACATTCTGTTAGTCTTTGTGAGGAGACTGTGAGCACGCCCTGGTGGTAAGCCCAGCAGTGTAACATTTGTCTGTGTAACTAGTCATCTGAGAAGGCTATACCTGTAATCTAATCATATGGGTGTACTTCAGTGGGAGGTGATGGGAGTCTAACAGTCCTGAGCTGAAAGCCAGCTTTATCACTAACCTGCTGGGTGAACTTGGGCAAGTCATGGAATCCTTGAAGCCTCAGTTTCCTCATTTGTAAAGTGATAACGATAGTTCTTAAGTTATTGGTCTGTAGGGGAATATATCATATAAGACCATGTATATAAAGTACCCAGTAAAGAGGTTGGCACAGAAGGAGTGCTGGATGCTCTTATTGTTATCGTAGTCATCATTTTTATTAATGTATGTATTACAGTTATTGGAATTCCTATTTTGATATTAACTTGAGAGATAGGATAAAAGCTATAGAAGAATTTATTAATGTTACTTTTGTTATAACTGATTTTTAAAATATTTTTTAATGTCTTAAAACATTCAGATCATTTGCTGGCTCACCAGATTTGACTTAGAATGACTTTATGACCTCTATAGATTATTGCCATTTTCCAAAACAAAAGCTTATTGCCAGGAAAAATCACCAAAAGATTGTGGTACAGGTTTCAAAAGGCCATTCTAAAAGCAATAATGACAGTTCTGTTAAAATGAGCATTCAGGCTCCTGAAGTGTTTATTTAAAGGGCACAAAAATATTTAACTGATTGTGTTTCTTAAAAATTCAATCATAATTATTTAGAGTCAATTTTGTATGTAAGTCTTTTTGTTGTTGTCTTGTTGGAATAATAAATTATCGAAGACTGAATGACATCTTTCTTCTGATAATTTTTATCTCAGCTTCCTTTTATTGATAAACCTGAATGTTCTTTTATCACATAATTCTAATATGAGGACTTAAATTACCTATCTATCTATCTCTGTTATAAGGCCAAATATATACTTTAAGGCGCAAAGTTTAGTTTGAGACTATAATTCATTGTTGTTAAGTTGCTTTCTTTTCTTGTGTAATTACTGTGGGTAAAACTATTAAGAATTGTTGTGTTTACAAGATTTTGGTATTAATAAGGAGAAAGTAGTTTATTTTAATTAACTCTGTGTACTATGATAAATATGTGTCTTGTAACATTTCTTACTGGAATAAGAGAAGTGATCTAAAGATCTTTGCAGTTCCATTGTGCTATATATAAAGGTTAATCAACACTTTATGTTAATATTTTTTCTAGGTGCATTATTGCAATGGGCCTTGACAAAAAAACAACTTCACCAAAACCTAGGAAAGAAAAGAGTATTGAGAGAAGAGAGGGATTGATGCAGGGTGACGGGAAACTGAGGAAGGATAGAGAGTACCTGATACCAAGAAGGAGAGAGATGAAGGGGAGCAAAACCTCAGCTTCAGCCATTTTTTCAGCTCAAGAACTACATACAGGGATCGGCGAAGTGAGAACTGCTGTCGAAGAAATGGAACGTAAAGAAAAGCCAGGACAAGAAGTCTGGGAAGATGACCAAGAAAACATATTTAAATATGGTAATGAGTAACACTGGGTCCTTTTGCTGTTGCCTGGTGTGGTCGTTTTGTTTAAGACTTTACAATGTGATTATAAAAATTTGCAAAAATATCCATTAAATGTTGTTACTCAGTTTTGATCTTCAGGCAACTGTGTTGCAGGTGAGGAATCCCTGACCACCTTCTCAACCATTTTGCAAGGAGTTCTGTGTGGCCTGTCTTAGAGGAGGGCAGCCTAACTCCAGGGGGTTGGAGGTGCTTGGAGGGGAAGGCGGGAAAGGAGAGTTTGCGTCTGCGTGAGCCAGAGGCTCTGTTCACTTATGCAGGGAGAGACCATTTCACCAAACAGAATTTTGCCTGTTTTTTTCAGTATTTGATGTACTTGCTTTGGTGAAACTGATGCTTTGGCATCAGGTAGGAACAACCTATATGATTATATAGTGATAGAGTATTCTATAACTGAAAACATTTGATGTAGGCCTGGGGTCCTTAGAACACATGTTCCAGTTAATAAATGGGTCGACTCTAGAAGGAACTCATAGCGTAACATGGGACGGATGATTCTAAACGCTGAACTCCTTAAAGGTATTTGCAAATGTATTTGGAAGGTAGTACAACTTCCCCGGAGCTTGTCCGCATTTCTTGTTTTCTTGTTCTTCCCTTCCCTCCCCTCCTATCCCTTCCCCTCCCTTCCCCTCACTCTCCTCTCCTTCCTCTTCATCTTCTTCCTCTTCATCCTTCTCCTCTGCCTCTTCCTCCTCATTTCTTTCCCCCTTCTAACTGCATACACACACACACACACACACACACACACACATATATATATATATCCTTACCTTATATATATACATACCCTCACCTTTTGATGTAGTAGATATTACTACTCTCTCCATTTTAAGAAAATGAGGCTCAGACATACAGAGAGAAAGTAGCAGAACTAAGTTTCATACTGTAGGAAAGGAGAAACTTTTCCCTCTACCCATCTTAGGTTCATTAACTGTATCCTTGTAAATGAAACTGACAAAAGAGATTAAAAAGGGAAAACAAGCAAAAGTTTATTAGCAGGTGCATCGTGCATATGTACGGGAGCACTCAGCTGAGTAACTCAAAGGGGTGGTTAGAACTTGGGCTTATATGGTATCTTAATAAAAGAAAAATACATTTTTTCAAGAAGTGACAAGGCAAAGGAAAAGGACATTGAGCTTCCAGGGGCAACAAATTGTGGGAAGGCAAATATTATGTGGAAACTAATGGCAGATAAGGGCTAGTTCTAGTGAAGTTTGTTATGTTGATTCCTCTGGTGCCATCTCTGGGCTGCTAAGGATCAGAGTTGTCCCCTATGATTAACTTTTGTCCTTGCTGGGGGAGAGGGGAGGGGAGACACCTTCAAAAATGTATGTCCTGCTTTTAGGGAAATGGGGGGAGGGCAGAGAGCTTCTCTTCTATTTACTACTTCTCAATTGCCTTCAGCTCAAAATAAACCTTATGCCCAAGTGGCATAGTTTGGGGTGGCATACTCTGCTACCCTTTAATACTCAGGCTTGTCTAATTCCAAAGCCCAAACTTTCAAACACTGTACGTATAACCTCTGCTGTACAAGCTATCCTTGATGTTACCTGGTTGTGGGTGATATGTCCAAAGAATCAGAAAAGGGGAGCTGCCTGAGTGCCCCTCTTGCACCCAGGAGACAAAGCCTGGATTAGAGGAGTGCTAGACATTGGCTGGGATGAGTGTGGAAGGGCTGGTACCAGGAAAGGGGCATCTCCTAGGTCTCTTCTTCCTCACCTTCTCTAGCTGCCGCCCAACAGTTTCAGAAATCCAAGAAAATAATTACAGAGTTGTTACAGCACTGGACTTTTTATCTGTTTATTACTGAAATAATGTGACTATCTAAAAAAGATTTCCCTCCTAACACTTTGACCCAGCTTACCTCTCTCCATGATCCTTTCTAGTCTTTATTCTTATCTTAAACTGAAAATTTTACAATATCTGTAGATAACAATAGCAACAGCAGAGCAATTAACAAATGGGATGTGTTTTCATGTTTTAACTTTCACAACATACAGGTATGTTTATTTAGGCCATGTTCAATTTCTGTATTTTTTTTGTTAAACCAACATGGCCTGTGCCATAAAGCATACTTTATGACTATTAAACAGCTTTTCCCAAGTTCTTCCTTCTGTGTTGGCTCCTTAATGGACTTTAAATGCCCATTTCCATTTAAGGAAAGAAGAAACAGCGGAGCAAGGTTTCAGCTCTCTGTAGAACAGCCGCTGATGGTCAGGGCAGCAAGAAGCCTGTGAGGAGGTCAGCGAGGGAGAGCTGAGGAGGCATTGATGTTGACCTCGCGTTGACTTGCTTCCTCATTAGTGGGGATGGTAAACAACAAGCTAATTACCTTCTCTGGAAGAAGAAAGATGAGATGGGGAAACAGAAGAAATTATGAAAAGAGATACAGAAAGCATGCCACTAGTTCATTCATATTGAAAACATGAGTAGATGAGACAAAGGAGGTGTGCTTTGAGCTGTGATGCTAATACAGTGTTCCTGGTTAATAGAAGGCTAATATTTAAATGTGATGATAGAACAAAGCCAGGGCAGCCTTGAATTTCATGTTTTGAGAGAAAACACTGAAGCTCCTGCCAAATAGGATTCAGGGATTGTTCTTGTGGTTCACTACATGGTCCTTCAGTTTTATGGTCTGCTTCAATAATATAACTGCGATTGTGTCCTAATTGTGGACACTTGTACGACTCTGATTTTAACCAGGTGCCTCCATTAAAGTGTATTGCTGTCGATAAAGCACATATTGTGTGTGATTGCTCCTATTCTATAACCAACTCGCTCCACCCCCAATCAATCATGATTACTACTAATCTCTAACATTTATTAGGAGCCTACTGTCCTTGGCAATATACTAAGCATATTTTAGGGATTATTGCTTTTAATAGTCCCCATAGCGTTGTGAGGCAGGTACCACCCATATCATAGGTGAAGAAACTGAAGCTTAAAGATGTTGAGCAAATTGACAGGTCACACAGCTGTGCTTTAACTGGTACTTGGACACATGACAGCCTGACTCCAGAACCCTCATATTTCACCACGCTGTAATACTGTTGATGGACTTGCAGCAATTTACTCATGTACTGTCTGGCCCCTGCTTATCTTGTGACCAGCAGCAAGTATCTCTTGTTTCTAATGTGTTTCTCTCTGTGTGTGAATTCTGTGGCTAACTTCAACCACTCCTAGGAAGTCTTCCACAATCTCCAAATGACTTTCCACCCTTGTTTGACTCTATTCCACTTATTTGACACTATTTCACATAATTAATCATGAGTCCTATATAAAAATCTACAGCAATTGAGCCCAATAGTGTTAAAACGAACATTACTGAGGGTCATGTATAAAAACTCTTCTAACACGAGTACAGTATTTCTTGTGTACCTACGTCTTATTTCCTCAACAAAAATTGGAGATTCCTTGATAGGCAGGGGTTGTGTTACTGTAATGTCTTTTATCTTGCAATTTTAGCCTCTTCCAAATAGAAGGGTCTCAATAAAGTCTTATTGATTGACAACTGACTAAACCAAGTGAGAAGCTATCCCATTACTTGGCCTGAAATATTTGAATCAAAATATTTGTTTTTATTAGTATGTCTTGTTTCCATCATGCAATATAAACTAATTTTTTCAACTTCTTGCTTATTTTATAATTTTGTTCTACTGATTCACATTTCTCTTTCTCCATATTAAATCTCTTTCATGAAAACTTTCTTGTGGTGAGTTCTCTTTGTTTGCCTTTTTTCATTACAGTTTCTGATCTCACTTTTCTTCTCACATCGCCCTCATCCCTTCTCTGCATTAACAGAGCTTTCTTCATATGCACAGGGCATGCATTTCTAAATTAAGTTTCCTTCATTGTGGCAGAGTGGACAGCTCTCAAGTAATTACCCGAAAGGCCCCCACTGCTGGAGAAGAAGCCAGACTATCTAATAATTAAAACACACAAAATAGGGAAAACTTTATTTTTCCTGTAATTTTTATTTTAAAAGATAATTGTTTATTTGCTTAATTGGTTCTGCATGAAATCCTTTTGCTCTCTATCCTTGGCATGTTGTCACTTCAAGATTTTTAGTTTTTGGCGGAAGAAAAAGGGGAACAATTAAATATGAAAGGTGAAAAATTATAACCACAAGGGACAGATGGCGTTTATCTGATGTGACAGTTTCCTTTTTCTGCTACAGATGTGTTACACTTCTGAAGAAATGAAGCAAATTTATGACTGTGACAGGAATATTCTATTTTATAAGAATTTTTATCCTTGGAATGTAATTATTTTATTGATTGTAGGGATGAATAATGCATATGATTTCAGTTCTGGCCCAGATACAGAATCCTTCATAATGCCTTTTCTTGATGTCCATTTGGTTCTCTCAAAGAATGTGCTATTCACAGTGTTACTTCTCAGGGCCTTTGGACTTGATTAATTGAATATTTTCCACTTCACTATTCATTAACTTGATATCCAAATATTTTGAACATTCTTCCTGTGAAATATGGCCTCACTGGGTCTCCAAATTAACTTTCATTATTATAATCCTGTTCTCTTCATTTTAAATTTATTTCTAATTTATTGTTTTCTATGAAGTTCTTCTCTTGTCCATTTTGGTTATTGTAGATGATGATGTTCATTTGTAAATGAGCTTTTTTTTTTTTTTTTTTTTTTTTTTTTTGCGGTACGCGGGTCTCTCACCGTTGTGGCCTCTCCCGTTGTGGAGCACAGGCTCCGGACGCGCAGGATCAGCAGCCATGGCTCATGGGCCCAGCCACTCCGCGGCATGTGGGATCTTCCCGGACCGGGGCGCGAACCTGTGTCCCCTGCATCGGCAGGCGGACTCTCAACCACTGCGCCACCAGGGAAGCCCCTGGAGTTTCATTTCTTTACTGCTCTTGTATACGTAACTGATTGCAATCTTTGATCATTTGCTATTAGTTTTCCATGTTCACTAACTGTGTGAAAAAGAAGTGAAGAAAGGCCCAGAGAGGAGAGGATAATAGAGTCAAAGTTCTCATTAAAATGAAATGGGTTAAGTATTAGGGATTCTATTTTCATTCTCATAGTGGAGCTTTTCTTTTCTCAGAATATGAAGAAGATTTCGAAGCAGATGAGGAGAAACAAGATGAGAAAGCTAATGAAGGACAGGCTGATGATCCAATGAATGGAATGCCAAAGTCACCCTCAGATGATGAAAAAGATCTTTTAGACGCTGAAAAGGAGAGTGAAACTTCATGGAAGGCATCAGATGCTGATGACAGTGTGAAAGATGAGGTTGATGGATGCTCTGAGAGTGAATTGGAAGAGGATAAACATGGCAAGTTGATTAGCTTATCATTTGACATAGGCTGTTTAGCAAGTGTACTCACTTCTTTTCCTTATATTTAATGAGATAATCTTCTTTAAGAGACTGTTCAGAACCTGGTTCTCTAACCAAGGATGCTGATCAACCCCTCTCCAATAGATATCCAAATTATGGAGTCATTCTTCAATCCTTTCTCTTTCTTTAGTTTGCTGGGATTTTTCAGCAGGGTGTCACGTGAAGCTTGTAGTGACACATCTTCTATTTACGTAGAAAGTTACTACCTTTTTTTCATCTCAAACTATCTCCTCTTAATATACACACACACATACACCATTTTTGTGGCTTTGGCAAAATGAAAAGTAGCTCCCATTCAATTAAGGGAAAAGTTGAAAATTCCTCCCTTATGTTCATGTTTTTTTCTTAACTTACCTGGAATGCAGATGCTGGCATATTAGTTTATGGAAGGATTATTGCTCTTGGCAAAGCTTACCCCTTATAATCTTCAAACCTAAAATGACTCTGAATGTTCACAGGGAAAATACAGAGCATTTCGGGTAGATAAAGAAACCCTCATTATCTGAGGCATATCTTAAATATTTAAGACCTTTTTAAACACCTTAAATTACCAAAATAATGTCCAAAGAAGGAAAACATTTCTGGCTTTGTCCCATGAAAGGGTTTGGCCAAGGCTATGTGGGTCTTAGTAAATAAAATATCTTCCCTGGTACATTCTGGGCATTTATTGGTGATAATAATAACCCTGTCTTATATTTTAGTATGTGTATGTCTTTGTAGTTTGCTTTAGACTAGAGAATGAGGTAACATTATGATGACTTTTTGAATTGCTGTCAATTTTCCTCATTCTTTTCACCTCTCAAATTTTTTTCTGTATAAGATCTCAAAATTTTGAATTCAAGGAATACATAGGGATTATACAAAATAAGAGTAAATTAAGTAATAAAGTAATCACAAGAACAAATATTTAGTTTGTAGTTCTATTCAGTTCAAGAACGAATTCAAGCAAACCTATTCTAAAATTTCATGCAGACATATACAAGACAATAAAATAAAGAACAGAAATTATTTAGAGTAAGAAAGAAGATAATTTTACTAGGAACTGAACATGAGACCATGACTATGCTTGAACTAAAAATTTAATCCTGAACTTCCTGACAGAGTAAAGAGTGAAGCACAATGTGAAAAATTCGAGTGATTTTAACTTGCAATATATTTGAAAACAAGTTTTGCTGCCATTTTATTATAGTTGAAAGAACTACTCTATATTAATGATCTAGCATTGAAAAATTTTTGTAAAGTCTTAAATTAGGCCTTTTCCTTAATTTCTCAATAGTTACATTTTATGTTTCTAGGCATGCCAAAACATAGCTTTTTCCCCTCATTTTGAATATGAATATTGGATTTAAGTTTATATTCCTATATGACATAGAAAAAGTTTAAGAATTCTATGGAAAAGTGATGTCACCTGAATCAAATTTTAAAGAAACTATACAAGTGACTTGGACCTGGAAAAAGATTGAAAGTGTGTTTGCATATAAATATAACCAGTTCAGAACAAAGAAGGACTCAGTTTTTAATTTATTCAATAATGGTGGTGAATTATCAAATATTGATTTCACAAAGGGTCAGTACATTATTTCAACATATGGTAATCTGGGGATTATTTTTGTACTGCATAATCAACTTGCTTTCTTGGGATCAAATGGATTTTTTTCCAAGATAGAGTAATTTTTTCTGTTTAAGCAGACAAGGATGTAGGCAGTACTTGAATCTTACTTCAAGGGAAGGCTTTAATCATTTAGACCTGTAATTATTGAATAACTGATAGTGATGGGTCAACATTAACACTGAATACTACTTGCATTTAAATAACTGGAATCTTATGTTTAAAAAGGTATCCTATAGGCACTGTTCATTAAGACTATTTTGTACTAAGTGCTGTGCTAAATATTTTACATGAATTATCTGATTTACTTCAAAAAACCTTAAAAAAAAGCAGGTACTTTTAATCTCCATTTCACTAGTAAAGAAACGTGGAAATGATGAGACTGAGTAACTCACACAGCCAGAAACTGGTGGAGCCAAGACGCAAAATTCAGAGCCTGGATTCTGGAAAAAAACAATATAACATTTCTCCAAATCAGCCAATATCCACTTATCTAAAATTAAAGCAAGTCCCCCCAATAAAAGGATTTTGTTTCCTTAAGAATGTACATTTTAGAGGCATTTACCTTGAGCTCTTCATCTTATCCTATTTTTTAGCCTCTGTTTTTTGTTTTACTTTTAAACGGAGGAAATTAAAATGGACATTTTCTAATTTTACCCAAATTTACCTCTCTCCTTCCTGGATGGACTCCCCCAATCCACTTCCAGGCCTTTTGCTTGTTTCCAATTCATCCCCTTCCTCTTCCATGAGACTCTCCTACTTCGGCAGCCTTCACTGAGCTCTTTATTTTATGAAACTCTATCATTCAGTAGTTGATTTTTCACTCATTGTTTCATGTGTGTTAAATTTTGCCCCTCAAGCTAATTTAATAACACACAAATTAATTATACTACAAAAGCTAGGACTGTATGTTGTCTTTGTTATTCCTCACAGAGGTAATTTCCTAAAGATATTTTGTGAATATTAAGCAGTTACTTGATTAACACCAAGAATACTAAAATACTTTTGTTAGTGCCACGATATCTAGTTACGTTTATACTATATGATTATTACTGGAATTTTATTAAAAACATTGTATAGAGTTAGCTGCATTATGTAGATATAGAAAATATAATATTTTAAATAGATGTGTAATGAAAGCTATCAGAACATATAAAATCTAGTCCACAATGTTGGGAGATTTAAGAGCCAAAAATTAAACTGGCTAACTATTTTATTTTGTTTTTTCAATAAGGATGTTATTAAATAATACTTTTAAAGAGCTCCTTTGCATCCTCAGTATTTACATTAAAACTCTGCCATTATTCTGAAGTAAAATTTCATTGCTTGCTACTGTTTCTTTCCTCCACCACCAGGCTCCTTTATTTTCCATCCCTTTATTTTGATAACCTGACCCTGTGTTATTCAAAAACATGCTTTGTAGCATGAGGAGTATCAGAATTAGATATTTCATCCAGCAAACAAGAAATGTGCATTAAAAATGATAATGACATGATAGATTCCTTGGAACAATCTATTGAAAAGCCAGAAAGCACTTCATCTTTAAAAGTGTAAGAGGCATATTGTGACCACTGAATCCTAGACACTGGTACATCCTTTTTATTGACATGATTAAGAATCTCGCTGTTAGTGTTTGGATGTGTTTCATTTGAACCTGCCTGCACCTGTTCCCAGAGGGCAAACAATTGCCCGGGCTGTCACTCTTGTGACAAGTCGGCCCCATTTAAACTGCCAGTGAGCAATTGCATCGGCCCGCCTTGATGAATACACTGTGCTGAGCAGCCTGCAAGTGATGGAGTGCCAGGGACTGCGTGCCCACTAAGAGAGGACCCTGCTTTAGGAATGATGTGTGCGACTTCCCATCGTTTAAAAAGAATGACAGATTCCTTTTCTCTGTGTTTGTGTTGGCTACCCCAGGAGCTAATTCACCAGTTGAAAATATATTGTCATAGATGAATGTTATAAACTTGAGGGGAAAAGTGTCATGTTGCTGAGAATAGACTTTTAGGGACAGTTTGGATGATAGTACCTATGAGTAAGAGGTAAAGACTAAGTAGCTCCTTGTGAGAAAGAGAACAGGGGGACGGGGAGAGAGAGAGAGAGAGAATCTGTTCCCAGAATACAAAGAAAAGAACATAAGAATTAAAGTGAAATTTTTTTCTAGTAAGAAAGATAGTATTTTACTTGTGCTATTTTTCAGTCTGTTGAATAAGTAGGCCTTAAAGACTTTGAAAATCTCAGAATCACAAAAATATTCTGTTTATTTGATTTACTGACTTCCAGTATCTCACTCTTCCTTTCTGGGCCTGACTATGGGTTTGAAGGGATGCATATGAGGGAAGCCTGCTCCTTCTGTGTTGAAATTGTACATGCTATGAGACCACGCTCTGTGGACTTCAGTGTCACTTGACTCCTCCTCGGACCAGAGAGGGTTAGGGGAAGATTGTAGGCAGCTTTTGGCTAGAATCTATGTCTGTGATGTTTTGCATGATTAGTCACATTTTAATTTTTCTTAATTGTAAGAATTCCTCAATTCATCTTCACTTTTGGATTGTTGAAGTAGGAAGTCATGGCTTTCAGGTGAATACTTAAATGCAGCATCATCTTTTAGTTCACATAAAATACTTTTCTATGAGGTATTTCTCTACAGTTTTGAATCTGCCCTGTACATAGTGATGGCACTACTGAGGCACTCAATAAAATCTTGTGAAATGCATGGCTGGTTGACTAGATTAATGGACAAATGTAAAAAGATTTAAGCAGCAAAATGTGATACATGATTTGATTATATTCTCGGTATTTTAAGTATTTAGAAAATCCAGTTAAAGGTAAATAAGGAGGAACTTTTAAGCTTTCTTCTTCTCCTCCTGCATTTACTTTAGATATATATATATATATATATATATACAAAGTAATGTATATATTTGTCTCATTGGTAAATTGATAATGAATTACCAGTATGAGGACATATGTTCTCCCTTACACCAAATAACTAGTTACTGTTCATGGATGGAATTCAGTGATTTCTGCTTCTATTGTCATTAAGCATACACTCATTTGATGATATTTATTGAGTACAAAGCACTTGTCTAATCAGGTATTATTGTACATGAAAATATTGACCAAACCACAGTATCTAATATAAATATGAACAGATTTTAGTGAACTCATGAGTATAATCTGCAACTGTTAATATAAGGAATAGTAGGACATAAAAATTCATATGTCAAGGCTAATTTGAAGAAAATAGGTGTGACACTTATGCAGATTTTTCTGTGAAACCTTGGACCAAGGAATTGGGAAAGAGACATAATTTGTGTTAGAACTCAGAGCAGTATTGGGTCCACTGGGTTGAGATACATGGTGTGTTATTGGAGTGATCTAAATTTTTAACTGAATTTTCATATTTGAGTTTGTGAACTTAAATCGAGGTGTCTCTATGGGCTTCAAGCTAGTAAGCTAAAAACAAAGTAGTTAAAATCAGGACATTAGTGGAGGAAATAATGAATTTAAACTGTAGTAAAACAATGCATCATGCTAGTGGGTGAAGGAATGATTGAAAACTGAGGTCAGGACTTGTCACTGGTTCAAAACAAACTACGTAGCTATGGATCTCAATAAGAGTACAACAGCTTCTGAGAGAGCTACCCATGGTCACTGTTAAGAGACTGAACAAATACCTTAATAAATATGTGTAGTTGATTTATTGTACTCATGCCAAAGGAAGCAATGTCTGTCTAGAGTGTGTAATCTCAATGGAAGCAGGGATCTGGCCTGCTTTTTACTCCATTGTGTCCTCAATACCAGAACATTGCCTGAAACATAGGATGTGCTCAATGTGCATTTAGTGAATGAATGAATATCTGTAAGTGGCTAGGAAGATGGAGGACAACTCAGGACCTCAGTTACGGAGAGAGAGCAGAGTTCATCCTGAATTTGCTGGACTGGTGCTGACTATGGATGTGTGTGTGTGTGGTTGGTACCTTTGGTCAGGTGTATATCAAATTGACTAGGCAGGCAGTGCAAACAGTGGAGATTACTGACACATATATAGTAGAATATGTAAAACTATTTTCCATTTGTCATCCTGGAGTGGTAACAGTGGAAATCTAGCTAAGAGAAGCAATAGTGGGTTCATGACAGTGGCTGCCCTCTGTTTGAAGGCCTTTTGGCAGATAGAGTGGTCTTGGTTTTAATACAATGGGTCATTACAAAAGAAGCATTTTACAAAAATTGCTCCTTTATAGCTAATGGACGTTGGGTATTATTTAACTTCCGTGGGCCTTACTTTCTAGATCTAGAAAAAGAAGATAACTAACTACTCCATGGGATTAAATGAGATGTTTGTAAAGTGCTTACCTCAGTGCTTGGTACAGAGTAGGTGCATAATCATGATCAGGTTTTATTTTTTTCCTCAATAAATGGTAACTGTGACTACTATGCTTAATGTGATATACAGGGTGAAATCACAAGAAAGAAATTTATTAGAATATACTTATCATGTATGATATCAGAGAGAGAAGAAGACTGAAAATCATAAAGCAATGATTATTTGATTTGGTGAGATTAATTTTTATCAGGTAATTTCTGCAATGATTTATGGATAGCAATAATTGGAATTGATTCCCATTTTATAGCCAAGAAAACAGAGCCTTAGAGAAGTTAAGTAGCATAACCAAAGTCAAAGCTAATGAGTAGCTTAGTCATGATTGGAACACCTAAGTTTGTCTTACAGAAAAACATAGTATTTTCTCTCAAGTTCATGTTGCATGAAATAGTAGTGACGGAAAAGAAGGAATAGTTATCAATGAACAGTTATGATGACATGAAAAGAGAAAACAGTGAAGGATTGGGGACTGATTGAATGTGGAAAGAGAAAAGTCAGAGATCCTGCTTAGGGTGTAGAACCATGGCACCAAACACACTGGCTTTGTCCAAGGACTCAGGCAGTGGGTGCAGATCAGGTCCCTACCGTGAAGACCAAGGGCAGATTCTTAGCATCAGTACCTGGAGGGAGCACTGGAGAGAGAAATGGAATTTGGTAGGAGGCAGAGCTGTTTCCTAACATACCTCCAAGACAACTTTTTCCCTCCTAATGAAAAAAAAAAATTACAATTTACATATCGGCCCTAAAATTCCTTTATATAAAACGTTCCTTTATATGAAAGTTTTCACATAAAAACTTTATTTCTAAGAGAATATATAAAATTAGTGTAGAAAATCCCATTCCATGGCCCTAAAGCATTTTGAGCTTTTTTGTAGGCACAGCCTGGCCCCAGTGTCTGTATGAAAATGAGAGTGAGAAATGAGAGTGAAATGAAATTATACAGGGAGGTTAGAGAGAAATTTGAAAACTGAAATGAGTTTCTATGGGAGGTCAGGTAGCCTTGCCACTCAGCGGCCATTCATTCACCTGATCTTTCTTAAGGACTGACTCAAAATTGAACCAGAGCATGTTTCAGCCTTTGAAATAAAATAATACAATTAATAGAAGCTGCTAAAGAAAGAGGAGCACTCATTTTTTAAATTATGTGAACAACTCTCAGAGCCAAAAGTGAGAGTCCTGGTGTCAACACTCAGATGGTAGATACGGATATTTTTGGACGTGCAGAACCATTATAACATTGTATCCAGCTAATTGTGCAATTAATGAAAACCACTGATCAAACAAACCACTAGCACACTGGGAGTTGTTTTTCTTTTTTAAAAAACAAATGTGAGGTGCTTAAGAGAGGGGGAAATCATAGTCCCTGAAATTTCTGAACTAGTACAAATAAGATAGAGAACGACTGTCCTTGATCTGTACGTTCCCCACCGAGAGACAGCACATCCAGATCTTATACAATGGAGATAAAGAATGAGTGGCTGAAGTATGTGATTCCTTTGAGAAACAGTGGTCATCTGGTGCCTGTCAAGGTAGTTGGAAGATAAGAACAAATGGAATTGTACTTAAGGGGTTCTGTTGCTTAAAGGCTTTTTGGAGTTTATTTTTTACTGCTGTGTAGAATCTCTCACATCTTTGTGGGAACTCAGTATGTCTCAGTGACTATACTTAAAATGCTAAGCCCTGTCATGGAGAGCCACTGGGGCTAGAGGGAAGAGGATAAGAGTAAAGACAGGTATTTCTTCCCTTAAACTCTGCCTCAGCTGCTACAGCCATCTGGGTAGCTGACAAGCAGAAAGAAACATAAACAGAAAAAAGAATCAGGAGCACACAGAGAGGAGCAAACAAGAAAGCTAAGCAGCTTGTAAGTATGGGCTATTTCACTTGAAAAATATATTCTATAAAAAAATTATAAACACAGGTCTATTTGGTTAAAAAAAATGAAAGGCAAGTTTGTATTTTTCTGGCCCAAGGCAGTGCATCTTCCTTACAGTGTCAGTGTGTGTGTGTTACTTTCTTGGAGATTTAAAGAAGTTTTTGTGGGTAATAAATACGAAACCATTTTTGGCTCTGGTAAGTTTCCAGACTGCATGTCTGTAGCATCACATCAATGTACTGCATAGATAGCCTAGAATCTCTTTTGCCGATTCTGTATGCCCATTTCCAGCTTCTGCATCCTCTGTCTTCTTCAGAGGACAGCCCTGGGCTACTGGGTTTGCTTCACCCTCAGGCACAAAGAGCAAGGGAGTGCCAAGAGTTCATGTTCCCCCCAGGGTGGCCTGTAGCTATGTCTGACTGGAGCAGAGTATGGAAGCCCAGCTCCTTCCTCAAGGGAAGAAAAATTCTAATATAATTTAGACTTCAGAGGTTCCCATGGGATCAGGCTGAGGCTGAGATGTTGCTTGAAATAGCTCTCTTGATTGACTTCTTCCCTTCCCCGCCCTGCTTTACCCACACCCAGAAGAGTTTCTCTTGGAGCATATTTTTAATACATCACTGGAACTTGAGTCCTCATCTCAGTGTCTGCTTCTGGGGAACCCATAAAAAAGACCAGATCTCACACACACACACACACACACACATGCACACAGACACACACACACAAGCATTATCTCAAAGTATTAAGTATCTAGGTATTATGCAAATGCATAGATATTCTTACCATACCGAGCTACCAGGGTGTACCAGTATGGCGGGTGTTACAGTAGATAAAAATTTAAACTTTATGCACAGAGAATACTGTGGATACATCCAAGATGATAATGAGATAAGTGCTCTTGCTGAACAAGTGAAAGATTATTCAATTTCTTCTGTAACAAAATAGATACTAACAAACGTTTTCCAGTGAAATGGCTTTCAACAAATGAACAAATACAATTGGTTTTCAGTTAAATATGACTTCGTATTGAAAATTGTATAGACTCACAGATTACATAGGTCTTTCTTTATCATGACGATTATGTGGACTATATGGGGAAAGGGTATCAAATCTACTAAACTATATTAAAAATTTTAGTATGATTAATTACTAGCATAATTCCCACAATTATTATTATTAAATTTCCCTTTATGGACAAGCAATGATGTTGTCATTTTTAATTTTTGTAGATATAAGAACTGCTTCATCAACCTCATCCAAAAGTCACCCATATTCTAGTTGCAGTGAGGATGAATCTGCACTGGGGGACAGGGAAGCCCACGCTGAGAACAGTCCAAATGAAAGTGTCCGAAGTCCATCTTCCCAGGAGTTGAGTGAAAATGATGAGCCAGGAAAAACCCACCTTCCACTTGAGAATTCTCTAGAAATCGAAACTGAAGACCAAGAAATAATAAAAGTAGATGTGGAGACCAAGCCTCTGCCAATAGAGGAAAACTTGGAGAATGTTCTTGAAGAAGAAGCAGAGAAAGGAACCCGAGTGATTGCAGAGGGCTTATCTGAGAAGTCCAGGGAACATGTTTCCAAGGAAGACAAGGAAAAGAGTAAGAGTAACCTTTGGGAAGGAAGCGCTGCTAAGGTGAAGGACAAAAAGGCAGGTCCCCGTAGGATGGATAAAGGTGGTAAGTATGGCCATTGAGTTGACCCGCCATTGTCTCTATGCATGGAAGCTGATCTTGGTCATTGCACTCTGCCAAAGCTTGGGAAATACTATTGTGATAATACCGGAGGGATTCAATTTTTTCCTATTTCTCTCTGTGTCACATGATCATACATGTATTTTCAACTTGTGTTTTCCTTTATTGCATTTAAAAAATTACTTGATAATTCTTAAGTAGCCTGTTTCCTATTTTCTGTAAATTCCTTCCTATGACAGTTCTATCTCAAGAATCAAATAAAGCACAATACATGTCTGAAGGCAAGGGTGTGTGTAGCTTTTTAGAAGTTATTTAGTATTAGCAATGCTATTTGTTCTTATCCAAATATGCATTTATATGTATACGTAGCTAACATTGATAGGTGCTTGCTATGTGCCAGTGCTAAACACTTACATATATTAACTCGTCTAATCCTCACAACAGCCCAATATCCCCATGAGTTAGGTTCTATTATCATTATCTCCTTTTTACAGATGACAAAACTGTGGTTTGTAGAGGTTAAGTAAGATGTCAAGCATCATACAGCTAATAAGAAGCATTCCTAGGATTTGAATTCAGGGAGAGTGGTGCCAGTTTCTAAAGGTTTCCAATTTTATCTGTGCAATAGGAATTTATAGTTAAATAAAAATTTCATAGAAAACTCCAAACTGCACTTTAAGTTCTCTGAAACGGAGTAACTTTCTGATCCAGGGGTTTCTTGGGTGTGTTAGGCAGTTCCATTTGACATAGAAAGTCTTGAAGCATGTCCTAGGATGATCAGGCCCCAGTACCTTAGACACATGGAAGGTCTGATACTTTTCTCAGCCTTAGGAGGACAGTGAAAGGATTGAGCTGTGTCCTGTGGATGGCCGGTTGTGCCTGCAGCTATTTGGCTCCCACATAGTACGCTGTGCCCTATAACTTGTATCTCAGGCCTTTCGCTAGTCTCTCCCATCTGTCTACCCTGCCAACATGGTGGGAATTCTTTTTGACTCCAAGGTAAAATTTGTTGTCACATTTTAATAGTACTAAAATTCATCTACGTTTGAAAACTTATGAATGCTTTTAATGTCTATAACATTTATTTTAGAAACTTAAAAGCTGTTATTAAAACACTGGTACCTACAGCTAAGAATTGAGGATGTTGAATAGTTATCTTTCCATTCAGTCATTATCATTAACCTTCTACTATGCACTGTGGTCAATAAGAAATGTGTAAGAGAGGGTTCCTTCCATAAAATGTTAAGAGGAAGGCTTGGCACGCCAATAACTGGACAAGGTCAGTAGTCACATGTAAAACCAGAGAAGGTACACATGTTATGGGGCTTCAAAGGAAGAGAAGACTCATTTGATGAAGTCACCTTGAAAGTTTTCGTGAAGGACATATTTGAGGAAGGCTTTAAAGGTTAGATAAGATTTTGAAGGTGGAATGGCGGAGGATAAAGCATGCCAAACAGCAGGAAGTAGCAAGGGATATAACCTTGGAATACGTTAAACAAAAACTCTAGAATGAGCAGTTTGACAAACTTCAGCCCACGAGCCAAATCTGGCCTACCACCTTTTCTTTTTGTATTGCCTGTGAGTGAAGAATGTTTTTTTCTCTTTTCTTTTCTTTCATTTTTAAAAGGTTGGAAAAAATCAAAAGAAGAAGAATATGTGATATGTGAAAATTATATTAAATTCACATTTCAGTGCCAGAAAATAAAGTTTTATTGGACTAGAGTCATGCTTATTTATTTACATATTCTTAGTGGCTGCTTTTGCTCTACAAGGGCAGAGTTAGGTAGTTGCAACAGAGACCCTATGGCCCACGAAGCCCTAAGGATTCACTGTTTGGCCCTTTACAGAAAAAGTTTGCCAACCTCTGCCTTAGAATTATAACATTAAGACCCCCAAAATTTTCAAAATGATTTTGCCATATGTGAGTAAAGATTCTTATTACCATACATTTGAAGCCCCCTTATAAAATAATTCAAATTTTTGATCTTGGATTTTATCATTCAATTCTGGTACATGTAATGTATAATCTAGAAAATTTGTACAATTTGGCAAACTGCTGACCAAAAAGGTACGGATGTTAAAGTTCAGTAGCAACATTGACATTATTACTAGTATTTCTTTTATTTCCACTTCAGAAAACTAGATTGTTTACCTGGATTTATGGAAGTAGACAACTTTTTGTAAAATAAGATGCACATGATATAGGTTGAAATTAGGGGATAAATAGAATAACAGAAGTATTCGACTAGGATCATATCACTTGGAAGAGAGTGAGGTTTTTTTTGTGGTACTCGGGCCTCTCACTGTTGTGGCCTCTCCCGTTGCGGAGCACAGGCTCCGGACGTGCAGGCCCAGCGGCCATGGCTCACGGGCCTAGCCGCTCCGCGGCATGTGGGATCTTCCCGGACCGGGACACAAACCCATGTCCCCTGCATCGGCAGGCGGACTCTCAACCACTGCGCCACCAGGGAAGCCCGAGAGTGGGTTTTATTTTCCCCCCTCTGGATTTGTGAAATGAAGAGTGTATAGGTTTATTATTTTTCTCAACTATTATGGGAAACTTGTGTTCTTGACTTGGTGACATCTATAATTTTAAAACATTTTGTTATTATCTTTTCATTGAGGTGGGTTCAACACTAGATGACAACGTTTATGATTATTTATCTCTCTTATGCTCTAATATATGTACCAAACCTCTTTATCAGTGTTTATTTTTCATTAACAGCTTATGAAATAACATTTAGAAAATAGAGAAAAGAGGGCTTAAAATTATCTATAGATTTATCACACACAAAAATCACCTTTAACATATGGTCAGTCTTTTTATTTCTAAAGTTAGAGTTTACAAGTTATGTTTTCATATTTCCATAAAATGTTATATTTTTCTTTTTATTCTTAACCTTATACCATAAGTATTTTTATGTTATTATGTAATCTTCATGAATATGTTTAATGTCTGTGTATTATTCCATTCTGTGGTTTGTTCATAATGTAAACATTTCCCTATTTTTCCTATTTTTACTACTACTAGTAGTACTCTAGTATCTTATTACCTATGATAATTTGAAATTAATAATTATTTTCTTAGGCTAGGTTCCAAGAAGTTTACTTTCTGGATCAAAGGTAATAGACATTTTAAGGTTTTTGAAAAAAAATTTTTTCTTAGAAAGGATTGGTTGAAAAGTTTATACAGAACAGATGAGAATAAGATGAAAGCTAAAGGCTTCCTTCCCTGGCCTTTATTCTTTTTCCTGAGAGATAGATAACTGTGGAAAAGTTTTTTTGTGTGCATGATTCCAGAAAATTTTCTCTATATACACACATATATAAGTGTATTCATATATTATATATATACAGACCTTATTTTTATATACAGATGGAAACATGATACATTTTTGTTTTACAACTTGCTTTTTTCACTTAACACTGTATCCTGAATATCTTTTTATATCAGCACATATAACTGTACTTTTATTCTTATTTACTGTATATGTTATGCCATTGTATTGCCTTGGTATCATAACTTTGCAACTTTTCTTAAAAATATGTTGCCTTCTTTGTAAGAACTGGTAGATTTGTTCTATGGTCCATCTTCCACAAAAGAACAAAATTTCTCTATTACAGAGGCCCAGAGGCAGAGTGAATAAAGTACAGTGGAAAATAAGATATTAATAAGCAAAATAAAACAAAGACCATGTAAAATATTCAGAACGATGTAGAAGGATTATGGTACCAAAACCTAAGGATTAGTAGATTATGACAGCTGGGTGCTAATGTTTTTAAAATAAACTCAAGGAAATGATGCAATAAATTTGTAAATATTTAGAATAATAGACTAAAGGAAGTGACAGATATTCTCAAAAGCCTTTATATTCCTAAGAAAATTTCAGATAAAATAAGCCAGGTCTTGAAAGTATCGTGAGTTATATTGATATTGATGCCAAGCAAAGAGGTTATGGTGGTTCCTCCTCCTTAACTGAGCCTTCAGTAAGGTGGCTGAGGGAGAGAGGGATAGAATCAAAGTTATATGCTTGAAATGAAGGTCATTTAGGTCACAGCTTATATGAGTTAGATCAGAAGGCTGGTGAAGATTGAAACGTGTGTATTTTATTTAGCTCCCTGATTAGAACCTTAGATTGCAGTGAAATGGGGGCTGAGATAATGTGTAAAAGATTCTATCTCATTTTGTATAGCACTGAATTAATCAATTTCAACTAGACCTAGAATAAAAATTGTGATTATGTTAAGAATAAGTCTATGGGCTGAAAAAATGATGTACAATGAATGATGTTTTGTTGAGTCTAAGTTAATACAACTTAATCTGAATTGTTTTCACTTAAGATCATAGTAATGGATAAATTTGTAAAGTACTACAGTCAATGCCTTCTTACCTTTCAGGCTGATAACATAAAATGATAACTTCCTTCTAACTATTTTATAATATGTCACACTTAATTGGGCTTTGTCCAGTCCACCAACAAATCAGGTGAATTTATATAAAAGATATGTCATATGCAGTGAAGTGGATAAGGTAAAAGATTATAATTGCTAGCTACAATGAGATAGTGCCCTTGAGAGTTAATTCAGTATTATAGGGCATAGTGTTATTTTTGTGTGTTTATTTTTCTCTGTTATTTTTAATTTAAGCTGTCTTAATGCATTGTGACACATGGTTTTCTAATGATGGAACAATTCATGTGGATTTGTGAAATTAATATAATTTATACATTATGAATATAAATAATATATTAAGAATAAAGTATCATATAGTATAAAGTAAAATGTATGTAGAAGTAGGCATTTTATACTTTTACATATGAATCAGCAGAAGTCATAGTGCTTGGCCAGGTAATATAGACCTAAAAATTGTTAGGACTAAAGTAAAATGCAATTTTATCATCACATAGGCAGGATAGAATGGTCTCGATGAAAGAACAAGAAAATCACGTGTTATGAGTTGCAGTCTAAATACAATTTCTGAATGAATTGTGAAAGCATATAACTGTTTGTTTCAATAGATTTCTTCTGAAATATTTGTTAGGTATCTGCTTTATGCCACACTGTTCCTGGTGTGAACATAACGAAGTCCTTCCCTATATGGGAGATTATATTCAAGGAGGAGATGTGCCTAACAAGTGAAAGATAAACATGTAATGGGGCATCTGGGCTAAGTGCTAGCAGAAAAGAAAGTCAAGGTAAGGACATAGAGTGATGGTTTGAGGAAGGGGTAGTATTTTTTAGGGCTGTCCTCTCTCAGTGAGGGGACATTTGAGCAAAGACCAGAATGAGGTGCAGGGGTGAGCCACTCTGGCATGTGAAGAAGGAGCACAGGAAGCAGAAGGCCCAGCAAATGCACAGAGTCTAAATTGGGAGCATCACTGTTGAGTGAAGAATTTGGAAGGAGGTCAGTGTGACAGGAGCAGAATGGACAAGCCAGAGACTGGAGGAAATGAGGCCAGAGGGAAAAACTTATAGGCCATTGGGAGGAGTTTATTCTGAGGTAGGAAGCCATTGGAAAAATTAGTGCATACAAATGACATGAGCTGAAAGTTTTGAAAAGATTCTTGCTACTGTGTGGAGGATAGAATTTAGCTTTCTGAGTATGTTATCTTTGAACAGCTGTGGTCTTGAGTTGTGATTAATCCTGGATCTTTGTAAGCAATGTTTCAATGACAAAGGTAACACAGGAACATCTTTACTGTATAGGTAGATGATGTAAGTCATGAATTTTGTCATAGTGAGTTGTTGGGAAGATAATTGATTGGCTACACAAAGAATGATCAAAGAACATGCATAGTTTTCAAGGTGACTGGGAACTTGGTATAAACCTGCATATATATTTACTCAGCTTTTATTGCCTTCTTATGCTCTTAAAATTCAAATGAAAAGTTCTTGGCAAAACGTTCTTCTGATATAGAATTGCTCAAGATACTTAGCATTTTTTAAAAAAACATATTTATTGGCATATAATTGCTTTACAATGGTGTGTTAGTTTCTGCTGTATAACAAATTGAATCAGCTATTCATATACATATATCCCCATATCTCCTCCCTCTTGCGTCTCCCTCCCACCCCTCTAGGTGGACACAAAGCACTGAGGTGATCTCCCTGTGCTATGCAGCTGCTTCCCACTAGCAATATGTTTTACCTTTGGTAGTGTATATATGTTCACGTTACTCTCTCACTTCCTGCCATCTTACCATTCCCCCTCCCCATGTCCTGAAGTCCATTCTCTATGTTGGTGTCTTTATTCCTGTCCTGCCCCTAGGTTCTTCAGAACCATTTATTTTTTTTAGATTCCATATATATGTGTTAGCATATGGTATTGGTTTTTCTCTTTCTGACTTTCTTCACTCTGTATGACGATCTCTTGGTCCATCCACCTCACTACAAACAAATCAATTTTGTCTTTTTTATGGCTGAGTAATATTCCATTGTATATATGTGCCACATCTTCTTTATCCATTCATCTATCGATGGACACTTAGGTTGCTTCCATGTACTGGCTATTGTAAATAGAGCTGCAATAAACATTGTGGTACATGACTCTTTTTGAATTATGGTTTTCTCAGGGTATATGCCCAGTAGTGGGATTGCTCGGTTGTATGGTAGTTCAATTTTTAGTTTTTGAGGAACCTCCATACTGTTCTCCATACTGGCTGTATCAAGTTGCATTACCACAAACGGTGCAAGAGGGTTCCCTTTCTCCACACTCTCTCCAGCATTTACTGTTTGTACATTTTTTGATGATGGCCATTCTGACCAGTGTGAGGTGATACCTCATTGTAGTTTTGATTTGCATTTCTCTAATGATTAGTGATGTTGAGCATCCTTTCATGTGTTTGTTGGCAATCTCTATATCTTTGGAGAAATGTCTATTTAGGTCTTCTGCCCATTCTTGGATTGTGTTGTTTGATTTTTTGATATTGAGCTGCATGAGCTGCTTGTATATTTTGGAGATTAATCCTTTGTCAGTTGCTTTGTTTGCAAATATTTTCTCCCATTCTGAGGGTTTTCTGTTTGTCTTGTTTATGGTTTCCTTTGTTGTGCAAAAGCTTTTAAGTTTCATTAGGTCCCATTTGTTTATTTTTGTTTTTATTTCCATTTCTCTCAGAGGTGGGTCAAAAAGGATCTTGCTATGATTTATGTCATGGAGTGTTCTGCCTATGTTTTCCTCTAAGAGTTTTATAGTGTCTGGCCTTACATTTAGGTCTTTAATCCGTTTTGAGTTTATTTTTGTGTATGGTGTTTGTTAGGGAGTGTTCTAATTTCATTCTTTTACATGTAGCTGTCCAGTTTTCCCAGCACCACTTATTGAAGAGGCTGTCTTTTCTCCATTGTATATTATTGCCTCCTTTATCAAAGATAAGGTGACCATATGTGCATGGGTTTATCTCTGGGCTTTCTATCCTGTTCCAGTGATCTATATTTCTGTTTTTGTGCCAGCACCATACTGTCTTGATTACTGTAGCTTTGTAGTATAGTCTGGAGTCTGAGAGCCTGATTCCTCCAGCTCCATTTTTCTTTCTCAAGATTGCTTTGTCTATTCAGGGTCTTTTGTGTTTCCATGCAAATTGTGAAATTTTTTGTTCTAGTTCTGTGAAGAATGCCATTGGTAGTTTGATAGGCATTGCACTGAATCTGTAGATTGCTTTGGGTAGTATAGTCATTTTCACAGTGTTGATTCTTCCAATCCAAGAACATGGAATATCTCTGCATCTATTTGTATCATCTTTAATTTCTTTCATCATTGTCTTATAGTTTTCTCCATACAGGTCTTTTGTTTCCCTAGGTAGGTTTATTCCTAGATATTTTATTCTTTTTGTTGCAGGGGTAAATGGGACTGTTTCCTTAATTTATCTTTCAGATTTTTCATCATTAGTGTAGAGGAATGCATGAGAGTTCTGTGCATTAATTTTATAACCTGCTACTTTAACAAATTCATTGATTAGCTCTAGTAGTTTTCTGGTAGCATCTTTAGGATTCTCTATGTATAGTATCATGTCATCTGCAAACAGTGACAGCTTTACTTCTTCTTTTCTGATTTGGATTCCTTTTATTTCTTTTTCTTCTCTGATGGCTGTGGCTAAAACTTCCAAATCTATGTTGAATAATAGTGGTGAGAATGGACAGCCTTGTCTGGTTCCTGATCTTAGTGGACATGGTTTCAGTTTTTCACCATTGAGAATGATGTTGGCTGTGGGTTTGTCATATATGGCCTTTATTATATTGAGGTAAGTTCCCTCTATGCCTACTTTCTGCAGCGTTTTTATCATAAATGGGTGTTGAATTTTGTCAAAAGCTTTTCCTGCATCTATTGAGATGATTATATGTTTTTTCTCCTTCAATTTGTTAATATGGTTTATCACATTGATTGATTTGTTTATATTGAAGCATCCTTGCATTCCTGGGATAAACCCCACTGGATCATGGTGTATGATCCTTTTAATGTGCTGTTGGATTCTGTTTGCTAGTATTTTGTTAAGGATTTTTGCATATATGTTCATCAGTGATATTGGCCTGTAGTTTTCTTTTTTTGTGACATCTTTGTCTGGTTTTGGTATCAGGGTGATGGTGGGCTCATAGAATGAGTTTGGGAGTGTTCCTCCCTCTGCTATATTTTGGAAGAGTTTGAGAAGGATAGGTGTTAGCTCTTCTCTAAATTTTTGATAGAATTTGCCTGTGAAGCCATCTGGTCCTGGATTTTTGTTTGTTGGAAGATTTTAAATCACAGTTTCAATTTCAGTGCTTGTGATTGGTCTGTTTATATTTTCTATTTCTTCCTGGTTCAGTCTTGAAAGGTTGTGCTTTTCTAAGAATTTGTCCATTTCTTCCAGGTTGTCCATTTTATTGGCATATATTTGCTTGTAGAAATCTCTCATGATCCGTTGTATTTCTGCAGTGTCAGCTGTTACTTCTTCTTTTTCATTTCTAATTCTAATGATTTGAATCTTCTCCCTTTTTTTCTTGATGAGTCCAGCTAATGGTTTATCAATATTTTTTATCTTCTCAAGAACCAGCTGTTAGTTTTATTGATCTTTGCTATTGTTTCCTTTATTCCTTTTTCATTTATTTCTGATCTGATCTTTATGATTTCTTTCCGTCTGCTAACTTTGGGGGTTTTTGTTCTTCTTTCTCTAATTGCTCTAGGTGTAAGGTTAGTTTGTTTATTTGAGATGTTTTTTGTTTCTTAAGGTATGATTGTATTGTTATAAGCTTCCTTCTTAGAACTGCTTTTGCTGCATCCCATAGGTTTTGGGTCATCGTGTTTTCATTGTCATTTGTTTCTAGGTATTTTTTGATTTCCTCTTTGATTTATTCAGTGATCTGTTGGTTACTAAGTAGTGTGTTGTTTAGCTTCCATGTGTTTGTATTTCTTACAGATTATTTCCTGTAATTGATATCTAGTCTCATAGCGTTGTGGTCGGAAAAGATACTTGAAACAATTTAAATATTCTTAAATTTACCAAGGCTTGATTTGTGACCCAAGATATGATCTATCCTGGAGAATGTTCCATGAGCATTTGAGAAGAAAGTGTATCCTGTTGTTTTTAGATGGAATGTCCTATAAATATCAATTAAGGCCATCTTGTTTAATGTATCATTTAAAGCTTGTGTTTCCTTATTTATTTTCATTTTGGATGATCTGTCCATTGGTGAAAGTGGGGTGTTAAAGTCCCGTACTATGATTGTGTTACTGTCAGTTTCCCCTTTTATGGCTGTTAGCATTTGCCTTATGTATTGAGGTACACCTATGTTGGGTGCATAAATATTTACAATTGTTATATCTTCTTCTTGGATTGATCCCTTGATCATTCTGTAGTGTCCTTCTTTGTCTCTTGTAATAGTCTTTATTTTAAAGTCTCTTCTGTCTGATATGAGAATTGCTACTTCAGCTTTCTTTTGATTTCCATTTGCATGGAATATCTTTTTCTATCCCCTCACTTTCAGTCTGTATGTGTCCCTAGGTCTGAAGTGGGTCTCCTGTAGGCAGCCTATATATGGGCCTTGTTTTTGTGTCCATATAGCCAGTGTATGTCTTTTGGTTAGAGCATTTAATCCATTTACATTTAAGGTAATTATCGATATGTTTTTTCCTATTACCATTTTCTTAATTGTTTTGGGTTTGTCATTGTAAGTCTTTTCCTTCTCTTGTGTTTCCTGCCTAGAGAAGTTCCTTTCGCATTTGTTGTAGAGCTGGTTTGGTGGTTCTGAATTCTCTTACCTTTTGCTTATCTGTAAAGGTGCTCATTTCTCCATCGAATCTGAATGAGATCCTTGCTGGGTAATCTTGGTTGTCGGTTTTTCCCTTTCATCACTTTAAATATGTCCTGCCACTCCCTTTTGGCTTGCAGAGTTTCTTCCAAAAGATGGTTATGGAGATTTCCTTGTATGTTAATTGTTGCTTTTCCCTTGCTGCTTTTAATATTTTTTCTTTGTATTTAATTTTTGATAGTTTGATTAATGTGTGTCTTAGTGTGTTTCTCCTTGGATTTATCCTGTATGGGACTCTCTGCGCTTCCTGGAATTGATTGACTATTTCCTTACCCATATTAGAGAAGTTGTCAACTATAATCTCTTCAAATATTTTTTCAATCGCTTTTTTTTTCTATTCTTCTGGGACCCCTATAATTCAAATGTAGGTGCATTTAATGTTTCCCCAAAGGTCTCTGAGATTGTTCTCAATTCTTTTCATTCTTTTTTCTTTATTGTGCTGTGTGGTAGTTATTTCCACTATTTTATCTTCCACATCACTTATCCGTTCTTCTGCCTCAGTTATTCTTCTTAGCATGTTTTAAGATGGGAACAATTTGTGTAGTTTCAAAGCAAGCAGAGGAGAGGGAATGAATTTGGAAAGCTTGCCTACTAATATTGCAAACCATATCCTTGCTACCACTTTTCAATAACTAAATTATCAAATTTAGAAAGAATTGGTGGAAATTGAGAACTGTCAGCAATAGTACAGGGACATAAGGCCTCTCATCATTATAGGTGAAATTGTTAATTGATACCTCCTTTTTTGAAGTACAAAGAGAAACATATATCAAAAGCTTCTAAAAATTATCATGTTCTTTGACCCAGCAATTTCAGTTCCAACAATTTATCCTAAGGCAATAGTCAGAAATAATAAAATAATTATAAGTAGTATTTTAAGTAGCTTTTTAATCACAAAAATGGAAATAATTGAATATTTAACACTAGGCAGTTGGTTAGCCAAATTTTAGTAAAACCTTATTAGAATATTCTGTGCAGTTATTGAAGAATAGTTCTTATTTAATGATATGTGGATATAGTCACAATATATTGCTAAATGAATAAAATGAGATACAAAATGTCATCTAAGTAAGAGTAAAAAATACTTAGAAATCTGCCAAAATGTTAACTAGTATTTGTTTCTGAGTGGTGAAACTAGGATATTTTTGTTTTCCTCTCTGTACTTTTTATTGTTTCAAGCTTTAAGTAGTGAATATGTACTATTTTCATATTTTGGGGAAGTACAATGTTTATATTATTTTAAAATATGTTTGTTTTCATAATTAAAAAAGCTCACATTGGAATGCAATAATATTTTGGTATTTTAAAAACATCTTGAAATATCCTATATCATTTGAATGGAAAAAGTATTTTTCTGTGAAATTCTCTGTTTGAGCCTCTTCCATTTTGCTACAGATGCTGTGGGAACTGACAACTCTCTTTGCTTTAATGGTCATCTTTATAGCAAGGTGAAGGAGCGGAGCCTTGAGGGATGAAGGGCTAAATAGATAGAGGAAACAGGGTGATGTGTCACATTGCTGGTGTGGGAGTCTCAGCATGCATAGTCCTCCTTTACTGTAGGTGGAAAACAGTCAAAGTCAGACACTGGCCAAGGTCTTGCTTTTAAGTTTCAGTTTCAGAAGAACATCTGAGAAAAAGATGACCAAGTGGGGTCTTTTCTGATCTCACACCTAATAAATCCTTAATGCTCAGGCCAGTGTCCCATTCTTGCTGAATCTGAAGCAGGCAGCACCTAACTGTCCAGGCTCTCATCGACTTCCAAAGCCTAACCCTCCAGGGGCAAGCCAGCTGACATGGGCAAGTGGTGATTACAGTCCTGAGACAGAAGGATTACATGCTTCAGGCAATTCTGAGTGAGTTGTAATTTTCAGATTATGCTAGTATTGTTTGGCTTCTTAGAATAGTCTTTTGGTTCAATAGCTTCTAATTGTTTATTATTATTTTTGTAAACCATATTGAAAAAATTTTCAATTGATGTATAATTGACATACAGCATTATATTAATTTCAGGTGTACAACATAATGATTCAATATTTGTAAAATAAACCATATTTCTTTTTAGCCTGTGGACTACTTGGGGGAGAAACCTAGATGTCCTGTTGGCTCTGATGAAACAAAGCTTCAGTAATTGATACCAAATCAGGCTTCCTCTGACCCTCCTGCCTACCATTCTTGGGATTTCTATTGCTTAGTCAGCAAAGCAGATTTATACACAAAGACCTAAAACACTATTTATTTAAACTCTCTGGTTATACAGTGCTGTGGGTAAGATGATATTTAACTTATAGGTACTGTGTTATAAAGTTACTAAACTAAAGGTTGACTTGGTTTTAAAAAATCCAACTATAACCTAAGTTTCATGAGTTAATGTCATCTTTAAATTACTGTAAAAGACATTTTTTATTTGGTGTATTGGATGAATGAGGAAAACTGACGTTCAAAAAAATTTTTAAAGAGAATACATTGGAACTATGTGATGCACCTCTTTTCATTTCCATGTTTGTTATCTTAAGATTACTATAGTTAAGTCTTTCCATTTTTTCTCCAAAAGCCACATGAGGCAGATATTTCACTATTTGTTTCCAAACACAGAGGGATCAGTAAGTAACTAACTGCTCCTTAGCAATCCACCTTAAACTGAGCAAGGGTCCACATTCTAGTTGTGTTTTTTCTTGAAGTACAGTCTTTGGACCAAATTGCTCAGAATATCTGAGAGGAAAGAAAGCAAGAAAGGAAGAGAGAAGGTAGGTAGAGAAGGAAAGGGAGAGATAGAGAGCGAGGGAGGGAGGGAGGGGGGAAAGGGTATTTTGGAGAAACTGTGTTCTTATCTAGGAGGGCAAATCTAGGTCTAGTGTTATTTGAGTGAACTTTTGTTAACCAGGAGGTGGCATAATGAAAGATGTCAGGGATTTAGAGACACAGGTCATCAGATGATAGGCAAGGGATATAGACAGGGATGTGTCAGACACTAAAGACAAAGTTAATGGATATTAAAGTGTTGTCGAGAATTATCAGGTTGGGCGATAATACTTATAATAGACATGCTCATCATTTTATCATCTATTATTATTTATTAGGCGCTCAGGCACTTGCTAATAAGTGAAATATAAGCATGTTCTACAGGTATTATTTCATTTAACCCCCCCAATATAACCACTGAGTAGATATCTCTTTTTGACAGATGGGTAAACTGAGGCTTAGGCTTAGGCCAAAGAACGTACCCAAGCTGACACAGTTAGTATGGGACTTGAACTTCTTAGGTCTTTGTGTTCCTAAAGTTCAGTGCCAGTAATCAGCTGCAGATAACAGGAATCTCTACAACAGCTTTTACTGTCAAATTTATAGGAATCATGCAATAGCTTTTTTGCTCTGGTCACATGGAGTGAGTATTGGGGTCAAATCACTAAAATCTACTAATGGATGAAATGCTTATAGTATAGTCAGTTCTGGTAGTTTTAGAAATCTAATAGAACCGTGATGATTGGGATTATAAAAGCCATAACATGTTTCTAAAAAGCAAAAGGCAACTAAACTCCTTTCCAGTCATCTCATTGCATGTGTATTTGGCAAATCCATCACTGCTTCTGGCTGTTGCCTTGTTTTTTTTTAATGCAAGTATTTCTTTACATGGATTTCTTTACTTCATGATCTTCTATTGTGTTTTCTTTTTGAAATCATAGCTTGAACTCTGTTTAATCTTAATAAATGTTAAAAAGAGTCATATTTTAATGTGAATGCTTTTAAATTAATCCCACTTGCTGCTGTTCCACTTACAATGTTCCCATGACCTGTTTTAAACACCTTTTGATATTTTATATGGTCTCCAATCAGTTGGACAGGTAGTAGCTGAAGATGTGGGTCCCGGCTGCCACTGCCACTATGACTCTGAGTCTGGTGTTAGCAGTGCGGACAGAGGAGAGAAGCACTCAAGGAAGGTGGAGATTGACACAGATGCAGGTAAGGGCACATCATTACCTAGGAAAGACCGTCAGAAATCCTCTGCAAAAGACAGTGCTGTTTCCATCTTTCATCTTCCTATCCTTGTTTCCTCCTTCTACCACCTTTATTTTCTTTTCAACTAGTGAATATGATGGCAGGAGGTGGAGGCATTAAGGGGAGCTTTGGAGCTGACAGCAGATATGAAAGTTATCATTCTTTTTTGAATACAGTGGTGCTTAGAATTTTTTAAAAAAGGACTTCAGATAATGAAAAATACTGGTAGGGATTTTCAGACCAGTCTTATTTCTTAGCCTGCCTCCCAGTTAGCTGACCAGGTAGGTGGAAATACCTAACTGACCCACTGGAGACATGAAGAGCCCAGGCACATTTCATGAGGATTTACTTGAACTCCTTATTTTTTAAAATTCAGGAAGTATTCACTGCCATCAGCAAATGACCTGGCTCTTGGTGATGAGTATTCCAGCTGCAAGAGTGCACATTAGAGTGATTCAACAGACCATGACTCATGCATATCTGGTCAAACAGCCTGTGCCCTTGAAATCAGGTTTCCCTATATTTAGTGGATGAATTTTAAAAAACACCCTGATTTGAATACACGTATGTGTGTGTGGCAGTTGGCAAGGGGAGGGTGATTCATTTTATTCCTCATATGGTCACAGTACCCCCACCTCCAATTTTTAATAACAGGCATCAAGTGCTGGGAGGTATATGAGATTTCACTCTATTATCAAGTAAACAAGTTAGCCAGCCACAGTTACATCAGAAGACACAAAACTCCTCGGTCAGAGAAAAAGGACTTTATTACTCACAATAAATAGAAACAGCCAGACGATTTGCACTTGTGCTGGTTCCCTGAGCTCCCGTTTCCCCGGAGCAATGTGGAGAGGACCAGGTGACACTTGAACTTGCAGTGGGCTGAGTTACAGAAGGACACTGAGCTTCGAGAATCCAAATCTTTCGTAGTGGGCGTTCAACCAGAGGAGTTCTAGTGTACCTCCCCAAACTTCTGCAAGGCAGGTAGAGTAGTTGTTGTCTATTAAATCCAATTCAAGCAAGAAAATATCATACATTGTACGCAGTGGGAGGGGAGTGTGTAAGGAAGGTTTGTTAGGGCTTCCTAACTAGGCACTGTGCTAAGCATTTTATGGTTTACTCTCACAAGGATTCTGTGAGTCAAGTGTTGCTATTCCCGTTATATGGATAAGAGAATGAAGGCTTAGAGAAGTGTTATTTCCCAAGTTCGTACAACTACGTGGCAGAGCTGGCATTCTCACCCAGGTCTGCCTGACTCCCAAGTACACACTCAGCCACTAAATCAGATTCCCCTTGTTTGTGAACATTGCTCACTTTCTTATATTCGTTATTTTTTTCCCCCAAAAGCCCATGAGGTTGCTATCAAGAACACGTCATATTTTTGTACTGATATTTCTTAGAAGGGCTTCAGTTACTCTTTCTCCCTTGCTTCAGAAATGTCATGTCTGACTCCCCTGTGTGTGTGTGTGTGTGTGTGTGTGTGTGTGTGCATGTAATAGCTCAGCTGGATGCCATTAGCACTGTCTATCCTAGAATTTAGGCATAGTATATTATTACATGGTGGCTAGTCAATTTTATTACCCTGTATTTCTGAATGTTCTTTAATTCCATAAATTTAGAGGCCAGCTTAGCAAAACAGAGGACTTTCTTTAAATATTTTTCATAACTGACTTTATTTTTAGACATCTTTATTGGAGTATAATTGCTGTACAATGGTGCGTTAGTTTCTGCTGTATAACAGAGTGAATCAGCTATACGTATACATATATCTTCATATCCCCTCCCTCTTGTGTCTCCCTCACACCCTCCCCATCCCACCCCTCTAGGTGACACAAAGCACCGAGCTGATCTCCCTGTGCTATGCCGCTACTTCCCACTAGCTATCTATTTTACATTTGGTAGTGTATATATGTCAATGCCACTTTCTCACTTCATCCCAGCTTACCCTTCCCCCTCCCCGTGTCCTCAAGTCCATTCTCTATGACTGCGTCTTTATTCCTGTCCTGCTCCTAGGTTCTTCAGAACCATTTTTTAAAATTATTTTTTAAATTCCATATATATGTGTTAGCATATGGTATTTGTTTTTCTCTTTCTGACTTACTTCACTCTGTATGACAGACTCTAGGTCCGTCCACCTCACTACAAATAATTTCGTTTCTTTTTATGGCTAATATTCCATTGTATATATGTGCCACATCTTCTTTATGCATTCATCTGTTGATGGACAGTTAGGTTGCTTCCATGTACCGGCTATTGTAAATAGAGCTACAGTGAACATTGTGGTACATGACTCTTTTTGAATTATGGTTTTCTCAGGGTATATGCCCAGTAGTGGGATTGCTCGGTTGTATGGTAGTTCAATTTTTAGTTTTTTGAGGAACCTCCATACTGGCTGTATCAAGTTACATTACCACCAACAGTGCAAGAGTGTTCCCTTTTCTCCACACTGTCTCCAGCATTTACTGTTTGCAGATATTTTGATGATGGCCATTCTAACTGGTGTGAGGTGATACCTCATTGTAGTTTTGATTTGCATTTCTCTAATGATTAGTGATGTTGAGCTTTCGTTCATGTGTTTGTTGGTGATCTGTATATCTTCGTTGGAGAAATCTCTATTTAGGTCTTCTGCCCATTTTTGGATTGGGTTGTTTTTTTTTGTGATATTGAGCTCCATGAGCTGCTTGTAAATTTCGGAGATTAATCCTTTGTCAGTTGCTTTGTTTGCAAATATTTTCTCTCATTCTGAGGGTCGTATTTTCAGCTTGTTTATGGTTTCCTTTGCTGTGCAAAAGCTTTTAAGTTTCATTAGGTCCCATTTGTTTATTTTTGTTTTTATTTCCATTTCTCTACGAGGTGAGTCAAAAAGGATCTTGCTGTGATTTATGTCATAGAGTGTTCTTCCTATGTTTTCCTCTAAGAGTTTTATACTGTCTGGCCTTACATTTAGGTCTTTAATCCATTTTGAGTTTATTTTTGTGTATGGTGTTAGGGAGTGTTCAAATTCCATTCTTTTCCATGTAGCTGTCCAGTTTTCCCAGCACCACTTATTGAAGAGGCTGTCTTTTCTCCATTGTATATTCTTGCCTTGTTTATCAAAGATAAGGTGACCATATGTGCCTGGGTTTATCTCTGGGCTTTCTATCCTGTTCCATTGATCTATATTTCTGTTTTTGTGCCAGTACCATACTGTCTTGATTACTGTAGCTTTTTTGTGTGTGTGTGTTACGCGGGCCTCTCACTGTTGTGGCCTCTCCCATTGCGGAGCACAGGCTCCGGACGCGCAGGCTCAGCGGCCATGGCTCACGGGCCCAGCTGCTCTGCGGCACGTGGGATCCTCCCGGACCGGGGCACGAGCCGTGTCCCCTGCATCGGCAGGCAGACTCTCAACCACTGCGCCACCAGGGAAGCCCGATTACTGTAGCTTTGTAGTATAGTCTGAAGTCAGGGAGTCTGATTCCTCTGACAACTTTTTAATATACTTTCATGCAGGAATTCGAATAACAACACATATACTACTAAAGGGACTTGATACATTGTTGTTCCAAATGATGGTTTTCATTTGTTTTGAATCCAGTAATAATCTGTAACAAAATAAAACAAACTGTATTCTTTCAAGTGAATTGGCTCCATGTTCTCTGAGTGAGCATTTGGTTCTATATTTAGTAAATAACTGCTGTGGTATGCTGAGGACCCCCTATAAAACTCAACACCATCCCTGCTGATAGACTTGAAGTTTCTATGTTACTCATTTGAATAAAGTTACCTTCCAAATACATTTTATTATTATTATTTTTTTTTTTGGCCAAACGCGGGCCTCTCGCTGTTGTGGCCTCTCCCGTTGTGGAGCACAGGCTCCGGACGCACAGGCTCAGCGGCCATGGCTCATGGGCCCAGCCGCTCCGCAGCATGTGAGATTTTCCTGGACTGGGGCACGAACCCATGTCCTCTGCATCAGCAGGTGGACTCTCAACCACTGTACCACCAGGGAAGCCCCCAAATGCATTTTTAAGGGAAATGTAGTATGTGCTGTTATTGTCTTACTTCAAAATGTTTTATTTTAATAGCTGGCAAGAGGCCAAGGGAAAGCAAAAAGGACAGCCAGGTGTGGTGTCAGGAGAGGAACTGAAGTTATAAGACATTCCCAGATGGGGTATCAGAATAGGGACGAAGTGAGTAAGATTAGGGCTTTTTGTTTCTGGGAGATTGTTGGTGATGGGGTGAGGATGAGATGGCTAGACAAAAGGGCAAGCAAGAGAAAAAAATGTGAGGAAGACACACTTGCCTACTTTATAAATTTATATAATTTGGAGGTTGACACCCTGGTTTTATAACTTATTTTATAGCACCTAGTCCAGTGTGTTTTACAAATGAAAAAAATTAGATTGATAGAAAACATTGAGGTGACCATTTTAGAAGCTATCTCCCTAAGTATTATTCTACAATTGGAAAATTTAAATGCTTTGGGTATTTGGCCTGAAATTCCTTTATTTATTTTGCATGGATCATTGCAACAGAAATACATGTATTTGCTAAATAATAAGAAATCTATTCGAAGCCTTCTAAGAAACATATTGAACTTGTATTTATTGAAGTATGAAAGCTAGAACACCCAGATTTGCAGGAAATTATGGATGAGAACTTATGAAATACTTCAAGTAGGTTATTTATATTGAAAATTGTCCCAGACTAAAAAGTCCTGTCTTGCTCTGTGATCCTGTTTTGCCAAAGGCAAATCAGTTTCTGAATGTAGATGGGAGGTGTTCTGACCTATAATACAAATTTGTGTATTTAGTAAAAAGTCTTACCTTGAACTACAAAGTTATTTGATGACTATATCTAGATATAGTAGCTTTAATGGGAGTAATGTGTGGGATAATGAATGATCAGCTCACATTGTATTATGATTCTGTTGCTAAATGCCCATATGAGTACAAGAAACATAAGCTAACAGACATATTATGGTGCTATAGGGAACAATGATTCTTAAGATTAACGTGCTGTAGGGAACAATGATTCTTAAGATTAAGTCCTCACTATTTTCCTTGTTGCATAATTTTTTCTGC
The DNA here is from genome assembly GCF_949774975.1 of Lagenorhynchus albirostris. Taxonomy (NCBI): domain Eukaryota; kingdom Metazoa; phylum Chordata; class Mammalia; order Artiodactyla; family Delphinidae; genus Lagenorhynchus; species Lagenorhynchus albirostris. The sequence goes on from NC_083096.1 coordinate 121,638,723, forward strand.
AAGTCATAATATTTCAAATGAAAGTGGGATATGTGTGTGTGTGTGTGTGTGTGTGTGTATGTGTGTGTGTGTGTGACAGAGAGAGAGAAAGAGAGAGATTTTATTATTTTAAGACATGGACTTTTTGTTTTCAACATTTCTGATGTTCAATTTTCCTTTAATACCAATGTGCCCATTAAATTTGATACCATTTCTTTTCATCACGAAAAGCCATTGTTAAATCATGGTACATGTTATAGTCAATGGCATCCTAGAACCAAGAAAATGTTGTATAGATAATATAAGTAGCCCCTTGATATTGTATATAAATATCTCTTATATATCTAAGACTTTTTGTAATGTCTCCTCCCTGCACTTTGATTAAAGTAACCTTATTTCTAACCTTATTTTATAGCACTGAATAGGAATTTAGCGGTGGAGGAAAGGGCAGCACTCAGCTCAAACAAGGAATCCAAGCAAGTTGCATCAGAAGAGCATACACTGGAGAAGAAAGAAGCAGTGGAGGAAGATGGAGGTCCCCAACACAGGGATGCTGACACAGAAGAAAAAGGGGATGCAGCACCGTGGGGAAAAGCAGGGGTTAATGAGGTTCCCTTGGGGCAGTGGAAGCCAACAGTAGAGCAGCCGGCATTAGTAGGACAGTTTACAGAGGAAAGAACGATCCCTCAGGGCGTAGTAAGTGGGGCAGAGGCAGAAGCAGAAGGGGATAGAAGGCAACAAAAGGAGGGGTTAGACCCCAGAGGACAAGAAGCAGCAAGAGATTCTGGAGGTCTGAATGAAGGGGAGGCTTCTGAGGAGCAGGCCTTGAAGCAAACGGTGCTGGAGACGGAGACGGCAGCTTCTGACGGGGAGCAGGGTGAGGAGAAGGCGGTGCTTACAAGCCAGGCAGCAGCCCTGAGAGAGGCAGCGAGGCCGGAGCAGGGAGAGTCTGAGGGAGCGGCTGTGAGCGAGGCCGGGTCTGCAAAGCCAGGTGTGGAGGACAGTGAGGGGGAAGCATCCACAGACCTAGAGGACGTGGGACCCGGAGAAGCTACACCCGAGAAAGTAGAGGAGGCCATCCTGTGGGGAGAGGCACCAGCCAAGGAGAGGGGGGCAGTTCTGGGAAGGGAAACACCCTTGAGCTCCTGGACTTCTGTGAAGGCCCAGGCAACTCGGACGGGGGTTTTGGAGGACAGCCTTGAAGAACTTCGTAAGGGCCCTGTGGAAAGGGAGGAGGTTGAGATAGAGTCAGAGTCTAAGAAGGAAGATGAGAGGAAAGAAATGTCACCTGAGGAGTCAGGTGCAGCGTGCGAGAGAAGGAAAGCTGAGAGGCCAAAGACACCTCTGGGGGAAACCAAATCTGAGAGGGAAGCGGTGGCAAGGACAAAGGCGCCTCAGGATGAAGACACTTTAGAAGAAGAGCAAAAGTTGAAAGAGGAAGAGGGGGAACCCATGAAGGAAGTAAGACCCAAGGAAGAGACACAAGCCCCCCAAAATGACATGGGGCATGGGGCTGAGGAGGAAGCAGCCGTGTGGGCATCTGAACTGACTGAAGACGCAGGGCCGCAAGGAGAGGATTCACTGACCATGTCTGAAGCATCCCCTGGATTTGAAAAGTCCCTGGAAAACATAACGGTTTGGGGGAAAGAAGGAGGAGAAAGACCAAGAGAAGCTGGAGACACAGGGCGCAGAGGCAGAGCAGGGCTGCGCCTCGGGGAGAACGTGGGCCCCGCAGAGCAGGACGAGGGCGCGAGCCCTGCAGGAGGGGGGATGTCAGGAGCCCCTGAAAGCGAGCTCTCAGGGCAGGCACAGACACCCGGGGCTGCCGGCGAGGCCCGGGAGTGTGCAGCCAAACATCAAGACAGCCTGATGAGCTGGGAGGGGAGGGATAAAGAAGGGCCTTTACAGGGGCCACAGGGAGCGGCTGTCCCAGCCAGGACACAAGAAGGTGTTCCCGAGGGAGAATCCACCATGGCAGGAAAGTTGAGTGAAGAAGTGATGGGTGAGGACCCAGAGGAGGTGGCTTTTGAAGAGCCCACTCTGGGGATCGGGCTGATGAAGAACGGGGACACCGAGGGGGACAGGGGCTCGCGGGGCGTGGTTGTAGCTGAGGAAGGTCGCCACCAAGGAGGAGGAGAGACAGGACCAGCCGCAGAGCGGGAGGCGTTGGCAGGTTCGAAGACAGCTGGGGGGCAAACAGAAGCGCATGAAGCCTTCTCCTTCTCAGATGCGGCTGGGGAGGAAAGCTGTCACAGAGTGGATGAGACACTCGGAGAAACGGCAGCTGCACACAAGGTGGCTGTAGAGGAAACAGTGCTGAGCAGGGAGGAGGCGACAGTGACTTGGGAGACGGAGGCTGAGGTCGAGGCTCCAGGGCAACCTTCTGACCTGGAAGGGAGGGCCCCACCTCCAGGGCCGGCTCGGGAGGGAGGGGAAGCTAAACCCACACAGGAGGCGGAGTCCGTGTGGAGTCCGGGGCAGCTGAAGAATTCAGATTGGGATTTTCCCAAGACAGAGGGTCAGAGCCCAGGAGAGAGAGTGCACGGGACGCAGGAACACTCACTGGAAAGCCCAATTGCACTGGGGCCCAAGAGAAGCGAGAGCATGCAGTGCACAGAGGAAGTGAAGACCCAGAGGTTCTGCTGAACCCCAGGAAGGCCTAAGAGACTTTGCAGCTGATGGTGAGTTTAAGCCTGCCCTGTCTGCAGGATTAAATAGATCCCCCCTTTGGGTTGGCTCATCCCTTTCTCAGTGTCTGCACACACACACCCTTCAACTCTGGGCTGCTGAGCCCCAAGCCCATCAGCACAGGGGGCTGGGTGAGACGGACAGGGACCAGTTTCTGTTCCCTTCACAGCTCTAAGTCACAGCCCCCGTCTCGGCAAGCACAGCTCTAGGAAGCAGTGAGATCCTCCTTGCCTCCATTACAGGGCCCCAGAGATGTGTGCAGAGGAGAGAGTGTGCCACAAGGACAGGTCACAGGAGGAAAGGCTTAAACTCTGTTCCAGAATTAATTTCCCTTTGTGATTGTCCGCCTTTAAATGGGTTCTGTGTCTCCATTCTGCACTTTTGTGCAGTTTAATAAATATATATAGCATATATCTGCAACATATATAAAATATTTAAAATGTGTTAAAATATATGTATATATGTAAAATATTGAAGACTAAAGACCAAAATTATTTCCAACATTTCCTCGTGTTCCTGCTATTTCCCTGATGCCCTCGTATCCTTAGTGCCTGGTTTCTACTATCCTGAGTGATTATATTCATAGTCCTATCCTTTTTGTTATTTTTCAGGATATTTTCAAGATGTCTTCTGGAAGACTTAGAGTGGAGAAGGATCACCTGAGCATCTCACCAGGAACTTAGATTTTTTTTTAACATCTTTATTGGAGTATAATTGCTTTACAATGGTGTGTTAGTTTCTGCTTTATAACAAAGTGAATCAGCTAACGAGGACTTTAGATTTTCTCTTTTTTTTTTTTTTTTTTTAAATCCCTGTGCTTGTCTGAGCAGTTCCCAGTCTGCCAATGCTGGTCTGTAGCACCTCAAGTACCTTGAGAAGAGCTGCTCAGACGCTCCCTAGGGTGCTGGTTCCTAATGGAGGAGGCTGATATCTAAGTCTACATAGTTAACATGTCTATATTCAAATCAAATTGATAGTTTTCAAATGTTTGACTTTTACCAAAGATTACCTGAAAGTCCCAGTCCTGATGCCTGGGGTTTGTTTAAATTCCTTTTAATTTATAATCACACATTAGTCCCAGTTTCACACATGAGCGTTTTATTTACAATCTGTGGCTTTGCCTGTAAAAATGAGCTCTAAACGTCCTTCCCGGTATACTCAGTGGTAAAGATTGCTCCAGACCTGTAAGTCCTTCTAGAAAAGGATTCCATGGCATATCTATTCACTTACACTTAGAAATAATCACGCTTTCTATTTATGCCAGATGAGTAATTTTAAGTGTAAATCTTGTTTCAAATTGCCCTTTGTTTTTGCGTGTTTCTGTAGTGTTGCTTTAGAGGTAGACAGGTAAATGCTTGTGGCATTTCACTCCTGGGGGCCTTATTTATAGGGCCACTCAATTTAAATCAATGTAGTAAATAATTTAGCTACGTAAAATGAGTAACAACTACTATAGCAGGTAAACATTGCACATCAGTCCATACAGCAACATTCTAGACTCTAGACTCCGGTTGGTGTCACTCAACTTGGATTAAATTAGCATGCTGCTCACCTTCCCAAGTTCTGTTATTTCAAACCTGTGAACTAACCCTGCAGTGCATTGCAAATCCATGGTCACAACTTCTTCCTAAATTACCCCTGCCCCCATATCACTAGGAATAGTTGTGTATCAGTGTGCCCCTTGGGGATTTTGATTTCCTTGTGATATCTTTCTTTGTTCATATGCCAGTGCCCCAAAGGGCACATATGTTTGGCCATCTTTTCATTATGTGAGGAGGTGAAAGAAAACATCCTAAAGCAGTGATTCTCCAGTTATGCTACACATTAGACTTTCATGGGGTACTTTCATGAATGATTCAATCCCTGGCCCTACCCCAGAGGTTCAGATCGAATTAGTTTTAGATGGGTGTAGGCATCAGTTTTTTGTTTTTTAATTCTTCAGTTGGTTTTACTACGTAGGCAAAATTGAGTACTGCTGCCCTAATCATTATACAATCCATACTGGCTGCCCTGTGTCCCTAAGGACCAGGCATATTATCTTTATTTTTTTTTTTATCTTTATAGATGTGTTTCATTTTAATAAAGGAGTCATTCAGTGATCAAAGGTATAATGGACCAGTGGTTCTCACAATGTGGTCCCTTGATCAGGATATCAGCATCACCCAGAACTGTTCCAAACACAAATTCCTGCCTTCATCTCATACCCATTAAATTGGAAACCCAGTGGGTGGGGCAGAGCAATTGGTGTTCTAACAAGCCCTCTGGGTAATTCTCATGTACCCTCTAGTCTGAAAACTGCTGTCACAGACTATTGATTGTTTTGAGGATTGGTCTCAGTTGGAAAATGGATTGCAGAAGCATTGTGTACTTTGTCTCTCTGTCTCTCTTTTACCATCTGTCTCTCTTCTCTCTTTTGCTTTTTTCTCTAAGCAATGGTACTCACTTATAAAAGTGATGACCTCAACTTTAAACTCATTTTTATTGGGCATGTAATGATATATATGTGAAGTCCTTCAGACCCATCCCCTACTGGGGACGAGCACCACTCATGGCACATCACAGATCTCCATTGTCTTACATTTTATGAGTGGATTTCATCTACATTATATCCAATTTCATTTATTACTGAGCTGTATTACTGTGGTGTTCTACAGTATTTTTTCGCTGATCTCAACCTCATTGCTACAGAGCACTTTGAATACATAGCACCTTATGGGAAAGATTGTAAACTTGTTAATTCCATTGAAGAATGAGTTTTGTACAATGTGCTAAATGGAAATTGCATTGGATTATTTTTGTATTTAACACATTCCATCAAAACTTTCTGTAAAATTATACTACAGTCTGCATGTGGGTTTGACTGTGAAATTCAGTGTTGTGATATTTCGATGAAGTGAATTCTTTCTCTGCAAATACTATATTGATAAAATTATTTTATGTTTGAACTGATTATTTATCTTAGTTTCGTTATTAAAAGCATAAATAAACCATATGTTTACAGAGAAGACATGAATGGTCCTTTATAAATAAGACCAGACTTTTAAAATCTTCTTTGTTCTTTTCCTTACAAAATTTAAACTCCATAGAGTAGAGCAGAGAGAATTATTTTCATTGGACTGTACTTTTTGAATATATGTGTTTATACTGACTGCGTTCATATATGTCTTTTACATATACGGAATAATAGCAGAGAGGAAAATTGTTATCATTATTTCATAGATAAGTAAATAGAAGCTCAGTTAAGTGACTTGTCTAAAATCATGGTCAATCTCATGTGTTCTCACTCCAAACTCCGACTTTTTTAATCACATACACTTCCTTCTAGGAAGAGGAATATTAAATAGGTACTAAGATGCTAAATGTGAATCTCTACATATTTTTGTTTACTTGTAGAAGTAAAAATCAAATCTCATGCATATGTCTTTTATCAGTAAGAAAAGGGTTATAGTTCCAGTCATTATTGATCAAAGAATATGATAGATTATTTAAATAATTCAAGAGAGAAATAGACAACCAAAGTAAAGATAGACAGAATGAGGTTATTTGAATTTCTTGAGTTAAGCCTTTTCTATGGCTTTGTAAAGTCTTGTGTTGTAACTTTAAATTATAGTTGAGTAGTTTAAAAATTCTAAGATCAATAATTTTGCCACAGTGATTGCCATTGGAGATCATTATTTGAGAAAAGAAAAGAAGGCTGTAAAAAGATTCATCTAGCATGTGAAGTATTCCAACAGCTTCAAGGACTGTGGCCCTTGAGAGACCACTTCTGACCTTGGGTAATATTTTCTTCTAGTCTCCTATACCACCTGTGTCATTTGAAAGATATTCCCAGTTATCGTGGCCAGCAGCAAGAGGTACAAAGAACAGGGAATAAATACAGCTGGGATTGTTTAAAAGTTGCTCTCAAATTCACTCATTTTTCCCTCTTTATTATGTTTTCTCCTTCCCTCTAATATCATGCCCTGTGACAGGAAAACCATGCTCTTTAAAATAACAGAAAACATAAACTCTACAATAAAATGCTGGATGTTTGAGAATGCACATTCCCTTTGAAATTCCTATCAGAAGTCTCAGACTGTTTAATAATCTTTGCAAACTTATAATATTTTGGAGTGATGCAAACCCCGTTTTTTACTAGGGAAAATGAGGTACACAGAGATACCTGAAACAGATAAGCTGATACCAAAGAATATATAAGAACTAGCTCTCTGTCTCCTTTGTCAAATGTTTTCTGGTCCTATTAAATATCTGCTTATGATTAAAGGGCATAGAAAGGGCAAAATTATAGGAGAAGTCTCACACTTGTTCAGGAGCTTGGTATGAATGTGACACGGAGACCCTCAAGCTGGTGTGGGTGTACCTCTGAGGGGAGATGAAGCTTTTCAAGGGATTCACTGCTAAGGCTACTTTGTAGACGTCAACCTCCATAAAATGAACCTGTCTGCGAGCTAGCCTGCAGTCAAGACTAATCTCGCTTTTGCCAATCTCCCATTCTCTCTTCATAATAGAGACCAACTCTTCATCCATTTACCAATTTTACTATGTTGTCTCTGGGATGACACAAATGACAAAGGAACAATTTGAAATATGGTGCAGATATTGAGAAAGAGAATGACCTTAATGGCTGGTTAATAAATCCTTCTGCAAGTCAAGGGGTTTTCAATTCTTTGTTTTCAAGAGCATTAAATTAGGACCTAATTGACTTGTCAGCTGATAAGCCACTTAAATCATTTTTGGTATTTCATCAGTCCGTGATTTTTGCAGTACACACAGTCAAAACTACTCAATCCTGACATTTCAGGGCAAAAGCAGCCATAGACAATACTTAAACAAATGGGTGTGTAAACTTTATTTACAAAGAAAGGTGGACTGCCAAATTTTGCCCGAGGACTGTAATTTGTTAACCTGTGCTTTTGAAAAGCAATCAGCTTCTATAACCAAGGAGACTAATCCTCACCGTTTCATATGCCACAGACATTTCAGTTTTCAAAAATGTGCCTTAGTCACAAAAGTTTGGAAACAACTGGCACAAAGGAACTAATTGCCCTTTCACTCCTCGGTGGAGTAAGAATGATTTATTACAACCTTCCTCTCTTTTTAAGACTATTATTAAAAAGCTTCACTTTAGCCAGGTTTTCAATCTCTCCTTCCACACCGTCACCATCTTCTCCAGTCCATCTGTTAGAATGCAAGTGTGAGATGTTGTGAGGAAGGGAAAAGGAACTGTAGAGTTGTGACAATTACATTTCCTGTAACACAGGCTGACTTGTTGTGCAATAGAATGTCAGCTCCATGAGAGAAGAGACATGGTCTGCTCTGGTCCATGTTCAATTCCCTGTGTCAAGAACAGTGGCTGGACATGGCACGCACTCAATAAATATCTGGTAAAAGGATGACAACTAAAATGCAGAGGTAATTCTGTTACACGTTCTAGAAGTTTTTAAGCCTAAATTTAATGGATGTTGATAGGATGCAGGGAATATCTGAATTTGTGGACTGAAGAGAAAATGGTCATTATTTTCATAAAACATTAGAGGTAATAGGGCCCCTGGAGATCAAAAGTTCCACGAGCACCTCTGTAGGTATCAGATTGAGAAAGCAGAGACCCGGCGGGTCTGAGGAATAGGCTACACACTGGTGAGGGACAAAACAGGATTGCAACTCCTATCTCTAGTCTAGAGCTTCTTTCACTTCACAATGCTGCTCCTCGTTAGTGAGATTTTCTTGTTAGAGGTACAGAATCCAAATTTCTAATCAAATGCACTCTCTAAAACTTGGTGTTTTTTCGGTTTTGTTTTTTAGAACAGCTAATTTTGTTCTTGCTTTGCAAATGCTGAAATACAAGTTTTCAAATGCGGCTTAAGTGAAATATTTTGGTCGTCTGAATTACAGATGTCCCGAGGTTTGTCATTGCCTGTTTGTAATCCCCACTGAGAATGCAAAAGTTTATGGTTAGAGACAGCAGAAGCACCACATACTAGTTATTTTATGCATACACGGGCGCACGCATTGCACACACACACCTGCCATCGATTAATTTAAAGAAAAGGAAATCTTTGAAAATGAATGGAAAGTCTCCCCACTGAACTAATCATAACGTCAGTGGCTCCCTACTAAGCACAGAACTCTCCAGGAGAATTCAACAAATTACAAACCTATCTAAGCATAAACAAATCGGCTTAACAAACTCAAATCTGAATCACTGGTTCTCAAATTTGGCTGGACCTTAGAATTCCCCGGAGGAGATTTCTTTTAATCTCCGGGGGTGAGGTTTGGGCAACAGGACTTAAAAAAATCTCCCCAGGTGATTACTGTTTTGGAGCCAAGGCTTTTCTCCACAGATCTCAATTCTGAATAACTACTGAGATGAAAAGGTAGATGTTAATGTGATTTCAGAAGCCTAATTTAAATCGGTATAATACAGTTTAACACATTATGCTTTTACTATTTTATTCATTTTATTCTTTTACTCTTTTATTTCTTTACTCATTAAGCCTCACAATGCTATGAGGAAGGTACTATTAGCCCTATTTTATAGGTGATGAAACTGGACACAAAAAGAAGTAACATATTCAAGTTGTAAAGCTAGGAAGCGCCACAGAAGGGGGTTAACCCAGAAAAAAAAATGGCTCCATCTGTAGCAGGAGTTCTCAAAGTTTAGCTTTGAATTAGAATCACCTGGAGGGCCTTTTAAATTCAAATTTGCTGGGTCCCACTCCTAGAATTTCCAATTAGTTAGGGCTGTAAGGCACCGAGAATCTGCATTTCTAACAAATCCCCACATGATGCTGATGTTGTTGAGCCAGGGACCAGACCTTGAGAAGCTAGAGTTCAAACTGTGTTTTAAAAAGGCCACCAGGTGACACTGATGCACGCTGAGCTGTGAGAACCAGCGTTCTGAAGTGTTCTCAGCCTGGGCTGCACATTAGAACTCACTGGGAGGTTTTGAAAAATCCTTACGTCCAGGCTGCACCCAGACCAGTAGAATCTCTGGGCGTAGGACTGGGTACCAGTCTCTTTTTTTTTTTTTTTTTTTTACGGTACGCGGGCCTCTCACTGTTGTGGCCTCTCCCGTTGCGGAGCACAGGCTCCGGACGCGCAGGCTCAGTGGCCATGGCTCACGGACCCAGCCGCTCCGTGGCATGTGGGATCTTCCCGGACCGGGGCACGAACCTGTGTCCCCTGCATCGGCAGGCGGACTCTCAACCACTGCGCCACCAGGGAAGCCCTACCAGTCTCTTTTAAAGTTCCCCGTACAGCTGAGGTAGAGAACCACTGCTTTAGAGTCTACTCTCTTAGCCAGAACTTTGTATCCTGCCCCTCACACCACAAAGATGAGGGCTTCCAACACACAAGTACCACTACAATTGCAAGGGTAATGCTGGAATCATTTTCTGTTGCCCGAGAGGCTGTATTTGAGTCATACCCTATTAGACGACAATAAATATCCTTCTCTTCGCTGCTGAGGCCTCTTCTAGAGGGGATTGCTTCTTAATAGCAATTAGATTCTGTTGTTTTCAAATCTTAATCTCCATTTGCAAACTGTAGGATCTGTGAAGCTGAGTCTCCGTAGATTTGTGGCTGATTAGCCTCTGGACAGCCATGGAGAGTTGAGTGTCCCTTCTCAGTAGAAGAACTTGTGCTCCTGGCAATTCCTAGCCCATGTGTCTCCTAAGGCTCAGTGTACTTTTCAATCCTTGAAAAGGATTGTACACCCTGAGCCACCCAAGTCAAGGGGTTGCCTCTCAGCTGAACACCTCTAACCAGTATGATAAATAGCTCCACACCTGTCCAGTCCACACCTGGCAAACAGGTGCCTCAGTTGATCCTAAGGGGTTGGGGAAGGGCTAAATCACAGATTATATTCACTTTGCCTCTCAACAGTTATGTCCAGGGAAAATCAGAGTATAATGAACAAGAACGATTTGAAGAGAACCAACAAAGAGAAAAATAAATTAGATAAGGATAGCCTGAGGGAAAGAGACAGAAAGGGACAGAGGTAGTCTCCATTCTACCTGTTGGTATATAATAGTGTTTTCCACTTATAGGTTACTATCACACATACCTTGCATTGTTCTCATGAAGTAGAATCTAGTGGCAAGCAGAAGAAGATAGGGCAGGTACAGTTGTCCCTCTGTAGCCCACTGTACCTGCCCTATCTTCTGTTCTGCATCTGCAGATTCAACCGATGGCAGATTGAAACTATTTTTTAAAAAATTCCAGAAAGTTTCAAAAATCAAAACTTGAATTTGCCATGTACTGGAAACTATTTACATAACATTTACATTTTATTTACAATTATTTACATATCATTTACATTGTATTAGGTATTATCAATAATCTAGAGATGATTTAAAGCATACAGGAGGATGTGCATAAATTATATTCAAACACTACACCATTTTATATAAGAGATTTCAGCATCCTTGGATTCTGGTATCCCTTGGATTCTGGTATCCAAGAGATTTCAGCATCCTTGGATTCTGGTATCCCTTGGATACTAAGGGATGACTGTATTTTTTTTAATTGAGCTAAAAATGATTTATAATATTATATAAGTTTTATGTGTATAATGTAAACAAAAAGAACAAACAGTGTTGCTCATCACCCCAATATACAAATGTTAAGTCACAATCCATTGCAGTCACCCACTGACAGAGCACCCTAAGGAGAATTCATCTAGATAGTTAAGATACATATCTAAGGAAGAATTTCATTGACCCTAGATTTTCGCATCTTCCCATACATAGAAAAGCACTAAAATTATTAACTTGAGATTAACTGTTGTTTATGATTAGCAGTGAAGTGTTACCAAGATGTATGCTTGACTATACATATTTCCCAGCCAAAAAATTTGTATATATCCTGGCTCCACCCCTACCTCTTCAGGTTAAACTGAGAACCGGTTTCCCAGGTTATAGTCCTTAGTAAGTTCCCCAAATAAAACTTAATAACTTTTATGTTGTGCATTTTTCTTTAAGCTGATTCCATTATATTTCTGCTTCTGTATACCCTACAATGTGCTCACCACCAAAAGTTTATTTTCCATCCATCACCATGCAGTTGGTCCCCTTTATCCATTCTCTGCCCCCCTCACCCTTTCCCCTCTGGTAATCACTACTCTGTGTCTATGTGTCTGTTTTTATTTGGTTTGGTTTGTTCATTTATTTTGTGTTTGTTTATTAGTTTTTCTGCAGCCACTATTGAAAACAGTATGGAGATTCTCCAAAAATTAAGAATAGAACTACCATATGACCCACTTCTGGGTATTTATCCAAAGAATACAAAAACAGTAGTCTGAAAAGATGCATGCACCCACCATGTTCATTACATTATTTACAACAGCCAAAATATGGAAACAACCTAAGTGTCCATCAACAGATGAATAGATAAAGAAGATGTGGTATAATACATATACAGTGGAATACTACTCAGCCATAAAAAGATGAAATCTTACCATCTGCAGTAACATGGATGGACCTTGAGGAATGACTGTATTTTAATTCCTATTTTAGAGATGAGCAAAAGAGTTCTGAGGCTTTTTCACCTTTTGTTCCTTAAAGTTGTATTCTGTGTAATTTCTTTAGAGCTATCTGCCAATTCTTTTCTATTTATCTGTCTAATCTTCTATTTAATGCATTCACTGTACTTGTACTTTCAACAATTTTATTTTTCATTTCTTAAAAGTTGTATTTAATCTTTAATCCAAGTCTACCTGTTCATTTTTTTTTCACAAAAACTGTTCATCTCTCTGTTTTGCATTCCATGTCAAGTCCATCAGTGAGCCTTAGTTGTGTCTATATTCAAAGCATATTGAGAGACATACTGAAATACAACAATTCAATATTGATTTTGAAATATTCAAAATGAGTTAATATGTAATCCAAAGATAGCTAAAAAGTGATATAAAATTGTTAAAACTTACTATTTATTGTAAGTCACTGGTATCCACAAAAACTTTTGATATTTTTGTGTAATAGGCATAAAATAAGAATGAAACGTAATTGACTACAGGGGAAAAAAGAGAAGTATAAAAACAACTTATACAGAAACTAAATTGAATCTCCAAAGGGTGCCAAAAACCTAAGGTATATGTACCTATACCACCTCTATCAACATTTAAAGTGGAGAAAGGGTCTATAAAACTGCATGATAAAACTCTAGGATAATATTACAGTGGCAATAATCATCAATAGTATTAAGAGCAAATTTTCTTATAAGAGCAAAACAAATTTAAAAATATATGAATAGATGCACAGTGATATTATATTTTCATTTATTAGTCAGAACATCTCCCAACCCACCAGATGTCTACTACCAACACTAGACCTATTTCTTTATTTTACTACCAGGCATGTGATTGTATTATCTACTCCAACACCCTCTCCTTTAACTACAAAACTGTAAATATATCTGTTCATTTTGATGGTCCCGTGCTGCTTGCTAACTTTTTCCTACTTTGTGTCATTTTATTTTTAGGATTTCTTTAAGTACTGTGTGTGTAGCTACTTTCTATTCCAAAACCGATTCTTCTAATATCTGATATCTTCGGTGTTTGGAACTGTAGCTTGTTATTTCTGTTGACTTTCATTCATGGTGGTTTGTTTCTCATTTGTCTGTGATATTGTGTTAATTTTAGTTTGTGAATAATCCTTTCAGGGTCCAGTTTAATGTGCCAATCTTTAATAAATTTCCCCCTCATTGTTGGCGCAAGGCTTAGTCACCAATTTCAGTACTAATAGCCCATTGCCCTCAGGGCAACCTTGCTTTTCCCTTGTCTTTACCTGATCACTGATGGTTTTAGCTCACCTTTTTTTTTTTTTTTTAAGTGTTTCCTTATTCACTGCAAATTCAGCAATAAAGTAAAAATTTTAATTTTATGCAGGTTCTACTTATATTGGGAAAGCCCTTCAAATTATTGAGTTATGTTATGAAAGACAGACTTTTGTCTTTTATGTTATGAAAGACAGACTTTTGACATAATCTTCAAAATATTTATATCATTTAATTGTAAAGTGAGAGAATATATTTTTTCAAATATTCACAGTTACAAATTCCCAATAAAGTTCGGGTTGACTCTGAAATTACTAGCGATTGAGACTAAATTTTTCCACAGCTAAAGCTTCTTAAATGATGGTTTAACACAATTGTCTTAAAATGGTTGGGAAGAGATTTTTAAATTGCAATGCTCTTGTTATTGGCACTTAACATTGTAATGCTCTTTTTAGTGGCATTTAAAATTGTAATGCTCTTGTTAGTGATATTTCTTCCCTTATATCAACTTCAAGGAAGAGTTCACATATGGGTCAAGGAAACAATTAGGTTGTATGAAACTTTCTAGTAGAGAAGCAAAGGAGTATTCTACCTTCTGAATACCTCAGTTTTCATTTTTTTTTTTTCACTCTTTTGTAATTTGTCCACTGTAGCTAGTAAAATAAGATGGGCTCAGGGACTCTTTCTACTCAGAGGTAAGTAATAGGCCCCTTTAAAAATGGGAGTAGACCTTGTAGCCAATTCAGCCTCCATGCTCTTTTCCCCGTGGAGGCCTGGTGTGCAATGGTTGCAAACAGCAGCCTCCTAGGTAGGGTAGTGTATGAGCCTGTTGCCTGTTTATGTTGCCCTAAGGGACCTTGGCAGCAGCCCTTTCCAGTGGACATTCATGACTGGCAATGCTGTCCCCAGTCTAGGCTCCAGATAGGTATGCACAGTGCCTTTGGAAAGCCCCAGGGCACGGTAGCCAAATCATAATGTCCACCCGCACCAAGGTGCAGAACAAGGAGATGTGATTGAGGCCCTACCCTGGGCCAAGTTCCAGTTCTCTGGCCACCAGAAGATCCACATCTCCAAGAAGTGAGGATTTACTAAGTTTACTGCTGATGAATTTGAAAACATGGTGACAGAAAAGTGGCTCAGGCTGTGTAGTCAAATACATCCCTAATCATGGCCCTCTGGACAAATGGCAGGCCCTGCGCTCCTGACACCCATGGCACTGTCCCCTCCTTACTCACATCCATCAATAAATCCTATTTTCCTGTCAAAAAATAAAATAAAAAATTTTCAAAAATAAAAAGGGGAGTAGACCAATGTCTATTTCCAGGTTTTGATAGTGCACCGTAGTTATGCAAGATGTTCCGCTGGGGGAGACTGGGTGAAGAATACACAGGACCTCTCTGTACATTATTTTGGAAATTCCTGTGAATTGATCATTATCTAAAATAAAAAGTTAAAAAAAGAACAGAGTGGAAACTAGGGTAAGGTCTAGAGACAAGAGGGTGTGAATGAGGATGTTGCTTCTGTCTCTGACCAGGCCTTAAAAGAATGGGAAAAAGGGGCTTTGTGTGACACACTCGTGGTTTATCCCAGTTCTCCAAAGGCATTGTGCAACAAAGCCCTAAGAAATTATAACAAACACTCATTTGCCTGCTGTACATTATGAAACCCCTGAGTGACCCAGCAGGGTGACAGGCAGCTGCACGAGGGCACAGAAAACTAGTCATCTTCTCCTTGGAGATGCAACTAATAGCTCCCTTTAAATGCATGGTGGTTTTTTTTTTTTTGATAGTTATTAATGCCGGGTTTACAAAATAAATACCATAAATTAGCACCACAGGAAAACTGAACTCTGTGGAATCTATAATATAAACAAGAGAAAACATGACTTTTAAGGCAGATCACTTAAAATTATAAGGGGATACAGGATCTGTTTTTTAACCAGGCTAAGAACTCTAGGAACATTTGTAAACACTCCTGTTTGCTGTGCAGTATGGTTTTGATTAATTGCAGCATATGCTTGTACTATGAATAATCATTTTTGATACAGTAGTAAGACATCTGACAGAAAAATTGCAAATAAGGAGGTGTTTCTCTGTGATTTCTGAACTCTATTAATATTTTAAATCAGTTAACAGCTTAATGGATAGTGTGGGAGAAAGGAACAAACTAATTTAGCTTTAGCAAGCAACTTGAACAGTTTTCACTACTCACTGTTTTACATTTTGCAGGATTTCCATTTGTGTTAATAACTTATTACTTCTATTAAACATACATTTTCCCTTAAGCCTAATGTTTCTTCAGTGGAGACCAATTAACTAGGACAGTCTTTTCTTAGCTAGCCAATTATTTTAATTGCTAGAATTTTTTAAAATGTGCTTGCTTTGCATAGATTTGACCAGTTGAACTTGCCCCCAGAATGCATTGACTTTGTAATACAGGAAATGGAAGACTTTTGGTGAATATGTGGATGCCAAAAAACTTGAACATTTAGGGTTCCGCAGAGCTGAGCAGTAGACTAACAACCCTATGCCTTTACTCCATTGCTTTTCATCCTCGTCTTTGCCTTTAATTTGGTGACTTTCCAATCCAGCCCTATTCTGTTCATTTTTTTAAAAAAATAATTTATTTATTTTATTTATTTAATTTTGGCTGTGTTAAGTCCCCGTTGCCGTGTGCGGACTTTCTCTAGTTACAGCAAGCGGGGGCCACTCTTCGCTGCAGTGCATGGGCCTCTCACTGCAGTGACATCTCTTGCTGTGGAGCATGGGCTCTAGGCATGTGAGCTTCAGTAGTTGTGGCTCATGGGCTCTAGAGCGCAGGCTCGGTAATTGGGGTGCATGGGCTTAGTTGTTCTGCGGCATGTGGGATCCTCCTGGACCAGGGATCGAACCCATGTCCCCTGCATTGGCAGGCAGACTCCCAACCACTGCGCCACCTCTGTTCATATTTTATCCAGCTTCCTTGTTGTCTATGTGAAGAACTATGGCTTGAAAGATGGGCAGGCAATTACTGTACTAAGGAGGAACTGTAACATGGTAGGTGGGGATTGACTCTAACAAAATCTGAGCTTTGCTTCCCTATTCTTTTGTGACTGCTACTGAAAAAAATTGCATGGAGCCCATATTTAAGGAGCATTGAAGAGTTAAAAGCAAAAGCAATGACAGATCATTTCATTCATTAGACTTCCAAGCAAGGGGTGAGGGATGATTAAATTGAAAGAACAAGAAGCACCATAGAGACAGAGTTTGTTTGGGGGGTTAGTACCCTCCTGGCAATGCCAGGAAACTGGTCATTTTCATGCAAATGAAAGAACTCCCGGAAGGGCATGTAAAAAGTCATTTCCAACTTGTAGAGACACTAAACACACAACTAGAGAGGAGAAAGAGTAGCAGTAATAATGAGAATGCTAAATAGGAATATACTGATAAAGTAGAAAAATTAGTAAGCAGATTGGTAGAATGAGAGAAATAACAACTAAACAGGGAGAGGAAAAAATCAACTTATAGAAATTTAGAGTGAAGGTAGCAGATCCCTAGCAGCACAGAGCCAGTTTTGCTGGTGACAGTGTTACTTACAAAGGGCATAATCAAGCATCCCACACATAAAAGAGAAACTGTGAAAGCGTGAAAACAGTGTTAAATTAATTAAACAAGGAAGCCATTAGACAGGTGTTTCTAACGCCTTACCAACCTACATAAGCAACCCAAACCTAAACCTGTAAATGCCTCAAGGTTAAGAAATCAAAATCTAAGGACCACCAATCACAAACAACCAACTAGGCTTTCCCAGATAAGGCAACCACTTAAGCTAGAGCCAATCAAATAACTGCTTTGCTTTGTTTCTGTTTCTTCTCCATAAAAGTCTTGCCCCAGGTTCCTGCAGGTAGATTGCTCCTAACTACTTCCGATTTGGCACTGCCCACTTTAAATGAACTTTTGCTCAAATAAATTCTTAAATCTTTTTAAATGCCACAGTTTATCTTTTAACAAAGACAATAGGAGAGTCAAAGGGGCTGAAAGAAACAAGGCTAAAATGATCTCAGCCCAGCAGTCTACCGAATCCCTTCATTCCTTTGTTAATTGATTCTTACTCTCATTTAATTATCCAATTGCTCACTCCTTCATTCCACAAACCACTCCTTACTAAGGAGAAACTAGCAGTCAAAATTCATTTATTTACATACTGTCTATCCTAGCTTGGTCTCTCTAGCAAGCAGAGCCTGAGCAAAAACCTCATGTGCTACTATTTCTTTAGGGAAAGCAATCCCATGTAAGTGGGAATGAGGAGAGCAGGAGTGAGGAAGGGTAGGAGGGAGAGCCAATCCTACAGCGTGGTATTGAGCTGGACAGTGTTTGGAATCAAGGGCAACTGATTGTCAGTCTCACTAAACTCTCTTCTGAGACTCTAAGAATGACTGTGCCTTGGGACATTTGGGGTGTGATGGAGAAGGACCCTGATCCCTTATTCCCTGGCCCTGATCCCTATCGGTCAAAGGTTTACTCCATAGGTCCCCAAGTGTTAACTGCTAGGTTGAGCTGCAAAGCCCTCAAGAACTTGTGACATCTCTCCTCAGGGCAACAGGGGTGCCCCAATGGCAGTGATCTGGGTGGGGGGTACAAGGCAATAGGAACCAGGCTTGATATGAGGCAAGGTGTGGTCAAGTTGTGCCCACAGGAAGTTGGTTTGTGGTGATGGTAGATGACTCAGTGGCCAATGGCATAGGTGAGACCAAGAAGATCTGAGGTAACACAGAAGAGGAGTCTAATACATGTTCCTTGGAGACATTAGTAATTAACCATTTATATTTAACTTTACTGCACTGCAAATGTGTTTATAATTTTATTCATGTTGTGCCTTTTACATTATTCTCATATTCTTTTTGTTGTATAACCTGGATTATAGGATGCTAATATATGGTTTATTTGTCTTACAAACACTTAAATTCTTTCAAACCATAATCCTTTCATTAGCATCCAGGAAGTTAAAGATTAGCCCTTAGTGCTTGGTTGATTGCTCTCCCAGTAATGTTATATTAAGCATGGCTGATTGCTATGGAACATTTATCATGTGCCTGGCACTGTGATATGTGATTTTCATGCATTATTTTACTTAATCCTCTCTATGAGGTAAGAATCATTGTCTCCACTTTATAGATGGGGAATCCGAGGGTCAGAAAGACTGAGTAAATTGCTCATGGAAGGTCACACACAGTGAGGGCTTGAACCAGATTTTCACCCATGCTTGACTCGAAAGCTCACTACAATGCCAGTGCTTCTCAAAGTGTGGTCCCGGGACCAGCAGCATCAGGTCTCCCAGGAGCTTGTTGGAAATGCACGCTTTTGGGTCCCACTGCAAAACTTCGGATTCTAAAACCCTGGGGCGGGGTCCAGCAATCTGCATTTGAATAAACCCTCTAGTGATTCTGACATAGGCTAAAGTTTGAGAACTTCTCTGTGCTATTCTGCCTCCTACAATTTCACACCTGGTACAGGATAAACATAGGTCATCCAGTGTCCTGTCCATTTTTATTCTTCTCACCTCAAACTATCCTCAATCTGGACATTAATTCTGTTCCCTCTGACTGATTTGAATTTAAGGATGGGAAATGAAAACCTCTGAAAGAAGAACCTGACATTCTTCACTGTGGATTAATTTTTGAAGTGGTGTTAAGCAGACCATGGATTATTATGAGTAAAAACTGAAGGGCAAACCAACATTCAAATTATTTTCATTGCATTTCGTGATCTTGCTGGAATCTCACCCTTTCCTGATTAGTTGAGATAAAAGAAGCGATGGAAGTTAGTGAAATTAGTGAGCTTCAAAACCTTCTTTAAAGATGGCAAAGATACCTTTTTCTTGCATATGAGTCCATTGATTAAAAGACAGATATTTGAGATACTATTCTTTTTATCTCACTAATTAAACATAAAGTTAGACTGAGGGTGCTTTGGAGACCTATCCTAATCAGTGGGGCCTGGCACCTGGGGCAGTGTTTTAATTCTAGAAGCCTAATTTAATTAGTACCCTGCCGTTGGGTTGGCTGCTGTGCTGCCTTGGATCTCTGGCCTGAGGAGAAAGGTACATACAACCCCTGCTCTTTTTGTATCTAGTTAGCCTTCCAAAAGGTAGGATGTCCAAGGAGGGAGGGGAACTTTGCTTCTCCATCATGTTTTGCATATGGTGCTAATTGAGCTGACAGTCTTGGACCACAGTCTGTTACTGCAGCAGCTGAGCCCTCAACTGATCCCCTGTGAAGGGACTGCAATTGTCAAATGGTTCATCTTTGCCCTTGTGGCTCGTGAAATATGGAAGGAAATTGATCAGGGGGAGCTCTGCAGTCTGCATGCTTGGGTAACTACAAGCAACACAAAACTGGGAAGGAAAGTATTCAAATCCTACTGGTAATGGCTACACCATCTCTCCTCACTTTCCCTAACCAGTGTGCTAATAAGGAGAGGAAAATGTGAAACTCCTTGGCTTCCCTAATTACTGTGCTTTGCCCTCATAATTGTTTTGTTCCTGCTTATCACGGTGAGAGTCTTGCTTCTGTCAATCATTTCTGGCTCTTTGTGCCTAGAAAATAATAATGTATGCTTTTTGAACCTTGAGATTGTTCTAGCCCTCTTTTTTCCATAATTAAAACAGAGGAAATGATGATTTTTTTTTTTTTTTTTGGTTTTACGTTGCAATCATGAGCCATAGTAACCAAGACAGGTTTGGTTGTTTTTTTTGTTTTTTGTTTTTTTGGCAGTACACGGGCCTCTCACTGCTGCGGCCTCTCCCGTTGCGGAGCACAGGCTCCGGACGCGCAGGCCCAGCGGTCATGGCTCACGGGACCAGCCGCTCTGTGGCATGTGGGATCTTCCCGGACCGGGGCACGAACCCGTGTCCCCTGCATCGGCAAGCGGACTCTCAACCACTGCGCCACCAGGGAAGCCCAGGTTTGGTTGTTTTTATTTTTGTCCCTGCAACTTCTCCTGGGTAATTCCCAAAATTTTCCTCAGGACTGCAGAACTGCAGATTTGTTTGCTTTTACCACAATTCTGGATTGTGAATGTTTCCTATTTTTATTCCTTTTTCTCCATCACAGTGGAGGCAGTACTGTGTAGTGAAAAACTCATGGATGCTAGTGCAAGACCAGCCGAGTTTTGAAACCTGATTCCTTTCTATGCTAGCTTGGATTTGTTACTTACTTGAAAAATCAGGAAGAGCATTCTCCCTTTCCAGAGCAATTTTGAGAACTAATTGAAAAAATACACCTAAAATCATCTAAAACACTTCCTGCCATATAGCAGATACTCAGTAAATGTGTTTTCTTTCTATTTTTAATTATCATCCCCCTTGTTTGAGAAATTCTTTCCGATTCTTGTATTTGATTTAAAGGATTTCATTTCTCTTCAGATTTTATTTCAGGTGTAAATAAGACGTCACTGTCTAAGGCTGATGCATCTTGGCTCCAACTGCCTCAAAAGCGTAAGGTTGGCAGTTTGCTGTTTGCAAAGGTGGGGTTTTTAGGGATGTTGATGGTTATTTCCACAAGAGAGAAAAATCTCTACCCTTCTCATGCTCGACTTCTGTAGAATAGCTCTTTGGCTGCATGGTGACATAATATAAAAATAAACAACAACAACATTTACAATATTGACTATGGTGTGCCAGGAACTATTCAATGCACTTTATATTATTTGCAATCCTTACGGCAACTTTACAACATAATTTTTATTATCACCATCCTACAAACAAGCTCAGATAGGTAAAGTGACTTGCCCAAGGTCACAAAACTACTGTAGAAGGTCCACGTGACTCCAAAGCTAATGATTATTGTTGGAGGGAGAAAAGGAGGAAGGAAGGATGGAAGAAGCTAAGGAAAGGCAGAGAGCATGAGAGAGAAAGAAATCAGGTCCTTCATTTCAGATGGATTTTCTAGTGCTAGCCCTTTTTCCTACTATTGGCACCCATTTTTTCCTCTTTCCCAGGGAAATGTCAGCTTTGGAAATAATTTAACCCAAATAATCACTGTGTTGAAATAACTCTCTCCTGGTGCTGCTGTAATTTGGCTTACAATTATAGCTAATTGAACATCTTCTAAGTGAGCTCAGTGCTACATGCACATGGAAAAAAAAATTTTAATGTGCTAAGCATGCAAAAACACGATCATAGTTCATTTTTACCAGCACAAAAAGAAAGCAATTAGTGAGACATTTTTTTCAGCAAGGAGAAAAAAAAAAAAAAAGCACAAAAATCCCCGTGGTCTTGAGACAAGCTCTCAGATGATCCCTGGGCCCCATTAAAAGTGCAGTAATGAAAAGGGTTTGTGAGCTATAGGTTGGCATCTGTGAAAAGGTTACCCTTCTCAGGAATCAAGACACAGATACTTAACAAGAGCCAGAGGGAAGCAGCAACATGAGGAGATATAGTGTGGAGAGAGGAGGTGATTAATTAAAGGAAACAAAGAAAGGGAACCTGACAAATTTGTTCTAGAAAATCCTCCTCTAAAAGAGGGGTATTTCAGAAGCAGTCATTCATTCCTCTGGATCTGACCTCCATTCAGTGGAAACCTGGGAGGATTCCTGCTTTAATCCTGATTAGACACACATTCAGCATTACATCTACTGTGATGTAAAAATTGGTTAAAATTGGTATGTATGTATATATTTAAAAATTTTTAACTTTCAAAGTTATTCCTTTCAACTCAACTCAAAAGGATTAAGCCCCAAAGTTTCCCAGGCTGGTGCCAGCTAGTTTCCTAAAGTACCTAGAGCAGAGGAGGAGAGGGAGATCTGTGGAGACTGGTGTTCTTTAACCAGCCCCCTTTTTCTCTTTTTCTGTCTTTGCCAGTAGGCGTTTTGCCAATATGGTCACTTCAAGCTCCTTGGTCCTGCTTATGGTAAAGCCCCTTGGCAACTTGCTTGGTGGGATAGAGCACCTGTGACTCCAGAAAAATTGGGTGGGAAAGTGAAAAGGCTGGGCGCTGAAAAAGGATATATATATTTTTAACATCTTTATTGGAGTATAATTGCTTTGCCATGGTGTGTTAGTTTCTGCTTTATAACAAAGTGAATCAGTTATACATATGTGCCCATATCTCCTCCCTCTTGCATCTCCCTCCCTCCCACCCTCCCTATCCCAGCCCTCTAGGTGGTCACAAAGCACCGAGCTGATCTCCCTGTGCTATGCGACTGCTTCCCACTAGCTATTTTACGTTTGGTAGTGTATATATGTCCATGCCTCTCTCTCACTTTGTCACAGCTTACCCTTCCCCCTCCCCATATCCTCAAGTCCATTCTCTAGTAGGTCTGTGTCTTTATTCCCGTCTTACCCCTAGGTTCTTCATGACCTTTTTCTTTGAAAAAGGATAAATTTAATTGGAAGTACCATGGTTTTCACGGCTACCTCTGGATTCGCATTGGGCTGTCGCCAAGCTCTTCAGAACTTGTGGGGACTTTCAACTTTGCGACCACAGGTCATAAGGAAAGGCTCTGAAGGAATACAGGGGATGTTGCTGTTCTGATAGAAATTGCCCGCGAGCAACATAATTTCTAATTGGTAGGGGCGAGGGGAGAACGGAGCAGCTTGCCACAGACATAGAAGGAGCAATCAGCACTCATTGAGCTCCATGTGTCTACGGATCCACACTACTAAGGAGGAGGAGGGAGCAGTTTTGCCTAAACGCAGCCAGTCAGAGTCAGGCTCTATCTTTCTTTCATTCCTCTTCAGCCCCCTAATCTCAGGATTTAGGGCAGTGGTTCTCAACCTGGGGAGATTTTTGTCCCCCAGAGCACATTAAGAAAAGTCTGGAGACACTTTTGATTGCTGTGACTTAGGGAGCTGTTACTGGCATCTGGAGGTAGAAGCCAGGAAGCTATTAAAAATCCCACAGTGCGTAGGACAGCTCCCACAAAGAATTACTCCCTCCAATAGTTCTGAGATCCAGAAACCTTGATTTAGAGGATGCCCTTTACTAATGTTATTTCCCTTACCAAGGTGAATAGCAGTAATTATAACACTGAATTTTCATGGTTTCCTGTCTGTCTTTTTCCAGGTCTGTCTTTCAATGGCAAAACTATTTTGTTGGTGGAAGCATTCCTGCCTTCCTTGTTGGGAGTGTGGAGGGAAGACTTCTCCTTTTCTGAAGGTAGCAGGTACCTCAACCATCCTCCCAGTGCACTGTGCCACACCCTGGTATGAATGGCAGCTTTGCATGCATGGGTCAGTTTCATGATGGTACCAATGGCATTTGTGACACCTCGGTGCTGACAGCAACAGGTCACCCAAGCAGAGCACAGAGGTACCATGTAGAGAGGAGGCCAAATAATAAGTGTTGTATTTCTGCAAGCTTCTTGATCTGAAGATCAATACATATTTTTACCAATATATCTGAAAGAAAGGTGTACTCAGTAGAAGTCTTGTTGGAATGAAATATGCTTCTGAGTCGATTTTGTATGTCACCAAAGAACCTTTAATCACAGGGCTGGACACTTTAAGTAACATAATGAGATAAGAAAATGAACAATAGTCTAAGAAATCAAACACATGACTCTCAAACACGTCTACTTAATTCAGTCTATGAAAACATAACAATTGTTAAGTCCCCACCAATGACTAAGGCCCCATCTCCAACCAACAACATAAAATTATTTTTTCCTTTACAAAATTAAAAACAATTCTTCAAATAAATTTTGTTTTGGCTCTTTTGCATTTCATTCCTCAGCCACAAATCCAGAGCCCAACTTGTGGTGGGGAATTAAATAGGACCAGTATGAATAAGCCAATTTAAGGAGACCTTAGAGGGTAAAATATAAATGGAAGCAAGGCTGCCATGGTTAGAATTGTTGCTGTCAGTCTGGGGGAAAACTCTCCTTAGGTAAATGCGGAATGCTGTCAGCTGCTGTCCTCAAAGCTGCCACAATTCCGGCAAGAGTGAAAATGCATCGGGCTCATGGGATCAGACACATAGCCTGCATCAGGAAAGAAGTTCAGCTGTTACTTATCGGCCTTTCAGCCCATCTCCCCATTTCTCTTAACCAGCCTCAGCCAGTGCAACGCACAGCTGCCCAGCAGCCTCTCCTGGCTCATGTGAACAGAGAGTTTGGACAAGAGTTGCTGACAAGCAATTGTAAAACAAAAGCAGAACTTACAATGAAAACAGAGAGCTGAGACCAGAGGAACATCAGGGATGGGTGTTTGGCCAGGTGACATTTTGAATTCGGAGTAAAGAAGGGTACAGTTCAGGAAGGTGGTTTATCATGATGGCTAAAAGTACGGGCTTCAGGTCAGGCGAATCTGGGTTTAAGCCCCGCCTCCACTACTTACCAGTTCTGTGACTTTTGTTAACCTTTCTGAGCCTGTGTCTTCATTTGTAGAGGGGAGAAGTCATAAGGCTGGTAATGCACATAAGACAAGTGGCACAGTGTCTGACACATAGTGAGTGCAAAGCCGTTGATGGCTGAAAAGGGAGGTGGAGATGGCAGTAGAGAAAAGGAAAGAGTATTCTCTATAACAGGTTGGCTCTGGTTGTTTTCTTTTTTTTTCTATCTGAAAGTCCAATTTTTAGTGCTTAGGTCTGAATACTAGTGGCATTTGATGCTCATTGAAACAATAGCCCTGGGTGTGTCCAGAGAATTGAGCTAGTGCCTCAGAATCTGGCCACAGTCCTAGAGAACGCAGGACATGAGCAGGGAAGCAGTTACCTTTCCATTCCAAGTAGGGAAACCATTCATTGTTTCTGTGAAAATGGGCACATTTGTCAATAGCTAATGCTGCTTTTGCTTCCCTTTGATAGCCGAGTTTTCAGAACCAACTCAGCTATCCACATTTTCATTAAGACTTCTGGCAATATGCAGTTCGATGGGCATATTTATTTTCATAAGAAAGGTCTCTGTCAAAATCTCTTAGGCAGCACATATACTCTCCCGAGAGGCAGCATCACTGCTGCCAGTGCTGCTGTGACCAGTCCTCTCCTGCTAGTGGGGCTGGCCCTGGCCAGCTGAGATTAGGTTAGGGGAAGCAGGATACACATTATTGAATCCTAATTCTGGGCGGACTAAAAATCTACACCTTAGAGCAAAGATATTTCCTCTTGTCCAGACTGAAACTGCAACTTCATCCCAGGCATAGACAGATGCTTTAATAAGCACGTAATCCTTTCATTACTATAATCAACCTTTTAATGTACCACATGTGGTTTTTCTGGCCTATGATGCTCCATGCCTCTCTCTCCATAGGACTCCAGAGGAAATCTGATTGTGAGCATCCATCCTTCCAGTGTGGGAGGGTTCACCTTCGGAGACGGGTAGCAAAATCAGCAGGGCATGGATGCTGACATTTATTATTGATACCATCATCACCAGAGTTGAAGGACAGACTCTGTGCAGTCACTCAGCTTAAGAGGGACCAAATGAAATTTGAACACAGGCTTTAAGGAAAGACTGAACCATGTCGACATGTTTTGTTACTTCAGGGTGAAAGGTCTCAAGTACAGCTAGGTACTTAATTTTATCCTCATTCTCTAGCCCTGTTCTGTGGGTGGGGAAGAAACAGTTCATAAAGTTGCTGTTATACCACAACTAGTTTATGAAGTAGAAATGGAGGGCAATTAAAGAGTTCTTTCTTATACGATGTGATGTTCCTAGTGGGAGATATTGAATATATCTTTTTTGTCTATTGGGACTGTCACTCCATTCAGACATGCTAATGTTTTCTTCTACCCCGGGTACAATATATGCATAGGAAAACCCTACTTTTTAAAATCATTGCATCACTTTTGTCTAACTTCATTTTGAGGAATTCTGCTCAACGTCTTATCCCTTTAAGAAACAGATCGTTAAGAAATGCTTCATCTTGAAACTCCACCATGAAAGAAAAGACTTCTGGTCAAAGCAGACATTTCAAAGGGTGCCCTCTATTTTGTGGTTGTGCAGTCACATCTGTAAAGGTTTGAAAAAACGATATTATATCTATAAAAAATGTGATGATGTGACAGAGCACATTTTCCCCCGTTACTGGATTGGCCAATTATGTTGTAAAGCTGATGATAAAAAGCACTCGACTGCATTCTAGACACGTACTGGGAGTCGGAAGCACAAAGTTTCCTTTCTTTAGTGTTCCCAAGTAGTTTGTCGAATCTATCCGGAACAATTTTCTTCTTCGTTTCTTAGAGGCTTCCTATTGCCTTAGGTATGATACTCTGCAGCCGAGGTGCATTGGTGAGGATTCTAAAGCTGCAGGGTCTATTGCCATCTATATCACAGAACCAGGCACACACCACCGAATTCATTCTCCCACAAACCCAGTCCTTGTAATAAATCTGTTCTCTTTAACTGACATACATTTTTTCAGTCCTCCATATTGTCAAAGGAAGTTCCCATGAATAAATGAGCCCATTGTACTAAAATTCCAATTAAATATAGAGCTTCTCAGGCTTAGAGGTGGGAGAAAGGACATCACAGGCCTGGCACATTTATATGGCAGCTGATAAGGGGTGCTGCCTATCCTCTGGCTTCCAGGGGCGAGCACAGAGCTATGTTAACTATTTCAAAGAGCTTTATTAATTCTTTCTAAAATAGTCCTGTGCAAAACAGATCCCATCAGTGATACCCTCACCTCCTCTCCAGCTTTTTGAGCGAATAGCGGGGTTCACATTTTACCCTCCGGCACTTGCTAAAGAGAAAACACTCCTCTTTAGCAAGGATATGATGTAATTGTGGAAATTCATCTCCTCCTGTAGGGAGGAGTTTTCTCCTCCTCCCTATACCTGCACAATATGGGACTTCAAGGTAGTAGACTCAATAAGGTGGAAACAAGGTGTAGAGGTAGTAGACTCAATAAGGTGGAAACAAGGTGTTTGGAATGTCACGAGATGCAGGAGATTATTTTCAAAAAAGAGCTGTACTTTTTCCCACGGGCACACACACTCCCATATACTTCCACATACACTTACACACTTATGCACACATTATTAAATGCAAAGGTAACTGTAGACTTATACAAGACTTACAAGAGCAAAGTTTGCACTTTTATGATATAATATTTTTAAAGTACCCTTCATCTCTACTTATTACAAAATAGAATACTTTCTCCCTCATTATCAAACAGACATTGCCTTCCTAGGGGTAGTTTCCTTAGTCAATCTGACGAATCTGTATACTTACCATATTTGTCAATGGGTGAGAACTGAAGACTTTTCTTCATTTCCTCCAAAGACAGGCCTTGAGAGGCACATTGTCCAGCACTGGAAAATTCCATGAGACACTGTGAAAACCACGGTGGTGATTTGCTAATAACATTTTTATAAAACAGAATTTATTCACTCAGCATAGATCCCAGAGAACTGGCAAAGTGGTACAATGGTATTTTTATCTTACTGGTGATTTGTTGGGAAAGAGTTCAGGATTATTTGGAGCATGTCAGATCTAGGCGTGAGTCCTGGCTCTTCCAGGTAGGCTCCAATTCCTTGCTGTGTAATCTTACACATGGTACCCTTTCTGAGCCTTAGTGCATTGATCTGTAAATTGGGAAAAGTACATAAATAATAGGTAATTTGGTTTTGTTTGTTTTTAAGATGTTGGGGGTAGGAGTTTATTAATTAATTAATTTATTTTTGCTGTGTTGGGTCTTCGTTTCTGTGCGAGGGCTTTCTCCAGTTGTGGCAAGCAGGGGCCACTCTTCATCGCAGTGCGAGGGCCTCTCACTATCACGGCCTCTCTTGTTGCAGAGCACGGGCTCCAGTCGCGCAGGCTCAGTAGCCGTGGCTCACGGGCCCAGTTGCTCCGCGGCATGTGGGATCCTCCCAGACCAGGGCTCGAACCCGTGTCCCCTGCATTAGCAGGCAGATTCTCAACCACTGTGCCACTAGGGAAGCCCCTGTAATTTGTTTTGATGATTAAATATAGCAAAAAAAAAGAGTTGAATATCAAATCTGGATTAATATTCTTACAAGCCTTGCTTAAAAGGAACTAATAGAACATTATTATCTTAGTAATAATCAACAGAAATAAAACACATCCCAACAGTTATTGCTATTTTTATATTGTTATTATAATAGTAATTATAAGAGACAGTGATAATAGTATTTATTGCATGATTCCTATGTATTAAGCATTTACATATATAATTTCATTTACTCTTTTTTTTTTGGCGGTACGCGGGCCTCTCACTGCTGTGGCCTCTCCTGTTGCGGAGCACAGGCTCCGGACGCACAGCCTCAATGTCCATGGTTCACGGGCCCAGCTGCTCCACGGCATGTGGGATCTTCCCGGACTGGGGCACGAACCCATGTCCCCTGCATCGGCAGGCGGACTCTCAACCACTGCGCCACCAGGGAAGCCCGTCATTTACTCTTTATCACTATCTTATCATTACCAAATCATTTCTCTCATTTTCTAGATTAGAAACGGAGGCTGAGGCAACCAGGTAACTTGTTACACGGTTTTGGTAAACGGCTCACCTAGGATGCAAACCCAAGTCTTTCAGATTCTAAAGTCTGTACCTTTGTCCACTATTCAAATGGGAATTTCCTCATGGTTCCTGGCTTTCATTAAGCCTTCTCTTTGCCAAACCTCTCCTACTCTATCATGTTGGTTAATGGGATCTCTTCCTTTCTACCTTTTCAGACTCAAACCTGAAGTTATCAAAGCCCTCACCCTGACATCTAGTCACATTTGTCAGTTAATGGTATAACTGTAATTCCTGTGGTATCCACCTCTCTCATCCATATTTTAGCATCCTCAAAGAGGCGACCTAGTTACCCCCCGAACAGCCCCACATGTCCATAGCAGAACTCGTAACTCCCCCTGTTCTCTAGAGAACTCTCTAGAGTTCTCTCTAGCTCATTACAGGCACCACACCATTCAGTGGGTTCAAAATTCTTGGAGTCATCATCGGTACCTTTCTTTTTCCCATATCTTGCACCTAATCCAAATCTTTTTAACTTTGCCTCCAAAATGTAACCCTAATCCATCCACCTCTCCTCCTTCAAGGTCTAGGCCATATAATCTCTTTCTTTTCTGGACCTCTGCAATTTGCCTCCTAATTGATTTTCCTGCTTTCACTTCTGTCCCCTTATAATCCATTCTCCATATATAACCCAGAGTGATCTTTTCAAAATATAAAACAGAGTAAGCCATTCACCTACTTAAAACATACTTAAAACCTTCCAATTGCTTCCCAGTTCATTTAAAATAAAACACAAATACTTTACCCTAACCTACAAGGCGCTGGCCCAGCTTAACTCTCCAACCTCGCCTTGTATCCCTCCCCATCTCTGCTAAGCACTTCTTTTGGCGTTCTTTCTGTCCTTTGAACCTTCCAATCTCTTTCCCAATCCAGAGCTTTTGCATTTGTTAATTCTGCTTTTCTTCATAAACCCAAATCCTGTTTTGCTGAACCCTTCCCCTTCCTTCCCCATGACTGGCTCCTCTGTCATTCAGGCCTCAGTTGGAATGTCACCTGCTCAGAGAGGCCTTTCCTGACCACCATTCCAAAGTGGCCATTCCCCTGTCAATGGTCGCTTTCTGTTATATCACATTGACTTATTTCTTTCTTTCAGGACTATATAAAATTATCTTGCTTATTCATCCATTTATTTCCATATTCTTTCAAACAATGAAATTGGAAGCCTTGTGTATCTTATCTCCCTTATTCCTTGCTATATGCTCAGCACTCAGAACAGTGCTTGGCACATAGGAGAAGCTCAAAAATTGTTTTTTTAATGATTTAATTATTAGATCCCTAAAGGATGTCCTTCTCTTCAGTCACTCAATCCTCCTCTCCACAAGGTCTTCCTCTGACAAAAATCTGACCAGGCACTTCCCTGCTCCCCACTGCTGTTCCTCAGGCCAGACCTGCAAATCCAACCTGCTGCAATCCAAACCTCCTTGCATTCTGTGTATATCTTATAGTCTACAATTCCTAAATCCATCTTTTGTTTCTCCACATTCAAGCCACACTAATAAACTTTGGCCTTTCCAAACATTCCTGAATTTTCCCTTCTCCATGGTTGTGGCTGAGCTGCTGCTGTGAATCTGCTTGGTGACATCTTATTTTTCCCTGACAGGAAGGAGTATGGTGTTATGGTTAAGAATGACAGTAAGCATTCGGGTGCAAGACTCCTTGAATTTGAAACTTCACTCCATCACTTACTAGCTCTATGACCTTTGGCAAATTATTTAACTGTTCTGTGCCTCAGTTTGCACAACTGTAAAATGGGAATTATAACAGACTTAGCTTATAATGTTAATCAAGAGAATTAAAGGAATTAATACGTTTAAAGTACTTTGAACGGTGCTGACATTTAGGAAGCACTCAATAAATGTTACCTACTTTTGTTATTTGTCAAGTTCCAACTCAAAGACAGCATTTCCTCAAAGTCCTCTTGGATACTCCCAGTCAGAATTCCATATCCTTCTAGTACTTTGTACTCCTAGCACAGTGCTTATCAGAGTCTGCCTTGGTGTAGAATGATCTGTATTTGTATACTAATACCCTACTAAACAGAATACTCCTGCAGGTCAGAGACCCTAACACCTTTGGGTCTCCAATAGGACTTAGCTGGTACTTTGTAAATAGTTAAAATAATAAAACTGTGTTAAATAAAGTTAAGTTATCACAAAATGTTCATTTTGAGTAGTTAGATTTTTCTGAACACTTACATGAATTCACATTGATTAATTCATTTAGCTGCCTTAAAAGTGACTACGTTTGGTCACTTTCTTAAGCTATAAAGTGAAGATGTTGTTTCTTAGAGGAAAACAATGATTAAAAAGAAGAAGTATTGACTTAAAGTGGGACATGGTGTGATCTCAATCAACATTAAATGACAAATCACACTCAGTTCTGGGCAATATAATATCATTCAAGATATTCTTGAAAATAAAAATTACCCTACTAATTCCTATAACCTCTTTATCACTCTAGCTCCTCTTAAGAAATGGGCCATAAGCAGTAGTCCTGGCAACAAGAGGATAATAGGGAATAAATATTTTATCATCAAAAAGGCTATCTGGTTTCCTATGAATAAAAGCCCATCTCCAAGGTATCTTATTTATTTAGTTGCTGAATGCAATTCATGCCAGGGGACTTAAACTTCCTGCCCAAGAGATAACACACAGGCTGTCTCTGGCTGCTATTCTAGGATGACAGACAGATGGAAGCTAAGCACACCCAAGTCAAACAAAGCAGAAGAAACCAGACCCTGATCAGTGGAACTAGTTTACCTCAACCCACGGGTATCCAGACTTCACCAGGAGTTTCACAGAAGCCCAGAGTTTAAGAGACACACCGGGACCTCCGTTTGCTGAAGTTGTGGTCGGTGAAAATAGGCATTTCCAGGATGCAGCTGCCCCATGAATTCAGTGAAAGTAAATGTGAACTAATGGCAGGTAAGGAAAACACTCAATTTTTCAGTGTTTCATACTCCTGGTCACCTAGGTAGCTTTCTTTATGCTAAAAGGATAATATATATCATATATAGGCATATATATGAATGATATATAATATTATAATGTAATTTTATGTATACCTTTTATGGGAATGGAATGAAACTTCCTCTTTTAAAGAGAACAAGATAGTCTTTAGGTTAGTTTTTGCATACTACAACATTATATTAATATATCTGATTTTAGTGTTAAAATGTTTCAGTTATTTTAGGCTAAATAGTTCATATTAGCTCTGTGATGTATCTGTAAAGGTAAGCATAATCATCAGCTATTTTCTCTTATAAAGGTACACTAGGGAATGAATAATTTATCCAGCATGAAGAGCAGAACCAAAATTCAGAAATTATTTTTTGCTTCTCAATCAATGCTTTATGGGTATAGACTACCTAGTAGATTGGCTGCTAATGAGGCCAGTTCAAAACCAAATCCAAAACGTGCAATTTGTATTTTTGTGTCTGTACACCATTCTGACTATGGCTTGTCAGCACAAAATAGCCTGTTTGCAGTCACTCATGTACCCTGAGCAGAGACAACAAGGACATTCAAAACTACAATATGAGGCTATGTTGGCTGAAATGAATGCAGAGATAGTGACACTCATGACAAGCACGTTGAGCAAAAATATTATCCAATGAGAAGTAAATCAATATATACGTAAGATACAGAGGAACTGTGAAGAATGGGAAAAGTACTAGCAGATAGAATATACCCAAATATAGCTTCAATTCTTCAAGGCAGGAGTTAGTTTACAAGCTAAACTGGTGGGTTAATGCACATATGGGCAAAACTCCCAAAAGGAATATTAAAACAGAGTTTTTCTGTACATTTTAAAGAAGTTCTGATTACTAGAAGCTAGCATGGCTTCAGTAAGAAAAAAATCATGCTAGATTTGCTTTATTTCTTTTTGGTAAGGATAAATTTAAAGGGGAAATCCATAGGTTAGAACATAGAGCTAGATTCAGATAATGGGCAGAGTTTCTCCTGATTGCTTTGTAAGTAACAAGGGGAGATCTGTGCCAGATGACAAGTGGGTAGATGGGATTGCCACTGGTTGAATATTCAGAACCAATACAGACCTCAGGTGACATTCCCCACAGGTTAAGTAGAGCCTTAGACATTGGGAATAGTTAAAACAAAATACCACATTTCCTAAAATTAGAATTGTCCAAAACTAGATTGAGATGTTCTAGAAGGAGGTACCGTCCCATCCCTGGACGTATTCAAGCTATGTCTGGAGCATCTGGTAGCGCAGGGTGCTACAGAGGAATCCAAGTATCCACCTGGAGGTCACATGACCTCTATTTCTTACATTCTATGATGCTTTAGAAGGATTTTGGGAACCACGTAGACTTTGTGAAACTAGTTCCGATGTGTTGGAAAGACAGAGTGAGATTACACAGTTCCCACTTAGGCAGAAGATTTTTATCTGCCTTATCTGCACTGTCTGACATTTGGCCAGGGCTGAATGCCTGAGTCCCACACACATGCCACAGCATACCTGGCTACACATTACTGCTGCTACTCAAGCTGGTGTTTGTAGCTTTTTTTTTTTTTTTTTTTTTTTTGCGGTACGCAGGCCTCCCACTGCTGTGGCCTCTCCCATTGCGGAGCACAGGCTCCGGACGTGCAGGCTCAGCGGCCATGGCTCACGGGCCCAGCCGCTCCGCGGCATGTGGGATCTTCCCGGACCGGGGCACAAACCCGTGTCCCCTGCATCGGCAGGTGGACTCTCAACCACTGTGCCACCAGGGAAGCCCTGTAGCTTTTTGTCTATATACGTTTCATTTGATATAGTAACTGAACCATGCTAGTTGCCTGAAGGAACCATCTCCCTTAGTGATTTTTTCAAAGGAAGAACCACACTGCCATCTAAGATGAAGCAAAGGCAAGTGTGGAGAAATCACTTTCACATAAACCCATCCTTAAGGATTTGAATGACAGGTTGTTTAAGGCTGGTACTGGAAAATTCAGCGCTGATTCACAAAGTTTTTATATAAGATAAATTTGTAGAATACTCATGTTGAATGCCTGAGGGGTGGAGAAAAACCCTAAAACACTATGTCATCTCTTAATCCAGAAAGGTATATTGTTAAGGAAGGTCCAGGAGGAAGGAAAGGTACATTGTTAAGGAAGGTCCACGAGGAAGGAAGAAAAATACTGTTTGAAGAGACTCCAGGGAATTTGAGTGCCATCTCTCCTGAGTGGTGGGAGCAGGCCGTGCCACAGTGAGTGCACGTGGCCCCATTTAGAGCCTCAGAAGCAGCCAGTGTTGTGGCTTCCAAATGCTTTTGGTACTGAAGCAGTGAATCATGGTTTGGGCTGTGGAATTTCATGAATTCTCAGAATATTTACTAGTGCCATAATTTCTTCTGACTGAATTACATTCCATAGAAGACTTCAGATGGGCATACAGTCCAAACGAAACAGTTTTTATCATGTTCTTCCAAGTGTGGCTTTTACAGAGCTGGGGATTTTGATTTGGTGAATTACAGCAAATGCATGTAGTCTACATGCAAGGGTGAAATTAAAACAACCAAATAAAAATAAAATGACCTAGAGCATTATCCTATCATAGTGATATAGAAATAATTTCTTATATTTGCAGAGGGCTTTATAGCTTGCACATACTTTTCTATTGACTAGCTTAAAGAATTTTTACAAAACATCCATGAGGTGTCTGAGAAAGTATTAATTCCATGCAGGTGGAAAGTCAGGCTCAAGAAGTTTGAATAACCTGCATAAACTTACAGAGCTAGCAAGAGGCAGAACCAGAACTTGATCAAAAGGTCTTCAGACTTCCAGTCCACGCTTTTTCTTCTAAAATACACTTCAGTCAACAGCAGCACGTGTCAAACTGTTGGTGTGTTACCATGTGGAGAGCTCACTGAAGTAGTCATGAGTTACAAAGTTTTGGATCCTTTGCATATAAAGATGATCAATAAATTCCTCATGGAGAAATATTCCTCATCATCATAGAGAAACCAGAATCAGCTTTCTTGTGTCTTACTTTGTTAGACCTTTTAAAAAATTATACTTTCCCCTATGTAACTATGGCTTTCCTGTCCCTGAGCAGTGATGTCAAAACATGAGACACACACACCAAACTTTCTAAATGAGATTTTTATGATTCTCCCGAACTCTCTGAGCTTGTGTAAGGTTTCCTAAGCTGCATGCACGGATTCATTTTCCTAAAACTGCCCTAAGTTGAACAGAAAACGATTAGGTTACCAGCGTGGTTAAAGACTTCAGGCAAAATGTTCTTCCATTCAAGTTATTCCAATTAGTTTTTATGCAGCTAAAAATGCTCTCGGGCTACCTGTAACCTGGAAGATTTAGCCATTTGGACTTTGCATAAAACAACACCATCCAAGGCCTCACAGCTTTGCAAATATGCTTTGTGGTTTATTGGCTCCTTCTGCTGTCTGTCCGAATGATGTTACCTGTGTAAGAATATTAGCATAAGGATCAGTGCCATATGCACCCTTATCCCCTTCCTCAAGAGGAATATATCCAAGTTAGGAGTCATTTCTTTCACTCAAAAGGAAACACAGACAGGTAATACTTAACCAGAATTTCAGTGCTTTGACACTACTCTAAAGGACTCATACAAAGAAAAGGTGGAGAAACAGCCTGCTGAGATCCCTAATGAAGGTATTTACACAAAGAAAATAAATGCCCTGCTGTAGAAAAGGCTACGAGACTCATCGGGCTGTTTTTGGCATTTAGCTGAAAACAGATCTATTTAAAACAGATCTGTCAGAAGGGATAAATGCCTTTCTACACTTTGCAATGTCTTTCTATGATGCACACATTTCCTCTGGCCTAAAGGGAAAGATGACATTTCTATTAGAAATGGAATCACCTTTGGCCTAACTTTGAAATAGTCTAGTCAGACTCTTATGAATAAACCTTTGTTAATTTATCAGCTAAATTCAACATATTTATTTATTCATGATTTCATCCTGGCTCTTTTCAAAACATTGTTTTGTCTTTGTCAATATTCCCTACTTGATAATGTCCTAAATTAAAACAAATTTATTGCACCCATTACAGTGAATGGGCAATGACCAAAGTATCTAATGGGGCCAGAGGTCAGTGCAAAGTATCTCTTTCAGGAAAATCAAACCCATCAGCTTTCTTTCAATGGCAAATGTCCCCAGGCTATAAAAGGACTGAAAGACTTGGTAATGGGTCATGGCTCTGTTTGAGCCATTAGGCAAATATCCAAGGTCTCAGCTCCCTTATTTTTAAAGGAAAAAGCAATTAGGCAAAGAATTATGAATAAGGAAAAATGCAGTGTGAACTGAAAGTGTGTGTTAATTCCTTGATGGCTCATAAATTATTAATGTCTCAACAGTAACCTAACAACGCTACCACCTCTCAATTTACCTCTGCTTTAAACAGGTATAAACGAGTCAATTGTACAGTCCAGCAGGTGGACTTCGCCTGCTAAGCTTAAACTGAGGAACATCCTTTAAATATAGCAGAATCTTTCTTATCCTTCATAGTCTGTACTCACTATTACCCAGAAGGAAAATCTTGTTAAATTTTAGAACTATGAGATCTTGGTAGCATGACAGTCGTTAAGCCCACTCCTCTTCCCTCTATTTTTCCACCTTCCATTTTACTGAGAAGCAAATTGAAGCCTTGTAAAGTGAAATAACGTATCCAAGTTCATATACTAAGTTTATAGTAAAGTCAGGCATATAAGCTGGAGTTCTAAACTTCTAGTCTTCTTTGATGGTTTTTATTCTTATTCTTAAGTGAAAAGGGAAACTAAAATTTGTTGCATACCTGCTAAGCACCAGGAACTCAACTAGATGACTTACAAACCTTATTACCTTTGCTTCACCTAACAACCCATTTTACACATGAGAAAACCAAGGCTCAGGGAGTCTAAGTCTTGTCTAGGTTCACCCAGCTGTATAATTCAGACCTAGGCTAGGCAGTATCCAAATCTCCTCCTTTCCCCACTTAACCTTGTTGGCTCTAGAAGTGTTTCCCAAATTTACACCTATAATCTTGTCTCTCTCCCTCTCCGCATGGTTGTTCATCAAGCACAACGCCAGGTGCTGTGCTAAGTACTAGGGATACAGATATTAGTGTGATGGGCATGGACTCTACGCTTTGGGGTAAATAGAACTGTAGACATAGACAGGTAAACGTTAATGCCAGGGAACATGGTACATGTTCTAAAGGGTACCCTCGCTACACAGAGGAAATGACATGACGGACAAGCAAGGGTTCCCAAGGGGGAACTTCTGGGGAAAGGGCTGGGGTAGGGGCATGTGCAAAGACCTAGGAAATTAAGTGGCCAAAGCGAATATATATTTTTTTAAGTTTTCATTTTGAAGCAATCTCAAAAAAAGTTGCAACTATGGTATGTTTTTTCACCTGAACCATTGGAGAGTAAATTGCCAATCTGATGCTATAATCTCCCCAATACATTAGTGGATTCCTAAAATAAAGACATTCTCCTACATAAGCACAATATAGCCATTTCATTCCACTGTCAACTCTCAGACTCCATTCAAGTTTGTCAGTTATCTCAATAATGTTCTTTATAGCAAAAAGATCCAATTCAGAAAAACACAGTTATATTTCTTTAAGCTCCTTCAATCTGGAACAGTTCTCAGTTTCTACTTGAATCTCATGACATTTTTGAAGATGACAAGCCAGTTATTTTGCAGAATGTCCTTCATTTTGGCTTTATCTGAGGTTTACTAATAATTAAATTAAAATTATGCATCTTTGGTGAGAAGTACCACAGAAGTGATGCTGTATTCTTTTCATTGTATCTCATACATTTGATTTATCCCATTATTGTGCTGTTAATTTTGATTACTCGATCAAGGTGGTGTCTGACAGGACTCTCCACTACAAAATTGCTCTTTTTCTCTTTGTAATTAATAAGTATTTTGTGGGGAGAGATCCTATATCTTAACCAACTTTCGTTATCTTCATTTATTTATATCTGTATGGATTTAAAGTTGCTATTTCATTCAATGGATAATAATGTTATGGTCGTTATTTATTTTAATGCTCACATTATCTCACAGTTGACATGCAGGAGCCCCCTCACGCTGTCCCTTTGATATATACCCATCTTTCTCTGAGTACCTCTTTCTTTTCTGGCGCAAGACGTTCCAGGCATATTTTATACATTCCTTGTCTCAGACTTGAAATCTGCCATTTCTCCAAAGTATCCTGTTTCCTTTTAATGGAAGAGTATTTAGAAATCAAGATCCAGGTGCTTGGTATGCCCCCAGGTCCTCTCACTGAGCAGGCAAAGCTAGAGAACACACATGTATATACACATGTGTAAACACATTTAGACTTCTTCCTTGCCCTCAAATAATAAATTCACACTTATATCTCCAATTCAAATCATCACAGGGTCTCTCCTAGTTTCCTGCCTTCCCATACCTATAATGCCTTCTCTGACAATGAGAAACCTGGTTCCCATTATTCTTAATATCTTTACTTATTTGATCAGTGCCCCGAACGTATAAATCTTTGGCTGCTGTTGCGTGCCCACCCGTCAATGCACACAGACACCCTCCTTTACCCGACTTGGGCTCCAACATCCCATACCCACTGCCATCCCCACAAGGATGCCCTCCTTCCCATCTTGTGTTCTGACACCCTGTTCTGGGATATTCCCCACCTGGGTGCCCCAAGTGGATGCCCTCCTCACCCTGCTTGGATTCCAGTCACTGCCACTGGACTGCCTACCTGCACTTATACACTCACCACTCTCATGCTCCAACTTCTTCACACCTGGTAGCTTCCTGTGCAGATCCCCTTCTCGATCTGCACGGGACCACAGTGGCCACAACTTCCCTGTGTCAACTTCCTTCTCACTGTGCTTGGGCTCTGACACTCCATGTGGGACCACTGCTTCACTGTCCCCTCCCACGATTGCTCCCTCCCAGGCTTGGACTCCAATCTCTCATGCCAGGTCGCTCTTCCATGTGGACGCCCTTCTCATCATACCTGGGCTCGAGCACGTTGGCTGGGCAGCCCTAACCCCTGTGGAAACCCTGTCACCCTTCCACTCCGGCTTCTAACCTTTTGCCGGGCAGCTGCCATTCACCACTCTCACCATCCACGTGGACATTCTCTGCACCCTACCTGGACTCAGACATCCTGCTCCACCCCCATGGGGAAATTGACCTCGGTCAGCCCCGTCTAATGGCTTTTGGTATTAAACATTCAGGAAGGGAAGAGAGAGAAGAAGACTAACAAGGATGAACTTTAAAAAATATTAATCAGATCATGTCATGTTCCTGCCTAAAACTCCTCAGTGACTGCCCCGCACGTGGAAAACAATATCCCAGTGTCCTGCCCTTGCTTCATGGTCTGGCCTCTGCCTATCTGGGCTTCATCCTGTACCACTCTCCCCCTGCTCTCTACCCTCTGTCCACCACAGAGGCCTTCTGTTCCTCTTCTTTGTTTCTGTCTTATAAACTCTGCATTTGCTTTTTAGCTCTGCTGAATGCTGTTTCCCAGGGTCTTCCTTGTGTTTGCCATTTAACCATCCCATCTAAACTAGCTTTCCAGTCATTCTTTACCCCATCAACCTGTTTTAATTGTTTGCATAGCACTTATCACCATCTCAGTTTTCCTGAATATTTATTCATTGTTTGTCACCTGTATAGGTGGATACAGTACTCTGCTTACATGCCTGGCCTACTGGAGAAGTACCTTCAGATGTTTCTATACATGCTTATAGCTTCCTGTGTCTGTCCTTAAAGGAGGGGGAGAGCTAATGCTCCCCCCCATACCCAAATGACCCTAAATCAATGAGGGATAAGAGTTGTTGGATCAATACTCCAGCTTTCTTGCTGCTCACCGGGAAAATTCTGAGGCATGTTCTATACCCTCATTGGTTATAAGACGAGATTAAACCTCAATTACACACAGCAGTGACTTATGCACTAAAGTGCCCCTTATTTATTTTCCTTCCTTCGCTTTCTTTCCCTGTGCTTCCTGAGACCATGTCTGAGAAAAGCAGGTCTGTTTTTGGAGGGATGCAAACTAAGATGGCATGCCTCACCCAACTAGAGTGCAAGTTGCATAGGGCAAGGACTAGTATGTTCTTGGGTGTTTCTGTGTCTAGATCTTCAGTGCCTTAAACTGATTGTCATGTACTATACACTCAATAAATAAGAATACAATGAATAATTGAATGAACGAATGATGATTCTTTCCTTGCAACTTCATCCATTTTTAACTTTGTTTGCTTACTTCTGATTCATGGGTCAACCTCCTTCCATTTCTTTAGCCACCACTCAAGGATAAGCTGTATTCCCCTGACAGTTCATGCATGACAGCAGTGGGCTTTGCAGAAGGCTTCCTGTTCCTATTCCCTGCCCACCCCATTCCACCCTCCACATCATTGCCAGAAAATTCTAAGAATGATTCTCCGTTATGATAATCCTCATCCATTCGGTGGTTCTCAGTACTCTCCTACGGACAGGAAAGTGAAATGGAGGAAAACAGAGAGCCTCTGTTCAAAATTCACCTTTTTTGTGACAGAGTTGATGGCCATGTGGAAGGAAGAATGAACCACAGTGGCCTCAGTGTGGCCCCAGCCATTTGCTCTGATCATTGGCACAGAATTTGTCTCATTGCATATTCACCTGATCCCCAAATGGACTGTGGATTCTTCATGGGGAAGGATGCTGCCTTACGAGTCTTTAACCCCCGGGGACTCACACTCGCACCTGGCATTGATGAGTTGAAGTAAATGTGCTGACTTCTTGAAGGTACCCTTTATATTTTCCCTTGAGGATATGAGTTTCCAATGTATGCGGTTTCAAAGCTATGTGACTTGGAAAAATTGGATTTTTTCTGTAAAACTTTTCCTGTAAAGGGCCAGACACTAAATATTTTAGGCTTTCTAGACCACAACTATTCAACAATTGCTGATGTTGTAGCACAAAAGCAGACATAGACAATATGTAAATAAGTATGAGTGTGTTCTACTAAAACTCTACAAAAACAGGCAGGAAGTTGGATTTGGCTTGTGGGCCATAGTTTATTAAGCTCTGCTTTAGAGCAATAGATAAACCCTATTTGTGTTGCTCCCCTAAGCTGCCTTCCACCTCTGGGCCAAACAACACAACCTCAGTGAAAGTAGGAATCCACTCTTTCATTGTAACAGTTTCTTTTGGAAGAGGGATAATCCAAACTAAAATACATGAGCTAATGACAAAACAGAAAAAATATATAGTCTACAATTATTCAGTGCTTACTGTACATGTACAATTTGTAGTCTCACTTACCCCTCATTGCAACCCTGTGAAGAAGCGGATATTCTTATTGTCATCCTATAGAGGAGATGTTTGAGGCTTGGAGAGATCAACTAACTTGTCCAAGGTCACAGTTTAGAAGTGATAGAACTTGAACTCAGGTCCATCTGAGCCCAACCTTTTAACCACTACTTCGTAATAATGGCCACTGGGTGGGTTTGTAAATAAAAATCATAAAACCAATTGTATTGATGCAAGATGAAAGCAGCAACTACAGAGGCACCTATAGAGCAGTATGTATTCTTTCCCCTTCTGGATTGAGGAAAGTTCAAAGGCCATCTCTGTTGATTTTACATCTCTAGGCTCTGTTGTATGAAGTCAGATCCCTGCAAGAAATTCCATGTTCCTTTGTTCTTTATGACAGGCCAGTCTGAATGGGAAGATTTTAAAACTCCCTAAACTCTTTGAACATGCAGAACATTGATCTTCACAAACCATTTGAAATACCCTAAGGAGTTACAAAATTATAAGCAATGTTTTTTTGTTTTGTTTTGTTTTGTTTTAAGTGAATGTATACCAAACCTCTGGGACCTTTCGCCTCATCACACAACACCAAAGCTTTCCTGTCTTCCTCTGTGTATTCTTTGCTGTCAGACCCTGAATAACAAAATAGTATTAGGTTGCTAGGGTGCCTTGTTCTCATTGAAAAGCTCTCTCATGCCAGCAATATGGGGGCTCTTACCCTACTCTGGGTTGATGTGCTGTGATGTTTCTCTGACTCCTGGGGCAGCCCCGGGGTTTGACAGTGCCTGCTGGGCCCACCACTGCCCCTGCCTTCTGAGTTGGCAGGAACACGATTGTGGATTCTCTAGGAAGTTCTCTGTGGCTGTCTGCACAGCTAGCCCTGCGTGGCCATTTTTATATTGGCATTTATTGAGCCTTGATGTGTGGCACAGCAGGCTGTACACGCCTGTGGTACAGGAACCGTGCTTTGTTATTTATTTCTGTCACCCTGGCATTTGGGGCCTGGCACAGAGTATGCTCTCAACACATATTTTAAAAATGAATTTGGTAGAACTGAACTCTTGCTCATTTCTGCAGCTCCATCTCTCAGCCTCAGTGCTCTGTGCAGGTTGGCCAAGTGGTCAGGAGCCTAAGGTCTGAGTCAAACAGAGTAAGGTTTCCAGTCCCAGCACCTCCTGTTCCTAGCTGTGGCCCTTGAGCAAGTAACTTAATCTTCCTGTGCCTCGCTTTCCTTCTGCACAACAGAGGATAATAATATAGTAACTACCATAGTCATAGGGTCTTTGTGTGCATTATATGATGATATACATGTAAAGTAGGTAGAAGAATCCCTGACACACACCGCCCTCATTCTCATGAGCACTTCTGCCTATAGCATTCTTTCCTTCTCCTTTCCCATTGGATAACACTACTCAGCTTTCAGGCCCGGGCTTCCTCCTGCACAACACTTGGTCAGCTGCCCTCTTTGCTATGTTCTTTATCACATTTTCATCGTTGCTTTTTTTTTTGCGGTACGCGGGCCTCTCACTGTTGTGGCCTCTCCCGTTGTGGAGCACAGGCTCTGGATGCACAGGCTCAGTGGCCATGGCTCATGGGCCCAGCCGCTCCACAGCATGTGGGATCTTCCCGGACCGGGGCACAAACCCGTGTCCCCTGCATCGGCAGGCAGACTCTCAACCGCTGAGCCACCAGGGAAGGCCTTCATCGTTGCTTTTTAAATTTGTCTGTCTCCCCTGGTACCTAGCTCACAGCCTCTGCTAAATAAAATATTTACTAAACAATTGTATGAATGAAAAGTAGATTTAAAAGAGCAAATTAATTGCAGCCACTGTGGAGAACAGTATGGAGGTTCCTTAAAAACTAAAAATAGAGCTACCGTATGATCCAGCAATCCCACTACTGGGCATATATCTGGAAAGTCAAAAACTCTAATTCAAAAGATACATGTACCCCAATGTTCATAGCAGCACTATTCATAATAGCCAAGACATGGGAGCAACCTGTGTCCATTGACAGACGAATGGATTAAGAAGATGTGGCATATATATATATATATATATATATATATACACACACACACACACACACATACATACACACACACATATACACACAATGGAATATTACACAGCCATAAAAAAGAATGAAATATTGCCATTTGCAGCAACATGGATGGACCTAGAGATTATCATACTAAGTGAAGTAATCCAGACAAACACAAAATCATATGCTATCACTTATATGTGGAATCTAAAAAAATGAAATTAATGAACTTATTTACAAAACAGAAGCAAACTCACAGAAATAGAAAACAAACATATGGTTACCAAAGGGGAAAGGGGGGAGGGAAGGATAAATTAGGGGTATGGGATTAACAGATATATACCACTATATATAAAATAAACAAAAAGGATTTACTGTATAGCATAGGGAACTATATTCAATATCTTATAACAACCTATAATGGAAAAGAATCTGAAAAAAGTATATATATATTATATATATATCTGAATAACTTAATTGTACACTTGAAACTAACATAATATTGTAAATCAATAAAAATTTATACTTCAATAAAAAATTTTTAAAAAGCAAATTAATTGACCACTATTCCTTTCAGTGCCATAAAGTACAACAGGTAGGGTGATCCTTTTAGGAAGCAGCCTAATCATAGCACTTCTCTGCTGAATCCCTGCATTGGCATGTTTCTCAATCTCAGTAAATCCCAAGTCCTCCCAAGGATCTACACCTCCTTCATGATCTGGCCCCCGTTGCATCTCTACTTTGTTATTACTCTTCCCTATGACCATTTTGCTCCTTTTGGCTTCCTGGAAGTTCCCTGAATTCACAGACATG
Source organism: Lagenorhynchus albirostris (assembly GCF_949774975.1). Taxonomy (NCBI): domain Eukaryota; kingdom Metazoa; phylum Chordata; class Mammalia; order Artiodactyla; family Delphinidae; genus Lagenorhynchus; species Lagenorhynchus albirostris. The sequence continues at coordinate 121,682,734 of NC_083096.1, forward strand.
ATCCTGCCTCGAGGAATTTATACTTGCCATTCTTATAATCTGGAATGCTCTTCCCTGGGGGCCTGTGGTTTTCTTGTTCTCTCTCTTCACAGCTTTGCTCCAAGGTTACCTTCTGGGTGAGGCTTTCCCTGACCATCCTATTTAAAAATACAGAATACATCTCTTTCTCACTCTCTATCCCTTAACCCTGCTTTAATATACTACATAATTTACTTTAAAAAAAAAGTGTCTGTCACTCCTAGTTTGTTTGTTTCATTTGCTGTAGTAACCATAGAACCTAGAAGTCTAAGCCCTGGATAAACATTTGCTAAATGAATGATTAAATTAAAGAATGCTCATAGCTCTCAGAACTGAGACAAATGGAAAATCTTTTATGAAATTCTTCCTGGAAAAAATAATTTATGTGGCCTTTCGTTAACGCATTTTCCTATACAATAGGAGGCCCTGCAGGGAGTTAGCAGTTGGTTCTACCCCAGGTCTGGCCACAGCCTGGGGGACTAGGCAGCAGCATCCAGGTCCAGGGGCAGAGGGCCTGCACCTCACTATTGGAAGGGCCAAACCCCCTCCACTCCAGGCAGGCCCACAGAGGCAGCTCCGCTGCAGGTTTCCATAACCAGCTGAATGGGGCAGAGATCAGGCTGTTGAAATACCCAACAGGCTCTTTTGAATGCTTCCAAACACTATTAATGCCAAGGACCACCTAGTTACTGTGTGTTTTAAAGACTTTTCACATAGAAGAATTCACTGAAGCCTCTGTGGACACTGAAGGAAAAAATCACCTGACTTTGTTTGTGGCTGGCCACAGTTGGGCTGTTGCCAAATGCCAACATTTTGCAAAAAACACTTCTCTGGGGAGAGCAAGAACTCCACATGCACCCCTGCCTTTGGGACTGTGGCTTGGGAGAACTACTTTGTTTTCTTAGACACATGACAGAGAGAATATACCAAAACACAAATATCATACTCACCATTCTGTGATACATATCTCTACAAAGCCATTACGTTCCACACAAGTATCAATTAGGATCATGCCTATAAAAGCACTTTTTAAAATCCTAAATGTTAGAACATCTATCTCACATATATATTTAATTTCTCATTTCATCTTCCCAGCAACCATGTAGGATGGGTGGTACTATTATTACTATTATTATTATTTGAAGAAACTGAAGGGAAGAGAGGTCAGGTTATTGGCAGAGGTGAGTGACCTGGTCACTAATACGGGAGGAGTACGATCAGAACACACTCTGTGGCCCCCTGTTTTTCTGCTCTACTGCATTGCTGCATTAGAGAAAGCCTTGTGATCTGCTGGAGCAAGGGAACACATGGGGTTCTTTCTCTCATTAGCAATTTGGATTTTTCAATTTCCAGTGGAGGATTGGGCTCGGTGTTAGAAATTCGGGCTTCTGGTCATGAACCTATTGAAGCTTTGGATCATGCAGTGCTAGGTTTTATGTGTTCACAGTCTAATCTCGAATTCCCTCTATAGGCAAAGTTTCCACTAAAGTCAGAGGCTAAGGTAAAAAGGCAACAGAGTTTGAACCTGAAGAAACACCGATTTTTATCCAGATTTAAATCTCGCAATCAATATTCAAATCAGAAAATGAATAGTGTTATTCTGGGATTACTTCCTTAGATATTTCTCTTTCTCTCTCTCTGTCACACACACACACACACACACACTTGCACACTTTAGGGACTTAGAAAAACAACCGCTTACAGTTTTGGAATATGTGGAAAAAAGACAGAGTCCCTCTTTTTCATACTGCTTTTTAAATGTATAATATCCTCAGTAGTAAGTCTTCTATACTATGTTGGGAGAATGAATCATGCAACTCCCACCACAAATGTCCCCCAAGTACCCCTCAGGAAGTGTATCCCTCGGTCCCCCTTTTAATATGAGACACCAAGCTAAAAAGAAACGGTGTCTGGGGAATGGGTAATCCAAGCTGCCGCAGGTTCCCATAGGAACGCCAGGAACATGCTCCCTTTTTTATATGCATTTGCAGCAGCTGCCTCCTTTGGAATCTGGCTCTGAGCAAGTGCAAGCAGCAGCTCCAAGTGCAGAACCGCCCTAAATGTCTCTCTTTGAAACCCTTGAGTCCACAGTCTTCTATTTGTGTCTGGCCCCGATTCATCACGGGCGTGAATGCATCACCTGCTATGTTAAGTTTACAATAGAACCTGAACTAGATTTTTAAAAAAGAACAATCCCTGGCCAGTGAATCTCAGCATGAGAGAGCTGGAAAAGTGAGAAGGGTAGGAACTGAGACAGATAGTAATTACTTCCCACCATCTATCTTTGGAAGGATATTGAAATATCTCCCTCATCTGGACTTTTTGCTCTACCTGTATCCCAGCTAACTGTTTAGAAGATTAACAACAGTTGACTGCAGACCCACAATCACTCTGGGCTTTGGAGCAGTTATGATTCATAGTAGAAATGGCATTATGAATACACTAGCACAGGTTTTAAAAAATTTTTACTTATTTTCAGGGATCAAAACACTTAACATTTAAGTAAAAAATAGCTAGAAACATTCATTCACCCATTTATTCATTCATATATTCACTTCTTAGCCTCTGTCTCCCTCTTGTCATAAAACTTATCATGCTTTGCTGAAATGGCCCATTCACCCACTCTGTAGGACTGGGATTGGGTCCATCTTACTCATCACTGTATCCTCTGTGCCTGGAATATAGTGCGTCCCTACCAATTACTTGCTAAACAAAGGAAGGAAGAAATGAAAAAGGCTTTATGGAAATAGTAGCACTTAATATAGAATATATATGTGTGTGCATTGCATGTGTATGATAAAGTAGGAATTTGTGGTACAAGAATACATACTTCATATAATAGCTAACATTTATTGAGCAGTAACTATCTGCTGTTGTTTTAAGTGATTTACATAGACTGTTTCACCTAACCCTCACAGTAATCATGAAGCACTATTATTTTCCTCATTTTATAGATGAGGCAGCAAATAGAAAGAGGTTAATTATAATCAGCTTGGCCAACATCACATGTGGGAAATGTTATGGCCTGAATGTGAACCCAGCCTGTCTGACTGGGACAGTCTGGTCTTAATCACTACTGTATCGTGATTGTAGACTCCATATATATCATCATTTTCACCTCTGTAAACCCTTAACGGGATGGAGAGAGGACATTTTCTAAAAACACTCTGAAATTGAAGCTGAGGATTGGGCTGTAAGACCACTGTCCAGTCAGCACGCCTAGAGCATGGAGGAAGTGGATCTGTGCTCTCATGGATCAGACCCCGACACCACCATGGGACTGCTGGGGACTCTTCAAGCTTCCCTCTGCCTCCCACATCACCACTATTCAAAAACTGAGCAAATTGAAGCCCCCAAGCAAACACCCCAAAATGACTCAGGTACACATGGAACTTCCAGGTCTAGTTTAGTGAGGGCCTCCCCTGCCTTCTGTTAGACTGACTTCAAGTCCCCGCAACCCAGCTGCTTAGACATATTTCAATTCAGAGGGACTCCTTTCTTTGTCACCCTGAAGTGGACCAGACCCCAAAACCTCTTACTGCGTTCCAGGGATCCCTTCCTCCTTCCCCCTCTTTTGTTATCATTATATTAAAAATGGAGATGGAATGATAAGCTTATCACTTTTTAAAAGTTGTGAGACACCAGCTTTGGTGGGGGAGAGAGAAGTTTGAAGCAGAGGCTGAGGGAGAACGAGCCAGAGGCAGAGGAGGTGACAGGGACGTTAGTGGAGGGAGCAAGGCCTGGGAGAGAGGGAGGCGCCAGCTGTAGAAAGGAGGGGCACTGTTTCTCTATATGAAGGTAAAGAGAAGAGGATTCATGAGGTTTTTGAGAGGTTTGGAGGGACTGAGGAAGAAAGTTGGTGGCAATCATGGGAGATGGTCTCAGATTCTTAAGAAAAGTAGCAGGTGAGCTCTGAGTGTATTGAAATGTCATGCATTTACATTTTGACACTAAAGATTCTAGTTCAGTCAATTTTTTGAAAAAACGAATTGTCGTTCATAAAGCACAGACAACAAGCATTTAACAATAGAATAGTGAACACGATAAACGTTAACCCCTTTGGTTTATCTCAGCCATAAAATATCCTCATTACAGATACCTATCCTCACTTTAGAAAATTTCCATGTATAAAATCTAATTTTCTTTTAAAGATACATTCTGTGGGGTTGATTTGTAGAACCATTTACTTTAGAAAGAGATTCTCAGAAGTTTTCTTTCCTATTATTCTAGCTTCCCTATTATTTTAGTTTAGAAAAATCAATTTAAGGACTGCTAAAAATTGTACCTTTAAGGTAAGATAATTTGTTTTAAACTGAAGACTAAATACTCCCTCAAGGATGCTTATTTGTAAATGGGGTTTTAAAAACGCATTCTTTATTTATGGAAAAGAAATTACGTAAAAGCAAAATGTGAGACCAAAACACCAATACAGTAATTTTGAACTTAAAAACAGATATTATTTGCACACTGTTCATAATGGATTATGAGGCCTCTGTCACTGACAGTGTGTTCTCCAGACAGGCTGCAGGTAAAACACAGAAACCATGAACTCAGTCATGATTAGTAGAATCCATTAAGGTCCTTGAGCAGAGTGTGAGCTACACTGCCATGCTATAAAGGAGGAATTGACGGGGAAAGTGGGAGATTCCGAGGTCTTCTGGCAATAAGAATAGCATCTCAGAGGAGAGCAAGATTCTACAGGTGCACTTTGGATACATTGGTCCCACAGGTAAAGGGAAGGAAAATGTTTTGGAAATCTCATAAATAAAAAGAGTAAATAAAGACAGCAAATGGTAGGAAACTATATGGAAACAGATGAAATACACAAGAAGGTAGATCTCCCTCTGTCCTCTCAGTTTCTAGTAATGGTGCAACAATTCTTCTAACCATTCAGACCAAAAAGCCAAGGGTCACGTCTGATGACTCCTTTTCCCTCAATCAGTCAGCAAGTCCTCTCACTCCACTCCACTCCACTGAGGTAATGCTTCCTCACATCTATTACTCTCTCTCTGTTTTTACTTGCCTGACATGGAAAACTCCTGGTTTGCCATCTGTCCTCTAGTACCCTATACAGAGCTGCCAGATTAATCTTTTAAAAGCAGAACTCTGGCCGGGTCATGACTTGCCTAAAAACTTTGAATGGCTTCCCACGCTGTACTGAACACAGTCAAAGATGATTACACTAAGTATTGCTTAAAGCAGTGGTTCTCAAAGTGTGGTATCTGGATCATCAGCCTCAGCATCCCTGGGAACTGATTAGAAATGCAAAATTTTGGCCCTGCATCATACATACCCAAGCATAAACTCTGACAATTTGTGCTTTAAGAAGCCTTTCCGATGATTCTGATGAATACTAAAATTTGAGAACTTCTGGCTTAGTGACTGAGACCATGAACTCTGGCCTCAGATGGTATAGTCTCAAATTCTTTTTCTACTTAGAGTATTCCTTACACAAGTCACTCTCTGAGCCTCCCTTTCTTCATTTTAAAAATGGGGTCGAATTGAGGTGGCCACTAAGAGTTATAAATAACAGATCATAAATAATGCTCAACCCAGGGTCCACACATATGGAACGCTCCATAAATATCACTATTGCTAGCTATTGTTATTAAAGGCTACCCCCTACACTGATCCTATTTTCTGCAGGCTGGCTCAGCTCTCCCACTCACTATTTCCTGGAAGGTCTTATACCACTAACCCAGTGCCTTGCTCATATATGGGCTCAACTGACATGAGTATCAGTGTGGAGTAAATGCCAGAAAATTCTTGATACTAATTAAGTGCCTTAGGGAAGAGGCTTAGTTTGAAATTAAATGGAGTGAAAATTCTAATGAATGTTAATGAGGCACTGATTTACTCTCTGACCTGAGAAAATATGATAAACCAGTTGCTTTTATTCCCATCTGTAAAATGGGATTAACGCTATTAACCTCCTTTAAAAGAATTACCCCTACAGATACATTGCGCCTGAAAAGTGCCCACAGGTGTGGAGAATGATTCCTGTGATACATTGTAATGAATCGCATCTGCTGAAATGGGGACATTGCTATGAATAATCTACATCAACAGAGCTGGAGACAATGGTGTTTCTGTTTTGAATTGTTATCGGTGTTTCCTATAATTCTGCTTATGGGAACATGCACTGTAAATATTTCTTTTAGACTTCTGTCACATTTGGAGAGAGATTGCTAAAGAAAATATTGTCTATCATGTGGTTAACAATTACTGAGATCATTTGTGTGAACTGTCAGTAAGGATATATTGTCTAAGAATATTCTAACACTGGAAAATCCCAGGAATAAGCTGCCTTAACCTGTCATAATAATGGATGGAAAAAGAGTGTAGATATGGAGGGCACATATCCATTCTTAGTACTGGAGAAATAAAATGTTTGAATTAGTGATTGGGAATACGTAACGCCATCTTCGTATATTAAATAGGCACCATGTTATTTGTAACCTGCAATACTCCCCAAGTCTCGTCGTTCCTCTTTTAAACCCAGCAAGATTAACTAAAGCCTGATTAGGACAATATTATAACGAATTTCCTCTGCCACTAGGCAGCCCCTTCCCCGCCTCGAGGCCACAGCAGAGCTGTGGAAACGGTCTTCCTATAAAACAAGGCTGAGCATGCAACCTTCTGCCGAGTCCCTATGGCTCAGGTCCCCAGCACAGACCAGGTCTACTTCTCCACCCTGCTGCTGCCTGCCTCATAGAGGCTTCACCCGCAGAAAACTTCCTCACGGTTTCCCTCACACAGGAATCCCCACAGTGGAAGCACTTGCTCTCTTGATTACAGGCACTTATTGTATTGTATTCTATGGACTTGATAATGCCTTCCTGACTGAACTGTTATCATCTTAAGTCAGGAACCAGCATTTATCAAAACATCTGGAAGTTAGGAACCCCCTCCCCATTCCAGCAAATATGCTTAGCCAAACAAGTGAATGAATGAGTGGACAGCAGCATTCACTGACTAGTCTTAACCTGAGCTAATTTTTTTCTGGCTAATGGGACATTTTAGAGCAAAGAGAAATGGCCAGATGTTTAAAGATCTTGAAATACCAAAGTTATCACTAGTAAAAAGTATAGCTATGGATGATTTGCACTTGAAGTTTACATTCTTAGACTAGTTCTGGCTCCAAGATGCCCAGAGGACGACTTCATCAAGGGTTAGGTGGATGATCTCTCCCTCCTCTCCATGAGGCTCCTGAGGACATCAGTACTTTGTACTCTCCATTCACGTTTTCCACAGAAGGCAAATTCCTCCTTCTCTGCTGAGTCAGATATCAGCATCTTGAGGGAACTAAGGAGGTAAACTAGCTGCACTGGGCATTAGGCTAGCATGGGTAGGGGTACAGTTCTTTTAAGAACCGAAGATCTCCAGACTAAAGAAAGAGCCAGTTGAGGGAGACTAGATTTCTGAACATGAAAACCTCAGACTTACCTTAGATTCTATATTTACTGTTTGACCTAGCTCGAATGTCCTTGTCAGATCCAGCTTTTAATTTAATGTAATTTCCATCAGTGTTCAGTTTCCAGTCCTCACCTGTTGTCTCTGCCCGCCTCAAACCTTGATCCCCTTAGTTTGGCTACATCGGATGTCAGTCACCGGCCCGACCTCAGTTGTGTCTGACCTCAATTACCTGCAATCTCTTCTTGACCCCTGCCCTAGTTAGGCCTTCGCTTGTGCCTCTTGTAGGACGGGCTGCAAACATCAACCATCAGAAAGGCACCGGGGAAACTTCAGTTAAAACACCTCCTCTCCCAGTGTCCTTGGGACATGTATGGGTGTTATAAAATGTTACAGGTTAACCATAACTTTGGTTAGTCATACTTTTTTTTCTGAGAACTCACCAAAAGGATGTTTTTCAATTCTCATCCTGGGTTAGGGGTGGGTTTTCTGTACAATCACAAATGATGAAGGAAAAATAAGTGACTGTTACTTCTCATGCAGGGCATCCGGCTAATGTCAAGTCTCAGGCTGGTCCTGGTATAGCTCTATTATACCCTGTGTTAGTTTCCTAGGGCTTCTGTAACATAGTTCCACAAACTAGACAGCTTAAAATAAGAGAAATTAATTTTCTCACAGTTCTGGAGGCTAGAGGTCCAAAATCAAGGTGTTGGGAGGGTTTGTTCCTTCTGAGGGCTCGGAGGGAGTCTGTTCCATGCCTGTCTCCAGCTTCTGGTGGCAATTCTCGGTGTTCCTGGCTTGTAGATGCCACCACCTCTGCCTCACTGTCTTCACATGGCATTCCCCTGTGCGTCTCTCTCTCTCCTCTTCTTATACCAACACAACTCATTTTGGATGAAGGGCCCACCATGCTCCGGTGTGACTTCACCTTAACTTATTACATCTGCAACAACCCTATTTCTAAATAAGATCACATTTTGAGGTACTGAGGTTTAAGACTTCAACATATCTACTTGGGGGACACAATTCAACCTGGGACATCCCTCTCACATTTTAAACCATAGCCATGAGTTTGTTTTCATCATGAGTTCCAAAGAGAATTTCTTACGCTGTCCTGGAAAGAGCACATATGAGCTTTGGGATTAGTCAGATTAGTCAGACTGAGGTCAACTCAAGCTTCCCTATTTACCATCTCAGGGCATATTTCCTGTTTTGACAAGCTTTGTCATCTTCAAAATGGAGATACATTTCTACCTTGCAAAGTAGCTGGGAATATTAAATTAGATAATGTATGGACAGTCCATAGTAAGTTCTCAATAAATTCTATTGAGAATTTCCTTCTTTAATGAATGATTATTAAATAGCAGAAAGAGAAAAAGTCAATTTCTATTAAGAGGAACCTTCATGTCAATGTTTCTCTGGGACTTAATAACGAACATTTCAGTACAAGTATGTACACAGTCACACCAATTGTCAAAAGCATGATAAAGCCCTTTCAGTTTGTCAGCTAGTGAACCTCAAACAAAAACATAGAGTTGTGAATAAATGCTTTAAAACAATCACTCCTGACATTTTGGTAAGAATGCATTTATTAGACTGTATCTCATACTTGACTGTGAAAATAAACAAGGGCCTAAGTGATCTGGCTTTAGGTGCTCTATAAAATCTGCTTTTCAGTACTCTGTTCTCTGATTCATAAAGGAAACTTCTGTTTTGGTGTGCCTGGACAAATCTGGCCATGTAAACTTTGAAAAGCCTTTGAATTAAAAAAAGAAACCATGGTTATGGTTTACTGCTTGACAATCTTTTCAAGGAGGAAGAGGCAGGTGCTGCATCACCAAGATAATTTTATTTAAACTTAATTAGTTGTTGGAAGATTATTTACTCCCTTTAGTCTATCAAAAAACAAAGGTCTGTCAGCACCAGATGCATCTGATTTTTGCAGATGTGGTTGTGGCTTCCGAAATCTTTAAAGATTCATCTTAAATGTGCTTTCAGGTCTCCCTTTTGTGAGGCTTTGACAGGATAATAGAATTAGATTTGCTGAATTTCACTAAACTGTAAAGTAACGTGTCATCAGCTTCACTTACTTCTCAAAAAATATTTCTCTCTGGTAATGCTCATCAATCTAGCTTTTCAACCCCTAAACATGAAACTCTGAAACAAAAAGGATGACTCCATCAGTTTTGCAAGTGACAAGATGTTAAACATTTAACATTCTTCCATTGTAGCACCAGCTGCCTCTGGATAATGCAGACTTGCTTAGGTTTGGTTTAGAGAAAAAGGGGGAAGAAAAGAAGAAGGAAGAGGGAGGAACGGAAAAGGAATTACTCTTGCAGTGAGAATGCAAAATTCTCTGCAGATGTGGAGGATGCTGAAGAGGCATGTGCCTATTGAACAAACCTTTTCTCCTGAGGAAACATTGCAAGAGAGTCACCATCAGGTTCTCAACTCCTGGCAGTGCCCTTGTGTCTCCACCTTTCCACAGACTCACTCTGACAAGAGCACTTAGTGCACTGGGTTAAAATTATTTGTTCATTGAGAGAAAGGATGGGGTCTTAGTCAAGTACATTCCCAAATCCCACTAGAAGTGCTCAATAAACGTCAGCTGAGTGAATGAACCAGAAAAGCACGTGTGGCCCTCTGGGTCGTGCCAACTCTTTCTCTACAGCCAATTCCTCGTCTCAGGCACCTGAGCTGTGATTTCAGGCCAGTCAACATATTGGGAGAGGAACCCATGTGCTCGGTTGATCTAACAACAAAATCCTTTGACAAAGCCTGTGTTAACCATCACAAACTAGCGTCAACTTTAAAGAGTCAAGAGTGTTTTCTTCTTCTAGTGTCTTGTCATGAGTAATGCTCAGAAGATGGCAAAAGTCATCTATGACTTTCCATGATGAGCCATTTTCCCAGGTGAGAGGCAGAAAACGCCAACTTTGGGTGCACGCAGCCTGCCCAGTCGTAGGGCTTTGTAAGAGAGAAATTTTCCATGTGGAGTGAGGCCTGCAGCAGTGGCATGCCCATTTTGAAGGACAAAGTATGAAGTTCCCAACAGGGAACGTGGAACAGTATAAATAGCACTCTGTCAGTGGTAGGTGCTGGTTCTTACACTCAATGAACTTTTGATGAGGAACTACCATGTGCCAGGAGCTACTCTAGTCATTGAAGGATGGAGGCAGATGGGAGTGGAGACGCATGTAAGGAGGAATAAGGCATACGGCTGAGATGCTGGGCCGTTACCTCAGTAGGTCTCAGTTTCATCATCTACCTTTCAAGGTAGGGATAAGCAAACTACAGGTTGTGAAACCTTTGGGTAAGTTAATTTCTTTCTTTTTCTTTTTTAAATCATGATGCCTGTATCCTTACATCTTTATTTCACTGTCTTCACCATTTAAAGAGACAGCCTCATAAACAGATGATCATGTGCATGGTGTCATCAATTAGCTAAGTGTCAAGAGTCACCCCTGTAGTGCCATCTGGTGTAGTTCCACCAGGGTGGAGCTTTACTGTGTCTATGTCACTGATGTCTCATCTATATTACCACCTTTTCTCGACCCACCTGAGTCTCTCCAATGACCCATTCTATTCACAGTTGCAGAAATCATGCTCACTAGGAGTCACGTGGAATTTAGAGACATGCTCCAGTGCAGTCTCAACAAAGACTACTGGTTGCTGTATCTAGTCCCATCCAAAGACTTACATGCTGTCTGGATGCAAAGTCTGAGGTCTTAGCGACTGGATGGGAAACTACATAAAGGAAAGCTGTTCTCTTCCTTCCAATATTCCTTGGATACTGAACTCCCTTGTCTCCATGTTCTTCTCTTATTTCTACTTCTGCTCACTTTAAATCTCCATGAATTGCTTCTGCTCTAGTCACACCCAGCTCTTTGCTATTTCCCAAATGCATCACACTGGTTCTCATCTAGCTAATTTTGCCCCTATTGCTTCCTTTCCCTAGTATACCTTTCCTTCCTTCCTCTGCTTGGCTGATTCCCCCAAATTCAAGTTAAATAGCATTGGCTTCAGGAAGCCTCCTCTGACCTTCCCCAGACTCCCAGGGCATTCCACACCTGGTTCAGTACTTAGCTTCCTGTTGGTTTCTCTGACCTCCCCACTAGACTGCATTCTCTCAGGGCTAGGGAGATATGTTATCCATATTTGTATTCCCAATATCCATTATGGAATCTGGCACATACTAGATGCTTAGTAAATGTTAGATGAATGCATCTCCAGTGGAACAACCTAGAGAAAAAGCAACAGAATCTATTCCTGGAAATGAAGGGGCTAGAGAAATAGGGAACATGACATACTCATTGGGATTTTCTCATCAATGTGTAAAATATTGTTAATCCTTTAAATAAAGAAAAAAGGGAAAGACAAAGAGGTAGGAAAGAACAAATGATAATGTTTTCAATTTGCCAAGAGTTTGTATACAAGTCTAGCTATCAAAATATTGGAGGCTCTCTGGATAGGGCCAGATGTAGTTCTGTGTACCTAGTAGGAGCCCAACACATATTTGTGAGTTAACTGATTAATTCCATGAATTTTTCAATTCTAGCCATATTCAATTAAACTTTATATACTGTTCAAGTTCCTATATCTGTTTCTCTAAGATAAAGAGGAGTTTATTTAAACAAATGTAACACACAGATCTTTAGGACAAACTATAGTGTAAGGTGCTGGCCTAATTCAGTGGTCAGTAATTGAAAAAAAAATACAAGAAACTTGATAATATTTCAATTATCTCACTTTTCTCCTTCCATCCAGATATAAGAAAAGGATGGTAATTTATTGCCCTTCATGCTAAAGATCTCAGGAAGTAAAAATCTGGAGGTGAATAAGGTAGTTTAACTTTTCTAAGTAGTCTTTAAACTCAGAACTGTCTGCCCTTTAGAATAGAAGGAAAATAGCAAAAGAATACACAAGCAACAGAAAAGTTGTTTAAAAAAATGAAGTTCAAATCACTCAGTACCAGAGAGTACTTCACAGGTACTTTTCACAGTGAAGTACTCTATTCCTTAACATATGTCATGTGTCAAAAACAACCAACATTTTAACATGGTATTTTGTCATCAATTTTTTTTTTTTTTTTTTTTTTTGCGGTAAACGGGCCTCTCACCGTTGTGGCCTCTTCCGTTGCAGAGCACAGGCTCTGGATGTGCAGGCTCAGTGGCCATGGCTCACGGGCCTAGCCGCTCTGTGGCATGTGGGATCTTCCCGGACCGGGGCACAAACCTGTGTCCCCTGCATCGGCAGGCGGACTCTCAACCACTGTGCCACCAGGGAAGCCCTGTCATCAAATTTTATTTTACTTATTTTATGATTCCATAATTTGTTTTCTCTATGTTGATTTGGTAAAATATTGTTGAAGAAAAATGTATAAGGCTCATGTTGTCCTGAACGATAAAGGATTTTTTTTTTCTTTTACAGAACGAAAAATGCTCATTTGGGTAAAAACAGTACATTTAGATGTGTTGTTTCTAAAGCATTTTAAATCTTTTCCATTTTCATGTAGCACTCTAGCATTTAGCAGGCACGTTTACAATTAACTACAGTTTTCTTTTCAGGGATTACAAAGAAAGAAAAATTGAAATTCTTGAAAGTCATTTCCCCTGATTTCTGTCATTTTCATGCAAATAGCTATTGGATAGAAAACATCCAGAAACCCTGACTTTAATCCAAATGGCAGCTTGACTAGGAAATGGTCAACGATGTTGAATTTGACAAACAAGTAGTGTAGATGGGTCAGGGCAAGCTATGAGAAATTTATGGGTAAAGCTGCTATTTAATGAGAAAAAAGGAGTATTCTACTATCTCAAAGAGAATAAGTGATAAAAAGGAGAAGAGAGTGCCTGAATTAGGATTCTGAATTCCTGGCAGACAGAATTTTTCTCTTCTCAGCCTCAGAATGGTGTTTATACATCTCTGGGTAGAGCTATGAAGTAGTGGACAATTAGCTCTAGTTTAAAACAAACAACACAAACTTCCCAGGGATGATTTGAAGTGTTTTATAAGTATTTCCTCCAATCCTTGCAAAAACCAGGCAAGGTAATATCATGATAACTATTTTAATAAGCTCAGGCCCAAGTTCACACTGTGCTTAGGAGGCAGAACCAGGATTTGACACAGATTATCTCTGGCTCCAAGATGCTTGCCCTTTTCTAGCATGGCACACCAACTTCCACTTCTGTTATCAGCAAATCATCCCCTTCCTCCTGAGCCTCTCTTCTTCCTGACACCTGTTCCATGCCAGGTTCTGACCATTAACTTGCAGTTGATATTCCCAGAAGGCTATTGATTTCCTGCGAAAAGTATATAGGACAGAAAACCATGCTGGTACCTGCTAGCTCCCTAAGTTTGCTTTAAATGAAGACATGATGCCTGGAGCTGTTGCAGTCATTTTGTGACCAAGCACCTACAAACATGAAAAAGACAGATCAATATGCTGAAAATGATGAAGGAGAAAAAAATTAGCCTGGGTCTTCTAAAGCCCAGCAAGCAGCAGTACCATTGCCCATAACTATCTCCTTCCAGACTTCCTGTTATGTGTGAAAAACGAGCCCCTATTTTATTAAACAACTATCACTGAGTTTTCTGTTACCTTCAGTTGAAAGCTTTCCTATTTGATATGTTAATGTGAGCAGAAAGCTAATGGCTGAGTAATGGCTGAGTAATATGCCATTGTGTATATATACCATGTCTTCTTTATCCATTCATCTTTCGATGGACACTTTGGTTGCTTCCACACCTTGGCTTTTGTAAATAATGCTGCAATGAACACAGAGGTTCATATATCTTTTCGAATTAGTGTTTTTGTTTTCTTCAGGTAAATACTCAGAAATGAAATTGCTGAATTGTGTGGTAGTTCTACTCTTAAGTTTTTGAGGATCCTCAGTATTGTTTTCCATAGTGGCTGTACCAATTGACATTCCCATCAATAGTGCACAAGGGTTCCCTTTTCTTCACATCCTACCAACACTTGTTATTTGTTGTCTTTTTGATAATAGCCATTCTGACAGGCATGAGGTGGTATCTCATTGTGGTTTTGATTTGCATTTAGCTGGTGATTAGTTGATGTTGAACATCTTTCCATGTGTCTGTTGGCCATCTGTATGTCTTCTTTGGAAAAATGTCTATTCAGGTCCTCTGCTCATTTTTTAAAAATTGGATTGTTTGTTTTTTTGATAATGAGTTGTATAAGTTCTTTGTATATTTTGGACATTAACCCCTTATCAAATACACTGTTTGAAAATACCTTCTCCCATTCAGTAGGTTGTATTTTCATTTTGTTGATAGTTTTCTTCACTATGCAAAAGGTTTTTAGTTTGATGTGGTCCTATTTATTTATTTTTGCTTTTGCTTCTCTTTCCTGAGGAGACAGATCCAAAAACTTCTTGCTAAGGCCAATGTCAAAATCCATACTACCTATGTTTTCTTCAATGAGTTATATGGTTTCAGGTCTTACATTTAAGTCTTTAATCCATTTTGAGTTTATTTTTTAACATAGTGTGAGAAAGTAGTTCAGTTTGATTCTTTTGCATGTAGCAGTCCACTTTCCCCAACATCATTTATTGAAAAGGCTGTCTTTTCCCCATTGTATATTCTTGCCTCCTTTGTCATAGATTAAATGACCACATAAGTGTGAGTTTATTTCTGGGCTCTCTATTCTGTTCCATTGCTCTATGTGTCTGTTTTTGTGTCAGTACTATCCTGTTTTGATTATTGTAGCTTTGTAGTATAGTTTGAAATAAGGGTATGTGATACTTCCAGCTTTGTTTTTCTTTTTCAAGATTGTTTTGGCTAATTGGAGTCTTTTGTGGTTCCATACAAATTTTAGAATTATGTTATCTAATTCTGTGAAAAATGCCATTGGAATTTTGATAAGGAATGTATTGAATATGTAGATTGCCTTGGGTAGTATGGTCATTTTAAAAATATTAATTCTTCCAATCCATGAGCACAGTATATATTTCCATTTATCTGTGTTATCTTCAGTTTTTTTTCATCAATGTCTTATAGTTTTCCAAGTACAAGTCTTTTACTTCCTTGGTTAGATTTATTCCTAGGTATTTTATTCTTTTTGATGCAATTGTAAATGGAATTTTTCCCTTAATTTCTCTTAATTGATAGTTTGTTGTTAGTGTATAGAAATGCAACAGATTTCTGTATATTAATTTTTCTCCTGCAACTTTACTGAATTCATTTATTAGTTCTAATAGTTTTTTGGTGTCATCTTTAGGATTTTCTATATATAATATCATATGTAAACAGTGACAGTTTAACTTCTTCCTTCCAATTTGGATTCCTTTTATTTGCTTTTCTTGTGTGATTGCTGTGGCTAGGACTTCCAATACTATGTTGAATAAAAGTGGAGAGAGTGAGCATCCTTGTCTTGTTCCTGATCACAGAAGAAAATGATTTCAGCCTTTTCCTGTTGAGTATGATGTTGGTCATAGGTTTGTCACATATTATGTTGAGGTATATTCTCTCTGTATCCACTTTGTTTACAGTTTTTATCCTAAATGGAAGTTGAATTCTGTCAAAAGCTTCTTCTGCATCTATTGAGATGATCATATGATTTTTATTCTTCAGTTTGTTAATGTGGTATATCACATTGGTTGATTTGCAGTTATGAACCACCTTTGCATCCTTGGGATAAATTCCATTTGATCTTGGTATATGATCCTTTTAATGTGTTGTTGAATTCGGTTTGCTAATGTTGAGAATTTTTGCCTCTATGTTCATTAGTGATATTGGCCTGTAATTTTCTTTTTTTTTTTGGTGTCTTTGTATGGTTTTGGTATCAGGGTGATGCTGGCCTTGTAGAATAAGGAACACTCCTTCATCTTCAATTTTTTTGGAAGTGTTTGAGAAGGATATGTGTTAACCCTTTTTTAAATGTTTGGTAGAATTCACCTGTGAAGTCATCTGGTCATCTGGTCTTGAACTTTGTTTGATGGGAATTTTTTTCATTACTGATTCAATTTCATTACTGTTAATTAATCTGTTCATATTATCTATTTATTCCTGATTTAGTACATTTCTAGGAGATTGTACATTTCTAGTTTATCCATTTCTTCTAGGTTGTCCATTTTATTGGTGTATAATTGTTTGTAATTCTGTGGTGTTTGTTGTGACTTCTCTTTCATTTCTGATTTTATTTGGACCCTCTCTCTTTGATGAATTTGGCTAAAGGTTTATCAATTATGTTTATCTTGTTAAAGAACCAGCTCTTAGTTTCACTGATATTCTCCATTTTTAACTGTCTATTTCACTTATTTCTGCTCTGATCTTTATCATTTCCTTCCTTCTACTAACTTTGGGATTAGTTTGTTCTTCTTTTTCTAGTTTCTTTAGGTGTAAGTTTAGGTTATTTGAGATTTTTTTGGTTTCCTGAAGTAGGCTTGTGTTGCTATAAACTCCTCTCTTAGAACAGTTTTTGCTGTGTCCCATAGATCATTGTGTTTCCATTTTTCTCTGTGCATTTTTTGATTTCCTCTTTGATTTCTTCAGTGACCCATTGGTTCTTTAGTAGCATATTGTTTAGCTTCCACATGTATTTTTTTTTTCTTTTGCAGACTTTTTCTTATAGTTGATTTCTCATGTCATATCTTTGTGGTTAGAAAAGATGCTTGATATGATTTCAATCTTCTTAAATTTACTGAGACTTATCTTGTAGCCTAGCATGTGATCTATCCTGGAGAGTGTTCCATATGTACTTGAAAATAATGTGTATTCTGCTGCTTTTAGATAGAATGTTATTTATATATATATTAAATCCATCTGGTCTAATATGCTGTTTAAAGCCAATGTTTCCTTATTGATTTTCTGTCTGGATGACCTGTCCATTGATGTAAATGGGGTATTAGAGTCTTCTAGTATTGTGTTCCTGTCAACTTTTTCCTTTGTTTGTTAATATTTGCTTTATGTAATTAGGTGCTCCTATGTTGGGTGCATATATATTTACAATTGTTATATCTTCTTGTTGGATTGACCCCTTGATTATGTACTGTACTTTTTGTCTCTTGTTATAGTCTTTGTTTTAAAGTCTATTTTGTCTGATATAAATATTGGTACACCAGCTTTTTATTTCCATTTGCATGGAATACCTTTTTCCATCACTCACTTTCAGTCTGTGTGTGTTTTTATATTTGAAGTGAGGTCTTTATGCAGCATATATATGGGTCTTGATTTTGTACATGATCAGCCACTCTATGTCTTTTGATTGGAGCATTAGTCTATTTACATGTAAAGTAATTATGTATAAGTATGTATTTATTTTCATTTTGTTTTTTGATTGTTTTTGTAGCCCATTTTTGTTTGATTCTTCTGTTCTCTTACCTTGTGATTTGATAAGTATCTTTAGTTATGTTTGGATTCCTCTGTCTTTTTTTGTGTGTGTATCTATTATAAGCTTTTGATTTATAGTTATCATGGGGTTCATATATAACAACCTATATATATAGGTTATTATTTTAAGTTGATGATCTCTTAATTTTGAATGCATTCTAACAACCCTACGTTTTTACTTCCCTGGCCAATGTTTAATGTTTTTGACATCACATTTTTGTTTTGTGTATCCCTTAACTACTTACTGTGAATATTGATAATTTTATTACTTTTCTCTTTTAACCCCCCTACTAGCTTTATAAGTGGTTGATCTACTACTTTTACTATATGCTTGCTTTGCCAATGAGATCTTTTCCTTTCATAATTTTCATATTTCTAGTTGTAGTCTTGTCTTTTCTGCTTAGAGAAGTCCCTTTAACATTTCTTGTAAAGCCAGTTTAGTGGTGCTGAACTCTTTCTAGCTTTCGCTATTCTGTAAAGTTCTTTATCTCTTTTTCAAGTCTGAATGATAACCTTGATGGGTAGAGTATTCTTGGTTGCAGGTCTTTTTCCTTTCATCACTTTGAATTTGTTATGCTGTTTCCTCCTGGCTTGCAAAGTTTCCACTGAAAAGTCAGCTGATAATTTTATGGGAGTTCTCTTGTATGTCACTAGTTGCTTTTCCCTTGTTTCTTTTAAGATTCTCTCTTTACCTTTAATTTTTGCTATTTTAACTATAATGTGTCTTGGTGTGGATCTCTTTGTGCTCACCTTGTTTGGCAGTCTCAGTGCTTTCTGGACTTAGATGTCTGTTTCCTTTCCCAGCTTAGGGAAGTTTTCAGCTATTATTTCTTCAAATAAGTTATCTGCCTCTTTCTCTCTCTCTTCTACTTCTGGGACTCCTGTAATGTGAATGTTAGTATGCTTGATGTCCCAGAGGTCTCTTAAACTATTCTCATTTTAAAAAATTCTTTTTTCATTTCTGTGCAGTTGGGATGATTTTCACTACTCTTTCTTCCAGTTCACTGATCCATTCCTCTCTATCATCTAATCTACTTTTGACCCCTTCTAGTGGATTTTTGTCTTCAGTTAGTGTATTCTTCAGCTCTGTTTGGTTCTGCCTTATATTTTCTAACTTTATATTAAACTTCTCACCATGTTCATTCATTCTTCTCCCAAGTTCATTGAGCATAATTACCTTGAATTCTTGATTATTACCTTCTATTCCTTACCAGGTAGATTGCTTATCTCCACTTTGTTTTTTTCTTTTTCTGAGGTTTTGTCTTGTTCCCTTGTTTGGAACATATTCCTCATCTCCTCATTTTGCCTAACCCTCTGTGTTTATTTCTATGCATTAGGTAGCTCAGTTAAATTTCCTAATCTTGGAGAAGTGGCCTTATGTGTGAGACATCCTATGAGGCTGAGCAGCATATTCCCCTCTAATGTTCTAAGGGTGCCCTCTATGTGGGCTGCATGGGCTCTTCCGTTGTGATGTGGCTGACTACTCTGGGTGCACTGGTAGGTGGGGCTAGCACTCAGCCCTCTTGGCTGCCAGCCCACTGGTGGGCAGGGCTGAGTCCCAGTGTAGCTGACTGTGTGGCCTGGAGGGTCCCAGGCCTGGTGCTGACCTGCTGGTAAACCCGGAGCTAATAGGCTAGTGGGAAGACTCCACTTGCCAGCACCACTGTCCTCATGGTAGCATAAGCTTTGAAAAACAGCAGCTGCCTGCATCTGTGTCCCCATGGGGGAGTCCCAGTTGCTTCCTGCCCCTCTGGGAGGTTCTCCAAGATCAGCAAGTGGGTCTGGCCCAGGTTCCTTTTAAATTACTGCCTCTGCACTGGGACTTGGAGTATGTGAGATTTTGCACATGCCCTTTAAGAGTAGAGTGTGTTTTCTATAGCCCTCTGGCTCTCCCATAAGCAAGCCCCACTGGCCTTCAAAATAAGACATTCTGGGGTTCATCTTCCCAGTGTAGGAATCCTGGGCTGGGGAACCTGGTATGGAGCTTGGACCCCTTGCTCCTTGAGGAGAACCTCTGCAATCGTGATTATCCTCCTGTTTGTCAGTCAGTTACCTGAGGGTGTGAGTCTTCACTATACCATGTCTCCACCCCTCCTACCTCTCTCATTATGGTTCCTTCTTTATATTTTTAGTTGTGGAAAACCTTCTCTGCTAGTCTTCAGGTTATTCTCATAGAAAATTACTCTGTAAGTACTTGTAATTTTGGTGTGTTCACGGGGGGAGGTGAGCTCAGGGTCTTCCTTCTCTGCCATCTGGTAACAAATTTCCCATAAATTCTGTTTAAATTTATACCATGTGCCACTAATGAGTCTGTGCCCTACCAGCTTTCCTTATTTTATCCTATGTTTTCAGTGTCTCTCCTCTTTAGTATAGATTCATTGCCTGGCAATCCATAGCTAGTGTTCTTCTTACTCTCTAATTCACTGTCATTTCCAGAGAAGGACAAATGGGCAACCTGCTGGACATACCTCAAGGCCAATGGTATGTCTCTCCTCACTCTCATAAATACCTCCCTCTGTGTTTACATGACACAAGAGTCTTATACTGTATAATCACATTGTATTATAAATACATTTGGGGTCTGTATTCCATACTAGGCTACTTAAAGGGAGGAAAAATTTTACTATGTACCCTTTTTGACTTCTCCAATTCCTAGAAAACTCCTGGTATGATGCAGGCACTACGTAAAATGGATGATTGACTTACTGAGACAGGAAAGAAAACAAACAGTGCTTCGATTTTCAACCTTGAGGTGTCTAAAAGGCACTCAAGTTCCTACGCATCAGGGCTCGTGTGCCTGGATGACTAGCTCATGTGACACTAAATTAAAGTGTTGTATTGTTAGGGATTGCCAGTGTGGCTAAAACAAGTGCTTAAATCTCACCACAGAACTGTGCTTCTCCATGTTCTTAGTTTCAATGGACCCTAATGTGGAACAAAAAGTAGACTTTAGAGTCAGTCAAAAGGTTTGCATTGATCGAGCCATTCATTCATTCATTTAAGGTACATGTACCTACCACTTACTATGTGTGTCTGTGTGTAGGGGGGCAACTGAAATAATTATAATTATTATAATATAGTTTCTGATTCTGATGGGATATGCACAGGATAAGATGGCAACAAACATGATGTGTATCTAGCCAATTGAAGGTATCAAGGGAGACTTCCAAGAAGAAGAGATTTTGGAGCTGAGCTTGGCCTTCATTGACTCTTCCATGTATCTGTGTGCTAAGAAGGTGGATGTGGGGTGAGGAAGTTTGAAAACTGCTCTTGTGTGTGCTGTTTGCAAGTTGGAATGTGATTGCCTTGACATATGGATAATGGATAATGGATAATACGGGGATCTTGCAACTGGAGCACTATATGATATCTGTAACAAAATTCAGATAATGATTCATTCAACATTTCTTTCAACATATTTTCTTTAGTGTAATGGACTATGCCAGTTGGTATTGCAAGTATAAAATTATTTCACATGGTTGGGTATCCCCCTCAAGGAACTTACACAACATAGACATGATACTAAGTAGAAAGTGAGGTAAGGTAAATGAAACATTTCTTAGAAGAGAGAAAACTCTTTCTGTCAAGTGTAAGGATGGAATTAGGAATGCTTGTAGGGAGAGGTGATGCAACCTTGAAGAAGGGGTAGGATCTAGAAATATAGAGACAATGGGGACAACATTCTAAATATACTAGAGCTAGAAGTGTCCACAGAGATTGGCAAGTCCTGTGCTTCTTAAATTTTAATGTACATTCACAAGTCACATGTTAAAATCTTGAAAATGCAGATTATGATTCAGTAGGCCTGTGTGGCCCCTAGGAGTCTTAATTTCTAACAAGTGCCTAGGTGATGCTGAAGCTGGTGGTCTGTGGGCCACACCTTGAGTAGCAAGGTCCAGTTCACATGCCTCAGAATAGTCACTGAAACCCAGGGCGGGAAGGGACTTGCCCACGCCACAGGGTTGATTAGTATGAGGGCAGCCCTCTGTCTCACACTGCAGCAGCTCGGCAAGTAGTGAAAAGATTATAAGCTTTGGAGTCAGTCTGATCTACGCGATAAATAACTCCTAACTTGGGCTTCCCTGGTGGCGCAGTGGTTGAGAATCTTCCTGCTAATGCGGGGGACACGGGTTCGAGCCCTGGTCTGGGAGGATCCCGCATGCCGCGGAGCAACTGGGTCCGTGAGCCACAACTACTGAGCCTGCGCGTCTGGAGCCTGTGCTCCGCAACAAGAGAGGCCACCATAGTGAGAGGCCTGCGCGCAGCGAGGAAGAGTGGCCCCCACTTGCCACAACTAGAGAAAGCCCTCGCACAGAAACGAAGACCCAACACAGCCAAAAAAAAATTAATTAATTAATAAACTCCTACCCCCAACATCTAAAAAAAATAAAAATAAAAAAATAACTCCTAACTTGTAGAAGAGTTGTGATAAGTCAATGATCTGACTGGCATACAAGAAAATGTGTAATAGTGTCTGGAACACAGTAAGTGATCAAAACACGCAATGTGCCTTCTCTTGCTTTTTTGACCAGGTTAACATTGTCATCAGTGCACATGGCTTCACCTAGGTCATCTCTCTCCTAGGTCCTAGGCTGTATTGGCATCCAGTGACATGCAGGGGGGCCATTAACACTGGTTGGCAAATAGGTCCCTGATTAATGCCAAATATAGAGGATTTAATTTTTTTTGCTGTCTCTTTGGAAAAGGATTAAAAAGGTAATAAACATATTCCATTAGTGCATTCTTGGTATTTTTTTTGCAATTGAGGCCTTTAAAACACCTGCTTATTAATAGAAAATGCTCAGACAATATCAAAAATATTAATGATAGACGTTTTTCATTCTACTTTGGTTAATACCTTTTTTTCCCTGGGTCCATGATTTTTTCAGGCTGTCTTAACTGCTTACCTAAATACTAAGAAAAACTCAATCTCATGGTTTTCAAGGAGATAATAAGAAACAATGATTTGTGAAATGTCTTCTCTAATGAGAAATTTCCTGTTTCAAATACTGGCAAGCAAAAGAAGGATGTTGCAGTTTTTGCATTGTATGAGGGTTAGATTCAGACTACCTGGAAGATGGTAAAGGTGAAAAGAAGAAAAAAAATCTATGAGGAATTAAACCTGCTAAACTGTGCAGTGCCATTGTAAGAGCTTCCTCAGAAATCTATTTAGAAATCTCTGCTCTTGTATCTGAAGCATTACAGAGACACCAGCATCACCCACTTCTTATTACTGCAAACATGGCAACAGTTGCCATGCTAGCAAGAGATTCGAAGCACAAACACTGGAGTCAGGAGGGAGCAGGGCGGGGCCCGAGCTGGAGTCAGGGCTGCTGAACAGTGCACAGGGCTGCCTGTACAGATTTAATTAGGCCAGTTGTTCTCTTTGGTCCCCGTGCTGTGTCCTGTCAGACATTTCAGTAGAGCAGCAGCAGTCTCAAAAGCAGCTTTTTTGGACCAGGTCTTTTACTCTCAGTCGTGCACAACCATCACCGCCAAAAGCAGGATCTGTGTGCTTTGATGAAGGCAAGAGTGGGTCTGGGCCCTCGTTTTGGTTATGAATGGAGAAAGGACCAGAGTTTCTCTTCGTTTCCAGGAATGAAAAACTCATAAAACTCTTATCATTAGAAAGGCAGGCTAGTCGTTGTCCCAATATGTCATTTCACCTAATTGAAAACTGAGAAATCTGTCACCATTTATTTAGCAGTTTGCCTTGGGCGAATCTTTGCAGGTTCCCTTCCTGTGGCTGGGAATTAGTTAATTAGTGTTACAAAATGCTTGAAGAGGGAAATGCACTCTGGCTCACCCTTTGGGTTATGAGGGAGCCCATTTTAGGTTGCTAACAAGCACTGCTGAAGGATAGAAAAGAACCCAAGATTACAGCATCAGCCACCGTAAGAGCTGCATCTTTCCCTCTCTCAAGTGCATATGTAGTAACCTACATATGTCACTTGCTCACTCTTTTCATGCAAATCTTTTTTGCTTGACAATAAATCAGGTCCTTGAAGCTTATAAAAAAGGTGTCAATTTTACACATGTAGGGCTCTTCTCATATCTTCACTTTTATTAATTTCCTATTTTTCATCACTTCCTCTTTTGAACAGAATATTTTGTTTGATGTTCTTTCTTTTACATTTTTCATGGAGAAAGGCTGTTTCAAACTAAGGGTGGTTTTAAAGTCAAGGAACTGAAGGAAAGAATTGACATTTTTCACCTGCTCCTAACTTTAAGGCTGAATGCCTCTGTTCAGTGAAATCTCTAAGTCTGTCTCCTCAGTACAGCAGTCAGAGGGCCGAAGGCCTCACCCGTGCTTTGTCAACTGATTGCTAGGTGGCGCTAGAGAGCAAGGCAACTAGAAAAGAGCTACTAACACAACTGCTGTAGGTCCACATTAGCTGGAAGGAAGTTCTTACATTGAGCCCTATTGCATTTCAGAACAGACTATTTCCAATTTTGATGACTTGTAGGATATCAGCAACATGAGATGCAGAGAGCACCAGCAATCAATTTACAGTCTTCTGTCTTCCTTTTACTTTTTGTGTGTATGTGTGCCTCTGGGAATTGTTTTCTTATTTCACTACAGTGCTTTCTGGGTATGGTACCTAGGGCTGTGGTGAAGAGGTTTTGTATAAATATAAATAGATGGATATGTTTATTTTTTGACCTTTATGGAAATAGTTTTAACTTCCTCCACTTTCTTTAATTTTCCCTCCTTAGTAGATGACATTCAAGCACATAATGAAGAGGTATAAGAAGTGCTTTCACACCCTCACACAACATGTGTAGCTATGTATTATCTCTCTCAACCCCATACCCCATGACATTAAGAAATTTTCTGCTGTTGTTAATTAGAAAAAATTTATGGACAGATTTGAGCTTAAAAAGAAAGAGATAAAAGGCAAATGACAGGCATCACGCCACTTGCTTAGATTCCAGCTGCTCTCCTTTGGCTTTTATATTTTTCCAGCACAGACCCTTAATGAGCTTGATTACTGACCTTCAGAAAGTGAGTGTCACAAAAATTATACATCCCAGAGGTGATAACTGTCCTGAGAAAAAAAGCCTTCTCCCTTGATTAGGCAAGCAATGTCTTACTCTCCTCACTATACAAACAATGTGAACAAGGCCCATAGAACTTAAGTGAGTTAGACCACTCTCTACAAGCTCAAAATACATTGCTGAATTGAGGATTAGGTATTAATGTGATGCTCTGATACACACTGAGTTCTTTTGTAAACACTAGATGTGATATTTTAAATCAACAATGTTTAACAAGTAAAAAAGAGTTCAGAAAGCCAAAGATGATTTTTATTATTTTCTTAAATTTATAGATCTTAAAATTATTTCTATGTAGAATCAGCTAAAAGATTCTGGGCCTTCATTGTGTTTATGAGTTAAAGGGCAGTGTTTGTCTTCATTTCCAGAACTGAAAAACTCATGAAACCTTCATCACTGGATAGGTTTTATTTTGTTGAACAAAAATATCAGCTAAAAGATTCTTTTTTTGTTTTTAATACAGTGAATTCAATTGACTACTACAGTAGAGAGTACATTTAATGAGAAAAAGATGTCTGGTTTTATAAGGTACTTAATTCAATAAAGAAATCATACTAAAGTAATGTTCAAAACTGGTCCCCAAATATTTAGAAGGAAGGAGTTTATGTTTTTATATGTCCTGATTAGTTTTTGCTGCTTCTAGAAATGTGGCCAGGGAATCAGGCTGGTTTCCAGAGACATGATTAAAGAAGAGAGAGAGGACAGGGTTAGGCCACGGTCTGCTCGTGAATGAGGCAGCAGATATAGAATTTGTTTTGTTCAGGTTAGGTGTGTATCAGTGCAGGCAGCTGATTATAAAGATCTGTTATGAGCAGGCATAAGCTGAGGTAAGGTGGCTAGTATCAGAGGTAGTCAGAGTGAGAAGGGAAATTTTTCCTTCAATCAAAGGCTGTACTGGCCATAGACTGAGAATGAGCTACGTTCCATTGAAGCTGGAAGAGTTTTCGAGGCAGGTAGTTCAGTACTCTGGATAGCTCCCTGCTGATTATCCTCAAAGCCCAAACCAGAGGTTAGAAGTTTCTGCTTCTTAAAGACAGTTCAAACATGTTGGCCAAGCACAGTCTCCAGAGGCAGCATGGTGTAATGGAAACACCACCAGATAGGCCCAGATTCAACTATTAATTACCATTTTTCCACTATACAGTTTCATTAAAATTACTTAAATCGTTGGAGTCTCAGTTGTAAAACAAACTGAAAAATGGAAACCAGGAAGCCTACTTCATAAGTGAGGACTAAATGGAATCATGTTGTGAGGCCTATCATGATCATTCATTCATTCCACAAGTATGTATTTAGCAACTATTAGACCCTATTCTAAGTACTGGAGACACAGAATCAAAAAGGAGAGACATTCATGCTCTCATGATGTTTACAATTTAGTGTAGATACCAATATAAAAGTAAGTGATTGGCTAAAACTATACTTCCAGGCAGATGTAAGTGCCATGAAGAAGCTATTCTACTGATTCTTGTGGGCCTAAAGCTTGAATTTTATTGGACTACATGGGAGAAATAGCATGGGCCCACGCCAGGTGGGAGGTCAGTTAGTAAGCACCTGTATAAAGCTAAAATCTTTGAAGGACAACACCAAGATTGGGTGAGCCAGGAATAATAACATCCATTCTACATAGGAAGATACAGAGGATAATTGCTCTATGTCATCCTTGGCTCCAGATAAACTGAGAAAAATGAAAAAATGAAATATTTTCCCTGAGAGGTTCTATCCACAAGCCCATTCACATGCAAGTTTTAAAACAAAAATATCACTACATGTGTTTTATGGAAAACTCCAAGTTGAAGTTTTTAAGTGGTTTGGTGGGTTAGTGTCCCCAGATAGTCAGAAAGAGCAAAAGCAAACCATCTGTGAAGTAACATACACCAAATAAAGGTCAAAAAATTGCCAGCGATAAAGTTCCAAGGAATATGAGCTACAATAGAAACAAAAATTTCTAAATACATTTTAAAACAAGGAGCAAGAATTATCAGGAACAATGAACTACATAATTATATCCAAAAACTTCAGATAGAGAAATAGCAGATATTCAGATATATTAATAGAATCTAAAATAAATGTGTATGAAAAGAAGAAATAATTTAGAAGTGTGTAGAAGAAACAGATTTTCAAAAGAGTCTAGTCAAATTGCAAAAGCTATACAATTTCTAGAATTGGAATAGATATTAGAAATGAATTGAATTAGAAATGCAATGAAGAGAGCAGTGTATTAGATCCAGCTACCAAGTGTACTGGATAGATTTGAAGAAATTACCAGAAAGCAGCATAGAGAAAGTAAAGGGTGGAAAATTTTAAAAAAAAGAGAGATTGAGAAATGTGGAAAATAGAGTGAGAATATCTAAAATACATCTAATTAGAAGTCCATAAAGAGAGAAGAGAGAAGATGGGGTAAAGACATATTAGAAGAGGTAGTGACTGAGAAGTTTCCAGAATTTATGAAAGATATCAATCTTCAGATTCTGGACATCTAATAAATTCAAAGCAAGATAAATAAAAATAAATCCATACCTGTATACAACATAGTTAAACTGTACAATACCAAAAACAAAGAGAAATTCTAACAGCAATTAGAAAGGGCAGATTAAAAATAAAATAAATGACAATTAGATTCACAGATAATATTTTAACAGCAGCAACAACAACAAAGATGTGGAAAAGCACCTTAAAGTTTCAGGGGAAAATAATTAAACACCTTAAATCCCATATCCACTAAAATATACCTCAAGAAAGAGGGAAAATAAAGGTGTTTTCAGAATGGAAAACTCCTTTTCCGTTCAATAGTAAGATAAGAGAATCTCAGGTGTGAGTTACCTAAGGGGACAAATGTGTTCATGAACTAATGCTCTTGTGAAGGAAGGCTGTTCTTTTTGGCCTTTTACCTGGGTAGCCTCTTCTGACATCAAACATCCCAGCAGCTTTTAAAATCCCTCTGTTTTTATGTAGCTTCATGAGAGATCCCATAGCTTTTCCAAACTTGGTTACATATCTCCCATTACGGGGCCATAAAATAGAGAACAGGGGGCTTCCCTGGTGGCGCAGTGGTTAAGAATCCACCTGTCAATGCAGGGGACATGGGTTCAAGCCCTGGTCTGGGAAGATCCCACATGCCGCAGAGCAACTAAGCCTGTGCACCATAACTACTGAGCTTGCGTTATTTAAGTCTAAATAAACCATAAAACATTAAAATAATATCTAAGTTGTGGAATTAGAAAAATCATAATAAAATAAAATAATGGATAGAATTATATAATTTGGGAGGGAATGAATGAAACTAAAATGCTCTAAAATATCTCTTTTATTTGGGAGTAGGACAAGTATATTAATATAAAATTTATTAAGTTTAATATGTTAAAGTTTCTAGGGTACCCACTAAGGAACAGAAAACCAGAGTGCCTATTCAAATAATCCAAAGGAAAACAGGCAAAGGACAGAGTGAGAAAAAAACCCAGAGAGAATAAAATAATATGGTAGCAATGAATTCAAATTATTTCAGCAATCACAATGAATGTAACAATCAACATGACAAAAGGTATAAGAACCTTGCAGAGAAGATTATAAAACCTAACTAAAAGATGTTAAAGAACATCTAAATAAATACAAAAAGTACTATGTTTATGGAAAGGGAGACTCAATGTCATAAAGATGTCATATCTTCCCATATTGATCTACAGGTTTAAAATACCTATAATCAAAATCTTATGTT
Source organism: Lagenorhynchus albirostris (assembly GCF_949774975.1). Lineage (NCBI taxonomy): Eukaryota > Metazoa > Chordata > Mammalia > Artiodactyla > Delphinidae > Lagenorhynchus > Lagenorhynchus albirostris. The sequence goes on from NC_083096.1 coordinate 121,711,286, forward strand.
TTTGTGAAAAAATGCAAGCTGATTATAAAATTTATATGGAAGAAAAAAAGTCAAGAATAATCAAGAATAGTCAAGATGGGCTGTGCCCTACCAGAAATCAAGAGTTTAATAATGCTATTGTAATTAAAATCGTATACAACTGACACAGGGATAAACAAATGTCCCAATGGAACAGAATAGAAAAACTGAAAACAGACCTATCTAAAGGTAGATCCTTGATATGTGAAAGAACTTCTTTTATAGATCACTGAGAAAGGGATGACTATTCTTTTTAAAAAGGAGGAAAAGAAAGTTCATGGTCGTTATTTCATGTTTGTTCATCCTGTTCTCTTTATACCTGAACTATATTTCCATCATCTCTCTCTTCAGTGAAACCTTTCTCAACTGCCTCAACTCAAAGCAAACTCCCCTTTTTAAACACACTGGGAATGAATGTGTCAGTGCCTTCTTTTTTCACACGTTTCCAGCATCAAAATTCTATTCTTTTTTTTATTACAAAGAAGTAAGCAGATATTTAATGCCCTAATAGTGAGGGGGTGGGATGGAAAGAAGTTTGAATTAACTGGTTGTTCATTATTTTTGGACAAAAAAAATTTGAACTTGACCGGAAAGTAAGGGTCAAAATTCTGAGCGCCACAGTTTTACTCAAATTTCAGAAATACAAAGCATGGTATTCTTAGGCCAACTAATGATTCCTCTAATTTATTATAGATAAAAATATTTAATATTCACCACTTACAGTTCAGTTATAAATGAGATATTGTAGGCACCAGAAAAAAAAACACAAAAGAAAATTTCTTCCCTTAAAGTATTTATGAACTAATGGGGAATTAAAAATAAATGATCATAATAAAAGACAAAATAACACAAATGTATAAAGTGGCACAAACTACCGTGGCCTTTGGTAAGGCATAACTGAAGAGGAGTTAGTCCCAGAAAAGGCTCTTTCATGACATAGTGATCAAGCTGACTAGATATTACTGAAGGCTGATTAATATTTTGATAAGATTGGGCGGGACTGTTGAGGTTAAAAAATAGGATATAGGAATAGGTTGACAGTAAATTAAACATGGGGTGTGTATGGGAAATAGTAGAACTTCTAGTTTGTCTATAGTGTGTGTCACCAGGGATGCTATTGCTATTCTGTGCAGGATAATTCTTTATTTTGTGGGATTGTCCAAAACATTGTAGGAAATTCAACACTCTGCCCCCCCCACTAAATATCACTGGCACCTCCCTTGTCACTGGGAAATACCAAAAATACCAAAATATCAAAAAATATGTCTTACAGTTCCCAAAACCCTAGAGAATTTTTTGAGAAGAGAAGTGATGGGATCAATGTCTAGAACCACTGGAACATCTGATGTTCACTGTGGGGTAAAACTGGAAATGTGTTTCACTGGTCATTTTGGATTCTGGATGACATAACGTCACTTAATTTTAGAGGCAATGTGGAATTATTGGTAGTTTTAAAGTAGGGTAGTGATATAATTGGAGGTCTACAGAAGGAAGATTACACTGGCAGTAGAGGGTTAAGTGGATTATGGCATGGGGAAGCTGGGACTCGAGGGAGAGAATTTAAAGACATGACAAAGAAAGCAGAGCAGCCAAGTTTGGACATATGGACTGGGGGCTAACTGTATGTGTGTGTGTGTGTGTGTGTGTGTGTGTGACACAGAGAGCGAGAGAGAGACAGAGAATTGGAGCCATGGGTTGAAACTGCTGATTGTGGTGAGCTGGCAAGAGAAATAAATTGGGAATGAAGAAGGGATTGGAAGAAAAGTGAATATTTAAGAGGCCTGAGGGAAGTTTCAGTACAAAGAAGCATGGAGGAGAGGCAGTAGACTAAAAAGGGGAGTATTTGCCCTTCGGTGGTGAGAGACACTACACTACGGCTGAAACTGGATAAACCATCCTGCTCCACAGAAGCGAGTGGACACAAGCCCCTCACCGCTCCTTTTTTCATTCCTCCTAGGAGCATTGGTTTCATGGTGCTATCATCTTACACAGTTGCTGCATTCTGGAAAAACTATGTGTAAGTTAAAATTTGATAACATATTCAACTTTTATAAGTTGAATTGCATTCTAAGTGCACTAGGCAAGCTTTCTATTTAAAGGAACCCTTTCATGGACCCTTTTGTAATGTGAAAAATTAATTCCAAATCAATCTGTTTCACAGTTCCAATCTCTGGATCTCTGCTCTCTTCTCCTGGACAGCTAACTAGGTCATAGCGTTCTATTCTCAGAGCCCAGCCCCACATAAACACTAATTGGTTTTCACATCTGAAAGGTTGTGTATCACTTTGTCATTTCTAAATTTACATGATGTAATCCATGTACAAGATGGGAGATTTCATACCCTGTGGGAGGAGCAAGTGCCACATGCTTAGTTTTCCAAATATATCTAAAGACACAAAGTATTTTAAAAGAGGCAGAACTTCAGGAGTGCCTTCCCCAAACTCAGATTTCATCAGTTTGGGGTTGCAGCAGGAATTAACAAATGTCTATTACCTTTGGAGAAGATATCTGACACAGTTTCCCACCTTGATATTTATTTTATAAAGGAAAATAATAATTAAAAACAAATGTGGAAATAGAAACCAAAACCCCCGCCAAATCAAGAATTACAAAATTACAGGCTGTAACTTTCATAACCCCAAAATTGAAAAAATAAATGCACTATTTTTAAGACATTGTTGAGGGCTCCAAGACCCAAAATTGGGAACATTTTGGGTGAGGACTACAGGCCATATCTTGTTGCTATTTAGGAAAAAATAATGCTGGGCTAAAAATTACACCTTGTGTGATTGTAATGAGTTAGTTAGAAAGCCTCTTAGATCAGAGGTTGCTAGCACCTTGCAAGGACTTTTGGGAGAGACCACACAGGTAATCAGCCTTCAGAATGGTCGCCTTTTGTCACAGCTGCTGTTTCACCTTGGCACTCACGGTCCTCTTTTGTTTACCCCATCAGTTGCATCAGATTGACTGGAAGGTTAGATTGTAGTATTCTCTTTGAGCATGCTTCTCATGCTTGGATGTATATTGGGCTCACCTGGAAAACTTTAAAAGCTCCTGAAGTCTGGATGCCATCCCCATGGATTTTGGTTTAATTGGTCCTGGACACTGGTACTTGTAAAAGTTCCCCAGGTGATTCTTAATGTGCAGCCAAAGAGCCGGCTGAATTCCAGGTTGTTAAACTCACGACCCTGCTGGATCCTTGGATTCTTTGACTTTAAGAACCTATTGATCTCTGGTCTCATTTGCTCTTTCCTATACACATGCTGAAAAGGCAGGCTTGGGAGGAGTAATTGAATTCTTTCCCTGACCAACTTCCAGAAGACATTGGAAGAAGTCCAGCAAATACAAGTATTGGCAAAATATATCAAACTTCTGAAAAGTGACACCTCCTGTGCCAGAGAAATTCAGAAAGCATAGGAGAGTCCTGCATGAGGACTCCAATTCTGCTTCAATAAACTTAATAAAGTTACTTACCATTTCTGAGCCTCAGTTTCCTTCTCTATAAAAATTGGAATACCTAACTTCTAAGGTTTACTTAAATGAGTATTCAAAGTGTCTAAAATAGTGCCTGGCATGCAGTAGAAATGCAATAGTGATAGCTATTTAAAAGGAAAGAATAGAGAAAATAATTAAAGCTTATTGACTGATTATGCTCCAAAATAATAATAATTACAAATTATTGAGCCAATTTATCCAATTTTTTTATCCTCAGAACAAATATTTGTTACATATTGACTTCATTCCAATTACACTGCTAGCTACTAGGGTTACAGATATGAATAAAACAGACATGGTGCATCTTACAACTTAGCTAAATGCTTTACTTATTTCTGGAGTTGATTTCAAGCAGTCCAAAGATTGACCTTACTAGAGGAGTGATACAACTACAAACTGACCTTCAATGCACCCTCACAACAAATACTCAGGGTGTGCTAGGCTGTTAAGAGAAATTTGTACCAAGTAGACAGACAAGTACTTATCAGGGTTCCATAACTGTCCTGAAGGGCCAGGGAGGTATAAAAAACCATGTGAGACTATCAAAGGGAGCATCTCAAAACACCTGATGATTTTTTCCCACCCTGTTTGGGCAGTTTTAGGAGTAGTGGTGTACCTTCTTCCGGGTTCTTGAAGGCCAGAGCAGCTGTGTTCCCTCCACCCCCAACTCATCCAGTTGGGTGTGCTGCTGTGCCTCCCATCTGGGTAGCTGTCTATAAGTTGTGTGACTTACCTACATTATGGGAACTTGCACCCTTTGCTTGGGTCTGTTGGCATTTTTCACTCAGTCACTCTTGTGACAATACTGCCTCTCCCAGTAACAATCCTAAGAGCTAGTATTACTATCTGTATATTACATATAAGATGTAGGTAACTTGCCCAAGGTCACTGAGCTCTTAAGTGGTAAAGCCAAGACTGAACCTCAGATCTGACTCCACAGCTCATCCTCTTAACCTCTGCCTCAAGTGGACAAAGCTTGGGTGACTACGCTTTGGAAATACCAAAATCTGTCTCTTCAGATAATTAATTTTAAAACCACAAGTAAAGAAGAAGAAGAGCAGATGGAATTGAAGATGATGTTGTGACTGAACCTAATCTAATCTTGGCCTATGAGCCCCTTATGAAATTATGTGAGAGACTGGAGTCCAGTAAAGAATTGTGTTCAGTTTGCCTTGTTATCAATCAAGCCTGCTGATACTTAACTTCATGACATTCCGTAGATTAAAGTTCATGATTCAGGTTCTCATCTCTTCATAGCTGCAGCTGCAACTCTTTTGTCAGACCAGGAATATAATAACTATGGCTAAAAAGGCAACAGTAGCAATTTGTAGATGGTATAGGATCCTTGCTAAATCCAGATAATCTTTCCTCACCTTCAGGATAAAAATGTTGACTCTGATGACAGAATGTGTGAATGTGTATATGTGCATGTGTGTGTATAAGTGCGCATGTGTAATGGCTCATGTACAAATGCTCTGGAGCACATGTGGAAGGACAGAGATTTTAAGCCAGTCTTTTCTGACTTTCCAGGAGTTGGAGTATGCACTTTGTAGGGTATCCATGGAGCTCACAGTGCCTGCCTTTATTGTTCTCCATCCAGATCAGGCCATTGGCGACCAGGGTTACATACATGAAATATGACCCCACCTTCACTCCAACCACATTTGTTTAGACCAGAGGTGGCCATATAATCCAAAGGGACCAATCATATTTTCTCGCATGGCAGACTGTACTTATTCCTACTTCGTTATGCTTTTTGTATTTATGTCCTTTGCCATATGACTCTGTAGGACCTCCCACTAGAGGCTGAGTATATTTTCTCTCCCTATCGATGTTGGACTCAGCTATGCGACTTGCTCAAGGAATGTTGTAGGTTGCAGGAGACTGTGTATTGGGGATTGGGGCGTGTAAATGGCACAGTTTGCTATGGAAGAAAGCTGAACTCTTTTTTCCTCTTTTTCTGACTTGCCCCTTTGCTTAAACTTTTTTTTGTGGCTTTTGTTTTTCTTTGAGGTAAAGTTCACATCATATAAAATCAATCGTTTTAAAGTGAAAAATTCAGTGGCATTTAGTATACTCACAATGTTTTCTAACCACCACCTCTATCTAATTCCAAAATATTTTCATCCCCCCAAAATAAAATCCCATATCCATTAAGCAGTTACTCCCAATTTCCTCCTCCCCAACCCAGACCCTGGGGCCACCAATCTACTTTTTTGTTTTTATGGGTTTACCTATTGCTATTGACGGAATTGTGTCCCCCCTCCCTCCAAATTCATATGTTGGGGCCCTAACCCCATATGTGACTGTATTGGAAATAGGGCCTTTAAGGTTGTGATTAAGGTTAAATGAGGTCAGAAGAATGAAGCCCTTGATCGGACAGAATTCATGCCCTTATCAAAAGATAAAAGGACTCCAGAGCTCTCTCTGCCATGTGAGGGTACAGTGAGAAGGTGGCCATCTGTAAACCAGGAAAATTTGAAAGTCCCACTAGAACCCAGCCATGCTGGCACCCTGATGTCAGATTCCAGCCTCCATGGTGAGAAACTTCTGTTGTTTAAACCATCCAATCTATGGTATTTTGTTATAGCTACCCAAACTGACTAGTACACCTATTCTGGATATTCATATAAATAGGATCATACAATATGTGAATTTTGTCTCTGGCTTCCTTCATTTAGCATGTTTTCAGGGTTCAACCATGCTGTAGCATGCATCAGTACGTCATTCCTCTTACGGCTGAATAATATTCTATTGTATGGATACCACATTTTTTATCTATTCATCTGTTGATGGATTTTTTTTCCCCCACCTTTTGGCTATTGTGAATAGTGCTGCTATAAACATTTGAGTACAGGTATTTGTTATCTATTTTCAATTCTTTTGGAAATATACCTAGGGGTGGAATTGCTGGGTCATAAGGTAATTCTCAGAACACTGAACTTTTGGTGCTCAGACCTTCAGAGTTGCTTCTTGATTCCCACACAAGAAATTCTTCCTTAAATTCCATAAGAAACTCCCAGAATACTTTCAATAAATTCCTTTTGTTGTTGTAGCTAGACAGTTCTTGCTGTAGTTAGACAATTCTTGCTTAAGCAAGAGTTAACCCGAAGCTTAGAGAACCTAGACTAACAGACAACAAAATTTCTAATTTTTGGTCAAAATATTAGAAGAAAAATAGGTTCAAAACTCCCCTTTCAAAATTTGCCACAGGGGTGGTAAGTTCCCTGTTGATACTAAGCAAATCAGGTGATTATCTTGATGAAATTCTGGAATCTGACTTGACTGTGTAACTGTCAACTACCACTTACCTTTGGGACCAGGCAGCATAGGACCTTGCATTTAGAGCATATTCCAATTCAAAACGACTCCGTAAAGCTGCCACGTGGCTCCGGCCAGGCCCTCCGCGGCTCAGCAGACAATCAGAAGAAGAGGAAGGTGAGAGAGACCCACTGCTATTACTTGATGCAGGCGACATCAGCTGAGTGAAGGAGGGGCAATTTCAATCAATTAATAAATCCAATAGGCTTAACATCATAGTATAGAATGTAGATTTATTTTAACTTTCCATTCGAGGATTTCTCATATTTTAATTTCTATTCATCTCAGCTTGCTTTTCCTTTCAGCCTCTGATGGCAACACCTGGCTAGCTTTTTTTGACCCAGTTCTGTGATAAGAGCTGGCCCATAAAACTTATGCTTGTCTTTAACAAAACACAGTAGGCTCAAATCAGATTCATAAAATAGAACATTATTATTTAATGGTTAAAAGATTCTCTACATTTTTCACTATGGTGATGAGGTTCATGGCAGAGTTCCTTTAAATTGGAGCTTACAATTATTGCCTTTACATAAAATGGATTTACACACTTTCCCAAAAATACATCCATTATATAAAATGAAGGCTGCTTTAATGTCCAGCAAGCATGAGGACTAAATAGAGTTGTTGTAAGAGAATTTTAAAAAATATTTACAAATAGTTAAGTATAGTTAGAAAATAGAAGAGTGTGAGGGAAGAAAATGAGAAAGAGGAAAAAATAAGAAAGTAGTTTTCTTGAACTTTTGACACCCTTGTTACTTATGCACTCTACATAACACGACTGAGAATATTAGTGCTTTGACATTATAATTTCATAAGACATGTAGAGAGCAGGCTTTGGTTTAAAAAAATAATATATATAAATTCTAAACTCTTCACAGTAGCCAAGACATTTCTAAGTAAAGCTCCGAGAATCATGTGATGTCAGTATTGAAATGAACCTTCAAACTCTTCAATGATTTAATCTCTTCTATGCATCCTTTTCAAGTCAGCTATGCAATCTGATGGGGAACCTCCAGTGATGGGGAACTCACTGTCTCCAGATCCATTCATTTATGTTAGGACAGCTCCGACCAATGGAAAGTTCTTCCTCACAATTAACCAGTTCTATTATTGTACTTCATTTCCATCTGTTGGCCCACAGAGAACTAGGCCATTCCCTTTCCTACATGACCGTTCTTCAGATTTTTAAAAACAGCTGTTGACTCATCCTAGATTTGTCTTCTCTGGGATAAGCATCCCTGGTTCCTCTAATTGGCTCTCACATACAGGATTTTCAATCCATTCACCACTCTGATCTCTATTCCCTAAAACTTGTGTTCCAGTTTTAATTATCCCTTTAACAGGACATAACTGGGAACTATTTTGTTTGGCCATCTCAGGAGAGAGAGGAATGATCACATTCTTTATTCAGATGCAAGACAGATACTTCATATTCTAACTAACCAAAAGTTTATTATCCACTAACCTTCATGATGCTCCTAAACCATATCTCCAACATTTGATTCTTTTACTATTGTTTCTTTGACTCTGGTGTATGATGATATATTTATTCCTATTAAATTATTTCTTAGACATGTCCTACTACTTTTCCCGCTTTCAAATATTTGTTGTCTCTCTCAACTTTACTATATCTACAAATGTGATGAGCAGAGCCTTCCTCACCTTGATCTTAACCACTGACTAAAAAGTTGAAGAGTAGAGAGGATAGAGCCTTATGGAGCTATACAAGTTAAGATCCTTAAAGATGATTCTAGTTCATTAATTAGTGCAATGCAGTTCAGCAAATTCTCTTTGCATATAGCCCATAGTTATTCGTCTTTTCCACTAGGGGAGATTGTGCTAAGAGGCTTGGTCAATATAACAAGACTAGCTAGCTTAGCAGATCCTACCATTGTCCCTGTTTCTGGAATTCTCTCTCTGATCTAACTGGATATATCCCAGGCTTGGCACAGCCTTGCTCTGTCAAACACAAAGGTTCAGAGTGAGAAGATACTTGGAACTCAAGCCTGAAAAGCGTCTCTCAACATCCCAAGCCTCTGGCAGATGCTCTTGTTAGTAGGGGCTGCTGTAGTCCCACCAAATATACTTCTACTTCTCTCCACCTCGTTTGTTTCAGGACTGAAGAGAAGGGAAAGGAAGTTTTATGTTTAAAGAGTAAAGCTTCCTCTTTGTAAGTTCCAGTAAAGATTCATGAGACAGAGCCACTCACTTCAGGCAGTAATCGCAGACCTGGAACACTTTTCCAAAAGATTAGGTTCCAGGGAATTCCCTGGTGGTGCCGTGGTTAAGACTCCGTGCTCCCAATGCAGGGGGCCCAGGTTCGATCCCTGGCCAGGGAACTAGATCCCACATGCATGCCACAACCAAGAGTTCGCATGCCACAACTAAAGAGCCCACGAGCTGCAACTAAGGATCCCGCCTGCCAGAAATAAGACCCAGCACAACCAAATAAATAAATATTAAAAAAAAAAAAGATTAGGTTCCAGTCACTCTTTGTTAAGATTTTAAGGAAAGAAAACTTTCCTTGGATGGTTCCACTTTGGGATTTAGTTGTGCAATCTCAGGTTGATGCTGTTTTTCCCCATTTTTGCCCCTCCATACACTCGTTTATACGTGAGCCTGTATGTGTGATGTCCATCCCTCTCTCCTGTAGCACTCACTTGCATTTGGGAATATGTTATTATTTTTGAATTAATGCTCATGTTTCAGTTCCCTTGCCTATTTTCAAATGCTATCTCCTGAACAGGTGTATAGAAAAATAAGGCAATTATAGAGAAAATTAAAGCAAACAGCTCCTTGATATTAAGGAAAGAAAATTCCATTAGTCTCATTACCAACACACATCACTTTATGTAAAATATGTGTGGTATAAAAGCAATGCCTCCCAATTAATTTATGCGCTAATTTTAGTAATAATTTTTCCGGTTCTTATTGAACATAAATGGACAATGGCTTAATGTTTTAGCTTACATTTCGTTGTTTGTAAGAAATTTTGTATAGAAGGTAATGATTTACATAATTACCTTCTAACACATTTGTTATTTTTAAATTTTTACATATCAGTTTTTTAAGCTATGCATACCCATGTCCATTTGCTTGCCTGATTATTTGTTGGAAGGGCCCCAATTCACTCTGAATTTGTCTTTGCCCTACAGATGCAGTCAATTCTCCTCCACCCTAAGAACTTAATTGACAGGGTGAAAATATGAATGGAGTTATGGACACACACTTTCTTTCCACAAGCACCACCTTAACTACATTCCCCAATGTCATTAGATATTCAAGCCTTTCTAATGGACATATTTCAGAAGCCAAAGTTCTTACCTCAGTGTTGCAGAGACACTCTTCTAACTTGGTAACAACTTCAGAAAATTCAGGTCTTCCCTGTAAATAAAGAAAAGACTTCTTTTCCCCAAAGAATAAAAGGGATGCAGCTGTCTTTGGATTTTAAAATTGGATATTTGCATGTGCAAAGAATGAGATTAACAATAAAGTAGATTTTTATTTAAAATACACTTGTATTGAAGTGTTAATTGAATGTTCACTTGCTGTTCATGGAGGGATGTTGAGTCTCCCTCTGATAAGAGTTTTAAGTCAGAATTTGCAACTACATTCAGATAATGAAATAGTGGAAAAGCTTTAATTAGCTTTGTGCGCTTTAACGCGGCAGGTTTGCCTCTTCAAAATCAAAGAATAAAAGTGAATACTAAAAACTATTAACTATCTCAGTGCCCTATAATACACTGTTCAATGTGTCTGTAGGGAAAGAACTGCTACAGTTGATTTTATAATTAGCTTTATTTTTGAAAATACCATCTCAGATTCAAAACTAAGATCAATAGCAACCTCATGACTATGCCCTACTTTAGGGGTTAAGATGAGCTTTTAATCTTCAAAAACTGTCATTAAAGATATTGTCCACTATGAACCTTCGTGTCAGATGAGTTTGGTCAAATAAACATTTCTTGTATTCTGATTATATTCCAAGCTTTGTTCTAGTTGCTAGAGATATATAAATGATTATGGATCTAAGGAAAAAATTCTCGGGATTTTAGAAAAAGTTGGTTTCTTTTGAAGAAATTATATGCCTTCTTTTTTCAGGTCCTAAGGACATGTTACATAACCTATCATTTCTCCCTTTATGAAACTTTCACTGCCAGGAGGTGGATAGCCCAATTTAACATTCAGGTGCAGTAACCAACTAATTTAGACTCTTAGTAGAACAATTTCTCCCTTAATATCTAGCCCTCCCCTGAGGACACTGCTTCCCCCAGAGCTCTCTCAAGAGGAAGCTGTTTTCTCTCACATATTCCTGTACTTCTAGGTGGGTGGGGATGGTACTGGGGGTAAGCAGGGGGCGGGGGGGGGGTCTGTGTCTTTCTCACTGACATTGTAACTTCCAAATGGTTTCTCCTGGAAGAGCCACCAGTTTGTCAAGCTTTTCCCCAGAGTCCCTCTCTTTTCTCTGAAGGTTTTGCATCTGGCTCACTGTCATGCTCTCTAGCACTACTCTCAGTGCTTTTATTATCCATGCAGATAATCATTAAGGTGGCCTGACCTCTGGGGCCCTTTGTCTCCTCTTCTGCAATGCTCTTATCCTCCACCTTCCCTTGGTCACTTAGCTCCCCGGTCATTCATACCCTAGGCCCTGTTACCAGCGATGCCTGCAACTCCTCCGTGCTCTGCATCCTCACAGTTTCAGTCAGATGGCCCTGGGGCTCTACCTCCTCTCTACCCAGCTCACTTTGTCCGGAGCTCTTACTCCAACAACTTTGACTGCATAAACCATCTTACCACTTAAGAAGATGCTGCTTTGCATTGTGAAGATTTTCAAATGTACCCTGAAGTAAAGGAAAATAGTGCAATAGACCCCTGTGTATATATATATATATATATATATATATATATATATATATATATATATATATCACTCAGCCTTAAAAACCATGTTTTTGCTACTATTGTTCTATCTTTTTGTCTATCATCTGATGTCTCCCCTATTTTTTGTTCCTGTTACCATCTTTTCACCATCATCCAGTCACCTTATTTCCTCCATGATTTAGCTTAGATTACACTGGCAATCATATTCACTCCATCCCACATAGCCTCAACTCTCTTGCCCTATCATGAATTTTGTACACAGTTGGAAAATTCCTAGTCTTGATTAAATCCATCCTGACGGCTCTTATTTCAAAATTATGACCCTCTAACCTGAAGTGGACCCTCAGTACTGTTTAGAGAGTCTATTTTGTATTCCTAGCTCACTCTCTCTCACTCTCTAAATGGCTGTTTTGGACCTTCTCCTCTTTCCTCAGACCTCTAGTTCCTGCTAATACTTCAACCACCCACCTATATCTAAACTCACATCATCTGCCTTCACTCCCTTTTCTACAGATGAACTTTGCCTGATTCTATCCGAGGGCAATTCCTTCACTGTGTACTAGATCTTATCCTTGCTAATCTACTCAAGTACATTGCTCTGACAATAATTCTCCCTTCTATTTTTTGCATCATCAACGTTCCCTTTCTATTGTTTTATCCTATCAACCTACAGACATATAAATTCTTTCATCTTAAAAACATATAAACAAAAACAAAATAAAACTCTTGACTCTACTTCTTCCTCAAGCTACTACTCCATTTCTCTGTTCACCAAAATTGTTCTAAAGAGTTGCCTAAATTTGCGGACTCTTATTCTCCTTCCATCTGTCCTCCATCCCAATCAGGTTTTCTCCTATAACACTCTGCTGAAACTGCTCTTGTCAAGGATACAGATTTACCTCCTCATTGCTAAATCCATCTTACTTGGCACAGCATTAAATGCAAATAATCATTCTTTTGTCCCTGAAACATTCTTCAACTGGACTTGAGGTCACTATTTTCTCATTATTTTAATTCACTATTACTTGCTATTTCTCAGTCTTCTCTTTAGATTTCACTTCTCCTCTTTATCTTTAAATTTTAAATTGCACCAGGCCTCAGTCTTTGGGTCTCTTCTCTATTTAATTTGTTGAGAATTTAATTCAGTCTCATGGCTTTAAAAAACAACTTCCAAATATCTATATCTAGCTTAGTACTCTTTCTTGAACTCTTAACTCACATATGCAACTTCTTGCATTTATAGTCTTCTCTGCTTCAGTAAATGGCAACTCTATCCTTTCTGCTTCCAAACACCACAGGATAATATCTGAATTCTCTCTTTGTCATACTCTTGCTTCTAATTCACCAGCAAATCATAATTATTCTGCCTTCAAAATGTATCTAGAATCTGAATGAACAAACTGCATTTATATTGGATCAACCCTCCCCCAGATAACAACTGTAAACTCTGGATAAAATGTAAAAGACTGTGACCTGAAAGAAACAGAGAGTGAACAGGAGCAGGTAGATTTTGGAGGGGAGTCACAGAAGAAATGAAGGGCATAGGATAAGGTTCTTATCTTTTTTTTTTTTTTACAACATTTTCCCTAAGGGTAGGCCCCATCTGCATCTTAGAGAGCAATTAAAATTCTGATGGCTGCAAGCCTACAGTTTTGCCTGCTTGAAGAACCCGAGGATAGAATTCAGGGCATCTAGGGCAGAGTGAATTAGCTATGGCTTTGTAACAAATTATCACAAGTGGTTTAAATCAATACCCATTTATTATCTCCGTGGGTCAGAGTCTAGTACAGGTTAACTGGGTCCCTTGCTCAGGGCCTCACCAGATTAAAATCATGGTGTTAGTTCACTCTGTGATTCTCATCTGAGGCTCAGGGGCCTCTTCCAAGCTCACTGGTACTGGAAGAATTCATTTCCTTCAGGTCCCTGTTTTCTTGCAACTGTTGTTCAGGGATAACGCTCAGCTTCTAAAGGATGCCCATAGTTCCTTGCCACATGGCTCCTATAAGCAGTTCACAACATAGCCATTTGCTTTCTTTCTGGCCAGCAAGGGCATATTTCTGTAAACTTTTTCCCCTGTGACCAACTGGAGAAATATTCTTTGCTTTTAAAGGGCTCATCTGATTAGGTCATACCTACACAGAATAATCTTTGTCTTGCCATATGAGGAAACATAATTATGGGAGTAATATCTCATCATATTCATAGGTTTTGTCCAAACTCAAACGTAGGTGGTATTCCTGGAAAAAAGTGGAAGGAATCTTGGGAGCCATCCTAGAATCCTGCTTATCACATGTAAGCACTAGAAAATGAGGGGAAATCCTAGAAGAAAGGGGTCTGGGAGAGGGAGCCCCAGAATATGCATATAAACTCTGCCTAATTCTCTGGCTGACCTCTGAACCACATATGCATAGGGCAGACTCTAAGCAGCCCAGGTAGGCTAAAAGAAGTGAACTGAGATTAGATCTTTTGCTCAATGTAGGACATTGTTCTTACTATTTTTTCAGTCTGAATTATCTAACTCTTATTCCTGCCTGTGGAAACCCTCTGCCCTCTTCAAGTCCAACTCACAAGACACATCCTTTATAAAGTGTCCAAGGATTTCGCAAAATAATTTTTCACTATTATTTAGATTTATTTCATTCTTTCTTGTGTTACAACTAGCTATTTACATGTCTATATCACTAGCTGGAACATGATTTGAGGGTAAGCAAAGGCCTGTTTACTCCTGTATACCTAGCATGTTCCACTGCACAGGATAGCTTAGTTGAGCTCAAATTTGTTACGTTAAATTGCATCATGATAATAAAAAATTATACAGAATCTGACTACCTCTCATCCTTGTCTGAACCATCATCTTTTGCTTGTATTATGATAGTTTCCTTCTAATTACTTTTGCTGCTACTATTCTTTGCCTATTAAAAGTATGTTCCCAACATGGTAGCCAATCCACAGCTACCATCAGACTCAATAGTGAAATACTGAAAGATTTTCCTTTAAGATTAGGAATAAGACAAGGATGCCCACTCTCATTCAATATAGTATTAGAAGTCCTAGTCATAGCAATTAGGCAAGAAAAAAGAAATAAAAGGCATCCAACTTGGAAAGGAAGAAATAAAACTCATTGTATGTGGATGAGTTGATATAGAAAACCCTGAAGACTCCACCAAAAAACTGTTAGAACTAATAAAAAAATTCAGTAAAGTTGCAGGGATACAAAATCAATATACAAAGATCTTGTTGTATTTCTGTACACTATTAACAAGCTATCAGAAAGAGAAATGAAGAAAACAATCTCATTTACAATTGCATCAAAAAGAATGAAATACCTAGGAGTAAATTTAACCAAGGAGGTGAAAGACCTGTACCCTGAAAGCTACAAAATATTGAGGAAAGAAATGGAAGAAGACACAAATAAATGGAAAGGTGTCCCATGCTCATGGATTGGAAGAATTAATAATGCTGAAACTACCCAAGGCAATCTACAGATTCAATGTAATCTCCATCAAAATTCCAATGGCATTTTTCACAGAAATAGAACAAACAATCCTAAAAATGTTATGGAACCACAAAAGACTCCAAAAGCTGAAGCAATATTGAGAAAGAACACAGCTGAAGGCATCATGCTCCCTGATCTCAAACTGTATTACAAAGCTATAGTAACGAACACAGTAGCCAAAATAATTATTTAAAAATGTGCTACAGATGAAGTAATGCCACTCACAAAAGCCTCCAATTACTCTCATCTTATATGGATTAAAAAACCAAAGCTCTTGCATTCATCTCCAAGGCATGCACAGCCTGCCCCTGCTATTTCCTGGCTTCCTCTTCCTCTTGTGTAGCAGGCCACACTGACTTCCTCAGGCTGAGAGCACACATGCCTTCAGGGACTTTGCATTTACCATTCTTCCCACCTGGACTGATCAGCACCCTTCATCTTTCCCAGGTCTTTGTTCAAATGTTACTTTATCAGTTTTTTCTTGTCACCATATTTGCCCTACTTATTCCATAGAACTTATCACCAGATGACTTAATACATATTTTCATATTTTTTGTTTATTGTTTATATCCCTTCGTAGCATGTCCATCCAATGAGGGCAGGAGTTTATCACTCGCTATTCTATCTCCAGTGCCTTCAGCAATGCCTGGAGCACAGAAGGAATTCAATAAATACTTGTTGAAAGAATGATAGAATTAATAGTTTTATGTTTTTTTACATTTTATTTTATTTTCAAACTTTTTGTATGGGTAGAAGGTTTTTTATTATAATTTGCTTTAAGTTTTTTTTTTAAACCAATCAGGGAATACATTATAAATGTATGGCTTTTTTTGGAACATTAAATCCAAGACGGTGTTAATATTTCATTGGAGAGCTGAAATAATGGTAAAACTATGATACTTACTAAACACTTAGAACATTTTATCTAACTCATAATGCTCTGTAATGTAGGCATTTATTATTTCTATTTTCAACATGAAAAGGAAAAAATAAGAAAAATTAAATAATTTATCTAAGATAGTATAATCAGTAAATAGGAGAGCTGAATTCAAAGCTAGGTAGAGCTTGTGATCTTAATGCTCCTTCATTCTCCCTCTCTATCTGTGGCATCTATATCTGTGAAGAATAATTTCATTGTAAATATATGTTTCAGTGCCTGAGATTAGGTTCTGCATACTAGAAAGAACACTGGATTTGGAGTTAAAAGACTTGGTGTTAAATACCTAATAGCTATGTGACTTTGGATGGTTTATTAACCATTCTGAACTTCAGTTTTCTCAGCTTCAAATTGAATTGCCAAATTAAAAGAATTAAATAAGGTAATGTATTTGCAAAAGTTCAACAAACTATCAAGTGTTTTACAAAGTAACTTAATTTTTTAATAATCTATATTAATGGCTGTGCCTTGGATGTGAGTTCTCTGAATTTATGGTCAAATGCTTTAACAGTTCAGTTTGTGTTTTTGTTTATTGTGGGTATACATATATATTTGTTGAAGCATAGTTGATTTAAAATATTATATTAGTTTTAGGTGTACAACATAGTGATTCAATATTTTTATAGATTTTACTCCATTTAAAGTTATTACAAATCATGGCCATATTTCTCTGTGCTGCACACTATATCCTTGCTCCTTATAACGGCTCAGTTTAAATTCTATTCAAATTACGGATTTCAGCCATTTATCTAGCATCATGTGAGAAGCCAAAGTGCCCATTAAAAACCAGAAATCACCAAAATGCCTCATGACCTGAATATACTGAAATCCCTGGATAATAAATGCCAACATTATGATGTGCATTGCTCTCTACTTTCCTTTCAGGTGGATGGCTCATCTCTTTGCTATTATGCTGCAGTTGGTGGCAGCCTGCCCTGCATCATGTATGGTGTGCACCAAGGATGTAACTCTCTGTCACCAGATAACCCATATAGTAGGTAATAAAACCAGTAACTCTAAAAAGCAGTGTTCAGTGTACCTGACAAATTCATTGCTATGCCTTTCTTTGTATTGACTGATCTCTCGGCTCAGTCTGAAAGAGGTAAACTTTTAAAGAGCAAGCTTTCTTTAGTGACTAAAGATTGATAATATTATTTTATTTTCCTGTTCGTCCCTGGTGGTCTTAACCAAAACTACTTTAAGACCTTCAGAGGTAACTGAGGTATTTTGCTCTTATAAAAGAATACCACCATTTTATTGTTACATACTTTTTTTAATAAAAGAAAAAAATTGATCATTTTAATTATATTTTGTCCACACTCTGTGCAGATTTGAAACCTACCACAGGCTGGAAGAAATATCAACGAATCAGGAACCTGAAGTGCAATTGTTCAGCATTAGTAAGATTAAGTGATGTACCAGCAAAACAGATTATTATCAAAGTGCATCTAATTTTGAAAGTGTAGTCTTTTTTTATTGGTAGTAAATGAGCTGTAGAAATGCTAACAAGATACACTGCCTGTATTCATTACATATTGCTTGCTTAAGTCAACAATTTAATAAGACATCTTATTAACAAATTTGAGGAGAATGTGATTTACATCCTGATATCCAAGAAGAGATAAACAAGCTATAAACCATGCCAATGGAAAAATTTCAGAAACAAGTCTAAGATCGAGTGGAAGAAAATGAGTTCTTTCATTTCTAAAATCCTATGACCCCATGAGAATTAAGAGGTAGATGGCATTGTCATTCCTGACAGGAAAGAGACAGTTTCAAGGCTAGTTCCTTGTATATTGTCTCCGATCTGTATAGAAAACACTTAACAAACACTAAACTCCCATCCTCTCAGATAGATCTGACTTCACTACATTTTTAAATTTTGATCAGAGATAGCTGTTTGTAAGAAACAAATATTGCTCATCTACATTGCTACACCTCTATATATTCCTTCTCATTTACGAAGTGTCACATTTGTGAAGTTAGATTTCATAAACACAGAGACTTAAATGGATGATTTGCAAGTGGAGCCTGTCTGGTCCTAGACAAGAAGTAATTGACAGAAACAATAGCCTGCTCCCTCAGAGTCAGAAATCTCTAGAGGACTGAGGATCTTAAAAACAAAACTCCCTCAGCCCACATGAAAAACAATGATGAAAGGAACAAAATGCCAAACTGGTTAGAATTAATAGAATTCAAATAATCAGTAATAAATACTAAAAATAAATACTAAAAAAATAACACCCCCAAACAAAAGCCCCATGACTCGTGCTATGGAGATGGGAGCAATTCTTCCAAAAGAAGGCACTGTGGAAATCCTTTGTCTTTTACATTTTTTTAAATCTCTTTGTTTCAGTGATGTAGTCTGAATTTCATAAGGGAATTGTGATTTACTTCCCCCATGGTTGATTGTTCTAATATCACCTGTAGACCTCCCAGGGACAATGGACTCTTCCATCCTTATGACACTGTCATTTGCAGTCAAAACAATTTTAGCATGATAAAGATGTGTTACAATAACTCCTGATTATATTACATCTTTATCGAGTTAAAACGCTTTGATTTCTAATGACAGAGCAGTGATAGCTCTAGGGTGATTATGGTGAAGGGATTTAACAGTTGGAAGCCCTGAGTACCACCTGTCATTACATGATGGACTTCATTGGAGGGAACAGATATTAGACAGGAGGCCAAGATGGCCCAGACTATAATGAGAACCCCACTGACAGATCCTCAGGTTGTCTGGAGAGAACATAGATCCTTACCAAGTTGCCAACTTTTAGCCTGGAGCTAAAAAGCAGAAACCAACGGTCCTTCTCACTTCTGCCACCCCAATCCACACCTTTATGTTTGAAAGAAAAGATGATTGGCTTCACAGCATAAATATACATTGCTTGTGGAAAACTGGTTAGGAAGCTCAGATACAGGCTCGGCTGTTGAGTGACTCTGTCTTGGGCCAGCAGGGCTGGAGCAGGTCAGTACACAGCCTCACAGAGAGAAAGCCTGAAAAGCCACTTTCAAAAAAACATCAATGATGATAATCCAAAACAATGAATTAAACTTAACATCTAAAGGAACAGATGGGTTTGTGTTTCTCAAATAAACATGTCATGGTAACAAAGAATATAAAAATCCATCATTCTGAAAAGAGCCACCTTCCCCTTAAACTGAGAAATCAGAGAATCATTTTCATTTTGTTTGTTGTTCTTACCCAGGTGATAGGATTGTACTCAGAGGGTATTGATTATCTCTGCTCTCCACTGTGTTCCCCTCCCACGTGTGTGTACTCGCTTCTAGTCTGTGCTTTTCTTCTCCACAGCAGCCCCTGTGACCACGAGGGTTTTAATCATCACTGATGGATATCTCTCCTCTATAGAGAGCACAAATCTGTCCCTCTTGTTTAATCTTGCTCTGCTCTCCTCCAGCAGAAATGGCATGGAGGATGTTCGGGAAGACGCCCTGCACACCCTTTCAAAGTTGCGGACGTCGTTGCTGGAGCACAACCAAATATCCAGCTCTTCGCTTACCGATCACAGCTTCAGCAAGCTTCGCAGTCTGCAGGTGCTGGCGCTTAGCAATAACGCTCTCCGCGCCCCGCAAGGGTCTTGGTTCCGAAACACCAGGGGCCTGACCCGGCTACAGCTGGATGGGAATCAGGTCACTAAACTGACAGACAGTTCTTTCGGAGGCACAGATCTCCACAGTCTCAGGCATCTGGATTTATCTAACAGTTGTATTTCCTACATTGGGAAAGATGCCTTCCGGCCGCTGCCTCGACTACAGGAAGTAGTCCTGCCCGGTGTTTTTACTCCACTGAAGCAGTTAATCCTTCTGAGCTTAGATAAGAACCAGTGGAGCTGCACTTGTGATCTCTACCCCCTTGCCTGGTTCTTAAGAAACTACGTAAAGTCTTCTGCTCACACGCACAGGAATGCCAAGGACCTAAATTGTCAGCCATCCACCATGGCTGTGGCCACTGCGAAGAGTGTGCTAAGGCTGTCTGAGACTAACTGCAATTCCAAGGCTGCCAACCTCACTCTGGCTCTAAAAGACAGAAGTCCCCTCTTCCCAGGGCAGGATGTGGCCCTGCTGACTGTCCTTGGCTTTGCAGGTATGACAGGGAGAAGTGTGCCCAGCTTTTCTCCATATTCTTGAAGTACACTAAATGATGCCTTTCTCAGGCAACTGGGGAACGTTTCCAGGGCTTGTGGAAGGGAGAGGTTGTCAGTAGTGTGGGAGGATGTTAGTTGATTTGGCATAGGTTGAAAAAACTACCTGTTGCAAAGAAGTTGTCTAACATAGAGGAAAGGGTCTTGAACCAGAATTCAAGAGCTCTAGTCCTGGTATAACTAGCACTGTGATCTTGAGTACATTAACCTGCTATTCAGACTTCAGTTTTCTTGTCTGTAATGAGGGAATAGTCTATATTTCAGTACTGGTACATTCACTAAGATGCTGGGAGATAGGGGTTAAAAAAGTGATGAGACATAGTCTATTTCCTCAAGGCACTCCCATCGGTGTGCTTCTCTGTGGTGGAGTGAGAATCAGTGGGCTTTACCAAGTGCAGGGGGAGATGCTATTATGACAACCAGGTGCATCCTGCTCTATAGTGCTTGTATAAGTACTATAGAGCTTATACAAGCTCTATAAGGTTATACAAGAGCATATATACAGCTTATACAAGCATGAGCTCCGCAGTTAGATTATCCAGGTTTGAAACCTGGCTCTGCTCTTACTTGCTGTGTGACTTGGGCAAGTGATTAATCTGCTATGAGCCTTGGTTTTCTTCTATTTGGGGGTTTTGAATTCTTTTAAGATTTCAGTTTGTCTAACTTGTTTATAAACTTGGAGCATTACCCCACCCCCCAACTGACTAAGGAGAGGATACTATCCAATCCTTTAAATTTTCTATGGTAGTTTAAAAATTTTTTAAACTATGCATCAGCTATCATTACAACTCACTGGATGAATGATCTAATGTGATGCTTTGTGGCATTAGTCAAAGACCAATTATGCATGAGATTTGTCAAGATATCTAGATGTTTGTATGCTTTCAGTGCATGGTGAAATCCTTTGTACCTGTGGGTAGCCATGGTGATGAGAAGTGTGTGTGTGTGGGGATGTGTGTGTTTGTGGGGGTTCCCCAACACTGGAGGACCAGAGGCTTGCAAATGGCACTCAGGACTGAACTGATATACTTTGAATATGTGCCATAAATAATTATTCCATAGCAGGTTTCCGTTGAATCACTTGAACATCAGATTTTTAGCTCCTTTTAATCAGGATAGATGGAGACCAGTGTCAGGTCTAGACAGTGAAACTACCATCAGCAGTAATCAAATTCACTTGGAAGTGAATTGGAATTCTCTCAGGAAGATAAATTGTTTTAGAAAATGTGTAACCATGTCAGTAATTTTACGTGCTAAGAAATAATTTACCACAAAAGACAAAAGCACTAGAGCAACAGAGTTTCTCCTTAAATGTGTTTCTTAGAATACTTAGTATGTTATAGGTATCTTTTATGTCTAGTTTTAGAGAAGATTTTGCCAAGTTAGCAACTCTGCATTAGTGTAGAAATAGATAAAAATTCTGGAAGGTTCCAAAGGCTTTGTCAAAATGATAGGAAGCTTAACATGTTGATAAATTATGAATATTATTACATGCATGTTAAGTTATTGTGTGTGAAATTACCATAAAAATGTAATGGTTTTTTTTGTGTTGTTGTTGTGTTTTTTTGTGTTGTTTTTGTGTTGTTTTGATGTTGTTTTTAAGTGAGATTCCTCTTTAAAACAGCTCTGACTTTTGATACCGATTTACTCCTTCGAAGGTGCTACTCCTCCTGAAGTGAAAGTGTAGTCAATAATCTATCCCTCTAGATTGTGGGAAAAAGACTTAGAACTAAAATTTGGCCTCTGATTCTATTGTCTTCTTTGGCTATAGATAAATCATCACAATTCCAAGTAATATGTAAAATCATATTCGGTGAATTTAAAACTGATAAGTGGCTAATTGGCACCTGGCCTCTTGACACTTCCTATTCTGTGAACTGGAGGATAAAAAGAGAAAGCTTTCATGAAGCTCTAACATTTCCAATTCTTCAATGAGATTTTTATCATTAATTTTGCATTTTTGTTGTCTTTCTAACTCAGAAATATTCTTAGAATACTTTTTAAAAACTGCAACAATGCCCATGGCAATGAAAATTCAGCCATCTTCTTGATAGTAGGTTCAGCCTACCTACGAGCTTAATCTGCTGTTTTTGCTCTCTGCAGTAATAGAAAGTGACCATACCTGAGTGGTAATGTGACACAGACATAGCTCTAGCATCAATAGCGGGAGAGTGAGTGGTTCCTCGTGGTTTGGACACAATTTACTGAGAAACTCTATCCCATAATCAGATTATGCCTACTCTCATTTCAGTGGCTGATTCATGCATTTAAGAAAATTTAGGTCTTTCTTTCCTGTATTATTTGGTTTAGTAACTGCATCAGCCATAATAATATTCTCTTAATGATTTGTTTTGGAATTTTTTTCTTAACAGCTGAGGCTTTTAGGATCTAATAGGACAATACCAAGCCTAAAAAGCAGCAGCAGCAATTACAACCACAATAACATATAACAATGACGATTCGCTGAATCTTACTATATCAAAATACTGAATTAAACATGTCACATATATTATCTCACTTGATCTCTGAGTGGTATTAGTTATTCCTGTTTGATAGAGGAGGAAAAATAAGGCTCAGAGAGGTTAGAAAATGTTCCCAAGAAAAGTATCAGAACAGAGCTTTGAATCCTGAGTTTTCTTACTCCATGTAAGAGATACAGAGATGTTTCTAAAATTTTATTATTTTCATGTTTTTAACATTTAAAAACCAAAACCCTTGGAAAAACCCAGACTCTAGGATTTGGCAATTAAAATGTTCTGATCTAACTTTTGCCACTACTTTTAAAAAACATGGTGTTTTTAATAGAGATTTCATAATTTCAATGTGTTGTAGCACTTTCCAAGAGTGTATTGTTGTCAAAGAAATAAAAATGGGGCTTAAAACGTTACGATCTGGTAAGCTACAAAAAGGTTGGCAGATTTTGCCAGAAACTGCTATTCTATTTGGTTAATCTTCATCTTTAACAGAAAAAAATGAAACAACTATGCCTGACCCTTCTCTTTTCTTTCAAGTTTAAAAAATATCATCACATTTTCATTAAAGTTGTCTGCAGTGGACAGAACCAGGCATAGTGCAATCAAGGAGTCTAGAACGCTGGTATCATCTTATTCACTGTCCTCATCTCCAGAGTCAGGGAACTGAGTTTTCCAGGGCAACTGACTTGCCCAGGGTCACACAGCAAGTTATAGGTAAAGCTGGACTCTGAACGCAGAACTCCAAACTCGGTCTATACTGACGCCATGTCCTCCTGATCATCATTTTGGAGATTTTTAAGATGAGACCACTCAGTGCTTTTCATTATTAGGATTCATAAACAGAATTCCTTCTGTTTATTTAAGAATATTCAATAAACAATTCTGGTATGCCTCTCTGTGCCAGTGTTGAGTGCACTGGAGATACAATATCAAATAAGACTGAAAAGATCCATTTCCTCATAGTGCTTAATTCTAGCAGGGGAGGACAGACAGTGAACAAGCAAATGAATAAGTGAACACAATAATTTTATACTGTTATAAGTGCCAAGAAAAAAGGAAATCACTGTGTCAGAGAGAGAGTTGGGTGTAACTCAAAGACTTTGGTGTGAACATCTATGTGGTTGAGGATGCCGTTTGTCGAGATGAGAAACAGTGAGGTAGAAACAGGTTAGACTCTGCACTTGAGTTTGAGAAACACTGCCGTTTACAATGTTATTTAGAGGATAAGCTAGCCTATAGAGGACATGAAATGACTGTACCAGGAATTCTGAGATTAGATGTCAATAATTTTATTGTGGTAGTTCAAAGAAGGGAGTGATCTTTGCAAGATGGGAAAAAAATAGCAAAAGACTTAGATTTTAAGGGATAAATGAAATTCAAATAAGCAGAGATAGGAGAAAGTATTAGAAGCATCATAGAGAATACACAAAGGCTTAGAAGTACATTTTAAGACTAATTAATTAAAGAGTTTGAAACATAGTGTTTGAATGTGGGAAATGATAAAAAATGAGGCTAGGAAAGAAGGTTATGGCAAGAATATACTCAGTCTTGAATGCCAAGGAGTTTGACCTTTATGCTAATAGAAGCCAATGATGTATTCTGAGATAGGGGATGAATCTTTAGAGGTGATTAAAATATGGCAGTAGCTTGTAGAATCTTCTTTTCTTTGGGTGGAGGAGGTTATTATACATGAGAATTTCAGGGTATAATGCTAAATGTGGTCTATTTTTATTGACTATGGGATTAAGAAATAGGAAGTTTCATTTCCCATAGGCAGAAAAGGAATTTTAATGCAGGAATTATTTTATCTTGAATGAATTTCAGTCCATGAAAAAAACCCCTTTTTCTGTCAAACACATTCCAGATGGTATTGTTTCTTATAATTTTTAATCAATACAAAGAAAGATCCAAATTGGAAAACAGAACAATGTCGATTAAATATCCTCTGTCTGGACTAATATTTTTCCAAATGGTGATAGATTTCCCACCCATTTGGACACCCTTTAAGCCATTAACCTTGATATTTGTGGATTTCACATTTGATGATTTATATGTTTCTTCCTAAGATGTTATCTTTTAATAGTCTCTCTATTTGTCACAGGAGCTGTTGGTCTCACTTGCCTGGGTTTAGTTGTATTTAACTGGAAACTCCAACAAGGCAAAGCAAATGAACACACAGAAAACCTTCCTTGCAGAACCTTCGATGAATCCCTGCGTGATCATGAGGCAAGAAATTACCACGCTGAGGGATGCTGTAACTGCCACTTAACCCAGGAAAACGAGATAAAGGTCATGTCCATTGTGGGGTCCAGAAAGGAAATGCCGCTCTTACAGGAAAACAGCCATCAAGCAGTACTGGCCTCTGAGTCCACAGCCCTTAACCTGAAAGGGAAGGGCCATGGGGCAGACGGTACTTTCTTCTGCTTTGGTGGCAGACTGCTGCAGTCAGGATGTTCAGAGCCTCCTGGGAATATGGCAGCTTTTAATGAAGCCAGCTTACCTACAAGATATTGTCCAAAGAGAGTTGAAAAGCTGAGGAATCGTGAGCCTGGGGAAGTCCAACCTCAAACTCTGCCACAGCATGTCACAAGAACAATAGGTGAGTTGTCTTGTTTTAGAAAATCCCACTCTGTTTAAATCCCTCTGAAAGGGTAGCCTCCTTTGATTTCCTCAAAAGAGAAATGCCATAAAAGTCATCGTGGCACCAGCCTATTCCTCTCCTAAAGACAATGGACATGTATCTGTGCGTATGGAGTGAGGTGTAGATGAACACTTCCCAACCTCAGGAGCTGAGAGTACACCTTGTGCCCATCGGCAAGTGAATTTTGTGACCCGACACCTAACAATGTGTTTTTTTGGTTTGTTTGTTTTTAAGAAGCCTTTTAAATAGCAATAGTGCTCTTAAGATTTATAGGAGGCTGAGTATTGGCTTCTATTCCAACATCCTTCGAGTCTAATGCTAGTTCTACAGTAAGCAACCTTCCCAGAGCGTGACATGTTAGAAGAATCGGCCTTCTAATGCTAGTGATTCATTTCAGGAATGATGTCAAGACACATACTTTGCTTGCTGAGCTGTCAGGGATGATAACTTCCCAGTTCAGGGAAAGTCAGGACTTAATTCATTGTCCCATGTTGGGAGCCGAGTGAATCTGGCTGTGACATCTACCCACTGTACATGGGCGATGTCAATATTTAGGTGGAGGCAATGAATTAAATGTCTTCCCTTTTCTCCCTGAATAGTAAGGCAATGCTTTCAGGCTCAACAGTGAAACCTTTGACAGCTGCTCTGTCAAGAGGTTCCTGTCATTTATTTGAATTGGTTTACAACAGGCAGAGCTTT
Source organism: Lagenorhynchus albirostris (assembly GCF_949774975.1). Taxonomy (NCBI): domain Eukaryota; kingdom Metazoa; phylum Chordata; class Mammalia; order Artiodactyla; family Delphinidae; genus Lagenorhynchus; species Lagenorhynchus albirostris. The sequence continues at coordinate 121,737,417 of NC_083096.1, forward strand.
CTCTCAGAATATGAATGACAGAGGTGCTGCACCAAGAAATTCTTACCATGGGGATCTGGCCCTAAGGATGGATCTGGGGACAATTGGAAAAGAACAAAACTGTATGTTATTCCATATGTGGTATAAAGCAGGATGTGAGTTTATGCCATTGCATCCCCCAGACTTCAGATCTTACCAGTTTCGGGGGCCTGATGATTTGACTGAAAAGAGGAATGGCTAAGTAGGAAAACATCTGCCATAGAAACCCGATCAGATAGGTTTTATTTTATAAAGCAATAAGCACTTAGCCTTTCAATAGAATCATACCTTAGGTAGATGTTTCATTTTAGCTTTGTCCAGAGCCTTCACTTCTCTGTAGGAAACTCCTATACTAAAGGGAAAGTGGCCTCTTAACCATTTAAAACCCAGTCTCTTGTTTCACTCAAATACTGGTTTGTCAAATCAATACAATTACTTTTAAGAAAGACTTGAAATTTTGCTACATGCCAGGCATTGTACTGAAGCTGGAAAGGACAGTTATTGGAGAGAAAACGTTCAAGACCACACCTGCTCCAGAATAGAAGTCTGTAAGAGGCAATATCACTCTAATTAGGGCTTCTAACTCGGAAATATAGAATTACGGTATGTCAGGGGTAGAGGAGATTTTAGAGGTGATCTAGTCCAATAGCTTTTAATATTTATCTTTGAGCCACAGAACTCTCTTAGGATATGTTAAAGGCTAGCAGTTCTTTCCCCGGAAGAATTTTATACCCACATAAAGTTCCCACTAGTCTAATCTCCTGATATCCAGCGAGTAAATGGCTTCTTCAAGGTTACTCAGAGAGTTGAAGTTAGATCTTAGATTAGAACTGGATGCAAGTTGGGGCTTATTTCACCTCTTTCTTTCTATCACTGAAAGGAATACTTCTTTCTTCCTTTGGATAAACCAATTTCACAAAACAAGAAAAAGTACACTGGTAAGATGTAATTTTAAACTTAATATGCATTGTGGAAGAGGATACGGTTTAGTATCAGACAGACCTGGGTCAAATTCTGCCATATCATTTAGTTGACATGTGACTGGGAGAAAACATGCAACCTCTCTAAACTTGTTTCTTCCTCTGTAAATGTGCTAGGAAAATAGGACTTGTCCAAGGGATCAGGTCTCTTAAATGAAAAAATGAATGTACAATATTTAACACGATGCCTACCTCTTATGCTCAATTAATGGTGAAATATTACTAATATTTTTGTCATTAATATTATTTAACATGTATCATTAATAAATATTGTATTAACATGTACCATTTAAGAGTCTCAGACAGATTCTTTCAACACAGACCAGGCCATAGTCCAAACCACATATTCATTTAACAAATATTTAATGAATATTAAGTGATGCCAAGTAAACCAGATACGGACTCTGCCTTATTGGAACCAGTAACATCACAAGTATTTCTCTGTTATTGTTGAGGTTATTATCTGCTTGAAACCTATATATTACTCAATATTTTATTATGTTCTTCCTAATATTTAGTCCCAAGTGGTAAATGAATTGAGAAAGAAATTACTATAGCCACTTGGAAAGAATTTAGATATTATTCATATTTAAAGCTAACCTAATGGACAACTAATCTAAAGATTTACAACTATGAATATTTTAATTTCTAATTCCACAACTTTTACATCAGCATCACAACTGATTAAAATGTGGCCATAAAGAGTGCCATTGCAAACACACCAAACTGCCGAATGTCCCTTGAGGATTTGGTTAAAAATTAGGAAATTTTCAAGAATTGCCATAATCAGAGGAGTCCTTTTTGCACCTCTCATAAGGCTTCTAAGCGTCTGTTTGGTTGGGGTAATAAAACTCTGCTCAGTGCTAAATTCCTGCATTTATTGTTCAGCAGATATCAGCAGTGACACATTTAGTAGAAGATATGCAACATCTGCTTCAGCCTTGGCAAGAGAAAATCTTGAAAAGCATTTAACAAATGAATCATGGCAGCCTCCAATAGAAAAAGGACACAATGGCTTACAACCACACAGGCTGAGACATTTTATTACAGGCTCATCATCCAAGCCTTGTGAGCCTGAGGAACACTCTGTACAAAAAACCTTACAAAAACATAGATCAAAATATGATGATCCTTGTGGGCTGTTAACACGAAGCAGGCCTGGGTATTTGCAGCCAAACAGTTGTCTTATCTGTAAATATGTGCCCTGTGATCAATTTCAAGATTATGTGAAAGAAAGGAAGCCAAATCGTCGAGAACTTTCGAAGCTCAAGAAAGAGCAAATCCAAATTAACAGAGCAATAGAAAAATTCCTCATGAGTGAGGACAACATGGAGTTACTGGGGTTATCAACAAAAATCAAGAAAACATATTCCCCTAAGAGGGTTAGCTTCCATCATCCTGATTTAGTAGAAAAAAATAGTTTGGTGATGTCATCCAAAACATCAAGCCATTGGAAAGAGCAGAAAAATCAAAGTAACCACCTGACCAACTTGGATCTCAAAAAATGTAGCAATCCTCAGGAGAGAAACAAAGGAGGAAAATGGCTTACTGATCCACAAATTCTGCAAAAGAAGAGAACCAATCAATCTGACTTCAAAGGGAAAATTAAAGGACAAAATTTAAGGATAAAATTAAATTTAAACCCTTTTAGAAAAGTTAGAGTCCATCCAGAAAAATCCTTGCCAGAATTCCCAAAGAAACGCAGACAAGTGTTGTCACCTTCTAATAAATTCTCCAAAGTTTCTGAGAAAGAAGCCAAAATAAACCTTGTGTCCTCTGCAGATTTTCACCAACAGTCAGAGAGTAACAACTATGTTAGATTCACTGCAAAACGGCTGCCTCTCAAACATACCCCAAAGCAGACCCCATATTACAGAAAAAACATTAAAAAGGCTCCTCTCTTCAGTGCTGACAACTTGTCAGTGGCCAACCAGAGCTCTATGGAAGGCAACTGTCACCCTATGGGTCATATTCCTGATGGAAACCCATCAACATTGCGTCAGCCAACACCCACTGTGACTGAACACAGGCAGTCACACTCCCCCGTCTCGACTGAGCAAGTGGGAGGTGCAGCTCGCCTTGCACTGGGCATTCCTTGTTATTTACCAGCGACTTTGGAAAACATAGGAAGGGATATTTTACCATCCCATCATTTTAGGGGGGCTACTGACCAAGGGGTGACAGAGCCCACTGAAAACATGGAGCAGGACAAATCAAAGACCAGTGAGCTAAATCAGTTTTCTTTGTCCCTGGGGAATCAAATCCACAGGACTGAAACCTACAAGGAACATACTTTAGATCAAAATCAAACCTTACAACATGCAGAGCAACTCTCAAGTCACGAACAACTTGGAAACGAAGAAAAAACGTTAATGACAGAACCCAAAATATCACATCCAATTGTGGAAATTTGTGTTATGGGTGAGGGAAATGATGTAGAAAAGAAACTTCCTAAAACAGAAACTTATGATTCCTCTCCTATTTCCCGAACACAATCCAAGGGCAACTTTACATTTATGAAGACAAATTCTATTCCATACCAAAATAAAAGAGAGCTTCCCAAGGATATCAGTACCTCTCTTAGTACTCAAGCCATCTGGCCTCTAACCAATAGTAGTGAAAAAGGAATTGACAGCACAAATGCATTGCCCAGAGATGATGGCACTGAAGCACTGCAGATAAAAATAGTAGGGAAAGAAGAGAAAAAAATGTTCGATGAAAGCAAGGCAAATTTTAGTATGTTAATTAGCACCACACAGATGACCTTAAATAGCACCACAAAAGAAAAGCAACAAACTTGGGAAAATGGAAAAAGTGAAAAACATATATTATATGATTCAAACTCTGTTGAGGCGACTATTACAGCTAAGGATTTGAGAATGACAAGTTCCCATGAAACCAAAAATAGACTACCTTGTAGTGAAACAGATCTTAAAATTAACAGTAATATGCATGATTTGAGAGAAGTTCAAAATTTTCAAACAGATAAAGATAACAGTGCACATAAAGAAGGTGCAATGACAGGGGAGACATTACCAGAGTTAAGAGACATTAGTTTTGAGGCAGAAAATAAGGTGTCTCTAATTCTTAGAAGAATAAATGAAGCTGAAAACTTTGCTCCTAAACCTACATTGTGTCCACCATCTGCTGAATACGTTAATTCATCACCTTTAGAAGCAGAACAAAGTGAAAAAAATAACTCAAATAATAATCCTTTTCTACTTTAGCTTTCTTCAAAAGGACACACAGACACTCCCTAGCCTTTGCATGCATTTCAAATGCAGTATTTTGGAGGAAAAATCTTCATTAACTCTTTGTTATCAATAAGATAAAAGTACACAGTTGAATATAATGCAAAAATCAAAGAGCCACGAGATATGTTTGACACAATTAATTGAGTTTGCTTCTCTAAGGAATGGCAAAATGGGAAAGAAGAGTTGTGCCTCATCCTGGAAAAGAAAACAAACATTAAAAAAAAAAGCCTTAAGCAAATGAAAGATTAAATAAGAAAAGTACTTGAGCAGATTTACACTTGATGATTATTTTATGGAAATTACTATACACATCTCAATTAGTGGTATAACAATATTTCTTTCGACATAGATGATTATACATTCATACTTGTGCCTGATCTGTTTTCCTAATTATGGTATGAAAATAAAAATTGAGCTTTGTTTGTTAACTGTAGTCTAGCTGATATGCATATTGGCATATTTCAACCATTTGCGACTGTTCTATTGACAATTATGCTAGATCCTAAGTAGAAGTCTTTACAAACTGTTATTTCTCTAAGAGAAAAATTTAAGGATTTCCAGATGTAGTAGGTCATTTCTGTAAAATCTGTAAAATCCTATAAATCCACTAGGTGGAGACCTCGACTTCAAACATTTTAGAACAAATGGGACTTCAAAATCAACACAATAGCTCCAGAACAAAAGGAATATTAACAAGCTTTATTGCCAATTGTTATTAACTTAAGATTTTGAAAACTAAATAACCCATTAGCATGTAAGCTTTCAAGGCTTGAGCTCTTGAGTTTGGCATGCCACTACTGTTTGGTGTGAGTATTCTTCCTTATGCACAGGAGAGAAATGTCTTTATAAATATTAGATTTAAAAGCCATAGTAGAATAAGCATTTCTTATTCAAAGCCACACTTATTTGAAAGATAGAGGTATACTCAATATTATTAGTGATATCCTAGTAAAATGTTGAAAGCCTAACATCATGGTATAGAATACTATAATATTTCATATTTTCTAGTGGGAAAAAAGGTCACAAATGCAACTAACTTTCTCTTCCCCTTTCTCTATATCGAAGTCTCTATATCTTTATAGCTACATGCGGCAATATTATAAAGCTTAAAAGCTATTAGAACAATGTAAATATTGCTTACATGCCCCATTTCCTGTTTTCTTTCCTATTCAGAATTGGTAGCAAATGACAACTTTCTTATTTTGAAAACTTCCTAAACTTATTATCTCTCTTCTTTCCCTGGATTCAAAATGTTCTTGCTTTTAACTCTGACTCTTCTCCCCTCCCTCCTCGAGCTCAACTCCTATGCCATCTGTCTGCCTCCCCGGATCCCACTTCCTTTTGTCAAGCACCTTGAAGGTAAGAAGAGCATCTATGCCAACTTTTTCTTGCACATTAAGTTTACTGTATTCTAATTGCCAGCTCCCTCAGTTTTGTAGAGCAGGTTACTCTTTTTCTCTGTAACTATCTTTCTTTTCCCTTTTCCTATTTTCTTTTAAGCACCTTCATTTTACTGCAGAGCTGTTAGCTTTGTTTGTCACTGCCAACAATGTCCCTCATATCTAAGGGTTTAAAAGTACTCTGTTCACTAGCTTTCATTCAGAAGGCAGTGATGACAGTTCTCCTGGACTCTTTCCTCTCATCCACTTCGTAAATCCGGTCTTTTCCCTCCTTCTGTTATGTTTCCTTTGAAGTAGTTCTCACACTTACCCCTGCGCCCGAATCCCCATGGTAACCATTGTAGTCTTTGTGTTGTAACCAACTGGATTACTACTGCAATAGCAGCCCAGCTAGAGACTCTGACTTCAGTGTCTTTTGCTTCTGTGTCACCCCACTAGTTCTCTGTCTTTATTGGGCACAAATCACCTGGGGTGCACGTTAAAATGCAAAGTCCCAGGCTCCATCCCAGAGATTTTGATTCAGTAGATTTAGAATAGGATCCCAGAGTCTTCATTTTAACAAACATTCCAGGGTAATGTGGAGCATATAATACACAGCCTACACTAAGAAACAATGCTTAGCTATTCCAGTGCACACTATGAGATAATTCAGTGCCTGCCTCACCACAGGAGCTATATACAATTCTTTAAGTGAATAAATCCTTCATACCAAACTCTGATGAACTTTCCAGAAAATTACTTTTATCATATCTTTCACTACTTTAGAGACAAAATATAATTGTCTAATTTCATGTCCAAATTCCCTAGTCTGGTTTCCAAAGCTTTCCAAAATCTGATTCCATCTAATTATCAGAACTTTTTCCCACTTCTCACTGTTTTCCAGCAAGCACCCTCTATCTCTAATAGGCTAGTGTTTTCATTGTCCTCTTCTATTTTTATAGGTCTTGACTAAGAAGACATGCACAGGAGACAATAATGTGTTTCAAATTTAAGGAATGAAGCAAAGACAGACATAAAACAAAGAATGAGAAGTGAAGTTGATAACCTAGCAAACAATGACCAGGCAGCATGATGTTAGTGTTTAGATCTAAATATGAATTTGTTTCAAATGAGGGTCTGGTATAGCCCCTCAGTAGCTACAATGTTCCAATAACTAAGTCTCTCCCTTGTGTCTTTTCTCACAATGAATTGGCCCATGTTCTGTTTCCTTAAACTCTTTCTCTCTCACCAACCCCATTCATTCATCAAATTCCTATTTATGCTTATAATCTCAGCTCAAGTATCACCTCTTCCAGGAAGACTTCCCTGACCTAGCTCTTTGTCCCCCACTTGCTAGTGTTCCTTTAGCATTCATTCTCATCTAATCTTGGTTTCCTTCATCTTGGCTTGTAACTATAAAACCAGTAATGTGTTTATTCTATTAATCTCCATATAACCGCTAGATCTTAAGCGCCATTAAGAGCACATCTCGATTGAATCTCCTCACCCATCCCTGGGGCTGTATATAGTAGAGACTAAGTAAATAATTATTTAAGGAAAGAGTGAAAACTAGCCCATTGTTCCCTTTCTCCTCAGTACTTAGCTTACTGCCTAGGTGAAGACCTTACTGGGCAATGCAATGATGACTTAGGCATGTCACATACAGAAACAGCTCAAATTTATAATGCTGAGATGGATACTACAGCCAAACCGGGAGCCACCTGACTGACAAGTACAAATATTGCCAGCCAGTCAGAGACTTAGCTTTCCTATTATACTTTCTCTCCATCCTCCTCTGGGAGAACCTCATCCCCAGAGCCCTGTACTTCCCTGCTTAACAACAAGACTTTTCTACTAAGCACTCAATTTTTGACCTCTTAGTATTTTTATTTTTAATCCTTAATAGCATTTTCCTTTGATTCTATTCTGGTTTCTCTTTCTCATTTTCCAAACTGTTACTTCTGGTACCCATCCTACCTAAAAAATGCTTTTAGAAGTGCCAATGACTTGCTTTTACTCCAAATTAAAACTTCCATGTCCCTTATCTATAATCATGAAGAGTCAGTTAATAAAAACAAAAGGGATTCCCTTTGATTGTTATGGTATATTTTAGAATATTTCATACCCCAAGGAGAGAAGGAAATTCTGGATTAGGTGCCTGACACAGTTATTCCCAGAAAATATGCCTGAGATTCATACTGAAAGACAAAGAAAGCTTTCCCCAAACTATTTTAAGTCATGTAATTTTTCAAGACAATTTTCTAAACATTGAATTTCAGATGAGGGGATTGGAAGCATTGATAAGCAATAGTGATATTCATTCATTGCTTCAACATATATTTTTGAGCATCTACTAGGTACAGTTCTAGGTAAGGAGGTTACAGCAGCAAAGAAAACAAAATGAACAAACAAAAAAGTCCCTGCTTTTATGGAGCTAACATTCTGGTAGTGAGAGAAGATTCTACACAAATAAATATATAATCTGGTGAATTAAATGGTCAGAGGAAGAGGTTATTCCTTCCAAGATACTCAGTCCATGTTCCATAATTATCTTCCTTTTTCTTCATAAGAGTTTTTGTGTATACTTGTAGGATTGGGTAATGACGTGGTCTGGTTTTGCCTTTAGAAACAGAATGGGAAATTTGCTTTCTCTCCAAACATCTAGACTAGGGTTTATTCTATTTCTCCTTTGGTGAGATACCAACAGCCTACTTTATCTGCTCCCTTGTTGAAGAGAGGTAAAGTGTCTGGGAAGGATCAGAATCATATAAGGTCATATAAGAAAAGGATAAAAATAACTAGGATGGTTTGAACCGGATAATTAAGGGCTATTGGGTCTTTGTGTATGAGGATCTCCAGTGTGAAGAGTGTGAACTAGTTCCCTCCACGTAGAGCAGAAGAATCAATGCGGGCTGACGTCAAAACACAAGGATTTCAGTAGACCTCAGACATACTGGCAGGGGGATTCTTAGACACTATATAAAACTGTGATATCAAGAGAGAAGTTGTGAAATCTCCTCCTTTGTCAATCTGTGAGAACAAAGTAGACACCAATCTGTCTGGTACGTTTCGGGAGAATCCTTTCCTACAGACAGATGATCTGGGATTTCATTCTGGGATTATATGACTGTTCCCCTCTACTCTCTCAGATCTATGATCGTATTAATCTTTTTTCACTGTTTACGTATCCTACTTTACTTATTCCTTCCCTAATTTTTTTTTTTTTCCGATACGCGGGCCTCTCACTGCTGTGGCCTCTCCCGTTGCGGAGCACAGGCTCCGGACGCGCAGGCTCAGTGGCCATGGCTCACGGGCCCAGCCGCTCTGCGGCATGTGGGATCTTCCTGGACCGGGGCACGAACCCGCGTCCCCTGCATCGGCAGGCGGACTCTCAACCACTGCGCCACAAGGGAAGCCCCCTTCCCGAATATTGATTCCTCCATTTAAACTCTAAATCTATGCTCTTAGCTACTTTGTCATACAGTCACTAGAGAGTTAGAGAAGGACTAGGAAGCCAGGGCTTGAGCCCTGGGCTCAAAGAAGACCACTGGTCATGGGGTCTTCGCCTGCAGGCCTGCCTCATGGTGAAGAGCCCACACAAATCCATCTTGTGACAAACTTCTTTCTTGAAAAAAGTGACTAAGTGTGGTTCAGGCGTAGTTAATAAAATTGCAGCTGAGACGAGACTGAGTCATCTGTCATACCAGGGTCTCTTACTAATCAGTTGTGAGAAACATTTCAGAATCAGAGAGCAACAGCAAAGAAATATGAGATACTCAGACTTCTTGAGGCAATTAGAGACTAAAGAGCAGAAAGCAAATCAGTCTTCCTGCCTTGACAGTCTTAAAATACACACTGAAAGTAGACTTTGGAGCTACACTATTTGTGACAGATGTTGACCATAACACATTTTCTAAGAGGAAGTAAAAATTACTCACTTCAGGACATGCATTCCACCCTCGCATCAGCAGAGATGATATGGGCTTGGGAATGGAATAGCCGATGGGAGGTCTGATATGGTGGTAAGCCATGTCTGCTGCGGCAGCCGCTGCAAACCAAATGGTCACGTCAGTCTTGAAAATCACATATTTATTTCAAGAAACATATGAACAGACAACAAAAAAATAATTAAAAATCAATCTGTGCAACATCAGCAGAGATTCAAAGAGGCCTCTATGTTGTTTTTTTATATGCTTAAGCAAAATAGTGGATAATATGCTACCGTACATTTATCTTTATAATTGTTCGTTTCTTCGGTTGTTCATTCAACAAATGGTGAGCAGAGGGGATTTATACAGGAACAAAGGAACAGACAAAGAAACAGACAAATAGCAAGCAGCACAGGGTATGTACATGATGTTTCAGGAAGTAAAGACTGAAAGGCAGATTGGACCAGCCTATACAATGCATAAATCCCAGGCTAAAGAGCTTATACTACACATAGCAAGACAAGGTGCCCCGGAACTTTGTACCCCTGAGAGCACCTGTATCACTTGGGCAAAATAGATTATTTTTTACGTTTAACTCTGGTTACTGGTTACAAGATTGTTGGGATTTTAAATTTTAATATTTATAAAGTAGTTATTATTTGCTAAACTCTTGTTAGATACTCCAAATCCATCATTTTAGCTAATAGTTCCCATTGATTGAACTCTCTAGTGTGGCCTACCTGCTTGGATGTCTGCATGTTGCTCATCTGAAACTCCACATCACTGTGTTGTGATTCTCAGGACATCTTTGTGGATTCCTGAGTGCTGATTATTTTTCTGTTCTGCAACCAGTGATTTCTGTAATCCCTGGGAAACCAAGCTTCTTGCTACTTTTATTGAACACATTTTGTACCAAGTATCATGGTAGATACACACATAAGTTCTTTCGATCCTTTTAAACCATGCGTGCAAGGTAAGTGCTATTGTTATGTGTGGGTTGTGTGTGTGTGTGGTGTATGTAAATAGTTTTTAATTTATAAAAATTTTAATATAACCAGTAGTTGGCACAACTTCTTTTTTCAGATTTCATGCTATCTTCAGCCATTTCACATTGAAAGCACTTTGTAAATAACACATGAAGCTCTTTTATTCCTCTGAAAAATTGCTCTGCACCCGTGGGATGCTAAAGTTCCAGGATACTGCTGCCTGTGTTCTCGATTGTGATGTCACAATCATCTGTCTATATCTTAATGACTTTTGAGATGTGACCCATAACTACTATCTCTCTTCCACCAAAGTTTACTCCAGCTAAATTCTGTTTATAGATCTGCATCCAGCAGATGTAGTGAAATTATATACAATGCAACTTAACATTTTGCTTTATGGATCATTCAGAATTACTATATAATTTTGCCAAATGTAAAATTAATACTTGTTTTTCTTAGAAATTCAGAAAATTAGGAGAATTAGAAAGAATAAAATCCTATTATTCAGAGGAAGCAATTGTTAAAATATTTTGAGCATTTCTTATATATTCTTCATATCACGGAGCTCATGTCCAATATACAATTATGTAATACTTTTTCCCCTAAATTAAATATAAGCATTTTCTCATGTTATTAAAATTCTATGTTAACATATTTTTATTGACTCTGCATTTAGTTTGATTTACTTAATTATTTCTCAATTTCAGGTTGTTCAAATTTGAGTGTAAACACTTCAAAGAATATGTTTTTTAATATGACTTTCCCAATTTCACAGATCATTTATGGTACTTTGAGGAGTGAGTTAATATGTCAAAGGGCACAACCACTTTAAAGACTTTTGATACATACTGATGAACACTTTTCCTAAACAGTTGTAATAATTTATACTCTCAATAACAAGTGTATGAGAGGGTTGTCATTATACCTGAATCAGAATTAGGTTTTCTCATTTTATAAAAGATTTTGCTAATATGAGAGGTAAATATTTGCTGCTGTTTATATTTTGTTCTTTGATAAGTAGTGAGGCTTAATATTTTCCCAGATATTTATTAGTTATTTGTATTTAAAATATTAAGTTCATGCCCTTTGCCCACTTGGAATTTCAATATTTCCTTGCAACAGTCATCTAATTGTACAATGGTTCCAGGCTGAGGGCAGAGTCAGGAATTTCATTCCTGCTTTTGTCTTCAATGCCCTTTGTAACATATTTGCATTATCACATTTTCCAACCATTTCTGGCCACTATCAAGTACAGTTGCTGACACTAAGAAAACAAAGAAACAAAACACTGCTCAAATCATATTTAGCAAACTTAACATGACTCAAAAAATATGTTTTTTGTGTCACAAAAACCTAGGCTTTTTAGGTTCCTTCCAGTAGTTACTCTTGACTATTTTTAATTCTTTTTGGAATGAGGTACATAAATAAGCAAACAAATAAACTGATGCTTAATGATCATTGATCTTCTAACTCTACTTTTTCACCTTATGATCAGTTGGATATTGTTGAGCTGGTACAGCTATAAGCACATAAACCGGTGTAGTGAACACATTTAAACTAATTATACATATCCCAATGGGTGGGGAGGGACTATTCATAAAGTGAGTTAAACTCAGATGCAGGTGCCAAACGTCTCCTCTGAAACTCTTAGACTGTGATATCAAGTATATAAAGTTACTTGTTTGCTTCTTGACACTGTGTCTGAAAAATCAGTTTAAGATGAACAATATTTAATTCTTCATTATTCAAAGTAGATTCTGCAAGGTCTCGGCATCTCCTTCTCCCTTTTGCTTTACGCACCCTTGGCAGTGATACTACTCATTAGCACCTCTGCCAGAAAGCGGGCAATGCAACGTGAAGGGTCATGGAATTGAAATTTGTCACCGTTGAGATTGCTGTGTCAGTCTTGCCTGAGTGGCCATGCTACACTAGCTGCTGGGAACTTTTCTGGTATTCCAGATTCAGGAAAGAGACTGTCACCCATTAATCAATTTTTTACCTTGATTGCTACATAAAATATGTGAAATGATTTATGTAAACGTTGGTTTCCACTTTCAAGACTGAAACTTTGCTATTAAGAGAAAATAAGGATACATTTGAAAATATCAATAACTTAATATTGAGTGCCTATTATTTCTTCAGTATTACCCTAAGATAGTTATCAATAGTTTGGCAAATTTATAATCTAGATTCTAGAGTAGGACTGTCTAAAAGAACTTTCTGCAATGATGAAAGCGTCCTTCTCTCTTGTTCAATACTGTCACATATGGCTATTAAGCACATAAAATGTGGCTAGTGTGATTGAGAAACTGAATTTTTAATTTTACTTAATTTCTATTAATATAAATTTAAATTTAAATAATCATGTGTGTCTAGTGGCTTCCATATTGGACAGCACAATTCTAGAGCATAGCTCCCATTATCCTGAATGAGACAAATTAAACACAAATTTGTGGGTCAACCTCAAGGGTCTGCATAACCATGGTGTTGATTTGTGGATTCAAGTTCTTCGTTATCAAGAAAAGAAATGAAAGGAGATCGTGATTGTTGTCTCTAAAAAGAGGCCAGTAACAGAACAAGCATTCAATACAACATGTGTTAACCTTCATTCATTTATTCAAAATGTATTGAACATTCTATGTGAGTGACAACAGACAGAAAAAGACGAAGTGTTATGCTTTTCCAAAGAAATTGGTAAATGGATGAATAATAATAAAGAAATGAATTACTGTATATTTCACTGATTTAATGGTTCAATCATAAGTTGTGAAATATGATTCTTTTTCCCCTGTAATTCCTTTTTCCCTACCCTCTTTCTCTGCATTACATCTACTGTCATTTAGGTTTTAGCTTAGATGAATTCTCTCTGGATGACCTTCCTATGGACTCCCATAGCACTCTGTACTACAATAGTATGTATTATATTAAATTTAATTGCCTATTTACTTGCTTGTCTCTGCAAATAGATCACAAGCTCCTTGAGGTCAGGGACTGTGTCTTTTCAGCATTGTGTCTCCTGTGCTTAGCACAATGACTGGCAATTAGTAGGTATTCAATAGATATGCAGTGAATGAATCAATAAATGAGATAGTTCAAAATATGATTTCATTGGAAATAATATAGATCATGGTATACAGGACGCAGTACACATTTACCGTACAAATGAATGAAGATGATGGATTAATGCCAATTAATATATTGCCCATTATTATGATTTTAGGACAGAACATAATGCATAGCTATGAAGAAACACTGTAGAATGAATATAATGTTTAGTTTAATGTGAAATTAAAACATACTTAGATAAATTATTGAGATCTGGTGGCATATTTAGTCCATAATATTATCTTTTGTTCAAAACATTTTGGGAGGGGGCTTCAATAAACTGAAGCAGTATAAATACTAAGAAATGTCCTTAACTAGCATATCTGGAGGCCTAATTTTCAGTCTGTCTTTGCTTTTAACTCTCTGGGAGATCCTAATTAAGCCAATTTGCCTCTGTGAGTATTAATTTCTCTAAATGTAAGATGAAGCAGTGAGGGCACACTGTAATGGTGACAAGTGTGGGCTTTGGGGACAAGAAGCCATGACTTTAAGTCTTGACTACACCTCTTACCAGCATGTGATGTTGAGCATACATCTTATCCTAATAGAACCTGATCCATGGCTTATCGGCAGAATTAAAAGAGTCTTCATAGAGCATCTGTTGCATTGTTGGCTCTCAACAAGTGTTAGCTGTTATGGTTGCTTTAATTATTATCTACAGATCTAAGGCTCTGACTGATTCCTTTCAGTCTGAACCTAGAGAACTAGATATCAAAAATATTATTGTATATTTTCTATTCTGTTTAGATGAGAAATCTTAGTTCTTTGTGAGGTTTCTTTGAGCATGAATACCAAGTGAAACATTGCATTGAGTTACTGCAAATCACAAGGCTAAAAACCACCTCATTGGGTTTCCCTGGTGGCACAGTGGTTGAGAGTCCGCCTGCCGATGCAGGGGACATGGATTCGTGCCCCAGTCCGGGAAGATCCCACATGCCATGGAGTGGCTGCTCCCGTGAGCCATGGCCGCTGAGCCTGCGCGTCCAGAGCCTGTGCTCTGCAACGGGAGAGGCCACAACAGTGAGAGGCCAGCGTACCGCAAAAAGGAAAAAAAAAAAAAAACAGCACCTCATCTGTCATCAGTCCCAGTTTATAACGCAACGTGGCCATTATAGAAAGGATGACTATGCAGCTCTCCATGATGAACTTAATTAGCTTTATATTGCTTTTGGATAAATTGGTACTAGCTTCTGAATTCCTAAAGTTAACTTATCGCTTCCTCTCTTAGGTTTTATAAAAGTAAAAAAGAGAGAAATGAAGTACAATATATTGTTTGTAAGTTTTGACTAAGATAAAATTGCCAGAATTTTTTTTCTAGTTGGTGTGTATGTGTGTTCTAAAAAATACAATTGATTCTACTTCATAGTTTTTAATGGGCAGGGTTGTGGTGAGACAAAGCAAATGCATTCTAGCATCGCAGCAAGAGCTAAGACACATTCTTTGTTAAACTGACACTTTTCAGTGATGTATCACCAGAGCATACAGCATCTGAGAGAGACCATGAGATTGCAATCTTGAGATTGTACTAAGAATGGCTTAATTTTTTAAACCACATCCCATTCTCATTACAGACTGTCAGAAGAATAGATTAATTTGCACCATTGTCTGTTCTCATTGCAATCTTTGTCAGTGTAATGAAGTATTGGCATGTTAACATCAGCTATTTTCATAGAAATATCACCATCCGTTGGACCGATTTGATCTTTCCAGTGATCTGTGTAGTGAGTGGCTGGCATTACTCTTCTCAGTGATAAACTGATAAAGATGTCAGCATAGCAAACATAGGATTTCAGAACTTTAGTTCACTCCTATTTTCCTATCACCTGTCAAAGCACAGTCCACATCATCAATGTGCTTATGCTCTTTGAGGGTATTATATTTAAGATGCTTTAGGATCCTAATTATATATGAGCAGAACATAATCATCTAATATTAAGCAGGTGTAGCAAATGCAAATGGCTATAAATATATGAGACCTGTGACATAACTGGGTCTCTAAATTACATTAATTCATAATTTTTAAAACCACATGTGATACACAAAATGTCTGCAAGCCATATTTGGCTACTGGACTGCAGTTTGCAACTCTGAGGTAAAGCCTCAACATGAAGTTTCACCAGAATCTGGCTAGACTGAATCTGCAGATGTTCTTAATTTGCTGCCATGTCCCAGACTTAGAGTCTGGCATTAAGGAAACCCAGGACACTGAGCTGAGTCTCCTTGTGAACCAGATGGCACCACACATGAAAACAAAAGAAAAATAATAGGCTCTCTTCTTTGGCTCCAAACTATAATCTGAAAGTGATCCACAAAATTGGGTACCTGGTAATAAGGGAATGGGATTGGATAAAATACAGACTGATGGATTAATTCATCCCAGATTTCTTCTTTAGTTTTTCATGAGGTACCAAAGGAGACAGGCCCAGGAGAGAAATAAACTATGGGAAGCAGGTGCTGGTTTCTTTGTTTAAAATGTACCCAGGACAGGGTCTTGTTTGCCAGGTCATACCAGCTCCTTTTTCATCTTGCCTGGTTCTTGTCTCTCTGCTTGACTTCATAGCATGGCTCCTTGCCCTTCTCTCTTCCTGTATCCATCATCCTCCTGCTGGCTAAGCCAGAAGCCTGGAAGTCGTCCTGGTCTCCTCCCTCTCCCTGGTGCTTCCACCTCAATATGTCCGCAAGTCCTGTTAAAATCTCTCAAAACCAGCCTCTCCTTTCTCTTCACTACCTTAGTTAAGATTTTATACATTCTCTTCTAGATTACCTGGTTCCTTGCCTCTGTTTCAAACTTCTCCAATCCAGCCTTTGCTTTGTAGCAAGAGGGAGCGTTCTAAGATAATAGAGTTGTACTATTGCCCTGCTTAAAATTCTGCAGTGACTTCCATTGTTGACACAGAAGGCCCTTCACCATGTAGCTCTAGCTTTACATTTACAGCATGTATCTTGCTGCTGATTCCCTTGTATTCTCTGATTCATCGCTACTGAAAGATGTGTGAATCTCTCATGCTCTGCACCTTGCCCAGGCTGCTTTCTGCCAGGACACCTTCACCATCTCCCCACTATTTACCAGTTAAATAGTACTCATCTTCTAAAGATGCAGTTCAGGTATCATCTGCTCTAAGAATCCTTCCCTGATTTACTTTCCCACCACCAGTCTGGGCAGGAGAGCCCTTGAAGGAGCAGCTGTTGCCCTCTGTGTTTCCCTCTAGCTGGGATTTACTCCACTGACTGTACTTTTCTCATGCCGTCTCTGCATTACAAGGGAATGCCCTTTTCCTCTTTGTTTTCTCGCACAGTTCCTGGCCAGAACTGTGGATGGCTTAATATAATAATAATAGCTAATATTTATTGAGAGCTTACTGTTGCCAGACATCATTCCAAACCTTTGAGGCAAGTCCTACTAGTATCCCTGTTTAAAAAATAAAGACACTGAGGTACTGAAGTATAGCTTGGTTAAGCAGTTTGAGTAAGCTTGCAAGACTCATGCTCTTACACTTATGCCAAGTCTCTTTAGCCTGAAAAATATTTTCTTAAAAATTGAGTTAATTGCCAATATTTAAAAATCTTTTGATATCTGAACAAACACACAGAAATTAGTTGATATGGCAACAGTGAGCAAGCATCCCTATACTTCGTTCATGGCACTGTTTGGCTGGGGCTGGGTAGCAGCTGTCCCCTTGAGTCAGAGCATGTGATTTCCAGTTCATCACATTATCCTGCATCAAGGGTTTTCTTGCTTCCCCTGATCCTGTAGGCATTTGATCTTGTGACCCTTGGGACAGTGAATGTAATGACTTTTTCATTTTTTTCTAAACCTGAGATTATAAGGTTAATTTGAACATATACTATGTAAAAGAGACCCTAACTTCAAGTTCTTCTGAAGGCATACTCATCACTTGCATAGGAGTCAATGCTAATATTTGCATTCTATTTATATATTTCACCCAGGAGATAGGATTCTGTTAAATCCAGGAGGATAAGCCATGTGTAATGTTGCTACTCCCATAATTGATAATCCTGTCCCATACTGTAGTCATGGATTTGTTGCTCATTGTAAATGGCTAATATGTAGCTTATATTGAATCTGATCCTTCACATAATTTATTGCTGAACATTTGCTAGACTGCCTAACCACTGTGATGATATTAACAGCCTCAGTTCTTGATGCATGGTAACTGTCCAACTTTAAAAAATTCAGTGTCTATTATGAACAACCTCTTTTGTCAATAAAGTACTATAAATTCCAGTATCTGAGATATTGGATTCAAGTTATTCTTAGGCAAGATATTTAACTGTTTTATTATATAATATTCTCCCTCCAAAAAGAGTATATATTCCTGAGGGCCCATGAGAGAGGGGATCTTTATCTTTTTGAACTATTCATTTTATAATTAGCAAAGGGTAACAAAGTAGAGAAAATTGCAAGGACACTGCACTTAACTGAATATTGAAGAATTAAGGAAGATATTTTTGGAAGAAGTAATATTTAAGCTAAGGCCTAAAAGTAAATTGGAGTTAGTATGATGAAAAGTGGGGAGGAGTGTGTCTGATAAACAACTAACGTGTGCAAAGACACGGAAGTGAGAGGAAATGTGTCATGTTGGGGAAATGAAATAATTCCCTGTGGCTGAACATAGAGGACAGGCTGCAAGTGGCAGGCAGTAGACCTGGGGAGGAAAGAAGAAGCATAACTATGGGGGCTTTGTAGATTGTTTTATGAAATTTTTTAAATCTTAAGAACAAAGGAAACACATTGAAGACTTTAAGTAAGGGGAGCCAGATAATCAAATTTGAGTATTTAGAAAGCTAAATGTAGTTATAGTATAGCAATTGGTGAAAAAAAGATGGTGAGCAAAACTAGAGACAAGGATACCATTTAAGATACTGTGCAGGATTCTACTTGTGAAATAAGGAAGTAGCAGTGGAGAGCAAGATATGTGGATAGATTTGAAAGATATTTAGAAAGGGGGATTGAAAGTAAGAAAACAAGTGAAAAGAAAAGGAAGGAAGGAAGGAAGGGAAGAAAGACAAAAAGGAGGAAAGAAGAAAGAAAAGAAGGAAAGAGAAAAATTAATGGTGACTTTGAAGTTTTTATATGGGCTCCCTGGAGAATGAGAACTCCACTCAAGCACAGAATCATAGGAAGCCTCGACCTTGTATTACAGTTTGCCCTTATCTTTCATCTTACAGTTGCAGAGAGATTTCAATTGACAAAGTTCACAAAATCATCTCATTTGATCCTCACAGTAATCTCTGTGGAGTCATCATTAATTGCACTTACCAAAGAAACTGAGCTTGTGAAAGAGCCCAGAGGCCAGAGGAAATGCAACACATTCAAGGAAGCGAGGAAAGAAGGTTTGGAGTGGCTGGAGCATAGAAAGTGAAATGGTGCAAGCAAGGTCAGAGATACTGAATCATGTAGAGTGTTGCAGGACATAGTAAGAATTTTGAGATTTAATCCTAAGAACATGGGAAGCCATAGATGATTTTAAGCAATGGTCACATAATCAGGTTTGTTTTTAAAATGTCATTTTAGTGGATGTGTAGAGATTGGAGAGGAAGAGAAGAATAAAGAGAGAATGATCAAAGAGCTATTGCAGTAGTTAAAGTGATAAAGATGGCAGTTTGAACTAGAGTGGTGGTGGATAAAAATTTAGATGTAGATACGGGTAGATACCTCACCAATTCTATTCAGTATTGTACTAGAAGTCCTTGCCTGTGTGAGAAAGCAAGAAAAAGATTTAAAATACACACATATTTGAAAGAAAGAAATAAAATTTTCTTTATTTATACCTGCCCTAATCATCTATGTGCAAAATCCCAAAGAATGTACAAGAAAGGTACTTGAACTGATAAGTTAATTTAGCAAATTTGTAGGGTACTAGGTTGTTATTTAAAAATTAATCGTGTCTGTATACTAGCAAAACACATTATACATTGAAATTAAAAAAAAAACATTTAAAATAGCATCAAGAAACACAAAATTCATAGAAATAATTTTAAAAATATATGTGTAAGGTTTCTATGATGAAAACTACAAACACGCTGATGACAGAAATCAGACCTAAATGAAGGGAGAGACATACTATGTTTATCAGTTGGAAGATTCAATATGCATAAGTTGTCAATTCTTCCCAAATTGCTCTACAAATTCACTGCACTTCAATCAAAATTCAAACAGGCTTTTTTTTTTTTTTGTAGAAATAGATAAGCTGGTTCTAAAATTTATACAGAAAAGCAAAAACCCTATAATAGCAACAGCAATTTTAACAAAGAAGAGCAAAGTTGGAGGATTCATAGTAAATGATTCTGAGATTTACTATAACTTATCAATGTATTATAGTATTGGTATAAGGGTAGACTTATATCAATGGAACAGAATAGAGTCCACACATATGTGGTCAATTAATTTTTGACAATAGCACCAAAATAACTTAATGGATAAAGGAAAGTTTTTTAAACAAATCATGCTGAAAAATTGGGATCCATATTGAAAAATAAACAAATAAATTAACAAAAGGATAACAAACTCAACTTTTACCTTGTAGTGTTAAAAAAAATAACTCTAATAAATCTTATAAATATAAAATCTAAACCTACAAGATTCCTGTGAGAAAACACAGGAGAAAAACTTTGTGATCTTGGGTGTGGCAAGAATAATTTAGACAGGATTCACAAAATATTTAAAAGTTTGATAAGGTAAACTTCTTTGAAATTAAAAAGTTTTGCTCTTTGAAAGACATTGGTAAGAATATGAAAAGGCAAATCACAGACTAGAGAAAAATACTTGCAAAACACATAGCAGATGAAAGATTTTACGTAGAATCTAAGAACTCATTAGTATATAAGATAATTTGAACAAATACTTCACCAAAGAAAGAGATATGAGCAGCAGATAAACGCACAAAAAGATTATCAACATTATTAGTTATTAGAGAAATATAAAACAATACCACAATTATTTACCATTATATACCTACTCAAATGGTGAATATTTTATTTTAAATAGACAATAAAAAAGTGCTGGCAAGGATGTGGATCAACTGAAATCCTCATACACTGCTGGTGGGAAGTCATAGTGGTACAAATACCTTGGAAAAAATCTTACCATAAGATCTAGTAATTACCTCTTATGTATTTATCCAAGAATAATGAAAACATCCACACAAAAACCTGAATGGTTTTGGCAATTATATTCATAATTGCCCTAAAGTGAGAATAACTCAAATGATCATCAACTTGGAGTGGATGAATAAATTGAGGTACATCAACACAATGGAATATTACACAGGAATGAAAAAGAATAAATTACCAATAAATGTACTAACATGTCTCCATTTATATGACATTCTGGAAAAGGCAAACCTGTAGGGACATAAATCAGATCAGTGGTTGCTCGGGGCTGGAGGTGGGAAAAGTGAATTGATTCCAAAGATGCATGGGGGCTTTTTGGAGTGACAGAAATGTTCTATATTATGATTGTAGCTGTGATTATACTGTATATATTTGTTAAATATATATTTGTTAAAACTCATTGAAATGTTAGTCTAAAATGGTAAATTTTGCTACATAAGTGATACTACAACTTATACTATATAAGTTAAACCTGATTTTTTTAAAATGACAATTGCAATAGTTTAAATGATGAAGATGTTGGCTTGAGCTAGGATGGTGGTAGATGACGGTAAGTAGTAGGTAGATCCAAGATGTCCTTAGGATGTAAAATCCACAGGAACGGATTAGATGTGAATGGATTGACACAGGAGGTGAGAGGAAGAGAGACATATCTCTCTCTTGTGAAAATACTACAATGTGTCTAGAATTATAGTGGATTTTTAACATATACTCATAAGCCTTACCAGAAAGCAAATTCTAAGAGGTAGAGAGATAGCAGCATATCAGAGCAAGACATTACAAATAGCAATTTTGGTCCAGTTTTAAATAGAGTCTTCTCATCCACCCTATAATAAGGGCCAGATCTCATCATTTAAAACCATAAAAGCATATAGAGAAAGATTAGGACGATTAAATAAAGAGCATATAATTTGTGAAAAGTACTTTGTTAGACACTATGCAGAGTGTAATTAAAGACCATATGGTTATTAGGGGGAAAATGCCTTGAATAGACAATATGAGTTATGGCTTTTGCTCTGCACACGAGTACTAATAAATATTGTGATCCTGGTTAAGACTTTGAACTCGTGAGCATCCACATTTGTAAGATATGTCTTTCCCTAACATCCCTTTTGACTTGATCCATCTGATATATTGTGATAGGGTGGCCACTTAAGAAACTTACAATTCATTTAAAATTTATTTATGATTTAATTTGAAAACAACTTTTCAAGCATGGTAAGTTCTGGGGATGCAAAGTCAAGGAGTTTTTAGACTCACAGTGGATACAAGTAAGTAAACAGTGCGACAGTGCTGTTCTATCTACAAGAGCAACCCAAATAAAATGGAGAGAGAGATGCAAATAAAACTTACCTCAAATATTTGTACATTTTTTCCTGTGATTAGATTCCCTACCTCTACCTTCTACATGTACACAGAGTATCATGTATATTATCAACAACAAAATTATAGGCTCACTCACAAAGTTCCATTTTTAGAATGCATCTATATATGTAATACAAAATTAGAAAAACCAATTCTCTTTTGTATAATGTGAGACAAGCAGAAAGCAGTCCTGATAGGTTATTTTTATGTGTTGCTACTTTCAGTTCACTCTTATATGCACATCAGAAAGGCACTTCTAAATCTAATCTCAAAAAGTAAATATTGCATTGTTCACATTATTTGTACCCACATTCCACATGGCCATTATCATTTGCTTGTTTTATTAACAACAGATACATCAAAGCCCTAAACTTTAATAATAAAATATGCCTACACTTCTGTGTGTCTGTATCTAAAACCACATAGTTATAGGCCATTAAGTTTTCTGGATTGGGCCACACCTTTAAACAATTTGAGACCGTTTCCTTACCTCTCACCTTGCCAATCCACCAAGAATAGTCATTTTGGGGAAAAAAATGTTTCTTGAATTTGTGAAAATGCACAGAACTCTGGAAATCAGAGAAACTTTTTTTTTTTTTTGCCTCACCCCGCGTCTTGCAGGATCTTAGTTCCCCGACTAGGGATTGAACCCACACCCTTGGCAGTGAAAGCACAAACTCCTAACCACTGGACCTCCAGGGAATTCCCTCAGAGAAACTTTAATTGAGGCATGGCTTACCTGGCTTGAGATGAGCAAACGGAATTTCGCCGGTGAGAAGTTCCCACAGACAGAGAGCATAGCTGAAGACGTCAGCTTTGATGGTGTAGCGTGTACACTGTGTGAACACCTCAGGAGCCATCCAGCGGAGGTTCTGTGGGTCAAGAAACATCCACAAGTCATTTACCAAGTGCTTAGTTCTTCTACTGTAGAATAGTGTTCTTCTTAGTGAGGATTTGTTAAGTGTTCTCTCGAAGTTCTCAAAAATATAAACTTAAAATAACATCGATACTGCCCTCAGTGTGCGCAATAAACTGGCCCGTTCATACAAAAACAGTGTGTTTACTGCTGCTGTTTAGTTTTTTAAAGGGCATTTTCTTTTTATCATTGGAAGATCATGAAATCCATAATTCTTTCCAAAATATTGTAACAATATTAATCACCAAGTAACACTGCCTCTTATGAAATGATGATCACAGCAGCAGCAATTTTTTGTGTAACTCTGAGCATCTTTCCCCTGGAAGCCTTACAAGCTTCTGAATAGCCATCCATGGGTTCATCCAAGAACTCTATGCCTCCCTGGGGGTGAGTCACGCACTGTGGGAGGAAGCTTCCCTCCTTTAGAGCTTCAGGTTGTAGTTTAGGAAGTCACTAAATTAGACCCATAAATAGTGCCCTGATGACTGAGGAGAGAAACGGCCTGAGGGTAGTGCCCAGAATATTCATGTGAAGCAGATTTCTCACTGGCAGGATCAGGTCTGCCACATCTCCTTTGTTTGCCCAGCAGTGTTATTTCTGAATGCTGTTTGCGCCATATTCCAGAAAGCAAGCCCATAAAACGTTACTAGTTTCCCTGTACAAAGGTCTACCCTCATGTTTTCACGGCATCATTTACACCCTTTTTACTTGCAGTTATGTATTTTTAATTTTTAAATATAAGTTTCCGTTCTGGGATGCATAAATTTGGTTTATTTGTGGTTTAGGAAAAAGAGGACTAGATTTTGAGTTAGGAGATGCAAATTCTAGTTCTGGCTCTACTGCAGACTATTTGGACAGTTCTGGGAAAGTCTCCTATGCTTCCTGGACCTCAGATTCCTCAAGGGCAAGACTGAGGAGGCAGCCCCTTCCAGCTCTAAAACCCCATGGCTTCATAGCTGTATCAATGGATTTTGCCAAATACCTGCTTTCTTTGTATTTCCCCTGAAAGAAACCAGTATTCTTTTATTACTCCTAGTGAAATTCTGTGTGTAGTGTTGCCTGCTGATAATCCTTTTGAAGTGTCTACATTATTTTGAAGTCATGCATAATTGCACCTTTCCAAGAATATCTTCATTTCGATTATGGTGCTTATATGCAATTCTTCCACACGAGCTTTCACATTCCAAATAGCCTCCATTTATATAGCATATTATGTGTTGTGTCACAACATTGCATAAGGGGGAGTAGGCATACAGTATGACCATTTTTTTCACGGGGGCGGGTAATAGAGTAATTAGCAAACTTACATAAGGCCACATAACTAGTAAGAAGAAAATAACCTTCAAAATAAATCTAGAGTAGTGCTGTGCTTAAAGACTCCACTGCTAGGATAAAAGAATATTACTTGCTATTGGTGAAATTCAATTCAATTCCATTTGACAAAAGGTTATTTAGTCAGAGAGTCTCAACTGGCTGCATTTTAGAATCACCTAGGGGAACTTTTAAAAGATACACGTACCCAAGATCAACCTCAGGCCAGCGAGATCAGAATTGCTGGGGGTTGGATTCAGGTAAGGATGCTTTTACAAAGTTTCCAAAGTGATTTCAATGTGCAGCTATGGTTGAGATCCACTGAGTTAGCT
Source organism: Lagenorhynchus albirostris (assembly GCF_949774975.1). Lineage (NCBI taxonomy): Eukaryota > Metazoa > Chordata > Mammalia > Artiodactyla > Delphinidae > Lagenorhynchus > Lagenorhynchus albirostris. Next base: position 121,762,126 of record NC_083096.1, read on the forward strand.
ATCTCTATGTCAAAGGTACTAGATGAGATCTGTTTGTCCTGTCAATAAAGGACTCACTCTTCCCACCTCTCATCTCCTACCATTCTCCTCCTTGCTTACTCCACTCCAGTCACTCTGGCCTTGAACACACAAAGGACTCTCCTGCCTCAGGGCCTCTGATATTACTGTTCCCCCTTCTACACTGCTCTTCTCCTCTCATGGATAACTCCACCATAGGTCTCTTATCAAACGTTATCTTTCTCTTTCTCTCATCTAAATGGCTCCCCCTTTCACTCTCCATTCATATACTCTGCTTTGTTTTTTCTTCATAACACATCACCGTCTGGTATATATTTTGTTAATTTGTTCAACGTTTATCTTCTTCTATTAGAATATTAGCTCCATAAACACAAGAACTTTGTTCACTGCAATATCCCCAGTTCCTTAGAATGTCTGGCATCTAGTAGGTATTCCATAAATACTTGTTGAATGAATGAGTGAAATTTAATTGGGGAAACCAGCATGCTTAATCCTACTTACAATACAACATGGTCCATGATGTTGTTCCTGCCCTTCCTCTCTTAACTCATCTCTCATTTTGTCTTCCTCACACAGAGCATGCCAACAATGCCAAGCTATTTGAAGTCCCCCAGGAGGTCTGGTGTTTCTCATCCCCTGTGCCTTTGTTCATGCTGTTGTTCACTCTGTCTGAATTTATTTATCCCTATTCATTCCACCTGAGCTCCCATGATGCTTTGTCACATCTCTGTCACTGAACGTCCCCACTGCTTTCAATCTTATCTGTTTATTACTATGTTTTTTCCGACAGAAAATGAGTTACTTGAGATCAAGGACTAAGCTTTTATTTGCATTTTGTATTCCTGGCCCTTTGCACGATGCCTGACACACTGTAGGTCCTTGATAAATGTTTGTTGAGTGAGTCAGAGTACTACCTAGTAGTGCAAACAAAGTGCTACAAAAGCACAGAGAGAAAAGTGTGTGGGGAGGAGAAGGGGGGGGAGGAAGTTTATGGGAGGGAAGTTACTTAAAATGGATACAATTTCCTGGGCCATGCAAGATGAGTAGACGTCCTCCAGGTGGGGTACAGTGAAGGGCTTCACGGGCAGAGAATATGATGCTGGCAGAGTCACAGGGCTGTGAAAGTGAATGAAATGTTTGGGGAATAGCCAGATGGCTTGTATGCCGGGGTCATAAGGGACTTGAGAGAAGTTTAGTGGGAGAGGAGGTCGCAGAGGAGCCTTGGGGTCACATCTGGTGGGGGGGTATAACATTTTAAGCATCATTGATGGTTTATAGGAAGAAGTGAATTGTCAGAACACAACACTTGGCTGATGTTGCAAAGAATGAACTGGAAGAGAGGACTGTAGTTAGAAGCCTAGAGCAATGGTCCAGAAAAAAGATGGAGAGGACCCAAACTGAGGCAGTGGTAAATGAGAGTTTGGGATGAACTTTAATAAAGAAAAGGAATAGAAACAAACAGAAAAAGTGATTGAGCAGTGTGTAAGCAGAAGCAGGAAAAGGAAGGAACAGAAAATTAGCCCTAGCTTGGGTAATTAAATAACACAGCTAGTCCAGAAAGAAAAGTGCACTTCTTTGTGCAGAAGGGATGGGAGAAGGCAGATGATGAACCTAATTGCAGACATTTTGAGTATGTGCTTTTAGCAAGCAATTATGCTTGCTTCAGATGTTGGCATTTATATTTTTCTTAAACATTAATGCTTGACTATATCACCTATTGCCTTACAATGTTAAAATGGAAAACTATGAATTGTTAGTAGATACGGGTAAACTATGGATTTTATGGTTACCTATTAAATGTTAACTCTACCACTTAATAAGGAGATCTAAACATGAATGCCAATTATCCATGCCTGCCATGTACTTTTCGATTATATTTGAAACAAATTCTGTTATTTTTTCTGTAACATTTTCCAAATATATATCTAATCTATTTCTCTAACAGAGCCTTGAAATAGTTCTTTTGGCGGCTTACTGAAAATAGAAACATAAAACATTATCCCGCCCTTGGGAGAATGACATTTCTTCCAGTTAAAGCTGCTTTCATCTCCCTTCTTCTCATGCTGAGTTTACACATTTCAATTGTTTCATAATTATAGGGAACACGAACAGCAACAAACCCCAGGTTGTTTTGTCATGTTGTCTTCATCCAGAGACTGCAGAAATCTTGATTCTGAGGGAAACAGAAAACAAATTAATGTCAAAGGAAATATTTTAAAACCAAGGTCAAAGATTACAGTTAAAAGTTTGAAATCCCAAGAAACCTCTATCTTATTTAAATTTTCACTTCTTTTCTTTTAGCTGAGAATATGAAAGAGGAAAAACCGAAATAAATGATATACTTTTAAAATTCATTGAAATATGAATGACTTAGAGAAGTATAGCTGTCAGTGTAAAATCCATTTTCAGATTCATCACATAATATCAGCACCAATGAGTAATGGAGAAAGAAACGGATGCCATTTTGGGCATTATTCATGGAAATCTCACCTCCAAAATCTGCCACCACAGCATGCCCATCCTCATAGAGAAGAATATTGTGACTGTAAAAAAAAAAAAAGTAGATATTGAGTATACCATTTCCTAATCTGAATGGCCTCTCAATGAAGAGGACGCTTATCATCATTTGTTTACCCCAGAGGATAAATGACTCCCAAAAGGCTAACAGACATCTCAGATTAGTGACTCTGGTTTTCTTAGTTTTGCTAATCTGAAAGGAATGTTTATAAAATGTGGTCATTTTATATCTGACTTTGAAAGTATACAAAGTATTCTACTTTAGATAAACCTTCTAAACATGTCAAAAAGACCCATTAGCTGAAGATCAGTTTTTCAGCTCTTTGAAGTTCATTTGTTAACAAAATTTGGCTACAGGCAATAGTAAAATGTACCTGTGAGCATATCAGAGTCAGAGCAAGGGAATAAGCTTGCTAGAACCCTAGGCTTATAAGGACAGTTCAAGGCAGCACCTGACATGAATAGGAAAAGGACTCTTTACAGACAATGTCTTGGTCATTATGTTCTAGCTAGAATCCCAGGACAAAGAAGTGTTTTTAAGGCCTGTGAAATGAGGCCGGCTAATCTACTTTTTAAGGTCTTGGAGAGGAAAACATATAAAGGTCTTCAAAGTCTCCTTTCCAAACCAGAATTCAAGCTAGATCAAGGCTGTCTTTTTCAAGAAGTAAATCAAGGCTGGGGCAGTCCAAAGAGAGGTCATTCCTCCCACATATTGGTGAACTGAGTTGTGGGATATCTTATGGACAAATGTATTGTGACCCAAGATTGCCTTTGAGTGTTTCTTACTGAATGCCTTTTTTTATGCTTGTTTCACATTTGGCTTCTAAATGAGTCATTTCAGCATTAGGAGATCTCCTACTGGGTTTCTTTTAGTGCACATAGGCCATACTATATTAATTTATCTGCTCTATACTTAATTGTTTTGCTTCATGATCAAAAAAGGAAAATTTTATTATTTTCTAGTCCCAAATAAGTCCAGTATGATATTGAACCATTTATATTAGTGCTTCCAGGTGCTGAGTTGAGCTTTATAAGAAAGTTAGTTTTGAACTTCTCTTGTATCATAAATGAATTTTACTTTTATGGTATACACTTAATCCTCTTTTCAACTATCAAAAATCTAGAATGTGTTCAAGATTTTTTTTGCTTGGAAGAGCTCAGTGTAGAAGTAATATAGGGTGTTGAAACAAAAACCCCAATATGTTCTCTTTAGCTGTAAATTACCAATTAATACATGCTATGAGAATGACACTATCATGATAAAGAACTCTACAGCATCAGGAACTCTCTGGAAGTTCAAAGACAGCAAGAAGAATGCATCAAAATGCTGTACCACTAGATTCCTTGAAGGATTTAGGTGACTTCCTGTACCACAATCCCTTAGCCTATCAAAGGATAATGAGTGTTACATTTCATAGATATCATTAAAACACATGCTGAACATGAATCACCAGTCAAATTAAATGATTATATGTATAGTACCCTATCCATTAATTTAATTTTGATTCAAATTAATTATCTAGAACAATGGTTATCAAAACAACTAGCAGCATATTCTCAATATAGAAAACAGATATGTAAATGGAGCTGCCTTAGTTAAACACAGGGAAAGGCTCACAGAACCCCTACTTAAGCTTCACCTTTTCCAAAAATAGCAGTCCTTGAGGCAATAGCTTAAAACTATGCATGTAGAGAAGCCCCCAAATAAGTTACATGTCTAGGAAATATTTTGTTTATTCATTTGTTTGTTTAAATTTCTCTAAAGTAAATATTTTATGTTAACAAGAATAAGGATGACAATACCAGCTAACTGGAGTTGGGGTAGTGAAATGTTTAGCAAAATTTTACTCTTCTAGCAAAAGAAACAAGTGAATTTGGTCACTGGGCTGCCCAGTGCTTCCTGGTATGAGAGAGGCAGGATGTCTCAGGATGCAGGGATTATGCTCATTGTTGTATCTCCATCATTTTTAGCATGTGCTTATTTTTGGCACACTGCTTATACTCCTTATCACATTGGAGTACTCAATAACCATTTCTTGAACAAATAAAAGAAACTTAAAATAGAAAGTCACAAGTTTGGAAGGGTAAAGATTACATTAGTTAATCAGCAAGTCTTTATTGAATATCATTCATCATTCTATAAATATTTAAAATTCATAGACTCATATGATTGGAAGATAAATTAGAACTAACCTAGTTTAACCCTCTTAGCTCCAGAGGAGGAGTACAAAGCTCAGAGAATTTAAGTGTATCAAAAGACATTATATAAGTAGCTAGTGGCAGAGAAGATATAGAATCCACTTCATCTAGGCCAGCATTTCAGATTTTAGAAAAGTGCCTGGCAAATAGTAGGTGATCAGTGAATTTTATGAATTATTCTTGTGTCATATTATGGACCTTTCCCCAAAGCATGCTATTTACTTTCTCCACATTATCAAGACACACTGTTGGTGGGAATGTATATTGGTACAGCCACTACGGAGAACAGCATGGAGGTTCCTTAAAAAATAAATCACAGCAATATCCTTTTTGACCCACCTCCTAGAGAAATGGAAATGAAAACAAAAATAAACAAATGAGACCTAATGAAACTTAAAAGATTTTGCACAGCAAAGGAAACCATAAATAAGATGAAAAGGCAACCCTCAGAATGGGAGAAAATATTTGCAAATGAAGCAACTGACAAAGCATTAATTTCCAAAATTTATAAGCAGCTCATGCAGGTCAATATCAAAAAAACAAACAACCCAATCCAAAAATGGGCAGAAGACCTAGACAGACATTTCTCCAAAGAAGATATACAGACTGCCAACAAACACATGAAAGAATGCTCAACATCATTAATCATTAGAGAAATGCAAATCAAAGCTACAATGAGATATCATCTCACACTGGTCAGAATGGCCATCATCAAAAAATCTACAAACAGTAAGTGCTGGAGAGGGTGTGGAGAAAAGGGAACACTCTTGCACTGTTGGTGGGAATGTAAATTGATACAGCTACGATGGAGAACAGTATGGAGGTTCCTTAAAAAACTACAAATAGAACTACCATACAACCCAGCAATCCCACTACTGGGCATATACCCTGAGAAAACCATAATTCAAAAAGAGTCATGTACCACAATGTTCATTGCAGCTCTATTTACAATAGCCAGGACATGGAAGCAACCTAAGTGTCCATCGACAGATGAATGGATAAAGAAGATGTGGCATATATATACAATGGAATATCACTCAGCCATAAAAAGAAACAAAATTGAGTTATTTGGAGTGAGGTGGATGGACCTAGAGTCTGCCATACAGAGTGAAGTAAGTCAGAAAGAGAAAAACAAATACCATATGCTAACACATATATATGGAATCTAAAAAAAAAAAAAGTGGTCATGAAGAACCTAGGGGCAAGATGGGAATAAAGATGCAGACCTACTAGAGAATGGACTTGAGGACATGGGGAGGGGGAAGGGTAAGCTGGGACAAAGTGAGAGAGTGGCATGGACATATATACACTACCAAATGTAAAATAGATAGTTAGTGGGAAGCAGCCACAGAGCACAGGGAGATCAGCTTGGTGCTTTGTGACCACCTAGAGGGGTGGGATAGGGAGGGTGAGAGAGAGACACAAGAGGGAGGGGATATGGGGATATATGTATATGTACAACTGATTCACTTTGTTATAAAGCAGAAACTAACACACCATTTTAAAGCAATTATACTTTAATAAAGATGTTTAAACAAAAACCTAAAAACTAAAAATAGAGCTACCATATGATCCAGCAATCCCACTCCTGGGCATATATCTGGAAGAAACCATAATTTGAAAAGAAACATGCATCCCAATGTTCATTGCAGCACTATTTACAATAGCCAGGACATGGAAGCAACATAAATGTCCATCAACAAAGGAACGGATAAAGAAGATGTGCTACATATATACAGTGGAATATTACTCAGCTATAAATAGGAACAAAATAACGCCATTTGCAACACCATGGATGGAACAACAGATTGTCATACTGCGTGAAATAAGTCAGACAAAGAAAGACAAATATCATACGGTATCGCTTATATGTGGAATCTAAGAAAAAAGGTACAAATGAACTTATCTACAAAATAGAAATAGAGTTACAAATGTAGAAAAAAAACATATTTACCTGGGCATAAGAGGTGGGGAGGGACAAATTGGGAGATTGGGATTGACATATACACACTACTACATATAAAGAAGATAACTAATAAGGACCTACTGTGTAGCACATGGAACTCTACTCAATACTCTCTAATGGCCTATATGGGAAAAGAATCTAAAGAAGAGTGGATATATGCATATGTATAACTGATTCACATTGCTGTATGCCTGAAATTAACACAACATTGTAAATTAACTCTACGTTAATAAAGTTTTTTTGAAAAGTGTCAAGTTTGTAGGATATTCCCTACAGAGGTTTTTCATATATCTACGGTTTAAGTCAAAACCTTAGATAACTAACTGAATTTTAGGATAACACAAACTCAATAGCAATGTTAATTACCCTTGCTAACTTGACTTTGCCTTAGAAACTCAGCCTTTTTAACACCACTTCTTTGATGACCTGAACCTTGAGAGAAGAATAACAATAAAACATACAAAGAAGGATAACTCAAGGTCTTTTTTTTTTTTTAGCTTTTCTTCTTATTTCTCCAGTGGCTTTCAAATAACAACGGTTGCTTTTGCTTGGGTTTCCCAGCAAGGAGAGATCAAGATAAAAGCATATAAATATATGCTAACATTGGACTGATTTAGCAATCATAAAGCAATGTGATGATGGAGGCAGCAACTAAAGCAAATCATCCAGAAGCCAAGGAATGCCACAGCTTCTGGAAGCTGGAAGAAGCAAGAAACTGATTCGCCTCTAGAGCCTGTAGAAAGCACTGTCTCTGATGATTCCTTGAGTTTAGCCCAGGAAAACTAATTTTGATCCTCTGACTTCCACAAATGTAAAAGAATAACTATATGTTGTTTTTAAAAAAGGACACTATGAGAGATGCAAAGTGATGAACATTATAGATTCCATCCTCAAAGACCTTAAATTCAGCTCACGAAAGCTTAGATGAGTGTGGGTAACATAAGAATTCAAAGAAAACAGTGGAGTTATAAAAGAAATTAGCTTTGGGCTTCCCTGGTGGCGCAGTGGTTGAGAATCCGCCTGCCAATGCAGGGGACACAGGTTCATGCTCCAGTCCGGGAAAATCGCACATGCTGCAGCTGGGCCCGTGAGCCATGGCCGCTGAGCCTGTGCGTCCGGAGCCTGTGCTCCGCAACGGGAGAGGCCACAACAGTGAGAGGCCCGCGTACCACAAAAAAAAAAAAAAAAAAAAAAAGGAAATTAGCTTTGAAGTGGGCCTCAAGGAACAGTCTACAAATATCGGCTGAGAGCTGATCATGCGCCAGGAAATTTCCTATACACTGGGATATAGTGGTGACCAAGACAGGCAAAGAGCTTATGAGCTTACAATGCAGTGAGGAGGAAATGAGGCTGAGACAAAGGGGGAAAGAAGTGTAGGTCAGGGAAAATCTTGGTAAAGGCCAAGAGTTGGGAATGTGTGTAGTCTGTAAGAGGAGTAAAAGAAGGATGTACTTACTAAATTGGAGACTACATGCTGGAGTGTCATGGGGGGAAACTGAGCAGAGGTGGTGTTGGATTACAAGGGAATTTGAAAGCCAGGGAGGGAATTCCAGGCTTGACACAAAAAGCTAGTAGGTTTTTATACATAGGGTGCAATGCTCTAAAAGCAAGGGACTAGTGTTCAAAAATAATTTGAGGTACTGAAAGACAAAAGTAATAAGGTAAAGTGGAGAACAAAACAAAACAAAAAAAATAGGATGAATCCATCAAAATATTTGAAAGAAGTGTTTAGATCTTGGGACAGCTTAGATATAGAGAAAAAAAGGGAACAAAAAACTTAGGATCGGGCTTCCCTGGTGGTGCAGTGGTTGGGAGTCCGCCTGCCAATGCAGGGGACACGGGTTCGTGCCCCGGTCCAGGAGGATCCCACATGCCGCGGAGCGGCTGGGCCTGTGAGCCATGGCCGCTGAGCCTGCGCGTCCGGATCCTGTGCTCCACAATGGGAGAGGCCACAACAGTGAGAGGCCCGCGTACCGCAAAAAAAAAAAAAACTTAGGATCATCTTCAACTTTTCCAGTTTGGAATACTTAAGCAGAAAGCAATAACATATCCAAATTGAAATGGATGTCTTACTAAAAATCCTGTGAATTTTTTATGAAAAGTATAGTGGCTGACTTGGGAGGCTAAGGAACTTGACTAAAGTCATTTTTGTGCTTGGCAAGATTGGACTCACCAGATAAATAGCTATTATTTTTACTGAACTGAAATAACATTCAAAGTGAACTCTTTTGTCCCTAACAAACAATAGCAAATTAAACAAAACAAAGATGTAGTGACAATTTAGGAACATAAGGACAATGTGAGTTCATAGCAGCAAATGGGGCCAAATGTCAAAAAGGATGCTGTGAAAATGTCATTGCAGAATGAGAGCACTTTGGGAAGTGTTGGAATAAAATGAAATGTTCTCTTCACCTCAAGATAGTCTTTTGGATCTGTCCATTTCTTCTTTAAATGCTCAGTAACAAAGAAAACTAATTTTTAGAACTACCTCTAAGATTCACCCATTAATTTTTTAGTTTAGTGCTAAGCCATACTTCCTATCTAGAGTGAAGCAAATGGAGGGGGACAAGTAAGGATGAAGTTGATGGAATCTGTGCTAATTAGTGACAGCACAAATGCCTCCTGATGGGTGTCATATCAGAGTCAGAGAGGTAATCTGACAGGTCACTGGCATTGGAGCGGAGGGTTCCTAGGGAAAGGGCTGACCTGGGAGCTGGGATAATAGAAGTGGTGTGATAATTATTAGTGATGAGCTCAAGGGTTATTACTGAGATATGTCGTGAACTGCAAGTTTTGAGAAGGGTGAGAATAGTGAAAGTTGTGGGAGTCATGTGACAGTAACAGAAAGGGTGGTAGTAAAGAGAGAAGGGATTAAATATTGCGTGAGAGCCTCCTGTGGGCACACGCCAGTGCTTTCAAGATTTTTACGTTCCTCCTGGAGCCACTTTGTGGTTGGTATTAGCATACTTCTTCTACAGATGGATAATGGAGGCTCAGAGCGGTTATGTAAGATGGCCAGTATCATAGCTGGTAAGAGGTGAATCCAGCAGTCAAATTTCAGTCTCCAAAGTCTGCCCTTTTTAGGAGAAGCTGAGCCTTGCATCGTCTGGATGGGCCCTGAGAAGCCCAAACTGCTAAGGCTGGATTTCTGGACAGATATTCCAGAAATTTTGCTTGGGTGAAGAATGGTCTACCAACTAGTGTCTAAAATACCTGTGTTCGGCATATGACTGTAAGGTCATAAGACTGAAGTAACAAGCTACATGGAAAGTAAGCTAGTACACCTCTGTACCACCAAGACACAGCAGGCAAAGACTAACCTTCCTCCCTCCCAGAGTATGATTAATGTGTCATACACAGGAATGAAGCACAGTCACTGTGAACGGGTACTTGCAATCCGACCTGGGAAATAAGCCAGGCATATGAGGAGTGTCAGTGGCTTGGAAGCTATTATCAGGATCAAAAGAGAGAAATAAAAGAAAGGCGATGGGAATTCTGAGACTTCCTCTCCCCCAGAAGACCATTTGGGAGGTTCATTTTTATTTCTTTGCTTTTGTGGAAGGTTCTGGGGAGTGGGAGTCTGCTGTTATATCTGATGCTTTACAGAGCACCTTCACGCACATGGTCACATTTGGTGGAAACAGTTGAGTCAGACCCTTTTAATTTGAATTTGATAAAGAAACCTGTCAGTAACTGCTGGCACTAGCACCTTAGCCCCAATCCTACCACCTGGGAAAGGAATCCAGGGGAGGTAAGGGGCAGGAGATCAGATAGACTACCCCGAGAGGAAGGCAGAGAACAGCTACTATAATACACCAATCTGTACACACAACAGCGCCCACGCCCACCGGCACACGCTGCTTGCCTTCTAAACTCTCCAGACACGTGGTTAAGGGCGAAGTGTCACTGAGGAGCGCTCTCCAGATAGCAGGGAGTTTGGTAAAACCATTAAAGGAAGTTAAGCAGATAAAGGTCAACTGGTCCTTAATTCTTACAGCGATTTTTTGGCATTTCTGGATTTAACACTTGGACTTAATCTAAGTGAGTATGATTTTAAAAGCCCATGTTATTTGCTAACTTGTGATTTTGTTGTTACAAGTGAGGCTTATGTTCAGAAGCAAGCTGTTTGGCTGACAAGTGTGCCGGGTCAACCTGGCAGTGTCAGCAGCTGAAACGGCTTTCTTGCTGCCCTGGGTCATCCTGTGTTGTAGGAGAAATGATAAGCTGCAATCATGGTCACCCCTGTGAGCACTGCTCAGCTTTACTCTTCCTGCTGTGAAGGTCTAGTTTTGGGCTAGAAACTGCAGTGTCTGCCTTCAAAGAGAATGCAGTCTGATTGGGAATGCAATGCAAACTAAAAGGGAGAGACATTATCATCACAAGCTAGAATTTAAAGTGGTTTTCACTGTGAAAGACCTAGAGAAGAATCCAGAGAATGTAAGAATTAATTCTGAAAAAGATCATTAACAAAGGAGAAGAAAGAGTCTTAAGAATAGGAGGGATAAGAGGTAGTATGTAGGACAAGGACCCATATTCAGGATACCTGGTTTTTGCTGTTTCTAGTCCTGTGATTAAATCATAATATTTGAACTTTTCAAGTCTTCCTTTCCTATCTTTAAAAATTGTGAGGGGAATGAAGGATATTAAAAGAGATAACACATGGAATTTTGTAAACTGTGAACTGCTAAATAGGTTTTCTAAAAAAATAAATTTATTTATTTATTTTTGGCTGCATTGGGTCCTCGCTGCACGCGGGCTTTCTCTAGTTGCGGCAAGCAGGGGCTACTCTTGGTTGCAGTGTGCAGGCTTCTCATTGCGGTGGCTTCTCTTGTGGAGCATGGGCTCTGGGAGCGTGGGCTTCAGTAGTTGTGGCGTGTGGGCTCTAGAGCACAGGCTGAGTAGTTGTGGCGCACGGGCTTAGTTGCTCCACAGCATGTGGGATCTTCCCGGACCAGGGCTCAAACCCATGTCCCCTGCACTGGCAGGCGGATTCTTAACCACTGTGCCACCACAGAAATCCCAGTATTGGTTGTTGTTAATAAACATAGGACCTAGCTTACGGAGTGTTTGTAATGACTTAAAGGCAAATGTGCTTTGTAAACCATACAGCCGTGTACATGTTGGGTATTAAGTGATGAGTCTTGAAAGTGATTTCCTGAATCAAAACCCACAGACTTAGAGAACGAACTTATGGTTACCAGGGGGGAAGGGTAGGGGGAGGGATTGTTAGGGAGCTTGGGATTGACATGTACACAATGCTGTATTTAAAACAGATAACTGATAAGGACCTACTGTATAGCATAGGGAACTCTGCTCAATATTCTGTAACAGCCTAATTGGGAAAAGAATTTGAAAACGAATAGATACATGTATATGTATAACTGAATCAATTTTTTGTACACCTGAAACTAACACAACATTGATAATCAACTGTACTTCAATATAAAATAAAAAGTTTTTTTAAAAAAAGAAACTGACTTTACTATGGAATATTTCAACTCACTTTTAGCCCTAGATCTCTTCTCCTTCCATTCTCATTGTCTAAACGTACAATACTACTGCTGCTTGATTGAATGACTGCATTTCACCTAAAAGAATCTTTGGTTCCCTGACTGCATTGATACTGCAGTATTTGGACTTGGCTCCAGGTTCGTCTTTCATCATGAAGCAAATGATTTGGGTCAATTGTTTTATGTAACAGAACTGAGTATTTATCTTTTTTGAAGTGTCTGTCCCTTACAGATCACTCCACAGTAAAGTTCTTTTAACCTCAACAATGCATGCACTTAGCAGAATACAGAATGTAACTGAGGGAAAGATTTACTTCATTCAAATAAGTGATGTGAATACAACCCATGCTCTGACCTTCACTTCTTTCTTCCACAGTAATAACAGTTCATTTTCAGAAAAAGAGCAAGCTGTTTTCAATGTGGTGTGTGTGTGTGTGTGTGTGTGTGTGTGTGTGTGTGTTTATATCTTTTAAGTGTTTTCTCCAGTTTTCTTTTAAACAAAAGTGAATGGAAGTTAAATTCTGCTGGTTCCTTGTGACAAAAGAAAATTTTCTCCAACCTCAGAACTGAATTAATTTAATGAAGTCATTATGTAAGCATCATGAGTCTTTTCATTTTAATTGCCTGTATTGAAAATTTACCTAAAGTGCTCAAATGATTCATAATCAGTTGGCTATGCACTATAGTCCAGTACTAATTGTCACTATTAATCAGACTGGCCTGTTTATGAGACGATTTTCCAATTCTGACTTTCTTCCAGAGCAAGACTGAAGTTCATGGTGGCCTTAGAAGGATCAAGGTGACTTGCAACTCTCACTCCACTGCCATTAAGAGTTTTTTTAAGCCACTTAAAAAAATCGCATAAATATTAATTCATTTTGTTCTGAATTATACAACCATGTAATTGCCTATGTCAGTGGCTACTAACGAACACTAGTTTGCATGGCTAACCTCTCAGTGTCCTTATTTGAAGAGATGACAGCCCCCAAACTGTAAATCTAGTAACAGAACAGCAATGCTTCCCAGACTTCCTATAAGCCACTGTTTTCTGTTATATGCCTGATGGTGATTAACTCACATGATTAAAGACACATGGCTATCGGCATGCCTGGAAGCATTCCAAGGGTTAAATCAGTGGAAGCAATTAGGCTTCATTTTCAATCTCATCACACTGTGAAAGTCATTAGTTTACAAACACATGTGCCTGACAAGCAATCACTCAGACCTGATGCTGAGGGGCCCTGGATCTGCCTGCTGCCACATTTTGCTGGTGGGGTGGTAGTGCTACGTGATCACTTGGGACTCTCTTCCTGCCTAAGACCCCTCTCTGGGGAGCACTGCCTTCTTGACCTCCAGCATAGGCAACCACATTATTCTCTCCTCTCCAGTCATCCTTGAGCAACTGCCACTGCCAAACTCAATGTGGCTTCTTTACCTCTGAGTATGTGACCCCCATACTCTGAACTGCTTCCAATTTGTTTCAAGTATAATCTAAGGTGTTAGCTAGACCCTTGAAATGCAGTGCAACTCACATCTACTTGCTTTGGAGCTCTGTACCCTTTCCTAAAAAATATTTCCAAATCATCTAGTTAGCGCCTTGTCGTCTACACATATTCTCATAGTCTCTTCTTTTTGGTATCTTTCTGCCTCTGACTTTTTTCTATCATCTCTGCTTCCTACTTCATTAGGTAACAACAGTTAATCAAAAACTCATTATCTTCATGAGGGGTAACTGCTGGAGGTCTTGGGTTTGAGCCCCAGATAATGGAGATAGCATATTTGGGTTCAGAGAACTTATTGATACTTACTTATTATGTTATGTTTATGTGGTAATGGGACCCTCAGCAACCACTTGAGGGTTCCACAATTTTGGCTGCATGTAGAAACCTGGTAACAATTGTATAGTAACATCAGAAATCACATACTCTGCTTCATAGCTAAATAAAGCCTCTACGTATATTCTTTTTTTTTTCTTTTTTGCGGTACGGGGGCCTCTCACTGCTGTGGCCTCTCCCGTTGCGGAGCACAGGCTCCGGACGCGCAGGCTCAGCGGCCATGGCTCACAGGCCCAGCCACGGCGTGTGGGATCTTCCCAGACCGGGGCACAAACCCGTGTCCCCTGCATCGGCAGGCGGACTCTCAACCACTGCGCCACCAGGGAAGCCCCTACGTATATTCTTGATACATCCTTTGTACCTTGGGGCTCAACATAAACTATTCCAGGATGCCTACCACGAAAAGAAAATTTTGTTGTTGTTCTTCTGCAGGAAGTGTGAAGCCTCTGAAACTCATTTTTAAGATTTTATTTCATCAGGGCACCCTCCTTGCCAAAGGCCAGAGAAGCCTAAGCCTGGATTTCTCTATTAATCTTTTGAAGGTAGTTCTTCACTAAAAATAAGAACTGTAATTTTATTTTTCCCTGCTGCCGAAAAGTGACCCTAGTTTGGCTTCATACAGACTGCCCTGGTCCTTTGGAAAAGGCATGCAGGAGAAGAAACATGTTGACAGAACGATAGCTCCCCCAAGCTCATTCAGGAATAACAATATGCTAATCTTGAACATAATCTAGGTAAGAGAGAAGGAATTAACCAATGTCTCATATCATGAACTTCTAAACACTGAAAGCCTAATTTCAGTGAACGCTCAGAAACCATGGAAACAGAAAACTCCAATAAATGCAAAGGATTGCAAAACCTTGACTTTTCTTAAAACAAACTCCAGTCTGTCAGTGGAAGTATATTTGAAGGCTTACTTCTAAAACTACTGGATTTGTCCCATTGCCAGTGGGATTGAAGAGGTGGATTATAAGATTTATGTTGTGGTTAAACCCATTTATTGAGGGTAATGTGAAAAAACTCCATACTCTTCTTCACTTACTATTTGCTCAGCACCATCAAACGCGAGTGGAGCAGTGATAATGCCTGAATAAATCTAACCACACACACACACACACACACACACACACACACACTATTGACTGTGATGTTTCTGCGAAATAGTGCCCTAGAATCAACAATCAAGTATGATTTCCATTTCTACGCTAAAGTTATTGCTTATTCTTCTTAACAGAGCGTAATCTTATGAGGAATCTTAGGTACACAAACTGCAAAATGGAACATTTTTGAATGAGAAAGGGACAATCGATATCACAGACATCAACAGCTATGCATTCATTACATATCATTTGTTTTATTTTAATTTAAAATTGAAAAAGGGAATATTGGAAAACATCACATTGACTATGTTTCCTTCACAGGATCTAACATTTTTCTAATGCACTGGGACCCTGGATGAACAGGGGGTTTTGGCTTCAGACATTTGGTTGTAAAACCTATGTTTGGGGGGGTGCAGTCGCAGGACAGTGGGGGAACTTTTCTCCCACAAAGCACATGGTCAGGATTTTGAGGAAGGATGAAAATGGCAAAGATATGTGACATCAAAGAGTTAGAAAAGTAATAATTAGCTAGCCTGATTACCAAAATAAAACCACAAAACCAAAAGCATCAAAAAAGTTTCCAGCTTTTGTTGCTCCCACTATCATCTAAATACTGCTTCCTAGTCACTTTTCCGAACACAGTGATTTTTAATAATACTAAAACCTCTAAGTTTCATATGCAAACCCCACTTTGTATGTAAACCCTGAAAGGCACTGGGCATTTATTTACATTGAGGAGAGAACATAAGTCTACCAAAACAAAACACAGAAAATAATATGAAAGCAAAAACTTGGGGGACTTAGGACAAACAAGAGATATAGCAAGCAACATTTTAGAATTTGAAAGGATATTAGAAATTATTAAATGATCTGTTTATAAAGGAAGAATTTGAAGAGCTTTGTTTTCTGTCAAGGTCACTACTGGATTTCCTGACTAATAACTGTTCATTTTCCTGCCTCACTTACTTCATTTTGCCTGATCTCTGAAGACCCAAGCCCATGTTAAATACAGAGACATAGATGCTAAGTGCACCAACTACAGACGACCCAGACTCACTTGTACCCAAAAGTGTCATAGGACTCTTCTCACCCACTTTTAAGAGAGCAGATCCAGTACCAACTTTTCAGGAATGTGCCATGGGCCTTCTAAGCATCTATTTAACACTGAGACACAAAAGGTCTGTGATAAACCCTCTATCTCTGCATGTTAAAATTAATTCCTAGACATTAATAGGGAAAAAGAAAAGGCCAGAGAGAGCATGGAATAAGAACTGAAATATATGAAATACAAGTAAAAGAAGAAAAATCTCTGAGTTTGGCGTGACAAACACCATTGATTATGTGCCAAGTTTCCTGTTAAAAGACCCCAAAGTAGGTGTACACGTGTAGCGCAGAGGAGGGCTGAGCTTAAAAATAACAGCTGAGAGGAGAGCTGGGCTTTATCAACAAATAAGGTTTCCGTATTAAACAGAGCAGCGTCGGAAGTGGGCAGCTCCATGAGAGCAGGTGAGTAGGCTCTGTCTCTGACAAACAGAGGCTGTGCTCCTGCAGAGCTCGGCCTCTAAGGAGGGTCTCCTTCTAACTCTCAGAATGAGCCACAGATGAGTGTTCTGAACAGTGTGACTTCAGGGGAACTTGCTTGAGGTCCTTCGGGAAGCAGGGATTTGTAGGTAAATCAAGAAAGGAAACCGTTTACCTACTGGACTAATCTGACGCTACGACTTTTACTATGGCGTCTCCATCCCTCTCAGGGAGCACAGGGAGACGAAGTGCCCATGTCTGCAAAAGGGCAGGTTACAAATGTACTTAATCCTGCATGCCTTCCTTCAAGGACACTTTGAAAATTCAAAAGGAATGAACAGATCTATTTCTTTTTTAAACTTGCCGAATCGTTCAGCGTCTCTTTGGTTGCTGAGAAGAGGGGCTCTTAGTTTTTTTCCAGACACTAGATGGTCTATCGCTGGGGGATAGAGTATTAGTCACAGAAATGTAACTCATCAGCCATGAAGGTTTAGGGCTATTTTAGTTCTAACACTTTGTCAATGCTGCGTGGCTGTCCCCACCATGGCCCCTGGGCCTTCCTTCCTCTCTCCTTCACTTTGTTCCTGTTGTCTCCTCCAAATGTGAATTCACTTCCAACTTTTCCTCTAAATAAATATCCCCATTTTTCAGCACCCAGTCCAGTGATCTCTTCTTATCCTGGCTTTCCCAGCACCTGACCCCAACATGATTATAAGCTCCACGGGCACAAGATCCATGAACCAGGGAAATTATTGGTGATCGATAATAAACTCTTATTGAATTAAATTTTCTTCTTGATCCTAGAGAAGTAAAGGTAAGGAAAGAATTAGAATGATTGGGGATTTTAAGGGGTGGTTATATTCAGCATTGACTTTTCCTAAATTCCATAGAATTGAATTCTGTAGCTACTCTGACCAAACTGTTGTTTTCTATTTTCTAAAATAGATCCAAATTTGTGACTCAAAATAAATTCTCTGAGACTTAAAACCTTGATTTCACTTTTTAGCCTTATTCCAGGCAAATTCTTATCCATCTATTTCCTGTATAATCAGCATTTACTCAACAAATATTTGGTTAATATTTATTTGGCATCTACTATACTGCTGAACACAGAAAAAGCTTTAGAACAAACCCACCTTTCCATTAAAGATAAGGAGATGAGCTGAATAAGCATTTCGTACTTTCCCCCACTGATCATTGACTGCTCTGCCTGAAGCTCTATTCACCCCATTGACCCCTCCCCCCATGCCCTTGTGCAAGCAACAGCTTCAAGAACAAGCTTACCCAAATATTCTAGCCCACGTCCGGGACTCTGAAACTGAATGCCTACAACATTATTTTCAGTTCCATACATTTGGTATTTAGAATATGCTCTCTTTTCTTATTTCTTCTTTTTCTATATATCTCTTATTTCCCCCAGATACATTAAAACTATTCTTAAAACATTTTGTTATACATTGCCCCCTAGGACTTGGCAAATTACAGCAGCTCAAGAAACATTATGGTTGTGAATAATCAATATAGCTACTAATACAACATCCTGCCTTTTTCAAAGTAACCCTCTGGACAACATTCTATTTCTCTCTTCCTCTTTCTGGTCCATATTCTTGAAGGGTTTTCTTAAATTTACTGCTTCTACTTCTTTACTGACTATGCCCTCTTCAATACACTATTCTCACTTTTTACTGTACCACTCCAAAAAAACCCTTTTTTCCAATGTGAACTTCTGTTTTGCTAAATGCCACAGGCTGTTGGTCCTTGTACCATATTCTATCCTAAGCCCTTCTTATTCTTGGCCAAAGCTTGCTTCTTTTCTCTTAGTGAAAGTTATCACCATGATTGAGTTACCCAAATAAAAACCAGGGAACCAAACTTGATTCCTCCCTGTCCTTCGATCCCTTCTTAAAAATGTCACCATGTACCATCAGTTCTACCTTGTAACATGTTCTACATCTGTCCAGTTATGCCTCCTACATATTGAGCACTTATTCCCTATGGACAAGTCAATAATGTTGATTAGAATCCCATTTGTAGAAAAGATCGATAGGAGATCTTTCAATGTTAGGCATGGTGTTAGATATTAGGTAATAACAGTAACACTTAAATAGAACTATGTGCTAAGCATAGTTCTAAGCAATATATGTTAACCTATCTAATTGTCACACAGCCCAATGAGGTTGGTATAATAATTATACCATTTTAAACATGAAAAAATTGAATTGCAGAAAGGTTAAGTAACTTCCCTAAGGTAACATAGCTAGGTAGTTTGAATTCCTCATTTCATTTAGTCTCCATAGTAGCCTTCTATGGTGGTATTAATATTTCGACTTAGAGCTGAGGAGTTGAAGCTGAGAAACTTAAAATAATTTTCCTTGAGGCCACACATTTGGTAACAGTGTCAGAATTATGCTAGAATCCACATCTAGTTGGCTTGAAAATTCATTTACTTTTCTCCACACATGTTCTGACAGGGTCACAGAGAATAGTTTAAGAAAAATTAAATTGGAAGGAACAGCCTAATTTCTAATATGTTGCATTAATTTAGGAACATTTATTTTGAATACTGTTTTTTATGAAATCAAAGAGGATGAGCGTTAAAATAGTGAAGTCTATAAATTAAAGAAAGTAAATGTAACAAAGGACAGAAAATGATGACTAAGGAGAAAAGGCTGGACATGGAGAGGGGCGCAAAAAGGGACCAAATGAAGGAGAGAGGTGAGGTGTAGGAGTGGAGCAGCTAGGTAGGGGTGCTGGTGATGGAAGGGACTGGAAGGGGGAGCTAAGCTGGAGCATGAAAGGATGAATGTCCTTGATAGTGCTTAGAAAATCTAATGAGAATGTATTAATAGAAAATATGATATGTGACTAAATAGTTCAACAACATGCATATTTCATGACGTTGGCCTTATGTGACTGGGTTACTCATGAATCTACCAGCTGAAACAAAGCCAAAAGATACCCGGTGATTTTATTCAAGTTTACCGTCTACCCAGTCTTTGCATTCAGCATGGAAGTGACAAATGATTACTATTCTAAAAACATCTACTATCCAGCATGTTGTGGATACTCTGTATTCTGTACTTACCCAGCGCTGCCTAACATTTTGTTCCTAAAGTATTTAGTGGTTTTTTGTTTTGTTTGTTGTTTTTGGCTTTGGTTTTGATTTGTGTATAGCCCTTCTATTTAACTCAATGATGATGGAAACAACAATCTTATAAATGTTATCCACACATGCTGTACAGTCAAGGAAACAAATGCAAACATCTATTTGAGTGTCTGGTCTCCAGAGGACATGATGATTTGGAGTGGCCCCAGACTCAGACCCTTGGAGGTTGGCTACAGGGCATTTATGGAACATGGAATGAGTAAGGCTTTGGGAATCAGAGCAATTGGGTTCAAATATCAGCTCTGCCATTTAGTCAACTGAGTGACTTGGGGGAAGAAATTAATTTACTGAACTTCAAATTTCTCTTCTTTAGCATTGTGAGTTTTTTTAAAGATAAATATTAAATGAAATAATACTTGTGAAAACATTCATAGTTTATTCACATAAACCTGACACAAAGATGACAACACAAATAAACAAATGATACGTTCCTCATGGAATAAAAAATATACGTATATCCTCATTTTATGACATATGAATGGGGATGTACAAACAATTTTAAACTGTGCTCAAAAGAACAAATAACCTTAGGTAGAAATCACCTTAAAGCATTAAGTCTTCCAGAAGATGTGCTAAAATTTTATTGGTTCCAAAGATTACAAGTCATTACATATCTCAAAAGGGTTGATTTAACCCCCAGATTTAGAAAACCCTTTATTAGGATGAATAGGTCCTAAAAAGAACCTATTGAACTGAATAAATTAAAAAGCAAAACAATCCAGCTCTCTTTCCTTGACTTACATGTTACTCTTCAGTTTTTCAGATTTTGCTCAAGTGGGAAGGAAGCTTTCAGAAGGTTGCTAAATAGAGAGTTTGGCTGTCAGTAGGGCATTCCATGCAAGAGTGCTTATGGTGGTAATCTATAGAGTGGGCCTGAGAAGGCCCAGCAGGCGCCCACCTGAATGACATGACTTATATCTTTACTCCTGCCAGCTTTCAGGTGATGTCAGTACTCTTATCCTTAGCAATTAGACCTCTCCTGTGAAGTCTCTACCAATTTCTTTATTTTACAATCATCTTTCTTCCTAGTTTAAACCCTTCCAGCTATAGTGTAGTAGAAAGAACAGTGGATTTAGAGAAACAAGACTTGGACTCTAATCTAGCTCTCCCAATAGAGAGTCTGTTTTGAAAAAAAATATTCAAATTAGTTGTTACCTGAAATTCTCTTATCTATAAGAGATATCTTTTCAGATTATGGTAAGGATGAAAAACAAGTCTGTATGACTTCAGTAATATGTAGAACACTATATAAATGTAACCATTCATCGTGTGTATATTTCTGCATCCTCCACCCAGCTGTAAGCACCTTAAAATCATGAGCCCTCATTTCTATGTCTTTGAATATTCAGGGATTAGAAGTTGGTGAAGTTCTAGGTTTTTTTTCTGCACACAGGGCACTCCGTAGATACTATCCATGCTGGCAGTGTTGTAGGAATTGTCAAATAGCAGGAAGAGCCTTTAAACTTCATAGGAACTCTTAAGAAAGTTCCAGTAATTTCTCTCCCACCTAGAAGCTAATAGGTAACTGATGATGACAATGGACAGAGGTAAACATGTTCAAGAAAAAGAAAAAGAAAAAGAAGAAAACTAAGAAAACATAAGAAAACTAAGAAACATAAGAAAAAGAGCAAAACTAATTAAAATTACAGACAGTACACGTAAGAACAAACTAACTTTCCCGTTTGAAGGTGGCAGGTAAACTTGAAGTCAAACAATTACCTTCAAAGATGGATAAAAGTCACATTCCCAGCCTGAAAGAGCTATCATGTGATAATGTTTCCTCTGACACCTATTATAGCTATTGCTAAAACTGGCATCTGTGGAACATTACATCTTAATATCAACATTGCCTTGTTATAGCTTGAGTGGAGGTATCTTGGCTGCTGTTGCTTTATGACATGATAAAGAATTCTGAAAGTTGCGATGCTGTCTGCAGTGTCTTTTCCTGATAAAATAAATGGAGATGTTGGAGATGTATGTCGGTATTTGATAATTTTGAAAGCTTTGAGAAAGCTACAACAGCTTGGCAAAACATAGATGTCCAGAAAACTTCTTTGAAGTATTTCTCAATCCCTGTGCCTAACCTCAAAGGCAAAGTGAAAGTCAGGAAAGACACTTCATGGAAGCAAATCCCAGCACCTGCCTCTGGCAGTCTTGCTAGAATCCTTTCTTGCTCTTTTCCTCCTTTTCTTTGAGCAATTAGATAGATGGAATATATGAAATCTAAAATGTTTATTTTCAAACCACAGCTTTTAAACCTATAAATTTAAACATAGAAAACATCTAGCAAATGTTTATTTGCAGTTTTACTCCTTCGAGTATGTTAGAATTTCTTCCACATACTTTCTGGTTTATACTTACACAGATTTCTACACCTCTGGTAGTTACATATGCATAAAAATGCATGCTAATCTATTTATTTAATCATTTCATACATATGTGGTAAAGGAACAAAATGCACATCTCAATACCAAATGTTGGTGAGAATGTGGAGCAACAGGAACTCTCATTCATTGCTGGAGGGAATGCAAAATAATACAGCCATTTTGGAAGACAGTTTAGCAGTTTCTTAAAAAACGTAACATAGGGCTTCCCTGGTGGCGCAGTGGTTGAGAGTCCGCCTGCCGATGCAGGGGACACGGGTTCGTGCCCCAGTCCGGGAAGATCCCACATGCCGCGGAGCGGCTGGGCCCGTGAGCCATGGCCACTGAGCCTGCGCGTCCGGAGCCTGTGCTCCACAACGGGGGAGGCCACAACAGTGAGAGGCCCGCGTACAGCAAAAAAAAAAAAAAAAAAGTAACATAACTCTTACCAAAAGATCCAGCAATTGCACTCCTTAGTATGTACCCAAAAGAGTTGAAAACTATGTCCACATGAAAAACGTGCGCATGGATATTCATAGAAGATTTATTCACAATTTCTAAAACTTGAAAGTAGATGCATGGATAAATAACTGTGGTGCATCCTGACAATGGAATACTTTCAGTGCTAAAAAGAAATGATCAAGCCATAAAAAGACTTGGAGGAAACTTAAGCGAATACTACTAAGGGAAAGCAGCCAGTCTGGAAAGACTGCATACTCTATGATGTACTGTATGTCCAACTAGATCACATTCTGGAAAAGGTAAAACTATGGAGACAGTAAAAAATCAGTGGTTGCCAAGGTTAGTGGGGAGAGAGGGATGAATAGGCAGAGCACAGAGGATTTTTACGGCCGTGAAACTACTCTGTATGGTACCATAATGGTGGATACATGCCACTATAAGCTTGTTCAAACCTGCAGAATGCACAACACCAAGAGTGAACTCTAATGTAACTTTGGACTCTAGGTAATAATGATGATGTGTAATGTAGGTTCATCAACTGTAACAAATGTAACACTCTGTTGGGGGATGTTGACAATGTGGGACACTATGCATGTGTGGGGATAGGAATGACTTTTTTTTTTTTCTTTCAGTACCTCAGATTATTTTTGAACACTAGTCCCTTGCTTTTAGAGCATTGCACCCTATGTATAAAAACCTGCTAGCTTTTTGTGTCAAGCCTGGAATTCCCTCCCTGGGTTTCAAATTCCCTTGTAATCCAACACCACCTCCGCTCAGTTTCCCCCCATGACACTCCAGCATGTAGTCTCCAATTTAGTAAGTACATCTTTCTTTTACTCCTCTTACAGACTACACACATTCCTAACTCTTGGCCTTTACCAAGATTTTCCCTGACCTACACTTCTTTCCCCCTTTGTCTCAGCCTCATTTCCTCCTCACTGCATTGTAAGCTCATAAGCTCTTTGCCTGTCTTGGTCACCACTATATCCCAGTGTATAGGAAATTTCCTGGCGCATGATCAGCTCTCAGCCGATATTTGTAGACTGTTCCTTGAGGCCCACTTCAAAGCTAATTTCTTTTTTTCTTTTTTTTTTTTTTGTGGTACGCAGGCCTCTCACTGTTGCGGCCTCTCCCACTGTGGAGCACAGGCTCCGGACGTGCAGGCTCAGCGGCCATGGCTCACGAGCCCAGCCGCTCTGTGGCATGTGGGATCCTCCCGGACCGGGGCACGAATCCGTGTCCCCTGCATCGGCAGGCGGACTCTCAACCATTGCGCCACCAGGGAAGCCCCTCTGTGACTTCTTCTCAATTTTTTTGTGACCCTAAAGTTGCTCTAAAAAATAATCTATTATTTTTTTGTAATGCACATCGCTCCTAAAATGTTTGTCTTCTGTCTCTGTCCCTGACTCCCTTGCCACTTGATTTCATCCTCTTCTTGGATACTTAGTATTTTCTATTTTGATGTATAGACATTTACATTATATCATACTCTGCTAAGATATTGCGGCATCTTTGTTAATTACCTCTATACTTAGCACTGTGCCTGGCATCTAGCAGTCATTCCAGAAATATGTATTTAATGAATAAATAAAATAATACTTAGCTTTTGCCATTAGTTTCCATTTGTTATGCTACTTTGATAATATCCTATGTAGGTTATCAAAAATTTCTACCTTTTGGAAGAAAACTGGGATGAAACTTTTGCCTCAGGAACTATCTATCATATCATTTAATATAGGTCCTGATTATCTCAGTTGTAGACACTTGTTACTAGGCACACCTGAGCTTCCTTTTCAAATACAAAAAAACCCCAAACACACACATATATGTGTCCACACACATCACAAATATATATACAGAAATTCACAATAGCACAGTGATATACACATAATATACAATGGCACAAATCAGTGACTTGCTAAACTTTTTTTTTTTTTTTTTTGCTGTATGTGGGCCTCTCACTGTTGCGGCCTCTCCCGTTGCGGAGCACAGGCTCCGGACGCGCAGGCTCGGTGGCCATGGCTCACGGGCCTAGCTGCTCCGCGGCATGTGGGATCTTCCCGGACCGGGGCACGAACTCGTGTCCCCTAGCATTGGCAGGCGGACTCTCAACCACTGCACCGCCAGGGAAGCCCACTTGCTAATCTTTTGAAGGAAACCCCCTTAACTGCAGCATGGATAGTGTAATGAATTGAATGGTGGTCTCAGAAAGATATGTCCATCTTCTAATCCCCAGATCCTGTGAATATTATCTTATTTGGAGTGTTATTATTATTATCATCTTATTTGGATCTGTGTGGGCCCTAAATCCAATGACAAGTGTCTTTATAAGAGACAGAAGAGGAGGAGACACAAACACACAGAGGAGAAGGCAATTTGAAGACAGGCAGAGATTGAATGATGTAGCCAAGAACCACCAGAAGCTATAAGAGAATTTCCCCTAGAGCCTCAGGAAAGAATGAAACCCTGCTGATGTCTTGATTTTGGACCTCCAGCCTCCAGAACTGTAAGGGAATAAATTTGTGCTGTGTGAAGCCACCGAGATTGTGATAATTTGTTATGGCAGCCATAGGAAACTAACATAGATGGACTGGATAGAAAAATAATTCCCTGCTAAATCAGGCATAGCATTTTCAAACAAAGGACACCAGAAACAAAAGAGGAACTAGGAGAAGGCATCCAAATTCTCCGTGACAATTATTACTACCTATTAGGTAGGACCATTCAGATACATCTAAATATATCCTGATAAATTATTAAAAATTTGATAATTGAAGCTATCCTATAAGCATCCAAGAAAGAAACTAAGTTAAGCAAAAGGGATAAAAATCATGTCTACTTTAGGTTTTTGCATGACAACTTGCATGCCAGAAGACAATGGAATACTGTTCTGCAGTACTTTGGGGTAACATGATTTTAACCAAATCATTCTATCCCCACTCACTTATTAAAAATTATTTTTTGAAATTCTGCTATGTGCTAAGTACTGTTACAGTCATTGATAATGCAGAGAAGTAAGAAAAACAGAAAAAAAAGTGTTCCTCTCATAAGATTTACGTTCAAGGTGGAAAAGATAGACACCAAATACCTATATATCATATAGTGATAAATGTCATGAAAAGAAACAAAATAAAGTAAGATGAAAAGGGAATATGGAGATGGGAGTTCTAGTTTTTATGGGGGGGTCAGGAAACCCTCTCTGAAAAGGTGATATTTGAGCAGAGGCTTGAAGAAAGTCAAGGAGTGAGCCAGAATGATATCTGATGCTGAGGGTTCCTGACAGAAGTTACAGGTTGCAGGGCTCTGAGGCAGGAGTGTGCTTAGGGACTTTAAGCAACTGCCCAAAGGCCAGCTGGAGAGAATTGAGCTAAGGGGGGCATGGTAAGAGCTGAAGTTAAGAAGGGGTCGGGGGCAGAGCACACAGGATCTTGGAATACACTGTTAAAATTTTGAATCTTACTTTTAGTGAAATGGGGAAGGCTGGAGGGTTTTGAACTGAGAGAGCCATGATCTAGCCCATCTGTTAAAAGTATCACTCTAGAAATTAAATAATAGGGACAAAGGCAGAAGTATGGAGACTATTTAGTAGGCTATTGCAATAATCCAAGATAGACATGATGCATGGGTTAGGGTGATTGAAGTGAAGGGAATTCAAAGTGATCTGATAATAGGATCAGATCCAGATGCTGGAGTATGGGGAAGTGGAACTCACCTTCCCCCAAGAACACATCAAAAAATACATCTACATGTGGAACAATTCTCATGGAAAACAAACTGGAGACTGGCATAAAGACTCCTGTGCAACCAACACTATGAGAAAGATCCACACAGAATCAGCTAGGAAGGGAGGAGAAGCAATCAGGTCCGGACCTGTGCTCCCGGGAGGAGACTCAGAAGGGGAGGGAGATTATACAGGCAGAGATCCTCCCTTGGGGAGTGAGCAGTTCCAGCCACATATTGGGTGCCCCAGCCCTGGGGTCTGATACAGGGAAGACAAGCCCCCTTGGCTGGTGGGAGGCCAGTGGGACTAACAGGAGGGATGTAGGAAGCCTGGACTTTGCTTGTGAGGAGCATGCAAATGCTTGCTTGATTCTGAATCAGGGTTTAGAGTGAGAGTGTGGCTTGAGAATGTATATGTAACTGGCTGGTTTCCCATGACTGCTCGGCGTGCACCCCAGCCTGAGCCTAGGAAACGCTCCAGCCTTGCAAGCTTCATGACACAGCTCCTCACTGGAATGAGGGCTACCATGAATCAGGAAAGAAATTGGCCATTAGACACAGAGGCAGCCCAGGCCCAAAGTGGTATTTGAGCAGGGTGGGGCAGCCATTACTGGCACTTATAACAGGCAGCAAACCAGAAGCAGTCCCGATCTCTGATGGTGCCAGATCGCCATAGCCTGCACCTTGTCACATGCTGAGAGCCAGCACAGGCCCTGCCTGCCTTGTGGTACAACTCCACAGCGGGCCAGAGGTGGCAGAGGCCAAGGGGAGAGCTCAGCCGTGAGGGACAAAGGAGAATTATATACTCAAAGTAGCATCTGAGCAGGGTGGGGGAAGCCATTACTGGAGCTACACAGGCAGTGCATCAGAAGCAGTCCTGGTTCCTGACCCCAACTGGACTGCCACAGCCCAAGTTGAGTGCCCACACTGGCCCCTGTTGTTCCAGCGCTCCTCATCTTTGGGGTGAGGGTGTCAGTGCTGGAAGCAGGAAGAATACACACTTAAAGGGAATGGAGCCACATCAGACCCAGCACTCAGGGTTCTGCTCCAGCAACTTGGAATCTGATCCCACCCCCTGTCCCAATAGGGTGAAAACAGCCACTGAGCAGAAGGGAAGCCCCAGCTCACACCTGGCTATGGCCCTGGCTTCTCCAGCTCCAGCCCTACCTCCTACCAATGTGATAGCTGCAAGCACACCCTGAGGAAAGAGACTTGAGTTCACATCAAATCCAGCTCTACCATCAAAGCCACTGAGTACACAGAGACTGTATAGGGTTGTTCTCTCATAAGGACAACCCTTCAATACCACAACAGGTAATTGTTTCACCTAATTTCATAGAGACAGAAAAAGTTAAGCAAAATGAGAAGACAGAGGAATTTGTCTCAACTGAAAGAGCAAGAGAAAACCCTTGAAAAAACAACTAATGAGACAAAAATAAACAACTTATCAGATGAAGAATTCAAAACACTAGTAATAAGAATGCTAATGAAATTAGTGAATAAGACAGATGAACACAGTGAGAATTTTAACAAGGAACTAGAAAATATAAAACAAATCAACTAGAACAAAAAAATACAATAACTGAAATGAAAAACACTCTAGAAGGAACTAACAGCAGACTAGGTGATACAGAAGAGTGCATAAGTGATCTGGATGATACAATAATGGAAATCATCCAATCAGAACAGCAAAAAGAAAAACAAATTTTAAAAACTGAGAACAGTTTAAGCGATCTCTGAAATAACATCAAGTGTACGAACATTTGCATTATAGGGGTCCCCAAAATGAAAAGAGAGAAAGAAGGGGGAAGAAAATGTATTTGATGAAATTACAGCTAAAAAGTTCCCAAACCTGAAGAAGGAAACATATATCAAGGTAGAGGAAGCACAAAGGATACCAAACAGTATGAAGCCAAACAGACCCACACCAAGATATATCATAATTAAAATGGCAAAATACATATACAAGGAGTCATATACAAGGGAATCCCCATAAGGTTAACAGCTGATTTTTCTGCAGAAGCTTTGCAGCCTAGAAGGAAATGGCATGATACATCAAAGTGCTGAAAGGGAAAAACCTACAACCTAGGTTACTCTACCCAGCAAAATTATCAGTTAGAATTGAAGGAGGGATAAAGAACTTCTCAGACAAACAAAAAGTAAAAGAGTTCATCAATACTAAACCTACCCTGAAAGAAATGTTAAAGGGTCATCTCTAAGTGGAAAAGAAAAGGCTATAATAAGAAGTATATATAGGAAAGGAACAATTCCACTAGTAAAAGCAAATATATAGTAAAGGCTGAGGATTAACCACTTATATAAGCTAGTATGAAGATGAAAAGACAAAGAATTGTAAAATCAAATATAACCACAAGAATCAGTAAAGGGATAAACATGAATATGTAAAATATGACATCAAAAACACAAAATTTGGGGAAGGGGAGTAAAAAATGTAAATCTTTTAGAATGTATTTGAGCTTAAAAGACTACCTATTTAAAACAAGTAGATATAGCTATTAGTCAACACATATAAACCCCATGGTAACCACAAATCAAAGACCTATAATATATATACAAAAACTAGAGAGAAAAGAACATAAGCATACCACTAAAAAAAATCATCGAACTATATGGGGAGAAACTAAAAGAAGAAAATAACAGAAGAATTACCAAAACAACTGGGAAACAAGTAACAAAATAGTAATAAGGACATACTTATCAATCATTACTTTAAATGTCAATGAACTAAATGCTCCAATCAAAAGACATAGGGTGACTTTTTGGATTAAAAAACAAAACCCATATACATGCTGCTAACAAGAGTCATGCCAGAGTTAAAGACACACACAAACTGAAAGTGAGAGGATGGAAAAAGATATTTCATGCAAATGGAAAAAAGAAAGCAGTGGTAGCAATACTCATATCAGACAAAATAGACTTTAAAACAAAGTCTATAACAAAAGGAAAAGAAGGACATTATATAATGATAAAGAGAGCAATACAAGAAGAGGATATTACACTTGTTAATATATACGTACCCAGTACAAGAGCACATAAATATATAAAACAAATATTAATAGACATAAAGGGAGAAATAGGCAATAAGACAATAATGGTAGGGAACTTTAACACCCTATTTACATCAATGGACAGATTATCCAGACAGAAAAATCAATCAATCAACAGTGAACTTAAGTGACACAATAGTCTGGTTATTTACAGGAAGTTCCATCAAAAAACAGTAAAATACACATTCTTTTCAAGTGCACATGGGACATTCTCCAGGACAGATCATATGCTATGCCACAAAACAAGGCTCAAAAATTTAAGAGGTAGAAATCATATCAAGTGTTTTCTCCAACCACAAGGTATGAAACTAGAAATCAATTACAGAAAGAAAAATGGGAAAAACACAGACATGTAGAGACAAAGTAACATGCTACTAAAAACCAATGGATCAATGATGAAATCAAAGAGGAAATCAGAAAAGACCTCAAGACAAATGAAATCGAGACACAACTACCCAAAATCTATAGAATGCAACAGAAATAGTTCTAAGAGGGAAACTTATAGTGATACAGGTCTACCTCAACAAACAAGAAAAAATCTCAAGTAAATAACCTAACTTTCCATCTAGAGGAATTAGAAAAGAAGAACAAAGCCCAAAGTCAGAAGAAGGAATAAAATAATAAAGAGAGGAAATAAATAAAATAAAGACCAAACAAAAACCATAAAACAACAACACCAAAACAACAAAGCCAGAAAAGATCAATGATACCAAGAACTGTTTTTTGAAAAGATAAACAAAATTGATAAACCATTAGCCAGACAGGCTAACCAAGAAGAAAAGAGAGATAACCCAAATTGATGAAATAAGAAATGAAAGAGGAGAAATAACAACCAATAACACAGAGATACAAAAAAATCATGAGAGAAAACTATGAACAGTTTTATTCCAACAAATTGGAAACCTAGAAAAAATGGATAAATTTCTAGAAACTTACAAACTTTCAATATTGAATCAGGAAGAAGTAGAAAATCTGAACAGACTGATCATTAGGAGTGAAATTGAATTTGTAATTAAAAAAATACTCCCAGCAGACAAAAGTCCAGGACTAGATGGTTTCAGATGAGAATTCTACCAAATGCATAAAGAATAACTAATACCTATTCTTCTCAAACTATTCTAAAAAATTGAAGAGGATGGAACACTCCCAAATTCATTCTACCAGGCCACCATTACCCTGACACCAAAACCAGACAAAGGTGCTACAAAAAAAAGAAAAATTACAGGCCAATATGTCTATTGACTGATAGATGTAAAAATCCTCAACAAGGGCTTCCCTGGTGGCACAGTGGTTAAGAGTCCACCTTCCGATGCAGGGGACGCGGGTTCGTGCCCCGGTCCGGGAGGATCCCGCATGCCAGCCGAGTGGCTGGGCCCGTGGGCCGTGGCCACTGGGCCTGCGCGTCCGGAGCCTGTGCTCCACAATGGGAGAGGCCACAACAGTGAGAGGCCCGCATACCGAAAAAAAAAAAATCCTCAACAAAATATTAGCAAACTATTCCACAATAGTGTATTCAAAAAGGATCATATATACCACAATCAAGTGGGTATATGATCAAGGAGGCACAGATGGTTCAATATTCACAAATCAATCAATGTGCTACCCCACATTAACTAAAGGATAAAAGGATAGAAGGATAAAAAACACATGATCAACTCAGACACAGAAAAGCATTTGACAGAATTCAACATTCATTCATGACAAAAGCTCACATCAAAGTTGGTACAGAGGGAATATATCTCAACATAATAAAGGCCACTTATGAAAAACCCACAGCTAACATCATATTCAATGGTGAAAAGCTGAAAGCTTTCCTCTAAAATCAAGAATAAGATAAGAATGCCCACTCTTGCCATTTCTATTTAACATTGTCTTGAAAGTCATAGCCACAGCAATCAGACAAGAAAAAGCCATCTAAATTGAAAAGAAATAGGTAAAATTATCAATCTTTGCAGATAATATGATACTCCATGTAGAAAACCCCAAAGTCTACACCAAAAAAACTATTGGAATTAATAAGTGAATTCAGTAAAGTTACAGGATACAAGATTAATATACAGAAATCTGCTTTTCTCTACAATAATAATGAATTATCAGAAAAAGAAAGCAAGAAAAAAATCTCATTTAAAATTGCATTAAAAAGAATAAAATACCTAGGAATAAACTTAACCAAAGAGGTGAAAGACCTCTGCTCTGAAAACTGTAAAAAATTGATGAAGGAATTTGAAAATGATATGAACAAATGAAGAGATATCCCATGTTCTTGATTTGGAAGAATTACTACTGTTAAAATATCCATACTACCCAAAGCAATCTACTGATTTAATGCAATCCCTATCAAAATACTCATGGCATTTTTCATAGAACTAAAACAACTAATCCTAAAATTTGTATGGAACCAGAAAAGATCCTGAGTCGCCAAAGTAATCTTGAGAAAAAAGAACAAACTGAATGTATCACACTCCCTAACTTCAGACTATATTGCAAAGCTACAGTAATCAAAACAGCATAGTAGCAGAACAAAATATACACATAGATCAATGGAACAGAATAGAGAGCCCAGAAATAAACCTACACACTTATGGTTACTTAATCTACAACAAAGGGGACAAGAATATATAGTGGACAAAAGACAGTCTCTTCAATAAGTAGTGATGGGAAAATTGGAGAGCTACATGTTAAAAAAATAAGACTAGAACATTTTTGCACACTATATAGAAAATAAATTCAAAATGGATTAAATATCTAAATGTAAAACCTGAACCCATAAAACTAGACGAGAACAGAGGCAGAACACTCTTTGACATAAATCGTAGCAACATTCTTTTGGATCTCTCTCCTAAGGCTAAAAAAAAAAAAAAAAAGCAAAAACAAATGAATGGGATCTAAGTAAACAAAAGCTTTTACACAGCAAAGGAAACCATAGACAAAATAAAAAAATTATTGAATAGAAGAAAATATTTGCTAATCATATAACTGATAAGGGGTTAATATCCAAAATATATAAACAGCTACATACAACTCAATATCAAAAAACAAACAACCCACTTAAAAAATGTGCAGAAGAACTGAATAGACATTTTTCCAAAGAAGATATACAGATGGCCAACATGCACATGAAAAAATGTCTCTCTATATATAAAATGGAATATTACTAAGCCTTAGAAAGAATGAAATTCTGCCATTTGCAACAACATGGATGGAACTAGAGAGTATTATGCTTACTGAAATGTCAGACAGAGAAAGATAAACACTTTGTTATCATTTATATGTGGAATCTAAAAAATAAAAAAAGAATGTAAATAACAAAACAAACAAACATTGATATAGAGAACAAACTAGAGGTTGCCACTGGGGAGAGGAAAGGGGGGGCAAGATGGGGGTAAGGTATTAAGAGATACAAACTACTATGTATAAAATAAATAAACAGCAAGGATATATTGTACAGCACAGAGAAATATAGCCATTATTTTGTAAAAACTTTAAATAGAGCATAATCTATAAAAATATTGAACCACTATGTTGTACACCTGAAACAAAACTAATATTGTAAAGCAGCTATACTTCAGTGAAAAATAAATAAATACAGATTTTTGGAAGATTTTTCCCCTAAGAATCTAGAAGAATGGACTAAGGAGAATGTTGATTTGGGAGTGGGGATAGAAATCAAATCTTTGGTTTTAGTTTAACTTAGCTGTCTAAATAAACTCAATAGCAAATAACAACATCTTTAACTAGAGGGGAGTTTGTTTCCCTCTCTTATTAAAGAATCCTGGCAGTAGAAAGTCTAGGGCTCTTGTGCTAACTGCAGACATTAGGAATCCAGACTCCTTTCTTTTCTGCTTTGCACTCTCTGATGTGTTGTCTCATGGTTTAAGATGACTGCTTGGAGGTGGAACGATAAGAGCAGCAATCAGAGCAGTCAACTATGCTCCCCACAATAGAAGATCTGAGCAGCACATTTTCATAGTTGCTATAACATCTAAAACTTCATTATGTATCTCCTAAGAACAGAAATATTTTCCTACCATTGCCATTATTATGCCCTGGAAATTACATTATCTGATATATTCTGCGATATCTTTTAAATGTTCAAGTGGAGATAACCAGTGGGAAGTTAACTATAAGCTTCTGGAGTTCAGTGGAGAGTAAAAAGGTAGAGACAACCTAGCCAAACCTTTATTAATATCTAAAAGTAATAGGAGGGGACGTCCCTGGTGGCGCAGTGGCTAAGAATCCACCTTACAATGCAGGGGACACAGGTTCAAGCCCTGGTCCGGGAAGATCCCACATGCTGCGGAGCAACTAAGCCCGTGCGCCACAACTACTGAGCCTGCGTTCTAGAGTCCATGGGCCACAACTACTGAGCCCGTGTGCCACAACTACTGAAGCACATGTGCCTAGAGCCTGTGCTCCACAACAAGAGAAGCCACCGCAATGAGAAGCCTGCTCACCACAACAAAGAGTAGCCTCCACTCGCCGCAACTAGAGAAAGGCTGTGCGCAGCAATGAAGACCCAAAGCGGCCAAAAATAAATAAATAAAATAAGAGTACTAGGAGGAAATTAGCAGATATTCAAAGGTTCAAATTATACATCATGGAGTCTTACACAAAGATTTACTCTAGAAGAAATGAACAGAAAATAAAATGATAGAAATGGAGAAACTGCAGTATAACAGAACTCCAGAGAACATTGATACCAGCAAAATAGGTAGGTTTTTCCAAATGAGAGTGGTGAATACAACAAAATTAAATTGCAAGAGTTAAAATTACTCTTGAAAGACAAGATATTTAATAAAAGTATGAAAAATGTATTAATAAAAATATATGTATCTAATTTCAAATAATATTAGAAAATATTAAGGAGTGGAAAAATAAAAGCATATTAGAATCCTTGCTTTCAATTGGGGGCGTCCAAAGTTATAATACCGTTCTTGGATTTAACTATATAAGCTCTCTTTCCACAACCCCAGCTACTAATTTAAGACCTCTATCTCCTGGGAAAGTCTACTTTAATTATTTCTAGGTGGCTTAGAACTATGTCATATGTGCTAACAAATACTTCTTTTCAGTTGCTCCATGCCTGTTCAACAGTCCCTGCTGCTTCAGCTCTGCTCATTACGCTTTATCATTAGCACAGCCCTTCCAGGGCACCACACCATGGTCCCTTTTGGTAGTACCCACCATGACGCACAAGGTGATTATTACCAGAGGTTGCTGCACATCATGCACTGAAACACTGACTCAGCTCTTTGAATTCTTCTGGTCTTTGAATTCCAAACTGTGCTATGCTTCATGTCAAAGCAGGAAAAATTCCCTCTCGCCATTATGTGCCATATTCGGACATTTGAGAACCAGAATGTTGCTATGAAAAGAATAGCTATTACTCTAATGTATAGTCCCTTAAAGATTTCAAAACTGAGACTTGAGTCTAGGACCAGACTGAGCCTGATCTATGCTAGTTCTCCCTTTTCCACACTGATAATTCTTTATGCTCTTTCTGTACACAGAGCTCGTCAAGCAAACCATCTAAAAGTAGCCTCTCCTGAAAGGGAAACCAGAAATGGCTACACATACGTAGTAGTCACAGCTTGGCCAAAAAGCTAGGACTCCCATCTCCCTCATAATAAACAGAGAGAAAGAGTTCAACAGTGGTCTGTAAAAATGTAAAGATGACCACGACCTAGAACCAAGAACAGGGTGTATACTGTTCAAATCACTGGGGAAAAGGAATATAAAGAAAACTTAGTCTATACACAAAAGACATAAGGAAATAGCAAGGAAATGTTAAAAAAGTCAGTAAAGGGCTTCCCTGGTGGCACAGTGGTTGAGGGTCCGCCTGCCGATGCAGGGGACGCGGGTTCGTGCCCCGGTCTGGGAAGATCCCATATGCCGTGGAACGGCTGGGCCCGTGAGCCATGGCCGCTGAGCCTGCACGTCTGGAGCCTGTGCTCCACAATGGGAGAGGCCACAACAGTGAGAGGCCCGTGTACCGCAAAAAAAAAAAAAAAAAAAAAAAAAAAAAACCTGCCTTTTTTTGCTTTGTTGAGAATAGAATGAAGAGTTGAGGGGACCAAGAATGGAAAGAGGAATATAAATTAGAGATTTACTTTGATAGTTCAGGTGGAAGACGAGAGTGGTTGGGATAAGGATGGTAGTGGTGCACAGAGTGTGAAATGGTCCAGTTCTGGACATATGTTTAAGAAAGAGTTGACAGAATTTCCAGATTGGTTAGATGTCTTTTGTAGCTCTTGATTTGCTTGTCTGTCTTCCTTATAAGACTTTAAGTTCCATGATGACAGAATAAATTTATTATTCAGCTTAGAACCTTTGCACTAACCTAGTATTTGCCTTATAACAAGCAACCAACATTCTTTTTTTTTTTAATTAAGGGTACTTTAATTAATTAATTAATTTATTTTTGGCTGTGTTGGGTCTTCGTTTCTGTGCGAGGGCTTTCTCTAGTTGTGGCAAGCAGGGGCCACTCTTCATCGCGGTGTGCGGGCCTCTCACTACTGCGGCCTCTCTTGTTGTGGAGCACAGGCTCCAGACGTGCAGGCTCAGTAGTTGTGGCTCACGGGCCTAGTTGCTCCACGGCATGTGGGATCTTCCCAGACCAGGGCTCGAACCTGTGTCCCCTGTATTAGCAGGCAGATTCTCAACCACTGCATCACCAGGGAAGCCCACAACCAATATTCTTAAACTTAATTTAATTTCTATATACAGATATTTTAAAATGAGCACTGTGGGATGGTAATAGAAGCAGAACAATGTAAAATGCACTCAACATCACTCAAGAGTTATCAGCCCATTACTTGACGTAAATTCACGAGCAGAATAAGAATCTAAAGTAGAACTAAAAGAAAGGCTAAGATTCGTGTGCTAGACAAAATGGTCATATGTTTCATTCATTGTGATAATTTTTCATGCAAAATTCCATGCATATTTTATTCTTTAAAATGAACTGCTATTAGATTCTTACATCATAATTTCAAAATATAACTTTTAGAGAAAAGGCACAATACATTTGGTACTATATAATCAAAGTTGTAAAATAATCAGCATAGATTGTTATGTATGGTTGGAACATTTTCAAATCAAAACTTCAAAGAACTTTTAAAATGTGGTCAGTTCAGATGCTACCAGTACAATACTAATAAACACGACAGCTCAATTATAAAATTGTTAACTCTCAATGCACTCAGTTATCCACTAATTCAAAAATTTTATAGCTGGTTTTGATGAGACTAAAACTAGCAGAATGCTTCTATTCTGCTACCACACAGCAAATAGCCATTGAAAAGGACGTGCTCATCGTTATGTAATCCAATAGATAGTATATATCTTAAGGCATTCTAAATGCAAAATAAATATATCAGCTTTAAATTCCCTGCCATCATGCAGCTGAAAAAACTGATTGCAACTAATTGCACTGTAAACTATATATTGTTCTAGCTTTACACATTCTTTTCTATTCTCTTTGAAAGACATCTTGAGCATTTTTAGGAAATAACACTAAAAAGTAAAATAACTTGGATGCACACTAAAGAACCAAGTGTAATGTATTACCCCACTATAAACATATTTTTGGTACTTCCTTGCATTCAAGTTAGGCAGAACTCTCAATATTCTTCATATAGAACTTCAAGGGCCTCCAATTAACTTCCATGACAGTTGAATCTTCAAAATTACGTTAAACGCAATGACATGTATAATTTGCATTAAAGACATTTCATCAGAGGAGATCAGTTAATTTCTTGAACACTAACAAATCAGAATTTACAACACTCTTGAAATTCAGGAAGAATATGTGGCTCTCCTGTGACCATTCCTTTAAAATTGATTACCACTATGTTAGAAACCACTATAGTTTGGAATTGTTTAGGAGAAGTATGAAATAAGCTTTATATAGTGAAATGTATTGTGTTAGTATATTGGGCAAAGGCTAGAAAAGTTAAACAAATCACATCTTCTAGTGATTACTTAATACTAACTAGGACTTTCCTCTGGGTTCAGCACACTTATGAGTGTAACCAATATATCTATCTACTTGTTATTTAATGCTTTTTAGAAGAGCCTGTCTTATTCCTTTCTCTGTTACGACAATGCCTGACACATGGTAAACATTTAATAAATGTTTAAATAGATGGTTACCTTACAAGTGAAAGAATAAACAGATAAATGAATGACTTAACAGACCAACTGATTAATCAAGTCATTGTTAATTGGACATCACTCTTATAACCTTGCACTGAATTGCTTTTCTAGCCATAATGACTGTCTTTTCCTGAGTTACCTACATTTGCTTATCTAGCCCACTTAGAACTCATGTTCTATATTTGAGGAACAGGGAATCGAGATTGAGTGTGACCAAGAAACAGTACAAAATTATATGGCCTTTTATTAGAGAGTCAAGGTGAGACAATGTTTAGTAGGAATCTTGAATATCCCAAATATTCAAAAACCTGCTACACTGGCTGCATTCACCTCCTCCTCCCTAGTTTTAGCTGCATCCACCTCCTCTTCCCCATTCTTAGCATGGGTTTCTTTACATGGTAACAGCAGTGTTCCAGAGGGCAAGTCTCAGTGAACAAGCACTTATCAAACCTCTGCTTGTGTCATGTTTCCTGATTCTCCTTTGGCCAAATTTAGTCACTTGTCTGAGCCTTGAATTGGGGTAAGGACAGACTACGTAGGGATATGGATACCCAAGAGGCATGATTCACTGCGGTGGGGTGGGCTTAACATAACAACATGCCAAAAAGTAACATAATTGATTATATATTCTGAAACAGTCATCCCAGACACAAAGTAGAGAACTGACTAATGTGAGGAAGAAGAAATTTGGGAGGGCCTGTTGAGAGCCTATTTCAGCCACTAAGGGAGAGATATTAGTAGCTCAAACCAAGAGGGTAGCAAAGTGATAGAGAATAGCAAGTAAATTTGAAAGCTACTTATGTGTTAAAAATCAAAGGACTTGGTATGATTGGATATGGTAATGAGAGAGAAGAAATTATGCAGGATGACTCTAAAACTTTTGGTATGTGCACTTGGGTAAACGGCAGTACCGTTTCTGAGAAAAGAAACATTGGATAAGAACAATGTTGTGATCACAAGCTTGGTGGTAAATATTTTGCGTTCATGACTCCTTTTAGTTATCCAAGTGAGAAGGCCAAATATGTAGTTGGATATTTAGGCCTTGAGCACAGAGGAGAGGTCTGTGCCAAAGATAAAATTTTGAAATCATAACTAAAGTCATAATTAAAGTCACGGTTTTGAAAAAAAACATTGCATGGGATAATCAAGGTAGAAATTCAGATTAATGAGTACAGAATAGGGAATGGGAGAAGAAATAGAGATGGCTTGGTGTCTCCAATTTTTATTAGAAGCTTGCCTGTGATGAGGAGAGACCTACTGGGATAACTGGAAGGAAAAGTGGAATCAATGAATTTATGTTTTTGTTTGTTAATTCTCTAAAGACAGGAAAAAATGTAACATTTAAAAAATTCTCACAGGTAGAAACTTAAAGAAAGATTTTGAAGCCATGAGCCTTCCTTGACTCATCTACCTGTCTTATTGTTGAATCTAGTAAATTAATCTGAGTCACCTGGCATCAATTGATAGGAATTCATTCAAGAGGTATTTGAACATTATTAGGAAACAGTTCTCTAATTTATCTAATTCCCTCAACCTGGAATGCCTGTTCTCCAAATCCTGTCCATCCTTCAAGGTCAGATTCAAACACACCTTCTCTATTAATTCTTCCCCCATGCCCACTCCTCTAGCAGTTAGATGTTAATATTTCCCGACTTTATCTGTATCCCTTGTGTTATTCTTTCTTTTGAATGTTCTTTCTTTACCTATCCTACTATCTTCTTGAGAGTAGTGATTATTTTGTATTCATTCTTCTATTCCTCAGGGCAAGGTACATAATAGTCAATCAAGAAAGATTTAGTGAATAAATGTGTTGGCAGAATTTCAGGCAGCAGGCGGAGTTCTTTAAAGCCATTATTTCTGGACAAGAGTTGTGCATATGTGTATGTGGGGTGAGGGGAGATTTTTCTTCAATGCACACCACAGTGTTTATTACCTATTTGACAGACTCATTAGACCCCTTTTTGCTGCATTTGTACTAAGAGAATTTCTAATTGAGGGTTGTCTCGGGTTGATATGTACAAGAGCCAATGAGTTTTACCCATGGTTATTATCCTCTCTTTTAGATAAAAAGTTTTTATCTCAGGGTATCCGCACTTAGTTGCAACCCAAATGGTTTATAATGATGATAATTAGCATTTAAATAGAACCTTACCTGTTCAGGGGCCTTACAGCTATGCTTATTATTTAATGGAATGGTCATGCTGTTTTCCTTCACAGAGAAATCTTCAAATATAAAAACCTATGGTATATAGATATCATAAAAGCCTAGGAGCTGATAGAGTTAGTGATGCTATGCATTTTGCCAGAAACATCAATTTTATGGTATAAAATTGAACGCAGAAGACCATTAGTACTCTTCCAGCCCTGAAACTTAGCATGCAATGTATGCTCTAAGGTACAACCACATAAAGAAAAATAATTCCTTCCACAATAACCCACCATTTGTCAAGGAGAGAAACCTTTCTTTTTCAACAATCTCTTAATTGCCACAGGACATGAGTGAGCACTGAAAGAAATCAGTCTGTTTGAAACTCTTGGTGAGATCATTCAAAGCCAGTCTTAGGCTGTGATCATTCATACGAGACTATTGATTTTGAGAGCACCCTAAGAGTATAGTTAGGCCTTCAAAGAATAAATCTCAACTCAAGATCCCTATTGGCTTTTGACAGTTATCTCATCATCTTGGCTATTATACTATTTTTTCTTGGAAGGAATACTAGGCTTTTTTCCCCCATTCTCCTCTTAGATGTCAAGTTTATATCTGGTCTTTCATGGCTTAATTTTACATGGTGAGCTCATAAGAGAAATACAGGACAAGGTCTGAAACCATGTTTATGAAAGAGCTGTAGTATAACTTGAGGTCAATTGTGAAATGCAGATAAAAATAGAAATTTCTTATTCTGCTAGAAATTAATATACTTTTCTACTTCTTAAGAGACACAACATTTATTTTCTCATGAAATTTGGGAAATTCAAATATTGAGGGAGACTGGAGTAGTGGAAGAAGCACTAGGATTAACAGGCAGAGTTGGGCAGAGCTCTAATCTCTGTTTACCATTAACTCTCTGTGTGATTTGGGGGGAATTAATATAACCTCTCTAGGAAGTATTAAGTTGTACATTATTAAAATAAAGAATTGGCAGTTAATAGTTACTTTAATTGTATATTTTGAGGTGAGAGTCTATAGATGGAAATATATAATTAAAAAGTAGAAATTGCCTTTATTGGTATGATTAGGAGCCTGGGTCCTCTAATATTTTATCAGAATTAATACATCATACAGAATCCCATTACTATATTCATCAGTCAAGAATTATTTTAAAACAAAATTGTTCTTTCATTTATGCTTTAAATTAGTTCTACTAAGACAACTTTTTGCCTAGGCAGCTTTAGCAGAAGTCAGGTGTTGAGGTATTTCCATAGAACCTGTGTTTCTTAGAGTATCTAGGAATAAATACTTAATAAGTTGGAATGCTGTTACAACTTTACTCATTGGCTTTCACAATAAAGTCACTATACTATCCAAGTGCTAATAATAAAAAAAAACTAAAAATTATTTTCAAAATCTCTACATAAAATTTTGAGATATACATAAATGCAATCAGAAATATGGAATAGTTTATATATTGCAGAACACATAGTTCAAAGTGTTATGCATGGAACCTTGAGCAAAATCAAAGCAATAAAGAACCCTTCATCATATTTTAAAATAATGACCCAAAAAAACTGACAACACAAATTAGAGCAAAAAACACTGCACTTTGAGTAAGGAGATTTGGGTGACTTCTTATAATGGTGAGAAGCTTGGCTTTTATCCTTAATCAGACTTGATTTTGAACACTGGCCTCTGGAATTCTTAATTATGTGACCTTGGGCAAGCAACATAACCTCTCTTAGCCTCAATTTCCTCATGTGCGAATTGGTGATAAATGTGTCTTTCCTGACTATTTTACAGGTTGTTGAGAAGATCAAATGAGTAATGGATGGAAAAGTATTTATAAATTGCAAAGTGCTGTGCCAATATAATTCTATTTGATGGAGCAGTAGCTAAATCTGGTACTATGAAGAGCCTTTGTTCTTCTGGCTATGTGGAGGCATTAGCTCAGTGTCAACTTTCTCGAAGTCTTCTACATTTACATATAATGAAGAGAAAGATTTTTCTAATTAAGGGATATGTGTGATGAGTTGAAATAGGTTTTCTATAAAAAAGTACAATACCACAAAGTATACAGATTTGGTTTATAAAATTGTCAAGTTGAATGTCAAACTGTAACCTTAGCCTGAAGGACTTCAAAAATTAACACTATGCTACATTTGGATTTGAAGCAGGGACTTTTGATTTGTTTATCAAGACACACTAAATAAAGAAGGATTTAACATTCTGGGCCTATGACTTTTGACTAACGTTAGTTAACTTGATTAATAAGGAACACAAAATTAGGGGTTTATCTTTTCTGAATTTGATTTGTGGGAGGGTAAAATGTGTCAGGTAGATGTATATTGCCTAGAGAGAATGAATGACTGGGAAAATAAGAATGCAAACCTGACAAAAGCAAGAAAGAGAGAACTGAGGAAAGGAGACATACTTGTTACATATCTGCTATACACCTGGCAGTATGAAAGGTATCTTAGAACCATATCCTTATTCAGTCTTCATTGGAACAAGAATACTGTGCAGATGGCAATATTAATTCCAGTTTTTATGGAAGAAGAAAGTAAGAGTGAATAAAATGGAATATTTGATCTTATCCATGAGCTACTAAGTGGAAGAGGTAAATGAGTTTCAGTGACTGCTAAGGTCCTTTCTAAAGCCAATACTCCATAAGAAAGGCTAGCCATACTGAAAAACTGTCATCAGCTTTGCATTCAGAATCCCACCCACATACCTATAGAACTTCGTGGTAGGAAGCAAGGTTGACTGTTTGTTACTAAGTATAAGGCTCTCATATGTAGCCATTATATGTGTGGTGAGGTTGAGAGAAAAACATATTGTTCTTCAAGTGGTAGAGGAGGGGTTTCTAGGAATCCGGGGATTTCTTGGAGAAGGATGCTTATTATATTGGCCATGGGGGTGGCAGTAGTGGTACAAGCAGTGACTGAGGCCGAGAGTAAAGTAGTTCACATTTATGAGTGAGATCTATGATGATGAGTGACATCATGGAACTGAAAGAGATAAACTTGGTGATAACCATGAGCACGCCCAGCAGGGCCTGCTCAAGGAGTAGGTGGCTACTCTAATGCCAGAGTTCCACCTTTATCCTGTTTAGGCATCATAAGTGGTGTCTCCTTACATTAGCTTCTAGCAGATCTAGAGAAGCCAAAAGCACCAACTCTTTCTCCAGGACCTAAGAAGAGGTTCTATTTTGTACCATCCTGCACAATTCATAATACAGAAAGGGGATGAAGGTTAGAGACCAGAGAGTTGTCAGGTATCAGACAACGTCATCTCTACTTGGATTGTAACATTCTCTGTACTTAGAGAGCAGTGCTTTTTATGTTGGGCATAGTACTTTTCATCCCCCTGGCATCTTAAGTATTTCTCTCAGTCTCTGATACCACAGGATTTAGGCTTACAAAAAATAAATTTATTCTTCTTTTCTGGAGATTTAAAAAAGGAACCAGAAAAAGGCCAGCAAAGACAGGAGAAATATTCTGATAATTGTCTTGCCGAATTCTTCCAAATCACCAAGGAATGTGGCTTGTGCTTCCATCTTTTCTGTAATACTAAAAGAAAGTAACACATAACGATCCAAGTATTTCAAAATGAAGAAACTGTATGAGTCTGAAGAAGACATAAGGATCCAGCTAAACTCTACTCCAATATATATTTTTAGAAAAACAAAATAACAATAAAACCTGTGATTGTATCAAGTGCAAAAATGCAAATCTTTAATCATAAGACCTAAAAAATGTTTCCCTCAACAAAATTTTAGTAAAAGTTAATACTAATTTAATTCCCTATTGATACCTGCCATCACATTTCCTTTACACATTAGGTATCAGAATTACATTTCTGTGTATCTGATATGGCAGAAATCCCTGCTGGAAGGCAAAGCAGCATAATAACTGCAATAAAGAATATTATACAATTACATCTTCCAAGGAGTTCTGAGTTAATAGCATATTTAGAAGCCCCTGGTAGACTTGATAGTATATATTAACTACATCATCAATAGTTGAATTATTTGTCATGCAATGTTGACTTTTAGTGGGGAAGGGATGGCAAAAATGTGAGCAAATAATCTTCATTGATTCTCTCATTAACTTTGGCTTTCATCGAATATCATGCCTTCACATATACATGCTAATCTTGTGTGTTCATTAGCTTAAAAAGAGCTCAAATCAACAACTGATTTATTGTAGACAGCTTTGACACAAAGGCATTTTCACTGATACTAAAGACACTAATTTTGACAAATGGAGTGATGAAAGGAGGAGAAAGAAAGAAGTAAAGAGGTAATCTTAAAGTAGTTAGCCTCATGTGGCCTATTTATGGAGGTTCTTTGTGTCAACAGAGGAGAAGCAGAGAAATTCTGCAATGACAATGGTAAATGGCATAGGCCATTCACACTGGACTACGGTTTCTCTTTACCTTAGTAAATGGAAAGGCCTAATATGAGTTGTGGTATGTAGAATGGGCTGCACAAGATGTTGACACTCTCATCCCCTTGACTGTGAATATGTTAACTATATGTGATAGATAGGACTTTGCAGATGGAATTAAAGTTACAGACCTTAAAATAGGGGTATTTTCCTGGACTAACTGGAAGTGCTCAATTTAGTCACCACAGCCCTTAAAACCCCAGAACTTTCTCAGCCTGGAGTCAGAAGAGATGTGGCAAAAGTCAGAGAGATCCCAAGTATGAGAAGGATTCAGTGTGCCTTGCTGGCTCTGAGACGTGGTGGCCAACATGCAGGGACTGGAGAGAGGTCTCTAGGGGCTATGGGAAGCTCCCAACTGATAGCCAGCAAGTAAACAGCGACTTTAGTCCTACAACCACAAGGACTGAGTCTGCCAACAACCTGAATGACTTTGGAAGTGGATTCTTCCCAGAGCCTCCCAATAAGAGCCTGACTGACCAGCACCCTGTTTAGTTTAGTTTTTTTCTTTTTCTTTTTGCCAAAAAAAGCACAAAAAAACAAACAACTCAGCCAAGCCAACCCAGATTTTTACCCATAGAACTGTGAGGTAGTAAGTTTATATTGTTTTAAGTTGCTA
Organism: Lagenorhynchus albirostris; assembly: GCF_949774975.1. Classification (NCBI taxonomy): domain Eukaryota; kingdom Metazoa; phylum Chordata; class Mammalia; order Artiodactyla; family Delphinidae; genus Lagenorhynchus; species Lagenorhynchus albirostris. The sequence continues at coordinate 121,806,947 of NC_083096.1, forward strand.
AATTTGTGGTAAATTTTTGCAGCAGCGACAAATTGGCAGAAACTAATTAATGAATATAACAATGTGAAGATGTTCATATAAGAAAAAGGTCAACATTCAGATGTAAAAAATTCAAATTAGCACTCAGTTGTCTTTTTGAAAATCATGAGGGACTAATACTACCTTAGTTGGTTTATTCTATCATTACTCAGATGTTTACAGGGAACCTAACAGTTGATCATAAGAAATCATGTTTCTTTCCATTTCTAAAAAAATTTCTTTTCAACCTTCATTCTTTTGTCTAACTAGCCTCTTCAATTTTTCCTTCTGGTGTGCCAATTGTTTCTGCCATAAGATAGTGAAATAATCCTTGTTATTTTTATTTTTTATGTCATGAATTTGTATAAGGGCTATTTCATTAATAGTTTTTAAAAATTTAGTTCACTGAATATCAGTTTTTACTATTTGGGTTTATTTTCTCATTTTCATTTACTTAGAGCTTTGCTTATTTTCCTAAGAGTAGTATTTTTCACCACTTTCTAATTCTAAATATGTAATGAGGATCAGATCATCTACCTGCTTAAAATCCTTCAATGACTCCCCACAGATCCATACTCATTGCTTGGCCTAAACAACCTTGTATATTTTGGCCCCTGCTTAATTCTTCAGCCTCATGTTCTTTTTAGACTCACATCTATTACCTTTTGATCAACCACACTGAGATTCTTAAGTGTTTCACAGTTATTTGTATGTGCTCCACCCTCTCTGGGTGCCTTGACTTTGTCAACTGGATAACTCAAATTGGTACCTCAGGGCTCAACTGAAGCACCTTCTCTTTCTAGAAGCCTTTTCTGCTCCTGTGTAGTCAGGGTTAGATCGTTCATCTATGTGTTTTTGTAGAACCCAAGCTTAATATGATCATAAAACTTATTGTATTGTACTGACATCAGCTTATTCAATGATCGCTCTTTCTTAAACTATAACCTTCTTAATAATAAAGCATGTATTTTTCTCATTTGTATAGACAACGACTGTCACATACTAGGCATTAAGTAATATGTGATGAATGATGGAATGAATAAATAATGTGAATGAATCAATGAATCAATCAAATCAGTTAACAGAGCTCTGGTTGCTTTCAGGGCTAAAAAACCCCCAGAAAAACAAAAAAAAACCAGAATCAGAAACAGGAGTTTAGTTAGCAGGAATATAGTGGGCTATAAATACAGATAAGAATTAGAGCCCAAACATAAGTGACTCATATAGGGGATGAACTGTAGGGAACTGGGGGATCGGCATAGGCCAGTGGTTCTCAAAATGTGGTTCCTAAACTAGCAGCATCAGTCTTACCTGGGAACTTGTTAGAAATGCAAAGTTTTGGCCCTAACACAGATTTACTGTACTGGAAATTCTGAGAATGGAGTCCAGAAAGCAGTGCTTTAATAAGGCTTCCAGATGGTAGTCTGAGAACCACTGGCATAGGCCAAGATAATAAGATGAGGCACTTGGAGCTTAGCAAGCAGTGTCAAATATCTAAGGGATCAAGTTGCTGGGAAGAAAAGGCAAAGTTAAGAGACACTAGATATAAAAAGTTAAGCTATCAATCCTGATGGAATTGAATAGATATAGAGAGATAGAGAAATAATTACAGGGGAAAAAAAAAGCAAATAAGATTGCAATATTGAGCCAATATTTCCTAAGGTGGTAAGTCTCAATAGGTTAGGGGCAATGGGAAGTATGGATTCTGATACATCCTTTGGTGTGATAAAATAGATAGAGGTAAGAATTCATATTTAATAAAGTCTTTCTAGGTGACTCAGATATGTATTACCTCTTGTTCCTAGGTGAGAGGCATTAGCTTATTAGAATCCTTATCCAAACATCCTGACTTGGAGCCAGAACTAAGGTGTTAGCATGGGTAGGAAGTAGTTAATCTAGTTCAAATAGTAGGATATTGGGGTGGGAACCAGCTTCTTAACTGACATACTTTCCTAAGCAGATAACACATAAAGAAGACGGAACAATTTTCAACTCCTTACTCAAATAAAGGTAATGAGAATCGGATGCGGGTAAGATGAAGCACAGAAGTAGCACTTTAAAAACAAATAGCTTATTTTCCATCATCCACAGTAATGTAATTAGCATGGACTTCAACCAAGTCTTTCAACTCTGTTTCTCATTAACTATGCACAAGAATTCTTAACAAGGAACCCAATTTCCATGTGGCTGTGTACATGATGCCAAAGATTCATATAAAAATGAAAACCTAGCAGATTATTTAGGAATTTCCCCAAATCTGCATATTTGGCACTGTATAAACAAAGCTACTGATTTATTTTCACTTGTCATGTAGGTGTTCTGATAGCTATAGCAAATACAATGGGTTTTTTTTTTTACCCCCTTGGGTAACTTGCTATTGTTTTGAATCTATTGATCAAATGTTTATTGAATCCCCCTATATGTTCAGCAATGCCTAATTAAATTAGCAATGAGATACCCAAAGTTTGGCAGTAATACAGAAGAAGAGAGAAACAAATGTTACTTCAGAAGCAAGAAAATTCAGAACAAAATATAATCCTATTTGCTATATGGAATTGAACCTGAAACTTTATGTTGACAAGTTAAAATCAGTTAAAAGAGGATGTGTCTTCAGAGTTCCACTTTTGGTTATAGCACTCAAACTTCATTCTGAGAGGAGCTATACAAACATTTAAAAAATCTATTTGAAGGCACAAAATGGCTAAAAAACAGTGCAGAATTAAGGGGCTAAGATAAGGAGGAGAAGGAAACCCAGAGATGTGAGCCTAGAATTGAGGGGTCAATTCCCCCTTTGGGAATTTCCCTGTTCCATCCCTAAATAAATAACCAATGGAAGTGCATGCATATGACCACCAAAAAACATGTAAAGAATCTTCAGCACAGCATACTCTTACACTATGGAAATAGCCCAGATCCCCATCAACACTGAAATGGAAAAATAAGTATATTTGTAGAAAAGAATACTGTATTATGGTTTTCTTAGGGTATATTCCCAGTAGTGGGACTGCTGGGTCATATGGTAGTTCTGTTTTTAGTTTTTTAAGGACAGGTGAATGGATAAAGAAGATGTGGCACATATATACAATGGAATATTAGCCATAAAAAGAAACAAAATTGAGTTATTTGTAGTGAGGTGCGTGGACCTAGGATCTGTCAATCAGAGTAAAGTACGTCAGAAAGAGAAAAACAAATACCATATGCTAATGCATATATATGGAATCTAAAAAAAAAAAATTGTACTGATGAACCTAGCTGCAGGACAGGAATAAAGATGTAGATATAGAGAATGGACTTGAGGACACGAGGGTGGAGTGAGGGGGAAGCTGGGGTGAAGTGAGAGTAGCATCGACATATATACATTACCGGATGTAAAATAGTTGGCTCGTGGGAAGCAGCCGCATAGCACAGGGAGATTGGCTCGGTGCTTTGTGACCACCTAGAGGGGTGTGATAGGGAGGGTGGGAGGGAGTTTCAAGAGGGAGGGGATATGGGGACATGTGTATGCATATGGCTGATTCACTTTGTTGTGCAACAGAAACTAACACAGTATTGTGAAGCAATTATACTCCAATAAAGATCTATTAAAAAAAAAGAATAGAATACTGTAGAGTGTTTTAAATGGATGAATATGAGACATGCTGGGACCTGGGCCCCTTTGCTGCAGTGCTGCAATGCTTGCACCTGGACACACCTTTCCTGTAGCAACAAAATACAAAGAAACTATATGGGACTAAAAGTAACTGTGTGCATGCTCATTGGGGCAAATTCTGGACAAAAGATACAAAGAGACCAGAAAACCCAGCTGCCATTTTTGAAGAGCCCGGAACAAAAGCAGGGGGTCTGGAGCAAAAGCAGGGTACTGCTCATGCCCCCTGCACACGCCCCCTGCACACACCACCACCTAACGTGTGGGTAAGCCGCCTAAGCCACCTCTCGGGCCAGACCCGTGGACACACCCCTACCCTTACCCCATACAAGGAACAAGCTCACCAGCCCCCCCTCAGGGAGCAAACAAGCAAGGGAACCTGTTGTTTGTTCTCGTTCCCCCCACTGCAGCAGGGGCCCTAATAAAGCCTTGCCTGAATTTCTTGTCTGGGCTCTGATCAATTTCTATTGATTAAGGAGGCCAAGAACCCTGTAATAAATTCACAAAAAGAATGTTGACCAATAGAAGCCGGATATAAAACAGTGTCTATGAATATAATATATAAAGCTAAAAAACAGGCAAAACTAATCCATGGTGTTACACATCAGGATCAGGGAAGGGGTAATGATTGGTGGTTCAAGATCTGACCTACCACAGTTTAAGACTTCAGTGTATTTCTAGTACAGGGAAGAAAATGAGTTTTCCATATGGTCCAGAGCAGAAACACGTTTTTCAGTAGGTTTTGGGCCCAAATTCCGAGGAGTAATTCCTTACCATTCCTTGCTTTGTCATGGTTCTCTGTACTAAATTTCCTCAGGGACTTCTAAAGGAAGAGAGGTATAATCACCATCAAGGTAGTCTTTAGGCTTCCTGGGTTGCCTACTGAATTATCTTAATAATGCCCCATTCTATCACTTCCAAGAGTCACATAAATTTCTGTAATGAGTTGATATAAGAAATCAGGTCACTTGACCCAGTATCATTTTCATTTATCTACAGTTGGATAACTCTTTAATGATGGCATAAAAGCTAGTTATTATAATACAAAGAAATAAACTAAAAATATGAAAGATGAGAACACAGATTATTCCAACTTGAGTTTATCATTCAATGTTCAATATATACCAATCTAAAGTTTGTATCATCTCTATGAATATCATTTAAGATGGCAATAATAAGGTTAGATCCGAAATTGCATTCTTTCCTCTTAAAGTAATGAGTTCCATTCAAGTGCAAATACTATGGATGATCCAAAGTCCAAATGTACTGGCAGACCCTTGGTTGAAGAATTTAATATCGAAAAATAAAATAAGCAGAGTTTTAAAATAATTACGTAGCAATTTTGTTGTTCGAATTCATATGGCAAAGACAGATCTGATCATATTTGACATCTTATTTCTTTTATTTCCTTCTGTGTTTAGCTGTTATTATCTCTCTTAACATCCTAATGGGAGAATTATATTTGAGGAATTGCCTCTTCAGCAACATTTATGAAAATGAGTGTGGTGCTCTGAAAATACTTCCTTCTATAGCTCATTAAATGCTCTTTTCTAACTTGTTCACATGGAGTATGGATTATTTAGCTTCCCTATAACTGAGCAGTAGAATTTACCAAACAATGGCAAGCTATTTATATATTCTCCTTTTTGTTACAAAATGCAGACAGGTACATGCCTTTTCATTGATAGTGTTATTAACGATTCAATACTACTTGTGAATAAGAAAGGGCTGAATTATATAGTTAAGTATTATAACCAATAAATAAAAAGAATTTAGAAAATCTTTTGTCCTACTATGAATGCATTAAAAAAATCTCTTCTTTACCTCATCACAAAGAAATGTACAAAGTACCAGAATTTCTATGACCTGGAAAAATCAACAAATATAGCATTCAGTGTGTCATATGTATGTGTGCACATGGATTTGAATGAATTATAGAAGGAAACATATCTATGTCTCTGTCATAGCTGTATCTGTATAGAAGAAAAAAACCCCATAGAAACTATGCTCACTCAATCCCTTTCCCAGTCCAAAATAGCTACTTAAAAACTAACTTTTAGTACAAGGCTCATCATCAACTTTGAAAAGAAAGTGAATCTTGAATTTAAGACTAAAACTTTTCAATATTCCTGACATCCTATTTCTAAATGCTACCGAGGTCAACTCTATTTTAGATTGTAAAAATCACACAAAACTTTTCTGATGTTTTCTTCTTTCCTCATAGGCCGAGAAATTGAAATGGTTCAGTACTCTGCTCCCAAAGACATTGCTGCAGTAATGTGAATTTCTTCCCATTCCTCTCTCTCTCACCAGGAGGCACTGGTGAACCCATTTTTTTCCTCCCTTTTTTAATTGGCTTCTCTACTGTTAAATAGCTCTTGAGAAAAGTTGTAGTATCAAGCAGTAATCTGAGATGCTGTATAGGATTCTTCTTTAAATCCTTATAATGTTCTAAACTGCTCCAGACCCTCCTCACCCCATTGGTATTTGTGTCTGTGGTATGTGTGAACACTCAAAGTTTTCCCTCCTGACCCTTATGTACCTTCTTCTCTCAACTCATACAGTAGTAATAGTTTAGGAATCCCTCTTAAGCATCAAATTACCCTTGCTTATTTTAATCACTGCTCTTTTACTGTTTGTTCTGGCTGAAAATTCCTATTCTGTTAAGTTCCACCTCAAGTATCACTACGCCTGTGAGCTCTTTCATATTCTCTGTACAGAGTTGATTAAACTTTCCTCTGTACTTTCATAATAGTTGGTTTATCACTTATCAATTTTGTCAAGGTTTAGAGCTCCTTGAGAACAGAAACTATGTCTTAGTCAAATTTGAATCTCTTGGTACAAAACATAGTACACAATAGATTCTCAATTAATTCTTGTGGGATAAACGAATAAGCCAATTACCTGTAAGAACAAGGCAAGGCTATACAGACATCTTTCATTGTATAATCTTTATAGCAGTGATGTCAAACCATATACTATCATCCCTAGTGGCAAAGGAGTTATTTCACAGGGATTACACAGTTGGAAAACTTTTATTTTTGTTTGTTTAGCATATACTCACACTTCTTTATTTTCCTTGAGGAATTTCTCTCCCTCCTTACTTTTAGTTCATGAGGTTCATGTACATCTAGGATTCTAGGAGTGGTTTATGAATTACCTGGCCAATTAGAACATTACATTCTCCTATCTATAGCAATTGGCTCAGGAATAAGCATGAGGCTATAGCAAGGCCATTCAGAGCCTATTATAGATATACAATTCTAGGACATGTGTTGGTAATATGGAACTAGAGGACCACTTTACACTGCCACCGTGGCCACCAGTTGAAGATTAAGAATAAAGCCAAGAATAAGTAAGCCAGTAAGAAAAAAAGCCTAGAGACTGAGAAAAAATAAGTCTGATGATATCATTTGAAATCCTAGATCTAGCCATGTTTAAAACACATCTATTCTTGGACTTTTCAGTTACATAAGCAAAAATCATTTTCTGTTTTGCTTAAGCCAGTCTGAGTTGGGTTTTCTGCAATTTGCAACTTAAAAAGGCTGTCTAATACAGCCTAACAATCCAAGTTTGCAATAAGCTTTGTCTAGAAATTAAATATATAAATGTATATGTACCACACATACACATATATGTGTATATATATATATATATACTGTTTACACATATGTGTATATATATGCTGTTATTTTTCAAATATATGTAGCACTACTGTAGTAAATAAAACACAGAAATATTGTTTATAAGTGTTATTGACATTACGCCAACTTGGTTATGCATTTTCTCACTTGATGGACTCTAAAGGTACAACAGCATCCCCTGAAGTCTAACTTTTAATACTAAAAGAGATTATCATACTCAAAATATTTTCTACCACTGATTTGGAACATCTGTGCAGTCCTGAATCTACAGTTAATCTTCAGTAAATACATATTGATTGATTTCAATTATAAAAGAAATTTTCTCCATTAGTTCAAAGATAGTATTACCTTGAATCATATGTTATTGTCAATTTGCAACCACTTTGACCAAAAAAGGGTAATTTCACATGGTTCAATCTAATAGAAGCCCAATAAGTATTTATTGAATGAATTCATCAATCAATCAATATATTTTTACTATTTTTATACTGTAGATCTAAAATACTATTCCAAAAAGAGTAGAAAAAAGCAATTTTGTGAGTACTTGTTACTTGACTCACCTTATTTTTGTTCAAACTGGCTTCTGTGTTTAGACACTGCCTAAGAGATTGAAATTGCCTGGGAAATTTTCATTTGCATTTTTAGGTATGAAATAGCCATTTCAGTAGCTTTCTGCACCATCTAAAATAAACTCACTTTTTTTTTCCTCTTCCATCTTGATGAATGAGTCACATCTGTGCGTTTCTTTTTTTTTTTAATACTTACGTGGTATGCTGATCCAGAGAAATGCTTGTAAATAACTTTTTTTTTAAGCTTTCAAATCATTTCTGTGCTCACATTTTTGCCAGTCTTTACCAGGATCAGGGAAGGGGTAATGATTTGTATCTCCTTCGAATTCATTATTCCTTTCTCTCCACACTGTTTGAATTATCTGAGATATCATCTAGAATGAAATTGAAGAAAACTGCCCTGCAATTCTGAGAATAAAAGAAATATAAAACCAGTGTCCACTCCTTTTCACCTCCACCTCCACCTCTCCTCCAGCATATTGTTTTCTACTAGTTGTCACAATAACAACCATGCGGTTTACTCGCCATCTCTGTGAGGACTACATGTTCTGTTTCTTCTGCCCAGGGTGCTTGTGTAACAAAGAAAAACAGCTATAAGAGGTTTGTGTTTAAGCAGAAAATGTTCTCAAAATTCTAGATACAAAATATAGCTTATTTTGTATTCCTGAAGACACTTAGGTACGGCCTGAACTTTAGTTATGCTTCCCAGCGCTCACAAAATTAAAACCTCAAATTAAACATCTCATCAGTGTAGCTTCTTTGCATTTCATCTATTTGTTTCAAAAATGATAAAGGAGGAAAATTATGCATTTTGGGAGGTACTTGGTCACAATACAAACTCACATTTATTTGAAAGTCTCAGAAAATAGAAACTGCAAAGCCTGTTGTGAGAAGAGTGTGGAATACAGGAAGTCAACCAAGTGAGTAAACGTGAAATGGAGGATTATCCTTATTTGTAGAGAATCCATTCCAGCAAGAAATTGAAACAGGGGCTTCTGCATCTAAAACAGTGGGACTCCTGACAACTTCCAAATGCCCTATACCGTATTTCTCACAATTTTACATAAAGTAATGATGATTATTTCACTGGCATTTCAAACATACATGGCTGACATCTTGCTATCTTTCAATCCTTTCTACTCCTAACACTTACTTCAGATCAGTTACCAGATCCAGTCAATTTCATCTCTACCATAGATCTTTAATCCTTACACTCCTTTACTTTCCCACTGTTACTGTCTCAGTTCATACCCTTATGACTTCTGGCCTGGGCTATTTTAACTTCTCCCAACCTATGGTGAATGCTTCTATACCAAGCCACTCTCTGTAACACTGCCAGAGAGATTTATGAAATTTTATCTTATGGCGTCCTGAATCTGTGGTCTATCCCCTTGCTTGTTAGCTAACAATGAAGTAGGACGTGCTCTCCCCACTCAACAACGTTCTTACAGTGGCATGGGTGCTTTGAGGATGGCTAAACTTTTGCAGTATTTGCCTGCTGCAGGCAGCATGCAAATATTGTAGACAGGGAACAAGAATTCCTAGCAAGAATGGTAGCTCCTGCACTGTCCTGGACTTCCCAGTCGTGTCCCATTGAAAGCCTAGAGGAGAGACATCCCTGAGAGATGCTTCTCAGGGCAGCGTGAAAGTTTCGAATGGGATTCTGTGCATGTGATTTGATGGTAGATTTTCCAAGAATTAAAATACAATAATAGGGCTTCCCTGGTGGCGCAGTGGTTGAGAGTCTGCCTGCCAATGCAGGGCACACGGGTTCGTGCCCCGGTCTGGGAGGATCCCACATGCCGCGGAGCGGCTGGGCCCGTGAGCCATGGCCGCTGAGCCTGCACGTCCAGAGCCTGTGCTCCGCAACAGGAGAGGCCACAACAGTGAGAGGCTCGCTTACCACAAAATAAAATAAAATAAAATAATAATAATAAAATACCCTGAAAATGTCTAAATATAACAACCATTTCCCTTGTTCTTTTTTTCCCAGATAAGTCAGAAGATGTAAGCTATGATTAAACAAAACATTAACAAAAAGTAGGGTACTGTTAACCCTCAATTATACACCTATGAATTATTTATGATGACCCAATATTTCCTTTTTACCTATCTGCATCTCAGGTGGCTGTGTAAGGTCTGACACTGCAGAAGAGAGGAGAAAGAGACTATTTATGGTTTGACTTTTAGAAGGTACATTTTTAATAATGACCTTCAGGCTATTATTTCTTCTCGTTGCTATTGCCTCTGCACATTTTCTTCGTTGTCGTTGTTGTCGTCCTCCTCCTTTCTTCTTCTTCTTTCTCTTCTTCTCCCTCCCCTCCTTCCTCTCCCTCCCCTCCTTCTTCTCCTTCTTTCTCTCTCTCTCTCCACACCCACCCCACTCTGATTAGCTGAGTTAAACAAAACATGTTATGATCACCAGGAATTTTGGTTGAGTGGGAGAGTGAGAAGTCAGAAAAATAATTACTAAGTATTTTTCTTGAGAAATATTCTTTGCAACTCTTATTTGTAGCAAATATATAAGAGTTGGAACCTTGGTAAACATACATGCAAATAAGTTACGTCTGGAACCAGGAGCTAAAATTTATTTAATGTCTACTATGTGCTAGACACTGCTGTAAGGTAGATATCTTCCCCATTTTATAAATGAAGAAACCGATGTCTAGAAACAACTTGTTAGCCATTACAGCATTAGGAAATGGCAGATCAAGCCTTGATATTTCTGACTTGAAAATGCACATACCTGGGATATAGGTTCTCTTTGATACTAAACTGCTCTTAAAACTGCCACCTTAATTCTTAAATTCTTAGTCTCTATGTTGTTGGCCCAAACCTACAGTAACTTTTTCATACAAGAAATGATACTGTAGGCTAGTGCTGGCAAGCCAAGCCCAACTTTTGAGAGAAGAGCCTCAGTTTGAGAAGTCTCAAAAGTCCTCTTTTCGTAACAAATCACACTTCTGAGCGTTGGCCTCCAGAGCAGAAACTTCTTGTGCATAAAGTTGTGTAAACTTACTGGTTATACAAGCATTTGACCAATTGATGACTTTAACAGCACTTCATTGATCAAATGCTCAAAATATAAATTTTAATTAAATGTATTAATTAACTTGCTTGTTTTGGGGGGGGTTTCGTTCACTGAGTATATTCTCTTAGTTCTCACTATAGTAGGTTTTATGTACCAAAAACCCCCAAAAGACAAAAAACATACTTTTCCTTAAAATATTCTGAAAAATATGAAGTAAAAATAAAAAATACATAAAATAAGGTATTTGTAATCTCTAATTGTTGAGACATTTTACCAAAAGAGGTAAGACTTTGAAACTAGACAATTCCAGCTTCCTTTAGTGCTTGTTTGTTTTTGTAGCAAAAACTATTTGTTAAATGTATTTGCTAAATTAGAATAATATATATATAGTTGATACATACCGTGTAACTTACTTATAGAAATTTTAACATTTTCAAGTAAACAAATGGCTCTCTGAAGTGGTTAAACCTGCCTTGCCCTGCAAATGAGTAGAGAAGCTTAGTATCCAGCTAAGTTTAGCAAACTAAATAAACTACTGCTCAAATGAGAACCATCTGAACTATACATTTCTGAGTTATTTATAGTCATAAAGAGAAGATTCAGTTTATCACAACTTCATTGTGTTTATTGTTGAAGCTTAAACATTCACATTGCTCATGCCCTTGTTCCAACTAATTCTGAATTGTCCAATTCAATTTTCTGAATTTGGGCTACACTGACCTTAGATCAGAGTGCAAAGGAGAACATTTTTCACAGACCAGTTATTTGACATATACTTTTTCATTTGTTCACACTTACATAGAAGTGCTTTACAATTCTAATTTTGAAGGAATCTGATTTTATATTTCTTGCACGTGAGTTATGTTGCTTATGCAATCTCACTTCCATGATCTTGATTGTAAATTAATTCTTTCATTGTATCTTTCCTGAATCACAGCATCAATTTTCATTAGATACTTTAGATGTCTTCTCTCATAAATGACATTTTGAAAACTGAAAAAAGCCATTCAGGCTGAACCCCCATGATCCACAGTTTCATGCTGCATATCTAGCAGCACGTTGCTTTTAATCAACTTAGTGATATTAGGGTAGTTTTTTTCTTTCCAGATGTTGTATCTGCCAGTTTGCAATTTTTGAGATCTAATGTCTTCATCCCACCAGTTTTTTGATGACATATAAACACTCTGGGCCTTTTCTTCGCCATTCAATATATGCACTTTCACATTTGGCTGAGAAGTAAATTCTGGTACTGAATATCATTTGCATCAGACCAGAACCAGCAAGAGTAAATAGAGGGTTAGCGCATAGTCTCAAAGACACTCTCTCATCTCCCTTCCTGTCAATGTCTACGGTCCTTTGACTGAACGCTGACATTTGCAGACACCTAACTTGACCTTAGTGTGATACAGATTTCTATTCAGTGACGGCATCTGAGTAAACCTTTCTTCTTCCAATCCAGTTATGTTGATTCTTCTTCTCTAGCTAGAATTGGTTTTGATATCCTCAGTGAGATTATTTGGCAAATGTTTGTTTCTCCTTTTTATGGTTTTAAGAGGAGCAAATACATACCTTTTGTTCATGATTAGAAAGGTACAATTCATATTACTTTGCTTATCTCTTTTTAAGGATTTCACTTAATATTTACTACTTACATTAGACAATTCATTTGTATTCACATTAGAAGGAAGAACTCATCTATTTAGAGACAACAATTCAGTGAGTTTTAAGAGACATATACTCCTGTGAAACCACTGTCTCAATCAAGATACAAAACATTTCTGTCACCTCAACAGAATTCCTCACTCCCCTTGGATATAGTTCATTCCTCTCTCAACTCAGCCCTACGTAACCACTGATCTGCTTTTTTGACACGGGAGATTAGTTTGTATTTTCTAAAATTGTATGTAAATGAAATCTTATGGTAGGTACTCTTTAATGTTGCCTTCTTTAACATGGCATAAATTGAATGTAGACAGAGAACGCTGACCATATTTGAGTCCATATTTGGGATAATTCTGATCAATTAGGAGTAAAAAGTAACTAAGAAGTGAAAAGGATAACTTAGGTATTTGTGTTAAAAAAAAGGGGAAAAATCTTAATATAAGTAGATGGCATATTATATTTGTGCTGTTGAAATTACAAGGAATATTTAAAAAAGGAACACAAATCCTTGCCAGAAAATAACTTCTGGGTCAGTTAAAAATTAAAACTTTTCCATTAAGGCATCCAATAATCACTGTATTTAAGAAGTCGAGTGTCAACATAAAGCAAAATTGTGAAACGATTAATTTAGACATAAAAATATAACAAGTTCAGGAAATGTCACCACTGGTTTTTCAGGTTCACATGAATCTGATTTTAGTTCCCACATACTCTTTTCAGAGGGTATTTAAATAATTTGACTGTGACAAGCCAAACTGTTTTGATACCTCATTGAAAGTCAAATGAAAACATTAATCAAATGCAAAAATATTCCAGTCAGGCATAGAAATGCTGCAGGTTAGAAAATAAAATGTTGCCTTTGAGAAGGAAAATCAATCAATTCAGAAAAAGCAGGTATTGGCTCAAATCTACATGGTCAGTAGTGACTAGAAATTACTAGAATTTTGGGATTGTATTTTTCTTAAGAATCATCAGATAGTCTTGGGCTATATCTATATTGCAAAACCAGTTTGTTTGGCTAATTTTTCACCTGTGTAAATTAGAAAATCAGAGCAGTGAAAAAGCTGATTACATTTTCTTTTCTTATAGTCTTCACTGTTTCTTTGGACAAGCTTTAGTGACTAGCATGCAAATAATTATCTGCAGCACAAAACAGCCAGGTAAGTGACCTGTGGGATAGCAGTCTTAATTGAGCCAAAGAATGACTTTCATATTATTAAATGCTACTTGAATTGTTCAATATTAAGTAAAAATTACCTTCTCATTTCTGTTATGAATTCTATAAACTACACCTCCCTTGGTAAGGCAATCTTTCAAATAGCTTAGCTGTTCAGTCAGAGCCGTTCCTGGTTTGTGGGACTAAATGACTATATATCTCTATGTTTTGGACTATATGAGTATATAGTATGGGGAATAACCTTAGTCTGTCACTTACTAGCTGTATCACCTTGATAATTTGCTTAGTGTTTTTAAGCCTTTCTATACTTTATCTTTTTAAAAAAGCTATCATACAGAGTTATGAGTATTTAATAAGCCAATGCCTGGAAATATTGAGCTCAATGCCTGGCACAAAGAAACATTAATATATGATACTCTCATATTCCTTAAAATGTTATTAATTCATTCATGCATTTGACAAATAATACATGAACTTTTATTAGGGCCCAGTCACTGTGCTAAGCATTTGGGAATAAAATCCACAGCCCCTGTCCTGAGTGTATAGCAGGGAATATATTCAAATACATGAGCAATTTTAAGAGTGCTATCCTGAGATAAGTAAGAGCATGGTGTGCTGTAGGAACACCTAGGAGCACTTCCTGGAAGAAGGAATAGGAATTAGCCAGGAGAAAAGTGATACTGGAGGAGGGGCGAGAAGGGACACTGAGGGGAAGAAGGGAAGAAGGTATCGTGGGGTGGGCATTTTCATCAGAACGAATAGTGTGTGTTAAGCTCTATATTCAATTTACCTTTTCAGATAGAGAATATAGCTGCAATTCAGTGGATAAAGACAAAAAAGAAACAAACAAACAAAACACCCCAAAACAAACAAAAAACAGAAAGGTAAAATAAAACAAAATAAACCCCCCCCAAAACCTTTTTCTCCCTACTGCTTACAATGCTGGGGAACAGGCTTGGTAAATAAAAGCTCTTTAGCCTCATATTTAGGAAGCAAAAAAATAAAGAAACTTTGTCAAACCCAGAAGAGGTTAATAAAAGTTCAGTGCTAAAATGTCTGCCCTAAAGGCCAACCATATCTCAATAGGAGGAAACTCAGAATATCTTTCTCATTCTTTGTATGAAATGGGAAAAAAGAAATTAAAGAAAGAGAAAGAATTAGATGAAGCATGTAATCAATCCTTTCCTTTACAAATCCCAGCAATTCAGGAGGCCTGCCAGCCGCTAAATCTTTCAGGGACCACAGACAGGAAAAAGCCTATTAAAATGTGCTCCGTTCCCAAAGAAAGGGGTCACTCAAGATCCTCAGACCCTTAACTCTGAATAGATTTAATGAAAGCCAACTGCTATTTTAAGAATTTAGAAGGGGATTTCCCTCCCCAAAGAAAAGAAGACAGACATCATCAATGCTCTAACACTGTTTCATCTGTGGCACCAGGCATGATTTTCACTAACTTTCTGTAGGTTGTTAAAGCCATTAAAAGAGGATTTAGTGACTAAGAATACGTCCTTCACATACAAGGCTTAAAATGTAATTGATACAAAGACCATCCCTTTAGGATTAAAGAGTTCTAATCATTCTGTGAGGCTCACATGCTCTTTTCTCCATGCTGGTCAAGGTAATAGCCTTTCAGAAAAGAAGTGTGTTGTCTCCCATACCATTTAATAACCACAACACCTTTCACCCTCAGTGGGAGGAAGATAATCCAGATTACTCTACAAATAGTAGAGATCCAGCAGTTGGATGCAAAATGAACCTTATTCTGAGACTTTCTGGCAACTCAGTTCCATGTGATTAATAAAAATGATATACTGATTTCTCTTGCAGAGTCTTTCTCTAATGTGCTCCATGTACTTTTGCCCTGACACCCCCTATTAACTGCAAGGATATCTCTGTGAAGGTAGACATAGACACCATTATCTCCATTTGCAAATGAGGAATCTGAGGCAGAAAGAAGTCAAGTGACATCACAACAGTGACACATGAGAACAGAAATAGAAATGAGAAAAATGACTGTCTTTTGGGAATCAAGAGGGTGTGAAGGGATGAATTCTTTCTTTTCTTTGACTATTGAAAGAAGAGCAGGGGGCAACCTTCTCAGTGTTAACTTTGAAAACATCCCTGCTCCTTAGAGTGAGAAGGACAATATCCCAGTTGAGTAGCCTGGTGAGCTAACTGGGCATAGGGAAGGAAAGATGCCTAACTACATAGATGCTCCATACATCCTCTGCAAAACTAGGGTTTCTCCTACTTGACATTTTTTCCTGGCATGAACTCTGCTATGTGCCTTTGATGATGCTTCCCCTTCTCTGCCATTGTGTTCCCAACAAATGACTGTTGAATGATTGAATGGCAGATGTTTAAATTGTATGCTTAAGTTTTGTGAATGAGCCTTAGGAAGAACAATCACTGAGAAGGATCTTGAATAATCAAATAACCCTGTCAACCCTCAGCTATGTTTTTATTCAAATTCTGTTCTAGATCTGCATCAACCCAATGGGAGTGTCAAACTGAATCCCTGTTGCAAGTTTGAACCATGATGGGATGGAGAGGTCTCAGTGAAGAAAGTAATACAGGATTAGAATTCCCTGGCCCATCTTTATATATATATATATATATATATATATATATATATATATATATATATATATATATAATATATATGAGCTCTTCAGTCAAACAATCCAGTTAGCTCTTACATCTTCATGGCAAGAAGAAACTAGCCATCTGATATATTATAAACAAAGTTTGTGATACTACAATCAAAAGGGGAGACAGGTCCTTAGAAATATTTAATTCAGTAAAGAAACTTGGGCATTCAAGAATATTAAGTAGTGAAAATATTCCTTAAGAAAAATAATGACAATAATATCTAATGCATCTTCTCATTTAAACCCAATAAGGTAAGTATTATTATTGCCATCTTGCAAATTAGGAAACTGGTATTTAAACAAATAGCCCAAGGTAAGCTGTAACACAGCTGGTATTTGAACTCGCATGGTCTGGTTCCGTAGCCTGCAATCTCAGTTGGTTCATCCTGTGGCCTTCGAATGGTAACCCACACCAACACAGATTCCCAGAACTGTTCATGCTGCAAGTCAAAAGAAGACTGACATTGTTGGAAGAGTTGCTTCCTCACAAGGCTGACAAGGAGGATTTTGAGACAGAAAATATTAAGCAAGGCAAGAAAATTTATAATTTTCTGCATCTCTTTTTCTAGGCCACATTAAAGGTAGAGCTATTGAAATTCAATCAGTGGAAAAATATCTACCTATTAAGATTGTTCCTCATTTATTAGCTAGCAATTCTGGCTCTGGACTCCGAGTCAGGCTGCTCTCTATTATAAGCTCCAGGATCTGAAGAACACAACAACATAAATGAATCTCAGCAAGCAAAGATTGAAAATGATGAACTGAGAAATGCACAGATAACCACAAGGTGGCATTAATATCATTACTGAAAGGTTGGCTGCTTAGGAAATTGACATGGTGCCAAGAGGGGCACTCACAGTGCCTCCCAAGAAATGAGAGCAGAGAACAAGGCCGAACAGAGAAAAACCTTTGTTGACATTTTCAAAAGCTGACTCTATACAGGCCATATCCCCAAAGGATGGAAAATGGCAATGTGAGGAACCAGCAACACTAGAAAATTGCAGGCCAGCAAGTTCACTGCCAGTCATAAGGAAGCACTGGAAAGGTTTTGGCAGGTCGAAAGGTGCATCCCTTCTCCTCCAAGCTCCACCCTGGGGTGACAGAAGGTAACCCTGCCACAGGGAAAGCACTCCTGTCTCTGGCTTTGGGAATTCCCAGGGTATGGCCATGTTGTACTGAAGAAAAGAGGCAGCAGACTGAACCACTTCACCACAAAAAGCATGGGTGTAAGAAAGTCTAAGGCCGGGTTCCAGTGCAGACTAGTAGCATTTTTATGTCAAATCAAAAGTGAATTTTGGTATCACAGAATTCCTGTTTTTGGCCAAACCCTGACTTTCTATGTTCTCTTTATACACAGATACATTTATTTTGTACACACACATAATCTTGTGTATGGTGTCAAATGGCAGAGCGTGGCTAAGAATCCACCTCTAAGATGTGAGATTCAGGGATGTGTCTGACTGGGAGGATTGAGGCAAAGATTCTGATGGAAATTTCAGCGAAAGATGGCAGGTTTGACTAGGTCTGTGTTAGCAGTATGATAGTGTGGGCAGAATGAAGGAGGTTTTCCTCTGATTTAAATATACCTGTTTTAATTTAAAGGGAGTATGTGTCTAAGGGAATTTACTTAATGAGGTGTTAAGTACGAGCACTATTTTTAGAATTGGTGGATGCAGCCAAAATTAAACCAGACATTCTAATGGAGGCAGCTGAGAGAGGAAGAACGTTTTAACTGGGCCCGGGAGGAAACTTTAGCTATTTCCACAGGAGTACAAAGAAAGCACAACTCAGGACTAAGGGACCTTATAGGATAGAGTAAGGAGGGGGGACTGCTATTTTGGCTCAGGATGAGGAACCAAACTGAAATGGGCTGAGAATGTTTGGGACACATCTGGCCCTCTGGGAACTGTGGGAATCAGGTTAGTGGGCAGGGGTGGATCTACTATCAGAGAAGAGGAGGATGAGCTGGACAGTGAATTTCTATTTAAATAACAGGTAGGCACTTGAGAGTCAGAGGGAACTGTCTGCTTCATCTGGAGGTTCAGGGAGCCGAGGACAGACAGACTGACTTTAATCATGTCAGACGTGGGAATGGAAAATGTGACTGAATATCAACACCTGAGTGAAGCTTGCAAATAGGATTTTAAAAAAATTAATTAATTTTATTTTTGACTGTGTTGGGTCTTCGTTGCCGCGCACAGGCTTTCTCTACTTGCGGCAAGCAGGGGCTACTCTTCCTTGCGGTACGTGGGTTTCTCTTGTTGTGGAGCACGGGCTCTAGGCACGCAGGCTTCAGTAGTTGTGGCATACGGGCTCAGTAGTTGTGGCTCACGGGCTCTAGAGCACAGGCTCAGTAGTTGTGGTGCATGGGCTTAGTTGCTCCGCGGCATGTGGGATCTTCCCAGACCAGGGCTCGAACGTGTCCCCTGCATTGGCAGGCAGATTCTTAACCACTGAGCCACCAGGGAAGCCTTGCAAATAGGATTCATTTGTAGAATTAAATGTCTGAGGAACCCTTTCAGATGGATATGGTATAATAAGGTTCTATGAGTAGAGTGATCAGAGTCTGTGTTTTAATTTTCACTTTTAAAGAAAAATGTGTGTGTGTTTTCATTGACCTAGAGCAAATGGAACTGTGAGATGTTTTTGAATTTATATAGCCTATTTCATACTATTACATCTTATTACAGTACATGTTTTTTACTCTTGAACCATGTTTAGGTTCAGGGACACATGTCCCCACATTCCCAAAGCTATTCTCATGTTTTTAATGTAACAAAGAAAAGTGAATGAGAATTATTTCAAAATTAACTTATATATAATATGCTTTACTGAGTAGCTTTCACCACATCTCCCAATTAGTGGTATTAGTTTATACATTGTGAAAATGTGTTTATAAACTAAAAATATTTAGTATGCAGTTGACATTATGTTTGTGCAAGTAATTCAGGCAAATCTAGATCACCCTTCTACCCAAACCCTAGTACCTGTTGTCACTAGTGCAAATAAGGCGAATGTAACCCAGACTGCTGGCTGCCTATCAAAACTCATTTCCTCTTCTGGGCACACAGCTGGACTACATTTCCCAGTACTCCTTGCAGTCAGTCATGGCCATTTGAGCTCTAGCCAATGAGATGTGACTGAAAGTGACATATGCCACTCTGATACCTGGCCCACAAAGCATTTCATGCACGTCTCACATATTCTTGTCCCATTTATGCTCACTTGAATAGAGATGATCCTCAAGGAGACCCTAGATGCAACATGCTGAAAATGGGTCTTGAACAACTTCATGGGTAAGGGACCACCACAACAACCTGTTAATTCACACAATCAAGACACAAACTTCTATTGTTTTTGAAACATTATACATTTTGAGGTCTGTTATTGCAGCAGATACCTTAGCCAAACAAATCCAAATTTCATCTTGGAAAGCTGTATAGCTTAGTTTTTTTTTCCCCTCATTACTCATAGTAGTAATGAAATTGACACAGATTGAAACTGATTACTTACATTTTTTTAAAATTTTGAAAATCTGAAGTCATCTTACAATTTTGGATATAGACATTTCATAATTAGGCACCCCTTAAGCCCTCAGGCCCTAAGCCCCAAGGCATCCCTTGTATGTAATTAATTAACTTCTCTACGAATCCCAAATGGTAACAGCTAGGTCTCATCCTTGGGAGAATTGAGAAAAATATCTCTCAAATCCTTTTCCATAGGGCTTAATTTCTTCAGAACTGCAGATGAGAAAGAATGGAAGCATTACAAAAACATGAAAATGTGCATGCTTATATGTGCATTGATGTATAATATTCACATATACATTTATGTGAGTCTTTATATATGTGTGTATTGATTTACTATACATAGGTCTATATTCTTCCAGGGTTTTATAGCCTTGAATACTCGTATGAACTGTGTGCACTTCAGTTGTCTAATATTGAAACTTTTACTTCTGTTTGGCTGCTTATGAAGATTCTGCACTCCTGGGAACTTTTCTAATATTAAGTATGAATTATAAATTAGGTGCTCAAGAATGCTTTAGTATACATAGCACAACTCCCATGGAAACTGCTGGATCTTGGAACCTACTCTGTGCCATAGGTATCATGAGCATGTGGATCTGTCTTTTGCGTTAGTTATTGAATGAATGAATGAATGATTATATTGTATTTAGGGCAATGATTCACAAAACATTTGGAATTACATTGTGACTTGATTTCCCAATATTCCCACTCCACCCTGGAAGAAGAGAAGGATGAGATTGTATAGCAAATGGTTAAGAGGAGTAATTGGTATTAGACTAGAAGGTAGTTCTCAATGCTGCCTGTATATTGGAATCACCTGTATTGCTCTCTAAACCTATGACACCTGGGCCCCAACTCTGAGATTCTGATTTAAGTAGCATCAGGGTTTTCTTAAAGTTTTCCTAGAGATTCTAATGTGTAGCCAAATGTGAGAACCACTCCAACTAGAACAATGTTTTCTCTCCTTGCTTGATTATAAGAATTGGCTGGTAATCTTGTTTAAAAATATAGATTCTCAGGTCCAATTTAGGACATTCTCAATCTGTGCCTTTTAGGAAGGAGTTTTTGATTTTTAAATGAGGGCCCCCAGGTGATTCTTATGACTGGGAAATAATACTTAGGCTCTAAGCTCTGCTGGAGAGGGGCTACGGGTCTGTCATCCTCAGCTGTGCCTCCAGACATAGCATAGACTCTGGCTCACATCAACCATTCAAATATTTTATATTAATTAATTAATTCACTTAATTTTAAAGTGGAAATAAGTGAAAAAAAGACAAAATTAAAAATGCCACTTGTGACTGGTTTTATACTAGAGATTTACAAAAGTAGAGTTGTGAAGAATTTCATGAGTTTCAAGGGTTCTCTTTTAAGACTTACCATAAATATTGCAATGTAATCAATTAATTGGCCTGCATTCAAGTACTCAGAATTCTTTGCAAGATGGTATTTGCCAGTGAATGCTAAATTCCTTCTGTATAATCACTTATTAGAAAAGTCACAAGCGAAAGGAATAGCTGAGAGCGAACTCTGTAATCTATGTGAATCAAGGAATACAATTGTACCTAATAGGTAACAGAAAAACAATTAATAATTTGTTAATTTGTACTTGATTGCTGTTTTTTAAAAAAATGCAGGGTTTTTATATTTTGTATTCAACTGAAAGGCAAACACATACATCAACTTAAAAGAAATATTAAAAATTTTAATCAATTTTTTCTTTAATACCTTCTGAAATCTTCACTAACTTAGTTAAATCCACCTTCAAAATTAAAATTCTTTTACCCTTTACTAGCATTGTCATTTAAAATTATCTGTCATTTGTCATCAGCAAGTTGGCTGTTTTTAAATTATCACTAATTATTTTCCTTTATAGTCACTCGAATAAGATGACACTCAAAAACAGCCCTCAGATCTAGACCTAGACCCCCAATTAATTAGTTGTGTTATATAAAAATAAATATCTGTATGGATGAGAATACTGTGGAGTGTTTTTCCATCCACATTCTTGACCTATAAAGGAACAAGTGAGGGATTAATCACAATAACAACTGGCATTTCTATAGTGCTTCTTCTATAGCTCTCTTGGGAGTGCCATGACCACTCTGTTGGAAACATCACTGTTTCATTGATTACAGTGTTATATTATTTACTTAAATACAGAAAAGACCATTTATTTGATGTTTGCAGTGATGTTTGGTTTCAACATCAAAAAATTTGGAAAATGGACTTTACCAAGAAAACAAAGATAGCTGCTAGTATTAAGTAAAAAACATTAAAATGTTTAGCTGTAAACCATGTTTTGCAAGCTCCAATGCCACAAAATGAGCATATAAATTGGACAAGGTATAAACTGGTAAGTTGGTAGGTGGTGGGCTCTATGACAAATTGAAAAGTACCTTCCTGCCTAAAGCTACACATTTAAAAATATTTAAACATTATGGGCCAAAGAAGACATATCTGTATGCCTCATATGCAACTTCTGCTCCATACTAGCAGAACATGGGGTGTAGAAGAAGAAATAAAGCAGAAACACAGAAGCACAAGGAGATGGTATGAGAAATGGTTTGGGTCACAGGAATTGCACCTATAGGACTGAAGTACAAAGAGCAAGGTTGATCAATGTGGCCGATGCTCATCCAATATCACCAAGCCTCCTCCTATCTCTCTGTACTGACTTGGTTTTGCTGTTGTGGTTGCGTCAGCATAATATAGCTATAAGCATGTGGCTGTGGGCTTAATATCTTTAGTCAGTTTCCTTACAGTAAAATGGACATAATAATAACTGTATTATAGGATTGCTGTGAAATTAAATGAGTGCATACATAACAAGGGCTTAGCAGAGGTCTTTCACATTGTAAGCACTGAATAAATTCTCATCATCATCATTGGAAAGAACCACTTCCTTAAGCATTCCTTGATTTATATGGTAAGAAACTTATAAGGGAAAAGGCAAAGTGTTTTCCTTTCTCTCAAATAAATTAACAACCACAAAACCAAAGATAGAAGTGTCCCCTCTCTGTGGGCTGATCTGTAAGCTCAAACAACTTCTTTCTTTTAGAACTATAAAAGGTATTGGGCAAGTTAGTCAGACTCTATCTACAAGGAGTCATACTTGTACCAACTAGGCCATTGCTTTCTGAAATGACATTCATCGAAATGCCTCAAGAATTTGGTTCAGTTAAAAATGCATTGACTGAACACCTCTGTGTAAGACACTATGTTTAGTTTTGGAAATCTGAGATGAAGAGCACAGGATTGCTGTTCCTGAGGCCCTGACCTGCCCAGAAAAGTTGGGGAGAGAAACATGGAAACAGGTCATTTCAATACAAATGTAATGCCTGAGTTCCTCACTCTATGATGTACATCTTTCCCTCTACCTCTTTCAATGGGAGGGACTTCGTGAGCATTGTGCAAATACAAGGATTAGTATGCTATGAAAAGACTGAGGAAAGATACATGCCTATCCTTCAAAGTCTAGTTTTAGCTCTACATCCTCCAGGAAGCTTTCCATTCTACTTTGATCTTTAATTTACTCAAAATCCTTTGAAAATTGCTGATTAATCATTTTGGCCCTTAATCATTTTCCACCTTAAATGGCAATTAATTTGCTTCCCGGGCATATGTTTTATGTCCCTAACCAGATTGTAGTAATAAACCCTGAGGAGAAGGACTTAGACTCTTTTGGGCAGTACACATGCTACATTTGCATTAAACTGAAAAAATGTTTTATTGCCACCAGATTAAAGAGCAGTAGAAAATAGTCCACAAATAATAAATGCAAGAATTTGGTACTCTATTATATTGAAGGCACCCATGAAATAGTGTTTCATAAGACTTGAAGACTTTTTGGCACAATTTAAGTATTTAGGTTAGATTAGAGACAGAAAAAATGGTAAATATAAACTTATATCTGTTACATAATACATGTTCTATTTTCACTTTTAATCAACAACATTTATATTTTTGGTCCTGCTTTATAACCTGGTGGCAACAACTTACACTTACTCACAGGGCAACAGAACACACTTTCAGTTGCCCCACAAGTGAAGCGTTGCAGCAAGAGAAAACTTTCAGTGAGCATATTTGCTTCAATGACACATGCAAAGATGGTTGGGATAACGAAACAATACTCCTAAAACTCACAAATCACCAGTTGGAATTATGCTAATTTATCACCTAAATCTGTTTCCTGAACATTGTTACTGAAACCCAAAGAAAAAATGTTTATTAACATAAATATTTTTAAAAGAGAGGTAAAGAAAATAACAGGGAAGAAATAACTTTTTGTTGAAAACTAGTAAACAACTATAAATAGATTGAGTCCTATATATGTTTACTTCCAATATCTAAGATTCAACCACTCTTCATATCTAATTTATTTTATCTCTCCTATCTGTCTCTTCCTTTCATTTCCTCTGCCATTAGTGAACTTCTGCTTTTCATTACTTATCTAGATCACTGCAACAACTGCTTCACTAGTTTCCCTTCAAGTTGATCTATTATAAAGACGCTGAATTAATCTTTCCATACTACAGTCCCAAATTTGTGACTCCTTGCTCTAACATCCTCAGTGCCTCCTTCCTGCTTACAGAACAAAGTCTAAACTACCTTACTCTAGCATTCACTAATTTCTGTGCTCTTGTTTCAGTTTATTTTTCTTTCCCAAGAGTCCTCTTCACCCATTCATTACACTACCTACATTTATACATTTCATCTACTGAAGTGAAACTATTCAGTGCTCCTATACATGGTTTTAACTTTCTAATCTCTTTTTTTATTTTTTCATGTCTTCCCTAAGCCTAGGATATTCTTCCAAATTCTAACCATCCTTTATGGTCAAGTCTGAAGGTCACCTATTCCATAAAGTTGTTCTAAATTTCTCAGAAGTAATTAATATTCTTCTTTCTGAAATTTTATAGAAAATATTTCACTATTTCCTTAAAAGAACTTGTTATTTTTATACCTAGAGCATATTTAGGTATTTTTCTCCTCTACTAGAGTAGGAAAGCTCCTTGAGAATGGAGTCTATGGAAGTTTCACTTGGCTCTACTGTGCTAAGTATAAAGGCTTTGAACATAGCAGATACCCAAATAGCTATGGAACAAATGACTGGAGTAATTAATGAATATTGAGCAGTTTTAGAACTGTGGGCTTTGTATAAAGGATCATATATGGGATCTACTTGACTTACTGGCAACCATGAAATGAAAGTTATTGCTTTTGAATAATCCAGCTTGTTTCATAAACCAGTGGTTTATCAGATTGGTGTTTTTCCAGATATTCTCCTTAGCACCTTTGAGATTCCAGAGAGATGGCTCAAGGATCTCCCTCTTTGGCAGTGGGAAGTGGTAAATGAACAGAATTTTGCACCATATACTCTGCCTTCAACTAAAGCTGCTCCTTTTGTGTATCAGCCTTTTTCTAAGACTTCTCTTAGAGAAAGCATTCACTATTTAAAAAAAAAAAAGAAAACCTTGGGGTTCCACCACCAAAACATTCTAGTTCTATATTCGTTTCAAGTCTCCATTCCACATGAAAACATCTTCACATGATAACTAGGTAAATGAGCTGCTGTGTTTTGGCTGAGTTTATAATTATAAGAAAAAAATAACAAAATGTTAGCACAAAAGTAGCATTTCAGATAATTTTATAACAGGTCCTACTATAATACCTGACTTTGTATGAGACATGACATTCTATAATGGTCATTGATCTCAATCCTTGATCTGACTTTACTGGCCTGAGAACTAGCTAGCTGGTGAATCTTACAGATGTCATAGTCTTTCTGCATATTTTTCACAGATTTGAAAGGTCCCTGAGAGGCAGTTATACAGCTTTCTATTTCTGTAAAAGACAATGACAAACCTTTCTATCCCCTAGGCTTATGGTAGCCTGTCCCCTTACCCACAGAGTAGAAAACTGTGTTCTGCAATAAATCTAAAATGTATCTTCACTGAAATCTGTCTTAGACTCCTAGTAAGTTACACAGTTCCAAGTTCATTATTTAGAGGGAAAAAAATACCTGTTTAAGTCACGGTGTATAATTGGCTGTGTCAAGTTGTGAAGGTACTCCATACCTTTGGCAACATCTACTGCAATAATTAATTTAGACTGCAAGTCAAGAATCCTAGAATTTAAAAATAGATTTAATGAGGATGAAATGGTCAAAGCCAATACCATAACTTTCTAAAAGGAATCAGTAGTGTGTGTGATTTGTTATTCTGTATAATTTCAGCCGTTTTTGCTTGATTGAACATTAAGCTAAAAATTCAACAAATTTGGAAAAATAGCTTTTCTACATCTGATAATGCTTAATTATAGATCAATTCAGATACCAACCCCTCTTATTTAAACAGTCAACTTGATTTTATAATCTTTGTAATTTTATATTTAATTTCTTTGTAATAACATAAAAATGGAATCTAATCACTGAGTAAAAACCACATTCTAATTATCATATGCATAGGTCTAGGAAGTGAATTCAAATTAGACTTGTGCAAGACTATTCTTTCTTAAAACTTTAAAAAATAAATACTGTGACCCCTGGTAATTATTTTATTCTGATCTTAGACATATCTGCTTTACTGGTATGTCAAGTTTAGCCTAATTATTATAAGCTTCAGTTACCAATTTAAATTCCTTGAATTTGTTATCTTAAACTGAATTCCTGTTAAGAAAGCACAGAAATCTTTCTAGTCATTAAAACACGATTATTGGACATAAATTATTAGCCATCTTTAAAATGTCACATTTCCTAGCACTCAGAGATATCAGAAGGTAAAAGCTCACCTAAGCAGAACGCGTATGAGGTGTTGCAACTGTAATTCCAATGACATGTAAAATGATAAGTCAGAGACCATACCTCTTCTGTTCATGAAGGAGGGAGAATAGAGAACCCCCTGATATGTACTGAGTGACGATGGCAAACTGGCTGGGATCATTCAAGCAAGCACCCACAAACTGAATGACACAGGGATGATTGAGCCGGCAGAGAATGGACACCTCTCGGCAAAACATATCCACATCTGACTTGGAGCAGTAGGTGTTGGCTCGATAACTGGAAATGACAGCAACAGGAAGTCTTCAGTCAACAGATGAATCAAAACAAGGGGCTAGCCATGCACATACTTCTCAGAGTTTACTGCTCTACTTGGATGCTAAATTTTCTCATTTGCTTGCTTACCGCTTTATAGCCACTATTTTATTTCTGCATCGTCCTTTATACACTTTCCCAAAAGAACCTAAAATTGTTTAAGAGAAACAAGTAAACACATATTATTAAACTGAGCTCATTAAACTGAAACAGACTAGTATTTTCTTAGGTTACCTGAGCCGATAATCTCATGGAACTCAATTTCTGAGAGCTGAAGATGGAAATGTGAAGGCAATCCAGCCCTTAGAAGGAGAACATCTGCCTTCTCTGCAAACAGGAATTATTATTTTATTTTTTAAGATAAAACGCACACATGTGGATGCTTACACACACATGCACATGTATACTTAACCAAAAACATCATACCCTAGTAACATTTAATTTTCCGACTGTAATTGACTACTTGGAGATACTAAAACCTTATCACAAATGATCCCTATTCCCCTACATTAAAAGCCCGTTAGTTCTCTGTCTCTGTTACCCGACCTTTGTTATCGGAGCTAAGGGTTTATTCCTGATTTGGTCAACCACTAGCTTGTCTGTATGATGTGGCAACTCTGGAGTACAGTCCATATCACATCATGATATAAAGAGTCTTATCTGGTCAATCCCAGCAACCTGTCACAAAAAGCTTAGTCAAATATCCATAAACTAAACCTTCAAGAGATGCCAATTAGGAAATAAACATATGAATTATTCAGAAGAAACATTCAAAACCAAAAATAATTTTTTAAAACTTCAAATTCTAAATAAATATAAATTTACAGTTGAATATTTTTTACTTTCCTGATTCAATGGTATTAATTTCTGTGCATAGCATACATTCAGAAAAGTTCCCAAAGTATTACTTATTTGGGATCTTTTGAAAAATAATTTATTTTTCAATTTTTTTCCCTATGACAAAACTTTTCCCAATTCTCCTTAAAGATATTAATATTTATAATTTATATTTCATTAAAAATACAAATGTCTATGTGAATTTGATCTTCTTTTAATATTCATATGGAATTTTCACCATTATACCTTCATGAACTAAGAGGACATATGCAAAATAACATAGCAGATGAGGTTAATTATGGAAAGAACGGTCTGTTAATAATATTATTTATGCTTGCAAAATAGTCACTTGTAATATATAAAACAAAATAGAAAGTTATCATATTTGAGGCAATAGCTATTGTTAGTAATAAAATATAACAACTGTCCCATATTAAAATACCTTTTGTCATGCTTTTAATCTTCCCCAAAGGGGATGGAACAGACACATAGGAGCCATCTAGAAATCAAATTATAGAGTTAAAGGTAGCAAACATTTTTTTCCATAAAAGCTAAACACTATGAAAAGTAGCACGTGACAAAAGAAATTTGCTAAGAACACCAAGTGAGACTATAACTTAACTCTAGGTTTTTCTCTAGATACTGAAACTGTACAGCAAGTGTTTATTTAGAGGGTACATAAAATGATTAAAAATAAAAATCCAAGGTCTAGCAGACTCCAGTGGATTTAATTTGTGTCTGCATATGAGTATTCTCTGTTCTGTCTTAATAGATTACTGAAATGGAAAATGACTGCTCTCAGCTTACCCAGGCCTTCCCAGTCATGCACCAGCCTCATAAACATCCAGTCCAGAGAATGTAAAACTTGGAGGAACTGCAGACTGGTGAGTCAGAAAGTAGCCTAAGTGGGGGCTTCTTTATTTTCAGCCTCACCCAGACGTCAAGCTTCTTAAAATAAAGCTGATCTGACATGCCTTCATCCCTAACCCCAGAATGTTGGTGATAGAAACACAGGTTTACCTTTAGGCACAATATTGCACTAACAATGAAAATTTAATAAGAAAGGGGGTACCTCCTCCAGGCTGAGAATATTCATTACAGGGCAATTCATCCTGAGGTCTCTTATAATGTTTCAGGAGTGTGACAATTGCATCATGTCCTTTATGAAAAGACAAAGAAGGACAAAGGGTCTTAATTCTTGTTTGATTTATTCAGCTCACCACCTGATCGAAAAGTAACCAAGGTAGCCTGAAACAAGATTAATCTTAAGAGGTAATACATTGCAATAGGAATTTAGTGCTTTCATTCATTCATTCAAACTCTACTACCATTTTGTAATGCATAACAGTATCGAATCACTAAGTTGTACACCTGAAACTAATATAATATTGTAAGTCAAGTACACTTCAATTAACAAAAAACAAGACTGATATATGTGATGTGCTATTTTAGGCACTATGTTGGGTATGGGGGATGCAATGAACAAGGCAACTATGGTCCTACCCTCAGGAAGTTTAGTGTAATTGAACAAATAATAAAAATGATGAGAATTGCTAAATGAGTACATATCAAGTGCTATGGGAGTATATAATAAGAGCACGATTAAAAGGGCGAAAAGCACATTTGGTAACCAGGAAGGAGAGATGTATTTGCTGTGATTGAGCATTACATTTGGCTGGCAACTGCAGTATAACAGGGCATTAATATAATCTGCATAGGTTTTTGTGGCAGGAGACAGCTGGCTGCCTACCAATATTTGTAGCTCCCATTCACAGAGTGATTTTGTCACTGGGAATGGCTGCCCACCCAGGGACAACAACTCCGTATCCCCCTTGCAGCCAATTGTGGCCTTGCGACAAATTCCCATCAAGTAAATATGAGCGAAAGTGAAATCACTTCCAGGCCTGGACTGTAAGAAATAAGTGAGTCTTCTCTCCTCTCCCTATCTGCTGGCTGGATGCAGAGGGCTCTGAGGCCATACGGGAGGGGAGAAAGCCATCCACTGACCAGAAATACCCACCCTGGACTGTTACATGACTGAGAAATAAATTTCTATTACATAACACCACCAAAATTGGGGAGTTTGTTAATTGTACTAGGGACTTATAATTGTGAAAATGCTAAATAAAATATAAAAATAAAAATGCTAAATGCTCCTCTGAGTAGAAACAATTTTCAATAGAACTACACTTTGATACTATCTTATGCTTTAACTGAGAAAATAATCTACTGTAGCTAATTTATACAAGAAGAAAACAAAATCGACCTTAAAGACCCTGCCAAGCAACTTGTGAAATGCAACAGAACTCACTGTAAAAAGGGCAAAATTTAGAAACTGAAAAAGTATAAGTGCTTATCCACCATGAAGGGTTCAGAGTTAACACTGGTTTGAATACACCTAGCTAATGTATAGAGTATATGCTGTGAGTTGTGCCTGCTTATTAAATCAGAAAAGAATTAAAATTAATAGAGCATGCAGGATCATAAGATGAAATGATTAAGATGTTTATCAGCACTAAAAGCTTTTTCAAATGTAACATTCCAAGTCCAGATTCCTCAAGAAAAAAAAGCAAAAAAAGAATTGTGACTATGATTGTTAAAACTTGTAGCAAAACTTAAATCTATGGAGTTAACAACTAGTGTCCATTTTCTTATCATCCATAGCTTTCTATTCATGGCTGGCAGATCTACGATTTTCTCAAATCATAGACACAGGTTATGATGAAATAATGGGGAACCAGTCCCATCAATACTCTTTCTTTGGACTCTCATGTGCTCACAATCAGGGAAACCTCAAAACATGAAAGACATAAGCCAACAGGTAAATTTCTAAAGGAAGAGCCTACTAGTCAGAAGGAAAAGAGAATGAAAAGAGCCCCAAATGGGAGAAAGCATGACATGTTCAGAAAATGAAAGATGGCCAGTGTGGCTGGAGCATCGCAAGCAAGGATGAGTGGTACCAGGCTTGGCTGGAGAAGTCGGTGAGTGCACAACATGTGGGGTAGTGCGTCTCAAATGTTATCGTATGAGAATCACCTGGAGTGCACGTTAAACTACAGATTCCTGAGCCCTACTCTCAGATCCTGATTGAAAAGGCCTGTAGTGGGACCTGAGAGTTGCTTTTCTCACAAAGTCCCAGGTGATGCTCATCAGCAGTCCACACTTTGAAATTACTGATGTGGAGCTTTCTAGCTTTATAGGTTAGGATAAGGAGTTTGTGTGTTAATGCAGATGAGATGGGGGACTACTAGAGGACTTTAATTAATTGAAGGACATGGTTTGTCTTTAGTTTTCAAACATATCCTTGTTTACAGATTACAACTGATGATGCATCTTCATAAGGCTGTTGTCAAGACTAAGTGAGATTATATATGTAATATGCCTAACAGTTCTAACACATAAATATGCCTTTTGGATCTTTTCACTGCTTTCTTGCTTCACTATTTTGCCTCAAGAATTGTAAATGAACTTGGAAACTCATTTTCGGAACTTCAGATAAATTTTCTAAATACCAATATATTCAATTTTTGTTGCTGCCATTGTTAATTACCACAAATCTAGCGGCCTAAACATTTCAACTTTGTTATCTTATAGTCCTGGAGGTCAGAGTTCGACACGGTTCTCACTGGGCTAAAATCAAGGTGTTGGCAGGGCTGCATTCCTCCTAGAGGAAAATCAGTTTCCTTGCCTTTTCCAGCTTCTAGAGGCCACCAACATTTCTTGGCTTGCGGCCCCTTTTCTGTATCTTCAAAGCCATCAACGGCTGGCCTGAGTCCTCTCACATCGTATCACTCTGGCTTCTGTTTCTGCTTCCATATTTAAGGACCTCGTCATTACATTGGGCCCACCTGGAAAATCCAGGATATTCTCTCTCTCTCAAAGTCAGCTAGTCATCAGCCTTAATTCCATCTGCAATCCTAATTCCCTTTGCTATTTGCCATGTAAGGCAGCATACTCACAGGTTCCAGGGAATAGGACCTGGGCATCTTTGGGGGCCATTGCTCTGCCTACCACCTTTAGTTGTGATGAAAATCAAATCTCAGTGTGCTTTGTTTGCCTGTTGGTGCAGCTTTTCTTTCTTCCCCATTGCTAATGGCCATTTGAGCCTAAGGATAAATTAGCACCACCACCAAGAATTTCCTCTGGAATTAAAACACCCCTTCATCTGTCCCCTTGTTAGATTCTTAGGTTCTAAGGTTTTATCTGCTCCTATCCACACTGTCTGCTCCTACTTTAACAGGACCTGTGGTGCTTTTGGAGTTTTTATTTTACTTAATTTGATCTTTCAGTGTTTGGGACCAGGAAAAACAAATCAAAAACAAGCTTTTTTTTTTTTCTTATTTCTGTTTTTCCTAGGACAGGCTCCTTTGGGGAAAGAAAACAACCCAAACCACAAGTATTTACCCAAGTACAACAAAGCTTAATTCACAGATCCCACCTCCTCACCTGTCTCAGCCCCTCTGCTGGACTGACTGTGGCTGACAGCCGAGAGGGCCTCCTGCTTTCCCTAGTGAAGCAGAAAGCCACATCTTGAATCCTGAAGGCCTGTGTGAGTCAGTGATCACACCCTTGATGTTACCTTTCATCTCAACAGCTCTCTTGGCTCCACTTGCTCAGAGCAGTTTTAATTTCCTGCCAGCGCAGTGGTACAATTTGCTGGCATTTTCTTTAGGATGCTTTTCATCAAGAGCCTAATGAGTGCCTGAGTTCTGGCTGGTGATAAGCATGAGGCTGCCAGGGAAATGCCAAGAGGCCCCGTTGGCTCTGGAAGGCATCTCCGCCTGATTTCCCACCTCCTGCTAACTGTGGGCTGAAGCACACATGTATGGGAAATTCTCCTCTGCTCTCACTGCACTGACAAACTACAAGTGTACGCAAAGAAACCTGAAAACCACTAGGACCCAGCTCCCTGATACTTGGCTATGAGGGGTTAAGCAGAAAAATGCCTTGATGGAACTCACTAAATGGACTTGTAAGCCAAACTCCGGATAATGGATATACCCAGATAACCAAGGCACACTAATGGAACATGTCCAGAGATAATCGAAGTCCCACTAATTAAATAAAATGTTTTCCCATATCTAAGAATGTACTATCTACATCCAAGTATTTTACCCAAATAGGAGGTTGCTATGATATTAGCCTAATGCAGTTAGAATAATGATTTGTACTTTCAGAGTATTATTCATTAGTGCCCCCAAGGGTTTTGGCAAATGGGACTCTCCTGCTGGCTTGAAGTGCCTTTCATTTCCTGCTCCCTACTCTTCCAGTCTTGTCTATATTCCCAAAATGCCATGCTTCCCCTTTCATTTGTCTTTTTCTTATGTTCCTTTACTCCTTACATTTGGAGTGATTTTCCCCACCCCACCCCCCAAACTTTCTGAATAGCTGTTTATTTTAAAACCTAGGTTGTTCTTTAAGGCTACAAGTCCATCCAAAGGGCTGTTACATGGAGAATTTAGTATCTACATCACGGGCATGTATACAACAGAGGATTCCTAATTATTCAAGAAGAAAAAGTACAAATTTTATTATTTCCCTATAAGGTTGTCTCTCAGTCTCCACCATTTCATCTTAGAAACAATGAATGCTGTTCATCGCTATGAGAAATTATTTTAAGAACAGAAGAAAGCTTGCTACGAAAATCATTTTAAGAACTAGATCTGAAGATTAATGGTGAATGACACCAGTACTAAGACCTTTGTGACTCTGACACCCTGTGGGTCTGAGATTAAGTAGAAAACATGGAGATTTGATCTTAATTACGGAAGCCAAGAAATTCTTATTGATCTTGTATGTACCACATGCCCAGGTCATCAAAAGAGCAGTCTGGGCTATTTTTTTTTTTTTTTTTTTTTTTTTTTTTTGCAGTATGCGGGCCTCTCACTGTTGTGGCCTCTCCCCTTGCGGAGCACAGGCTCCGGACGCGCAGGCTCAGCGGCCATGGCTCACGGGCCCAGCCGCTCCGCAGCATGTGGGATCTTCCCGGACTGGGGCACGAACCTGTGTCCCCTGCATCGGCAGGCGGACTCTCAACCACTGCGCCACCAGGGAAGCCCTGGGCCATTCTTTACATGTGCCTCAAAAAATAAAACTCTCACAGCAATGATACTGATGAGACTTTGCTCAATATTTTACTATCCCCCGTTCCCATCATGTTAAAAATGCACTTTCCAGAAACATTGAAAAGTGAGATCAGAGGATGGCCCCTGATGTTTGCACTTCTATGGCTCATTTTCCTCCTGACAGTACAGGTCCCATTCACTGACAATTAAATCAGAGGCAACAAATATTCCAGACTTGCTACATCTTCTCATGAGTTAAATCTGAAAGATACTTTACTTTGATATCACAAGAAAGAGAACACACCCCCTGCTTCCTCCACGATTCTTATCCCTTAATCACCAGGCCCAGACAAGAATGTCACCAGTCCTCCTTCATCTTGAGATAAGAATCCACAAGGATGAATGCTTTTGCCAAAAGGACATTATATACAAACCAAGCCATTTAACATTCCTCTTTCCTCTTTTTCTCCCTTCCCATTTTGCCTTTATTTTCCCTTCCCTTTCCTTCCACAAATATTTATTGAGTGCCCATGAGAGACCAGCTCAAACAACATCTTCCCAGGGAAGCCCTCTGTGACTTTTCCATTTTAGTGTCCTTGAACTTTTTACTTACCATCTTTGTACTTTTTACTTAGCAACTTTTTACTTACTTTTTATTTTATTCATAGCTCTTATTATTATCTGATAGTTTCCATTTGTTATCTTGCTCGTTACCTGTGTTTTCTGTTAGAAATGCAAACTTTTTAAGCGCAGGGGGATATTGTCTGTTTCACTCACTGTTTTACCTCGGTTCCTAGTATACTGTCTAGAACATATTAAGTTTATAACACTCTTTTTGAATGAACGAATGAATGGTACAAAGTACGAGAGTGTAATGTTGAAACAGAAATGCTCTTTACTGTTGTAATGAATGTTGTGTAGTAGAAAAGAAAAAATATATATAAATGTTCACTCAAAATTGTATTTAGCCAAGCTTTAGGAAGGAAAGGTAGAGGATGCTGTGAATGTGCATAACGATGCTATTTTACAATAGGCTGGAGGGGTCTGGGAAGAGTTCCTTGAGGAACTGTCTTTTAAGCTGAACTTGAAAGATAAGCATGAGTTGATTAAGCAAAAAAGGAAAATAAAAGAATTCTAGTCAGAGTAAAAAATTTTGCAGTTCCAATGAATAGAAAGAGGAGCTGTATTTAGAATATTCTTTAAAATCTTCTGCCTATTAATTTGAGTATTAGGATTGTTCAGTTAATAAAAAACCTATGATATTTCAAAAATCCCTACAGAGAAAACAGAATAGCGGTAATTAGTATTCTTGAAAAGATCAACTATATTATGACTGATCAGATGCCATTTAGTGAGACATGGAATAGAATGTTATGACTGAAATATCTGCTCATTCTCTATTTCACTTCAACAAATGTGTGTTGAGCAGCTATTAGGAATCAGCCATTGAACTAAGTTTTTGGAAGATCAAGATTAACAGCCCAAATGTTTGTTCTCAAAAAGTTTAGGGGGAGAGTGTTTCAACATGAGATAGAAATGTGCGTATGGCACAATAAAACATCAAGAAAGGATGTGTGAATTAGGCTGGAATGTCAGGGGAGACTTTCTGGAAGAGAGGATCCATAAACTGAGTCTTGAAGGTTAAATACAATTAAGAAATTTAAGAAGTGAAGTCAGGTAGGCAGGGTGGGAGGGTGTAGAGAAAGAGAGGACTGCTTGAGAAAAGGCTTGGAAGCATGGAATAACATGATATGCATAGAGGAGCGAGTAGTTTTGCATAACTACCATGTAAACAGATGCTGGCTTAACAGGGTTGTTGTGTAGATTTGATGGGATAATGTGAGGTAGAATGTGCTTGGCATAGAGTGAAACCCTAGTGAATGGTAGGGATCTAGTGAATGTGATGATGATTGCAGCATGTGGGGTCACTCATGTGCCAGGAGGGACTGGATACGAGGTTTGAGAGGTAAGAAGGGCACAGGTATGCCATGATAATAAACTGAGACTTTTTTTTCCTAAGGTGATAGTGTGTCAGTGAAGGATTTTAAGCTGGGAATGATATGGTCCTATTTACAGCTTGGATACATCTTTCAGACTACAGTTAGAAAATGGAATCAAAAGATGCCGAAGACAAAAAATAAGTAGTTATGAGACTATTAAAATGGATCAGGAGAAGGAGGATAAGGTTATGGATTAAGACAGTGACAACAAAAAAAAAAGGATGGATTCAAAATGTAAGTATGAAGTAAAATAAAAGGACTTTTTGACTGAATGGATATGGGGGAATGGAGGTTGAGAGAGAAAAAGTAGTCAAGCATCAATCCAGATTTTTGACTCAGGTGCTAAGTGAACAGCAATGCCGTTAAATGACATAATGAATAAGGGATATGGTAGAAGAACCCGACTGATGAGGACAAAAAAGATATTAAGTTCAACTTTGGACTTGTTGAGTTTTAATTGCTCCTCAGGTATCCAAGTAAAGGGATCCAGCACGTCAGATGGTGTGATGTTTTGAAAACATGGCCACAGAATCTTTGATACTTCTCCATGACTGAGGAGGAAAACCCTGCTGTAGTAAAGAGACTTGCAAATTTGTACTAAAATTTTAAAATATTATGTTATATATTTGCATGTAACTATACATATTAGAACAATGATTTTAAATTGCTTAATATTTTGATTAGTGATTTTCAAAACCTCTTTGATCTTGCTGTAGTCCTTAAATTTTAAGTTTTAAATGAATGGTATTACTTAAGTCATAAACAAGAAATATATATACAACCAAATAACACAAGCTTTTATATATTCCGGGTTTGCCTAGTGCTGTTTGGCAGGGATAAAATGCTTCATTAGGAGGTTTAAAGAAAATGACCATTATCCTAATATGTCAATATCATATTTCTTACTGGACACTAAAGCATGTTGTAAATGAGGAAAGACTGTAAGATTTGGAAGCTTTGGGGAGCATGATTGTATCTCTGCTATCCACTTAATAACAACAGATACCACTATTTTTATTGAGAATCTGTGATCCAGACATTTACATCTTATCGCTAACCCTCAGCAGAATTCTTAAAGTGGTTATTAATTTACTCATTTTAAATTTGAAGATTAAGGCTCAGTTAAATAACTTGCCCAAGGTCATTAAGTAATAAGTATGGGATTTGGACTTAGATCTATCTGATTCTGAGTGAGGTGGTAAGCAGTTGAACTGTGCAATGAGACAGACCTCTGTTTGGTATCAGCTCTCCACCTAAGAGCTGTGTGGTTCGAGCTAGTGTGACAACACCTCCAAGTCTCAAATATTTTATCTGTAATACAAAGGTAATACCAATTTAAAGGGTTATTTTGATAATTAAATTATATACATATTATGTATGCATATGTAATAAGTGATTAATTACTGTAAGCTCTCTTCTGCTGTTTGTATTAATGTTTGTAGCTTCTTACACAGTTATTATGTCTCAAAATTTTTGTGTTATCCCCCATAAGCGTAAAAGTTCTTCCTATTCTAATGAGAGTTGGCATTATTTTATTTATTTATTTTTTAAAAGATAGAGTTAACTAAACATGTAGAAAGGTAACCAGTAGACACAAAATTGCACATAGATTTTAAAATGCCATCTAAATCTTTTGTTTATTCCTTCCTCTATCCCAACCCAATCCACCCTAGCACACTAAACTATGTTCATTAAACTAAGTAAACTCCAAAGAGGTAAGAATTCAATATAGAAGAAGTTTGGGAGTTTATAATCCATGGATGAAGAGTTATCAAAATATTTAATGACGCCACCTCTTCTTCCTTCTACTCCTCCCTCACCCTTATCTCTTAGTTATTTTTTTACTGGCTGAAAGCTGTAGAAACTCACAACTGTAAGACTTCATTACTTTTAGAGAATACACTATGGTACATTTACTATAAATAATTCACACCACACTACACTTGTCAAAAGGAATGAACAAAGTATATATCATGGTACAGGAACCTTGATTTTTATTGTTTTTGCTCACTTACTCACTAATTCTCCAATTGCAGCTCCCTGTCACTGTGAATTAGAGTAGTTCTGCTGTATACAAATATTGTATTCTGGGTAATTAGATATTGGGATAGGAGCCTCTGTAAATTACTTTAACTGGTGTCAGTACTGAAGCAAATAAGTTTTAGTTCTGTTTCTAGTTTGGGTTATTTTCTGACCCTAAACAGCCTGACATAAAGGAGTGCTTTTCTTTGTCAAAGGCAGCCTTTTCAAATCTAACTGCCAGACACACTATTGAGCTATGTGCTCAATTCTAATTGGCTGAGATCTTTTCAATTCAGCAGTTTCATCTTTAATGCAATGGATGTAAGATTATGTGTAGGTCTTTTCAATGGGTTTTCCCTACTGGTGATTAGGGCAGAGGATTTGAACATAAGCAGGCTGCTGGCTATTTCTTCTGGCTAATTTAAATTGATTCATAGAAGTCCTTTGTACCCAAGGGAAAGAGCAGAACAAATCCAAGTGAGTGAGACAGCTATGGCTACTCTCAGATGGAATGGTAGAAAAGAAGAGGGAGGACAGACTGGGGAGAGGAAACATTCTAAGTATTATAAAATTGGAGCTCTGAGCAATCTGGCAGTGAAATATTGAAACTTAAACCAGTAGGCTTCTGGTTACTGGTTAGAACCAAGGTCACCAGGAAAATTATTTCTAAGATTGATTTTGATATCTTTAGGTTAAAAGGGCTAAGTAAATGGAAAATATTTTTCATACCTGATCCCACAGGGGGTCATAGTGAGTAAACTCTTTTCTAAAAATATTTCAAAAGATAGTAGATAATTCTTTTCAGAACTCCAAAGCACCTCTGAATGTGCTATAACAGAATAGCAGAGAGGGTCAGCTAAAAATTTTGTTTGGGACAGATGAAAAATTTGCCTTCTAACCATTCAGAGATGAGTGCTGTTGAGAAAGCCTCTTAGTTCTATCTTAAGAGGGTAGACTAAGATGAGCTATTCAAACTGGGCACATTCAAAAGTATTCCTTTTTAAATAGACAGACCCTGGTTATGAAGTCTCTTCTGAGTTTTCTAAGGACTGGATAGGGTACAGGGCAAGCCATGATGGGGCCACTTTTACATCATCTCTATTCCACAAAGAAAGAACTCCAAGTGAAGTTTTAGTGCTTTTTCAACTCCATCTCCAAGTTGCTCAAGAAAATCCTTGGTACGCCATATCAATTAATTTGGTGACTGCCGCTCTGAAGGAGAAAGCAAAGCCAAAGAAAACAGGGACAGTGCACTGCTGACAATATTTTAACAAGGCCATTTCAATCTTCCCTGAACACATGAAAACAATGCCATGTTTCTCTAGCAAGAGAAAATAGCAACAAATTTATTTTGTTGGTTTAACTTGCTCTGCCCTAGAACATATGCAAAACATCCATCTGTCTCCTGAGTAGTAACATTCAATTTGTTAAAATTCATAGTAATAATGAAATGCAACACTGATGCCTGGCACATTAGTTGAACAAATAAGGGTGACAAGTATGGCATATATTGCAGAGACCAGTGGGTAAGTCCTCTAAGCTAAAGGATTTTTATTGTTGTCATTTGGTAGGAAATCTTAGGAGCTTACACAATGATTCACTGTTTTATAAAGTGTGGAATTCCACAAAAAATAAAAGTAAAGCCAGTTTTCAACCATTACTCTCAATCAAGTAAAAACAAACAAAGCCAAACCCTGTGAAGAGATAAGCTGCAGCAGCTACTTCGGAGCTGTCTTCCGGAAGACTAATGACTTGTAAACAGTCTTTCTCTGAAACTCAAATTTATTGAGAGACACTGTCTGAGAATCATTGGAATAAATGCCACATAACTAGAACTTAGTAAGCCCTCTCGAGGCTTCAGAATATGTAAGATTTTCCAACTGATATGCAAATATATAATTACCTGGACTTTCTTTTACACAAAGTAGAAGGCAGTTATACCTAACAGAAATGTATATAGTTATTCATCAAAAGACACGTACATGACATGTACACGTATAACAACAGTGTTCCTAATAGTCCCCAACTGAAAATTATCCAAATGCCCTGAAAAAGCAGAATGAATGAATTGTGATATAATTAAAAACATAATACCATACAAGAATGAACAGTCTAGAGCTACCTGCAACAATATGGATGAATCTCACAAACTGTTGGTCAAAAGAGGCCAGACATAAAGATGTATATAGCATAGCATTTCACTTATATTAAGTACAGAAAGAGGTAAAGCTAGTCTATGCCTCGAAAAGGCAGGGGTACCCTCTTTGGGGAGTGAGTGGAAGACAATGCAAGTAGGGCTTCTGGGTGCTGACCATGTTCAGTTTCTTCATCTGGACGCTGAGTGAGTTCAGTTTGTGAAAATTCATTGAGCTATAATGTGCAAGTACGCGTGTGCGCATGCGCGTGTGTGTTTATACAATACTCAAGTAAAAAGTAAAAAACATAACAGGCCTATATCTTAACTCATTCCTTGCTGTTCCATGTCTGTTCACTTGTCTATAGTAAAGTAACTCCTATATCATTTCCTCACTAGCAGTCTTCAGACCTATGTTTTTCTTTCTCCTTGTCTATATGCTTACAATAGCTCTCTATTTCTATCCATCAAACTTCATCTCTCTGTTCATTAATGGACCTCCATGTCCTATTTCAAGGTAGAAAACCTTTTAGATCCTCTTGGTAGCCTAAGAAATCTTCCAGTTTAGTAATTGCTCTTTTTAAGTATGGTTTTCTAAGATTCTAACATTTAAAAAGATAAGAATACTTCTTTACACACTTTAAACATCCTAATAAGACAATGCAGGCATCAAAGTCTGATATATTTTACAGTATTTAGTTGTAACTCTGATTTCAGTACTGTTCCATGTCACCTGAAAATTTACACTCTGTTGGAGTTTATGCATTTATGTAGAGCTCTCTTAAGAGGTATAGTATATTGTAATAACAATGACAAAGATGCTATTTGACCTTCTAATTGTGTCTAGTTTCCTCTCCTTTAAAATGAAAAATTCACTATTAATAATCTTTATTTCTGCAATACTACTATTACCACTGTTACTATTACTGAAATGCCAATTATTAGGTATTTATTTTGTGCCAGCCACATTTATAAGCAATTTGCACATATTATCTAATTTAATCTTTACAATCTTATGAAGTTGTTATTGTCCTCATTTTTCAGATGAAAAGCTTAAAGCTTAGCAAGAATAAATAACTTGCTCAAGATCAAGCAACATGGTTTGATTTAAAACCAGGTGTTCTGTCCAAGCTTTCACCTCTTTGAGCTCAAATAAGTTTATACTTAAGCACTAAACATTGGTTGCCTTACTTTTTCTAGTGCAGGCATTGTTAGCAGGGTTAGATGTGACAAATACTCCCTTTCTTTCTTTGCATTAATTTCATTTTTAATAATTTGAATCCACATCAAAATTCTCCTATATAAGAGGTAAAGACTAGTTCTGCATCTACTCTAAGAAAGTAGCTATCATTACCTATCACAATTTTGTTTCTCCAGTATCTAGAAATGTGATATCTCCTTCTCCCTTCAAAATGCCAATACCAAGAATGCCTTCAGCTCATCTGCAGCCCAGGAGTTGCTTTCCCTATTGTACTCTTTGATCCAAGTCTCCAACGATTCAAATACAATCTCCAGAGGA
Organism: Lagenorhynchus albirostris; assembly: GCF_949774975.1. Taxonomy (NCBI): domain Eukaryota; kingdom Metazoa; phylum Chordata; class Mammalia; order Artiodactyla; family Delphinidae; genus Lagenorhynchus; species Lagenorhynchus albirostris. Next base: position 121,848,545 of record NC_083096.1, read on the forward strand.
AATGGGAGTATACAAGTCATGCAAGCAAAAGAATTATTGATGCATTGGCATAATCTGTGCACAGAGTTCAATGTTATCACTATAGAGATGCAATGGTGAAAAGTATACCTTTTTCATAAGCCCACATTAAACATGTCTGCTCATCTTTTTCGCCACTAGACCTGCTTGGATCACAAGCTACCAGATTCATATCAGCTCCATTATCCAGTAAGAACTGAACCAGGTGAATGTGACCATGGTAGCAAGCAGAGTGCAATCCTATGATAGAATAAGAATGAAAGTGTGAAAGGAGAAAAGGGGAAAACTGAAACCCAATTTTCAAAAGACAGTCACTACCACATAATAGAATTGTTGCCAGAGATATACAGCAAGGGTTGATTTCTTTGACAAAGAATTAATTCTGTCTTTGAGCAAACAAGACATAGTTTAGGAAAAGAAGTACCTAGTTGATCTATATAGACTACCTTTTGCTTAGCACAATTTCTAGTATTTCTCTATCCACTGTAATTACCAGAGTAAATGTTAGCAACTTTGTACAAATCAAAGAACAAAGACCCCAAACAAGGGTTTTTTTTCAGCAGCAAGCCAAGGGCAAGGCAGTGGGATCAGTCTGTTCCTGGTGCAGATCATAATGGGTGCATTGACTGTAGATACTTTAGCGCAATAATGAAACTGAGCAAAGTCAGTCTGCTTTTTACTATCACCATGCACCATCAATTTAAATGATGTCATTGATAAAATATTGCCTCTCATTGGGGTTGACCACTCCCACCCCCACCCCACCCCCCGAGCCCACCACTTTTCTTGAGCATTCACATGCATCAGAAACTGGTGATGTTCTCACCACAGTCTTACCTGTGTGCCCATCCCTTCCTTGGTGGTTGATGCTTATGACATTCTGATCAAGAAGAAATTTAACCAGGTCAATGCTCTTGCCATAGGTACAAGCACTGCAAAAATATAACACAGGGAAAATAGAAGGCTGAATGTACGTACTCCAAATTAATATGTTGAAGCCCTAACTCCCATAACCTTATAATGTGACTATAATTTAAAGAGGTATAATTTACAGAGGTAATTAAGTGGAAATGGAATAATTAGGATTGGCCCTCTCCAAATATGACTGGTGTCCTTATAAGAAGGGAATATTAGTATACAGATGACATGAACAGAGGGACAACCATGTAAAGACACAAAAAGAAGGTGGCCATCTGCAATACAAAGAGAAAGGCCTCGGAAGAAACCAAACCTGACACCTTGATCTTGGACTTCCAGCCTCTAGAATTGTGAGAAAATAAATTTCTGGTGTTCAAGCCACCCAGTCTGTGGTATTTAGTTATGGTAGCCCTAAAAAATTAAAACAGCCCTGATTCACCCAGGCTATTCTAGATGCAGATGTTTATATAAGTGCCAAAAAGATGAGAGAAGGAGGGAAAGAGAGAGGAGAAGGAGGTGATAAGAGAAAAAAAGCACATAAAGCAATAAAATCCTAAGATTCTCAAATATGGGCCTTCAAGAAAGGAGCTGTGGGTTTCCCTGGTGGCACAGTGGTTGAGAGTCCGCCTGCCAATGCAGGGGACATGGGTTCATTCCCCGGTCCTGGAAGATCCCGCATGCCACGGAGCGGCTAGGCCCATGAGCCATGGCCGCTGAGCCTGCGCGTCCGGAACCTGTGCTCTGGCAACGGGAGAGGCCACAACAGTGAGAGGCCTGCGTACCTCAAAAAAAAAAAAAAAGAAAGGAGCTGTATAAAATTTCTAGCATTTTCTTATTAAATATTTCCTATGATATTAATTCTTTTCTAGGCATTCTGCAGGGCAACTGAATGGAATGGGGGAACACAGGAAGGTTCTGAGAGATTTAGGTGACAAGTTAGACTTGTGATTGCACCTGAAGTGGGAAGAGGGGCAGTCTTGTGAGATCTGATGCTAATACCAGGTAGGCAGTGCCAAACTGAAATGAATTTTAGGACACCCACTCGTTGTCTGTAGAGAACTGGAGAATTGTTTGGTGTAGAAAAATCTCACACAAAACTGGTATCATGTGTTTCAGAAGTGAGGTATTGAATGTTGAGGTAGAGTACAGAAAAACAGTGTTTTTTCCTTCCAGATTTGTTCTATAAGTGGTAGTTCACTGGGTCTTACTCTTTCCTCTCCCTGGGATGACTTTACCTAAATCCTTTTTCTCTCATGGGATATTATTATTTTCTTTAAATAAATGCCATTATTATCTAGTTGAACTATTGCTTCCTCTGTGAAGTCTTCTCATGAACCAAAGGCTGAGTTCATTGCTATCTTCTCTGCTTCCTTGTAATTTCAGTTTTATGGCACTTATCATATTGTGTTATGGTAATGAATACACCTCTGTGTGTTTTGATACCTTACAGTAGAGTTCCCTTAAGGAGGGAAGGGACTGTGTCATGTTAATGTTCCTACCAGCAACAACACAAGACAGGTCCTTAACAAGCCTTTCTTGAATAATTAAGTGAATAAAAAACAACCATCTCAGTGTAATAGATCATATCACCATTAGTTATTTGTATTATAAATAGGACCATTAACACTATACTTTTTTTTTTTTTTTTTTTTTTTGCGGTTGGCGAACCTCTCACTGTTGTGGCCTCTCCTGTTGCGGAACACAGGCTCCGGACGTGCAGGCTCAGCGGTCATGGCTCACGGGCCCAGTTGCTCCGTGGCATGTGGGATCTTCCCGGACCGGGGCACGAACCCGTGTCCCCTGCATCGGCAGGCGGACTCTCAACCACTGCGCCACCAGGGAAGCCCAACACTATACTTTTAATGTTCCGTTGTCTGAATTACCTCATTATTTCTGTTCAAAGCAACTATTTATAGGAAATGACGAATTCAGAACATATATATGTGTGTGTGTGTGTGTGTGTGTGTGTGTGTGTGTGTGTACGTGTGTATACAAATGTGTATACATACAGACATATGAAAACAATAACAGGAATGTACTAAGTGCTGACTATGTGTAAAGCACTGTGATTTGTACATAGAAAAATTCATAACTGTAGTCAGTTCCTTATGTAAAACGAGAATTTCTTTTATAAATATGTACTTAAAATGAATAGAATGAAAATATTAATACGTTATTCCTAGCAGCCACAGGTTTGCACAAAATAAAACAATTGGATACCTACTTTTAACTCACTTCACTAATCTTGTCATATAGATAATCTTCTGAAGGTGACAATAACCCTCTGATTATAGTCGGTTTCAATTTATGTGCACAAAGTAGCAAAATGATTTGAAAACTAGCCTGTGGTGTCAGCCTCCACAAGAATGACGTAATGGGTAGAGGACACTAGTAACCCGTACATATCAGTTCTGCCAACTGTCCCCTTCAGGGACAAATTCCACTGGTACACTTTGAAGGCATGATCTGAAGAGTTCTTGCATCTGTTCTGTTACAGAGTGTGTAGAAAACAGACAAAATATTTTGGTACTAGAACATGAAGATATATAAAAACACAGGATTTGGAATTAGTCAGGCATGTAATACATGTTTTTCTAGCCATAAGAATCTTTGGCAAGTTACTTAGTTTTCCTGAGCCTCAATTTTCTCATTGGTAAAAACGGGATAGTAAATCCAACCGCATAAAATGGTTAGGAGGATTAAATGAGATAATGGATGCAAATCATCCAGCACATATTCACTGTTCCATAAATGGTAGTTTTCTTCACCTCCCTTTTGTCTGACCTCTTTGGGTGATAAGAAAAATCTGGAAATCCAAGTGAAATTTGACAAGTTGATGCCTGATGCAGAAGTGTAAGCTTAATTTTAGTTCAGTATTAAAAAAAAGTGTCTCATTTCTCTTATTCACTAGTACAGGACAAACACTACGTAAATAACATACTAGTCTCAAATACATGTTTTAGAGGTTGCTAACAGCCAAGAGATCTGTAATATGTAGGTAAATAATCTGATATTCAAGGTTTACTCAATTCAAATGACTATGTTTTTATTTTTATAAGCAAAACAGTAACCTGTTAAAAAATGAGGGTTTTAAATTTTATAAAACATCTGCTTTCCTTGAGGACATTTTAGGGAGTTACGCACTTGAGTTTTTAGCAAACTTTTCCCTCCCTCTCTTTCTCTCTTTCTTTTTTTCTTTGTCACAACTTTTCCAAACCCAGCTGCTCCTTCAGGGTGCTTTTCCAGAGCACGTTGCAAAGGACTGTAATCGATTCCTAGCAAGGAGCTAATGCCTTCTTAGGTACCTCAGTGGCCACCCTGACTAAGCTCTTACAGGCTGACAGATGGATGTCTTAGATAGGTAGATACATTTGCACATAAGGTTTAAGTGGTAAGGAAAAAATGTCACATTTGATGCTGATGAGTTCTGGTAATGATATTCTTGTCGGAAGAGGATTATGGGCACTGCTCCTTTTGGCAGCTTTCTGCAGAGTGTAGTGGAATAGGAGCAATATGCTTACAGATGTTGATATGCCTGTTGCCTTGGCAACATCAGTCCCTGTCTTTGTGGCTGCTGCCAGGAAGGCAGCATCTGGCTCTGGCCCCATCTGTTGTACTGACTGCAGCATCTGCGTCTACCTTTTCTCTGTGCATCTAGCTTGGGCTCCTTGTCCTCTGGCCACCCTCTGGTCTTGCTCTCTGATTGCAACATCTGCCACTATTCATTCTTGCTTCATGTACATGACTTCCAGTGTTGTAGGGTGTTAGCTAAGTTTAGAGGCTATTGCACTTAAATATTCTTTTACCTGTGAAAAGCCGTTTCACTGAAGATGTTTTCTTTAGTCAGACTTTCTATTCCTGATATTTGGATGATCTCCTTGGCAACTTCAAATTTGCCATTGTAGCATGCCCTAGAGTTAAGAAAATATTTTGAGAATAGTAAGAAGGTACACGTAGTATACCTGCAGTACCTATGGAAGTATACATAATACTCACAGGTGCAAAGGGGTGTCTCCATAGATATTAACAACGTGTGGCTGAACTTCTAAATTGCTCTGGAGCAGGTACTTCACTATATCGTGGTGTCCAAAGCGAGAACAGAAGTGGAGTGGAACGTGATCTTCATTGTCCTGAGCATTCACTGTCATCAAAAGAAAGGGAAACATATGTTATCTGGAATCCTCTATTTCTCAACCTGCTCATGTGTAGTATCAGGGACTTTTCTAAGTGCCTGAGAGACTCCTGGAAATTGCTAATTAATGACAATAATAAAGGAAATTAAGTGCCACCAATTTAAAAAGTTAGAATTCTATCCTATAGCCTATTTCCACATTAAGTAGGCTTTCTTCTAGCTCCCATAAATCTATGGAATGCATCTAATCAAATCTACCTTGCATACCATATGACCCAGCAATCCCACTACTGGGCATATACCCTGAGAAAACCATAATTCAAGAAGAATCATGTACCACAATGTTCATTGCAGCTCTATTTACAATAGCCAGGACATGGAAGCAACCTAAGTGTCCATCGACCGATGAATGGATAAAGAAGATGTGACACATATATACAATGGAATATTACTCAGCCATAAAAAAAAATTGAGTTATTTGTAGTAAGGTGGATGGACCTAGAGTCTGTCATACAGAGTGAAGTAAGTCAGAAAGAGAAAAACAAATACAAAAACAAACACATATATCTGAAGAAACTAGGGGCAGGACAGGAATAAAGATGCAGATGTACAGAATGGACTTGAGGACACAGAGAGGGGAAGGGTAAGCTGGGATGAAGTGAGAGAGTGTCATGGACATATATACACTACCAAATGTAAAATAGCTAGCTAGTGAGAAGCAGCCGCATAGCACAGGGAGATCAGCTCCGTGCTTTGTGACCACCTAGAGGGGTGGGATAGGGAGGGTGCGAGGGAGACACAAGAGGGAGGAGATATGGGGATATATGTATATTTATAGCTGATTCACTTTATTATAAAGCAGAAACTAACACACCAGTGTAAAGCAATTACACTCCGATAAAGATGTTAAAAAAATTTACCTTGCACAATGGAAGAGTTCAGGAAACTAGTAAGTATCTAAAAGGTACTCATAGCCTTATTTCCACAAGTATCTCCTTTCAAATTGATTCCCCTTTCACCCCCATAGAAGATGTTAAAATTTTCATACTCTGGACAGAGCACCATTTCCCAAAATTTTGGCTCAATATGTTAGCGTGGGGCCTAGTACTCTGTATGTTCGCAATACTGTGTAGGAGGTTCTGATGTCCCCTTAACTGAGAAATGTCATGTTGTGGTACACAAAGCATGGTATAATGAAAAGGCAGCAAGTTTTAGAGTGAGCAAGACCTCATTAATTGTATTATCTAAGATAGCTTTTTAACATTAACTGTTAAATTGATTACTCAGTAGTGGGCATTTGACCTTCTCTTTGTCCAATCCAGACTATAACCTCTTCTGACATTTGGGAAATTCCCTATACTGAAAGTACTGACTAGAGGCCAAGATCACCTTTTATCATAGAAGCTGAAAATATGCTTTCCAAGCCTCCTTTGCAGTTAGGGGCACAGAATTAGTAGAGGGTGACCATATGTCCTGGTTTAGGCTCGTTATCCTAGAATAATTTTTAATAGTGACCCTTTCACTCTCAACCACGTCCTGGTTGGACTCTTACCTACAGGCTCTTCCAATCAACATGTTATTTCAGACTCTGACATCAGAGCTGATGACACACAAAAGGAGAGTCTATTCTATCTTGGCAAAGTAGCAGTGGTAGAATAGCTCCATCTAATTTCCAGTGGTACTGTTGCCCAGCCACAGACTGGGTGCCCCGCATTGTTGGTGCCAGAAACACAAGCGTTGGTGTGTGTGCCTAGCTGGGGTGGCAGTGTGCCTTCAAAGGATTAGTTTTGGGGTGTGATTCTGGACACCATTTCTCACTGTGAAAATTCCAAACCTGGCTTTCTACTCTGTCCTGGGGAAGATTCTGTGTGCTAATTGATACCCTTTAATATTTCCCCTCATGCTTAAATTAGCAAGTATTAGTTTCCAACACTTGCAAATAAGAACACCTGACTGACACATAGTCATTCCTCAACAAGTATTAAATAATCAATATGAACCAAGCACTGTGCTAGGTGTTGGAGATATTGATTTCTTATAAGTAACAGTGCATATAATAACACTATTGGTGCAGCAGGGATGCTGAAAGGATTAAAGGAGATCATTTCTAGAAAGTGTCTAGCATGATGCTTATCACAAATTAGATACATAATAAAAATCTTCACTCTCCCTTTTTACTAATTTCCCTCTTAGAATTTTGCTAAGTGGTGCTAAGGCAAATAAGCTATAAATGCATAGAGTCTATACCCTCAAATAAGTTACAATCTAGTTGAATAGTCAATAATTACAGGCCTGAAGTAATAACAAATCAACACCTAGCTGCTAAACTAGATCTGCTTTAGCACAATTTTTAAAACCAAAAATAACCAGATCGACTGCTCTACAATCACTTGTTTTATTATTTTACTACTTTGTCCATCTGTACAGGGTGCTTTATTCAAAATAGAAAATAATAGCCCTTAACAAATCCCATTCATTCTCATTCTTATATATATCTATAAAAGAAATTATCCATAGAGCCAAAAGAATTGATCGAATTACTTTTTTAATGATGAAGGGTTGGAAGGAAAAGAAAGGCAAGATAAGAGTTAATTTTAAAAAGTTCAAATATAATCATCATTTAACATTTAATGAACACTGGTTTAGGCCTTATAGCTGCTATATTTGTAGACAATAATTCTTATTTTATCAACCTGCAAGCCCTTAAGCCAAAGGGAAATCTTTAACAAAGTTCCTGAACTCCTCCTCCCAAGACTGTTATTGAAAAATAAATCTTTGAATCTTTTCTATTAATGAGTGGCTCAGAAGGACACACTTCCTTCAGAAGAATTTTCCCGGTTGTTTTGATTATCTTCCTTTTTAAGATACTTTTCCTTTGTTCACATTCTGTTGGAAGCCAGGGAAAGTCAATACCATGAGTCAAAGCTTGAGGACAGCAGGGAGTCCAGGGCATCAGGAGGTCACATGTGAGTTCTTGAGGGCCAGAGGGGACATTGTAAAGCAGAATGAAGCACAATATTCCATTAATTCATAATTTTCCTTTAGCCATACCTGGTCCCACCCAACATTATTCTTCTCTAGTTGAATCAATAAACTTCAAAGCAGACTCTTTACTTGGTGAATTACCTGCAATGGCCTAGACATTATTCTCATCAAAGAAGATATAAAATACCAACCAAAGGGACAAGCCAGGAGAAATCTGCATCAGATGCAGAGTTTATATATATATATACCCGTATTTCTGCTTCAGTCCTTCTGATTCCTTAATTTTGTCTTGGACCAATTTGCAAAAACAAAAAGTGCATATATTATTATTCTTACCTGAGGAAAACTGAATGTATGAATGATATTCTGTTTGCTCTAACATCTTATTTAGAGATTTAAGTAAAGGAAAATTTCAAGCAAAGGAATACATGTAAATCATTGTTAAGAAAATATTTGGTCACTAGTCCTCTACTTTGAAGAGAGTAAATGTTCAGTAATGTCTTTTGAAGGAAAGATTGGATGAATGGGTAGGTAGCTGGATGCTACTTCTTGCTTATTTCTGCTCATTGATCTTAAAGATAAAATAAACATTTCCATATTAACCCAGCAATGTTAGGACCTCTCACCAGCTCTCTAAAGCAACTCCCAAGTGTGTCTTAAATAAATTTTCAGTAACAAATCTGTGTGATAGTTCTGACAAGACACATTTTTAAAAATAAATTACTTCTCCTTACTGACCATGCCCTAGAAATTTTTGTGACTTTCTCTAGTATCCAGTTCTCCAGTTAAGCGAACTATAGCATTCAACATTCAGATGACAAAAAATTAATAGTTTCTGAATTTAACATTTTCCATTTTTAACTTATTAAAATGATAAATTGTGAGAATTGTGTCTCTATTTTCCTCCTATGGAGTCCAGCAATATTTTGACCTTTTCAATCTCATTCGATAAGCATTGCAGTTCTCCTTTTTAATTGCCCTACGAGGTATAAGGAAGAAGACTAGAGACTTAAAACATATGTGACTGAATAGGTCAACCTCACAAACGTGCGGAACGTGCTTTCGGAAATACATTTTGGCTAATTTGCAACTTGAATTTATTTTCATTTGTGACATTCTGTTACCACGGAAACATGCTGTAAATACCAGATTTCAAATTGCACTCCTTTTGGGGTCATTCATTTATTCTTCCCCTTATGTCCATTAACCACAGGCAAAGTCCAGATCTAAAATAAATCATCTGGAGGCTTAGATACATTTTGGAATAAGTAAACCAGCTGATAATAAATCTTGTGCAGTGTCCACCAGCACAAAAGATTTTCTGATTTATTCTTTGCTGATAATAAATCTTGTGCAGTGTCCACCAGCACAAAAGATTTTCTGATTTATTCTTTGCAATTGGTTGAAGTGCAAAAGGGACTTAAATATCAAGTGTATATTAGAAGGAAGTAAAAATACTTAAAAATCTGAGTCATGTCACTTGATTTTTTTTAAATGATTGAGTAGGAGGCATGTAGTGCTTGTGTGAGTCAGAAAGAAAATGTTAAAAATTATATCATATGACGCTGGTATGTACCGGGAATCCGGGTGCAGTACACATTTCAATGCCTTTTGTAGAAGAGTCCTTTGATCCTGGAGACATGCTGATCATAAATGACACTCATTTTGACACCACTGAGCTTTGGAGTTGTGCAGAGGAATAAAAGGCTGAGGTTGGCCTTGATAATAAAGGAAAAATGTGAGCGGTTCCTGACCCCTTGGAAGAGTGAGGCAGTTTCAAAAACAATTATGTGTTCGGTGATTCACATTGGTGTACCTCTGCCTATCCTAAACCAACAGAATCAAAGAGACTGCTTAAACAAGGTCCAGACAACAGCATTCCTTGCATCCTGACAACACAAGTTGTTTATGATAATGCTATAGAAAAAATTCCTGAGTTATTATACACTGGCTCAGAAAATGATACAAACTACGTTTCTCAAACGTTACCAAATAAAATGGCCCTGTTTCCAACATGGAAATGAAATTGCCCTAGCCTCTTGCTACAGTTGTCTCTGGGAGCCTTTGTGTTTTCCTTAGAGTAATGAAAACATTGATTAGTTTTATTAACTGAATATCAATCTCAATTTTGGACCAAGGAAATGGCAGTTCTATAGATCTGACAACCTTGTGCTTTTGGAAATGTGCATCATTTCTGCTGCAAAGGCCAGCAGTTCTTACAACTGGGCTTTTAATTAGGTCTCTTGGGGGTCAGAATGCTGGATATGCCTGAGAGAATTTAATGACAAGATGTAACTCTGAGTGAATTTGTGTCAAAAAATTAAGTTTGTGAGGAAGAGGAAAAAAAGAGAAAGCTTTTTTTCAATACTTTCAATTTTCCAAAATTCATTTTGTAATTAAAAAACTAAAAAGTTGCAGGAAATTCTATTCTACTACATACATCTAAAATCTGTGTATTCTAAAGGTTTTTTTCCCCAACCTGATCACATTCTAACTCTATTTCCATTAAAAATAACAGTAGTATCAAATACTGGGGAGGATGTGGGGAGCAACTGGAACTCTCATATGTAGCTGTGGGAGTGAAAAATATTGCGAACACTTTGGAAAGTTGTCTGAAATTTCCTAAAAAGTTAACCATGTGCATGCCCTTTGATGCAGTAATTCTCTCTCTCTCTCTCTCTCTCTCTCTAAATACACACACACACACACAACGAAGAGGGATTAACACATATATTCACAAGAAGAATTGAATGTTTCTGGCAGCTATATTCACAAAAGTCAAACACTAGAAACATTTAACCTTCCATTACAAGGAGAACAGATAAACAGTTAAATTGTGGGAAATTCATAGCATTTTCGGTAATAAAAAAGAGCAAATTATGATTCATGCAACAACATGGATAAAAGTCAAAATCATCTTGTCGATCAAAAGAAAGCAGTCACAAAATTATATCAACTTCAAGAACAGAAAAAAAGCTAACCTATAGCAATAGAAGCCAGAATATTGATTATCTTTGGTGGTGAAAGCTAGTTACTAAGAAGTGGGCAACAAGGAACTTTCCAGGTGAAAATTTTTCAACTTTCCAGATGAAAATATGTCTATATCTTGATCTGGGTGGCTTTTACATGGGTGTATCCACAAGCAAATATTCACTTAAGTCAATATTCAGTTAAGATTTGAGAATTTTGCTATATGTAAAATTTACCTCAATTAAAAAAAGATTAGTGAATAACAAAAAGTAGGAAAAATTTAGGAAAACCCCTTACTTTTACTGCAGCACCTAATACATTAAGAGTTGAGCTAAAATATGTAAAGAAGGATTAACATATAGGTTTAATTAATATATTAAAAATAATAAATTATGACTTGTGGAACAAATTAGTACATGAGTACAAGATTAATCAACTTAGATTATTCTCTAATAAATAAGTAAAGTAGAAGTAAAAAGCGTACATAAGTAAAAGATAGCAAATTTCTTCTTCTAAACATAATCTTACCATCTGCTTTGTTGCCTTCTTCCACCAAGAGTTTCGCAATATTAAAGAATCCTTTTGCAGATGCTAGGTGGAGGGGCCTATCTCCGACTTCACCGCTTACATTTACATCAGCACCAAATTTCAAAAGGAGGCGGGTTACCTAAAGGATCCATGCATTTGAAATTAGTATCAAATGCCAAACAGTAATGCAATGCCTTCAGCAATAGGGAAGGAGACATATCATTTAGGTTTTCTCTTGGATAATTTTTGCCTGAAAATAACAGAAAATCCTAACTCAACTGGCCTAAACAATAAGGAATTTATTATTATATCACCTAGCAAGAAATCTAAAACTGGAGCAATTTCAGGGTTGGGTCTTCATTGTATCAACACATAAATAACCTTCTCTCAAGTCACCCATAATCTTCTCTGAACAATCTTTTCTAAAGTTTCCTTCTGGCCAGAGCCAGCAGTGCTTACTTGATTCTTGATTTTCATAGTGGTTCCATACATAGGTCACCAATGGTAATCTTGCTACTGGGGTTCTGAGTCCTTTTTTGATTTGTGAGTAAACAGGAGATAGCCACACTAGCCCCCAGCATCTTCCCAAATTAGCTGAGATTCACATCCAAGAGGACAGAGAGAGATGAAGTAAGAAACAACTCAAGAGTTTCCAGGGGTTGTTTCAGGTAATTTACGGGATTCCTTCAAATTATTTATATATTCACTTAGGAACCTTCCAAATAATTTCTCTAAAATTGACATTACCTCCCCTGTGAATTTTAGGACTCATCATAGTGATCCCAAGAGATAAGTTAGGATGCACCCGTGCCATTAAAATATGGGAGGACTCCTCAAAAGTCTTGACCATTGTGGCATCAGCATAAAAGTGAATTCAAGCTCTAAAACTATTTTGTGGCAGCAAATAAATATATCTTGATCAGAAGCCTCTCAAGAATATGGTATATATTCGATAGAAATTCTAGGCAAAAAATTAGCTGGGTGGGATGTGGGAAAACTTCCTATTGCATGCAGTAGGTAAAGAACAAAGGTTCTGAAATTGGGCTTCTGCTTATTAGGTATGTCACCTTGAATAAATTATTTGGCCTTTTGAAAATTCAGTTTCTTCGTTGCTAAAATGGGAATGCCTCATAGAGTTGTTGTGAGAATTAAATAAGTTATTACACATAAAGCACTTAGAAAAGTGCCTGGTATTCAATAAATGATAGCAGAAGTGGTAGCACCAATGTGGAACACGTGTATTTTATCTATTTCTTGGCTAACGGGCAGACCAATACTTAATTCAAGAGAAACCTGAACAGTAGACATTTAGTCTCAAGAACCTTGCACTCCTAAGCAGATATTTCCACTTACACAGGCTCCATAAATTCTGATTATGTGACTTTATAATGGATAGAGTTAAACTATCTTTGAAATCGATTGTCTATTAAGCACTATAATTATATACCTAGGAACTACTGCTGTTGGTAAAATACTCTTCCACTTAAAATAAGTAAATAAGCAAATGGCAAGGAACATGGCACATTAGGCACATTTGTATATCGAATGTGCCATTCTCCTGTCAGCATATTTTAGTAAATGACAATAGCTTCCATAAATTACTTATGTGCTGTCTTTGCACATAGAAAATGAGTCCCTTATCATAAAAGGGCCATCCACATTTTAGCATAATTTTATAATACTGTGACTATATATTCAGGGAAAGTAAACAAATTTAGGTCTCCACACAACATGCATAGAAGCTCTTTATGTTTCTGCTGGGTCATGAGGTTAATCGCCAAAGAGGATGACTCTACAAATAACAGGCACTGTGTATATCCTGTCTGTGCCTGAAGTCAGAAAAGTATAAAGTTTTTTCGCCACCTGAGTTTTGGACCCAGTACTTTCAGAAGCGTTTTCAGTGCTCAGCTCTCCAGGGCACCCCAGTGCAGTCTGAGCAGCCTATCAATGAAATGAGCAGTCTCCCCTAGTTAGAGGTCACACTTCGCAGGTCTGAGACTGTCCAGGCACATGCCAGCCAGCAAAGAAATAAAGGCACAAAGACTAGAACAGCAGAGACACAAGGAAGTTTGATTTTCAACTTGGGATCCTCAGGCAGTGCAATGGCATGACCTGTACAAAGGTAAAAAGGTATAATTCTGCTGCATAACTGAGACCAGATCTAGAGAGATAAAATGAAGAAGAGTAAAAACAGAATGTCAAAAGAACAGTTAAGTTTTGATTATCTAATTACATTTGTATTTCTGTTTTATTTGGTTCTATTGAGTTTCTTGAGTATAGCTAAAAGATGGTGTTTGAAAAGAGCATATAAAATTTTTCTTTCAATATGTTAAGGTTGAAAATCAACAGACTGTGGAATTACAGCACCAGGCCTTGAATTCTAGCTCCACTACTTCAGTAAATGGCCTGGACTTTATGATTTCGCTCACTGATAGAAGAGGGGTAAGAAGAGGCTCTTCGGTACAACAGAATGGAGATGGGTTTTGGGATCAGACAGACCTGAATACATACTCCAGCTCTTCTACTTATTAGCTGCATAACTCTGGCATGCTACCTGACCTGAGTAAGCTCCATGTGTATCATTGATTAGAAGGGATAAATAACAGCTGATTTTAGGGTTGGGGCAAAATTAGAAAAAAATCCACATAAAGGCCTTAACATAGTGCCTGTCCCATAGTATGAGTTTGCTCACATGGTAACTCTTATTAAGTTCATAAAGTTGTCACGAAGGTCAAATGAAATTATTTGTTGAATGACGCTACATTGTAAACTTTAAAGCATTCTATACGTATCATTACTTAATTACAGATTATCAAAATTTATAAATATGTTTCTGATACATAACTATATATTTAAAGCAAATTATATATTTAAAGCATATTTAGTGATTGTTTTTTAGTTTATCTAGGTTATTCCATATATTAGTTTCCCATTGCCACTGTAGCAAATTACCACAAAATTATTGGATGAAAAAACCACATTTTTATTCTCTTAGAGTTCTGGAGGTCAGAAGTCCAAAATCAAGGTGTTGGCAGGCTGCATTCCTTCTGGAGGCTTTCATTTCCTTACTTTTCAGCTTCTACAGCCTGCCTGCATTCCTTAGCTTGTGGCCCCTTCTTGTATCACTTTAATGTACTGCTTCCATTGTCACATCTCCTACTACTCACTCTGATTTTCTGCTCTCTATTATATGGACCCTTGTGATTACATCAGGTCCACCCAGATAATACAGGATAATCTCCCCATTTCAAGATCCTTAACTTGATCACATCTGCAAAGTCCCTTTTAAGGTAACATTCACAGGTTCCAGAAATTAGAACGTGAACATGTAAACATATTTTGGTAGACATTTTTTAGCCTACCACATGCCAGGTTACTAGAAAAGAGGAAATTCCATTTCTAAAAGTTATCTTTTTTCAGAGAACTTTTGGAATGGGCTTTATGATTTGTTTTATTGTTAGTGTTAGTATCATCCCAGTGACATTTGTTGAGCATTTGCCAAACACTTTAAATTAATATTTCATCATAAGAGCAACCCTATGAGGTAGGTGCTATTAATATTTTTTTTCATTTTGTAGACAAGAAACTGAGGATCAGGGATATTATACAAGCTACACATGGTCATAAAGCTAGTAATTTTTCAAATTCAGGCCGATTTCTATAGCCACCCACTTACCCATATACTCTACTGCCTCCCTCGTGTACTAAAGTAGTCAGTAAAAATGTATAACTTGGTAGCTGCTATGTTTCTATGGATCTACAAAAGCTCTTCAAGGGGGGAACTGATGAGCAGATGGCAAAACTAATTCAAAGGATATCGTAAATATCCTTTCTTTGAACCTAGTACAGTTCAAGAAAACCCTGGAACACTTAAGTGATGCCCCAGGCTTCGGAAATGCCACTGACTTACCTGTTCGTGCCCATAGTATGCTGCAATGTGCAATGGAGTGAAAAAAACTGCATCTTGAACGTTGATGTTAGCTCCATGTTGCAGTAGTACATCAGCAGCCTGGACAAGAAGGAGAGCTGGGTTAGGAGATTCATTGGTGGCATCTGCCCATCAAAATTCATTTTACAATTACAATGTACAACTCTTCTTCGGGGGTCACCATCTTAAAACACAATTTTCTTCCACCTCCCTTCTCTGCAATCTCCAATGGCTAGCTTTGGCCTAGAAAATAAAAACCAAGCCCCTCACTATCACATTCAAGGTCCTGTCAATCTGATGGTATCCTTTTAAATGTATTTCCCATTACTCCCTTTCATAAACCCAACTGTACAAACAAACTGCACTCAATTTCCTACTTCTCAGAGTCTTTGTTCACATTACTTCCTCAGTCAAAAGTTCTCTTCTGGGGCTTCCCGGGTGGCGCAATGGTTGTGAGTCCGCCTGCCGATGCAGGGGGACATGGATTTGTGCCCCGGTCCGGGAGGATCCCACGTGCCGCGGAGCGGCTGGGCCCGTGGGCCATGGCTGCTGGGCCTGCGCGTCCGGAGCCTGTCTGTGCTCCGCGGCGGGAGAGGCCACAGCAGTGACAAGCCCGCGTACCGTAAAAAAAAAAAAAGTTCTCTTCTGTCCAATCTACAGATGTTTAAACACAAGCTAAATGCCATCTCCTCCAAGATTTCTATACTTTCCCTCCCTTCGTTGCCAACTGACTTGCTAAAATTAAGTCTTCCTTCCTTATAAATCTCATTTAAATTTTTTTCATGTCATTTAGAACATTTAAAAATTTATATACATGCCTTATCCTTATTAAAGAGAAAATTCTTTAAGGACAAAGTATATATCAAATTCATCTTTATAATCCTACACTAGCATGTTGCCATGCAAATAGTAATCATTCAACACGAATTTGTTGAATAAATTAATGAATGAGTGAAAAAAACTAGAAGGAGCGATTGGCCAATGAAAGGCACAGATTGCCAACAAATCTGCTCACCCTTTAGATTTCTTCTACTAAAGGCTCATCTCTAAGACTCTTTTCTCTAGAAAACTGATTGAAATCATTTCCTCCAGATGTGTTCATTTTCACTGTGAATTTTCTTAATGCACTCTCTATTCTTCAGTTGGTAAAATAATACACACATTTGGGGAAAATTTCAAAAGTCTGTTAGACTTAGAAGAGAGAACATGAAGATGAGATCCAAGAGCTCAAGAAACATATGCTCCCACACCTCTTCTGTTCCTAGAAACAAACTGCCTCCTAAGTCAAGTTTCCTTGCCTGTTTGAATCAGAGCCCTTCAGAAGTGGTGAGGGGTCATGGACATTACCTAACAAACCAGTATGTTTTAAAGAGGAAGAAATCAAGAATCAAAGGAATTAGGAACTTTCTCAAAGTCATGGAGCAAGTCAGTGTTAGCAGGGAAGTGAATCTCTAGTCTCTCACCTCAAGCTTTGTTTCCAAGTGCTCCAGAGTATTAAATAGTTCATTCATTCAATCATCCATTTGTTCATGTGTCAATACACCATTTATTGAGCATATATGAACTGAAATGATGTTATTTTACATGATTATTCTTACCGTTTATTCAATCAGTGGGGTAGCATTACAACTGATTGTAATTGTCATACGAAGAGAAAAGGAATTCTTGTTGGAACAGCTGAAATTTCTGGTGGGTCCAAAAATATAATAAGCAGGTGTATAGGCTTCTATACATTCCAAGAACAATGCTTTTTGCTAAATTTGGATATTGCTGACTAATGATCAACAGAATACACAATGTGTACAGTGAGTTGTTTTTCTAATAAAAAAATTAAAATTACAATTAACACTTATTGAGGGCACATTATGTATCAGACCCTGAACTAAGTGCATAAATGGTAACTGGAGTGCCTCTGTTTCACTCCAAAACATAGAAAGATATGTTCTACTCTCCCATTTTAAAGGTGAAGAAACTGAGCCTCAGGGAGGCTTTGTAACCTATTTGAGGTCATACAACTAGTAAGAAGCAGAACCGGAATTCAAATTTAGGCCTGTTTGACTTCAAAGTTTCTTTCCATCAGGCCCTTCCTGTGACCTTGACCTCATTAACACTAACCTTTAAGTAAATGAACTAACTGACTCAATCTCAGATAAGAGGAAGCTTTCTGAGTAGAAAGTAGAGTAGAAAGTAGAAGCTTTGTAGATTCAGCTTGGAAAGAATGCTGGAGCCATTTATATCAAATGTCTGGTATCTTAGACTTCACATGCCTGTGAGTTCAATCTTGGGAACCTTTAAAGGAGGTCACAAACGATCAAGGTAAATGAAGCTTTTTACAAATTCTCTTATTTTATATATAGCATAAAAGAAAGTAGACAGCATGAATTTTTATTGTAAAAAGGATTCTCAAATGTTAAAATATAGAGCCAATTTCTTAGGCATAGTTCTAGAACTTACTTTCATTCTAAAAGATAATGGCTTTTAGGCTTGAATAAATAGTCCAAAGCAATTTTTTTTTCCTCCTAAGTTTGCACTTATCCAGTCATTCAGAAGGTCAACCTTTTGCTGAACAGTCATTAATTATGAAGTGTTGGCCTTCTAAGAAACTTTCAAAATGTAAGTTTTAATGAAACCACACAGAGTCATTATTGAACTATAGGCTTTATTTAGTTTGTTTTAAAATTCAAGGAAATATTTAACTATTGAGAGCAATGTACACTGGAATTATCTGAATAATTTCACAGGTTATTTATATAAGTTGAATGCATTTATTGATTCTTATATTTCGAGTCATGATAGGGAGTGTATCTCCTAGCAATCTTATGGGGATATAATGTATTGTGATATACAAATATGCCTGTCATGTGGTTAAGACAAATGCACTCATATTGTTTAGGTTGGAACATGTATCTATCAAATCATTTTTTTTTTTTTTTTTTTTTTTTTTTTGCGATACGCGGGCCTCTCACTGTTGTGGCCTCTCCCGTTGCGGAGCACAGGCTCTGGACGCGCAGGCTCAGCGGCCATGGCTCATGGGCCCAGCCACTCCACGGAATGTGGGATCTTCCCGGACCGGGGCATGAACCCGTGTCCCCTGCATCGGCAGGCAGACTCTCAACCACTGCACCATCAGGGAAGCCCTATCAAATCATTTTAACCATGCTTCCCCTACTCCAGAACCTGAAAGAGCTGGTAGGTCAACTTCACCTGTTTTCCACTACATGAAGTCCCATGAAGTCCCAAACTGAATCTCTTTTATTCACCACTATGCTAAGCATAGAATAGGCATCCAAATAATGGTTGAATTGGACTGTATTTCTAGTTTAAAAAAAAAAAGGAATATATATCTACCATCAGTCAGAATGGAAGTTAAACATTAACAATTAGGACCCAATTATATGATAGAAATTTTAAACAATTCAATTCAACGAACATTTATTGATCATTTATTTTGAATTAACCTTTAGCAAATCCCAAGTGCCTGCTCCATGCCAGGAACTGTGACTGGAGTTTTACATACACAGTTTCATTAAGATTTTTGCAGGGCATAAAATTCTGTTGTATTAAAATTTTTTGAGAAAATACATAGTTTTGATTTCTTTCCCCCAAAACAATAACAAAACTACTGGTGGAATTGTATACTTGAAACAAGTCTTATCACAGAAAGGATATCTTAATAATCTTTAAACTCTTTATAGAAATGAATTTTATCATACTTAGATTTGCATAACTGACATATATATCAGTATTATTATTATTAAAGAACCAAGGGGCTAATGACTTGGGCTAGTAACTTGGTATCCTTTACTGATGGAAGAAATAAGCACCAAAAATGCCTATCATTAAGTGGTCATTTTTTGAGCACAAAAAAATGGATCAGAACCCTTTGTTTTGATAGAAGGGAATTACTGTATACATTACCCTTTAAAGATATTTTTATTTGCCAGTTGACTCCTCAAAAGATCCAAGTAGAGTCTCTACAATTTCCAGGTTGTAATTTAAACACTTATTCAAACATTCTGCTCTTTCTTCCTAGAAAACCTCTGTTCTCTTTCTCTGCCTATAACATACCCAGTCTCAAGGCCAAGCTCAGTTCCCAGGTTCTCTGAGAACCTTCCACAAATCCTTTACTGTATTTAGCATTTCTTTCTCTAAATACTTATACTACTTATCCTCACAACTTAATCTTTTCATTAATTATCACTGTGGGTAAACGATTATTATAACAATATCAATTTTTAAAAACTATTTTTTCATGTTCTAAGCTTGTCTCAATGAAGTATAAGAAGGTTTGACTCCAGGTTAAAAAGATTTTTCACCTGAGGTACTGGAGTTTAATCCTTCTAACTAAAATAGCCAGACCTCATGATTTAAAATTCCAGAGATTTAAAAAGTAATGCCTACAAGAACAAAGGTCCTCATTGTTCTTGTTTGCTGAATGTTTCTCCTACAGTAGGACTTTAACTTATTGAGTTGGTCCCATTTGGCTCTCCCTCTGAACTTCATCTTATGAAAATCAATGACAGCGATGAAGAAGAAAAAAACGACTGTATCAATAGGGACTAAATGTCTCATGGAAGAGAAAGTAGAATACGGTAAATTCTACATGGGATAAAATGGCAATCAATCAGATTTGAAATTGCCAAAATTAAATATAGTGTCTTATACTACCAAGTAGACCTTCAATAAATATCTACACTTTGAAATTAAATTTTTCTGGGCTTTAAGTGATATCTCATTTCCTATGACTTCTTTGGAGTTTTCCTCAAACTCAAACTTACACTGATGTTTTCCTTAGGATTTATAGTTTGTTTAAAGCTACAGTTTTCTCTTCTGTATAACTTATCTAACCTTTATTACTGAGACTTACAGACAGCAGAACCATGAAGCTATTCTGGGTTAATATCCATTGCCATTTAGTAGAAAATCTGTATTATCAAAGCTTTAGAGGAAAATGTTTTCTAAAGTTTATGTCTCAGGAATTCAAAATGATCCCAAAGATATTAACATGCAAGTGGATTTAGATTTGAAAATTTTCAATTATTTCCAGTTCTAACTTTCAATAACCAGTTCCAATTGTGTCCCATAGAACCATTGCCTTCTCTCCTAAAATTTTCAATTTCTTTTGAGAGTAGTCTACACCTTTCATTCACATATCCTCACCTCCTATTCAATCCTCAGCCCAACTACAATCTGACTTCAGACCTCACTTCTCTAGAACATGACATCAGAGGCCTACTAATTGTCAATTCCAATGGACACTCTTGGCTCTCTTCCTTATTTTAATACTTCTCCAGCATTTGTTACTATTTGTCTTCCCCCTAAGATCCGATCCTCCCTTAGATTGATTGACATAACGATCTTTGGGTTTGGTCCCTACCTCTCTGCCAACTTCTTATTGTTCCTCTATAGAGGTGACTCTCTGTTCATCTCTTAAGTGTTTCTTAAGTGTTGCTTTTTCCTCACTAAATCTTATGTTTTCTCCTGATTTCCTTTGTCTGCTTTAATTCTCTTGTATTAATTAAGTTAATACATGGAAAGAATTTGGGACATATTCTTGGTAAGCTAAGAATAAGTATTCAGTATGTGGTAGTTATTAGCTATATCTTGCCTTATACATTCTCTAGTTGATTCTATCATTACTACTACTACTGCTACTATTTCTACAACACACACAGACACACAGACACACAGACACACACACACACTCTCTCTCCCTCTCTCTCTCTCTCTCTCTCTCTCTCTCCTCTCTCCAGCTGCATGTGTTTTTCCCAGACTTCCTCCAATACAGGGTCTACCTTATTTGGCAACTCATAGTCTGGTTATATATTTCTCCTCTATTTCCCAATTACTTTTACTCTGGGTTTATACTGTCCCCTGCATTGATCTCATCTTTATCACTCGTCCTTTGATTTTTGTTAATGTGAATGAAGCATTAGAATGTGTGCTTTGAGAATATCTATGAGCTAAATGAGAATATCTCATTTAATGCTCACAACAATCTCATGGAATTGTTACTAACAGTCCCATTTTAAAAATAGGAAAAATAAGGTTAAGAATTACACAGTTTTAAGGAAAAGCACCAAAGTTTAAAATCAGACCTATAGGAGTCCAAAGTACCATACTACCCCATACTGTATTTTTTTAATTAAAAAAGATATTAATTAATTAATTTTTGGCTGTGTTGGGTTTCATTGCTGTACGTGGGCTTTTTCTAGTTGCAGCAAGCAGGGGCTACTCTTCGTTGTGGTGCGTGGTCTTCTCATTGCGGTTGCTTCTCTTGTTGCAGAGCACGGGCTCTAGGCACGTGGGCTTCAGTAGTTGTGTCACATGAACTCAGTAGTTGTGGCTTGCGGGCTCTAGAGCGCAGGCTCAGTAGTTATGGCACATGGGCTTAGTTGCTCCACGGCACGTGGGATCTTCTCAGACCAGGGCTCAAACCCATGTTCCTTGAATTGGCAGGTAGATTCTTAACCACTGAACCACCAGGGAAGTCCACTGTTTTTCTTCTTATGTGTGCTTTTATTTGGAGCCAGCTAGCAATTCCTTGCCATCTCAGATAGTTCTGTACAGGATATAGCTCTTGGTTGAAGTTGCTCTTCAAGGATTTTCAAGGATACCTATATAGCCAGTATATCAATAAGAATGATCCTGGGCTTCCCTGGTGGCGCAGTGGTTGGGAGTCCACCTGCCCATGCAGGGGACACGGGTTCGTGCCCCGGGTTGGGAGGATCCCACATGCCGCGGAGCGGCTGGGCCCGTGAGCCATGGCCGCTGAGCCTGCGCATCCGGAGACTGTGCTCTGCAGCGCAAGAGGCCACAGCAGTGAGAAGCCCGCGTACCACAAAAAAAAAAAAAAAAAAAAAAAAAAAAAGAATGATCCTGACTTTGTAATTGTTTGTAGATGACTGAAAAATAAATAAAGTTAAAACTTATTCTAAGTAGAAGTTGTATGTTAGGGATCTTGAAGAGTTATATATACAAGGACAAGAAGTTTAGAATTTTTCTTAAATTTTTTCCGTATGGGGTTTCACCAAGAGACTTCAAGTAGGAGCAAAATATATTCTGATTTACATCTTCAAAAGATCCTTCTGGTAAAAGTCTAGCAAATGGATTGAAGAAGGAGCAAAACTAGAGTGGTCAGTTAGCAGGGTCTTGCAGTAAGTTGAAAAGAAAGAGATAAGGATAAAAATGATCTGAGGTAGAAGTAGTGGCCTAGAGATGGAGAATGGGTGTTAGAGGCATTAAGATGGTAGAATCACATGACTCAGCCTACTGGGGATGGGGAGAGATGATGGAAGTTATCAATAAATGATGACTGTAAAAAAGGAAGCCTATATGGGAAAATGAGCATGAGGATAAAATTGTGCCTAATTCATGAATTTAGGAAGTAGGAACGTTACCTATATATATATTTTTTTTCTTTTCTGTCTAGGTATTTTATTTATTTATTTATTTATTTTTATAGATCTTTATTGGAGTACAGAGTGAAGTAAGTCACCTATAGTTTCCATCTCTCCGATTAATCACTTGTCATAACTAGTTTCTTCCAATTCCCCTTAGCAGTTCATTGTGATCTTTTCCAACACCACAGCTGTTTCAATTGGGGTCAATGCCTCAATCAAGATGTGAACAAAACTAGAGTTTTCAAACAACTACCAAAAGCTGTACCAGTTAAAAATACCACTAATTGCTTATCCATTTGGATTCAAGGCTTACATTACTTAGCATTTTAGATGGTAGCATTGCTTTAATTTAATAAGCACTTCTTTTGACTTTATGCTCTATTTTCTGAAGAATTTTTTATTTTTATGTATATATACTGACTTCTGGACACCCATTACAACTGTTCAGTGAGAACTCTATCATATAGTTATAGAGGTTTTCACTTAAAACACTATTTTTGTAATGACTTTTTTTTTTAACCTGACATAGCTCAAATTAAATATTTGAGTACAAAAACTTATTGGAAAATAGTTTCTTCAGGCTGTCACAGAAATGAGGTTCTCATGTGATCTTCCTCTTATTATCTCAGGTTAAAATTAAATTTGGTTTGAAAATTACTCAGAAAATGATTCCACAAGATAATATTATCAAAGAAATTAAAGGGAAGCTCCATATTCTTAAGCTGTAGAAATACAGCTTAAAGATATATCAACTTATATACATATAATAAAAGAATTCCATTGATTATATAAATCCATAGCTTCTCAGGAAATTATGATAGCATAAATAGAAAAGCTGGTGGATGAAGAGTGATGAGAAGCCATGAGGCCAAGGCTGAAGATACAAGTGGTACCATTTTAGAAAAGTAATAATTAAAGCTAGGAGATAACACCACTTCCAGAAGGTAAGAGGACATATTTGTGGGATATTTATGGCTAAAAAGTGGGAAGGAAGGAGAACAAAGGAATGCCTGTTAAGGAAGCCCATGGAAGAGAAACTTTTAAGAAAAGAGGGGCAAATTTATCTGAGCCTTTCAGCTAATCATCATCTTGCTGTGCTATTTTCTTCCTTATAGATATACTTTTTTTGCAGCATTTCCTTATGTGAGGGTCTTATTTTAAAATCCCTGGCTGAGAAAACAGGCTTTCAATGTTCACTGTGTTATGAATACATCATGTTCTATGCATTTCAAAAGCCACAATTTTTTTCTTATGAGGTTTATTTTTATAACTTGCCAAAGGTCCAACATTTTTCACTATATTGCAATTGTAGAGACTTGAAAACTGTAGTACAAGTTAGGCTCCCTCTCAGTGATGTTGCTCCCAACACTGCACACACCCTGGACATTATAATCATGGAGAGGTGCGAGTACCATATGACGAAGAGTTTTCTCATGACTTTTGTTCTCCAGCCCAAGTCACCTATTGAAAACATGTAATTTGCCTCTACTTGAAAAATCAACTTCTACATTACACTTTGAAGGTGAGTTGCAGTAAACTAATAGAACGTAAGAAGGAACACATAAAGATTTTGGCTCTTAGATAAAAATGAGTAATAAGAATCCTTCTAAAAATTATTTCAATGATCAATTAATTTCCAGCAGCTCGAATTTAAAAACAAAAAAGACAGCATCAACAGTTAATGAGCTAACAGTTAATGAGTTAACAGTCATGAGCACAGTTAATGAGTTAACAGTTATGAGCACAGTATATGGAATATTTAGTGATTCCCTTTTTGAGCTTCCTCATTAATTAAGCCAGAAAATTCACTATTTGTTGAACTGCAGGATACTAACTAAATTTGTTTTAGAACAGCAGATGTAGGTAATCAATTACATCCTACAGGCTCTTTATTTAACAAGATAATTGAAAATGTTGGTCTGCAATAACTTAGAATAAGTGACACAATGATATTGGTAAATCCACAGTTGTAAAAATATTTCAACTGATTATGAAACAGTATGCATTGACAGGTATAGAAATCAATTATAGATAATTTTCTTTCTAGATAAGAAGTTTATTAAAAGAACACACAGCGTTCAGTCAGAGACCTATTATCAGGACAGAAAACAGTAGGAATAATGGTGGTAAATGTATTAACCATTCCATTGGTCATGTTAAACTAAGATAAATACAGAGTGACTAAAAATTGAAGCCTACAATGAAAATGAAAAGAAGCGCAATATGAAATCTGCCCAAGTAGTTTTGGCTTCAGACACAGAAAGGGCCAAGAAATAACTGTGGGTGGTATCAAGTCCAGACTTCTCAATCCCTTCACATGTGTAGCAAATGACAGAACCTGGATACAAAGAAACCTAGGCAGTCTGGTTCCAGAGCCCACATACCTAATGACTATGCCATACTATACTGCTATAGCCAAAAAACATTGCTCTAGAATCCCAGTTTCTCAAACATTTTAAACAATTTTTCAAACTTTTACTTAATGAACTCAGCATAAGTACTCAGCAGAGGTACTATGATAGAATTGGGTTGGGTGGCACCTGAATGTAAGGGGCATGAGCTTAGCACTCCTTCCTTTCTCCTTGAATAACCTCTGAGGTACCACTGGAATGCTAGACATCCAGAGAGTGCATACTGGAAATCATTTTTAAACAAAAGAGAATTGCTAGTTTTTGGAGAATAGAATTGCCACTATATCTACCTGCTAGTCCTCTTTGATTCTAAGAAAAGACAGGGCCAAATAACGTGAGTATAGAATCATGCCAAGTTTCTTGGGTTAATAGAGCCCTTATCTTCCAGACATAACACATAATCCCTCTATAAATCCATCTATGTATATATTTGTTATTGTTTTTGAGAAAACATAAGTGGTATTATTATCTATGAGGCTAAATAGTACCCTTGAGTGTGGGCTTGACATTTCTCATGAATAGAGCATGGCAAAAGTTATGGAATGTCACTTCCGAGATTAGGTTACAAAAAGACTGTGACTTCATCTAACTTGCCCTCTTTTGATCTCTCCATTACTCTGTCTGATAGAAACCAGATGTCTTATTATGAGCTTTCCTATGAATAGGATCACATGGCAAGGCACTGATGTCTCTGGATAACAGCCCGGGAGGATGAAGCCTGCCAACAGCTACAAGAGTGAACACAAAAGTGGATTCTCTCCATTTAGTCCTTGAGATGACTACAGCCCCACCCGAAACCTTGTGAGAGACTCTAAGTGAGGGGACCCAGATAAGGTACCCTGAGGTTCCTGAGCTACAAAAATGGCAAAATAACAAATGTTTGTTGCTTTAAGCCACAAAGTTTTGGGATAATTTTTTATGCAGCACAAGTTAGCTAATATACTATTGTGTCTGTCAATTCATTACTAAAAATATCCAGGTCATAACTGACTTCTACATTAAAATAGTTCCTACTGCCCACTTCTGAATATTAAAAGGGGAACAGCAGTGCAAACCAACAAATATTTTTGAGCACCTAAGTTTTCTAAGCAGTGTGCTAGGTTCTGGGGATCAAAGATAAATTAATTGTTCAAAAGCAATATACAGGCTAGTAGAAGAAACAAAACAAAATGACTATGATATAAAGATGGATTTGATGGAGATAAAATATGGCCTATCATAACAAAAGAAAGGAGGTATAAGTTATAAATTTGGTCTGGGAAAGATAAATAAATCTTTAGAGGGGGAATGTACCTGGAAATTGAAGTAAAAGTTTGCTAAGTGAAAAAACGAAGATCAATCAATTCATTCATCCCTCAAACATATTTGATCATCCAACAGTACCTAGCACAGAATATATGTTTGCCAAATTCTACTATTTCTTAAAACCTACTTCAAATTCTACTTGCCTCAAGAAATCTTTTTAGACCTCTAGGTTCATTGATGTCATCACTGAGACAAGTGATTAAATATCCCAATAGCTTTAGAAAGACATTGAGGCTTTATAAGAAGAATTTATTATAGATACCCTCCCTGGAATTACTGAATCAGAATTGCTAGATACTAAAAATCTGCATTAAAAAAAAGCTTCTTAGATGCATCCATTATGGAGTAACAAGGACTAATCTGGAGAAGCCAAGGTAGCTAAAATTCATAAGACAGAGTACTAGACACAAGAAAATTGCATAAAGAGAGAAATACAAAGATCTGCAGAAGGTATCCTTAGAGGGTAAAGCTGAGCATTGATTAGTGTGTGCTTGTGAAGCAACTACAGCTGACTGGGAAAAGAACCAACAGAGATTAGTGATAATTTTGCCCAGTGCTCACACAAGGCCAGGGATAATGCCTATTCTCATCACCCAGACTGGAAAAGCTCATGATTCATGGGGCATTGGGTAAAATACTCACAACAGACTTCCCTCAGTGCTCAGTAGTTGGTTATTAGCCTTGCCCTGAGCACTGCTCCATTCTCACCAAACAAATCTTAAAAGCTAGACCTAAAAGGAGCAAATTGTTTCTAAGTAAGTTAACTGCATCCCAGTAGAGATGGAGGGGTTGTCTTAAGACTATTTATAGGAATTCAAAATATCTAGCACCTAACAAAATAAATTTTATAATATCTGGAATCCAATCAGAAATTAACAGGAATGAAAAAGGCAGGAAAATATGACTTATAATGAAGAGAAAGAGTAATCAATCAAAACTGACCCCAAATTGATCCAGATGTTAGAGTTTTCAAACAAGGACAATAAAATAGTTATTAATACTGTATTCTATATGTTTAGAAAGTAGACGCACAAAAGATATAAAAATGACCAAAATCAAATTTTGAGAGATGAAAGCTATAATATGGGAGATAAAAATGCACTAGATGGGATTAGTAGTATATTAAACATTATAGAAGAAAAAGTTAATAAACTTGAAGATACAGCAATGGAAACTCTATTAAATGAAATACAGAGAGAAAAGAGAATTTTGAAAAAATGAAAAGAACATCATTGAGGATTTGGATAACATCCAACAGACAAATGTTCATGTAATTGAAGAGGAGACAGAAAAAAGTATTTAAAGGAATAATGGCAGAAAAATTTCCAAAGTTAATGAAAACTATAAACTCACAGATGCAAGAAATTTAATAAACCCTGAACACAAGAAAGAAGAAAACTATACTAAGACAAATCATAATTAAATTGCTCAAAATCAGTGATAAAGAGAAAATCTTAGAAGGCGCCAGAGAAAAACACACATTGAGGGACAGAAATAAAAAGGACAGAAGATTTTTTGTCAGAGATAATGCAAGTAAGAATACAGTAAGTAATAGGTTTAAAATACCAAAATTGAAAAAAAAAAGTAACTTAGAATCCTATATCTAGTGAAAATATCTTTTTAACACAATGAGGAAATCAAGTCTTTTTCAACCAAATAATATTATGGGCAACCAAATAATATTATGGGCAATCAAGTCTTTTTCAACCAAATAATATTATGGGCAAATAATAATATTGAACAGACAGTCCACCAAAGAAGTTATACAAAGGGCAGATAAGCACATAAAAATATGCTTAACTCATTGGACATTAGGGAAATATAAATTAAAAGCACAATGAGATACCACTCATTCCCTATTAGAATGGTTAAAATTTAAAAGATCGAATATACCAAGTGTTGCTGCTGAGGATATGGAATAATTGAAACCCTTATGCACCGCTGGTAGGAATGTGAAATAGTACAACAGTTTGTCAAAGTACAATCACTTTGGAAACAGTCTGTCAATTTCTTAAAAAGTTATATATAAACCTACCAAATGATCTAGCCATTCTACTCTTAATATTTGCCCAAGATAAATAAAAGCACATGTCCATACAAAGACCTGTACAGAAATCTTCATTGCAGCTTTACTTGTAATCCCTAAAAATTGGAAAGAACTCAAATGTCCAGCAACAGGTGGATAAACACTGTGGCATATCCAAACAATGAAATCCTACCTACTGACTAGACATCTTATTTGATCATTTATCATGTAACTGACATTTAAAATCTTCACATTTATGGATCCTCAACCCTCCACCTTCCATTTTACACACAGATACACACACATGATATTCTTCCATTGTTCCCCATCACAATGAAGTAGAAATCCTTTATTCAGTTGCTGACACCAGAAACCCAGGAGTTTTTGTTGACACCAACTTCTCCTACATCCCGCTCATAGGTAACCCATCACCAAATTAGTTTGATTTTTACCCTCTAAATATTTTGCAAATCTGTGTTTGTCTCTCCATCTCTACTAATGCCACCCATACCCAGGCAATCATTATAGATTATTGCCTCCAAATATACCTGCCTGCATAAATTCTTCAAATTCAGTTGATTTTAAACATTGTAACTAGAGTTGTTTTATCAGAATGGAAATCTGATCACGTTACCACTTCTTAATGGCTTCTTATTACTCTTAGGAAGGAGAGAGAACTCCTTAACTCAGTTTATCATCCAACCCAGGGAGATTTTGAGAGTAAAAGGGGGTTCACTTAATCACACCAGGCCAACAGGTATGAACAGGAACTTTCCTGAGGAATCAGGAGTATGAGTCACTCTACAAATAAATCCATTGGTCACCTGGCCCCCAACCTTTTTCTCCATGTTCTTCCTTTTCCACCACATACCCCAACTCTATCAGCTCCCATCCACACACACACTTTTACTGTTTCCTCGATGTATTTCCTATAGTCAGAAAGTTTTTACACATATGATTTCCTCTTCCTGGAAAGCTCTCTCTGTGTCTCAACTTCTCATCCATAAAGTGGAGATAATAATTCTACCTATTCTGAAGGGCTATTTAAAGGATTAAGAGTTAATATATGTAAAACATTTAGTACTTGGCTAGCACTAAAGGTAATTGTTATTGTTACTACTGCTACTATCAGTATTATTTCTTCTTCTCTTTACTTGCTTAACATTTACTTAGGTCCTTGAGTTATAAGCCAAATTAACAGTTACTCAGAGATTCACTCCTAACCTCAATGACTATGGACATATTCATTTTAAAAATGCTAATTGTGTGTCTGAGGACAACAGAGAGAAAAAAACAACAACAAAGGTTATGTCTTTGTTGAGCTTATATTTTAGCACAGGAGACAGACGGTAAAGCAGAGTAAATAAATAATAGGCTGTTATATAGTGATCAGTGCTGGAGAGAAATAAAAGAGGAAAGAGAGTAGAGAGTGCCAGAGATTTGACGTTTCATTAAAAAATGATGATCTGGGAAAACCTTATTGAGAAAATTCCATTTGAACCAGGATCTTAAGAAGATAAGGGAGTAAAATATTCAGTTAGTAAAAAAGAGCAATCTAGACAGTGAGAAGAGCAATACAAAGGCCCTGAGGCAGGAGCATGCCTGGTATGTCTGAGGAACTTAAAGTTGAGAAACAACAAATAATAAAAAGGTGGAAGTTACTTTTCCAAATTCTAAATGAAATACATTTTAAAAGGCTCACTCAGGCTGCCTTGTCAGAATAGGCTGAGGGGAAAGGGCAGAAGAAGGGAGACTAAATTACCCTCTTTAAGGCATAGGACCATGGTGACATTCATAGCTCTTATTACAGTGGCAATTCTGTTTGTTTGTGTGATTCTTTGATTGTCTATGTTTTCCACCAGACTGTAAGCTCTGTGAGACTAAGTTTTACTCATCATTAAATTACCAGTGTCAAAATACAGATATTGGAACCTATTAGTTCCTCAGTAGATATTCGTTGAATAACTGAGTGAAAGAAAGAATGAATACATATTATTATATTCTACTCTTTGATTTCTTTACCACATTGCAAGCTCCTAGATGGCATTTAAAGTTATATTTTATACTTTTGTCCATTTCTACCACAACTAGACTACGTTCTTGTGTGTAAATGCTCAGTAAGCATTTACTGACTTGATTTGTTCTTCCCTAGTCGATTTTTACATCTTCTACACTATAAATATTCTTGAAGACAAATTTGTAGAATAACAAAAGAAAAGTTTTATAAGTCAAGATAAGCCTTAAAAAGTCTAAACAGGGAACATGAACTCTTAAGGTTTACATATTGCCGGAAACTATGAAACTCACACAAGGGAGAACCAATGATGATTATTTTCTTGTCTTTTGGGAAATAAGACTTTATAATAGAAGTTTATTTATAATCATAGCTGTAAAATTGCCTCTAGGAAAGCAATAATAATGGGGCAAACTATCTTGTTTTCTAACAGATCCAATTAAAACAAGAAACTAAAAACTCAGTCATATTTGTCAAAAATACACTGAGAAAATCAAATCTACAATATTTACCAGTCAAGTCTCAGTCCAGTTTACTAACGTTGCAATGTACAAATGTAGGCATTTGTTGACTGAAATATGCAATAAAAATATATTTTTGCTTGGGAATACTTGATACATTTGAAATGCACAATAAATACATTATTCATTCTCTAGTGGTTCTTTGCTGGGCTGAAAATATATAATGTTTTTAAACACCAGGCTTAGGAATAGCAGGCCAATAATGGATTCTTCACTGTCTCTGATTACTTTTTCTTCTCTAAGACACCTTTACTTGTAAACTTGCTGTTATGAGCTCTCTTTCATTATGCCACAAATAATTCCCATTACTAAACCATGACAAAACCTAATTTCTTTCTATAAACACTTTGTATGCAAATCATGGACTATGTAGCATTCATATAAGAGAGAAGTTCCAATGAGTTGTGGCTTCTTTCCAGAAATACACTTCCATATGCTTGTATTTTGGTCACAATTAGTGGAGGTTTAGTAAAAGATATTTTGTGACTCTTTCATGATAATTATTGTAGTAATTATAATTATTATAATAATCCCTGATTCTCATTTTAATTAAGATTCTCCCCTTCTCCTCTATGGAACCTTTAATCAGTGACTAG
Organism: Lagenorhynchus albirostris; assembly: GCF_949774975.1. NCBI lineage: Eukaryota > Metazoa > Chordata > Mammalia > Artiodactyla > Delphinidae > Lagenorhynchus > Lagenorhynchus albirostris. The sequence continues at coordinate 121,880,300 of NC_083096.1, forward strand.
TGAAAAGGCCAGATGCCATGATCTCTTCTTTTCCTAACCATCCAATCAAGGTGATGATAAAGACAGAAATGGCCAAAAAGACCATATGGCAAGGTTAGCTTGACCACTTTGCCAAGTAGAAAATAGTCCAGAATAATCAGGAATTGACCTCTTGATCTAAGCCCTCCTCTTAATTTAAATTCTTTACGTTTATTTAGATTGAAAATGAAAAAGACCTCATCACCATCTTCTAGTAAGTCTGCAAAGAAATGATCAGTCTTCAGTAGATCTAACTTCAGTAGAAGACACCCTGACTTTTGTCCTTATGTTTTGTTTGCCCTTAACTTGTCTCTGCTGCAACTCCATGAACACATTCTGTGATAAGCCTTGTATCTTATATAAATGTGTTGCCCTGGACCCAAAGCAGCCAATGCCATACACTATGGGGCATGTACATCTTGGGATAGAGGATCACTGAGAAGCCAGAAGGACCTCCAGTTGCTGGCTTCTTAGGCAGGTGACTGCTTATAACAAGTGAGACTGATGTTGATTTATCCTATTTTTAATAATCTATAAAAGAGAGGTTCCACTATTTCTCTGTATTTATGTCTCCCTCCTGACTTGCCTTTTATGACCATATGCTTCATAAATTAAAAAATAAATAAATGAATAAACATATGTAAATTTCCACACAAGAAGTATCAATATAATAATCAGATATCCCCAGAAAAGCTATTCTTCTTTAAAAAAGCAAGGGAACAGGGAACTCACAGAATGTTAATACATACGATATGAAATGGAAATCACAGTGGTTATAAAGGCTATTAATTTTATAAAGTTAGAGAGGCAATATACAAAGATTTATCATTTATATTTTAATCACTCATGATTAGGCCTGAAAGCTGTGAAGTTTGTAAATTCCTTCACAACACACACCTACACAATATATATTGTATTCATCATTTAGCACAGAACTTTATATAAAAAGCAGGGGATTTTCTCTGCACAAAATTTCAGTATTCAGAGGAGACGTGTGAACAAAGAGACCAAAATTTCATTTTCAAACCCATGGCAAGACTCACTCCCATTTACATGATAAAATGTCCAAAGAACAAAGAAATCTCAAATTTGGTCCAGATAACAGAAATTTCCTAACCATATTAAAAACAATTTACTGCTTTTGATACTGTCATAAAATGTGCTCTGGGAGTCTATTATAAAAAGAAGGGCTTGCATCTACTTTTGTCATGTTTCAGGTATTATATTCTTCTGTGTTAATATATTTATAGCTATTTTCATATAAAAAATAGGGAGCATAACATATCTAATCCTACTTCATTTGAAATCAAGCGGACTTATAATTGGACTAATAACTTTTTTCTTTTTACTAAGAGGGAAATTAATTAATAATTTTAAAAACCCTCCATTGTACATGACGGATTTTTTTTCCTGACACCTAGAAACCTACAAGTTCTGAATTAATTTTCTAGTTATGAGAACTGAAAACTTATTAGTATAACTCACTTTAACTCCTAAATTGCTCCACATCTGTGAAAGAAGAATAATGATTAAAAGTTATGTTTTCAAATATCAAACAGCTCTAAATTTACCATATATAATATAGTTCAAAGTCAATGAATCTTGCATTTAAGATTAGTTGTGAAAAAATTAAAAATGAACTAATCCAGCAACAAGTGTTCTATAATTTGAAATCTCTATCCTGAAAAGAAATAATGTTTAACTGGGGACCACCTGACTTACAGCTGTCTAAAAGTTAGCCTTGTTTTGTTTGTAAGTACCAAGGAGAAAATACAATGAGGTGGTGGAGATTATTGTACTTGACCATCCTCTATCATCTTGGCTAGAATGAGGTACCCCATCAGTGAAACTAAATGAACAAGAGGTGTCATGTCATCAAATTCAAATAGGAGGCATGGCAGATACTTGTGCACTAGACAGGAAGGGGTTGATTTCCCATCATGTTACATATAGTCAGCTACATCCTCAGAAGCAAGGCAGATTCAGCATAGTGAAGAAGCATCTGGGAGTGATAAAGCAAGATGGTAGAGTAGGAGATACCAGCCTTTGTCCCTCCAGCAATAAGACAACAGTTAGACTGCTATCCATGAAGGAAAATAGCCCTGGGATGGCCCAACAGTCCAATTAAGAACCAGCAGCAACGCAATGGAGCAAAAACTGGAGAACAATCACACTCATAGGATTTATGAGGAGATTGGGATAGCTGAGATGTCTGGAGAGGGCTAGGAACAAAGAAGGGTGAGGGATATCAGTATCAACCACACAGTGGGTACCACCATGGTCCTCAGTGACCTGCACTGCAGAGGATCCCAGCAGCCTTTTCTCTGAAGACCTCAATAGCCTCCACAGCAGATAGCAGTCACAGACCCTCCACAGCTTTCACAATGGAGGACCCCACAGTGTACACTGGTATGGACCCAGCGGCCTGCTCTACAGAGGACATATATATAGAAATCCTTAAACCATAACCCTAATGCTAACCCTAACCGAGTTAAAAAAACTTTAAAAATCGTTAAGTAAATTCAATACAAATGCAAGACACGAAATAAACAAAATCAAAACACAAAATCAGTTGTACTAATATTTGAAGAAACAAATAAATGGAAAGATATCTCATGTTCATGGATTAGAAGTATTACAATTGTTAAAATGTCCATATTTCTCAAAGCAGTATACAGGTTCAGTGCAATCCCTATCAAAATTCCAATGGCATTTTTCACAAAAATAGAAGAAACAATTTATATGGAAACCACAAGAGCCCAAATATCTAAGGCAATCTTGAGTAAGAACAAAACTGAAGGTATCACACTCACTACATTCAAATTATTAAATTACAAAGTAATAAAAATCGAAACAGTATGGTACCAGTTTAAAAACAGACACTTAGACCAATGGAACGGAATACAGAACTCAGAAATAAACCCACGCACACATGTTCAACTAATCTTTGACAACGGTGCCAAGAATACACAATGGGGAAAGGATAGCTTTTTCAATAATGATATTGGGAAAACTGGATATCTACATGCAAAAAATAAAATTGGGTGCTTATTTTATACTATGCACAAAAATCAACTCAACATGGATTAAAGACTTAAACATAAGACCTGAAACCATAAAACTCCTGGAAAAAAACATAAGGGAAAGCTCCCTGACATAGGTCTTGGCAATGATTTTTTAGCACAAACAACACAAGCAAAAAAAATGTGGGACTATATCACACAATAGTTTCTGCAGAGCAAAAGAGACAATTAACAAAATGAAGGGGGAACTCAAGGAATGGGAGATAATGTTTTCAAAGCATATGTCTGGTCAGGGGCTAATATCCAAAATATATAAGGAACTCATATAACTCAAGAGCAAAAAAAAAAACAAGACAAAACCAAAGAAGTCAATTTAAAAATGGGCAAAGGAGGGCTTCCCTGGTGGTGCAGTGGTTGAGAGTCCACCTGCCGATGCAGGGGACACGGGTTCATGCCCGGTCCGGGAAGATCCTACATGCCGTGGAGTGGCTGGGCCCGTGAGACATGGCCGCTGAGCCTGCGCGTCCAGAGCCTGTGCTCCACAACGGGAGAGGCCACAACAGTGAGAGGCCCACGTACCGTAAAAAATAAATAAATAAATAAATAAATAAATAAATGGGCAAAGGATCTGAATAGAAATTTTTACAAAGAAGACACACAAATGGCCAATAGGTATATGAAAGATGCTTAACATCACTAATCATCAGAGAAATTTGCAAATCAAAACCACAATGAGATACTACCTCACCTGTTAGTATGGCTATTACCAAAAGTCAAAAGATAAGCGAATAGAGAAAAGAAAACCCTTGTACACTGTTGATGGGTATGTAAATTGGAACAGCAATTATGAAAAACAGTATGGACGTTCCTCAAAAAATTAAAAATGTAACTATCATATGATCCAGCAATTCCCACTTCTGGGTACATATCCAAGGGAAATAAAATCGCTATCTCAAACTGGTATTTGCACATCCATGATTATTGTAGCATTATAGTAGCCAAGATATGGAAACAACTTAAGTGCCCATCAACAGATGAATGGATAAAGAAAATATAAATATATATAATGAAATATTATCTAGCCTTAAGAAAAAGGAAATCCAGCCATTTGCAACAACATGGATGAACCTAGAGGACACTATGCTAAGTGAATTAAACCAGACACAAAAGATAAATACTTCATGATCTCACTTACACGTGGACTCAAAAAAAAATCAAACTCATAGTAACAGAGAGTAGAGTGGTGGTTACCAGGGACTAAGGGGATGGAGGAAATAAGGAGATGTTGGTCAGAGGCTAAAAACTGTTATATGATGAATAAGTTCTGGAGACCTAATGTACAGCTTGATGACTATAGTTAATAATAATGTATTGTATTGTACACTTTAAATTCCTAAGAGAGTAGATCCCAAGTCTTCTCATCACACACACAAAAAATTGTAAATATGTGAAATGATGGTTAATTAGATTGATTGTGGTAATTATTTCACAATGTATACGCATATCAAAATATCATGTGGTACAACTTAAATATGTACAATTTTTATTTGTCAATCATGCCTCAATAAAGTTTAAAAAAAATCAGCATAGCAACAAGAGCTGCAGTGGGAGCTCACATAGCCTGTTCCAAAGTGACTGCTGCTTATAAAGTAAAACAGAGACTGGTGATATATTGCCCAAACATTTGCAACTGGTAGGTCTCTTTCTAGAACTTCACTTCCTTTGATTTGAACCATCTGCTTTCCAAAAATAAGTCATATTTCATCTCAAATTTGATAATGCTAGTTTTCTTGTTATTTTATATATGTAATTTATATGAATATTAAAGAAGACTAATGAAATATAACCAGATAAAAGTCGTGATAAAAATTATCAAAATTTTATACTCAGATTACTTTGCATATATCTTTAAATTCTTATTTCATTCAAAAGATACTAAAACAATAAATTGTAGCTGATCCATTGTAAGGGTTGTTTAAGCAGGAAAGAGGATTCTGAATCCAACCCAGTGACTTGCATTTAAAGTAAAGGCCTTGGCCTCATATCAAAAGAGTTATGAATAAATGTGTATTTATATGTTAAATGAAAACAAAATAGTCAACTATAGTATGTATTTGATAATAAGTTCTCTCTTTTTTTGTGTGGCCTCTCCCATTTCAGAGCACAGGCTCCGGACACGCAGGCTCAGCGGCCAAGGCTCACGGGCCCAGCCACTCCGCGGCATGTGGGATCTTCCCGGACCGGGGCACAAACCCGTGTCCCCCGCATCAGCAGGCGGACTCTCAACCACTGCGCCACCAGGGAAGCCCAAATTCTCTCTTTTATCAGTGGGTCCTGATCACCTGAGATAAGAGGCTTGGTAATGACTGAAGAATGTATTACCTAAGCTGCTGGGAATACTGATGGGCCAAAAGCACAGCCCTCAGCTGTCTGCCTTCTCTGGAGATTTCCCTTGGCTAAAGAAGCTGCCTTGCAACCATTAGAATCTAATGATTGGTTATTTTGCCAATATAAAAGCCCAGCCTCCTCATTCCAACTTGTAAAACTCTCAGAGGTCATCCCATCCTCAGAGCTCTCTAAGGGATTGACTGAGCTTTTGTTCAGACTGTATCACAGTCCAGTTTCTCCCCAGCTCAGTCCTACTTTCTCCCCTTCCCTATAGGTGTTGATCCTGAAAGCAGGCTCCGATAAACATCCTGAACTTAATGTCTGTGTGAGTCTGCTTCCTGTGAGTTCCACGGTAGGCTTCCAGAGTGCTTTCACTTTAATCTGGCTCTCAAAGAACATCTAACTGCTTGCATCCTGCCTGAGGATCAATGTCAAAGTTGACAGTCTGACTTAGACACAATCTAGAGATAGAGTCCACAACTTCTTTCCATCCTTTTACCGTTTTCAACTCCTCTCTCCATGCCTCCTCCTCTTGTGGAGGCTCACAAAAATGAACAGCAGATGTCTTATTTCAGTATACTGTAACTTCCATTATATCATTACCATATCATTGTAATTAATAACTATAATATGGTAACATCAGCTATTATAATAAACAGACCCTCAAATTTATGTCTCAAACCCAATAGAAGTTCATTGTTTGATCATTTACCAATAATCAATAGGTAAACAAACGCATTATAGCCCTCTTCTACACAGTTGTTTGGAAGGTTCTGCTATTTTCACCAAATGGTTTCCAAGGTTTCTCTGAGAGGTGACTTCATTCTAGTCAACAAAAAGGGGAAAAACATATGGAGGAGCAGCTAAGGGAGTTTTTGGAGGCCACACCTGGAAATGGTGCACCTGACTTTCACTGAGTCCTCAGTCGGAGGCCACACCAAACCGCCAGAAAGACTGGGAAATGAAGTCTTCGTGAACATCCAGGAAGAAGGAAAGAACATAGATTTTGACGAGCAGCTCTGACACACTAGGGTCATCCAAAGACTTCATCTCCCAGAACACAGTGGGTCAATTCTCCACACTCAGTTTCAATTCTGTTTTGGGGACTTGTGGCTATTCTGTGAATTTGAATTCTCTGTTAGACTCTTTCTCCACCTGAGCATTTAATATGACTATTGCTGTTGATCTCTTTTCGTACCTTTTCTGAAATTATCTAGGTTACTTCCAATTTTCTATATCACTCCTTACTAACAGACAAGAGAGAAATGGTACATATTTTATTTTTAAGCAGTATTACTGTAGTATAATTTATACACTAAGAATTGCATATATTTAATGTGTACAATTTGATGAGTTTGGATATATGAAAACACTCATGGTATTATCACTACAATCAAGGCAATAAACATATCCATCACTTTCCAGAGTTTCCTGAATATGACACCAAAAGCACAGGCAACAAAAGCACAGACAGGCAAGTGGAACAACATCAAACTAAAAAGTTTCTGCACAGCAAAGGAAACAATCAACAGAATGAAAATGCGACCCGAGGAATGGGAGAAAATATTTACAAACCATATACCTGATAAGGGACTAATTTCCAAAATCTGCAAGGAACTCAACTCAATAACAAAAACACAAACAGTTCTACTAAAAATGGGCAAAGGACTTGAACAGACATTTCTCCAAAGAAGACATACAAAGAGCCAACGTGAATGTAAAAACTGCCTAATATCATTATCCAGAAAACATAGATCCACAATGAGATGTCACCTTACACCTGTTAGGATGGCTGTTATTTAAAAAAAAAAAAAAAAAAAGAAGAGAACAAGTGTTGGTGAGGTTGTGGAAAAACAGGAACTCTTGTATACTGTTGGCAGGAATATAAAGTGCACAGCAGCTATGGAAGTATGGATATTCCTCAAAAATTAAAAATGGAACTACTGTCTGAGTTAGCAATCCCACTTGTGGATATACATCTAAAAGAATTGAAATCGGTATCTCAAAAAGATATTAGCTCTCCCATGGTCATTGCAGAACTATTCAAGATAGCCAATATATGGAAATAACCCAAGTGTCCATCAAAAGATGAATAAAGAAAATGTGTTATATACTGCAATAGAATATTATTCAGCCTTAAACAAGAAATTTTGCCATAGGCAACAACATGCATGAACCTTGAGGACATCATGCTAAGTGAAATAAGCCAGAAGGACAGAAGGACAAATACTGCATGATTCTTCTTATATGATGTATAACTAGCAGAGAATACAATGGTGGCTGCCAGGTGGGTGGCAGCCCACAGGTGGGTGGGGAAAATGGGGAGTTGTCGTTCAATAGATATGAAGTTTCAGTTATGCTAGATGAATACACTCTAGCAATTTGCTGTACAATATAGTGCCCATAGTTAACAATATTGTATTATGCATTTCAAAATGTTAAGAGGGCAGATCTCATGTTAAGTGTTCTTACCACAAACAAAACAAAGGGAGTGTCTATGTATTTTATAGTCATATCTTTTCCAGAGTTCCTATATACATTTACATTGAAATACGCAATCACACTTCATCAGCGTATTTATGCTGAATAAAGGAAACAGAACCTGCATATATCAGTATCAGAGTTCTAGGTTCTTTCATTACAGTTATTCCTCACAACGTACAAAGTAAATATTGTTATCACGATTAGATTAGAGAGAAAAAATTTAGGGTTAGAGGTAAAGCAATCACCCCACCCCAACCCAAGGCCAACCAGGTAGTAAACAGAAAAATTGACACTGGAAACCTAAATTTGTCTCCAGAGCATTACCACAGTATTAACCAATAGGTATATTGCCTCAGGACTGGTATCTGTTCAAAACTGGGATAGGAATTATGAATAATCATGCTCAATTCTAGTGTAATATCTTAGTAGAAGTGTGGTTTTTACTAGACATAGAGCACCAACGTTCTGGGTTTAAGATTTTAGTGCTCTACGCTCCTCTCCAGACACTCTCCTGACTTTCACTTTGCTCTCTGGCAAATAATTTATGTGATTCAATCTTCAGCTCTAATACTGAAATGATAATTCTGTAATTCCACTCAAGGTGTTTCTATCAGGAATGGTAACTAACATTGGCTGGAGGTCACGTATGAGTTGTGTTGAAAGCAAACCCTTAGAAACTTGAGATACTGATATATGTAGCTATATAAATACACTGTAAAATATATAACTTTGTGAATGTTCTAGGTCTTTTAAAAGTTGACTTTTCATACAAAAACAATTCTTGTGGTCCACGGCCTGGATTTAATGCACCTCTGGCCAAATAAGTCTTTTCAGAAATGTTTCTTACCATGTCCTTAGATGTCCAATGATTTGCTTAGATTTTTGTTTCTTGGAAATTATGACAGATTCCATTTAATCCTGCCCACAAAATTATTGAGGTGAAGAAGATAGTTCTCCATCCACAACTGTGAACTCAAAATGAAAACAAATATATAGAATTCTAAGTTATAAAATTAGCTAGAAAGTTTGGAAAGCTTTTTAATGTGAAGAAAAAGAATAAAAAAATTTGTCATTTGGTACCTCTTTAACTCAACATATTTATTTAGATGCCAATATCAGCAAATAATTCAGTTTAATACAATATAACAAATATTGGTTTCCTACCCCTGAAGGTGACATACAAGTCTCACCATAAAAGAGCCACTGCCTAACTCTCTAGCATCGTCTTTCCAAATCCCCTTATCTTAAATTTCGAAGTCCAGACACAGAACTGATTGTATTCCCCCACATATGATGTTTCTTGCCTCTGTGACTTTGTTTGTACTGTTTCCTCCACCTCAAATGTTCCCACATCAAATAGGGTGACTTGGCTTCCACATCTCTAAAATGAGGATAATAATATCACCTATCTTATGGAGTTATTATGAGTATATAAAGAGATAATCAATGTAAAGTGCTTTGAAAATAACTAGCATTTTGAAAACACTCAATAAAAGTTGTTTTCACAGACAGGTGGCTTAATCTGTGTTATATTTTACTTCCCAATAATTTAGCCAATGACATACTGTTAGTGGAAATCTACTATATCAAGATGTTTCTTTCAAAAATGCTAAAGTCTGCTTATGTGACATGTAACTGTAAAACCTGGGCTCACACTAGCAGCATGATAAATAGCAAGATAAACAGATTATACACATATACAATGATAAATTATCTAAGTGAAAAATACACTTCAATATTCTGTCATGTAAGTGCAAAAGCCAATAACCATAAGCATTCAAACACATAAGGTCATCACTAATCAGCACACCTCAGGTTAGAGGCTACTATCTTTATGGTGGCAAATAATGTGACATGTTTCACAAAATCAATAATTTAAGAGGTTCTTTATCTCTGTTTTTTCCCCCTCTGAAGAACAGGACTTCACTTGTCTCTTTCCACCTCTGATATAATTCAGAAAGAATAATATCAAGTCTTAATTTAAAATGAGTGATGTAGTACAGAGTTTCAGACCATATATCTCTTCAAAGCTGTCAGTTTCCTTTCACTACTTTTCCTATATTCCAAAAACAATTTTAAATTAAACATAGATCAATAATAAATCTTCCAGTTGCTGTCTTATTTATGGCATTGCAAGAAGAGATACTGATGTTATTTTTATAAGCCAAGATGGACACTTTCTGATTCCTTTAGAATTTAAAACAACTAAAATGTTTTAGGAATTTCATTAACCATGAGATGTCTACTATTTTGATGACCTTAAGTATTATTCCCTCATGTGTCTCTCATATAAGGTACAGGAAAGCATGTCCTATATAGTATATGGGAGAAGAAGCTCAGTTTTCATAGCCCAAACTTGATAAGTATAAAATTATGATATGATTTGAGGATTTATAAGGACGATAGATGATTTATCCAAATACCTAAGACCTGATCTATTCCAGATTTATGATACCTCTAAGAATTTAGATGATTTAACTCCAAAGTTGAATGATGAAATATTAGCTAATATATAGCATAATAAAAATTGTAGTTATCAATTTGTAGTTGTGCATTTATATTTAAATGCAACTTATACACACACACACCACAATTTATTACTTTAATGCTTACCTTCAAAATTGTATAAATGCCCAAGGGCCCTCACAGCTCACTACAATCATGAATTACTATTTGCATTCCCTGACTATGTTGTGGTGTTTGAATCTTTGTGACACCAATATCAGGTTGTCTGTTGTGTACCTTCATTGTCTACTTTTTTTTTTTTTTTTTTTTTTGCGGTACGCGGGCCTCTCATTGTTGTGGCCTCTCCCATTATGGAGCACAGGCTCCGGACGCGCGGGCTCAGCGGCCATGGCTCACGGGCCCAGCCGCTCTGCAGCATGTGGGATCTTCCCAGACCAGGGCACGAACCTGTGTCCCCTGCATCGGCAGGAGGATTCTCAACCACTGCGCCACCAGGGAAGCCCCATTGTCTACTTTTTGAACAGGTATGCCTATTGTGATAATCTATGCCTAGTTCACCACTGTATGCTGGGTGTATGAAAGACAGATAACTTGTCTCTTTAGTTCACAGGAATTCAGATTGAGATAAATCATAGTAGAGATACTGAACTCAAGGAGCCTCATCTACATTTGGACCTAAATTATCTTATGAGATTCTGGAATCTGAGCATGATGTAGTAATGAAATATGGCTTTTGTAGTGACATTGGAGGGGTGAGTATATTTTGAATATGAGATTAAAGTAAATAAATGAAAAACAACACAGTTGTAACATCCCAGAAACTGACAAACTGATTTTTAAAATTATAATGGATGTAAAAGGCCAAAACTGGCAAAGAAAAATCTTAAGAACAAGATTAGTACATTTATACTCCTGGATATCAAAACTCATTATAAAGCTTCCGCAATGAAGACAGAGTGGTTTTGACATACAACAAACAAATAGAGCAGTAGGACAAAATAAGAGTCCAGAAACAGACCATCACGATTACAGACACCTAATTTTTGGCATAAAGCAAGATGGAACAAATGGAAGTACAAAACAAACTGGCAGATTTAACACCGAATACATAAGTAATAACATTCAATGCAAATGGATTGATCTTTAAATTAAAAAAATGAATATTGGGTCAGGATAAAATAAAATTCAATTTTATGCTATTTATAAGAAACACCTCTAAGTATAGTATTTATAAAGGCTTAAGCTAAAAGGATAAAAAAAGATATGCCCAATAAATTCTAAGCAGGAAAAATTGGTGAGAAAAATTAGACTACTTGGGTAAAGCAAAGCATTGCAGGAGATAAAGAAGGTCTATTCATTGTAACGAAAGGATCATTTCCCCAGGAAACTATACTCATGTTAAATTTCTGCATACCTAATAACAGATAGCACCAAAATATACTAGGTATATATACTAGGTATATACTAGGTATACCTTACAGAATTAAAACAAGAAACAGATGCACAGTCATGGTGGGAGATTTCAACACATAGTTGACAGAATAAGCCCCCCCATCCAAAAGGATATAAAAAATATGAAGGACACAAATATTTGACCTAATTGGCACACACAAAACAGTAACAAACAACGGCAGAGTGCATATTCATTGAAAGAGCACATGAAACAGTCACAACATTGACCATATATTGGCCCATATAGCAACACTTAATATATTTGAAATACTGGGAAAACTAATGATGAAGTTTTCTGACCATGGTGCAAATTAACTTAAAAATTAATAACAGGGGGAAGGCGGAAGATGGCGGAAGAGTAAGACGCGGAGATCACCTTCCTCCCCACAGATACACCAGAAATACATCTACACGTGGAACAACTCCTACAGAACACCTACTGAAGGCTGGCAGAAGACCTCAGACCTCCCAAAAGGCAAGAAACTCCCCACGTACCTGGGTAGGGCAAAAGAAAAAACAGAGACAAAAGAATAGGGACGGCACCTGCACCAGTGGGAGGGAGCGGTGAAGGAGGAAAAGTTTCCACACTCTAGGAAGCCCCTTCGCGGGCAGAGACTGCGGGAGGCGGAGGGGGGAGCTTCGAAGCTGCGGAGTAGTGCACAGCAACGGGTGCGGAGGGCAAAGCGGGGAGATTCCCGCACAGAGGATCGGTGCCGACCGGCACTCACCAGCCCGAGAGGCTTGTCTGCTCACCCGCCGGGGCGGGCGGGGCTGCGAGCTGAGGCCGGAGCGCAGGGAGAGGACTGGGGTTGGCGGCTTGAACATAGCCTGAAGGGGTTAGTGCACCACAGCTAGCCGGGAGGGAGTCCGGGGAAAAGCCTGCACCTGCAGAAGAGGCAGGAGACTTTTCCTTCCCTCTTTGTTTCCTGGGGCGTGAGGAGAGGGGTTTAAGAACGCTGCTTAAAGGAACTCCAGAGACGGGCGCGAGCCGCGGCTAAAAGCGCGAACCCCAGAGACGGGCGCGAGCCGCGGCTGAAAGCGCGGAATTCAGAGACGGGCGCGAGCCGCGGCTGAAAGCGCGGAATCCAGAGACGGGCGTGAGCCGCGGCTGAAAGCGCGGAATTCAGAGACGGGCGCGAGCCGCGGCTAAAAGCGCGGACCCCAGAGGCGGGCGGGAGACGTTAAGGCTGCTGCTGCCGCCACCGAGGGGCCTGTGTGCGAGCACAGGTCACTCTCCACACCCCTCTTCCGCGGAGCCTGTGCAGCCCGCCACTGCCGGGTTCCCGGGATCCAGGGACAACTTCCCCGGGAGAGCGCACAGCGCGCCTCAGGCTGGTGCAAAGTCACGCCGGCCTTTGCCACCGCAGGCCCGCCCCGCACTCTGTGCCCCTCCGTCCCCGCCGGCCTGAGTGCGCCAGAGCCCCCAATCAGCGGCTCTTTTAACCCCATCCTGTCTGAGCAAAAAACAGACGCCCTCCAGCGATCTACACGCAGTGGCAGGGCCAAATCCAAAGCTTAGCCCTGGGAGCTGTGAGAACAAAGAAGAGAAAGGGAAATCTCTCCCAGCAGCCTCAGAAGCAGCGGATTAAAGCTCCACAATCAACTTGATGTACCCTGCATCTGTGGAATACCTGAATAGACAACCAATCATCCCAAATTAAGGAAGTGGACTTTAGGAGCAAGATCTATGATTTTTTCCCCTTTCCTCTTTTTGTGAATGTGTATGTGTATGCTTCTGTGTGAGATCTTGTCTGTATAGTCTTGCTTCCACCATTTGTCCTAGGGTTCTATCCGTCCATTTTTTTTTTAATTTTTTTTCTTAATAATTAATTTTAATAACCTTATTATACTTTACCTTCGTTCTTTCTTTCTTTCTTTCCGTCCTTCCTTCCCTCCTTTAGACAACGAATCATCCCAAATTGAGGAGGTGGTCTCTGACAGCAAGATTTAGGATTTTTCCCCATTTACCTCTTTTAGTGAGGGTGTATGTGTATGCTTCTGTGTAAGATTTTGTCTGTATAGCTTTGCTTCCAACATTTGTCCTAAGGTTCTTTCCGTCCCTTTTTTTTTTTCTAAATAAGAAGTTTTTAATTCAATAACTTTATTATACTTTATTTTATTTTTACTGTATCTTCTTTCTTTCTGTCTTTTTTCCTTCTTTCCCTCCTTCCTTCCTTCCTCCCTCCCTCCCTCCCTCCTTTCTTTCCTTCTTGCCTTCTTACCTTCTTTGCTTCTTTCTTTATTTCTTCCTTCCTTCCTACCCTCCTTTCCTTCTTTCTTTCCTCATACTTCTACTAATTCCCTCTACTTTTTCTCCCTTTTATCCTGAGCCTGTGGATGAAAAGCTTTTGGTGCTCCAGCCAGGAGGCAGGGCTCTGCCTCTGAGGTAGGACAGCCAACTTCAGGACACTGATCAACAAGAGACCTCCCAGCTCCACATAATATCAAATGGCGAAAATCTCCCAGAGACCTTCATCTTAACACCAGCACCCAGCTTCACTCAACGACCAGCAAGCCACAGTGCTGGAAAACCTATGCCAAACAACTAGCAAAACAGGAACACAACCCCACCCATTAGCAGAGAGGCTGCCTAAAATCATAATAAGGCCACAGACGCCCCCAAACACACCACCAGACGTGAACCTGCCCACTAGAGAGACAAGATCCAGCCTCATCCACCACAACACAGGCACTAGCCCCCTCCACCAGGAAGCCTACACAACCCACTGAACCAACCTTAGCCACTGGAGACAGACATCAAAAACAGGAGGAACTACAAACCTGCAGCCTGCAAAAAGGAGACCCCAAACACAGTAAGATAAGCAAAATGAGAAGACAGAAAAACACACAGCAGATAAAGGAGCAAGATAAAAATGCACCAGACCTAACAAATGAAGAGGAAATAGGCAGTCTACCTGAAAGAGAATTCAGAATAATGATAGTAAGGTTGATCCGAAATCTTGGAGATAGAATGGACAATAGATTGGACAAAATGCAAGAATCAGTTAACAAGGACCTAGAAGAACTAAAGATGAAACAAGCAACGATGAACAACACAATAAATGAAATTAAAAGTACTCTAGATGGGATCAATAGCAGAATAACTGAGGCAGAAGAACGGATAAGTGACCTGGAAGATAAAATAGTGGAAATAACTACTGCAGAGCAGAATAAAGAAAAAAGAATGAAAAGAACTGAGGACAGTCTCAGAGACCTCTGGGACAACATTAAACGCACCAACATTCGAATTATAGGGGTTCCAGAAGAAGAAGAGAAAAAGAAAGGGACTGAGAAAATATTTGAAGAGATTATAGTTGAAAACTTCCCTAATATGGGAAAGGAAATAGTTAATCAAGTCCAGGAAGCACAGAGAGTCCCATACAAGATAAATACAAGGAGAAATACGCCAAGACACATATTAATCAAACTGTCAAAAATTAAATACAAAGAAAGCATATTAAAAGCAGCAAGGGAAAAACAACAAATAACACATAAGGGAATCCCCATAAGGTTAACAGCTGATCTCTCAGCAGAAACCCTACAAGCCAGAAGGGAGTGGTAGGACATACTGAAAGTGATGAAGGAGAAAAACATGCAGCCAAGACTACTCTACCCAGCAAGGATCTCATTCAGATTTGATGGAGAAATTAAAACCTTTACAGACAAGCAAAAGCTGAGAGAGTTCAGCACCACCAAACCAGCTTTACAACAAATGCTAAAGGATCTTCTCTAGGCAAGAAACACAAGAGAAGGAAAAGACCTATAATAACGAACCCAAAACAATTAAGAAAATGGGAATAGGAACATACATATCGATAATTACCTTAAATGTAAATGGACTAAATGCTCCCACCAAAAGACACAGATTAGCTGAATGGATACAAAAACAAGATCCTTATATATGCTGTCTACAAGAGACCCACTTCAGACCTAGAGACACATACAGACTGAAAGTAAGGGGATGGAAAAAGATATTCCATGCAAATGGAAGCCAAAAGAAAGCTGGAGTAGCAATTCTCATATCAGACAAAATAGACTTTAAAATAAGGACTATTAAAGAGACAAAGAAGGACACTACATAATGATCAAGGGATCGATCCAAGAAGAAGATATAACAATTGTAAATATTTATGCACCCAACATAGGAGCACCTCAATACATTAGGCAAATACTAACAGCCATAAAAGGGGAAATCGACAGTAACACATTCATAGTAGGGGACTTAAACACCCCACTTTCACCCATGGACAGATCATCCAAAATGAAAATAAATAAGGAAACACAAGCTTTAAATGATACATTAAACAAGATGGCCTTAATTGATATTTATAGGACACTCCATCCAAAAACAACAGAATACACATTTTTCTCAAGTGCTCATGGAACATTCTCCAGGATAGATCATATCTTAGGTCACAAATCAAGCCTTGGTAAATTTAAGAAAATTGAAATTGTATCAAGTATCTTTTCTAACCACAACGCCATGAGACTAGATATCAATTACAGGAAAAGATATGTAAAAAGTACAAACACATGGAGGCTAAACAATACACTACTTAATAATGAAGAGATCACTGAAGAAATCAAAGAGGAAATCAAAAAATACCTAGAAACAAATGACAATGGAGATACAACGACCCAAAACCTGTGGGATGCAGCAAAAGCAGTTCTAAGGGGGAAGTTTATAGCAATACAAGCCCACCTTAAGAAGCAGGAAACATCTCGAATAAACAACCTAACCTTGCACCTCAAGCCATTAGAGAAAGAAGAACAAAAAAACCCCAAAGCTAGCAGAAGGAAAGAAATCATAAAAATCAGATCAGAAATAAATGAAAAAGAAATGAAGGAAACAATAGCAAAGATCAATAAAACTAAAAGCTGGTTCTTTGGGAAGATAAACAAAATAGATAAACCACTAGCCAGACTCATCAAGAAAAAAAGGGAGAAGACTCAAATCAATAGAATTAGAAATGAAAAAGGAGAGGTAACAACTGACACTGCAGAGATAAAAGAGATCATGAGAGATTACTACAAGCAACTCTATGCCAATAAAATGGACAATCTGGAAGAAATGGACAAATTCTTAGAAATGCACAACCTGCCAAGACTGAATCAGGAAGAAATAGAAAATATGAACAGACCAATCACAAGCACTGAAATTGAAACTGTGATTAAAAATCTTCCAACAAACAAAAGCCCAGGACCAGATGGCTTCACAGGCGAATTCTATCAAACATTTAGAGAAGAGCTAACACCTATCCTTCTCAAACTCTTCCAAAATATAGCAGAGGGAGGACCACTCCCTAACTCCTTCTACGAGGCCACCATCACCTTGATACCAAAACCAGACAAGGATGTCACAAAGAAAGAAAACTACAGGCCAATATCACTGATGAACATAGATGCAAAAATCCTCAACAAAATACTAGCAAACAGAATCCAACAGCACATTAAAAGGATCATACACCATGATCAAGTGGGGTTTATTCCAGGAATGCAAGGATTCTTCAATATACGCAAATCTATCAATGTGATAAACCATATTAACAAACTGAAGGAGAAAAACCATATGATCATCTCAATAGATGCAGAGAAAGCTTTCGACAAAATTCAACACCCATTTATGATAAAAACCCTGCAGAAAGTAGGCATAGAGGGAACTTTCCTCAACATAATAAAGGCCATATATGACAAGCCCACAGCAAACATCATCCTCAATGGTGAAAAACTGAAAGCATTTCCACTAAGATCAGGAACAAGACAAGGTTGCCCACTCTCACCACTATTATTCAACATTGTTTTGGAAGTTTTAGCCACAGCAATCAGAGAAGAAAAGGAAATAAAAGGAATCCAAATTGGAAAAGAAGAAGTAAAGCTGTCACTGTTTGCAGATGACATGATCCTATACATAGAGAACCCTAAAGATGCTACCAGAAAACTACTAGAGCTAATCAATGAATTTGGTAAAGTGGCAGGATACAAAATTAATGCACAGAAATCTCTGGCATTCCTATATACTAATGATGAAAAATCTGAAAGTGAAATCAAGAAAACACTCCCATTTACCATTGCAACAAAAAGAATAAAATATCTAGGAATAAACCTACCTAAGGAGACAAAAGACCTGTATGCAGAAAATTATAAGACACTGATGAAAGAAATTAAAGATGATATAAATAGATGGAGAGATATACCATGTTCTTGGATTGGAAGAATCAACATTGTGAAAATGACTCTACTACCCAAAGCAATCTATAGATTCAATGCAATCCCTATCAAACTACCACTGGCATTTTTCACAGAACTAGAACAAAAAATTTCACAATTTGTATGGAAACACAAAAGACCCCGAATAGCCAAAGCAATCTTGAGAACGAAAGAAGGAACTGGAGGAATCAGGCTCCCTGACTTCAAACTATACTACAAAGCTACAGTCATCAAGACGGTATGGTACTGGCACAAAAACAGAAAGATAGATCAATGGAACAGGATAGAAAGCCCAGAGATAAACCCATGCACATATGGACACCTTATCTTTGATAAAGGTGGCAGGAATGTACAGTGGAGAAAGGACAGCCTCTTCAATAAGTGGTGCTGGGAAAACTGGACAGGTACATGTAAAAGTATGAGATTAGATCACTCCCTAACACCATACACAAAAATAAGCTCAAAATGGATTAAAGACCTAAATGTAAGGCCAGAAACTATCAAACTCTTAGAGGAAAACATAGGCAGAACACTCTATGACATAAATCAAAGCAAGATCCTTTCTGACCCACCTCCTAGAGTAATGGGAATAAAAACAAAAATAAACAAATGGGACCTAATGAAACTTCAAAGCTTTTGCACAGCAAAGGAAACCATAAAGAAGACCAAAAGACAACCCTCAGAATGGGAGAAAATATTTGCAAATGAAGCAACCGACAAAGGATTGATCTCCAAAATTTACAAGCAGCTCATGCAGCTCAATAACAAGAAAACAAACAACCCAACCCAAAAATGGGCAGAAGACCTAAATAGACATTTCTCCAAAGAAGATATACAGACTGCCAACAAACACATGAAAGAATGCTCAACATCACTAATCATTAGAGAAATGCAAATCAAAACTACAATGAGATATCATCTCACACCAGTCAGAATGGCCATCATCAAAAAATCTAGAAACAATAAATGCTGGAGAGGGTGTGGAGAAAAGGGAACCCTCTTACACTCTTGGTGGGAATGTAAATTGATACAGCCACTGTGGAGAACAGTATGGAGGTTCCTTAAAAAGCTACAAATAGAACTACCATATGACCCAGCAATCCCACTACTGGGCATATACCCTGAGAAAACCATAATTCAAAAAGAGACATGTACCAAAATGTTCATTGCAGCTCTATTTACAATAGCCCGGAGATGGAAACAACCTAAGTGCCCGTCATCGGATGAATGGATAAAGAAGATGTGGCACATATATACAATGGAATATTACTCAGCCATAAAAAGAGACGAAATTGAGCTATTTGTAACGAGGTGGATAGACCTAGCGTCTGTCATACAGAGTGAAGTAAGTCAGAAAGAGAGAGACAAATACCGTATGCTAACACATATATATGGAATTTAAGAAAAAAAAATGTCATGAAAAACCTAGGGGTAAAGCAGGAATAAAGACGCAGACCTCTTAGAGAACGGACTTGAGGTTATGGGGAGGGGGAAGGGTGAGCTGTGACAGGGCGAGAGAGAGTCTAGGGCATATACACACTAACAAACGCAGTAAGGTAGATAGCTAGTGGGAAGCAGCCGCATGGCACAGGGATATTGGCTCGGTGCTTTGTGACAGCCTGGAGGGGTGGGATGGGGAGGGTGGGAGGGAGGGAGACGCAACAGGGAAGACATATGGGAACATATGTTTATGTATGACTGATTCACTTTGTTATAAAGCAGAAACTAACACACCATTGTAAAGCAATTATACCCCAATAAAGATGTAAAAAAATAAAAATAAAAAAAATAAAAAAAAATTAATAACAAAAGGGTAAATAAAAAATATTGTTTGTAAAGTTGGAAACTTACTTCTTTTTTTTTTGCAGTACACGGGCCTCTCACCGCTGTGGCCTCTCCCATTGCGGAGCACAGGCTCCGGACGTGCAGGCTCAGCGGCCATGGCTCACGGGCCCAGCCACTCCGTGGCATGTGGGATCCTCCCGGACCAGGGCATGAACCCGTGTCCCCTGCATCGGCAGGCAGACTCCCAACCACTGCACCACCAGGGAGCCCAGAAACTTACTTCTAACTAATGTGTGGGTCAAAAAGAATTCAGAGTAGAAGTAAGAAAATATTTTGTACTGAATAATAACAAAATATGACATACCAAAACTTGAACAGTATAGTTAAAATAGAATATTGAGATGTATAGCCTTAAAAGTTATTAGAAAAAGGCTAAAAATCAGTGAGTTAAGCTATGTATCCACCTTAAGGAATTAGGAAACAAATAGCAAAAATTAACTCAAATAAGTTTGAAGGTAAGATAAGAAAGAAAGGTACGAGCAGAAGTTGGTGAAAAAGAAAACAAACATGTAATAAACAATGAAGCCAGAAGTTGATTCTTTGAAAAGACTTATAAAATTGCTAAACTTCTGATGAGAGTGACAAGTAAAAAGAGACACCAAAATAATGAAATGGAATGAAAAAGAATATACCACTATTGATACTGTAGAAAACTAAAATTACTGAGGATATTGTAAGCAATTTTATGTGATGTTTGAATATTTAGATAGAAAGTCTAAGATTTTTTCTATTAATTAAGATAATGTGATAATATTCTATGGATAGACAAATTGACCAATCGAACAGAATAAAATCTAGAAGCGGACTCACAGATAGACACAATATATCACAGAGTTGATATTGTAGATCATCAATAAGGAAAATATAGACTTGTTAATAAATGTTGAGACAATTGAACATAGAAAAAAATTAAGCTGGACCCATACCTCACACCATAAATTGGAATCAATTTTAGATGGGTAAAACACTTAATATTAAAAACAAACAGCAGAACTTTAAGAAGAAAATAGCTTCATGAAATTAGGTCTGGGGGAATTCTTGAACACTATATGCAAGCATTAACCATAAATTAGGAGAAGCCATTTATAGCACATACAACCATAAAGGAGAAAGGAGAGGCAGTTTATAACAGTGGTTAAGGTCAGGGATTGTGAAGTCATACAACCTAGGATAGAACACCATCTACATCACTTACTAGCTATGTGACCTACATAAAGTTATTTAACCATTCTACATCTCAGTTTCTTAATTTGTAAAACAAGATTAACAATGATGTCTATCCCCTAGATAAAACAAGATAATTTGTATAACGTGCTTAGAACATTTCCTGGCACATAATAACCCCTGTAAACATGTATAAATCTATTATTATTATTCATAATACATTGAAAATCATTCCAATGAATCAATTAAAGTAGACTTACAATTCAATGGAAAAATACAAAAAGGCACTTCACAGAAAGAGTAAACTCCAATAGCCACATACATATAAGAAAGGTTCAATCTCATAAGTAATCAGATAAATGCAAATTAAAACCAAAATGTAACAGCATTCCATAGCCACCATTTTGGGGGAAAAAACAAGTCTACTATACTCATGTTGGTGACAATGTGAAGCAAGAAAACACTCACATATTCAGTCATCCACTGGGTGGGACTGTAAAATAGTTCAATTCCTTGAACATTCACATACTCTATAACCTAGCAATTCTTAGATTTATATCCTAGGGAAGATCTTATGATAATACTCCAGGAAACATGTACAAAAATTATCCTACAACCTTGTCTGTAATAGAAAATTATTTAAATCTGTTCAAATATCCATTCAAGATTAAATTGAATAAATAAATTGTGGGAAAATAAATGAATCACAGCTATACAAATTAACATGGATCTTACAAATATAATGTTGAACAAAATAAACTAAGTCACAAAAATTTTATGTGTGTGATTTCATTTACACAATGCTCAAAACATAAAAAATTAAAAACAATATAATTCATGATGTTATACATGTACACATACATATACATAATATCTAGGAAAGCAAGAGAATAGTTATCATAAGTCAAAAGAGAGAGAGAGAGCAATTACTCTAGGGAAACAAGATGAAACCAGAAGGTCACATAAAGCTCTTATGAGGAAGCTCTTATAAGTTTATATATATCCTTGTATATGCATGATAATTTCCTCAATAAAAATAAATTTTAGAAAGGATAAAAAATGTATTGCACAGTTGGAAAGCTGTCCAAAGTATTTTTTAAATAAGCAAAAGATGCTTTAGAAGCATTTGGTATGATTCTATTTTTGAAGAAGATATGTATATATGAAAATATCTTGAAGAATATCCATCAAAATATCAAAAGCAGTTACCTTCGGGTAACAATGACTGGGGAGAGGTAGCCATTAATTGTATAGTCATTTCTGTAAATTTTTTTTTTAAGAAAATGTATTCACTATAGTAATAAGATAGAAAAAAACTTTAAATGTAATAAATAAGCTTAAATAACATTATATATTTCACAAGTCCTTGTTTACCTCTTTCCATGTCAATGTATAGCCTTGCACAATGTTATGTTTAATGACTGCAGACTACCCCACTGTGCCATGTACCTTTTTTAAATTAAATTTTATTGAAGTATAGTTGCTTTACAATGTTGTGTTAGTTTCTACTGTACAACAAAGTGAATCAGCTATACATATACATACATCCTGTCTTTTTTGGACTTCCTTCCCATTTAGGTCACCACAGAGCATTAAGTAGAGTTCCCTGAGCTATACGGTAGGTTCTCATTACCAAGTACCTTTTTGATTTAGTCAGTGTTTATTGCTGGGCATTTAGCTTGTTTTACTTACTTATCTTACATGGGCACACTTGCAATTCAATTTCTTATAATTTCCATAAAATAAATTTCTAGAAGTGGATTTGCTGGATCATAACATATGCAAAATTTTAAGGCCAAAAATGCAGGAAGTTATCATAATTTGACAGCAGTGTTTCAATGGTAAATTTATTATTCACATATTGGTACTGGGTTTTGTTCAATTACAAATGTTATGTAAGCTCAGAGAGATTCGAAAGGCTTAGTTACCAAAATTAGACACAATAATAATTCCAGCAAGGGCCCAGACTTGATCTCTTGAAAAAAGAAAGAAATGTAGAATGCCAAAATATCTTAAGCAAAGAATATATCCCATACATCCCTGTCACTCCATAGTTGGTATATTACCTCATATGTGGAAATGCTCAGAAAGTGCTTACTTAGCTGGAAATTCTAAGTTTGCCTGACTCACAGGAGATTCACAGGGAAAACACAGAAAAGTTAGAAGAACTTAACTTTTTAAGTCCGTATTAGAACAACACATTTCAACCCTTCTTAGCATCATCAGTTTAAAGGTTGTGTATTCACTTTGGCAACCAATTACACTAAAAGATATAAAATCAAACTGGAGAGGGACTAGACATATAGTAATTCTCTAAGTATTACATCAGCGGGGGGGGGGGAAGTGGATATAAATAATCCAAAGATCTTTATTTATCTTGACATTTCATAAATGGATCACAAGCTATGAATGTTGAGGCTGTGTGATAGCACAGCACTGTGAGTCAGTAACTGATTTTATGCCAGAGAGCACAATTCTCATGTTAGATTAGAGACAACACTGTTGATTAGAATGGGGATTAGTAAAGTTCAGCCAAGTCATAGAGAGACATGCAGATCTCACAGTGAATGTTCCCTTTTTGTGGAGTAGAATTAAATTTAAATTCTACTACTCTCTTTTGTTAGGGTCAAGCTTCATCATTAGATTAAGTCCAAATTCCTCCTTTATGTTTTAAATAGGTCAAAAGATATACTGAATGGACAGAGAAAAAATTTTAAAGGTAAAACTTGATCATTAGTTTTGTTTGCATAGGCTGTATACTTCATTTTATAGAATTTATAAGAGTAATTTGTATGAAGCTATTCAGAAAAATTGCTTGTGATTTGGTAAGCTACTTTTCTCATAAAAGGTATCATTAGAATCTCTTCTGCATTTATTGAGAGGAGAAATGATTTTACTCATTTTGTATAATTTCTAAAATAACACTTAAACATTAATTTAGTCATTCAACAAACATTTATTAAAAATGTGTACTATATGCAAAAGCACAAAACTTGTACCTGTGAGGCTGTAAGGATTTTAACATGCAGTTCCTATGCTCAAGAAAAATATATAATAAAACAATCAAATAAAACCATGTTTATAAAACACACAGTATTAAATGCTACAATAAAGGTATAAAGTGCTGTGCTTGTTAAGAGCATAGAAACACCTCAAGGTAGAGGGATCCAACATTTTCATGAAGGTGTCATTTTAGCTGAACTTTGAGGATGGGTGGGAGGGGCAAACTATAAAGAAACTATGGTGTGATAAAAAGCACAGGGCATATAAATGGGTCATTTAATTTAATTTAGAGCATGGGTTGCAAAATGAAGAATATGAGGACCCACGGCTGAAAAGGTAGGAGAGCTGGGTCATTACTTCTGGGTGTATTTTGGAGTCACCAAGGTTCTTGGTCAGAGGAGTGACTTTATCAAAGTCATGCTTTAGAGAACCTGGTACATTTTTAGTTTTTAGGATGAAGTGAACTATAAAATATTGGGGGACAGCCTTATAAGTCAGAGTACTACTACAAGAAGTACAGGAGGATGACGACAGTCCTTTACAGCTCTAGACAAAAGATTTGCATTCATAGCCCTTTGTCTTACTTAATTTGGAATTTCTTCCAAGTTTCCTGGATAGTCAATGCATACCTTTTCAGGAGGGAATTATGAGAATGATTTTTCAACTTCTGTCAGGACCTGTCCAGGTGTGGAGATCTGCAGTTAATTATGGGATAGCTTAGCCCAGAGATTAGGAACTCAGTTAGTAGCCGGCTTCAGGGCACAGAAAAAAGGAAAAGGGCAGCAAGGTTAAAGATGCTACAAGGGGTTACACTTGAATTGCTTCTCAAAGTAACTCTAGAAGGCTTTATGTGCCTTTCTTAATTGATCCATGCTTAACAATAGCTACATCTGTCTGATATTCAGTTGTGCAGGAACATGTGATGAGGCAGAGGTGCTGAGTGCCCTTAAGGGGCATCTCAGAAAAGAGATGCTGTGAGAGAGGGTAGCTGCTAGGACCAGTCATGGGGGTTCTAGCCTCTCACTCCACCTAACCTCAGCAAATTTATAAAGGTTTCTTGGATATCCACCAAAGGGAGTCATCAAGGAGAATAACTCACTCAATGTTCAAAGAAGATAAAATACTTAAAGGACTCTACTCCCTAAATACCATCCCAGAAGGAAGCATTCCTGAGAGAAAGTTACTTGGCACCCACAATCTACTTTACTGTTATCTATTTACTGTTGGATTTGAAGGTCAGGTAGAAAATATTGGTCTTCCAGTGTATTCCTAATTGAGGGGAAGAAGAGTAATAATTTTTTGCCCTCCTGAGACATAGGAAGCTTGGAGGCTCTGAAACTTTGGGGATGTGACTTGAGCAAGCTATAGAAATCTTGATTCAAAACTCAGTTTTCAAATACCGTAGGGAGTATGGCATGGGAAAAGAAAGTTAAGTGCAGATGCATCAAAATATATAGCTGTTTCTTATATACCTAACAAGGAAATTATTTCTGTAGCTGATAATTGTATAATTTATATATGAATTATATATGATATATAAAGATCATTATATCTATATTTACATCTATCTAGCTAGCTAGCTAGCTAGCTTTTTTTAATGTATGAAGGACCTAGGATATTGGAATCAATTCAGTGCATAGAAGCGTTGGCATAGAGAGGCAAATTCACAAAAAACACTGTTAACAAAGGGATTTCTAATTCAGATTGATTTGATTAGCAATAATCTTTAAATCTAATTTCTCAGGTAATGTTTCTTTCATCACTTTTTAGGGTAGCAAGCTGATGAACATCTCATTTACATTTTTATTAGCCTATAAAGTTTTCCTGCTTATGCTTTTTTTTACCTTACCCCGAAAGCAATACTTAATGTTTAAAAATAGCTTATAGAATCTATGGCAAAGACTTAGGTGTGAAAAAGAAAAGTGACACTTAGCTAGCATACCCTTACATCATTATTACAATTAATACATACTTAAAGCATTGTTTCTGAGACCATAAAATTACTGATTATGATGCATGATCTATGATTTTGTCTCAATTTCCAGACCAAAAGCCTAGACAGTAGGAGACTGCCTCCTTGCCTTTAATAAAGAGTATTCTGTAACACAGGGCACATTCAGTAACTGGAGCATAGAGTTTCTGGCTTCAACTTCTGAGAAAACCACTTTTGAATGCCACAGAAGATATAGTGTTCCTAAATCAAGTCTCAGTTATTTAAGACTGTGTGTTTAGTTTCAGACTTAACGAATTTGACATGAAGCTTTCTCAGACTTTGCCATCATGGAACTGCAAATGACTATTCAGACCAAGTTTAAAGTTAATACCAATGAATAGTGATAAGAATACCTATCCATCATTAATGGATAGAGTAATATTTAAGCAATAATTTATAATGATGTGCATTGACTGGTATAGTTGGTCCTTGCCTATGCTTTTTGTACCTGAATTGTGGTAGCCCATTATGTTCATATAGGATTTGTTTCTCTGTCTGCAAAATTTGGGAGAAATCAGAGATAAGTTAACAGTGCTGCATACTGTGAAATCACATAGAGTTACATACCAGAATCTCAGAGAAAGAAATACAGACAGACGGACCCAGAGACAGAAAGTTTCTAAACTTTTTTACAAATCCAGCATTGATTCCAAAGCCCAACAAAGATCATTGCAATGGACTGAATGGGTCCTGAACTCTGTCAAATTCATATGTTGAAGCCCTAAACCCTAGTACCTCAGAATGTAATTGTATTCTGAGATAAGATTTTTAAAGACATAATTGAGTTACAGTGGTCCCTAATCCAATACAACTGGTATCCTTATAAGAAGAGGAGATTAGGACAGAGACAGAGAGACACCAGACATCTGTACACCAATACAACCATGTGAACACGCAGCAAGAAGGCCATCTGCAAGCCAAGGAGAGAAGCTTCAGAAGAAACAAAACCTGCCTACACCTTGATCTTGAACTTTTAGCTTCCAAACTGTGAGAAAATAAATTGTTATTTAAGTCATCTAGTCTGTGGTCTTTTGTTATGGAAGACCTCGCAAACTAATATAATAACACAAAAAAGAAAACCATAGACTAACTTCACTTATGAAATATTAGCAAAACAAGTTTAGTAGCAAGCTAAGAGAATAATGTGCCTTGACCAATTGTATCACTCTAGGAGTACAAAATCATTCAATGGAAGAATGACAATTGTTCTGGAAGCATCAGCCAATGCAATTAGGAAAGAGAAAAACAAGACTTTAATTATTAGAAGGAAGCAATATTATTACCACATCTAGGAAATATAATTGTCAACCAGGAATATACAAAAGACTCACCTAAGATATCTACTCAAAACAATAAATCAGTAAGTTCAATGGTTATAAAATTAAAAATCAATAATCAATAAAGTTTCCTATATATAAACTATAACAAATTAAAAAAAATACAGTGGGGCTTCCCTGGTGGCGCAGTGGTTGAGAGTCCACCTGCCGATGCAGGGGACATGGGTTCGTGCCTGGTCCAGGAAGATCCCACATGCCATGGAGCAGCTGGGCCCGTGAGCCATGGCCCCTAAGCCTCTGCATCTGGAGCCTGTGCTCCACAACGGGAGAGGCCACAACAGTGAGAGGCCCGCGTACCGCGAACAAACAAACAAACAAAACAATGTCATTTGCATTAGCAGCTAAAAGATAAAATCCCTAGGAATAAATTTTAACAAACTCACAAGGGAAATATTCTGCAGAAACTTAAATAAATGGAAAGAAACATATTGTTCTTGAATAGGAAGACCCAATATTATGGGATTATTTATTTTTCCTAAATTAATATATAAATTAGGATTTAACCTAGTTAGGATACCATCACATTTTTTCCTTAGGAAAAAAAAGCCAATAACAATAAAATCAGAAACAAAACAGAACAAATAAAAAATGACAGCCTACTTTGTTAGCAATTGTGTTCTAGGCAGTGCCTAAGACTTAACATATATTAAGTCACTTAATACACACACACACACACACACACACACACACACACACAGCCAACATGGTGGGTAATAATATAATCTCCTTTCTAAAATTAGAAAACTGAGACCCAGAAAGGATAAATGACTTTCCCAATGGCATACAGCTAGTAAGTGGCAGATACTTTCTGAGATTTAAATGTAGAGAGTCTTTTGGAGTCCATGCTTTTTACTATTGTAATCTAGTGCCTCTAAAGTTCATATAAAAATTTAAAATGTAAGAATAGTAAGGAAATTCTGAAAACAAAGAAGTGCCAGGGGAGGGTACCTGCACTTTTAGATATTAAAACATAACCTAAAGGTACACTAACTAATAAAAAGATAAGTCCATTACACCCCTCCTACCACATCAGCGTTCACACGTTAATGGCATTTCCAGGGTTCAACTATGTTGTAGCATGTATCAGTACTTCATTCCTTTTTATTGATGAATAAAATTCCATAGGATGGATATATCAAATTTTATGTATTCACTCATCAGCTGATATACATTTGTTTCTACTCTTTGATTATCATGAATAATAATGGTATGAACGTTCATGTACAAGTTTTCATGTGTCTTGGGTATATACCTAAAGTGGAATTACTGGGTCCTATAGTAATTCTATGTTTTACTTCTTCAGGAACTGCCACACTGTTCCAAAGCAGCTGTACCATTTTATCTTCCCACCAATAATGTATGTGTGTTCCAATTTCGCCATATCCTTACCAATTCTTTATATGATTTATTTTATTATATTCATCTTACTGGATATGATGTGGTATATCACTGTGGTTTTGACTTGCTTTTCCCTAATGACTAATGATGGACATCATTTCATGTGCTTCTTGGCCATTTGTATACCTTCTTTGGAGAAATGTCGGTTCAAATCCTGAGCCTATGTTTTAACGGGGTTATTTATAATTATTGTGTTGTATCTCCATTATATTTTAAACTTTCATTTATATTAAATACTGCTCCTATAAGATTTTACATCTCAGAAAGGAAAAGAGAGGTTAATATGCATGGAGTGCCTACTGTGTGTCATAGTACGAGGCACATGTTACACATAGTGAGTAGTCATTATCCTGAGCTCTAGAAGAAGCCCTGAATGATGCTTCAAAAGTTATTAAAATAATTTGAATTTGGGTCAGCCAAAAGCAAAATTGTAAAACAAACGAAGGTGGTACCGCTTACTAATTATTGATTCATATTTTCAAGCTACCTTTCTCTCAGATATCTTTAAATCTTATTTCTCCTAATACTTTTTAGGGTAGTGTTTCTTAAATTTGAATATGTATATCAATCACCTGGGAATCTTGTTAAAGTGCTGACTTTAGGTAGGTCTGAGATTCTATTTTTTAACTAGTTCCCTGATGATCCTACCTTGCTGGTCAGTGGATCATATTTCAATTAGCAAGGTTTTAGTGTATGAACTGATTACTAAGATTTTAACTATAAGAGCTAACCTCAAGGATTAGGAAATTTTGCATTTTTACAGAGGTGCCCTAAAATTTATAACTGCTTCAAAATCTAAAGAGTGAGTCTATGGTAGGCAGGGGAATTGATAATCTTGAACAGGGGCCTTATCTAGCATGTAAGAGGTGGTACACCCATTCAGGAAGGGGCCCTACTTGGCCACTTTCTCTAATGGAGGTGTTCCTAGCCTGACAACTTGAACACATGCTGTGACTACATAATGCAGGTTTAGAACCTGAAGGTTTAGTTGAAATTTTTCTTCCAGCATCAATTTATAATGAAAATAGAGGAGTAGTTGAAAAGAACTCCAGTTACACTACTGGTTGAACTGTATACATTTTGCTGTTTTGCTAAATAAAGGCATTTATAATTATAACATGATT
Source organism: Lagenorhynchus albirostris (assembly GCF_949774975.1). Classification (NCBI taxonomy): domain Eukaryota; kingdom Metazoa; phylum Chordata; class Mammalia; order Artiodactyla; family Delphinidae; genus Lagenorhynchus; species Lagenorhynchus albirostris. The sequence goes on from NC_083096.1 coordinate 121,910,202, forward strand.
CTGATATAAACAAACCCTGTTGAAATAAATAAACCTTGAAAATGTTATGCTAAATAAAAGAAGTCAATCACAAAAGATCACATATTTTATGATTCCATTTATATGAAATGTCTAGAATAGCCAAAACTATAGAGATGGACAGTATGTTAGTGGTTGTCTAGGTCTAAGCAGTGAAGGGTAGATGGGACTGATGGCTATTGGATATTACGTTTCCTTTTGGGTGATAAACATGTTCTAAAATTATAGTGATGATTATACAATTCTGTGAATTTGCTAAAAAAACCATTGAATTGTACATTTAAATGGGTGACCTACGTGGCATATAAATTTTATCTCAACAAAGCTATTTAAAAATGTAATGCAGAAATATCAGAGATAAGGAATAGAGCTTAGAAGAATGGGTTTCATATAAAGAGGCACCAGAATACCTTGATGTGCTTAGTCTTTGAGACAATTCAGAGCTGAGAATAGAGCACATTTCCCTGACATTTAAATTCTAAGTTTCTATCTACCACTTCCAAAGCTTAAATTCTGGTCAGGTGGGCTGAGAAGTTGCTGTTTGGATTAAAAGAAGGGCAGTGTAGCATTGTGAGAGCTGGCTCTGACACCACACAGCATGTAAACACCCACTCTTCCAATTATTACCTCTGTCACCTTGGACAAGTTACATAACTCCTCTCTGCCTCAGTTTTTTCATCTGGGAAATGAGGATAAAATTTCGAATGAAGATGAAGTCAGTTTTCTGATTCCAGATGAAGTTCATAAGGGATTATTGCCTAGTTATAAACTGGAGGCATATCTGATACTCTTAAGCTATAAAACTCATGAGTATATTATCTCTTTAAAAGGGGGAGAGAGAGAGAGAGAGAGAGAGAGAGAGAGAGAGAAACCACATTTTATAATTCCAAGAATTCACTTGTTTGTGCCTTTGGAAAGAAAACTCAAGCCATTTTAAAAGAAATAACAGGGTCAGAAGCTTCTTGGTATACAAAACTCTCTCCTGAAACATTCAGATGATTTAGTTAAGAATGAACTGGAACAACATCAACAACATTTCCTTGAAATCAGATATAAATTCCAAAAGAACTGGGAAGCATTTGTGAAGCAGTGCTTGAGTAAGTGCTTACAATCCAAAAATGGGATGAGGTAGGATAGAATAAATTCAACTATGAAAATAATATTATCACCTGCACAAAGTATATATGAAACTATGCCTTTCTGTGAAAAAGAAAACACTCCATAGTTCCTATACATTATATATTGCATCATCCCAGACATGCTTTTCTCTTTGCTATTCAGTTGCCTAAAGCTACACATAATTGATTTGTCTCCTGATAACTGCAGAAACAACTGCGTGAAACACCAAAGTGTAACAGCTTTTAAAAGAGATACTCGAGACTAAGTATGAAGTGGGGTGTATACACTTGGGGTGTATGTATGTGTGTGCATGTGAGGGTATGTGTGTATTGAATGCTCACATACATGCATTATATCTCCATGGGTTCTTATGCCCATTTACTAAGTGCCATATACAGTTATACTTGAATCAATTAATATTGCTTTAATTGTACATGTAGCAATATCTGGGCCTTAGATAGTAACATATTCAGTTTCTGTTTTGTTTTCTCAATACTTGTTTGGTGTCTTATGGCTGCAAGCCCTGTTTCAGCAATACATACAAGAGTCATAAGGGAGTAATTGTTTTTTTTAATTACAAAACTACAGATGTGAAGTCAGATAACCAGGTTTGAGTCCTATCCATCTCATTTATTTATTATCTGCATGGTCCTGTGGAAGTCATTTAACTTCTTCAATCCTCAGTTTCCTCACTGGTAAACTGAGTCTAAAGGTAACTATCTCACAGGTGAACCAAACGACAAACGTATGTGAATGATAAAACACTATCACATGTTAGTTAATTGTTCTCATTTTCCATGCTTGAGAGAGTATATGACTCATGTACCCTCTGGACTCAAAGGGGAGAAGAGAGTTTAATGCATGTTTATTGATTGTCGACAGAATCTCTGGCCTTGCATAAAGCAGCACATGCATATGTATTGATAGATGGATAAATTAGTCAGGGAGAAGTAGTGAGACTCAGGACAACCAATATTTGCCTGCTTTTCAGAGCACAGTAAATCTAAATCTGAGTCTCAAATTGCAGTCAGCATGTCTAGGAGTTTGCAGCACGTGTTCTCCTCTATTATTGAAGAAGACAGCTGCCTAGTCAATGTAAATTTTATTGTAAAATTGTTTAATAGAATTTACAATTATGGGAGGACAAACACACTTGAGACACTAATGGAGGGTCTGAATTTGATATGCGTAGACAAAGAGGCCTGTCAGACTTAGCATCAGTTATTGTTTCATAGAAAAATGTGGGCAATAAAGGAAAGTGACTACTAATGAAAGGAAACTCCCACTGATCCATTGCCACCATTCCTGCTAACCAAGAGTAAAAACTAGGAGTGGAATAAGCATCTAAATTTTTGGTATAGCAAATAAATACTATTATGTATATTTTACCCTATTGCACTCAACATTTCTACACCATATGATACCCAGGATCTTTATCTATTGAAACTCTCTATACCCTTAATTATTGTGAGACTATATTATCCTTGTTTCCCTCACACCACTCTGACCAATCCTTCTTTGTCTCCTCAATGGCTATTCAGTAATTCCTAAAGTCTCTGTGGATGTTCTCTTAGGCTTAGCCCTTGGCCAAATTTCAGCTACTGTTATGGCTGCAAATATCACATATAATTTCCAAAAACTTTCATTAAGTCCCAACTTCTCCACTGAATACTAGTTGTATATTTTTAAATGATTAACAAACATAGTTTGAAAACTTGTATGTGATCAGCAAATCAACGTGTCTGGAGGTAACTGGTTTTTCCTCAGAATTAAATCCTTTATCCAATCCTTTATCTTTGTCTATTTAATCATCATATCATCACTCTGGAATCCACACTAAATACTGAAGTCAGAGAAATCCTCTTCAACACATTATTTATCATGTCTCCAATCATTCTCTTGCTCAAAAAGTCTCAATGGCTCCTCATTTCCTAGTGGAAAAAAATCCTATTGGCTGTAAGTGTCTTTAAGTGTGGGAACTTCTGTGTTTTATTCATCTGTTTATCTACCACACCATATAGTCTTGTGTATTGTACATCATAAACTATAATAGTTACTTATTGAATTGAGTTAAACTCCTTGGACTTCCATTTTCAGTTTCTTTTTTTTTTTTCTTTTTTTTGCGGTACACGGGCCTCTCACTGTTGTGGCCTCTCCCGTTGTGGAGCACAGGCTCTGGACGCGCAGGCTCAGCGGCCATGGCTCACGGGCCAGCAGCTCCGCGGCATGTGGGATCTTTGCGGATTGGGGCACGAACCTGTGTCCCCTGCATCGGCAGGTGGACTCTCAACCATTGCGCCACCAGGGAAGCCCTTCGGTTTCTTTAATCTGGTCCATTCCTAACATCCTACAAGGACCCTTCACAATCTGTTTCATGCTATCATTCTATTCACTCTCCCCTAAATGTACTCGACTCATTTGTCCTCAGTTTTAGACATGATTCCTCTTCTTTTCTATGTCCAGTTCTTACCACTTTTCAAAGTTCAGCCCAATTTCAAACCACCTCTCATAAATCCTTCCCTAAATCTTCTAGTTCACCTTGATCTCTATTCCCAGTAAAATCCTAACACTTCTAAATTTGTGTTCTTTGCCATTCCTTGCTATGTAATGATCATATTTCTAATTATTCCTAATATCAAACCCACTCTGATCTTTGACTCTTTCTCTTCTATAGTTATGACTATATTGATATTTTACTTTTGAATTGCTTATATAAACTTTCTTGTGTATTTATTTTGTGTGTCCAGCTACACTATAAAGTCTTTAGGGGGAAAATCTATGCCTTATTTTCTTGTATCATTCCCATATTCTAGCACAATGTTATGGAAAAAGTAGAGGCTCAAAAATATTTGCTAAATGGATGAATGAGTGTGTGTGTGGGGAAATGCATTAAAAGTGGGTATTGCAATTAACAGCTGTGAAGGAAATATTTCAAATTAAAAAATTCTGTATTTTGAATATGATGCTTTCAGGTTTTTTGGATACCATTTTCCTATATGATCTGTAACTTAATTAGCTCATTAGATAAGAAGAGAATAAAGACTAACGTATACATACCTGCTTTATGCAGTATCCATGATTGACTATAAAAGTCATTAAATGTTATATCAGAGCTAATGAAGGAAGTTGGAGAACCCATGGAGAACCATGAGACAAGAGTAGAGATCTATTTGGAATTATTTTGGTAAAATCTGCCCTAAGGCTGGTAGAATCAATATAGTATCTCCTTCCATACTATGATAAAGCAAGAAAACAGTTATTTGAATAGGAGATGAAGAGACCAAGCTCTTAACCACCTTGTTTTTGACCCTGTTATAATTCTATCACTCAAAAATGTGATTAGCTCAGTACTAGACAAAAAGGATTTTGTTTTGCAAAACATATTCTGAAAAGAATATGTGGTACATATATACAATGGAATATTACTCAGCCATAAAGAAACAAAATTGAGTTATTTGTAGTGAGGTGGATGGACCTAGAGACTGTCAGACAAAGTGAAGTCAGTCACAAAGAGAAGAACAAATACCATATGCTAACACATATATATGGAATCTAAAAAAAAATAAAAGGTTCTGAAGAACCTAGGGGAAGGACAGGAATAAAGATGCAGACATAGAGAATAGACTTGAGGACATGGGGAGGGGGAAGGGTAAGCTGGGACGAAGTGAGAGAGTGGCATGGACATATATACACTACCAAATGTAAAATAGATAGCTAGTGGGAAGCAGCCGCCTAGCACAGGGAGATCAGCTCGGTGCTTTGTGTACACCTAGAGGGATGGGATAGGGAGGGTGGGAGGGAGACACAAGAGGGAGGAGATATGGGGATATATGTATACATATAGCTGATTCACTTTGTTATACAGCAGAAACTAACACACCATTGTAAAGCAATTATACTCCAAAAAGATGTTAAAAAAAAAAACAAACTTCTGTCATTTTCCTGGCATTAAGAGGTTGAATGTGTTAGTCACTGGGACTTAATGTCTACCTCATTAATTCTTCTACCCAGACTTCATATAATTACCTTCCCTTTATCACTAACCTCGGTTTCTTTTTTGGAAACCATTTACATTTAAGTGATTCTAATGGGATTTCCCCTCTCCTAATAAGTAATACAAATTCATTTATATTTATAATAAATTTCATAAGAAAGATTTATTTTCTGGGAAATAAGATAATTTATTTTCAGGGAAATATAGTAAGGAGTGGAAATGTCAACATGAAGGAAACTATTTCGCTCCCATTGAGATATATTAATATTTATTGAATGAAGAGCCCTTCAACTTTACACTGTTAAGAGGGATGACTCACACCTATTTTACAGGTTTTATTTATGATTTTATATGCAGCTCTATTTGTTCACAATTGTGCATGTGTGTGCAAGTGAGGAAAGTACACTTTAACTTGCAACATGACTAAAAGGGAGAAATAGATAACTACTTAATAATGAAGACATAAGACTGCTTATTTATTACACTGTTGAGCTTACATGTGATTACCACAATTAATAGAGTGTGAAAATCATGGAAGTTTGAGTAAAATGACCAAGATTCCAGACATGGCTTTTTTTTCTCAATGGCTTTGTAATCTGTAAAAACAATTACTGTACAGAGCCTTTGTTTTATAACTACTAAATGGCAGTGACAATAAAAACTATTTCATGAGGATATGTTCAGTAAATTAAATAAACAATGTAAATTAAAGTGCTCTGCGTACATGAAATTAATATCTCAACAATTAAGTTTAAGATAAGAGCCAGAGTCCCTCCTCTGGCCTTTAAAACACTGCAATCTTGTTTGTAACCATCACCTGACTTTGTCTCCATCACTCTGCCTCCAGCCCATATACACTAGTGACTTTGGCTCACTCATGCCCCTCCAATACACTTAGCTATTTTCTGCCCCAGGGCCTTTGCAGATACTACTATATATATTAATGATAGCTTCACTATATAGCTTATTTAAAATGGTGCCCACTTCTTCACTCTGCTTTCATTTTACCTCATTTTATTATTTTTCTTGTACTCACTACTAACATTATACAATATTTTTTCCTTATTGTTTGTTTTTTCCTTATCGTTTCCTTATAGATAGCTAGTGGGAAGGAGCCGCCTAGCACAGGGAGATCAGCTCGGTGCTTTGTGTACACCTAGAGGGATAGACAACACTACAACTAAATTTCAAACAATTGCCTGTTTTAATTGCTACTCTCACCTCAGTAACTAGAACAGTATCTGGCACACAACAGATGCTTAATAAATCAAATAATGCACACGTGAATGAATTAATGAATAATTTTTCATTGAGTCCTTACCATGAATGAAGCAATCTGCAAAGTGCTTTATACCGATTATCTAATTTAATCATTACAATAGGCTTATCACTATTTCTATTTTATAAATGAGGAAAACAGAGGTGTCTGAAGGTACAGTAACTTGCTTGAGGTAAATATAGCAAGTGGTGGAAACAGTTGCCTGACTCCAATACCTATGCTTTTAATCACTGCTATATAGCCTCTGTATATCCAGCCATCTTTATATTAATTGATGTTTGATTACACTGTTACAAAATAGACTGAATTTACTATCAAAAGAATATTTATATAGCTTAATTTGAACCCCAAAAGAAATGTGTGTGTGTTCATTAGTTAAAATTAAACCAACCCCTAGAATCTCAAAAGCCACCATTTGAAAACAAGAATCCAAAGAGGTAGGTTTGTTTTCACAGGTGGCCAAGATATGACTTACCTCCAGGTGACCAGCAATTGTAGCAATATGCAGGGCAGTGAGGCCGCCATACCCAACCTGCTGTATGTCAGCTCCACTGTGAAGCAGAGAAGTGATCAATTCTGCACTATCCTGCAAGGAAACACATCTTTAGTGTTACTTTTCTCTCAATAGCAGCTTTGAACACTGTGCAACAGGATATATTGATTCCCTGACTGTCAGCCAATTTAGGCGCTCAAAGAAAACTTAAGTGTGATTTCTGGCACAAGAGCACATGAGAAAGCAAAGAGCAGCTCTCAGATGGTTGAAATGTAGGAACAGATGACAGGCTGTTCAATTATAATCAATCTTCTACCACTTGACCATGAAAGACAGAAAGGACATTTACCTATGGTGAGGCTCTTGCAAACTCAACTCAAACGTACATGTAGGTCACTCCAATAAATGTGCTTTCTCCAGAAACTGCACTATTGAACTGGCTGCAGTGGGCCACTTCATGGTAGTTCAGTACTTGATTTTTCTCTAACACATATGTGTCATGGGTCCTATACATAATTAACGACATACTGTCATGGGCTCTATATGTAATTAATCAGTAGTGTCTTTCTTAACTTGACTCATTAAAATGTTTTCGCTCAGTGAAAATGTTTGAAACATTGCTTGAGCATTTAAATTAGAATACTTTATGCAATGACCAAAATAATCCTTCCTTTCTTCACACTATTATTTGCACTGTATTTCTATCTTTGGAGAGACATGGTGCTTTTTAATAATATTAATAGAAATTAACATTCATTGAATTTTTATTATGTAATTAAACTTTCATACCCATTAACTTATTTAAACCTGGCACATGGAGACTTCAAAAATAGTTGTTGATAAAAAATGAATTAAATATTTCTCTAAGTAATCCTATGAAAAATAACTACTATAAACCTCATTTTATAAGTCAGAACACTCAAAAGAGTAATGGGGAGGGCCACATATTCACAAAACTCCAGATCTGGAAGGGAATGCAAAGAAAGCTCTTCATGTTTAACTCTCTCCCTCAAAGTGAGAATTCAAACCACAACTTCTATAATACTTGGCCCATCAATATCTCAAACACACCCAGTGGCAAGAAAATCAAGTCTTCATGGGATAGGCATTGCATTTATGCATATACATAAAATTTCAAATACTGTCAGTTAAGAAAATCCTTCCAGGGCTTCCCTGGTGGCGCAGTGGTTGAGAGTCCGCCTGCCGATGCAGGGGACACGGGTTCGTGCCCTGGTCTGGGAAGATCCCACATGCCGCGGAGCGGCTGGGCCCGTAAGCCATGGCCACTAAGCCTGCGCGTCCGGAGCCTGTGCTCCGCAACGGGAGAGGCCACAACAGTGAGAGGCCCGCGTACCGCAAAAAAAAAAAAAAAAAAGAAAATCCTTCCATTAAAAAATGAAGTTTGATTTCTTAATGCTGTCACACATAAGTGAAGGTTGAGAAGTTATAAAAATTGAAAAACTTTAGCAAAGAACTTCATATAAAAAAATTAATGTTATAGTTTCCAAATCTTCCACTCTACACCTGCTCTAGCAAGAAAGTTAAAGATTTCATCTTCCTTTACTCTTCCATTGCCTCCCTCTACTCAGTTTACAGACTTAACGTTTTCTCCATTCTAAAAAAACCAAACAAACAGACAAAAAAAACCCAGCATTTTTTCCACTGAGGTAAGCTAATTTTATCTATATCCTTTCTGTCTCCAAAAATTGACTGATTTAGGAACTTAGCCCTAAGCTATTTTCTCATTCTAATTGCCACCTTTGGTAATTCTTATACAATCTGATAACTTCATTTTTGGTCCTGACTTCTCTGTTAAGTCTAAATTCCATATATCCTGCATACCAATGGCATCTCAAATTAAAAATTCAAAAGCGCTCTTGTGAATACCATTCATAATTTCCCAAGTGTGACCTATCATCTCCTAGCATTCCTTATTCACATTAATGGCACTTTCTTATTCCAACTGACCTTGAGTCACTTCAACTCAATCAGTTTCAGAATTCTGCTGGTTTTGACTCACTAGTACCTCTCACATTTCTTCTCCTTATTTCCAACATCACCCTACATAGCCTCCTGAATGGTCTCCTTGACTAAGCCTTTTTTCATTGCAGTCCATCATCTACACTATTAGCAGATAAATTTTCTTACACACAGTTTTGACCACATCATTCTCCTTTTCAATAAACCTTTCATACACTCAACAAAAACTTCTTGAATATATAAATATGCTCACAACATATGTGTTGAAACAATGTTTGAGCAGTGGGAACACTGAGGTGAGAGAGATAGTTAAATCCCTGCTTTCATGGAGCTTATATTTTTACTGTGTATATATGTGAGAGGAGACAGAGAAAATAAACAAATAAAAAAATATTATATACAGTGTCATAAAGTACCAATGGCTATAAGAGGAAAGAGGCAAATGATAAAATGACTACTTTAAATTGAGTAGTCAGGGAAAGCTTCACTGAGGAGGTAAACTTTGAGATAAATGGTAAATTCCAAAAAGGGGAAATCTAAGTCACAATTTCGAGGATGGCCATTAAATGACAGGGAATAGCTAGTGCAACAGTCCTAAGATGGAAGTAAGCTTAGTGTGTTTAAGGCCAGTGTTGAGTATAAGGTTAAGAAATAAAAGAAGGAAAAAGTATTGTGCAAGATAAGGTCAAAGATATCTGATCTTGTAGGACTTTGCAGGCCACTGTATTGGGTATTCAAATTTTTCCAAGAGCAATAAATAGCAGTAGAATGACATGACACAGAGATAGGGAAGAACAGGAAAAGGTAGTTTCTGAGGCAGAAATAAAATGTTTTGTTTTTCACATGTTAAATTTGGTATACTTACGATGCAGGGTTAAGATTGTGGGTACTAGAATTAGCGTCCCTAGTTAGAATACCAGCTCTGCTAATGACTATGTAATCTAAGGCAAGTTACATAATACATTTACACTAATTTCCTTGGTTATAAAAAAAGGGGACAACAACTGTATCCACCTGATTTGATGCATATATAAACTGTATATCCACAATTGATTTGATAATGCATATACACTGAAGCACTTAAATGGTACCTGGCAAAACAATACTAAGTAAATTCATTACCATTAGACATGGACGTCTCAGACTCAGTATAGGTTCCAAAAAAGATATAGACTTGACTCCATCGTCTAGCTCCTCTTTCTCCTTTCGTTTTACTTCCTCCCCACACTTCACTTCTGCTTCACTAGTTACTCATGGAAATAATCAAAAGAATAAAACATAAAAAAGCTCTGAACCAGTACTGGAAATTAAGAAACGTCTACTAGTTCTGCCTCCTCCAAAAAAAAAAAAACAATTCACAGAAATTCACTCCCACCTCACCAATAACCTTTAATTTTGAATGGGGAGGGCTAAAGACATGAATAGTCTAGATAAACGGGAAAGCCATCACCTTAAAACATTTTTCCTTGCCGATGGACAGGCATTTAAATGCAGGGAGGTGAAGATGGTATTTTCAAGCATAAAATCATTTTTTTAATAGAGGGAAGTATGAGCAAATAAAAGTATTAGAAAAACACAATATTATAAGATAAATGGCAAATTGGAGAAATATACACAACATATAAAACTGACAAGTGGTTTGTATATTTAATATATGAAGAACTCATACAAATCATTAAAAAGATGGATATTCTTTAATTCAACAAATATTTATTAATGAACATCTACCTTATGACAAGTACCATATTAGGCTAAATTAAAATAAATTATATGAAAATCATGGAGCATATGAAATATTTATCTATCAGGCAGATTCTTGTAAACACACGTTCATCTTTTCCTCAACTGTCTTTGTATTTTATTTAGCTGGAATTTGTGGATTTTAAGAGAAAGTGTTGTGATTCCTTCAGAATAGGCAAATAGTGTGGTTAAAAGTTAAAAGTAATAAACTACGCTTTCGTATCTTTGTTGGATTTCTCAAGCTGACCTCTGATTGATCTAAATATATCTTAGTATTTATTAAGTACTATAAAAATAGAACTCTAATTTTACCAAGCTATGCTAAAATGTAACAAAACAATCACTGCTACTTATAAATTATTTACTATGGGTTAAGTACCAAGTAAAATCATCTCTTTCCAACTTCACAATTTACCTATGAGAAGAATATTATAAACCCTATTTTATAGTTGATGACAGTCAGTTTCAAGAATTTAAAGTACTTGCAGAGCCTTAAGTAGTTTGTAAGTGTTGGAGCTAGATACAAACTCAGGTCTGTATGATTCCAAAGTCCATACTTCACTTTTGACTTTCCATAGTGCTTTCACTGGTCTTTCTTTGGTGCCAAGCTCAAGGAAACAGTTGAGAGGATACCATTTTATTGTATTTTGTTGTATTTAACTGACAAGTCCCAAATATTTCTCCCCTACTCCACAGAAATATTGTTTCCTGATGGAATAATTTTAAAATTCAGCAATCTAGTGCACATCTCCTGGAAAGGAAATTGATAGAAAATAAAAACATCAGGCAAATTTTAAATATTATAAAGCTGATCTCGCTTATTACTTGTACTCTGCAATATACTAAAGTATCTGAGGGCAAGTTTTTTAAAAGAAAGACTCTTAAGACTTGCATTAGGAATATTATTCTGGGGAACTGACAGGTTTTCCCTTAGGTTTTTCCCTCTCTAGCCAAATTTACATTATTATTATTCAGTGGGCCACACAGAAGCATTCTAAACTGCGGGGGTAAATAAGCCTCTGTAATGCATTCACATGTACAATACTTATTATTTTTAAACAAAGGAAAATCCTTATGTGGAAAGGTGAAGCTTGGACAAAAAAATCAGTCCAACTATCTCCTTGAAAAATAGAATTGGGGGTACAATAGACCTCTGAAGATTTATGTAAATGGACGAAAATTTTTTGTACTGGTATCGACTCCAACTTTGTCCTATGCATAAAACTCTAATACAGAATCTACTCTCTTGCTTCTTGTTAACTCTGTAATTGTTACTATAGATAATTCCAGGAAAAGTAGCTATTAGTGTCAGAGAGCTCAGATTCTCTACTACCAAATTACATAAATTAAAAACACACACACACACATACATACACACACACACACACACACACACACACACACAAATGTTTTTGCCAATTCTATTCCAGAATAAAAATTAAACTGGGACTATTTAATGTTTAAATTTTACTTTCTTCTGTTTATGGAAATATGCCCTCTGGAAGTTTTAAAATATAGCAAGCATTCATTTACAATCTTATGATTTAGATGTGAAATCTATGACCCATCTCCTTGCACCTGGGTGGATTGTGACCAAAAGAGTATGGCAGGGCTTCCCTGGTGGCACAGTGGTTAAGAATCCACCTGCCAATGCAGGGGACACGGGTTTAAGCCCTGGTCTGGGAAGATCCCACATGCCGTGGAGCAACTAAGCCCATGAACCACAACTACTGAGCCTGCGCTCTAGAGCCCGTGAGTCACAACTACTGAGCCTGTGTGCCTACAGCCCGTGCTCCGCAACAAGAGAAGCCACCGCAATGAGAAGCCCATGCACTGCAATGAAGAGTAGCCCCCACTCACTGCAACGAGAGAAAGCCTGCGTGCAGCAGCAAAGACCCAACACAGCCAATAAATAAATAAATATAATAAATCTATTAAAAAATAAAAAAAGACTAAGGCAGAAGTGAGCTATGTTTCTTCCAAGGCTAGGCCATAGAAAGTCACATAGCTTCCTCCTTGTTTTCTGGAAAACTTGCTCTTGAAGCTCCGAGCTACCATGTAAGAAGTTTGACTAACTTGAGGAAACCATGCTGTAAGGAAGCTTAGGCCATATGGAGAAGGTACATAGCACATAAAGATTCTCCAATCAAATGACCCATCTAAAACCAGCCTTATAGTCACCCCAGCCCAGGCACCAGACATGTGAAGCCTCCAGAGGATTCTAATTCCCCAGCTGATGGAGTAACTCCCAGTCATTCATGTCTTCTCAGCTAAGGCCCTAAATACAGTAGAGCAGAATCAAGCCATCCCCACTATGTCTTGTCTGAATTTCTGAAATGAGAATCCATGAGAATAATAAAATGATTGTTGTATTATAGGACTAAGTTTGGGGTAGTTGGTTTCGCCTCAACAGATAATCAAAATATCTCATAGAAGAAAATATAGAAAATAAAGGAATAAATAAACATTTAATAACCTGTAGTCCTACCATTAATCACTATTATCATTTATGTGTGTGTTTATTTTCTTTCATTCTTTTTCCTAGGTATGTACCTTCATAAAACTACATAGAGCACAGATTAGCACAGCAAAGCAAACCTGTATTTGCATACTGATGGCCACTTCCTACATTTGGAAGTCATTTCTTAACCTCTTGAGCTGTGGGTTCTTTTTATTTTCTGTAAAATGAAGTTCATAATAGTATGAATCTCATAGAGTTGTGAGGATTAAATCAAATCATGTAATGCATTTATCACAATGTTTGAAACAATTTTTATCATCAATTACTATGTACACAATTGAGCTCATACTACACATAGAGGTAGGTAATCTCCCTTTTTCATTTACTATAAAATCATGAGAATCTCCCCATGTTTGGAAGATGTAGAGATGTGCCACTCAGATCTCCCTTCAAGAAAGTGTGCCAGGAGGGTGGTTAGCTGGCAGCTTCCCTCAGCTAGCTCATTCAGGATTCACTGCAGCATTAGAGCTGAGATTACGATTTCTTCATGGTGGCCCCCAGTCAGTGACTGAGAAAGGTGGTGGTAAAAAGACCTAGCCATTTCCACTCAATGTGACACCCCTCTAAACGGCAATGTGTGCTCTGGAGCTCCCACTGGGCTGGCAGAGATTTTAGCAAGTCTGCACTGTGGTCTGACAGCTCCTGCTGACCAACATTTCTTCCTTCCTTCCTTTTCCTTTCACAGGTGTCACTTCCACATAAATCTCTTGCACTCCTAAATCCCTTTCAGAGTTTGCTATTCAAGAACTAAACAGGCATACCATATGATAAAATGTTTTCTTTTAATGTGCATTTAAATCAAAACTGACCTGGAATTTGAACTTAGGTCTCTGACTGAATCCTATGCTTTTCTGAATGATATGTTACCTTCCACCCCCAACCACCCTTCTACTCCAAAATGTTTGCCTTTCATGTGCAAGCCTTGACCATGTGCTCTTCACAGAAAAGGGATCTAATACCTGCTGGATCTAATCCATCTTATGTAACTGCAATGAGGACAAAATGGAATAAACCATGTGGAAATGTTAGTAAACCCCATATCCTTACAAATTTATACATTTATATTAAATGTATTGTCCCCAAGACTGACCTAATTCAATGGGAATATTCACCTTATGTCTCAGTCCACTCTGACTCTAAGATGTTTAATCATGCAATGCGGGAGACCTTCAAGATGGTGGAGTAAGACGTGATCACCTTCCTCCCCACAAATACATCAGAAATACATCTACATATAGAACAACTCCTACAGAACACCTACTGAACACTGGCAGAAGACCTCAGACCTCTCAAAAGGCAAGAAACTCCCCACGCACCTGGGTGGGGAAAAAGAAAAAAGAAAAAACAGAAACAAAAGAATAGGGATGGAACCTGCACCAGTGGGAGGGAGCCGTGAAGAAGGAAAGGTTTCCACACACTAGGAAACCCTTTCGCGGGCGGAGACTGTGGGTGGCGGGGGTAAAGCTTCGGAGTCATGGAGGAGAGCGCAGCAACAGGGGTGCGGAGGGCAAAGTGGAGAGATTCCCGCACAGAGGATCAGTGCCGACCAGCACTCACCAGCCCGAGAGTCTTGTCTGCACACCCACCGGGGTGGCTAGGGGCTGGGAGCTGAGGCTCGGGCTTTAGTCGGATCGCAGGGAGAGGACTGGGGTTGGCTGCGTGAACACAGCCTGCAGGGGGCTAGTGCGTCACAGCTAGCCGGAGTGTGTCCGGGAGAAAGTCTGGACCTGCCAAATAAGCAATAGATTTTTTCTTGCCTCTTTGTTTCGGGGTGTACGAGGAGAGGGGATTCATAGCACCACATAACCAAGCTCCAGAGATGGATGGAGCATTGGCTATCAGCGCGGACCCCAGAGATGGGCCTGAGATGCTAAGGCTGCTGCTGCTGCCACCAAGAAGCCTGTGTGCAAGCACAGGACACTCTCCACACCTCCCTTCCCGGGAGCCTGTGCAGCCCGCCACTGCCAGGGTCCCGTGATCCAGGGACAACTCTCCTGGGAGAACGCACGGCGCGCCTCAGGCTGTTGCAATGTCAGGCTGGCCTCTGCTGCCGCAGGCTCGCCCCACATTCCGTGCCCCTCCCTACCCCCGGCCTGAGTGAGACAGAGCCCCCGAATCAGCTGCTCCTTTAACCCCGTCCTGTCTGAGCGAAGAACAGATGCCCTCAGGCAACCTACATGCAGAGGTGGGGCCAAATCCAAAGCTGAACCCCGAGAGCTGTGCGAACAAAGAAGAGAAAGGGAAATCTCTCCCAGCAGCCTCTGGAGCAGCGGATTAAATCCCACAATTAACATGATGTACCCTGCATCTGTGGAATACCTGAACAGACAACGAATCATCCCAAAATTGAAGCGATGGACTTTGTGTGATTTTGTCTGTATAGCTTTGCTTTTACCATTTGTCCTAGGGTTCTGTCTGTCTGTGTTTTTGGTTGGTTTTTTTTTTTTTTTAAGCATAGTTTTTGAGCACTTGTTATCATTGGTGGATTTGTTTTTTGGTTTGGTTGCTCTCTTTTGTCTTTCTTTCTTATTACTTTTCAAATTTCTTTTATTTTTAAAATACTTTATTTTTTTATTTTAATAACTTTATTTTATTTTATTTATTTTTTCTTTCTTTCTTTTATTATCCCTTTTCTTCTAAGCCGTGCAGCTGACAGGGTCTTGGTGCTCCGGCCGGGTGTGAGACCTGTGCCTCTGAGGTGGGAGAGCCAAGTTCAGGACATTTGTCCACCAGAGACCTCCCGGGTCCACATAATATCAGACACCAAAAGCTCTCCCAGCGATCTCCATCTCAACGTTAAGACCCAGCTCCACTCAATGACCAGCAAGCTACAGTGCTAGACCCCCTACGCCAAACAACTAGCAACACAGGAACACCACCACACCCCTTAGCAGAGAGGCTGCTTAAAATCATAATAAGGTAACAGACACCCCAAAACATACCACCAGATGCAGTCCTGCCCACCAGAAAGACAAGATCCAGCCTCATGCACCAGAACACAGGCACCAGTCCCCTCCACCAGGAAGCCTACACAACCCACTGAACCATCCTTAGTGACTGGGGGCAGACACCAAAAAAAATGGGAACTACAAAGCTGCAGCATGTGAAAAGGAGACCCCAAACACAGTAAGTTTAGCAAAATGAGAAGACAGAGAAACATACAGCAGATGAAGGAGCAAGGCAAAAACCCACTAGACAAAACAAATGAAGAGGAAATAGGCAATCTACCTGAAAAAGAATTTAGAGTAATGACAGTAAAGATGATCCAAAATCTTGGAAATAGAATGGAGAAAATACAAGAAACGTTTAACAAGGACTTAGAAGAACTAAAGAGCAAACAATGATTAACAGCACAATAAATGAAATTAAAAATTCTCTAGAAGGAATCAGTAGCAGAATAACTGATGCAGAAGAACAGATAAGTGACCTGGAAGATTAAATAGTGGAAATAACTACTGCAGAGAAGAATAAAGAAAAAAGAATGAAAAGAATTGAGGACAGTCTCAGAGACGTCTGGGACAACATTAAATGCACCAACATTTGAATTATAGGGGTCCCAGAAGAAGAAGAGATAAAGAAAGGGACTGAGAAAATATTTGAAGACATTATAGTTGAAAACTTCCCTAATATGGGAAAAACATAGTCAGTCAAGTCCAGGAAGCACAGAGTCCCATACAGGATAAACCCAAGGAGAAACATGCCAAGACATATATTAATCAAGCTATCAAAAAGTAAATACAAAGAAAAAATATTAAAAGCAGCAAGGGAAAAACAACAAATAACATACAAGGGAATCCCCATAAGGTTAACAGCTGATCTTTCAGCAGAAACTCTGCAAGCCAGAAGGGACATATTTAAAGTGATGAAAGGGAAAAACCTACAACCAAGATTACTCTACCCAGCAAGAATCTCATTCAGATTTGACGGAGAAATCAATACCTTTACAGACAAGCAAAGGTTAAGAGAATTCAGCACCACCAAACCGGCTTTACAACAAATGCTAAAGGAACTTCTCTATGCAGGAAACACAAGAGAAGGAAAAGACGTACAATAACAAACCCAAAACAATTTAGAAAATGGCAATATGCACATACTTATCGATAACCACCTTAAATGTAAATGAATTAAATGCTCCAACCAAAAGACATAGACTGGCTGAATGGATACAAAAACAAGACCCTTATATATGCTGTTTCCAAGAGACCCACTTCAGATATGGGGATACATGTATATGTATAGCTGATTCACTTTGTTATAAAGCAGAAACTAACACACCATTGTAAAGCAATTATACTGCAATAAAGATGTTAAAAAAATTACAAAAAATAAAAAATCATGTAATACGTCAATTTCTTTCCTTTTTGTTTTTTTTTGGTAACAGCTTTATTGAGATATAACACACAGACACAATTACCCCCTTTAAAATGTACGATTCACTGGTTTTTAGTATATTCAGCGCAGGCTCAGCGGCCATGGCTTACGGGCCCAGCCACTCCGCGGCATGTGGGATCTTCCCAGACCGGGGCACGAACCCATGTCCCCTGCATCAGCAGGCGGACTCTCAACCACTGTGCCACCAGGGAAGCCCCCCCATTTTCATCAACCCTGAAAGGAACAGTGTACCTTTAGCTACGGCATCTCAATCCTCCTCAGCTGTAGGCAATGACTAATCTACTTTCTGTTTCTATAGATTTACCTATACTGGACGTTTCCCAGTATTTCTGGGATTGGACATATTTCTGAATTGGACTAAATTGTTTTCTGTAATATCCTATCCAACTCTGATATTAATGCTCCCTGAAGTGCCCCATCAAGCTGCAAGGCAGAACCAAACTTGCTTTGGAAAGAAGACAGCGTTTCTGAGTGTGAAAATAAGACATATAAATAAATATTTTAATAATGTGCCTACCTAAGCAGTTTTTTCTTCATAAACCTAATTAACCCGACATAGCAACTGTTATAGCCTGTTTGTGTTTGTAAAGATAAAAGTAATATAAGCAGTTTTGTAGTCTTCAAAGAACATTAAGGTTTCTTCTAGGACAAAGAACTATGCAGGGCTTCAGTACGAAATATATTTAGTTCCAGGTATAAAAATTTAATGGACTAAAGCTGCTTCATGTGTCATAGACATTGCCAATGAAAGGATCCATTAATCAGTGTAAAAATAACTGCTCACACCTACATGCCTCTTGTTGAAATAATTCTGAATTTATCTTCACAAAAGATATCAATGATTAAAGACTTCAGTGTGGTGGAAATACTTGACTTTGCTTGAAATTTTGAAAAAATGAAAGAAAAAAGAGAAGGAACACATTCTTAGATTGAGTACATGTACTCTTACTAGGGTAATATCTCCAAATTTGCTTTTGCCCTATTTTTTTTTTCTCATCACCTCTGCTGACCCTTTTCCAGTTTCCCATAATCACTTTCTTCCTGTGGGCTGCTTCCAATTGGCCTTTGAGTATGTTTGTCTTCTCTTTCAATAATATAGATATGATTTAACAGGGAGGAGCTAATCAGAATCTCTGGAAGTTTGGGAGAATGCAAATACATGCTGTTTGAAAAAGCAAATTGAATATTATAATTTCTTTAATTTGCTTTCACTTATATTTTATTTTTTAATTAAAAAAATTTTAACAGACTGTGAATTTTTATGTTTATCCAAAGAGTCAAGACCTTAAAAAAAGATTCAAAAACACTATCGTAGAAATCTTTCCATGATCCCACCACTTATCAAGACACTGCCCAATATTGCCTTTTGAAGGAGCAATCAATATTCATTGCCTCCTTTTTCCTAACACAATTTATTTTCAATCCATTTTCATACTTTCTACTCCCACAAATTCACTAAAATATCCCTTACAGAGATATCTGACAATTTCCTAATTTCCAATTCTAATGACCAAAATAGGACACTATTTTGTTCAATGTCAACATAATTCTTCCTCCTTTGAAGTACTTTCCTTTTTCCCAGTCACCACAGAATTATAACTTTATTTGTTTATTTATGTAACACATATATTGATGAATATAAACCAGGAATTGTTGTAAGAGCTCAAATAAGATAATAAGCAATTTAGATCCAGTCCTTGCCTTAGTAGTGCTCATAATTCCTATCAGAGGTTACAAACAGGCCTCAATGGGAAATGATGTACATGGTTTGTACTGTATATGTGTACATGTATTTAAAACTAAAATTTGTGAATTAATGGTCAACAAACAAGTATCAGGAACCTTGATATAATTTCTGATTTTCTGAAATTTGGGACAATACTGGGCTTACATTCCTATATGGCAACGATTAACTGGACCTGAATATTGACTGCTCCCTTCACATAGGGCATAAATTCTCTAACTTGCTATAGTGTCCACTGCTTTTTGTATCTCAAAAACATTGAGTCTATTAGTTCCCATTTAACTTTGCTATATTATCTAACACCTTCATTTATTTATGTTAACTGCCTCATTCCTGAAAGCATGAGAGATTGTGACCCCTAATCTAGAGGAAGGTGAAGAGAAGTAACCAGAAAGTGAAATATAGCATTATTCACAGTGCGATAAGGTGCTAAGAGTACATGGTATGTAATCCAGCCCTGGGGGGATGGGGTCAGGGAATCCTCTTCAAGAAATAGTGCTGTCCAAAATAAGAACTGAAGGATATGTTAACATCTTTAGTTATAATCCTACTATCTTTTCGTTGAGAACATGTTCATTTAGAAAGAGATTATGAAGTATTTGGTTACTAAGAAGAAATGTGAGTATAAAAAAAATCCATCTTAAAGATTGCTCTAATTTGTGGGTATAAATATTCCCTCGTTCCTTAAAGTATGGATCAAGTCAGTGTTAAAAAGTAGCAATTTAACTGGAAGTTAAGTATGCAAAAGTGCTTTGGGTCCTGGATTTAGGACAGTTTTAAAAAAATCTCTCAACTTTGCAATCAAACACATATGTTATGGAAAAAAAAATATATATGGACAAAAGATACAGTGGTTTCCAGGCTATGAATCACCAGGACTAGAAAACGCAGAGTTTTCTGATAGGCATGGTTGTGTAGCAATAAGAACCTAGGTCTAGTGACCCAGACAGAAATAGGCTTGAATTAAATTTTTCCCTCCTTCCTTGTCCTTCCCCTTTGTAATAAATATATAAAATAATTCTTCTAAATGACTGGAATGAGATCTTGCTAGACATCTACAGGATAGAATAACTGATCATTCAATATCTGCTTTTATCCCGTGAAATGCTAAAAAGAATCTGACTAATCAAAATGCTACTTTTTATTCACAAAGAAATTTCATCAAGTGGTTTGTCTGTATATGTGAGGTTAAATTAGATGATCTAATAAACTTTTGTTCATTAACATTCCTTTTTTTTTTGTGAGGTACACAGACCTCTCACTGTTGTGGCCTCTCCCATTGTGGAGCACAGGCTCCGGACGCACAGGCTCAGAGGCCATGGCTCACGGGTCTAGCCGCTCCGCGGCATGTGGGATCTTCCCGGACCGGGGCACAAACCCGTGTCCCCTGCATCGGCAGGCGGACTCTCAACCACTGCGCCACCAGGGAAGCCCCATTAACATTCTTATTTAAAATCTTTGAAACTATATAAATCTCAATTTTTTCCCCAAAGTCTTGTATTTCATTTTAGGAGTACAATTTAGATACCATCTAAAGAAGTATGCCCCAAAGTGGAATGCAAATATGACAGGAGTCTTGTAAGGAAATATTCATTAAAGTACAAGAAGAAAATACTAGAAATTCTGCTTATGTTTATTTATATATAAAGATAATAAAATTTTACCAATATTTAACATGAAAATTTACACTGGTGGTCTCAGTTCATATATCAGTTTGTCATGTGTTACATACAGTACCCAAAGTATAAGAAATCAATACTTGGAATTCCAAATAGAGAGAAGATGAGAGTTGCCTGCATTTAATATATGAGTTTTAGCATTTAGTATATGAGGATTCATTATAGCTATGTGAGCCAAATTCAGTGGATTTATAGATTTTAATATCTTATTTTAACTGAATTGATCCTTAAAAAAAATGGCATATTATCTTCAGAAAATTCCTGTGATGAAACTATAGATCAAATACATATTATTAATGTAAGAAGAAGAAAAGGAAAATGGCAGAGCTGCGTTTTTCATTCTACTTACCTGAGCTTTGTATAAGCTAAATTTCTAGGTAAAATTAATGGCAGTCTAATTATCTTTGAGTATAAATTTGTCAAAATATTTTGATATTATCAAAAATGATATTTGAAGTATGAATTTATGTCCACAAATTTTAACACTGTCTGCCAAAGAGTTTACTTTGCCTTGAGCTATTTACTGGTGATTTTTATTCACGATTATAATTTATAAAAAATTATATGCATTTTGAGGTGCTAATTTTATATGGCATATGATAAAAAATGTTTGGAGTCCATTGATCTAAGTATAGACTTCATTTCTTTGATATCTATTATTAGGTATTCTCATCTCTTCAGAATGCAATAATCCAGAGGACATGGTCCTTTTCTTTTTATTTTTCTGTGTAAAATAGCTGACACATTAGGTCTCTATTAAATGTTTATTGAAATAGAAGTTCAACAATAATAATTAGCTTTTATTAAGTATTTACTATGTGTTAGTATTTTGCTGCATGTCATACTGCATATGATTTGTCCTTTTTAAAACTGTAAACCACCCAATGAAATAGGTAATTTTATTTGCTCCATTTCAGAGAGACAGTGGGAGAGAGTAACTTGCCTGAAGATGAACACTATTAAGTCTTAGAACTGAGATATGAACATGAATAGTGTAGCTTTTAAGCTAACAGTATTTATTAAGGTACATTATTATATCAATAAATATCAAGTATTATTTGTACTAATGTTTGGGTACTCATTAATTTCTCAAGAGTATTTATCAAGGATCTTTTACAGGTCCTATACACTGAGGAATCAGAAAGAAAAAGACTCACTACAAATTCGAATTTCACAGTCCAACATGTGAAATATAGAAATAAACAAATAATTACAAGTGCTGTAATAAAAAAGAATGTGAATGTGTAACTGAAACCCAAAAGATAGTACAGTAAAATCTGAGAGTTCAAGAAAGCTCAAGAAGACTCAGTTTACCTTGGTTTTAAATAAATAATACTTTCCTATCAGGAAAATAAATTAAAAAGTATTTAAGCAGAAGAAATAACAAGAATAAAAACACTGAAGTATGAAAGTGCTTAAACTAAAGAATGCAGTAATCTAGAACAGTGCTTTTCAAACTTTAGCCTGCAAACCTGCTTTCTGGGATTAAAAAAAAAAGCAAATTCTGGTTGAATAGGGAGTGAGATTCTTCATTCCTAAAAATCTCTCATTTGAGGCAGATGCAGCTGATTCTCTGGCCACAATTTGAGTTGCAAGACTTGAACTGTGATCCTCAACATGTAGCCTTAGACTGCTTGCATCAAAACTGCCTTGACTCTTTGATAAAAAATTTATATTCTCAGCCTATCCTAGATGTACCAAATTAGATTGGTGTGAGATGGAGAGGGAAATATTCATTTTAAGCCTGTAGTTACCATATGATTCTCATGCACATTAAATTTGAAAACCATTAGGTTTGGAAGTTCAGAGCCTGCACAAAAAGAGTCTGGAAAGTAAATTCAGCAAAACTGTGAACTAAGGGATCTTGAATATCTAATTTAGGAGTTTGAATTTTATTAGACAGGCAATGGGTGACCATAGAAAGTTTTAAATGAACATTGATATTGTAGATTTGTGTCTTATGCAGATCACTTTAGAAGCAATCTAAAAATATATGGGATCATGACAGGATAACTTGTATGGATTTTCCCTACTGACAAGTGAAATCTATAAAGTGGAACAAAATATATGACACAACTATTCTCAGGCAATGAAGAACATGAAGAAAGAACTGTGATCTTGGGAGAAGGGATAGATACAAAGTAAGCCCCCACAATATTCCATGATTGCCCTAGCCTTCTGCCTGAGAAAAAAAATTCAACACCTTTAAGGGAAGATGACATAATGAAGATTTCCTGTAACAAATAATATATAATGTCTAACATGCAATAAAAATTGATAAGTAAAGAAACCAGAAAATGTAACATGTAGTCAAAAGGAAAAGCATTCAATAGAACAAACACTAAGGTAATCCAGATGTTAGAAACAACAGATAAGGCACTTAAAGTAGTCACTAATGATAGGTTCAAGAATTTAAATGAAAATATGGAAAAATAAATGAACAGATGAGTAATCATAGCAGAGAAGATGAAATTATATTTTAACAGTAAGTGGAAATTCTGGGACTGAAAAATACATCTGAAATGAATAACTCTTAGTAGATTAGAATCAGATGGAAGATGGCAGAGAAATGGTGTTGAAACTGAATTCAAATAAACAGAAATAATCAAATTTTGAAAACAGAAAGGGGATTGAAAAAAATGAACAGAGACTTGGTAATATTTGGAAGATTATCAAACAATCTAACATACATATTTGAAAAAATAATGGTCAAAATTTCTGAATTTGATGAAAACGAATTTACAGATTTAAGAAACTCAATATTCAAAAAGCATTGTACACAGGAAATCATACATAGGATTATTATAACCAATCTGCTGAAAACCAAAGATATTTTCTCTTCTCTTACTTTCTTTAAAAGATATTAATGCTTAACAGAAAAATTCTAACAACGTATTGGAGATTATACATGTATAGATGTAAGGTATACGGTAACAATAGTATAAAGAATAAAGATTGAGTGGAACTATATCATTGGAAGGGTCTTACATTTAAAGTGAAGTAGGCCAATATTAACAAAAATACCTGTGATATGTTAAGGATCTATAGTGTAATCACTAGAGTCATCAGTTAAAAAATAATGCATAGTACTTTTTTCTCTTTAAATGACATTGTTAAGAAAATGAAAAAGCAAGCCTAGAATGGGAGAAATTTTTTGCAAAATATATATCCAACAAAGAATCTGTATCCAGAATATATCAAAGTCTGTTACAATTCAAGAAAACAATAAAGCAAATTTAAAAATGGGAAAAAGTGTTCAACAGACACTATACCAAAAAAAATTTGGTGACAAGCAAATGAAAATCTATTCAATTTCATTAGTCACTGGGGCAATTCAATATATTTATAATGAGATACGAATACACACCTAATAGAATGGCTAAGATAAAATATACTGACCATATGAAGTGTTGGCAAAGATGTGGAACAACTACAATTCTAATACATTACTGATGGGATGGAAAATGATGTAGCTAGTTTGGTAAGGAGTTCGGCATTTTCTTATTAAAATTTAAAATGCACTTATGATATGACCCAGCAATTTCACTCCTAGATATTGCCCAAGAGAAATAAAAACATAGTTCAAACAAAGATTTGTACAAGAACGTTAATAGCAAATTTATTTATAATAGTCAAGATGTAAAGACAACCATCAACAAATCCTTCAACAGATGGATAGTTAAATAAACTGTGGTATATCCTTATAAGGGAATACAACTTTCTAATAAAAGAAATGAATTACTAAACACACAGCAACAGCATTATGATAAGTGGGAGAAACCATATATAAAAGAAAACAAACTGAATAGATTGCATTCATATAAAATTCTAGAAAGGGGAAAACTATAGGGATAGAACAGACATCAGTGGTTTCCAGAGGTCAGGTGACATGGAGGAGGGAATTGATTGCATAAAGGTATGAGGGAACTTTTGTGTATGATAGAAAAGTGTTATATCATGATAGCAATGATGGTACATGAATATATATATTTTCAAAAGTCATCAACTTGTACACTTAAAATTGTGAATTTTATTGTGTATAAATTATACCTCAATAAATTTGACCCCTTAAAAAAACCCAACCAGGGCTTCCCTGGTGGCGCAGTGGTTGAGAGTCCGCCTGTCGATGCAGGGGACATGGATTCGTGCCCCGGTCTGGGAAGATCCCACATGCCGCGGAGCGGGTGGGCCCGTGAGCCATGGCCGCTAAGCCTGCCCGTCCGGAGCCTGTGCTCCGCAACGGGAGAGGCCACAACAGTGAGAGGCCCGCGTACCGAAGGAAAAAAAAAAAAAATCAAGATGTTGCTAGAAACCAGAGATGCCCTCATTTGTGAAAAATACTCAGGTCTGAGGCAGGCCCAGCATTCGGGGGTGTGTAATTGAATGTGGCCAATAAAACGATTTGAAAATCACATTATTCATTTTGTGAGTATTAACAATAAATTCAATTGCAATATTTCTAAAAATCCAAAGAACTGTATAAAAATAATTGTTCTGTATTCATCAAAAATACTAAGATCAAGAAAGGCAAGGAAAGGCAGAGAAACTCCTTCAGTTTAAAGGAGACTACAGAGACAAGAAAACTAAAAATATATGACTCTGGATTGAATGCTAAACAACAAAAAAATAAACAGCTATAAATGACAGTATTGGGATAACTGACCACATTTGCATTTTGGGTATAGATTAGATAAAGAGCATAGTATCAATGTCACATTTTCTGATTTTGATAATTGTACTGTGAATATGTAAGTTAATTTCCTTTTTCTTAGGAAATAAAGATAAAAGTATTTAGTAGCTATAGGGAATGTTGTCTTTACTTCCAAATGATTCTGAAAAAAAATAGAGTGATGATGGAGATGGGACAAAATATAAACAATTAATAAATCTGGATAAAGTATATATAGGAGTTTCTTGTAATAGTCTGGAAATTATTTTGTTTAAAATAATACTGGGCTTCCCTGGTGGTGCAGTGGTTGAGAGTCCGCCTGCCAATGCAGGGGATACGGGTTTGTGCCCCGGTCTGGGAAGATCCCACATGGCGCGGAGCGGCTGGGCCCGTGAGCTATGGCCACTGAGCCTGTGTGTCCGGAGCCTGTGCTCAGCAGTGGGAGAGGCCACAACAGTGAGAGGCCTGCGTACAGAAAAAAAAAAAAAAAAAAAAAGCGTACAGAAAAGAAAAAAAAATAAAACTAAAATAAGAATTAAAATATATGGGGGAAGAGAATCACAGCCCAAAATGAATCAGATGCCTACTGCAGTAGTCCAGGGAAGGTATAATTAGAACTATATTTAATACAATAGTAGTATGAATGGCTACTTTATATTGTTTCTATGTTTAAAGTGGAATGGTAAAGTTAATTTGTTTTTATTTTTGTTAAGAAATAAGTAATCATGCATTCTGTTATGGCCTTTTAAGAATCTTTGCCTACCTTGTGTCCTAAGATTCTAAATTTGTTTAAATTTGTTATAAAAAAGTTATAGTCCATATATCCTTCTGTAAAATATAAGAAAACAGAATAACTAGAGCAAAGAGAACTCTAAAAATGGAAATTTAGGTTTGATAAACAGAGGTGGAAGAACTATATTTTCTTAAGATTGTAGCCTTAGGTCATTCAGAACCCATTTGTGTGGCTGTGTCATGCTAAATCTTGGGAAAATGAACTAATACAGAGAGAATACCCCAGACAGTCAAATTCAGAATTCATGGTTTCACAATACCACCTTGACTATCCACCACCAGCTTCCTATTCCTTGAAACTCTTCTACTTTAACCTCCTGCCATTCAGCAGAAAGGCCGGTGTCAGACTCTATTTCCTACACCCTGAACTCAGTCTCCATTCAAGTTTTGTAGGATGATTAGTAGGTATTAAGACAATTTAGCACTTACTGACACTTTTTCCCAGAAGGATCGGACAAATTGACTAGGCATTGATGGGGCCGGAAAAAGGATGAGCATTAGAGCATTTGCATGATGAATCACAGGAATATGTGAATGTGAATCATGGGAAAATATGGCTCTCTTCCCCCACAGTGATAAACTCTCTAAAGGTTGGGGGAGGGTTGCAAAGTGAAAGTGATCCAGATACAAGCAAAGGGCTGTCCCCAGCCCCCGCCTCTGCCACCACCACACCTGCACATACAAAACTGAAATAAAATCCTGTCACAGACTCACATGACATTGAGAAAGAACAAAATATTTTGTAATATAACAGTAAGACTCAACTGTACTTGATTCTAATCATTATCCTAACATTTACTGGATAACCAACTTTAATCTTCAATTTTCTTTTCAGTAAAATAAGGACTAATATGAAACTCACCAAGTTATTTTAATGATAGAAGAAATAATATATATAAAACCTAGAGTGATATTTAGCTCATAATAAGTACAGAGTAAGTTGAAACTTACTACAATCAGAAAATGAACATTTATATTTAATTTATATGTTACATAAATTCATATTTATGACAATCTCAAGGATCTGTCCCAACACTGAGTATTCCAGCCTTTCCAATCCACTTTTATATTTACTTTATGATCAGGTACTGAGATTATGTTGGAACCAAGGATTAATGTAAGGAAAAAAACAACTGAAGCAAAAGTAGGAGAAATAAAAGAAAGACGCTAAAGAGAACCCTAGAAGTATATTTTTATTAAGGAAAACATGCAGAAAAATGCAGCTTCAATGTGCTTCTTTCATCCTCAAATGCAGCCTCATCTTCTGCACAGAGGCAGCTTGGTCTCCTTGTAGGGAGCTCTGGCAAGAGAACCAGATTGCCAGGTCTTAAATTCTGTCTAACCACTAGCTATCCATGTAACCCTGGAGATAATAATAGTATTCATTCTCAGGGTTCTTGTGAAAATTAAATGAGATAAACATGGAAAGCAATAAAAAAGAATGTGTTTTGATGATATCTGCTCAACAAAGAGTTAGCTAGAAGTTTATCCAGTAATGTAATTCTGTGGTCACTCTGCATATTTTCCATGATCACTAATTTGCAAAAAAAAAAAAAGCCTACAGATACACATCATCTTTGGTTCTAATACAAAACTTTTGTACCTTGTAAACTGCCAAATGCAAGGCTGTAAATCCATTTCTTGTCAGTCGAGATGGGCGGAGACCTTTTAACATAAGGGTTCTAATATGTGACTTGTTGCCTTAGAGAAAAAATGAAAAAAGTTAAATTGTGGGGATAGACTAAGTGACTTAAAAATCTCTCTTTAACTTAATGATAAATATCACACTGATGTATGAAAATGTCAGACTGCTGTTCTGGAGGCCATTTGTAAAGTATTCTGTTAATTGACAGCCTTAGTAGTGAACATTTCTACATTTATAAAACTTTGTATCAGTGCTGTATATTTTAATGCATTTGTGTTACATTTTTTATTTGGTGCTCTCCTCATCATGTTTTAAACCATAAAAACATGAAAAAATTCACCCTAGTAAACTATTTGTGAAAAAGCTTAGATAGAAATCTAGCTGTGCAGGATTCATCAGAACATCATTAGCAATGGAGATTATTTAGATCAGAGAAATCTGGAGAAAATGCCTAAGGTTGGGAAGGCGTGTTTAAATTTGGGAAGAAGATCTGTTAAGTAGGGTCTGTTTGGGAGGAGTGGTTAAGGGATATGTTTAGTATCAATACTATATATTAGTGTTCTTTTAAAAACTGAGTTCAAAGGACACTAGTTTGGATTAACAAAAAACTATTCATTCACTAATTCAGTAAGTTTACTGAGTACCTACTATAAGCCAGGCACCATCCTAGGTGCTTGGGATATATTAATGAACCAAACATAAGAAGATATGAGCGGAATTAAACTCTTAGTCTTCACTTTGATCAGTCTTCACTTCGGGATTTTATCTTTGGCATTTATTACCTTCCACATATCTTACTACAGACTGTGAAGCAACTGCTTGATGATATTTTGGGAAATGCTTTAAGTGCTTCTGAATTTAACCTTATCCATGACTGCCATGCCCGATACTGAAACATACTTTTTTTTCCCCCAAGCAAATTTGATTCAAGGTAGGAGCGCAATAAAACTTAAATTCAGAGCTAAATCAATTGTAATATCTGCCTGGTAGTTAGTTACTTCTTCAGCTAAAGGTTATCAGGGTTCTAGGGGCAAAGCAAAAGAGGAAATCGGGTATGAATAGAATTCTCTTGCAGACTATTAATCAGTTCAAATCACTGACCATATAAACATATAGCCAGCTTATAAAGTATTGAGTTCCAAGCACTCACCTCCACAAATGCAACATAAATGAAGTAGAGACAGACCATTTTCTGTGCGGTAATTTAAATTGACTTTACTGAAGGCATCATCAGAACTGAAAAAAATATTTTACAGATGATTACAAATTTCAGCTTTTAGTTTATCATTTTTCATTTGAAAAATTATAATAGGGAATCCTGTTACTACAAATTCAGAAATATATCTTTTCTAGGATTCTTTTGTACCTAGAGAAAAGAATTTTGAGTATACCTCTAGATGAATAATAACTAAAATCATGAGAAAATAATATTAAAAGTTTGAGAGACCAAGTTTAAATTAAAGACTATCATACAAGTTCTATGTTCTACATATAATTTGAACTTTTCAGGACACCTTAATGAATTAAAATTTGTGTATAAGTAGAAAACACAGGTATTTGAAAATAAACCCATTTCTCTCACAATCAAAACCTTATATGATATTTAGGGAGAAATTCAAGAAATTCTCTCCAAAAAGAAAAAAATAAAGATATCATTTGATAAGAGACTGGAGAAAGGAATACAGTCCTAATGTATTACAAATTCTGCCTGAAGCAAAGTTTCCTTATACTCTGACTGGGTCAGATTTCACAGATAAAGAAGGTCTAAACTCTGATAAGGTACTATGATACAGTCCCAGGTGGGAAGAGAAGTAGTGTTAGTGATTCAATTAATGAAATCCTTGCCTTTGAACAAAGACCATTGCACCAGGAGGGCCCTAGAGAACCATAGGTAGCCTTTGAAAAAAATGTAAAGCTAAAATTCTCGACCTCTTGAGGTCACTGGTACTGCCAGGACATTTTTCAGTAGAAATGAGATCATATCTTTGGCCTCCCAGGTTAATTTCAAGCTGCCTCCTACCTATTTAAATCTCCAGCAGCTTTAGTGAGATAGCAAAGTCTTTGGTGAATGAGCCTTCCATATCATTTGTAAAGTACTTACACTTGAAAGGTACTATAAATTCAGAACATTATCATCAAGGCACCTAGTTAAGAACTTCAAAAGCTACTGAAATTTTAAAACAGAAAAAGAAAAGGTGCTATTCTCCAGGCTGCTGCTAAAAAGAGAAGCCTCTAATTCCAGGGATTTTGAAGGATTTCAGTGAAATGCTTTAATTAGAAATGGCAAGTCCAGTGGTTTGTTTTCATAGACATGGAAATATTGCAGAACTTTCTCACCCTCTTCACTTTCTTGCTTTCCATATTCAACTTCCCAGTAGCAAAGTCCACAGACATAGTTACTCACATTGAGAAATATACCTCAACTTGCTTTGGAATGTCACACGTTGAAGTACAATGAACACCAAGTCATTTTTACAAATGTTGCTAATATAATATAGCAAGGAGCCCAGGATTTCATGAAAAATAGTTAAGAATTTAACTCACTTCTATCTGCACCTTCCCCAGCTGAATCAACAATGCAAACAAACAAAAAAATCTGATGAAAATACCACTATTTAAAATGTCTACAAAAGGAGCCTAATTGTAAATGGTATAGCTATTTCATGGTATGAACAGAAACTTTACAAAATAATATGGTTCTTGGAAATATGTGGCCTTTGCCTGAGCCAGACATCTGAATTCTCAAAGCCAGGTGTATTATAGATGTCTTGGAGAAATTCAACTAATAGGTACTACTAAATAAAGTACACTCAGCAGCCCAACTTGGAAATGCATTCATAGTTCTCCGTGGTTATGATTTCAAATAGTACACGTTTTCTGAAGAGCTGAACTCTGCTTTTAAAGCTAGGTAGACTGGATTTCTCTCTTAAAGTTTATAGGAAATTAGTGTCCATAAATAAAAAGGAAAATAAAACTGTAGCTAGCAGTTGAAGATGTTGATTGACAGTGATTCAGAAGCTCTGAGCTGCTTTGGCTTTCCTTCCTTGGTCCTTCCATTATCTAGCAAATGAAATACACAATAAGAACACAAGACAGAAAACAAAGTATTGGAGTGGGGCAGGAGAGGGAAGCCTTCTGTTAAATGTAAAGAACTATACAACCTTCAGCCTAAGAGAAAAAGGGAGAAGGAAGTATTGACACTTTCTTTTGAGCTAACTATAACAAACTGAATGGCAAATACTGAAAGAAGATAAAGCTTGAGAGCACCTCTGTAGCAATAAACCCTTGAGAAAAATTAGTTTTTCAATGTGTATCTCTAATATTATACAGCAATACATACCATGTTTTGATGTTTTAAAAGTGGAAAAAATCATTTCAGCAGTGTAGGTACTTAAATCTTGGGCCTTGTATTCACACCAGGACTGAAATCGTATCCTGTTCCTGTCTTTAAGTAGTGCTTTTTTTTTTCTCTTTTTCTCCAATTTGGGCAAGTTATTTAACCTCCTCAAGTCTCACTTTCTTCAGTTATAAAATTATTAAAATGATTCACATGACATTGTGTTGTGAAGAAAAATGGAATTAAGTGCTTACTATAGTACTTGGTACATGATATGTTATCATTACTATTTTTAGCAAGTTTACTGTGAATGTACAACTCTCCTTTTGTAGTCTAAGTCTTGAGAGAACTTTAGCACAATTTTCAAACCAAGTTTGAACTTCTTTGACCTCTCACATTTCACAACCTGTAAAATTTCCCTATTTTGACGAAGTTGACTGTTGTGACATCTAATACCTATCAGTGATTCAGAGCAACTACTAGAATCACAGTTTTGTAATACAAGTCCAGCAGCATCATTACTATGGGCAAGGCATTTTCAACACTGGAGATATTAAAAGAACAACAAAATCCAAAGGAAAAAATGGTTGTGCTGAAAATCATTTTATGGCGAAGGTAGACTCAATTGCTTTCTTTTTCCAAGTTCTAACTTTGATGGTATATTCAATCAGTCTGGCACGACACCTACTGAACACCCAACTGTGTGCTCCACCTCTGTTCTTAATGCTCATTTCAGGTTGTTTTCAACAGTCTACTTGATAGGAACTGTTCACTAATTCCTGGATCATTTAAGTGCATCAGTCTTGGAACACGCACAATAGAGAGAATCCTGCAGTTGACCTTAGCATTAGTCCTGATCTCTAATGCTCCAAGCAGCTTTGCAAAGAAAGTAAACACTGAATAAACAGAAAAAATAAGGTGATAAAGTCTATTGCTTTATTTAAAAAAAAAACACTAAATGAATGTATATTGTTTACATAAATAAGACTGAAAGTATGAATTATATTAGAGACTTTTTATTCAACAATCATTCTTTAACTTACTGAATCTTACGCTAGATTTGACCATTCATAAGTAAATCAGTATACAGTCCTAAATAGCTCCTTGTCAAAACTGAGCTGTAGTCTCTTACTTTTATTTTCCTCCTGAATTCTATTTTCCCTGAACTCATGTAACTTCTATTAATGCCAACAAAATGAATAAACAGAGAATAGACTCCCACAGTGTTTGTCAGTTAAGCACAATTTTAATAGTAACATTTTTATCTTAACTTTAATAACTGGAATGTAATTTTTTTTTAATGAGAGTTACTTTGGGGCTATACTTGAATCCTAATTCTCACTTCCTGTTAACTTCTAGTCAAATGTTCCTGTCAAATGTTTGATACATGCAATTAAAATATTCGAGATTTTAAAGCAATCATTCCTAGGGGAGATATTTTCCCTTCTTTTGCCTCTTCTAAAGGAACTGTATGTGTCAAATTGACTGCCAGTTGAGCATCACTTATGTATTCTAATATCCTAAGCTCAATTTATTTTTTAATTTTCCCTTACATTTTTTATCACCTGCCATGCCATACTGTAACTTAACATATCCTAATGAGTTCACAGTGCTTGCTGGTGCATGAATGAAGTTCCTAATTAAAATGAAGTCACTATATGAATATATTTCTAATAGTAAATTCTGTCCTTCATCATTAAAAATGGTAGTTTTGGGCACAAAGGTTACTTTCTTTCTTGTAGCATAATGAATTCTTTTCTTAGCCTTTACCTTTTATCCAGAAAAGTATGCAGTTTTGTGATCCAATTAAACTTCTCATGACCTCATCCTTTCAAGAGGATATCTGACATGTTCACAAATGGAAACTTATTAAAATGTAACATTTGAACACTTGGCCAAAGCCAAAATATTCAGATAGGTAGAAAAATTTCTTAAATTAATTCATTGGCTGAAATGTAGGTAAAGGCCAAGAAAGTAGAAAGAAGGTAAAAATTTGTTATGGATCATCTAGTTTCCAAAATTGATAATTTAGGTTTCAAATGGCTGGTTGTAACTTCTTGTGCAGTTCTTGATGGCTGCTGCTGATTTTCCCCCAAACAATAAAAACAGAAGAATCATCAATAAGATCTGTTCCCAAGATATATCCCCAAGAAACATCCAGAAACATATTTGTCCAATATCTTCCAGATCAAATCTGCAAACTGACAATATGAAGTATATTCATTCTTTCATTCATACAATAAACAATTATTGAGCTACAGTGGCAGGGTAAGAATAATTAAGGATGATAAAACTGGTACAATAATAATTATTATCTCATAGGGTTATTGTGAGGTTTAAATGGGTTAGATCTTTTAAGACTTTTATAAATACTAGCTGCTATAATAACTTTTATTTCTAAAGCATTGATATTATTTTAACTTTTTTATTGTTTTGCTTTGCATTTGAGAAGGGGGATAGGAAAGTGAAAGGGAAGATGGAGGCAGTATGGGATAGGACGGAAGAATAGCGGGAGGATAAAAGGGGGAGAGAGAGTGAGAGCGAGTGATGTACTAAACTAGAGAGAAAGAGACAGAGACAGGGACAGAAACAGTGTTTGATATCAGGCTGCTTCAAGGTTTTTTACAAGATATTCCTGTAAAACTATTACTTAGCTAGTTTTACCTAGACAAGCAAGAAAAGAAATAGAGAGGTAGACAGTCTTGGGACAATGTGAAGTCTCTGCTTTTTGGTTTGAGGTCTTTTCGTTGTTTTCTGTGTCATTGCTAATTAACACAATGCACTTATCAAACATACCAAATAATCCTTTCACTCAATTTTATTTTTTTTAAGATGGAATTTACTTCCTCAATACTCTACTTAGCACCTTGATAGAGAATTTTACTCTCCTTTGGTAAGGTCAGTCTGTGATGTTTCTGGAGCTATTCATTTTATAATAGCTAATTTTCATAATTGGTTATAGTTCTGAAAAAGTAGGTTTTTGGAAGATATTTCATTTGGATCATAAGTATGGTGGACTGCAGCTGGGCCCAGAGGAACTTTTCAGGGAGAAAATATGCAGGAAAGTACATCTCAGAAAACTTCCTTCGTTTTTTTTCTTTTTCAGTTCTTCCAAATAGTGCAAGTGCTTTCCCATGGAACAGAGCATCCTCTTGACTACTTTTATTTATTAAACCTAATCAATTTCAAAGTGAGATATTAGCATTATTGACCAAGGTATATCTACTCAATGCCAAAATGAGATTAAAAATGAGAAAAAATAGGGTTTTTCTGATTATGTTGAAAAGTCATAGCACTGAAAAATTATAACTTCTTTGGAATCTCTTCATAGACATATTACAGGTTAAGCAGATTAAAAGTAGGCTTGACAATGAAATCAGAAAAACATAGTTCTAAAATTTCTAAAGATTTAAAAACATTGAAACAAAATAATTTAATTGGAAGCCTTTTAAAAGTTGCATGTGGAGACCCATCATGTAAGTGGTTTTCAAAGTTCATGTAAGGGCCCGTGTATCACCAAGGTGTGGGAGTGGGAGTGTAAAATATATTCTTCCACTCCCACATGCAGGGACAGTTCTAGTACACAGGACATAGCAAACTTGTAGAGTGGCACGGGGTAGGTGAAAAGTTTTCAAAGATAATTCTTATCCATAGTTCTTTCCCCTTCCTAGTTTGAGAACTAAGATCATGAAGATCATACATTTTGAAGTGAAGTACAGATGGGTGGAATCCCTGCACAACTGTACAAGTTGTGTAACCTGGCTCAAGCCAGTTTACTTTGATTAGTCTTATTTTCTTCAGGTATAAAATGGCAAGCTCAATACCTACTCCAGAAGGATGTGAACATAAACAATGACGATTAGTTTTTAACTAACATTTTTGAGTGTTTACCATGTGCCAGTCACCGAGCTCAAAGCACCTTACATATATACATTTACGATTACATGAGCTAATGCATATTAAAATACCTAGAAGCATGCCTGGCATATGGTAGGTGCTAAGTTGTTAATTTGTTTTTCTTTCAAGTGCTATACAAATAGCTATTACAAATACATACAAATATAAATAAAGCTAAGTAGACAAAGAAGCTGCCTTTAGTGAACATGTATACTAGTGGTTAGACAGACCTGTAAAATGAATAAAGACAGCACCAGGTAGTAAGTGCTATTATATTGATAAATGTAAAGATCAGAGAGAGCAAAGAGGAGGAAATAACCACACAATATACTCCAGTGTACCACTTCTGTCTTTCCTTCTTCTGCCTTCTCTATTTCCTCATTTGTTCCAGTCTCTCCTCTATTATCTCAACAAATGTTCAAAATTATGAATGAATTCAACTTTATCGTGGAAGATGAAGGAACATTCAATTTCCATTAGCAAGCTCTTTTTTCAAAGCTGCTATAAATTGCCATAAGCAAGATAATGGTTTAGTTCTGTTTGTCTTTTTTAAGTTTAGAACTTATATAGCTCTGTACTATATTGTGGGTGAAAGCTATTCCAGGAGGTTGTGCATTTGAGGTGACATAAGTTTTGCTTTATGATGCAGAAAATCTCTTTTAATGAGTGGAATTAGTATCTACCATGAATGCTATAAAGAAACTTGTCAATAAGTGAAAACAACCAAAAAAGCTGCAAAAAGAAAAACCACAGGCAAATCTATGTTTACACTAGTGAGCTATGACTCTAGTATTAAATACTCCTTTTTAGGCACCTTATAGTTTTCCTTCTATCTATATGTTTAGAGGAAGCCTGATGTCAAGCAGCATTACACAGTTGTCCATCACAAAAGTATTTCTTACATCACATAAATCATGAATAAAGATGAGAAAGAAAGATTCTAAGATTTAACACCTAAAATGTCCTAGATACTCGATTAAATG
This sequence comes from Lagenorhynchus albirostris, assembly GCF_949774975.1. NCBI lineage: Eukaryota > Metazoa > Chordata > Mammalia > Artiodactyla > Delphinidae > Lagenorhynchus > Lagenorhynchus albirostris. The sequence continues at coordinate 121,946,484 of NC_083096.1, forward strand.
TGATCTCATACAATATAATGTTTAAACTTCCCAACTACTCTGAAAATTTTGGTGTGTAAGCCAATGAGTAAGACAATTTATATTCTCAATATTCCATTCTTTTCTTTCCTTGTCATCCATCATATTATTCTAGAGAAAAGAAAATCCTAAGAACTCTGCCCTAGGCAGGATCGACTTTCTTTCCCTATGATGCTATCTGCCTTGATGGAAGCAGACAAAGCAGAGTGCTCTGGTTCTGGTTGTTTGTTTGTTTGCTCCCTTGACTCTCTGCAGACCATACTAGTTGCCTGCTTTCTGTTTTCATATTCCTCATCCCTTCACCCACATCACCACAGACAGAGTTCTCAGTGCAACTTAGGTATCTTTCTAGAAGTGTAGTTTTCAAACTTTAGCTGAAGTATCATTTTTAGCATGCAAAAGTATTACCTGGGGAGCTTGTTAAAAATTCAGGTCTCTGGAAATCATCCCCAGAGATTCTAATTCATTTGATATGGGGTAGAATCATGGATTCTAAAATTTTTGCAAGAACTGCTGGCTATTTTACTGCGGGAGGTCCTTAGCCCTTGGAGAAACATGATTCTAGGCTGTGGGTAATCCTCTCCTCAGCCTCATTATTATCACTTCTGGCTAATGGGACATTTCTGTAGGTTCTTTAATGGCTTCAGCACCAGGCTACCAGTCTTCCTCTCCTCAAAATGCCCTACCATTATTCTCAGGGAATTTGACATCCATTTTGATGAGCCTTCTAATACTCTAGTCTGAAAATTCTTCAAATACCTCTTGATTACAATCTTTAAAAGTTATACTTCAGATTTTGGCACCATTTTGAATTGTTCTAACATTTTACATTTTTATTTTTGAAAACATCCTCTTGATATAAAAACACTTTATCCTAATTTTCTCACTTCTTAACTTTGAATGAACTATTTGTTACTCTCACTTGGTAATAAAGTCTTCAGTCTTTCAGACTGCCCTTATTTACCCAATCAATCACGATAATAGAAACCTCCAGCTATTCAATGCTTACTGTGCGTTAGTCTCTGTACTCAGCATTTGACATCATTTTTCAAATGTCCTGTAAGGTTGTTATTATTAACCTCATTTTACAGATGAAAATAAGCCTCAAGGAGATTAAGTAATATACCCAAAGATACATTTCTTGTAAATAAAAGAAACTGGATTTAAAACTATGGTTGCAAAATCCTTATGCTGACTGACACAGCTTTCTGACTCAGCTTAGGTAAAATGGTCAAGACATTAAGTTTTCTTGCTACCAGTAGACTTTCCATGGTACTCATCCATTCTTGCCTATATATCTTTCCTCAACTATGCCTTTTATCTGGAATGCTTTACAAAACCAATGAATAAATCAAGACAACAAACCTTCTTTTTTTGTATTTGAAAGCCATCTTGTTTTTTCTTCTACTTAGCACTTGTCATAGGCTGTCTTCTGTGAGTTATTTATATATGCCTTTCCCTTCAACCAGATTGTGAAACTCTGGGAGCAAGAATCAGCGTGTAGTAGGAAGCTGGGGAGACCTTGCTACAAATCCCAGTTCCAGTGCTTACTGACCATATGACTTTGACAAATCCAACGTCTCTGCTCCTTACTTTATTATCCACCAGAAGTAATATTATCTATCACACAGGGTCATGGTGTAGATTAAATAATGGTTTATATTTGATGTGTCTGGAATAACACCTTGAATATAGCTGGTACAATAAATCCAGCTACAGTAGGACCTGCAGAAACAGCTGCTTGTTGTTGATGTGGTAAGAGAAAAAAGTACATTTCAAGCTTAATCCTTAAAAGGATATGTCTGTTTAAATTAGTCTTGACATATTTGCATAATAGTTCCCAAATTTAAAAAATAACAACAAATAAATGAGATTTTAACTTTATAAAGTTGAGGAAAATCTCCAATTTGATCACATTTCATTCAGCATATTTATCTGTCAATAAGAGCTAGAGGGTTTATGATTAAGTTCTACATTTATAGCTCTTTTCCAACAAAATTAATATGTATGTATAAATCTATTATACCAAAGTGCCAGTCACATCTCTACAGGGCTTTCAAATATTTTCCCATAAGTGAGCATATGATAATACTTGCAAAAGTCATCCCAGTGTATCTCATCATGAGTGTCAAAGCTGAGTTAATCATTTTGGGCTAAATAACATGGAAAATTAACTACTTCACAAACCATAAATTGAATACTTATGAAGGCCTTATTAACCCACTGACAAATTTTATATAAACTATATTATACATGGGTAATTTTATTTGCCAGTTATGTGAGCTTTGTATGTTTACAATATCTGAAATTTCTTTTGAAAAGTATGTCATTTGGTCATTGCTTTACACTTATTTTCCGAGTAAAATGGTTAGAATACTTTGTCATTAGTGGGTTACATGAATAACACAGCTGTAAGTGAACATGGCTAATTGGCTTTTGTGGAACTTTTCCTCAGTCAGGCAGCTAACTTAAATTGACTCTCCAAAATACATTGTTTCTCAATGCCAAGATTCAATTTCTCCAAAAGGTTGCTTGTGTATATAAGGGCTCTGCCCTTCTTTTCTGAACATTTTGTGTCTTACAAGGTTGTGACAATATGCCAGATTATTTTTATCTTGTTATCATGGAACAAAACCCACTGAAAGCCTGAAGCCAATATTACACATTGGTATATGATTGTTCAGGGGAAGAATGATACACAGTTTCATTAACAGACAGCGTTTCAATGTCAAGAGACCAAAGGGTTTGTTAAAATTGGAGTTCTCTAGTAGTCCAAAAAGAAAAATGTGGCCAATATTCTACCACCATTTGGGAAGAGAAGTCTTACTGTTTGTTGCTGGCATGGCTCACAAGAATGATCTAATTCTAGAGAAGATTATTCAGATCAGCAACAGTTTGTATTCAAAGGCTAGCCTTTAGGTTCCTTTCTCTTTAAACTTTAGTGATGGGAACAGGCAAGGCATATTTTAAGGAGATAAGATATTTGCATTTTAGGGGCTATATGAATGGGCAGGAAGAGATAACCTTATATTCTAAGGTTAACATAGGAGGTTATATGGGTTGTGTTTTTAAACACAGATACAGCTAAAAACTAGATCAACAATGAAAACACTTATACAGAGAAATAATAACTGACAACTTTACCCAAATATATGCCTTAGTTCTGTAAGTTCTTTTTCTTTGATCCGCAGGTCATCTTCTAATCTTTCTATTACAATAACGTAAGATTCACTGACTTTCTTCTTCCATTCATCTAGTAAGGAAAAACAAAAGGGATTGACTCATAGCTCTTTTGCAAAATGTAGACACAGATCATAACATACAAGTGATTAAAACTCTGTTTTTTACTCTGAATTATACAATACTTAATTTAAATTACTGATTGTGAGTTTAAAATGCAGATGTTTATATTTAAAATGCAATCATATTGAATCGTAGTAATTAAGAACCCATTTGATATTGGATAATATATTTACATAGAAGAATATATTTGACTTATTTCATTTGATTTTATTGCATTATAATTATAGCAATCTCTAGTTGCCAGACAAGAATTTTTAGGTTTTAAATACTAGATACTTAAGATGTAATCCTAAAATCCCTATATTCAACAGTATTCCAAAAATTTTTCTGTAACATTATACCTAGGAACTAGTAGAAACAGAAAATTATAAGAAATTTTCTGTTTTTCTCTAAAGATCTTTCAGAGAAAAATAATTTGAGTTCAGATAATCTTCTTAACACTTTCATATAATATGTTATCTTATACTCTTGTAAAAATTGGCAGATATTCCAGTGAAATGTTAACTATATATAACAACTATTGAACTATATTGTATTTAAAGATATAAGAATAATTACCAGTACAAGTTTGGGTTGGTCTGGATTTATAATTTCCCATTTGTTAGAAGATTCTTCTTTTCCCAAGTGCAGTTCCTCAGGTTACAAGATTCCAAGTTCAAGTGAAGTGGCAGTCCAGTTGAAAAATACTTTGATAGTCTGGCTAAAAATAAGCTGACCGCCAAATGGAATGTCATACAACAGTGACAAAGAACAAAATAGTTTGTGCTTTCAAGGGTGAAATCATAAAGGGAATTAATCAGTCTGTTTAAAAGAGCTGTATCAAAGATAAATAGTAAATGCTTCCATAAGATTATTTGCCTTCATCAATTGGCTATCTACCCATATATACCTTGATGGGCATTTCTTTAATCTAGAAAATGATTCAGTTACATCTGAGGTTCACAAAGAGCTATTAAAACTACCTAGATCTTCTTTCAGGATCATTTTCTCCTGAGACAAAGTAATGACAATTTGAAAAGAGTGACTGGTGATAGAACTTGTCTCTATAGTATATATATAATGGAAACCCACATCTTATGGCATGCTACTAATAGAAATGAATGTAAATTTGGCCTAGAGTAGAGCTGTAAAATTATTTTTGTAGGAAGAAATTCTCAACATAGACCATGATTAATTTACACCACTTGTTGATTATATTGACCATAAGAGTCATAGTTAAGAATATGACAGAGTTCTACAAATAGCAATTCATAAAATAACAAGAATAATATCACAAATAATAAGATGGAATGCTTACAGTGTGCCAGACACTAATCTAAATGCTTTACATACATTTTGTCATTTATACCTCATACAATCCTGCAAGGTATATATTATTCTCATGTTATAGATGAGAAAAATCCATATTTGCTAGCAGGTGGAGGAATCTGGAATCAATTCTGAGTCTATATGATTCTAAAGTCCAAGTTAGATATTATTATTGATGTCTCCCATAATTCCTCTTTAATTCACCTTCCATTTACTTCATGAGGGCATTTCTCTTTGTACATGCATATTTCTATTGATATAAATGAACTCAGGGTAAGATGGAGAATAAATGGAAAACCCAGAAAGAAAAGTTATCTAATTTTTAACTATATATTTCTTTTGGATAATGTAATTATACCTAGAATATATACATTTCAATCTTGAAATTCATCTCCAGAGGCTATAGTTTCAATGTAATAGGTATGAATTTTATATTTATTATAGTTGAATGTTCAAACAACTGTTTCCTTTTGAAGCAAATGCTTAGACAAATTTATTATTCCTCACTACTTTTTCTCAGCAAAGGTAATTTAAGTTCCAGATGGAGGGTCTTCATACTGATCAGATACAGTTGGAGAAGCAGGTATCTGGGGTTATGGACATCTCTGTCCTCCCCTGGATATAACTTTCCTTATCCCCCCTCCTCAGTATATGCTGCCATGGCCGTTGATGTCTGTTACACTGTGGTGGCCTTTGGTTACTTGATCCATGCACTCTGCATTTTCCTTGTTTGAAGGCCAGACATCTTCAGTTATACCAGCTTTCTCTCAGCACTTGTGTGACCCCCATCCCTTCAGGTCAGAAAGTCTTTGCTTTCCCCAGACATGCTGCCCTCAGGCCCATTAGCCTATGCACCTGACTTCCTAAAATGCTTGGTACTGGAGACCAAGCATTCAGTACAGTCCTAAAGACCAAACTGGATAGTCTTCTTTAAGAGGCTTGCAATCTCCCAGGGCTACACCTTGGGAAGTAATGCACAAGTGTCCTTCTCTCAGATTTCCATGGCTTTCATACCTTGAATCCAGAGGGACAGGGATGGGAGCCAGGGCTCTTGACCTTCTTCAGGACATCTAAATCTGTCTATTTTTCCCAATTTTCTTTCTTATTTCTCTCTCCACTACTTCCAATCTTATACCTGTGTGTGTGTGTGTGTGTGTGTTTGTGTGTGTGTGTTTGTGTGTTTGTGTGTGTGTGTTTGTGTGTTGCCTCTACCGATGAAAGAAAAGCTAGTTCTTATATCATCTTACGTTGTCTTTCCAATTTCCTCTTTGGTACATAAGTTTAATGCACTGATTTTTAGAACTTTTCCTTTTAATTTTTGAAAATATTTTTATTCTCTCAGAAAGGCTGGCTCTTACAAATGAAAGCTTAGACTTTCAAAGCTACAATTTTTGCTGAGTTTGGAAATCCAATCAGCAACTCAATTGAATTTTTCTACACCCTGAGGCAATAAATTTTGCTAAAGAATGGTGAAAATGATAATCTCAATACCTAACATATTAAATGTTATTGAATTTCCTACTTCCAAAGGAACACTATCTATTAGCCCTTTTATGACTGTGAGTCTAGGTCATGGATTGAGGGCAATGGAGGTGCCTTCAGGGCTGTGAAGAAAAGGCTGGAATAAGTAAATGATCCAGGATAACAATTCTGCTTTTCTTTCCTAAAGAATCCTGGAGGGCATCCACATGGAAGCAGAAAATATTTTCTCCGCTTCTCTGTAAAAAATTCTGTAAAAATTCTTTTTACCTTGAGTTGATAACATGCTCTAAATTGAACTCTACTCTACCAGTTGTGAGATTTCCAGAAGTGCAGAATGTCATATATTATCAAAAACACAACCTAGGGGCTTCCCTGGTGGCGCAGTGGTTAAGAATCCGCCTGCCAATGCAGGGGACACGGGTTCGAGCCCTGGTCCGGGAAGATCCCACATGACGTGGGGCAAGTAGGCCCATGCACCACAACGGGAGAGGCCACCACAGTGAGAAGCCCGTGCACCGCAACGAGGAGTGGCCCCCGCTCGCTGCAACTGGAGAAAGCCCATGCACAGCAACTAAGACCCAACACAGACAAAGGTAATAAATAAATAAATTAATTAAAAAAAAAAAAAACACAACCTAATTACAAAAATGGTCACCTTCTCAAACTTTAGTGAGAGTAGACACTATCTGAGGAGCTTTGTAAAAAAAATAGAAACCGGGGCTCCATACCCAGAAATTCTGATTCAGTACATCAGGAGTAGGGCCTAGAATATGAATTTTAACAGGCACCCCTAGTGATTCTAACGTAGATGCTACTTGTAGCTTACTTCGAGGAGCACTATTTTAAAATGGCTTAAAGTGAGATGCATACTCACTGGAAGGTTTTTGAGCCTTTGAATTCCACGTAAGAGAAAAGAGGAGAGAAAACTGAAATAAAGAGAAAAATAAGATTGCTTCACATTCTCAATGGGTTCTATCCTATGGTAATCAGTGAGGCAATAGATGATTTGGCTGTGCATATATAGTGTCATATTGTAAAGCTGAATCACAAAAGTGGAAGCAACCAAGATGCCTTTTCACAGGTGAATAGATAAATGAATGTGCATGTACATTCATACAGTGGAAGTTTATTCAGCAATAAAAGAAAGGAGGTACCAAGCCGAGAAAAATCATGGAAGAACCTTAAACGAATATTGCTAATTGAAAGAGCCAGTCAGATAAGGCTGTATACTATATGGTTCTAACTATACGATATTTTGGGAAAGGCAAAACTTTGGAGACAGTAAAAAGATGAATGGTTGCCAGGGGAGCAGGGAGAACGGGAGGGAGCAATACGTGGAGCACAGGAAATCTTCAGGGTCATGAAATTCTCGTGTATGATATTCTAAGGGTGGATATATGCCATTATACACTTGGAAGAAACCACAGAACTGTAAAACACTAATGTAACCTATGGACTTTAGCTAATAATAATGTATTAATATTGGCTCATCAATGGTAACAAATGTACCAAACCAACTTAAGATGTTAATAATAGGGGAAACTGTGGAGGGCCAGGAGGGGGGAAGGGAAGGAATATGGAAACTGTGCTTTCTGCTCCGTTTTTCTGTAAATCTAAAACTGTTTTAACAAAAAGGTTTATTAATTTTTTTAATTAAGGAAAATATAAAACAATAAATAAATAAGACCAAAAAACAGTAATTCTTTAACAAGACCATTTGAGTTTTTCCAGGAATGTTTGTTTATAACTTATAAGGAAAAGCCTTCTCTAAGGAATACATAACTAATAGCATTTCTTTTTCTTTTACACTTGCTTGTGTTTTTTGTTTTTTTTTTTTTCAGTCAGAATGTCAGGGTAGATTTAGTAAATACCTTATTTCTTCAGCTATTCCTTTTTGACCAACCTTCCTGTTCTACTGAATTGCCTAAATCTAATGTTAATGCCTTTATCTTTTCAACTGATTTATCAGAACACTTCAGCATATACATAGATATGTTCTAGTACTCCTTCAATAAGCCTATTTACATTCTTTTTGAATTCCTTTATTTTCGGTTATATGATTTATTTATCCCAATCTACACTTGTGCATCTGCTATTTATATTTTATACTAGTCTCTTCATAAATATTTAAAAGGATGCTTTTAAGATGAAAAATACAAATTTGACCTTGACACTTCTCCTACCTTTATGATTCTAACAGAGAAATTATAAAGAACATGTATCCCAAGAAATCAAACTGATACACTTAAAACAATTTTTAGCACATTTAGGATGGTGAATTCATTTACACCTAAAAGCTAGATCATTCTTCCATTGTATATGAGTTCTTCTTAAGATGTGCCCAAGCTTTAGGAAAGTTTAAATTTTTGATGTGTTGCATCTGGTTGACAAGCAATTAAAAGAATCATTGCTTTATTACTAATTGGTATATATTTAGGTTTTTTCCTTCTTTTAATAAACATTAAATTACTCATATTGAAACAAAGTTATCTAAAAGAAAAATTGAGCACTAAGATGTCTATACCTATTCAAGTAAAATCATTCTTTAATTTCTCTCTAAACAATATATTTTTGCATTAGACAAGCATAATTTGTAAGATTCTTATTTGTCAAACAAATTTCCTCTCTTTTCCACTGGAATATCTAAATTTATGGTATGTTGGATGGAACTGTAAATCACCATTATGAATCTGAACATTGTTGAGGTAATATTCAGATTAATCCTCAAAAATGAATAGGACTTGTTATATAATATTGAAAGTAACTATTATATAATAATGAAAGTAAATGTGAAAAAATCAATAGCATAGTAATTTAAACAGGTGTTCTCAATATCTCTAACTGTAAGAGTATATTAAAGAAAGAAAAAATATTACTCTTTTTGTTTCTAATATACTATGACTGAAAATGAAAAGATTTTAATCTTTCTTGTGCCTTCCTTTGTTGCTGGGTGAACATGAAGTAAAGTTTATAAAGAATTTAAATTAAACAGTAATATCTCTGTCATTGGCTAAAACTTTCTTTCCCCAATTGATAGTACTTCTTTCAATTGTCAGCTTAGCTCTTTATTCATTGATTGATTCATTATTCATTCAATAAGCATGCACTGTACCAAGCACTCCAAAGAGCTCACGGGGCCAGGGATAGACATGTAAATAGGCAATTGTAATAAAGCATCTGTATTATGATAGAGACATACATGACTCGTAATGAGAAGATACGTTTAATAAAACCTATCTTTCAATTGGAAAATATTTCTCTGAGGCATTGAAACCATCAGAACAATCTAAACTTCATGACTCAGGCCACTTCCATTCCTTCTTCATCCTTCTTTCCCCCCTCCTAAGAGTCAGCTGGCCTGCTAAGGAAATAACATTGTGTTGTAATTATAGTTCAATTAATAACTAATTATTGTCTTTGGGCAAATACCTTATTTCCATGTCTTGAGGTTTGTCATTTAAAAACAAAGGAAAAAAAGGTGGAGAAGGGAAAAAAATTAGTTCTACTTAAGTTTTTTTTTTTACTTATCAATTAGCCAGTTGTGGCTGTTCCTCAAAGTGAAAACTAATTTGATGTTGGTAAGACAAATTACTTAAAGTTTCAAAAATGGATCTATATAACATGTGGTTGTTAGAGAGCTTGCTGAGTGATTCTATATGAACAGTTCTTTGTTTAGTCCCTCCAAGCAGAAACAGTCTCAGTAAGTAGTCTGTCTAAGCACAGTTATCATTATTTTTGTTGTATCTCCTCCTATGTCTTCTTAGTGGGAGAATAGTGATTAATGGTTATCATGCCATACACTTTCATGCCCCCCTTCTTCCCATTTGATACCATGTCAGTGTCAGAAATGGCATCAGCCTTTGGCATGTACTCAAAAGTTCTTGATTTCCCTTCAGTTTACATTGTCCAGTTCAGTATACCACCAATCAGAACTGACAATGACTGAATTGTAAAATGTATTCTATCCATGTTATACTATAATTGTGGAACTGAGCTGGTTCCCTTCACAGCTGAAATTTTATAACATATAATCTTGAATGTCCTAAATATAAATTAAAAGGGGTGCTATGGTTAAATTAGTGTAAAGTTGTTGGGGGTAAAAAAAGTCAATTTTTACCCACATCTTCATTAACAGATCAATACTTTTGGTTGGGTGAAAGTATTTGGTTGGGACAGTTTATAGGTCCACCCAATATCTGATTTCTTCTTGCAGGGGCTATTGTCTCTGAAGCCAGTTGTTAGGGGACTTGTTATAGCAAGTAATGTTTCAGAATATCTTTAATACCAGGCAGACTTTTGATAATAAACCCAAGTGCTTCCAATTTTATATAGTCAATATATGCCCTAATATATTTACATCTAATTTTATTGGCATCCAAATAATATATCCTTCCCATTCAGAATTCAAGTTTAATAATCTAAGTACATATAAAAAATTATGTTTTCAATTAGAATTTGTGAACAAGTTACACATGTTTTCTTCACAATTTTACCCCCTTCTTTAACATGGATTATCAAGAGTAGGCTATAATTGTCGTGAACTTCAAGACTATTTGTTTTAATGTAAAGCCTTATTTAGAAGTTAACACTACATTTGAAGTGTGTATTGTACTTTCCCAGTTTGGTAACCTGGAGAGTGATTGCCTTTACTATTCCTGCCCGTGTCTCCCATGAAAAGTAGTATTCCTACTTTAGGACTCAGTTTAGGTGTCAGCACCTTGGAGGGGTGTTTACAACTTCATAAACTATTTATGCCACCTTCTTCTTGCTGTATCTAGATTCTGCTTTGTCTCTGGAACCCATATTGTGGCACTTGAGCTTCATACTAATGTGGGGAAGGAAGATGTGAATTAGTAGATTTATCTCAGTCTAAAAACTTTTAAAAATTGTCAACCACACTAGTGAAGCTTTCTGTGAATTACAGAGTGGTAGAAACTGTTAGAAGCACCTCCATCCTGCCCGAGGATCCCCACTCTTACCATAATACAAACATTACTTTTTAAGATCACAATCTCCCCTGAGATCTAGAGCAAATAATGCAACCTGGGTGTCTCACATGGCTAGGTATGTTAAGCCATGGTGGAATATACTAGACTTAAATTCCAAGTCTTAATTCTAATTGTTTAAGTTGGTCTACTATGTGATAACATTTCCTAATTGTTGCCCAGAGTTTTCCGAGTTGAGGTCTAGGTCTGATTACACAAACAGTTAACCTAAAATTGTCCCCATATTTTCCTTCTTCATATATGCAGCCATGGAAAAAATGATGGAGCCTTTGGTGAAGGGCTATGAAGGATTTGGAACTTGTGAGGATTTGGAACAGTGAGAGATGAATGTTTGTCAACAATTGGGGTCTAACAAATTAACTCCATGGTCATCTTTCTCAAACTTTCACTTCTCATAATGCTGAAAGGCATCCATTTCATTTAGCTACATAATGGTTAACTTATTAACTAATCACAATAGTTATCTATGGATCCTCTAAACACCACATTTCCTCTCTTTGAACTATTCCAAAATTCTCATGTTTTCTATTGAATCTGGACATGTACTAATTCACAAAATCATCTTAAGATGATCTATCAGGGCAGCATCCTTTGATGTTATTAAGGATGGTTATTATATCTCTTCCTTTTTTATGGTCAAACATTTATATTTGGCAAGTATGCACTACAATTATATATGTGAGTGCATATAGATTATATATCATAAATATGTATACATTATATACATATACAGTGTGTATATGTGTGTATATATATATATAAGTATATATATATATTTATACTTTTTACAAGAGTAACAATAAAACAAACTGACATTGTAAAGTCCTACTCTGAGTTAAGCCTATATGAGGGCAACACTTACTTCTATTAAAGCATCTGTTACGGAAGACAGAATTAATGCATTCATCTCTTCTGTTAGGCTGTGAGCAACTTAAGAGCAGAAATTATGTCTTACTCATTTTTGCATTCCCAACAGCCTAGCACAGTGCCTGATTGATATAGATATAAATTTAATTGTTTTGCATTGAATTGAATTGAACTAAATTGAATCAAACTGAATTAGATTGAACCAATTGAAGTGAGTAGAATCAATCCCTTCAGTAAGGGAAATTCTACTGAATATTTCCCTTCTCAGTTCTGGAACAGAGGTAAAGTGAATACAGATGAAGCCATCATCAAGTCTGTAGACAAAATACTGCAGCATTTTGAAATTCCATGCAAAGATAAATATATATATATATATATATATTTTCGGTACGCGGGCCTCTTACTATTGTGGCTTCTCCCGTTGAGGAGCACAGGCTCCGGATGCGCAGGCTCAGCGGCCATGGCTCACGGGCCCAGCCGCTCCGCAGCATGTAGGATCCTCCCGGACCGGGGCACGAACCCGTGTCCCCTGCATCAGCAGGCGGACTCTCAACCACTGCGCCACCAGGGAAGGCTTAAAGAAGGGTTTTTGAACATAGCATTACTTAAATAGGTCTTACTTCTTGTGGAGTTTTTAAAATCTTGGAACAGAAATAACTAAGCTTGAGCATATGATAAATTGAGAGCTTGGACACAATTTAAATCATTATATCATTAGAGAGTTCAGAGAAATTATTAAGATGATGTTCATTAAAATCCCTATTATTGCTCTATACAGTAAAACAAACTAAACAAAACTGATGGGATCAAAGTAATTTAAACTTAATTTTGATTTTTTTGAGACTAAACAATTGATGAGATTAAGTTGGGCAAAGTCATAAATATCAAATAACAGTACATAAAGTGGTAGCAATGGTGGAAAAATAGGAACAGGAACGCTAATAAGAGTTTCAAAAGGAAAAAAAAGTCAAACCAGGAAAGCTTAGAAAAATAAGAAAACTTTTATTCTCAGAGGAGAGAAGCACCTGAGGAGTAGCATAAGCCAGTGTCTATCAGTGAGAGGACTATGCAAACTGTATATGAATTCCTGGTACATTACGGCAAGAAACATTGAGGAAACTGAGTGGTGTAAAGACAGACATCATTTCATAGAGAGGATAATAAAAATTTTGCTTGTTGTAAGTCTCTTGAGATTACATTTGATATGTAGTGTTCAATGCTGGACACCTACCTCATTATCATGAAAGAAAGAACAATCAAAGAAAGAAAACTTTTCTTGGAAATACAGAAATGGGTTATGAAATATATTTGTTCTGGCTAAAGACAGTAATTGTACATATTCTCTAAATGCTCCTTTAACAATTCCATTAAATTTTCCTAGATATCATAATTGAATGGGCTGCACATTTTTACCCACTTAGAAGGTATTTTGTTTTAAATTTAAATTTGCAAAAGGCTTTCTAGTAAGTTCTATCAAACCATTCCAAACTTACATTGCCCAGTGGCCTTTGATGTTCATATATCTTAACTTATGGCTTAATGCAGATCACAGGGAGCTAATGGTAACCTAGGAACCAATCTAAAACACTGTCCAATTTCTATACTTTGCTCTACATTGAGCTTTCTGCTTAAGTAGAAGATTCTATTCTATTTTGACTCACTGGAAAACTTTGAAGATGGTTTCATTGCTTTTGCTAATATCTGATTATGGGCTATAAAAATATGTATTTATGTAAGTATTTTGGTTATTACTGATGTTATTTTTCTACTGTGTAGCTTTCTACTATGTATCTTACTACAGAAACACATTCTTTTTGCTCTTTAAATCAGATTGATATAATAACATCATATGTGGTATCATTTATATATTAATAAAAGTCACCTGCATACTGAATTTTTAGTTCAGCACAGATGATGATAAAATCTTACAAAGACAAAAGGTAGCTCTTCATGCCTAAACAAAAACATTCCCCAGAAATATGTGTTTAAAGAGAATATAAAATACAGGATTAAATACTAAAGTGTTGCATTCAATCAGCTTTTTTTTTTTCAGGTTCAAAGTAAATAAGCCTCTGTGAAATACTATATTATATTAACCTGCTTGTGAACTTTCTTTTTCCCAGCTTTTTCTTGGTTCAGTTCTACACAGTTCAGCATGTACTACTTATGGTTAAGAAAACTTATCACATGAATCACCACTTTCCCTTAATTTATAGTTTTACTAGGAAGTGATCTGTGGAGATACACTGGATTTTTTTTTTTTTTACTTCCCTATTTCTTACTGTTCAACAGAGTCTAGTGTCAACTTTGTCACTTGGTAGTCAAATACTAGAACGATTACCCTCACCCATCACACACACTACTCCTAGTACTACTATTACTGCTACTACTACCATCACTGCTACAACTACATCACTTCCTCCCTTCTTCTCTGAAAAAGATTATCAATCTTATTTTTGGTCAGCATTTTAATTTCTAATAAGGTACCTAGACGTTTTTATAAAAGACCTGAAGTTAACCTAAAGTGTAGACATTTCCCCAAGCCACTCATTCTCACACACTACACTTCAGACTGGACCTCTTTTAGACCCTCCTATGACCAGGCACTCTCTCCTCCCAATCTTCACAAACACTGTTCTCACTGCTAATATACATTCCCTTGCTCATTCTCCCTCCTCCTACCCGCCACAAAAACAATAAAAGAAATATAAACAGGCCAACCATATTCTCCGTCACTTCCCCCAAGAGGCCTTTCCTGATCATGTAGTTTTGTTAGTCCCTTATCCTGGAAGCTCCCATAACATCCGGTAGTTTGCTTCTTGTAGCTCTAATCACAAGTGACTGCAATGGCTTTTTCTTCCCTTGTCTTATCATTTGCTAGACTGGAAAACCCTGAGAGCAAGGAAAAATAGCCCTAGTGTGTAGCAAAGGCCCTGACACATAGTTAACATTCAATATACATTTGATAATTTGAAGTTAGAGAGGGCATAGCAGTGGTCTATATTATTTATCTGTTTGAAACTATCATCTTATTTTTGAAGGAACTATGTAGATTCATTTCCTGCTTCAAAGCACATACATTGAACATGCCTTTGTCTGCTTAAGCATTCCCTGACTTCCTCTGTAAAACAGTTAGTTTATCATCTCTGTAACAGGCATTATGCTAGGTGCTGGGCTGTCTACCTCATTATATGGTTTCTTTAATACAGACTAAAAGGGTTGAGGCTCTAGATGTTTACCTTAACCCATTTTTTCCTTCTTAACCCTTCCTAAATTTAGCATTTCCATGATCATTACAGTCCATGACCATGACATCCATTACAAAAGTTTCCATCTACTGGTGCCATCCCCTCCACTAACATACCATGCCCTCTACTATTAAAAATATACCATCACTAGGGAAAATACTGAATAATAAGTCAATTAAAGAATTATAATTTATGCTTCATATAAATGAGAATAGATGACTGATTTTTAAATTTTAAACAAAATATAAAAGTAATAATCACAAAAATAATGAAGAAATAAAAATAATAACGGAGTATTTACAGACCATTTTAGAGAAAAGCTTGAACTAAGAAATATAAATGGAAAATGGAGTACATTTTTGCCTTGAGGAACTTGCTAAAAACACACATTTGGTCTTAGGTTCCAAATAATCAGAGGGTGGCCCAGGGCTCCCACATGTTGGAAATTCTTAGAGGGGATTTTTGATATATTAAGCTGGAACTCCCCTCAAAATATGCCTTCAGATTAAGGATCACCTAGAAGTAAATCTGTCATACTATACTCCAGACCAAAAGAATTGTGGAAAGGCTGCTTCGGCATTGAGCAAAACATGATAAATTAAAAAGAAAGTAAAATAAGGTCCCTGAGAAATTATGGCCCTAAATATGCTCACTATGGGTATGTCCTGTGGATGTGCACAGCCTGGGGCTAGAGAACCTCAGCTGAACATAGTTTAAGATTGTTACCAATTGGTAATGTCTCTCCAGTCTCCTGACAGAAGCAAATGCAAAGCCCCAGGGGCAGGGTCCATTCATCTTAGGCCATGGGGAATTTCTACAGATACTTTACCAAGGACAATGAGCAGCAAACAAAATTAATCTGACACGCAGGAAAGCATGGCAACGTGAGCTGCAAAACAAGAATCAGAAGCAGATCCCCACTGACTTCAGCTAGTGGAATTATCAAATGCAGCTTATAAAACAACTGTGCTTGCTTGCCATATTTAAAGGAAAAAAGAAAGGGTAAGCACAAGAGAGATGACAATGATAAACTATCTCTAGAGAACAGGAAACTCTAAAAAGGGAAAAGCAGACTTCAATGAAAAGGAAACCCTATGAAGTAAAAAGAAAAATTAAAAATCAGAAATTTTTCATTTCATTTTTGTCCAAATATTGTCAAGAAACCAACTAAATTATGTTTTCACTTTAAATTCACATCTTGAATTTCAAACTGAAAAGAAAAAATATACACCCTCCAAAAATTATTGATCAACTTAATAAAAAATGGTTAACAATTTTATTGTGTTACACATTTGAATTTTTAGAGCTCTTAGTAATTCTTAAACACACATGGACTCAAAGCTCAATCCAAAATATGGTAAGCACTGGACACCTGTTATTCCTTGATTCCTGTCTGAAACAAAATTATTAGGAGTCCCTGCTATGATGATGGTGTATTCTGGGCACTTCTTGGAATAAATAATGTACAGGAATCATTCAAATGCATATTCAGTGGGAAGCCATCTGGCTCCGTGTGAATTTATGAATATTTTAGCTTGCTCAGCTAGTCAAAAGTAAAATCTGGCACTTGGGATTATCATGTAGATTTGTGACATATATTATAAAAAAATTGCTTCTATAAATCAATGATTGACATATCTACTAAAGCATAGTTTCTTTCTTTCATCATTGATTGAGTCCACTTAAACTATGTATAATATGGCATGCTTAGTTTGGAAGTCATCATAATTCAACTTGAATTACAACATGCAATGTTTTATTAAAATAGTTGCATATAAAAAGAGAATCTCAGCATTGGGTTAGACTTTATAGGTTACTGTAGGGGACACTGTGATGTGGCACCCACATTTTTTCTTCAATGAAGGGCTTATTACCTTATTACTTTAGCTACCAGGAGTGCTGTCAGTAGACACATTTCAGCTGTCAGCCCCATTCACAGACTGCCTCAGCCACAGAGAGCTATCTTGCCCAAGATACTCCTTCCCAAGATGGCCATATCCAGTGATGATTGATTTGGGCTATAAATTGTGGCCACTCTGGTCCAACTCAGGACAGCACTAAAGTGCCATTCTGACACCAGAACTCCTCCTGAGATTAGCCAATCAAGATTGTCATTGGGCCTGCATCACAGTTTGACTTCTCTCTTCTTCTCAATCCTGCTTCTATTCCCTTCCTTGAACAATTATTAGTCTCAAGAGCACTTATTAAGAAATGTGCAGCACTCTAAACTCCATTTCAGATCCTGCTTTCCAGGACACTCAACCAGCAGCCATTATCTAATCCTACCTCTTACCTAAAACAAGTACTTCTTGGGAAAACTCTTGTGTAAATTGTATCCCAATCACTTTGCTTCAATACTTCTGGCATTAGGAAGCTTAGTATCTTATAAGACAATTCACTCTATTATTGAGCAAAGTTATTTCTAATATTGTATAAACACTTTCTTCCTTGTAACATCTGAAGCAATATGAAACCAACTTCATCATCCTACTGATTTAATCATTAATGAATTAAATGGCATTCTCATGAATGCTCAAAATTTATAGGAGAATTACATTTTTAACATCTTTGAGAATTATACTTTCATAATTACAAATATAGATTTGAGAGTTGATAGCACACAGATGATATGAGAATGAATGATATCCAAAGGAGTAAATGTGGGTAGAGAAACCTAAACACAAAGACCTGTGACTTTCCAGTGATATGAGATAAGAATGATGATGAGGAACAAGTTAAGGAGACTTCAAAAGAGGGATGAATGAGTTAGGAAAAGAACTAGTAGTGTGGGGTTCCTTGAAGCCAAATGAGGAATGCACTTCAAAGAAGGAGTGATTACTTGAGACAAATGCTGCTGAACTGGATTGAAGATGAGAACTAGATAGAATAGTGAATTGTTTTTCTTCCAGTTTTATTGAGACATAATGGACATACATCACTGTATAACTTTAAGGTGGACAGCATAATGCTTTGACTTACATACATCATGAAATGATGATTACAGTAAGGTTAGTAAACATCCATCGTTTCATATAGATACAAAATAAAAGGGAAAAGTATTCTTCCTTCTGATGAGAGGTCAGTATTTACTATCTTAAAACTTTCATATATAACATATAGTGTTAATTATATTATTCATGTGGTATATCACATCCATCCTTAGTACTTATTTATAATTGTAAGTTTGTACTTTTTGACCACCATCATCCTATTCCCTCTCCCCCCACCTCCTGCCCTTGGTAATCACAGATCTGATCTCTTTTCCTATCAGCTTGTTTGTTTGCTTGTTTTTTCAAGTGTTATGGACTTTTAACACTATGTTAGTTCCTGGTGTACAATATAGAGATTCAATATTTCTATACATTACAAAATGATCAACATGATAATAAGTCTAGTTACTATCTGTTGCAAAGATATTACTGGATTTATCAAAACAAAGAGTCCTGGAAATCCTCAGAGGAGCAAGTTCAGTGGAGTAAAGTAAAGAGGTAAAGACTGAACTAGGTTGGAGAGTGAATGGGATAAAATATATTGCAGAATGGAAGTTCAGATAATTTATTCTAGGAATTTTAGTGTTAAGGGAGCAGAGAAATGAAGTAATAGCTGAAGGAAGTGGAGTCAAGAAAGAATTCTTTTTTTTAATTAGAAAAATAACAATATATTTTTGTACTGATGAGAACGACCCAGTAGAGAGGGAAAACTGTTGATACAAGAGAGAAGAGAGAATTGTTGGAGTAGTATCCCTGTTCAAAAGAATGTAAAATTACAAAGAAAATCATGTTTTAATGATCTTATTGCTAAATGATGGTGATTTAGAAAACTCAGAGTACTGTATACTTTCATTTGCGGATAGGCAACTTCAGGAATAATATACTATATTCCTAGAACCCATTTCAGAAGTTGTATCTTCTTTGGAGTCACTAGAATACTGCAGCAAAGACACAGACAAGATTACAGAGTCTTACAGGGCTTCTGATTTCATGAGAGTAGAAAATAAAATGCTTCAAGCTCAGTTGATAAGAGTAAGATATATTAGTTTTTATAGACAAAAATTCTCTTTGTACAATACTATTCATAGCATCTTTTAAGTTTGGCCTCCTCCCATAATCACAGTAAATCATCATCCAAAAATATGTAGCAGAGGCTATTACTTAGAAAAGGGTTATAGTAAGGACATGTGCCCAGTCAGTCAGTAATAACAGGAACACATTTTGGCTGTACTAGTTTACCTTATGCTCAACTTTCAAAGTTAAAGAAAGCACCTTTATAACAGGGGGAAATGTCTATTTATATCTGTAAAGCCTGCTAATGAAAGTGTATCTTGGTAATGAAAAGCCCTTAGGTTCTGTTAAGTATCCTGATGTGTCTGAATATGTGCAGATCAGCCTAGTGTTTGGAATATGGTCTGGAGAGAGCAGAACTGGGCAACCTATTAGAATGAGAAGGATTAGACTTTCCAGAGATAATCTACATGATTTACATACATATATAGTGAGGGGAAAGAGATTTTTCAGGGAACAAAAAAATCTACTTTTTCTACTAAACTCATGGCAAAAACTTATTTTGTATTTAAACACCAGCAGTTGTAACAAGTAAAAAAAGAATTTCTACACTTTCTCCCTCCCTTCTCATAGACTAGCTTCCACAGACAGTTTCTGATTTGACTGGATAATGGTTAATTAGAAACTCTATTAACTTTAACCAATTATAATGAGTGATGATCTTTATTATTAAATTTCATTAAAAATTGATCTCACTGATATATAAGCAGTGAATTTCATAAGTTAATTTATGATCCTGTCAGTGCACCTGTACATTTAAAACTGTACTTAGACCACTTGCTATACTCATTATTTCTTTGTGTAGTAAAAGTTTTCTAGTTCTAGGCTTTATTAAAAGTGTTTGAAATTTCTCTGAAGAATAGCATATTGGTGGATATAATTTACTTTCTCAAACCCCAAGGCTAAACATAATAGGAAAGAAACCAATCATGTAAAATTTCATTGAGTAGTGCAACATTTCTCAACCTGCAAATGAAACAAATACTTACTTGATTTCCAGAGTTGTGTTTTAAAAGATTTTTGCCTCAAGGTGTAAATTCTTTAATTCTTTTCAGGGCAACGTGATACTCTCCTACAATGAAATGGTAAATGAAAACTAACTTGAACCATCTGAATGATCTGCAGAGAGAAAAGAGCTGATACTAGTGAAAAGACATTTTAAAAATCATTCACATTACTTAGCCACAAAGTGTTGGTTGTAGCAAAGATTTTGAGAGCCTTTAAGGAGGCTGGAGATTCAACAAGCAGATTGGTAACACACCATAAGAGAGTGCCCAAAGAATATAGACATTAGAGTTTTGATTGTCTCAGCGATGCACTGAAGCACAGTTAAAGAAATATAATTCTGGCATAGAGAGCTAGGAAATGACGGTAGCAGATGGATTGCACCAATCTGCAACAATCAGGGATGAACTGCTCTCTTTGAATGATAGGATTTTATACTTTGGAAGGCTACTAGACTCCTGTAGCCAGAGGCTTCAAAAGATAGACTATTTGTCCAACCAGCCCAGAAGGAAACATTGTCTGTTAGTTTCAAATCATTTACTTACATGGGTAATAACATCCCTGGGTTCAACATCTTTAGACACAAATGTCAATAATCAAGCTGTGGCACTGGTAGATGACGGCAGTGACTAACTCACAGGTAGTTTCCCCCTTAACCTCCTGTTTTTGCAAATATCAATGCAGTAGGGAATCAGCAGCATTTATTATCCCTTTAATCCATTTTGAGGGCATTTTTAACTGAGGTAAAATAGACATACAACATTATATTAGTTTCAGGTAGACAACATGATGATTTAAATTTTGTATATATTGTGAAATGATCACTACAATAAGTCTAGTTAATATACATCACCATGTATATAGACGTTTTTTCTTCTGATGAGAACTTTTAAGATCTACTCTCTTAGCAACTTTCAAATATGCAATATGGTATTATTAATTACAGTCACCATAATGTACATTACATCCCCATGACATTTATTTTATAACTGGAAGTTTCTACCTTTTGACTCTAGTCACCCATGTGGCCCACCCCTCATTCTCCACCTCTGGCAACTACCAATCATCTGTTCTCCATATCTATGAGGTTGGTTTTAATTTTAACTTTTTTGTTGTTTGTTGCTCTTTTTTTGTTTTTTTTAATTCCACAATACTCCACTTTGTATTCCATTATATATATGTGTTTATGTGTGTGTGTGTATATAGATATATGTATATATATACACATATATATATGTGTGTGTGTATATATATATATATATATATATATATATATATATGTCTCCCACTTCTTTATCCATTAGTCCATGAATGAAGACTTAGGTTGTTTCCAAATCTTGGCTATTATAAATAATACTGAAATGTATAAGGGAGTACATATACCTTTTTGAATTCATGTTTTCATTTTTTTGGATAAATACTCAGAAGAGGAATTGCTGGATCATGTGGTAATTCTATTTTTAATTTTTTGAGGAATCTTCATACTGTTTTCCATAGTGGCTGTACTGATTTACATTCCTCCGATGCACAAGGGTTCCTTTTTCTCCACATCTTTTCCAACATTTGTTATTTCTTGTCTTTTAAAATATATCCATTCTAACAGGTATGAGGTGATATCTCAGTGTGCTTTTGATTTACATTTCTCTGATGATTGATGATGTTGAACCTGTTTTCATGTACCTTTTGGCCATCTGTATGTCTTATTTGGAAAAATATCCATTCGGATCTTCTGGCCATTTTTCAATCAAATCATTTGTTTCTTTGGTATAGAGTTTTATGAGTTCTTCGTATATTTTGAATATTAGCCTTCATCAGATATATGATTTGCAAATCTTTTCTCCTGTTCAGTAAGTTGCCTTTTCATTTTGTTGATGTTTGCCTTTGCTGTGCAGAAGCTTTTCAGTTTAATGTAGTTCCACTTGTCCATTTTTGCTTTTGTTGCTTTTGTTTTGGTGTCAGATTCAAAAAAATCATCACCAAGACCTATGTCAAGAAGTTTACTGCCTATGTTTTCTTCTAGAAGTTTTATGGTTTCAGGTATTATTGGGTTGGCCAAAAGTTTCCTTCTATTAAGTAAAAATAAAAGACACATTTTTCATTTTCACCAAGGACTTTATTAAACAACATATTCACTGTTTTGTTCCACTACCTTCTGCCATTTTTCAGGCAGCTTCATAATTCCATCTTCCCAAAACATTTTATCTTTTTGAGCAAAGAACTGTTCCAGGTGCCTTTTACAGTCTTCCAGGGAATTGAAATTTTTTCCATTAAGAGAATTTTGTAAAGACCAAAATAAATCGAAATCTGAAAGTGCAATGTCTGGTAAATATGGCAGATGAATTAGAACTTCCCAGCAAAGCTGTAAAAGTTTTTGCCTGGTCACCAAAGAAACATGCGGTCTTGAGTTATCCTGATGGAAGATTATGAGTTTTCTGTTGACTAATTCTGGATGCCTTTCATCGAGTACTGCTTTCAGTTGGTCTAATTGGGAGCAGTACTTGTTGGAATTAATCATTTGGTTTTCCAGAAGGAGCTCATAATAGAGGACTCCCAATCCCACGATATATACAACATCAACTTCTTTGGATGCAGACCGGGTTTTGGTGTCGTTGGTGGTGGTTCATTTTGCTTGCCCCACGATCTCTTCCATTCCACATTATTGTACAGTATCCACTTTTAATCTCCCATCACAATTTGTTTTAAATACAGAACATTTTCATTACATTTAAGTAGAGAATCACATGCGGAATATGTTCAAGAAGGTTTTATTGCTTAACTTATATGGAACCCAAACATCAAAGCAATTCACATAACCAAGCTGGTGCAAATGATTTTCAGTGCTTGATTTGGATATTTTGAGTATGCCAGCTATCTCCTGTGTGGTACTATGCTGATTGTTCTTTTTTTTTTTTTTTTTTTTTTTTTTTTGCGGTACGCGGGCCTCTCACTGTTGTGGCCTCTCCCGTTGCGGAGCACAGGCTCCGGAAGCGTAGGCTCAGCGGCCATGGCTCATGGGCCCAGCCACTCCGCAGCATGTGGGATCTTCCCAGACTGGGGCATGAACCCGTGTCCCCTGCATCGGCAGGCGGACCCTCAACCACTGCGCCACCAGGGAAGCCCCTGATTGTTCTTAATGTCTCAATTTGATCGCTATCAACTTCAACTTATCTACCCGACCATGGAGCATCATCCAGCGAGAAATCTCCAGCACAAAACTTCACAAACCACTTCTGACACGTTTGATCAGTCACAGCACCTTCTCCATACACTGCAAAAATCTTTTTTGTGTTTCAGTTGCATTTTTACCTTTCTTGAAATAAAGCATAATATGCCAAAAATGTTGCTTTTTTTTCTTTCATCTTCAATATTAAAATGGCTACATAGGGCTTCCCTGGTGGCGCAGTGGTTGAGAGTCCGCCTGCTGATGCAGGGGACACGGGTTCGTGCCCCGGTCCGGGAAGATCCCACATGCCGTGGAGTGGCTAGGCCCGTGAGCCATGGCCGCTGAGCCTGCGCGTCTGGAGCCTGTGCTCTGCAACTGGAGAGGCCACAATAGTGAGAGGCCTGCGTACCGAAAAAAAAAAAAAAATGGCTACACAAAAATTTACCAATTTTGATAAGTTTTTTTTTTAATGCATGATGATATGAGAGCTGTCACAATACAATCTAACAAAATTGTTTCAAATGAAGTTAAAGACAGCTAAGCACTACTAGAGCCATCTTACAGAAAAAACTGAATAACATTTTGGCCAACTCAATACTTCAAGTCTTTAATCCATTTTGAGTTAATTTTTGTGTATGGAACAGGATAATGGAGAAGTTTCATTCTTTTGCATGTTGCTGTCTAGTTTTTCCAACACCATTTATTGAAGAGGTGGTTCTTCTCCCACTGTATACTCTTGGTTCCATTATCATAAATTAATCAAACATACACGTGTGGTTTTATTTCTGGGCTCTCTATTGTATATTTACGTGGTGGGTTTTATGCCAATAAAAT
Source organism: Lagenorhynchus albirostris (assembly GCF_949774975.1). Taxonomy (NCBI): domain Eukaryota; kingdom Metazoa; phylum Chordata; class Mammalia; order Artiodactyla; family Delphinidae; genus Lagenorhynchus; species Lagenorhynchus albirostris. The sequence continues at coordinate 121,970,779 of NC_083096.1, forward strand.
GCTGTTCGAATTACTATAGATTTATAATACAGTTTTAAATCAAGGAGTGTGATGCCTCCAGCTCTGTTCTTTTTTCTCGAGCTTGCTTTGGCCATTAGGGATCTTCTGTTGTTCCATGCAAATTTTAGGATTGTTCTATTTCTGTGAAAAATGCCATTGGAGTTTTGACAGGGAGTGCACTGAATCTGTAGACTGCTTTGGGTAGGATGGGCATTTAACAATATTAATTCTTCCAGTCCATGAGCATAGAATCTTTCCATTTATTTGTGTCTTCTTAAACTTTTTCATTAATGTCTTATAATTTTCAATATACAGATCTTTCATCTCCTTTGTTAAATTTAATCCTAGATATTTTATTCTTTTTGATGCAACTGTAAGTGAAATTGTTTTCTTAATTTCTCATTAGTATATAGAAAGGCAACGTATTTTTGTGTACTGATTTTGTATCCTGCAACTTTACTAATTTTTTTATTAGTTGTTAACAGTTTATTTTGTGGAGTCTTTAGGGTTTTCTATATATAGTATCATGCCATCTTCAATAGTGATAATTTTACTTCTTCCTTTCCAATTTGTATGTCTTTTATTTCTTTTTCTTGCCTAACTGCTCTGGTTAGGACTTCCAAAACTGTGCTGAATAAAAGTGACAAGAGTGGGTATCCTTGTCTTCTCGTTGAAGTTAGAGAAAAGGTTTTCAGCTTTTAATCTCTGAATTTGATGTTAGCTGTGGGCTTTTCATACATGGTCTTTATTATATGGAGGTGCAGTTCCTCTATACCCATTTCATTGAGAGTTTTTACCATAAATGGATGTTGAACTTTGTCAAATGATTTTTCTACATCTATGGAGGTAATCATATGATTTTCATCCTTCATTTTTATTAATGTGATATATCATGTTGACTGATTTGAGGATGTCAATCCATCCTTGCATCACTGGAATAAATCTCACTTGATCATGGTGTAGGATCCTTTTAATATATTGTTGAATTCAGTTTGCTAATATTTTGTTGAGGATTTTTACATCTATGTTTATCAGGGATATTAGCCTGTAATTTCCCTTTTTTATGGTGTCTTTGACTGGTTTTGGTATCAGCTTAATACTGGCTTCATAAAATGAATTTGGAAGTGTTCTTTCCCCTTCTACTTTTTGGTAGAGTTTGAGAAGCTCCTGTATTAACTTTGTTGAACGTTTGGTTGAATTCACCAGTGAAACAGTCTGGTTCTGGACTTTTGTTTGTAGAGAGTTTTGAAATTACTGACTCAATCTCCTTACTAGTAATTGGTCTCTTCAGATTTTCTATTTCTTCATGATTCAGTTGTGGAAAGCTGTGTTTCTAGGAATTTATCCATTTCTTCTGGCTTGTTCAATTTGTGGACGTTTAATTGTTCACAGTAGTCTTTTATAATCCTTTGTATTTTTGTGGCATCAGTTGTAACATCTCCTCTTTCATTTCTAATTGTACTTATTTAAGCCCTTTGTCTTTTTTTCTTGGTGAGTCTAGCTAAATATTTGTTAGCTTTATTTTTTTTAAAGAACCAGCTCTTTGTTACACTGACATGTATATGTCATTATAACTCCCAAATTCAGTGAGCATCTTTGTGACCATTACTTTGAACCCTTTATCAGGTAAATTACTTATCCCTGTTTAAAGGTAATTTCATGAGGTTTTATCTTATTCTTTCATTTGGAGCATATTCTTCATCTTTTTTTTCTTCTCATTTTGCTTAACACTCTGTTGGTTTCTATACAGTAGATGAAATAACCACCTCACCCTGTCTTGAAGGAGTGATCTCATGTAGGAGGTGAACCTTGTCATTCAACCCACCTCAGCTCTTGATTGTCCCTCAAACCTTTGTGCTTGTCCAAGCAGCTATTATATTTTTAATAGCTCCTAGTAGATAAGGATGCTCCAAACCTGTCAATGTTCCAAAGGTGAGGATATCAGTACCGAGATTCAGGCTGACTGGAAGCCAGACCTTCATGCAGCAGCTTTCAAGAGTATGCAAATATATACTGTCCTGTGGGACCACAAGCCCAAGCCCTACTGGCCACCAGAGACAGGTAATCTGGAGGTGTCTCCTATGCAGCAGTTGCAAAAATCAGGGCTCCAGACAAGTGAATGAGCTCTTTCCTGGGAGATACCAATGAGCTGGGGCGAGGCAGTGGGAGAGCACCAAGATGGTGTACATAGCCTATGTTCCTTGAGAGCAGCTTGGTAGGCCACTAGGTGTGTGATAAACCTGAAGCCTGCCCCTCAGGCCAAAGCTCCAGAAGCAAAATGTCTATTCATATCCTCTGCCCATTTTTAAGTTAGATCCTTTATTCCAATTTTCAACCTGATCCCAAATTGTGGTCTATTATAGAACAGCCAAACTGGCAAGTCTGAATAAAAACAAATAAACAAAAAAAGTCTAAAAACAAATAAACAAACAAAAAAAACCCCAAAAAACAAATAAACTAGTCCAAAATTTTTATGAATACAGACAAATGGGAACACAAACACTAGCATGTTGGAGCTTAGCACACTGGTATTGAAGGGAAGGAGAATGTTAGTGACTTGTAACAAAGTTCAGTACAAAGAGTATTAATAATACAATTTCAGTAAGTATAAACAACTAAAGTTGTGTTCCTCAACCACAATAGAAATCAGCTTTGTCTAAACATATTTTATAGGCACAAAAAATTTAAGTTAAACTAAGCAGCTAATGGTAGCTTGAATTATTTCTCCTGCACTAAGTGAATTTATAAAGGTAACTTTCAAGTACCTTTAAAAAGGTCTTTTCTTTATTAATAATTTAGTTATAGACATAGATGAAGACATGTGTTTCATTCAGCTAAACAACAAAAAGAACACCTGAAATTCCTTAGACAATTTTGAACAAATTAATATTTTTTTCCTTAGTTATTTCTTTCTATTTTAATTCTGCTAGACTACAACAAGTTTCCTAAATTCTGGGTCTCCAGGTTGCTCAAGTCCAAAAAGCATTATGGTGTATGTGAATGGCATGTGTAGCACACCAGTTACCAGCTGTGATAGCTATACATATATTTTGCAGCAGGCAAGTTTTGATTTTGGCTCTGTGCTAAATCTGGTAACCTTTATATAACATAGGTAGTATTGCTTAGCCTCAGAAGATGAGTGGATCATCACAGCTTGTGAGAATTGATTCTGGATTCATTCCATCAAATTTTTGTGATTTTCAGCAGCATATAACTTGGATTTTCAAAGCTTTATTCCCACTTAGTATGCATTAATGCACACTCTTTATTTCTGTTTTGTTTAGTTTGCAAGACAAATGCCCAAGGGAGATTAATATCAAAAGTTGCATTTTTTCCCATGCCTTCTTGATCATTGTTAATTATTAACTCATCAATAAGTTTACAGAATATATTTAGTTACAAATTGTAGCTGTCCTTCACAAACCTTGAAAGTATACGATTTAAGGGCCGTGATTTTACGAAATAAAAATGATAAATCAAGAGAAAATGTCCAATTTATTACTTATTCATGCATGTGGTTATCACATTGGTTGAGTTAGATACACTGCTGGTGATACATGTGTGGTACTACACACCAAGTGATGCATATCAAGGAAAGAGACACTGCCAAGTTCTTTGGAACAGATAACATTTCAAAGCAACTAGAATCATACATTGTGCAGGAATATGATTAACGTGGTGACCACCAATTTGTCAGAAACCTCCCACTGATTTAAATAGAACTACATTCTAGAGACATGTGATTAACTAAGGTAAAAGTGAAACAACTCTGTAAAGTAATAACAGCATCAGCATCCACTTGCAGAACAGGTATCTGGTGTCCATAGCTTGAAGGTAAATCCAGGCATCAGTGTGGTGGTGGCACTTGTAGAATATGAAGTTTTATCAATACCTTTGATAGCACAGAAGATGGTACTAGATGGTATTAGAAGATAGCACATGGATATTAACCACTCTTGAGTTGAAAATTGGTTTAGAAAAGTTTGACTCTAGATGTGAAGCTTCAGAAAAGTCTTGACTGTATCTTAATATTTCACTTTTTTGTTCCTCTACATGTATTTGCAAAAGGGTTAAATGACATAAATCTATATTTAAGTGGTTTTAAAAAAGATTTCCAATAAATAAAAACTTCAAGTAACAAGAAAAGCATTGCATATTTTATTGGTAGTGGTTTCTCTTTTTCAGTGGAACATAAAATAATGGCGATTCTTAAGAACTGATGACACCTTAGATTAATTAGATTAGAAATACAGCATTGAACTTTTAATGAGTGACAAACACATAACATCCTCTGAAATCTATGCAAGTAAATCAGTAAATGCTGAACAATGGCTACCATATATCTTTATTTACTCCTTGGGAAGAAACTTGAAAAATATATACATAAATATCATAACTGAGGGTTGCTGATAAGTCACATAGATTTTTATCATCAATTTCAGAATGGTTTGTATCTATTAATACTTATTTATTAATTAAGACTATCACAATATTTTAAGCATTCATTTAATTTGACTCTGTTAGCCATGGATTTGTTTCTGAAAAAGTACTTCTACAGTATTCCTACAGTGTTTTGAAGACCCTACAGTATGACATTTATATTAGTTCATCAGAATAGGTCTAATGCACTTGAGGAGAGAACTGCCAATGAACACATTGAACTTCATTGGAACCAAAGCCCAAAAGAAGATGAAAAAAATTCTGAAGGTATATTTAGAAAATTACCTTTAAAACAATTATAGTATTTTGTGAACAAAATAATGTTCCACAAGTCATCTTTATAAAAGAAAAATTTAAATAGTGATAAATATAAAAAAAAATCACTTTTCTGAACTTACATCCTTAAGCTATTCTTTCATCTAAAAATGGTTTATTTTTGTTATTAATTTTATGCTACAGCAAGCATGTTAATATAATTTTCATTAATTCACTTCAATTAAAAAACAAGTCTACAGAAAATTCCTGCATCTGCAATCTTGCTCAATCAAGAAAGGCAGAGTATACAATATTTAAGATGTCTCTAAATCAGACTGTTTTCTATTCAAAGTAATTTCTAGAAAAATTTGCTCCCTATAAGTTATCATGTCTTCCACATCTTTGTAGAAAAGCATTTCTTCAATGGACAACAGCTTATATTTATTCAGGCTGAATGCTGACTTGTTCTGTACAGCATTTAACATCTTTAGGGATGTTGTAACTGAATCACTCAAAGAAGAACAAACTGGGAAAATACGAGCATTCCACAAACTCAAACATGTCTTGTTTCCAGAGAACAGTTCCTCTGTAACTTTGAGATTCCAAATGTCTAAGCATGACAGGAAACAGATTCCAAAGAATTGAAGTAACTTTATATCTGACAATGTTTTAACATTCTTTTTCAAGTTGTCGTGCACTCCACATGCCATAGTTGAATACTTTAAGTGTCTATTCATCTTCAAGCTTAAGGAACACACAAAAGAATGTGCAGACAGGACAGCTGTTGTTATGATATAAGAACCACTAATAATGCAATTTTCCCCCACTGAAACATCAGGCCCCAATCTGGAATACTCTACAACTGAGCCAGGTGCCACAGAACTTCTTGAATCCAATATACTTTGAATGATACAGGATTTGTTGCTAGAGCATTCTGGTATTGCTGGAAAGATGCTAAAAGCTATGGACTGTAAGCCAAGCTCTGACTTCAAATTGCTATCAGAAGTAAAATGAAACAAATATTCTTCAGTTGTTCCAATGTGATAAAATTTGGAGTTATTAAGAACAACAACATTTAGTGATGTTCCTCTAAGAAGATGAAATATTCTCTGCCTCATGTCTACCAGCTCTGACTCTTCTTTAGTAACATTTGATGTGTTTCTGGTATATTCCACAGTTGCTCCAGGTCCCAAAGCCTGCAGAAAGTCTCCATAGGCATCTATTTCACAGTTCAGTGTACCTATTTTTTCATAAAAAGCAAGTAACTTTTTCGCTGTTTTATGATCCATGTAAAATAGGCTGTCTGTGTAGACATACTCAGGGTCTAATTTAAGAGAGGGTATGTCACCCCCAGCAAAGTTTTGTTGAAAAAAGTTTCTACGTCTACACACAGCATCAAACTGATACATCTTTTCTATGCTGGGCTTATGAAGGAAACGATGGCAGCTTCTGTACTCGAGGTCTCTATGTTCTAAATAGTTAAAAGGTTCTAAGACAAATACTCCATGTGTTGTACCTACAGTCAAACTAGAAGGATGAGCTAAAGCAGTAAAGCCAGGTTTGTCAAATCTAATATACTCAGATTCTCCAATACTATAAAGTTCAATATCATCTGCACAGGTAACCAGAATCCCAGGATTCATATGTGAGGGGAAATCAATGTACATGGCTAGTTTTAATTCCAACATCTGATAAATGGGGCTACCAAAAGGTAAAGCAGTGAAAATTTTCCCCAGAGCACTTGCATTTGGAAGGCGTTGACTGTAGCCACCTATATAAAATTAAACAAAATAACTGTTTTAAAATGTTTATAAGATTTAAAAACCCAGGAGCATCAGTTACAACTCAAAATATCTCTAAAGATATTTAAAATATACAATATATTACTGTATCCCAGGAAAGAATAATAAATTCCAGATGACAAATTCACAGAGCAATTCTGTAGAGATTTGCTATAATGCAGTTCTAGATTAGGAAAGACCTGTAATATGCTTTACAGACTATGCATTGTTTTAACTCAACTGGATAACAAGTAAAAAGGACAATGAGCTAAAATATGACCTTATATCTACATTTCACACAATAAATTTCAAACATGTTTAAACGCCTACATTAAAAATCCACTTCATGGGGAAAAAAAGTCACAAAAAACTAATATACATAATTATCTATTAAAGAGTAATTTCCAGATGGAATGTGTTTCCTCAATTACATACACTTAAAGGAAGTAAAGGTGCATTTATTTAAAAGCACTTTACAATGTATATTTGTTTTTAATTTTAAAAGGCTTTTCCCTCTAAGATGAGCCTTATGACTTAATTCCTTGAAAAGTGTGTTCGCTTAAGTACATTAAATAGCTTACATCATTTTTACGTAACTAATTATAGTGAGAGGCATAGTAGAAAGAGTCACACAAAAATGCGTTCAAATTCTGGTTCACCACTTTTTAATTGTTCATCTTTGGACTTAACACTAAATCAGCAGATGTAAATACTTGCTTTATCATGTTTTATGAGATCAACAAGACATGCAAAGCACTTACTACAGAGTACATCATTCAACCAATGAGAGCTAATACTTTCTTTTTCATTTTCCAAATACTAACCAACAGTAAAGTTCAGCATTGTTAAGAATCACCTACTTTTAATTACACTTGACCCTTGAACAATAAGGGTTTGAACTCTACCAGTCCATTTACATGAGGATTTTTTTCAATAAATACCGTAAGACTATATGACCCGACGTTGGTTGAATCCCTGATGAGAAACTGTGGCTATGGAGAGTGGAACTGCCTATACAGAAGACCAACCATGAAGTTACATGCAGATTTTAGACTGTGTGAGGGTCAGCACCACTCACAGATCAATGCATTATTATATATTTGCAAGGATCGATTGTATTAAAATATATTTTCTGGTGTCTAACTTAATTTTTACTAAATTTACTAAATTAATAATACTCGTTCTGGAATAAAACTGTAAATTTGAATTTTTCTTTTTCAGTTAGTCTTAAAATCAGAACTTGGATGCTTTACTTGATATCATCTTTAAAAAGAATCATTGTTCCGTATATGAATCCTAAAAAATGAAAAGTGCCTTGGTAACCATGTGGATGAGTGGCTCTAAAATATCTGTTCCTGAACTGGTACAAGTCCATGACAAAGCTTCGCCAGCCTCCAGTACATAGAGGAAAAATAACAGAGGTCTCTTTCATATAACCCAAATTTTCATACAACCAAATCTGTCCAATTTAAAAATTTATACTCTGAGATTACTTCTTTCCTACCCTTCTGTTCCCTTTTTTGGTGTGTGATTTTCCCTCTTTTATACTTTCTTGTCAACTCCATGTCTGTCACCACCTTTTCTTTTTGTTTTTAAACTTCTAAGGATTATGGACTTTGGTCACCAATAACTAGATAAAAATGTGTTAACAGGTTTTGTGTAAAGTCTGGTAATCACAGTACTAAACCAGCCTCTCCCCTACAGCAAGAATCCTTTCTAAAGCATTGTCAAGAAATGTTCATATTTTGATGAGTTCTATCTTAGGAAAATAATTTTCGATATGTATACCAAAAAAAATACATGAAAGTTGAGGATGTATGTGATCTACAATTTTAAGGTTAAATTTTGTGAAAAATATTATGCTACTTACAACCTAAAAATATCAAGGAAAGCATAAAATATTTGTTTCCAAAGCAGTATAACTTCAAAGACAAAAGAAAAAAAAAAAGAGGGAATAGTATTAGTAATGGAGAAAAAAGCCCCTTGGATATAAAAGGTAATATACTAAAAGAAACTGTAAATTAGTAAAGTGTAACATTACCAGAGTGAATTAATAGGATGGTAAAAGAATTCCATTCATCTCCATAAAGCTTTTCCAAACATCGAAGGGCACAAAGTGTCGATCCTCCATTTCCTTGAAAATAAAGTTAAAAAGCTCAATTTATTTCACATAAAGTTACAAAAACTTTGTTATTACAGTAAATTTAAGTGTTATAACTTTGAGGATATGACCTCTGGCTACAATTAACCAGGCAGAGAGCAAAGGTATAGGCAGAACAATCAAATTAAATACACATTTCTTAGCAATTAAATAATTAGTAATAAAACCCAGAGATGAGCCCTTGGTAATAAAAGTTGAGTTAATCTTCTCCTGAAAATAGTAGTAAAAAGAAAGAAATGATAAATTAAGCAATCTGCAACACTATAAGACTGTAAGTTTACACGTTCACTTGGAGTTATGAACTGTAAAACCCATTAAAATAATTCTCCCATATGATCATATATATGTGTTAGATTTACTTTCTAAAAAGATTTTTAGAACCTGTTTTCCTAAAAAACATCTTAAATGTAACTTCCACTTACTAGTTACCATGGGCAAGTTATTTAACATTTTGTGCCTGAATCTCATTCAAACATGGGAATCAGAAAAGTACTGACCACATATTTATGAGGATTAAAACACTGGCTAATTAGGACATGCTAGTATCAGATACAGATACCCTAACTCTGGTATCAATGAGCTTCAGCTTTAAGTATCACATGGAAAATGGCCCCCAGGAAAATAGCATGTATTTTTATTTGCAAGGTAAGGTCAAAAGGCAAAGTGGACAAACTGGTTTTTAAAAGTAAACATCTATGATAATTATGCCATTAGACTGTGCTCTTTCGCATTCTGCATTGTGGTCCCAAGAGGCCAAATATTTATTTTTTCTGATTTGATCTCTTCATGTAAGTTTCTGAGCAAATTGTGTAGTTCAGAGGGACCTTAAGAGTCCTACTGATAAGGTCCAAAAGAATATTCACCACCTGAGTAAATTTTATTAAGACTAATAAAATTCTCTTTTAAGTAACATAACATTCTGGAAGTTTTTCATGGTAAGTCCACAATGTGTAAAAACAGTTGCCATGCCTTTTATCTTTCTTAAAAAATAGTGAACTTACATAAAAATTAAAAAATTTTTAAAGACTATAGGTGGTAAGACACACAGTATAAACTGTAAGCCACAGGAAAGCTTTTCTTCAGTGATTATTCTGCCCACAATTTATGATATAAATCTGACCATAAATGTGTACCAATTTTGGCTCCAGCAGGATCAACAAAAACATGATACTGAACTCCAAGAGGTAACTCCTTTTTTTTCAGCTTTTCTGACAGTTGTTGCTTATAAGCAAGTTCCTGTTTATCATCAGCTGCTGTTATTGCAACAATGTCCCAGAATTCTCCAGCTGCCACAGGTTTGCCTATGTGTAAGAAGAAAGTGATAAATATTATCAGAATTCTCTAGCTGTTACAGGTTTACCTATTTGGAAAGAAGGAAAAAAGAGGTAATAGTATCTTCAAAAATGTATCTTCTGCTTTTGAGAATTAGGGAATAATGAGTGGTCAGCTAGTAGGATTCAAAATAGTTCTAATGAGGATTGTTCACAAATTCTACTTTTTTTCCTTTTAGATTACTTGCTCCTTTTATGGTCTACAGTCCCATTTATTTAGATTTTCTGAGAGTTGTAATGTTTCTTGATTAAGAGAAGTACTTTTGACTTGCTAAAGATGAGCTCAATTCTTAAATAAAGAGAGGAGACAAAGGAATAAATTAATCTCCAGTTTTGAAAATCAGTTTTCACATACAGGGACCACTTAATGTTTGTTGGCTAAGAAAGATTAAATCCAAGGACCCATTGCTACAATGTTGGTGTTCATAAATGTGGGCACTTTACTTTTTAATCGCCTTAAAATGAGCCATGCAAGTTTACAAAGGTTACTGGAGAATGACACCAAATTCTGGATAACAGAAAAGTTCCCAGCTCCCTGATGAACTCAATAAGAGACTGAACTTTTGGCTGACAGTTGGAAGCTCTTCTTTATTGATAAACAAGACAAATAAGCGTTTTTAACAAATTCTAGTCAGCTAGAATCTAATAGTCCTGAACATTTTACTGTAATCCAAGTATTATTTTCTGTATTTTTAAAGCAGTAACGTCAACAAAAATATGACCAATTAGATAGTTGTACAGGAAATGACAAGTGGCATAGTCCTTTAAAAAAACATTTTGATACAGTTACCCCTTTTAATTTTTAATCCATAATTTCACCGTGTTGTTTCGCTTTTCACTTAGTAAGCGTTCACATCATGGAACAAATTGGTGAAGTAGGTAGGGAGTGGAAGAAAGCTAAAATCGGATTTGTAAGAGTCAAATCACTATGCTTTAGATCTTTTAGGTTTATTTAAAATAATTTTTGCTAATGAGCTAACCAAACGAATAACTTGGATTTATAGCTTCACTAGTCAGGCTAATAACTGTCTTCTCATTCCTCCTCATATATATACATATATATATATATATATATATATATATATATAAGCAACTGGGAAAAAACTTAAAGAAAGCAACAAGCATAACGTAAAGAAAGGAGAGTGACAGAAGAATAAAAAACTTAAGAGGAACATTAACTGCGCCTGGGCCAGCGTCCTAGGCCCGCAAGTGATTAATAAAAGGAAGTGGTAGTCCAGCAAATACACCAGCACGTAAAGCGCCCTCCCTGTCCGTTGCCGGGGAGAGCCAGGGTTCCTCCTTTGGTACCTCTAAGCTCTGAAAACCTCCGCAACCTTCGCTGGGTGGCTTCTCGCAAAGATACGCCTGGAAGGGCACTCGTGGCTGCCATAGCTCACTTTCCCCAACACCGCCGAGGACTTCCAGCGATCCCGCAGCCCAGCACCGCACGCATGCGCCCTGGGACGTAACCCGTTCTTTGGTCCGGTTTCGTCTCTGTCCCGCCCCCTACGTGCGTCACTCACGTAACTACGCCCCCGAAGCTCTTTGTCTTGCCTAAGGAAAACCACGACGGGGTGAGCCCGGGGCTTCGCTCCGTTTCCCTAGCAACGGCCTCCGGAACGGATAAATGGCCACCTAGTGATTTGTCGGACTGTGACGGGTCTGGGCCGCTTGTTACCAACTCATAAAGCCTTGCAGCTCGGTAGACCCGGTGAGTTGTCCTGCTTGGGCGGCGAAATTTCGAGAACTGACTCGCTTAAGGAGAAGTTCAAACTACAACTTAGCTTCTAGCTTTCTCTCAAAGGCCGTTCGTCCTTTCTAACTCGTGGTTTGTTTTAGCCAGGGGCAGTTCCCAAGGACCTCTTGAGAGTTAATTCTTCCCCTTGGGTCGTCGTCTGAAGCCATCTGCCCCAACCCCAGGTCCAGATACATACATAGTCTGAACTTTTAAAATCTGTACTCTCTTCAGGAAGCTTTGTGGCTTCTTTGCCCTTGCAGTTACTAGAGAGTGAGCCACTCCACACCTCTCAGTTTTGAGATCACTTAAGAGGCTTTTGGAAGTTGTATAAAATTCTGCAATGAGGCCCTTAACGTTTGGGGCTTTTTGGCTGTTTCTCTGGCAACCTTTTGTGTATGCAGATTAATCTAGAACTTTCAATAGCATTCCTGGGAATAAGTTGGCCTTAGTGGATGTGTTTTCTCGGTAGGTATCGATAGATAAGTTTCTTCTCTTGTAAAACACCAAGTTTATGATGAGTTTTACAGATTCTTCTATTTATCTTTACACGTGAGAAAGCTATGAATGAGAGAGAATAGTGACTTGGTCAGGCTCTCACAATTAGTTAAGTAGTAGAGAGAAGATTTAAGCAAGATATTTCAATCCCAAACTCCGACATCATTCTACCGCACCATGCAGTTTAATTTAGTTGAGAAGCCTGTCTTCATTAAAGTTTCATCAGGAACATAGGCATTCAAGGCCTTACAAGTTCTTACCATGAACTTAACTTAGTTTTTCTTCTACAGAATTGACCCTGTTATTTAATTCAGTACTTAGAGCGAAAGAATTTGAGTGAAAAGGGAGATTATGCTTTCATAGTTTTATTGTTTAAAAGCTCTCTTTTTTGTTAATAAAAACAAAACATTCTTAATAAGAACATTTAGAAAATACAAAAGACTTAAGTGAGGTGAGAGAGAACAAAAGGGGAAGTAGCAAGAGAGAAAGTGAGATAACGGCTTAAATAAAGGATTTTATTTTTTAACTGAGTGAAACAAAGCCATTGCAAGGTTTTATGTGACTTACATTATGTTTAAAAGGAGCATTTCATGGAAATGTGAAAATAGACTCTAGCGGAGAGTGGGGCAATGATAGAAGCAGGGAGACTTGTTTGGAGGCTACTGCAGCAAAACAGGTGAGAGTTGGTGAAGGCTTGGCCAGGATGGGAATAGTGGGGGTGATGAGAAGTTGGTTAGATTCTGGATATATGTTTGAAGGCATAATTAATACAATTTGCTAAAGGAATGGCTGTGGAATGTGAAAGAAAGAGAGAAGTCAAGGATAACTGCCTGAAGGCTGGAGCGACCACCAGTTGAAATGGGAAAGGATATGGATGGGGAAGTAGGGACGGTTATTGGGGTAGTAGGGAGAGTCCAGAATTTGGTTTTGGATGTGGAAAGTAAACAGATGTATTTATGTGCAGTGCATATGTTATGGGAGTTTGTATGTATATGTGTTTGCATTATACATGAGTCTGGAGTTTACAAGACAGGTCCGGACTTAAGAGATATAATTTTGGGAGTTGTCAGCATATAGATGGAGTTAATTTTTAAACTACAGAATTAGATGAGGTCCTAAGGAAAGAAAGGGCAATAGAGCCTATAAACTGAGGGATTGTACATACTAATGAGGTAAATGCTGAAAAAGGTAACTAAATAAGAAAACTTAAGAAATGATAAGAATTGTGAGGGGACTAAAACAGGGTGATGTGATAGACTCTATAACAGAGTGTTAAATGTATGTTAGAGCATTTCTTGGACCTGGGAAGAATGGCCATAGAAATGGATGCTACTTTTTTGCTGATATGATTATATTACATAAAATGTGCTGGACGTAAATATACTATATCGGCTATGTTTTTTGTCCTTCTTCTGTCTTTTCTGTTTTCTTCAAATTTTCACTAATATTAATTTTTAAATAAAAAATGAAAAAGTTGTATACTATGTGAGTGGCAGTAAATTTCTGGCAGTTGATTGTAGTGGGTAAAAAAGTCAAAGGATTTTATTTAAGTTTAGGTTTTATATAATCAGACAGTGTGATAATGGTTGTTTAAACAGTCATAAGCTACTGTGACCAGAATAAAATATGTCAGTACAGGTCTGTAGTAAACCCATTATTCTGTATAAAATGGAAATGATGTGTTTGATCTTGAATTCCACATTTCAAAAGGGACATCAAAATGATAACAAATATGATTTAAAATAAAGATTTCAAAGATTTGTTGATTAAAAAAAAAGGGGGGGACATCAGACAAACCAAACTATAATAAGTTGAGAAAAGATGTTTTTTGGAGGCATTTGGGGTTTTTTTTTTTTCTATAGGAGGAGAGTATCTGAAGAAGTGGCATGTAAAGAAGTGAGATAGACTTTTTAAGAACTTTACTGAGGTATGCTTTAACTATCATTAACATATTGTAAGTGAGTTTTAATGATTTTTAGTAAATGTACTGAGTTGTGCAACCATGATCACAAGCTAGGTATAGAACATTTCCATCACCCCAATAAGATGCCTTGTGCTTATCTACAATTAATGCCTGTTAGGTTATTTTTATTACTATAGGCATGGATATGACTGTTGTGTGAAAGTTGTAGAGAAGCACATTAAAGTTTTTCTTCTTATTCATAAAAAGAAGCTTAAGCCACATGGAGCAGGTCCTTGATTACGGACCATGGAGCTTAGGTACATGGCTTGGCTAGTTCATGCTGGGGCTCTCATCTTTTCCGTTACTTGTGCATCATCTCTGTTTAACCAGTCTTTCTCCTCTTACTCTTCCTGATGTGGAGTGTAAAGCAAACATCTCTTTTTTACTGTTTCCTTTCTTTGAATGTAATTACTCAGTTAGCCTGGTCTCAGACTATTTCTTCCCTAATTTTTCCCACTGTAGCCTATTGAAGGAACCCTTACCATCTTTCTCGAGGGCAAAGGAAAACTTTTTTCCTCTAAACTTCTATTTTACTTTCTCTCTTAACTTTTTTAAAGACTGTATCTTCAGAGCAGATTTAGGTTCACAGCAAAATTGGGAAGAAGTTACAGAGGTTTCCAGTATACCCTCATATATACCCACACATGCATAGCTTCCCCCATTATCTACATACCTCACCAGAGTGGTACATTAGTTAAAATTGATGAACCTATAATGACACATCACAATCACTCAAAGTCTGTAGTTTCCCTTAGGATTCACTCATGGTGTTTTATATTCTATGGGTTTGGACACAGTATAAGGACATGTATACATTGTTATAATATTATTCAGAGTAGTTTCACTATCCTAAAAATCCTCTGTGCTCTGCCTATTCATCCCTCATTCCCCAAATCCTGCAAATCCTTCAACCACTGATCTTTTTACTGTTTCCATGTTTTGCTTTTTCCAGAATGTCATATGGGTGGAATACTACAGTATGAGCCTTTTTAGATTAGCTTATTTCACTTAATAATATGCACTTAAGGTTATACCATGTCTTTTCATTGCTTGATAGCTAATTTATTTTTAGTGCTGAGTAAACAGTCCATTGTATGGATGTACCACAGGTTATTTATCTGTTCACCTACTGAAGGACTTCTTGATTCCTCCCAATTTTGGTGATTGTGAGTAAAGCTGCTATATATATCCACGTGCAGGGTTATGTGTGAAAATAAGTATTCAACTCCTTTGGGTAAATACCAAAGAATGCAATTACTGGATTTTATGGTAAGAGTGTATTTAGTTTTTTGAGAAACCCCCGAACTGTCTTCCAGAGTGGCTATACCATTTTGCACTCCTACCAGAATGAATGAAAGTTCCTATTCTTCCACATCCTTGTCATCAGTTTGTGTTATCAGTGTTAGACTTTTGGCCATTCTAATCGGTGTGTTATGGTATCTCATTGTTTTCTTAATTTGCATTTTCCTGATGATATGTGTTAAGGAGAGACTTTCATATGCTTATTTGCCACCTATGTATCTTCTTTGCTGAAGTGTCTGTTAAGGTTTTTGGCTTATTTTTTAATCTGTTCATTTTCTTATTGTTGAATTTTAAAAGTTCTTTGTATATTTTGTATAAGAGTCCTTTAGCAGATGTGTCTTTTGCAAAAGATTTTCTCCTGGTCTGTGACTTGTCTTCTCATTCATTTGGCATTACCTTTTGCAGATCGTGTCTTTAATAGTAATGAGCTATAGATTATAAAGTATTTTTTAATTGATTATGTTTTTGACATTGTATCTAACAAAGTCATCATCATCCTAATGTCATCTAGGTTTTCTCCTAAGTTATCTTCTAAGAGTTTTATTGTTTTATGTTTTACATTTAGGTCATATATCCAATTTGAATTATTCTTTCTGGAGGTATAAAGTCTGTGTCCAGATTCATTTTCTTTTTCATGTGACTGTCCAGCTGTTTCATCACCATTTGTTGAAAGTCTGTCTTTGCTTTTTCTCCTTTGTCAAAGATGAGTTGACTGTATTCATGTCTGTCTGTTTCTAGGCTCTCTATTCTGTTCCACTGATCTATCTTTCTTTTGACAATACTGGACTGTCCTGATTACTATAGCTTTATAGTAAGTCTTGAAGTCAGGTGGTATCATTTTTCCAACTTTGTACTTCTTAAGTATTGTGTTAGATACTGGGAGGTCTTTTGCCTCTATATATAAACTTTAGAATCAGTTTGTCAATAGCGATAAAATAACTTGCTGAGATTTTGACTGGGGTTGTATTGAATCTATAGATAAGTTGGGAAGAACAGACATCTTGATAATTTTGAGTCATTCTATCCATGAACATTGTCTATCTCCATTCATTTATTCTTTGAATTTGCTCATCAGCATTTGTTTGTTTGTTTTCCTCTTATAGATCTTGTACATATTTTGTTCCATTTATATGTAAATATTTCATTTATGGTAGTGATAATGGAAATGGTATTGTGTTTTTAACTTATTCATTGCTGGTATATAGGGAAGTGATTGACTTTTGTGTATTAACCCTGAATCTACAACTTTGCTCTAATCACTTAGTAGTTCCAAGGGTATTTGTCTGTTTTTTTGAATTTTCTACACTGACAATCATGTCATCTGTGAACAGAGATGTGGTCTGTACATTTTTATTTCCTTTTTTTTTTTTTTTTTTTTTTGGTCTCATTGCATTAGCTAGGACTTTCAGTACAAGGTTGGGAAGTAATGGTGAGAAGGGACATCCTAGCCTTGGACTTCATCTTAGTGGAAAAGCTTCTAATTTCTCACCATTAAGCACAATGTTAGCCGTAGACTTTTTGTAAATAGTCTTTATCAAGTTGAGGAAGTTCTTTTCTATTCCTAGTTGACTGAGAGTTTTATCACGAATAGGTGTTGGATTGCATCAAATACTTTTCCTGCATCTGTGATTCTTCTTTTTAGCCTGTTGATGTGATGGATTACATTAACTGGTTTTTGAATGTTGAACCAGTCTTGTATACCTGGGATAAATACAGCTTGGTGGTAGGTGTATAATTCTTTTTATACATTGTTGGATTCGATTTACTAATTTTTTTTAGTATTTTTGCATCTGTTTTCATGAGAAATATTGGTCTGTAGTTTTGTAATGTCTTTGACTGGCCTTAGTATTAGGATAATGCTGGCCTCGTAGAACAAATTACAAAGTATTTGCTTCGCTTCTATCTTCTTAAAGAGATTGTAGAGAATTCATGTAACTTCTTCCTTAAATTTTGGTAGTATTTCCCAATGAACCCATCTGGGCTTGATGCTTCTGTTTTGGAAGGTTATTAATTATTGACTCGATTTCTCATAGGTATACACCTATTCAGATTATCTATTTGTTCTTGTGTGAGTTTTGGCAGATTATTTCTTTTAAGAAATCAGTTCATTTCATCTAGGTTATTAAATTTGTGTGCATGGAGTTCTTCATAGTATTTCTTTATTATCCTTCCAATGTCCACAGGATCTGTAGTATCATCCCCTTTTTCATTTCTGATATTAGTAATTTCTGTCCTCTCTCTCTCTCTTTCTCTCTCTTTGGCTTGGCTAGAGGTTTATCAGTTTTATTGACCTCTTCAAAGAACCAGTTTTTGGTTTAATGGATTTTCTCTGTTGATTTCCTGTTTTCAATTTCATTGATTTCTGCTCTAATTCATATTAGTTCTTTTATTCTCCTTACCTTGGATTTAATTTTCTCTTCTTTTTCTAGTTTACTAAGATGGAAGTTTAATTGTTATTTTTAGATCTTTCTTCTTTTGTAGTATCTGCATTCAGTGCTATAAACTCCCCTCTAAACACTGCTTTGGTGCATCCTGCACATTTTGATAAGTTGTATTTTTATTTTCATTTCGTTAAAAATATTAAACAATTTATCTTGTGATCTTCTTTGGCCTATGTGTTATTTAGAAATATGTGTTACTTAGAAATGTGTTGTTAATCTCCACCTGTTTGGAGATTTCCTAGCTATCTTTCTGCTATTGATGTCTAGTTTAATTTCATTGTGATCTGGGGCAGATATTGTATAGTTTCTATTCTTTTAAGTTTGCTAAAGTGTATTTTATGATTCAGAATGTATTCTGTCTTGGCAAATGTTTCATGTGAGCTTTTGATGAATGTGTATTCAGCTGTTGTTGGATGAAGTAGTCTGAATGTATCAATTATATCCAGTTGATTGATAGTGTTGTTAGTTCAACTGTGTCCTTACTGATTTTCTGTCTGCTGGATCAGCCCATTTCTGATAAAAAGGTATTGAAGTCTCCAACCATGATAGTGAGTTCATCTGTTTCTTCTTGCAGTTCTTTTAATTTTGCATCACATAGTTTTACCCTCTGTTATTAGGAGCATAAACCTTACCAGTTGGTATGTCTTTTTGGAGAAATGACCCTGTTATCATTATGTAATGCTCTCATTATCTCTGATAACTTTTCTTGCTTTGAAGTCTGCTCTGTCTGAAGTTAATATAGCCACTCCTGCTTTCTTTTGATTAGTATTAACATTGTATATCTTTCTCCATCATTTTAATCTATATGTCTTTATATTTAAAGTAGGCTTTATTGTAGACAATGTATAGGTGGGTCTTGTATTTTAATTTTTTTTAATCTTCTCTTACATTCTCTTTTATTGGTGCATTTTGACTCTTGATGATCATAATGATTATTGGCATAGTTGGATTAATGTCTGCCATATTCATTACTGTTTTCTATTTATTGCCGTTGTTTTTTGTTCCTATTTTTGCCTTCCATACTTTTTCTGGCTTTTGTGGTTTTAATTGAGCATTGTATATGATTCTGTTTTCTCTCCTTTCTTAGCATATTGGTTATAGTTCTTATTTTACTTTTTTTAGTGGTTGCCCTAAAGTTTGCAATCACATTTATAACTAATCCAATTCCATTTTCAAGTAACATTATACCTTTTCCCAGGTAATGTAAGTACCCTACCTTATAATAAGAAAATAAACCTAATTCCTTCCTCTGTCCCTTATTACTGCTGTCTTTAACTTCACTTATATATAAGCATTTATACATATATGATATGTAATTAAACATAGATAATTTCATACTTTGTTTGCTATTAGTATTTTGACAAATTGTTATCTGATAGATCAATTAAGAATAAGAAAAATAAAAGATTTTTATTTTACCTACACATTTTTCTTTCCCAGTGCTCTTCCTTGCTTTATGTAGAACTGAGTTTCTGAACTACAGTATATTCCTTTTCTTTAAAGAACTTCTTTTAACATTTATTGCCAGGTAATTCTACTGGCAACAAATTCCCTCAATATTTGTTTGTCTGAGAAAGTCATTATTTCTCCTTCACTTTGAAGGATAATTTTAGAGGATACAGAATTCTAGGTTGGTGAGTTTTTTTCTAGCAACACTTTAAATATTGTACTCCACTGTCTTCTTGCTTGCATGGTTTCTGAGAAGAAGTCAAATATAATTCTTTGTTCTTATGTTAGAAAGATGTTTTATCTTCTGGCCTCTTTCAGGAATTTATCTTTGATTTTCTGTAGCTCTCTTAGTTTTTCTGTAGAATATTTCAAATGACTATCAGGTAATAAAATCATAATATACCTGTCCCAATATTAGCATGAGTTTTTTTTCCAGGACATAGAGAGGGCAAGTGGTGAAGAATATAAATTAGGAGAGTCAGTAACTAAATTTCAATTAGTAAGTACACTATTTATTACTCTTACTAGAAGTATATTAATGACCCAACTTTAGAATATTCAAATGCTGTTTTATGAATGCTAACCAAAGTTTTTAAGCGAAGAAACAAATATTTGCTATGTTAAATTTTTCTTATTAATTTCTTATTTTCTTATTTCTGTCCATGTATTTTTCTGGCTGTTTTAATTAGTTTTGGTTGTTTTATATCTATCTTCTGGCTTATCACCCTTTAGTTTTTCAGGTTTATGATTTTACAATCAATGAATGTGGAATAGAAACAGAAATTGAAAACTGGCATTTTTCACAAAAGCTTTTTTTTTAATAACAAATATATGTAGCTTTCTAAATTTTAGAAAGCAAATATATTTACAGGGGAAAAAGTAAGATGTCTTGATTACAAGTGAGTCTTGATTTCTTGCTCCAAATGATATTTTATGTCATTTGAAATGAGCATGTAATGTTTCAAAGAAGCAAGCTTATTTACATTAATTTATAAACCAACTAAATTCCATTTTTATTTTCCAGGAGACATGTACTGTTCTGACTGTTCTACTAAAACCCCTCTCTTTAGTTTTTAAAGAGCATTTTCTCTGTGATGTAAAATCATAGCAAGTCTTCATCAAAACAGGGTTGATTTAATAAATTTAATGGCTAAATAAAAAGTATTTTAAAATTATAATTACTGTATATATTATGGATTTCAGTCTATTGCAGACATACTAGTTTGCAACCACAATAGATATAAAATATTACTAATTATAATCCTTACAGTTTGCTTTTCAAAAAAACTTTTTTTCCTTTTATATGATTTTATTTTTCATATCAGCTTATATGATAATTCTAGAGTCCATTGTCTGGCATTCCACTTATTTATAGTGTCATAACTAATGTTTACAAAATAAGGTACTGCAACATAGATCATCAAAACTAATATTATACTTTAATACACTTTTAACTTAAAATAATGTACTTATATTATTGGTATCTAAAATTCCAGTGGATGGGTATGATATCTAAAGGTCATTGACACAGTTACAAAGCATTTCTTTGAAAAATATTTTAAATATTTTTTATATATTCATTTGAAATTAAATACACAGAATAAAGAGTTTTTACTTTTCAACATTTAACTTAGATATTCATTAATCATAAGCACTTACAGTTGCTATGTGTATTTACCACTAGTTTTTTAAATGGAAAAATTTGGGAACAAAGATGAGATTTATAATTGATGTACATTGTATTTTATAAAAACATGGTTTTTATAGTATGATTAATAATATATGATAATTTTAAAGTTAGTGTTACAGTCAATACAAACTAACGAAAGATTTACTGATATATATATACACACACATACACACTTATATATTTTTTATTGAAATATAGTTGATTTACAATATTGTGTTAGTTTCAGGTGTACAGTACAGTGATTCAGATATATTGTTTTTCAGATTCTTTTCCGCCCTATAGGTTATTACAAAATAGTGAGTCTAGTTCCCTGTGCTATATAGCAGGTCCTTGTTGATTATCTATTTTATATATAGTAGTGTGTATATGTTAATTCCAACCTCCCAATTTATCCCTCCCCCACCCCTTCCCCCTTTGGTAACCATAAGTTTGTTTTCTATGTCTGTGGGTCTATTTCTGTTTTGTAAATAAGTTCATTTGATACTGATTTCTTTTTAAGCCTAGAACTTCTTTGTAAGCTGTAATTGGAGCCCTGATGCTTTCTCTAATGTGTTGCTGTACTTAAACTAAATTTGCCTTTTGAACTTTATATTATTATTTGAACTTAATAGAATACTTGTATGTACATTTCACAAAGTAATTGTAAAATTATTGGAGTCTAAAAGGAACAAAAGGATTCCTCTTTAATGGTCATATTTAAAATTAGCAGCACTCCACAAGCAGGCTTTTAGGTAGGTAGAGGAGGAGCTATCAATTGTAGTATTAAGTGAGGTACAATTGACATATAACATATTAGTTTCAGATGTAATACGTAATGATTTAATATTTGTATATATTGAGAAAGGATCACCACGGTAAGTTTAGTTAACATCCATCACCATACCATGCAAAATACTTTTTGCTTTTGAAGAGAACTTTTAAGATCTACTCTATTAGCCACTTTCAAATATGAAATAGAGTATTATTAACTACAGTCACCATGCTGTACATTACCTCCCTATGACTTATTTATTTTATAACTGGAAATTAGTACCTTTTGAACCCTTCACCCAATTTGCCAAACCCCCACTACCCACCTACAGGAACCACCAATCTGTTATCTGTTTTTATGGGCTTCCTTTTTTTTTTTTTTTTTTAAGATTCCATGAATAACTGCGATCATACAGTATTTGTCTTTCTCTGACTTAGTTCACTTAGCATAATGCCCTCAAGGTCCTTTCATGTTCTCACAAATGACAAATTTCATTCATTTTTACAGTTGAATAATATTCCATTGTGTATATACACACACACACACACACACATCACATGTTCTTTATCCATTCATTCATCACAAAACACATAGACTATTTCCATGTCTTGGCTATTGTAAATAATGCTACAATGAACATGGGGGTCCAGGTATCTTTTCAAGTTAGTGTTTTTGTTTTCTCCAGATAAGTACCCAGAAGTAGATCATATGGTAGTTCTATTTTTAGTTTTTTGAGGAAACTCCATACTGTTTTCCATAGTGGTTGTACCAATTTACATTTCTACCTACAGTGCACAAGGGTTCCCTTTTCTCCACATTCTTGCCAATACTTGTTATTTCCTTTTTGATGATAGCCATTCTAATGAGTGCGAGGTGATACCTCATTGTGGTTTTGATTTACATTTCCCTGATGATTGGTTGTGTTGAGTACCTTTTAATGTACCTGTTAGCCAACTCTGTGTCTTCTTTGGAAAAATGTCTATTCAAATCCTCAGCCCACTTTTTAGTTGGATTATCATTTTTGCTGTTGAGTTGTGTGATTATATATTTTGACTATTAATCCCTCATCAGATATATGATTTGCAAATACCCAGTAGGTTGCCTTTTTATTTTATTGATGATTTCCTTTGATGTACAGAATATTTTTAGTTTGATGTATTTCCACTTGTTTATGTTTGCTTTTGTTCTATTTGCTTTTGGTGTCAGATACAAATACTGTCACCAATGTCAAGGAGTCTACCACCTATATGTTCTTCAAGGAGTTATATGATTTCAGTTTTTACTTTCAAGTCTTTAATCCATTTTGAGTTAATTTTTGTATGATTTAAGATAGCAGTCAAGTTTCATTCTTTGCCATGTGTCTGTGCAGTTTTCTCATCACCATTTATTGAAGAGAATTTTTTCCCCTCATTATATATTATTTGGTCCTTTCTTGTAAATCAATTGACCATATATGTGTGGTTTTATTTCTGGACTGTCTACTCTGTTTCATTGATCTATATGTTTGTTTTTAATGCTGATACCATACTGTTTTGATTACTATAGCTTTGTAATATAGTTTGAAATCAGGGAATGTGGTGGCTCCAGCTTTGTTCCTTTTTCTCAAGATTTTTTTGGCTTTTGGGGTCTTCCATGGTTTCATACAAATATTAGGATTGTTTGTTCTATTTTTGTGAAAAATGCCATTGGGATTTTGATAGGGTTTGCATTGAATCTACTTTGAGTAGTATGGCCATTTTAACAATGTTAATTCTTGCACTCCATGAACACATAATAGCTTTCAATTTATTTGTGCCTTCTTCAATTTCTTTCATTAGTGTGTTGTAGTTTGCAGTGTACAGGTGTTTTTACCTCCTTGGTTAAATTTATTCTGAGGTATTTTTTTTCTTTTTTGTGCAATTGTAAATGGGATTGTTTTCTTAACTCTGTTTCTGATAAGTCATTATTAATGTGTAAAAATGCATCAGATTTTTGTGTATTGATTCTGTATTCTGTAATGTTATTGATTTTATTAGTTCTAACAGTTTTTTTGTGTGTGTGTGAAGTCCTTACGGTTTTCTATATGTAATATGTTGTCATTTACAAATGGTGACAGTTTTACTTCTTCCTTTCCAATTTTAATGCCTTTTATCTCCTATTGCTGCCTTATTGTTCTGATTAAGACTTCCAGTACTATGATGACTAAAAGTGAGACTGGGCATTCTTGTCTTGTTTCTAATCTTAGAGGGAAACCTTTCAGCTTTTCACCATTGAGTATGAGGTTAGCTGTGGGCTTGTCACATATGAACTTTATTATGTTGAGGCGTGTTCCCTCTACACCTAGTTTGTTGAGAGTTTTTATCATAAAGAGATGTTGAATTTTGTCAAATGCTTTTTCTGCATCTGTTGAGATGATCGTATGATTTTTCTTGTTCATTTTGTTAATGTGGTATATCACATTGACTGATTTGTGGATGTTGAACCATTCCTGCTTCTCTGGAATAAGTCTCACCTAATTATGGTGTATGATCCTTTTAAGGCATTGTTCAATTCTGTTTGATAATATTTTGTTGAGGATTTTTGCATCTGTATTCATCAAGGAAATTGCCCTGTAATCTTCTTTTTTTGTGATATCTTTGTTTTGTTTAGGTATTAGGGTGATTCTAGCCTCATAAAATGAGTTTCAGAATGTTCCCTCATCTTCTTTAATTTGGAAGAATTTGAGAAGAATTCATATTAATTTTTCTTTGAATGTTTTAAGATTCACCTCAATCACTTTACCTTTATTCTTTGTGAATCTTTATGTATAAAGTGGCTTTCCTGTAGACAACATATGGTTGGGCTAGTTTTTGATCCACTCTAACTTTGATCCACTCTGTCTTTGTTTTGATGCTTAGACTATTGATATATTTACATTAAGTCCCCTACATACGAACCTTCAAGTTGCAAACTTTCATAGGTGCAAACGTGTGTTCACATGTCCAATCACGTAAGTTAGTTTGTGTGTCTGGCATACACTGTCACGTGCGTGCATCCTCTACAAGTGGTAGTGCTTTGTGTACTTTACAGTGTTGTATAGAGTACAGTATCTTTATTTCGAGCTAGATCTGCAAGAAGATGACTTCATTGAACTCCTTGCTGTGCAACACGAGGAGCTTACTAGTGAAGACCTGATGGAACTGGAGTCCCAGAGAAAGGACGAAGAGGGACAAGAGGAAGAAGAAGTAGCTGAAGCACTGAAGAGATTCATGATGCAGGAAATGGCAAGGGGATTTTCTTTGTTTGAGGAGGCACTGTTAGTTTTTGAGGCACAGGACCTGAACATAGAATGGTACATGAAGGTTGCAGCAGCCGTTCAGGATGCAATCCAGTGCTACTGTGTCATCTATGATGAGAAAAAAAGAGCTATTACCCAGACATCACTGGATCATTTTTTCAAAAGGGTAGATAGAGTTGAATCTAGCAAGGAACCAGAACCTGAGCCATCAACATCAGGTGTGAGTGAAATTGCAGCTTGCCCTCCATCTCCTATTGCTGACGATCCTTCATCTCTCTCATCTCCCACCTCCTCTCCCTCATCCAGTCAGTAACTCTTCTTGCCTGTTCACTTGATGCCAGCCCCTGTATGCCAGCTGTTGTACTGTAGTATTGTACTTTTCAAGGTACTGTACTGTAAGGTTAAAAATGTTTTCTTTATTTTTTGTTTGTTTTTTATGTATTATTTGTGTGAAAAGTATTATAAACCTATTACAGTACAGTACTATATAGCCAATTGTGTTAGTTGGGTAATTAGGATAGCTTTGTTGGATTTATGAACAAATTGGACTTACAAACATATTCTTGGAACTGAACTTGTTCATATGTAGGGGACTTACTGTAAAGTGATTATATAGTTGGATTAATATCTGTATTTGTTAATCTTTTCTATTTATTGCTCTTGTTCTTTGTACCAGTTTTAGCCTTCCATTTTTTTCTGCCTTTTGTGATTTTAATTGAGCATTGTATATGATTCTATTTTCTATCTTTTCTTAGCATACCTATTTTACTTCTTTTTTTAAGCCATTTCCCTAGAGATTGCCATAATCCAAATCCACTCTCACGTAACACTATACTACTTCGTATGTAGTATAAATATCTTGTAATAAAAAAAATTCCTGATTCTTCCTTCCTGTTCCTTGTATCCTTGCTCTCATTCATTTCATTTATACATAGCATAGTTACTTATACAAAAATATATAGTTGACTTCTAAACAACATGGGTATGAACTGTTGGGTCTACGTCTATGTTTTTCTTTTTTTCAATAAATACAGTACTACACAATCTGTGCTGGTTGAAGCCACAGATGCAGAACCTTGGATAGTTTTGTGGAGGGCTCACTATGGGACTTGAGCATCCATGGACTTTGGTATCTGTGGTGGATCCTGGAACCAATCCCCTGTGGATACTGAGAGACAAATGATTTTTAACTGTGTAAGGGTCTTCACCCCTACCCACAGCCATGTTTTTCAAGTGTCAACTGAGCATATGTGTGCATATATTATCAAATAAATTTTTGCTGTTAATGTTTGAACAGACTTTTACCTGTTATATCAACTAAGAATAAGAAAAATAAAAGATTTTTATTTTACCTTCACTTGTGCCTGCCCTAGTGTTCTTCCTTTTTCTTATGTAGATCTGAGTTTCTGAACTATACTATTTTCCTTGTCTCTAAAGGACTATTTTAAACATTTCTTTTAAGGCTGGTCTACTGACAAGAAATTTCCTCAAGTTTTGTTTGTCTGAGAGTCTTTTTTCTCATCCACTTTTGAGGAATAATTTCACAAGGTATAGATTTTTTTGTTGGCAGGATTTTCCTCTCAACACTTTAAATACTTTATTCCACTCTCCTCTTGCTAGCATAGTTTCTTAGGGGAAGTTAGATATAATTCTTATTTTTCCCTTTTTGTAGATAAGAGGTTTTCTTCCTATGTCATCTTTCATATTTCTTCCTTTATCCTTAATTTTCTGAAATTAAAACGATATGTCTAGTTGTATTTTTTTGGCCTTTTTCCTGCTTGTTGTTTTCTGCTTACTTGATCAGTAGGTTGTATCTAACATTAATTTGAAGAATTTCACCATCATTACTGTTTCAAATATTTTTTATGCTCCTTTGTTCCTTTATCACTTTCTTCTCATTCTGGTATTTCCATTATGCATATTGAACACTTTTTGTAGTTATCCCACAGTTCTGGGATATTCTGTTCTGCTTTTTTCAGTCTTTGTTCTGTTTACTTTTCAGTTTTTGATGTTTCTATTGACATATTCTCAAACTCAGAGATTCTTTCCTCAACCACGTCCAATCTACTAAAATAGCTCATCAAAGGCATTCATCGTTTCTGTTATAGTATTTTTGATCTCTAGCATTATTTTTTTATTCTTTTTTAATTCTATCTCTCTACCTTACACTGTCCATCTGTTCTTACTTTTTTTCATTCAAGTGCTTAGCATGTTTAATCATAGATGTTTTAAATTCCCAGTCTGATATTTCCAACATCTTTGCCATAGCTGATATTGGTTCTTATGCTTACTCTGTGTTTTTTGTCTTTTAGTATGCCTTGTAATTTTTGTTGAAAGCCAGAAATGATGTACTGGTAAAAAGAACTCTTATAAAATACTGGTGTGGTGTGGTGGTAAGGTGTGGGTAGAAAAGAAGTATTCTATGGTTATATATTAAGGTCTTAGTCTTTTAATGAGCCTGTGCCCCTGGGCTGTGGATTTCACAAGTGCTTCTTAGTTTTCCTTACTCTTAGGTGGGCAAGATAGCAAGAATGGGCTGGAGTTGGGTGTTTCCCTTCCTCCAAATGGAAGGCTAGAGGGAGATGGAGTTGAGTATTTCTCTTCTCCCACGTCAGTTAGGCTCTGATAAAACCTCAGTTGTTTAGTGTCCATTAAATAGTTTCTCTTGAGGGCAGGCCTTATTAAGAACAGAATTCTCTGGTGTATTTCAAAATTATTTATTTCCTCTCCCCTATGGAAGCATGAGTGGATTTTTGTCCAGTATTCACCCTGAGGACCTGTTAGAGCTCCTGGATGTTAATCGTACAAAAGCAAGGTGGTCCCTTCATTGACTAGGCCTTCCTGGAATTTTTAATCTCAGAGTTGTCAACACTGTGCCTGCAGTAACTTGTCAGTTATAGTTCAGTATTTCCTACCTGGGAGGCACTGGGTCCTCCAGAGATCTCTGCTGGTGAGTTTCTGCTCCTGTAAGTTCTGAATCTCTATATCCATTTAACTGTCTCTCTGATTTTGGGGGTATTGGCTCTCTGTGTGACCTCCCTTTTCTGAGGAATCTAAGAAGATGTGTTGATTTTTTTCATTTTGTTCAGCTTTTACTTTTTAGGATGGTGTGACAACTTCTAAGCTCCTTATATGTTGGACTGGAAACTAGAAGTGCCCTAACTTACTTTTTGAAGGGGCAGTCTATGTTGAGTTGTTAATTGAGCTAGGTATTTGCCTTATTAAGTAATACTCATTTTACAGTGCTTGCTATGTGCCAGACAGTGTTCTAAAGCCTTCAGGCCAACTCATTTAGTCCTCATAACAATTATTTCCATCAAATACTATTACTATCCATGTTTTATAGATGAGGAAACTGAGGAACATAATTTGGATACATAACAAATTGAGGATATACATAACTTGCCTGAGGTCACCAAGCTCAGAACAACTTATATTTTATTTTCTTCTTTCTCTAACTACATTATAAACTGGTTCAAATCATCAGAATAACTTCCTCTAAGTAATAGAATGTGGTTGAGGTAAAGCTCTGCCAGATGGGCCTAAACCTTCAGAAGGCCCTACAGGCTCTGTGTTTATACCTTTTGGAGCCCTGAGTCAACCATATAAAAAGTCTTACTTCCCTATTACAGAGACACATGAATAGACCTGTGAGAGGATGACATCGTGAGTACTGGTGTAGATGGAGAGACCTTGGGATAGTATGGTGAGAGAGACCCGTATATCCCAGCATTCCAGCTGAACCTACCTTCCTGCTCTCCTTGCCAGTGTTTCACATATGTAAATTAGTCACCTTGTAGGTGTTAGTTTGGATGAGCCCCACAAGACTGAATCTTATTAAGTCAACATCCCTTGAAAAAGAGCTGCCCACTTGAACTAAGTTAAGCCACAGACCTGAGAAATAATCAATGGTGTTTTTATTAAGGCAGTAGGTTTAGGGGTGCTTTGTTACACAGTGTAAATAAATGAAAAAAGAATGTGCATTCTTTTTTGCAGGACATTGGATATTGGTTGTAGAGAATTCAAATGGAAGGATTTCAAGGAATTAACAACAAATATTAATCTAAATGAGACATACCTAATTATTTGTACTTAGAAATCTTTTCTTCCAGGTTTATTGTGATATAATTGACATATAACATTATATAAGTTTAATATGTATAATATGATACTTTAATACATATATACATTGCAAAAATGATTACCATGGTAAGGTTCATAATACATCTATCACCACATATAATTATGTTTTTTTTTTTTTTCCGGTGTGTTTGAGGACCTTTAGGATCTACTCTCTTAGTAACTTTTAAGTATACAATACAGTATTTTTAACTATAGTCACCATGCTGTACATTATATTCCCAGAACTTGTTCATCTTATAACTGGAAGTTTGTTCCCTTTAACCAACATCTCCCCATTTCTTGCACCACATTTTGGCCACCAGTGGCATTTATATTGTAGAAAATGGCAGTTTCCTTCTTCTTCATGGCTGAATAATATTCCATTGTGTGTGTGTATATAAAATAGATATCATATTTTCTTTAGCCATTCATCTGTCAGTGGACATTTAGGTTCCCTCCATGACTTAGGCATTGGGACTAAAGAACATGGGGATGCACATACCTCTTCAAGATAATTACTTCATTTTGGGGGGATATATACCCAGAAATGGGTTACTATGTCATATGGTAGTTCCACTTTTAATTTTTCAAGGTACCTCTATACTGTTTACATTGGTACAGCCAACAGTGTATAAGGGTTCCCTTTTCTCCACATCTTTATCAACACGTAATCTTGTCTTTTTGAATATAGTCATTTTAAAAGGTGTGAGGTGATAGCTCATTGTGGTTTTGATTTTCATTTTCCTAATGATTAGTGTTGTTGAGCACCTTTTTGATGTATCTGTTGGACATTTATATGTCTTCTTTGGAAAAATATCTATTCTGGTACTTAGCCTAATTTTTAATCAGGTTGTTGTTTTTGTTATTATCAGTTTCTACTGATTTGTATGAGTTCCTTTTATATTTTGGAAATTAGCCATTTATCAGATCTATGATTTGAAAATATTTTCTCCCATTCCATAGGTTCCTCTTTATTCTGCTGATTGTTTGATTTTTTTTTTTGCTGTGCAGAAGCTTTTTAGTTTGTTGCCACAGTTGTTGGTATTTGCTTTTGTTGCCTTTGCTTTTGGTGTCATATCCAAAAAGTCATTACCAGGATGAATGAATGTAAAAGAAACTTTTTTTCCCCTAAACTTTCTTCTAGAAGTTTTATGGTTTCTGCTCTTACATTTAAGTCTTTAACCCATTTCCAGTAATTTTTTTTTTTTTTTTGTGGTACGCAGGCCTCTCACTGTTGTGGTCTTTCCTGCTGTGGAGCACAGGCTCTGGACGCGCAGGCTCAGCGGCCATGGCTCACGGGCCTAGCCGCTCTGTGGCATGTGGAATCTTCCCGGACCGGGGCATGAACCCGTGTCCCCTGTATCGGCAGGCAGACTCTCAACCACTGCGCCACCAGGGAAGCACCATCCAGTAATTTTTGTGAGTGGTGTAAGGCAGGGGTCCAATTTTATTCTTTCGCATGTGAACATTTCATTCTTAGGCAGTTTTTTCAACACCATTTCTTGAAGATACTGTCCTTTCATTATTGAGTATTCTTGGTTCTTTTGTCAGATATTGTTGTTGCATATTTATGGGTTTATTTCTGGGCTCTCAATTCTTTTGCCTTGAGCTATGTGCCAGTTTTTATGCTAGTACCATACTATTTTGATTACTGTAGCTTTGTAATATGTTGTTTTGAATTCAGAAGGTATGAGGCCTCCAGTTTTGTTCTTTCACAAGATTATTTTTCCTATTTTTTTTTTGTGGTCCCATATGAATTTTAGAGTTGCTTTTCCTATTTCTGTGAAAAGTGTCATTGAAATTTTGATAGGGATTGCACTGAATCTATAGATGACTTGAATAGTAGTATGGACATTTTAAGAGTATTAACTATTCCAATCCATGAACACAAGATAGCTTTCCAATCATTTTTGTTTTCTTCAATTCCTTTCATTAATGTCTTACAGTTTTCAGTGTACAGATCTTTCACCTCCTTGTTTAAATGCATTCCTAAGTACTTGAGTATTTTTGATGCTATTATAATGGGATTGTCTTTATTTTTTTCACATAGTTCATTGTTAACAAATATAAAATGCAGTTGAGTTTTGCATGTTGATTTTGTGCCCTTCAACTTTATTGAATTTTTAAATTAGTTCTAACAGTTTTTTGATGGAGTCTTTAAGATTTTCTGTATATAACATCAAGTCATCTGCAAACAAAGACAATTTTACCTCTTCCTTTCTGATTTTATTTCTTTTTCTTGCCTGATTACTCCAACTAGGATATCCAGTATTGTGTAGAATAGGAATGGTGAGAGTGGGCACTTTCTTTTCCCTGATTTTAGAGGAAAGCTTTCAACCTTTCATCATTGAGTATGATGTTAGCTGCAGGGTTATAATTTATGGCCTCTGTTATGCTGAATTGCAGTGCTTTTGTACCCACTTTGTTTAGAGTTTTTATTTAAGGATGTTAAATTTTTTCAAATGATTTTTCTGCATCTATTGATATGATCATATGATTTTTATCCTTCATTCCATTTATGAGGTTTATCACAGTGATTGATTTACATTGTTGAATCATCCTTGTAGCCCTTTATTGCCCCTTAATTTCATTTAGCTGCATTTATCAGCCTTTCTCACAAAGATGATCACTCTCCTAACTTGGGCATTTATCATTCAATGCTGTTCTTTATTTAACAACATCTTTTAACCAAAATTATTATACAAGGTATGTTAGGGTATAGTTTTCTCTTTTCTAAAAAATAAATTTATTTTTTTATTTATGGCTATGTTGGGTCTTTGTTGCTGCATATGGGCTTTCTCTAGTTGCGGCAAGCAGGGATTACTCTTCGCTGTGGTGCACGGTCTTCTCATTGTGGTGGCTTCTCTTGTTGCGGAGCATGGGCTTCTGTAGTTGCAGCATGCGGGCTCAGTAGTTGTGGCTTGCGGGCTCTAGAGTGCAGGCTCAGTAGTTGTGGTACATGGGCCTAGTTGCTCTGTGGCATGTGGGATCCTCCCAGACCAGGGTTCGAACCTGTGTCTGCTGCATTGTCAGACAGATTCTTAACCACTGCACCATGGGGGAAGTCTGAGGGGTATAGTTTTCTATGTTTGTTTTAGTTATATTGCCTAGAGGTGATGTTTTTATCCCAGCTATTTCACTGAATTTCATGTTCTTTAAGTATTTCAGGAAAAAGAAAGTTTTTCTTCCTTTTACTGATTATTTCATTGGTGAGAGAAATGATACATTTTTGAGTTATAATTATATACATGTTATATATTTAAAATGCTTTGGGATAGAAGGTTTTATGGAAATTATATTCTTAAAAATTTTAACTTTTCTACCCATTTGTTCTCACTGTCTATTAGAAAGTATTTTTTTCATATAGATTTATTTTTGAAAGTTGAAAAAAAACGTTCAAAATTTCCCATTTTTCCTAGATGTTTCATGGAACAGTCACAGAAGAGCTAACCAATCATAGAGAATGGAGTCACTATAATGAAAATATAATAGAAGATCAAAAAGATTTTGTTTTTGTGAAGTTCAGTGGCCTTCATTTAAAATCTATGGAAAGTTTTCAATCTTGTATCTCTCTTAGAGTGTGCATCTTCTCAAACAATTTTATTACAGATATTCGTCCACTTCAGAGTTGTATAAAATTAGTCAAACTTGATCTCCATGGAAATCACGTAAGCAATAGCCGTTTCAGTTATCTGCATATAAATGAAGTTGATACTTAATAAGCACTTATGTTATCTATGTACAGTATTTCTCCCAGGTAGTCTTATATGTGAAATATAAACAATTCAAAACTAAATAAAAAATATATATAAGCACAAAAATTTTAAGTATAAGCAAACATTTTTTATTTAAAATATCTAGACCAACAGTATGTGATTTGGTTTACTTCTTAAATCCATAGTCTTAAGACTGCTTCTTGACTTCTTAATTTTTTAATGATGTATAATTGACATATAGTATTACATTAATTTCAGGTATAAAACATAATGGTTCAATATTTGTGTATATTGCAAAATGATCACAATAAGTCAAGTTAACATCCATCACCAAAGAGTTACAATTTTTTCCTTGTGATGAGAACTTTTAATATCTGCTTTCTTAGCAACTTTCAAATATATAATCCAGTATTATTAACTGTACTCACCCTGCTGTATATTATATCCCCAGGACTCATTTATTTTATAACTGAAAATTTGTATCTTTTCAGCAACTTCACCATTTCACCCACCCCCTCTGTCTTTGAATCACCAATGAGTTCTCTGTATCTAAGTTTGGTTTTTGTTTGTTTGCTTTTTTAAATTCCACATGAGTTAGATCGTGTGGTACTTGTCTTTTTCTGTCTGACTTATTTCATTTTGCATAATGCTCTCAACATCCACCATTTTGTTTCAAATGGCATGATTTCATTCTTTTTTATGAGTCAGCAGTACTCCACTGTGTATACACACAAGATTTTCTTTACTTATTCATCTATAGATAGACACTTAGTTTGCTTCCACATCTTGGCTATTATAAATAATGGTGCAGTGAACATGGGGATGTATGTGTCTTTTTGAGCTGGTGTTTTCATTTCCTTGAAATAAATTCCTGGAGGTAGAATTGCTGGATCATATGGAAGCTTTATTTTGAATTTTTTTTTTTTTTATTGCAGTACGCTGTTGTGGTCTCTCCCGTTGTGGAGCACAGGCTCCAGACACGCAGGCTCAGCGGCCTTGGCTCAAGGGCCTACCCGCTCTGTGGCATGTGGGATCTTACCGGACCGGGGCACGAACCTGTGTCCCCTGCATTGGCAGGTGGACTCTCAACCCCTGTGCCACCAGGGAAGCCCTTTATTTTGCATTTTTTGAGGAACCTCCTTGCTGTTTTCATAGTGGCTGCACCAATTTACAATTGCACAAACACTGCACATGGTTCCCTTTTCTCCTCATCCTTGCCAACTTGTTATTTCTTGTCTTTTTGATAATAGCTATTCTAATAGGTTTGAGGTGACTGAATTTGTGGTTTTAATATGCATTTCCCTGATGATTGGTGATGTTGAGTATCTTTTCATGTACCTGTTGGCCATTGGATGTCTTCTTTGGAAAAACATTAACTTAGATCCTCTTCCCATTTTTTAGTTGGATTGTTTGGGTTTTTGCTATTGTGTGAATTCTTTATGTATTTTGGATATTAGCCCCTTCTCAGATATGATTTGCAAATATTTTCCCCCATTCAGTAGGTTGCCTTTTTTTTGGTAAGATTTATTTATTTTTGGCTGCGTTGGGTCTTTGGTTGCGGCACACGAGATCTTTGTTGAGCATGTGGGATCTTTCATTGTGGTACGTGGGCTCCAGAGCACATGGGCCTGTAGTTTGTGGCACATAAGCTCTCTAGTTGAGGTGCGCGAGCTCAGTATTTGTGGCATGCAGGTTTAGTTGCCCCGCGGCATGCGGGATCTTAGTTCCCTGGCCAGGGATCGAACCCACGTGCCCTGCATTGTAAGGTGGATTCTTTAGCACTGGACCACCAAGGAAGTCCCAGTTGCCTTTTCATTTCATTGATGGTTTCCTTTACTGTGCAGAAGCTTTTTAGTTTGACATCATCTCACTTGCTCAGCTTTGGTTTTTTTAGCCTTTGCTTTTGGTGTCAAATCAAAAAAAAATATTGCCAAGACCCATGTCAAGGAGCTTACCACCAATGTTTTCTTCTAGGTGTTTTATGGTTTCAGATTTTGTGTTCAAGTCTTTAATCCATTTCGAGTTAATTTTTGTGTGTAGCATAAGATAGTGGTCAAGTTTCATTCTTTCACAAGTGTCTGTCCAGTTTTCCCAACACAATTTATTGACAAGACTCTTCTTTTCCCTTGTATACTCTTGGTTCCTTTTTTGTAAATCAATTGAACATATATGTGTTGGTTTATTTCTGGGCTATCTTTCTGTTCTATTGACCTATGTGTTTGTTTGTTTGTTTTTAAATACCAGTACCATACTGGTTTTTTTTTTTTTTACTATAGCTTTGTAATATCCTTGAATTCAGGAAGTGTGAGGGCTCCAGCTTTGTTCTTTCTCAAGATCATTTTGCCTATTTGAGGTTTTCTGTAATTTCATACAAATGTTAGGATTATTTGTTCTATTTATGTGAAAAATGCCACTGAAATTTTGGTATGGCTTGTGTTGAATCTGTAGATTGCTTTGGGTAGTATCAACGTTTTAACAATATTAGTTCTTGCAATTCACAAGCACAGAGTATCTTTCAATTTATTTATGTCTTCTTCAATTTCTTTTCAATATGTCTTATAGTTTTCAGTGTACATATCTTTCACATCCTTGGTTAAATATATTCCTAGGCATTTTATTCTTTTTGATGCAGTTGTGAGTGGGATTGTTTTATTAATTTCTCTTTCTGATAGTTAATACTTAATGTGTAGAAAGTCAACATAATTTTGTGTATTGATTTTGTATTCTGAAATGTTACTGATTTTATTTATTAGTTCTAATAAATAGTTTTGCGCAGTATTTAGGGTTTTCCATATACAGGCATACTGCATTTTATTGGGCATCATTTTATTGCACTTCACAGATACTGCATTTTTTATAAATTGAAGGTCTGTGGCAATCTCACATTATCAGATGATGGTTAGCATTTTTTAGCAATAAAGTGTTTTTTACTTATGTACATTGGTATTTTTAGACATAATGCTATTGCACACTTAATAGATTACCGTACAGTGTAAACAACTTTAATATGCAGTGGGAAACCAAAAAATTTTTGTGACTTGCTTTATTGCAATATTTGCTTTATTGCAGTGGCCTGGAACTCAACACACAAAATCTCTGAGGTATGCCTGTATATCATGTAATCTGCAAAAAGTGACAGTTTTACTTTTTCATTTCCAATTTGGTTGGCTTTTGTTCCTTCTTCTTGCCTAATTGCTCTGTCTAGGACTTCTAGCTTCCAGTGCTATGCTGAATAAAAGTGGTGAGAGCGGGCGTCCTTGTCTTACTCTTGCTCTTAGAGGAAAATATTTTATCTTTTCACCACTGAGATTGATGTCAGCTGTGAGCTTGTCAGATATGGCCTTTATTATGTTGAGGTACAGTCCCTCTATACCCAGCTTGTTGAAAGTTTTAATCATAAATGGATGTTGAATTTTTTTTTAACATCTTTATTGGGGCATAATTGCTTTACAATGGTGTTTTAGTTTCTGCTTTATAACAAAGTGAATCAGTTATACATATACATATGTTCCCATCTCTTCCCTCTTGCGTCTCCCTCCCTCCCACCCCTCCAGGCGGTCACAAAACACCGAGCCGATATCCCTGTGCCATGCGCCTGCTTCCCACTAGCTATCTACCTTACGTTTGTTAGTGTATATATGTCCATGCCTCTCTCTTGCCCTATCACAGCTCACCCTTCCCCCTCCCCATATCCTCAAGTCCGTTCTCCAGTAGGTCTGTGTCTTTATTCCTGTCTTACCCCTAGGTTCTTCATGACATTTTTTTTTCTTAAATTCCATATATATATGTTAGCATAGGGTATTTGTTTTTCTCTTTCTGACCTACTTCACTCTGTATGACAGACTCTAGGTCTATCCACCTCATTACAAATAGCTCATTTTCATTTCTTTTTATGGCTGAGTAATATTCCATTGTATATATGTGCCACATCATCTTAATCCATTCATCCGATGATGGGCACTTAGGTTGTTTCCATCTCCGGGCTATTGTAAATAGAGCTGCAATGAACATTTTGGTACATGACTCTTTTTGAATTTTGGTTTTCTCAGGGTATATGCCCAGTAGTGGGATTGCTGGGTCATATGGTAGTTCTATTTGTAGTTTTTTAAGGAACCTCCATACTGTGCTCCACAGTGGCTGTACCAATTCACATCCCACCAGCAGTGCAAGAGTGTTCCCTTTTCTCCACACCCTCTCCAGCATTTATTGTTTCTAAATTTTTTGATGATGGCCATTTAGACTGGTGTGAGATGATATCTCATTGTAGTTTTGATTTGCATTTCTCTAATGATTAATGATGTTGAACATTCTTTCATGTGTTTGTTGGCAGTCTGTATATCTTCTTTGGAGAAATGTCTATTTAGGTCTTCTGCCCATTTTTGGATTGGGTTGTTTTTTTTTTTTGTTATTGAGCTGCATGAGCTGTTTGTAAATTTTGGAAACTGATCCTTTGTCAGTTGCTTCATTTGCAAATATTTTCTCCCATTCTGAGGGTTGTCTTTTGTGGATGTTGAATTTTGTCAAATACTTTTTCTATATCTATTGTGATGATCGTATGATATTTATCCTTCATTTTGTTAATGTGGAGTATCACTATAACATTGATTGATTTAACCCCTTAAGTTTTTCATGTAAGGAAAATATTTTATAAAAGTTTAAAGAGTTTGCTTATTACAAAGGGACTTTTATTGAATGGAGTATATATGTTTGTTTATTTAATTACACTAGTAATTACAGATACCTAGTGTATTTTGCTTTACCCCAGTCATCATTTGGGTAATTAGAAATTCTGTTTTTGCTTACTAATGAGAAATTTGCCATTTGGGAAAATATTGACCTATAGAAGATGTTTAATATTTTTCCTTTTTCAGTGTAATTCATGGAAAATTTATATTTGTATTTAACATATTATTATTAATGATATTTCAGATCAAGAGTCTACCAGATACCAGATTTTGGAGTGGATTGAAGAACCTAAAACTTCTCTATCTACATGACAATGGGCTTGCAAAGTTAAAGAATGTATGTATGTTATCTGCTTGTCCAAGCCTCATTGCCCTCACTATGTTTGATTGTCCAGTAAGCCTTAAAAAAGGATATAGACATGTTCTTGTCAACAGTATATGGTCTCTCAAAGCACTGGATCATCATGTGATTTCTGATGAAGAAATAATTCAGAGCTGGCATCTTCCTGAAAGATTCCAAACATATAACCACCGACTTTTCTTTAATTTCTGCCCTGCTTTGAAAAAGGTAATTGGCTTCATTACGGTTTCATTTTAAATAAATGTATAGAAGTAAAATTTTAGCTTCTAAATTCTTTACCTAAATTATATAAACCAGTATTTGTTATCATTTACATAAAATATAGTAAACTAGTGAATATATTAGGAATGTCTTATAACTAAAAAATTATAAAAGCCTATATGCCTACTGCTAAAAATTATTGAGTTTAGGATTATCAATTGTAGAGAAACAAATATTTGACTTTTTTGGGTCTCCATTATGTTTCGATAGCTTTAAGGAGGTATAGCTTACATACTGTATACTTCACCCATCTTACATGTATGATTCCATAATCTTGGTAAATTAACAGTGCTGTATAACTATCTTCACAATCCAGTGTTAGAAATTCCCACCACTCTACCAGTTTCCTTCCTTCCCATCTGCAGTTAATCCCCACTCCCAACTTGGTTCTAGGTAACCATTGATCTCTTTTCTGTCTCTATTAATTTGTTTTTCTAAATATTTTATAAAAATGGAATCATAGAATATGTAGTCTTTATCACCTGCCTTCTTTCACCTAGGGTGGTGTGTTTGAGCCTTATTCATGTTGTAGCATGTATCAGTAGTTTGTTCCTTTTGATTGCTGAGTATTATTCCATTATGTGAATATATTACATTTTCTTTGTTCATTCACCAATGGACATTTGGATTATTTCTAGTTTTTGTTATTATGAAAATGCTGCTGTAAACACCTACTTACATGTCTTTGTGTAGACATATATTTTCATTTTCTTTGGGTAGATACTTAGGAGTGCAGTTGCTGGGATGTATGGTAAGTTTATGTTTAACTTTTTAAGAAACTGAATTGTTTTCTAAAAAGTGTAAACCACTGATGCATGAAGTTTCCATTTTCTGTATGTCCTTGCAAACAGTATTTTCTGTCTTTTGCACTATAGACATTCTAGTAGGTGTAAAGGGTATTTCACAATGGTTTTAATTTGTATATCTCTAAAAAGTAATGATGATGATAAACATCTTTTCATCTCCTTATTAACTATGCATATATCTTCTTTGGTCCAATGTCTATACAAATTTTTTGCCCATTTTTAAAGTGGGTGTTTGTCTCATTATTGATTTGTAACAGCAGATATCTGGGTATAAGTCCTCTATCAGATAGAAGAATTGCAAATATTTTCTCCTAGACTATAGCTTGTCTTTTCATTTTCTTAATGGTCTTTTTTGAAGCAAAAAGTTTTGAGTTTTATGAAGTCCAATTTAGAATTTTTTGTTTTATGGATCATGCTTTTGGTGTTATATCTAAGAACTCTGCCTAATTCAGGGCTAAAAAATTTTTCTTTTATGTTCTAAAATTTTAATAATTATATCTCTGAAATTTATATCTATTTTTGATCTTGAATGAATTTTTTTACATGGTGTGAAGTAAGAGTCTAAGTTCATTTTTTGCATGTGGATATTCAATTATACCAGCCCCATTCCCCCAGTGAATTGCCTTGATATTTTTTGTTAAAGATCAGTTGGCCATAAATGTAAGCATTTATTTCTAGACTCTCAGTTATATTCCGGTGGTCTATATAGCTGTCCTTATGGCAGTACTACACAGTCTTGATTACTGTAGCTTTGTAGTTAAGTTTCAAAATAGGAAAGTGTGAGTTCTCCAACTTTGCTCTTCTTTTTCAATATTGCTTTGGCTATTCAGGGTTCCTTGCATTTACAAATGAATTTTAGGATCAGCTTGTCAGTTTCTACAATGATTCCTGCTGGGATAGTGATAAGTATTCCATTGAATTTACAGATCAATTTGTGGAGAATTACCATCATTATAATAGTATTCTTGTCCTTGAACATGAACTGTCATTTTATTTAAGTACTCTTTAATTCTGTCAGTTTTGTTGTTTTCAGTGTACAAGTCTTTCACTTAATTTTATAAAATTTATTTCTATGCATTTTATTTATTTTTGTGATATTATGAATGGAATCATTTATTAATTTCATTTTGGATTGTTTTTTATTAGCATATAGAAATACAATTAAAATTTTATTTAATCTGATATTCTGCCACTTTGCTATTCTCATTTCTTAGTTTTAGAAGTTTTTGGTTGACTCAGAATATTTGTTTTTTAATTGAAAGTGGATCTGTTTTTTTTTTTCCATATTTGAATGATTCCATTAGGAAATAGTTTATTTTTTTTCAATGTTTAATTCCAGGCATTTGATTATTATTTGGATTTTTAATGGAAGAGGATAAAATATTCAATTTCTAAATAGTTAACATGGTGACATTACATGTTCAAATCACCATTGTATGTTGACTTTTAAAATGTTGAAAGAAGTATTTGGGAAATTTGATATCTAGTTGGAGGTTACAAAATACTTAAATGGATAGACAAAAATAGAAGAAAACATGCTTCATGTCATATGAATATTAGAGCAAATAAGTCATGTAAGTATTCAAAATCAGTGGTTAATTCTGAAGGTGTTAGACAAGTCAGGTACATGATATAGAAAGTAAAGATGTATGTTTCAGAACAGTGCTTATAATATGTTGTAAGTATATATAATTCTACATATATAAACATTGAATATTGATGAAAAATCTAAAAGCATTTGAATATTAATCACATCTGAAAGGATATATAAACAATAAACAGTGATTATACATGGGAAGGCTGGAGATTAGAAAGTTGAAAGACTTTTTATAGCTGCATATGATTCTTTAAAAATTATGAGTATATTAATGATTCTATAATAATAGTTTAAAAAACGTAGGGAAATATAAAACAAGGCAGTATTTAAGTATGGTATCTTAACCAGGGCTCTAAAGGAAGAATTTCATTTAGGTATTCTAGTTGTGTGGTATGGTGTAATCAAAGGTAGGAACAGACATGACCCTTTTAAGGACAATCAAAATGACTGAGTTTTGTATAAGGAATTAGTTGGAAATTAGAGACGGGGGGGGGAGTACTGAAAAGAATCTTGGATGATATACTAAGGAGTTTAGACTTCTTAATAAATGTTATGAAGAGCTGTTGAAGTAGTTTGAGTAGGAAATTAAAAGACGTTCTGTCATAGTTGGTATCTATGAATAACTTGTTTTTATAAATAAAAAGTTTTTTTAAAAGAGATTAATCCAGATTTTACTAGCAGATTAATGGGGATTAAGAGACAGATGAGGGCAGAGAGACCAATTATTGTAGGCCAGAAATGATGTGATTAGGGTTGATACAGGAAGATAGCAGTGGCAAAGAATAAAGAAGACAGCATAAAGTAGAGGACAGACACTCTAGAAGCCATTGTGTCAGGCACTTCATGTATTTTATTCCTTCATTCCTTTATCAAATATGTATTGAGCACCTAATATGTGAGAGGGATTATTTTGGATTCTGTGGTAAATAATACTGACAAAGGTCCTGCTCTCATGAACTCCAGTGGAAACACATAGGGAATAAACTTGTAAGCAAAAAACAGTCAATCAGTCAACCATAGAATGTCAGATAGTGTTAATTTCTAAATAAAATAAAATGGTAACATAAGATGAAACGGGTAGAGATTTAGGCTAATACTTCAGCTAGGGTAGATGGGGAAGGACTTTCTGAAAAGTGTTTTATCTATTCATCATATCCTTTGATTTGGAAAGGTATTACTCTTATTTTATGGAAGAAAATTAAATATAGTGGGGTTTAGGAACTTATCTAAGACATCTAGACAGTCATGAAGGTGAGATTTCAGGTCTGTCTTGGTCTTAGTCCTACAATCAACATTA
This sequence comes from Lagenorhynchus albirostris, assembly GCF_949774975.1. Taxonomy (NCBI): domain Eukaryota; kingdom Metazoa; phylum Chordata; class Mammalia; order Artiodactyla; family Delphinidae; genus Lagenorhynchus; species Lagenorhynchus albirostris. Next base: position 122,012,677 of record NC_083096.1, read on the forward strand.
CATTACAAAGGACCAGTACAAAGATTTGGCAAGATTTTTTAAAAAAATTGATTGAATGCAATAGGAGAAGAATAAGTGAAGAAAGACTCCTCTGGCATTTTGAACTTTGGGAATCAGTAATCAGGGAAATAAATAACCTAGTTAACAGAAATGGTGGCATTTGAAGAGTTTTGGTAGAAAGTTAAGTTTGGTCATGTTTATTTGAGGCAGGATATTGATATTGAGATATCAGCCAGGCATTGGAAATGAAGAAATAAAAATCAGAAATAGTGTTCTAGGTCTAAGATGTAAATCCAATAGTCATTTGCTCGAGCTCATAGTTGAAGCCAAGCTGTCACACAAAAATGTAGGGATCAATAAAGTCTAAGAGCTAAGGACAGAGCCTTAGAGTGCAGTCTCATTTTGTGCATAGAAAGCAGTGGAAATAATGAGGAAAACAGAGATTGATCCAATGACATAGGGGGAAAAACAGCGGCATGGTTTATTACCACTTAAGAGAAAAGAGTGATTTAAAATAGAATAATGTTTTTAAAGAGCCAATAAAAGGTAGCACTGATGCAAAACTATTTTGAAAGTCTTTTTGATAGTGAAGAGGTTATTACATCTTTGGAATTTCACTAACTTGTAGGGGTATATATGAAATTGTAATGGTTAATACGTGATTGCCAAGTATAGAAACTTTTCTGAGAAAATTTTGGACAAAGGAAACATAATGTCTTAACTGTAGACAATAAGATTAATGGAAAGCCTTAAAAAAAAGTGACATGATACTATAATGTATTTTTAAGCTGAGGGAAATTAGTTTTAATTTTTTAAAAAGAGGTTAAAAAGGGAATAATTGAAGAAAAATGTTGTGGAGAAAGCATTAATATAATGCATCACAACTGGAGTAAGCCTGAAAAAGATATAGGTACACCAAATTCCAGAAAAATTTTTATGAGTTGTAGAGATTTAAAGAAATCTATTTGAATAAAAGTTTTTCAGTTTACCTATAAATTTTTATTCATTATTTTTGATAGAAGCAATGTTCTTTTGGTTATTCGTTGATTATTGAAAGATTTTATTTAATTTATAGCAGTATAAACAAACACTTGAGAAAGTAATAAATGACAACCTATGGGGATATTTATTTAGTAGTGTTTGAAATACATTTTCAAAACATTTAGTTCCACTTATTGAGTATAAGAACGTTATGAAAACTGAACAATTATAATGAACCTCATAATAGTTCACACAATTTTTTCAGTAAGTATTATTCTTTTATCAGAAGGGCATGGACGTAGAAATTTAAGAAGTCTATGTTCATTCTAAAAGAACAAATTAATGTGATTAAAACTTGTGCCTGTTCCCTGGTGGCGCAGTGGTTGAGAGTCCACCTGCCGATGCAGGGGACACGGGTTTGTGCCCCGGTCCGGGAAGATCCCATATGTCATGGAATGGCTGGGCCCATGAACCATGGCCGCTGAGCCTGCGTGTCTGGAGCCTGTGCTCCGTAACGGGAGAGGCCGCAACAGTGAGAAGCCCACATACCGAAAAAAAAACAAAAACAAAAAACTTGTGCCCAGAAGAGGAGCTTCAAGATGGCGGAAGAGTAAGACATGGAGATCACCTTCCTACCCACAAATACATTAGAAATACATCTACATGTGGAACAACTCCTACAGAACACCTGCTGAACGCTGGCAGAAGACCTCAGACCTCCGAAAAGGCAAGAAACTCCCCACGTACCTGGGTAGGGCAAAAGAAAAAAGAAAAAACAGAGACAAAATAGGGACAGGGCCTGCACCAGTGGGAGGAAGCTGTGAAGGAGGAAAGGTTTCCACACACTAGGAAGCCCCTTTGCGGGCAGAGACTGCGGGTGGCTTCACAGCCGCGGAGGAGAGCGCAGCAACAGGGGTGCGGAGGGCAAAGCGGAGAGATTCCTGCACAGAGGATTGGTGCCGACCAGCATTCACCAGTCCAAGAGGCTTGTCTGCTCACCCGCCGGGATGGGTGGGGGCTGGGAGCTGACACTCAGGCTTCGGTCGGATCCCAGGGAGAGGACTGGGGTTGGCTGCATGAACACAGTCTGAAGGGGGCTAGTGCACCACAGCTAGCCGGGAGGGAGTCCAGGATAAAGTCTGGAGCTGCCGAAAAGACAAGAGACATTTTCTTGCCTCTTTGTTTCCTGGTATGGGAGGAGAGGGGATTAAGAGCACCGCTTAAAGGAGCTCCAGAGACGGGCGTGAGCTGCGGATATCAGCGTGGACCCCAGAGATGGGCATGAGATGCTAAGGCTGCTGCTGCAGCAAATAAGAAGCCTGTTTGCAAGTACAGGTCACTATCCACACCATCCCTCCCAGGAGCCTGTGCAGCCTGCCACTGCCAGGGTCCCGTGCTCCAGGGGCAGCTTCCCCTGGAGAACGCATGGCGTGCCTCAGGCTGGTGCAACGTCACGCCGGCCTCTGCCACCAGAAGCTCGCCCCGCACTCCATAACCCACCCTCTACCCAGCCCGAGGGAGCCAGAGCCCCCGAAGCTGCTGCTTCTTTAACACCGTCCTGTCTGAGCGAAGAATAGATGCCCTCAGGTGACCTACACACAGAGGCAGATCCAAATCCAAAGCTGAACCCCAGGAGCTGTGCGAAGAAAGAAGAGAAAGGGAAATTTCTCCCAGCAGCCTCAGGAGCAGTGGATTAAATCTACACAATCAACTTGATGTACCCTGAATCTGTGGAATACCTGAGTAGACAATGAATCATCCCAAATTGAGGAGCTGGACTTTGGGAGCAACAATATATATATATTTTTCACTTTTTCTCCTTTTGTGAGTGTGTATGTGTATGCTTCTGTGTGTGATTTTGTCTGTATAGCTTTGCTTTTACCATTTGTGCTCAGGTTCTGTCTGTCCAGTTTATTTTTTATTTATTTATTTAAAAAGTTTTAATAATTATTTCTTATTTTTTATTTTAATAACTTTATTTTACTTTATTTTATTTTTTTAATCTTCTTTCTTTCTTTCTTTCTTTCTTTCTTTCTTTCTTTCTTTCTTTCTTTCTTTCTTTCTTTCTTTCTTTTTCTTTCTTTCTTTCCTTCTTTTCTCCCTTTTATTCTGAGCTGTGTGGAGGAGAGGCTGTTGGTGCTCCAGCCAGGCATCAGGGCTGTGCCACTGAGGTGGGAGATCCAAGTTCAGGACACTGATCCACAAGAGACCTCCCAGCTCCACGTAATATCAAATGGTGAAAATCTCCCAGAGATCTCCGTCTCAATGCCAAGACCCAGCTCCACTCAACGACGAACAAGTTACAGTGCTGGACACCCTATGCAAACACCTAGGAACACAACCCCATCCACAGCACAGAGGCTGCCTAAAATCACGATAAGGCAACTGACACCCCAAAACACACCACCAGGCTTGGACATACCCACCAGAAAGACAAGATCCAGCCTCATCCACCAGAACACAGGCACTAATCCCCTCCACCAGGAAGCCTACACAACACACTGAACCAAACTTAGCCACTGGGGACAGACACCAAAAACAACACAAACTGCGAACCTGCAGTCTGCGAAAAAAAGACGCCAAACACAGTAAGTTAAGCAAAATGAGAAGACAGAGAAACACACAGCAGATGAAGGAGCAAGGCAAAAACCCACCAGACCTAACAAATGAAGAGGAAATAGGTAGTCTATCTGAAAAAGAATTCAGAATAATGATAGTAAAGATGATCCAAAATCTTGGAAATAGAATGGAGAAAATAAAAGAAACGTTTAACAAGTACCTAGAAGAACAAAAGAGCAAACAAACACTGATGAACAAAACAATAAATGAAATTAAAAATTCTCTAGAAGGGATCAGTAGTAGAATAACTGAGGCAGAAAAACGGATAAGTGATCTGGAAGATAAAATAGTGGAAATAACTACTGCAGAGCAGAATAAAGAAAAAAGAATAAAAAGAATTGAGGACAGTCTCAGAGACCTCTGGGACAACATTAAACACACCAACATTCGAATTATAGGGGTCTCAGAAGAAGAAGAGAAAAATAAAGGGACTGAGAAAATATTTGAACAGATGATAATTGAAAACTTCCCTAATGTGGGAAAGAAAATAGTTAATGAAGTCCAGGAAGTGCAGAGAGTCCCATACAGGATAAATCCAAGGAGAAACATACCAAGACACATATTAATCAAACTGTCAAATATTAAAATCAAAGAAAAAATATTAAAAGCAGCAAGGAAAAAACAACAAATAAAACATAAGGGAATCCCCATAAGGTTAACAGCTGATCTTTCAGCAGAAACTCGGCAAGCTAGAAGGGAGTGGCAGGGCATATTAAAAGTGAAGAAGGAGAAAAACCTTCAACCAAGATTACTCTACCCAGCAAGGATCTCATTCAGACTCGATGGAGAAATTAAAACCTTTACAGACAAGCAAAAGCTAAGAGAATTCAGCACCACCAAACCAGCTTTACAACAAATACTAAAGGAACTTCTCCAGGCAGGAAACACAAGAGAAGGAAAAGACCTACAATAATAAACCAAATACAATTTAAGAAAATGGTAATTGGAACATACATATCGATAATTACCTTAAATATAAATGGATTAAATGCTCCCACCAAAAGACACAGATTGGCTGAAACGATACAAACACAAGACCCATATATATGCTGTCTACAAGAGATCCACTTCAGCCCTAGGGACACATACAGACAGAAAGTGAGGGGATGGAAAAAGATATTCCATGCAAATGGAAATCAAAAGAAAGCTGGAGTATCAACTCTCATATCAGACAAAATAGACTTTAAAACAAAGACTATTATAAGAGACAGAGAAAGACACTACATAATGATCAAGGGGTCAATTCAAGAAGAAGATATAACAATTGGAAATATTTATGCACCCAGAATAGGAGCACCTCAATACATAAGGCAAATACTAATAGCGATAAAGGGGAAATCGACAGTAACACATTCATAGTAGGGGACTTTAACACCCTACTTTCACCAATGGACAGGTCATCCAAAATGAAAATAAATAAGGAAACACAAGCTTTAAATGGTACATTAAACAAGATGGACTTCATTGATATTTATAGGACATTCCATCCAAAAACAACAGAATACACATTCTTCTCAAGCGCTCATGGAACATTCTCCAGGATAGATCATATCTTGGGTCACAAATCAAGCCATGGTAAATTTAAGCAAATTGAAATCATATCCTGTATCTTTTCTTACCACAATGCTATGAGACTAGATACCAATTTCAGGAAAAAAAAATCTGTAAGCAATACAAACACATGGAGGCTAAACAACACACTACTTAATAACCAAGAAATCACTGAAGAAATCAAAGAGCAAATCAAAAAATACGTAGAAACAAATGACAATGAAAACACGACAACCCAAAACCTATGGGATGCAGCAAAACCAGTTCTAAGAGGGAAGTTTATAGCAATAAATCCTACCTTAGGAAATAAGAAACCTCTCAAATAAACTACCTAACCTTACACCTAAAGCAATTAGAGAAGAACAAAACAACCCCAAAGGTAGCAGAAGGAAAGAAATCATAAAGATCAGATCAGAAATAAATGAAAAAGAAATGAAGGAAATAACAGCAAAGATCAATAAAACTAAAAGCTGGTTCTTTGAGAAGATAAAAAAATGGATAAACCATTAGCCAGACTCAACAAGAAAAAAAGGGAGAAGACTCAAATCAATAAAATTAGAAATGAAAAAGGAGAAGTAACAACTGACACTGCAGAAATACAAAGGATCATGAGAGATTACGACAAGCAATTGTATGCCAATAAAGTGGACAACCTGGAAGAAATGGACAAATTCTTAGAAATGCACAACCTTCTGAGACTGAACCAGGAAAAAGTAGAAAATATGAACAGACGAATCAGAAGCACTGAAATTGAAACTGTGATTAAAAATCTTCCAACAAACAAAAGCCCAGGACCAGATGGCTGCACAGACGAATTCTATCAAACATTTAGAGGAGAGCTAACACCTATCCTTCTCGAACTCTTCCAAAATATAGCAGAGGGAGGAACACTCCCCAACTCATTCTACAAGGCCACCATCACCATGATACCAAAACCAAAGATATCACAAAGAAAGAAAACTACAGGCCAATATCATTGATGAACATAGATGCATAAATCCTCAACAAAATACTAGGAAACAGAATCCAACACCACATTTAAAGGATCATACACTATAATCAATGGGGTTTATCCCAGGAATGCAAGGATTCTTCAATATACGCAAATCAATCAGTGTGATAAAGCATATTAACCAATTGCAGGAGAAAAACCATATGATCATCTCAATAGATGCAGAAAAAAAAACTTTTGACAAAATTCAACACCCACTTATGATAAAAACACTCCAGAAAATAGGTGTAGAAGGAATTTACCTCAACATAATAAAGGCCATATATGAGAAACCCACAGCTAACATTGTTCTTAATGGTGAAAAACTGAAACCATTTCCTCTAAGATCTGGAACAAGACAAGGTTGCCCACTCTCACCACTATTATTCAACATAGTTTTGAAAGTTTTAGCCACAGCAATCAGAGAAGAAAAAGAAATAGAAGGATTCCAAATCGGAAAAGAAGAAGTAAAGCTGTCACTGTTTGCAGGTGAGATTATACTATAAATAGAGAATCCTAAAGATGCTACTAGAAAATTACTAGAGCTAATCAATGAATTTGGTAAAGTAGCAGGATACAAAATTAATGCACAGAAATCTTTTGCATTCCTATACACTAATGATGAAATATCTGAAAGAGAAATTAAGGAAACACTCCCATTTACCACTGCAACAAAAAGAATAAAATACCTGGGAATAAATCTACCTAAGGAGACAAAAGACCTGTATGTAGAAAATTATAAGACACTGATGAAAGAAATTAAAGATGTTACAAACAGATGGAGAGATATACCATGTTCTTGGATTGGAAGAATCAACGTTTTGAGAATGACTCTACTACCCAAAGCAATCTACAGATTCAATGCAATCCCTATCAAACTACCACTGGCATTTTTCACAGAACTAGAGCAAAAAATTTTACAATTTGTATGGAAACACAAAAGACCCCGAATAGCAAAAGCAATCTTGAGAAAGAAAAACGGAGCTGGAGGAATCAGGCTCCCTGACTTTAGACTATACTACAAAGCTACAGTAATCAAGACAGTATGGTACTGGCACAGGAACAGAAATATAGGTCAATGGAACAGGATAGAAACCCCAGAGATAAACCCACGCACATATGGTCACCTTATCTTTGATAAAGGAGGCAAGACTATACAGTGGAGAAATGACAGCCTCTTCAATAAATGCTGCTGGGAAAACTGGACAGGTACATGTAAAAGAATGAAATTAGAACACTCCCTAACACCATACACAAAAATAAGCTCAAAATGGACTAAAGACCTAAATGTAAGGCCAGACACCATCAAACTCTTAGAGGGAAACATAGGCAGAGCACTCCATGAGATAAATCACAGCAAGATTCTCTTTGACCCACCTCCTAGGGAAATGGAAATAAAAACAAAAATAAATAAATGGGACCTAATGAAACTTCAAAGCTTTTGCACAGCAAGGTAACCCATAAACAAGATGAGAAGACAACTCTGAGAATGGGAGAAAATATTTGCAAATGAAGCAGCTGATAAAGGATGAATCTCCCAAATTTACAAACAGCTCATGCAGCTCAATATCAAAAAAACAAACAACCCAATCCAAAAATGGGCAGAAGACCTAAATAGACATTTTCCAAAGAAGATATACAGATTGCCAACAGACACATGAAAGAATGCTCAACATCATTAATTGTTAGAGAAATGCAACTCAAAACTACAATGAGATAACTTCTCACAGCAGTCAGAATGGTCATCATCAAAAAATCTACAAACAATAAATGCTGGAGAGGGTGTGGAGAAAAGGGAACCCTCTTGCACTGTTGGTTGGAATGTAAATTGATACAGCCACTATGGAGAACAGTATGGGTGTTCCTTAAAAAACTACAAATAGAACTACCACACAACCCAGCAATCCCACTACTGGGCATATACCTTGAGAAAACCATAAATTAAAGAGTCATGTACCAAAATGTTCATTGCAGCTCTATTTACAATAGCTAGAACATGGAAACAACCTAAATGCCCATCAACCGATGAAAGAATAATTAAGATGTGATACATATATACAATGGAATATTACTGAGCCATAAAAAGGAATGAAACTGAGTTATTTGTTGTGAGGCGGATGGACCTAGAGACTGTCATACAGAGTGAAGTAAGTGAGAAAGAGAAAAACAAATACCCTATGCTAACACATACATATGGAATCTAAAAAAAAAAAAAAGCTCATGAGGAACCTTGGGGCAAGACGGGAATAAAGATGCAGACCTACTCGAAAATGAACTGTAGGATACGGGGAGGGGAGAGGGTAAGCTGGGACAAAGTGAGAGAGTGGCATGGACATATATACACTACCAAACGTAAAACAGATAGCTAGTGTGAAGCAGCCACATAGCACGTGGAGATCAGCTCAGTGCTTTGTGACCACCTAGAGGGGTGGGATAGGGAGGGTGGGAGGGATGGAGATGCAAGAGGGAAGAGACATGGGGATATATGCATATGTATAACTGATTCACTTTGTTGTTAAGCAGAAACTAACACACCATTGTAAAGCAGTTATACTCCAATAAAGATGTTAAAAACAAACAAACAAAAAACTTGTGCCCTATAACACAATGAAGCTGTCTAGAAGGAACCTGTTTATTCTTAACTGTGACATATAATTTATAGACTTTGGTTTTTTGGTGTCTAATTGGAAATTACTTATATCTTGAAGAAATGGGAAAACACAAGTACTTCTTCACTATATGAAACCAAAGTAGCTAGAAATTTGAAGTGCTTTTTAATCTAAAAATCTAAAAACATATAGTAGGGGATATATAGTTATAATTTTAAGATAGGAGTGATCTGGGCAAGGAATCAGTGCTATCAATTGGCATTGTTTTTTGATTGCATGTAATAGAAAGCAAGCTAAATGGATTTTATTTTTGTTGTGAAACAAAGAATTTAGAGGTAGGCAGTCCTTCTGTGTAGCTTCTCAAGGAAGTTGTGAAGGACCAAGCTTTATTCTAGCTTCCTGCTATGTATCTTTAACAAATGAACATTTTCCCTCATAGGAAGTGAGCTTTTTCATGTCCAGGCATGTGCTTACATCAGGCGGAAGGGGATTGTTAGGAACACAAAGCACATGTTAGCTAAGTCTACCTTTTTGTATTAGGAAAAGAGTAGCTCCTCTAGGTATTCCACCTGAAAGACTTCTACCACCAGAACTAGATCACATGGCTAGCATGAGAGAAGAGAATCTTCTATGATGAGTATTTTTACTTGGGCATATTTAATTCTTAAACAAAACCAATGTTCTATTTTTGTTGTTTTGTTTTATTTTTTAAATTTTATTGAAGTGTAGCTGATTTCCAATGTCATGTCAGTTTCAGGTATACAGTACAGCGATACAGTTATAGATACTGTATACAGTATGTATTTATATATATGTATAAATGTATATTCTTTTTCAGATTCTTTTCCCTTATTTCAAAATGTTGATTATAGTTCTCTGTGCTATACAGTAGGTCATTGTTGGTTATCTTTTCTACACATAGAAGTGAGTATATGTTAATCCCAACCTCCGATCCTCCCTCTTTCCCCATTGGTAACCATAAGTTTGTTTTCTTTATCTGTGTTTCATTTTCTTTGTTTTCTTTTTGTATTTTTTTTGTAAATAAGTTCATTTTTTTTTATTTTTTAAGATTGCACACATAAGCAGTGTATTTGTCTTTCTGTGTCTTACTCTGTCTGGCTTACTTTACTTACTTTACTTAGTATGATAACTTGTAGGTCCATTCATGTTGCTACAACTGGCATGATTTCATTCTTTTTTTATGGCTGAATAATATTCTACTGTATGCATGCATATATATATATATATATATATACACACACACACACACATACACACACCATATCTTATTCACTCATCTGTCAATGGAAATTTAGGTTGCTTCCATGTCTTGGCTGTTGAAAATAATCCTGCAGTGAACATTGGGGTGCATGTACCTTTTCAAATTATGGTTTTCTCCAGATATATGTCCAGGAGTGGGATTGCAGGAGCATCTGGTAGCTCTATTTTTAGTGGTTTAAGGAACCTCTATATTGTTCTCCATAGTGGCTGTATCAATTTATATTTCCATCAACAGTGTAGGAGGGTTCCTTTTCCTCCACACCAACTCCAGCATTTACTATTTGTAGACACTTTGATGATGGCCCTTCTGACCACAGTGAGATGATACCTCATTGTAGTTTTGATCTGCATTTCTTTAATAATTAGTGATGTTGGGCATTTTTTCATGTGCCTGTTGGCCATCTGTATGTCTTCTTGGGAGAAATGTCTATTTAGGTCTTCTGCACATTTTTTGATTGGGTTGTTTGGGGTTTTTTTTGATATTAAGGTATATGAGCTGTTTGTATATTTTGGAGATTAATCCCTTGTCGGTCACATCATTTTCAAATATTTTCTCCCATTCTGTAGGTTGTCTTTTCATTTTGTTTATGGTTTCCTATGCTGTGCACAAGCTCTTAAGTTTAATTAGGTCCGTTTTGTTTATTTTTGTTTTTATCTCCATTGCTCTAGGAGATGTATCTAAAAAGATATTGCTGTGATTTATGTCAAAGAATATTCTGCCTGTGTTTTCTTCTAGGAGTTCTTTGGTTTTACACATACCTTTTTGATCCATTCTGAGTTGATTTTTGTATATGGTGTTAGAGAATATTCTAATTTCATTCTTTTACATGTAGCTGTCCAGTTTTCCCAGCATCACTTATAGAAGAGACTATCTTTTTTCCATTGTATATTCTTGCCTTCTTTGTTGTAGATTAATTGACCATAGGTGCTTGGGTTTACTTTTGGGCTTTCTATCTTGTTCCATTGATCTATATGTCTATTTTTGTGCCTGTACCATACTGTTTTGATTACTGTAACTTTGTAGTAGAGTTTGAGGCCACGGAGCCTGATTCCTCCAGCTCTGCTCTTCTTTCTCAAGATTGTTTTGGCTATTCAGGGTCTTTTGTGTTTCCATACAAATTTTTAAAATTTTTGTTAAAATTCTATGAAAAATACCTTTGGTAATTTAATAGGGATTACATAGAATCTGTAGATTGCCTTGGGTAGTATAGTTATTTCAGCAGTATTGATTCTTCCAATCCTAGGACATGGTATATGTTTCCATCTGTCTGTGCTGTTTTCATTTTCTTTCATCAGCGTAGTATAGTTTTGGGAGTACATGTCTTTTGCTTCTTTAGGTAGGTTTATTCCTAGGTATTTTATTCTTTTTGATGCAGTGGTGAATGGGATTCTTTCCTTGATTTCTTTTTCTGATCTTTCATTGTTAGTGTAAAGAAATGCAACAGATTTCTGTGTATTAATTTTGTATCCTGCCTGCAACTTTGTCAGATTCATTGATGAGCTCTAGTAGTTTTCTGATAGCATCTTTAGGATTTTCTATGTATAGTGTCATTTCATCTTTAAAGAGTGACAGTTTTACTTCTTCTTTTCCAGTTTGGTTTCCTTTTATATCTTTTTCTTCTGTGATTGCCTTGGCTAGGACTTCCAAAGCTATGTTGAATAAAGTTGGGAAGAATGAGCATCCTTGTCTTGTTCCTGATATTAAAGGAAATGCTGTCAGCTTTTCCCTGTTGAATATGATATTAGCTGTGGGTTTGTCATATATGGCATTTATTATGTTCAGGCATGTTCTCTTTTTGCCCACATTCTGGAGAGTTTTTATAATAAATGGATGTTGAATTTTGTCAGAAGTTTTTTTTTATTGAGATTATCATATGGTTTTTATTCTTCAATTTGTTAATGTGGTGTATCACACTTATTGATTTGTGGATATTGAAAAATCCTTGCATCCCTGGGATAAATCCCACTTGATCATGGTGTAAGATTCTTTTAATATATTGTTGGCTTCTGTTTGCTAGTATTTTGTTGAGGATTTTTGCTTCTATTTTCATCAGTGATAATTGTCCTGTAATTTTCTTTTTTTGTGATATCTTTGTCTGTTTTGGGTATCAGGGTGATGGTGGCCTCTTAGAATGAGTTTGGAAGTGTTCCTTTCTCTGCAATATTTTGCAATAGTTTGGGAAGAATAGATATTAACTCTTCTCTAAATGTTTGCTGGAATTCATCTGTGAAGTCATCTGGTCCTGGACTTTGGTTTGTTGGGAGTTTTCCGATCACAGATTCAGTTTTAGTACTTGTAATTGGTCTGTTCATATATTTTATTTCTTCCTGGTTCAGTCTTGGGAGATTGTGCCTTTCTAAGAATTTGTCCATTTCTTCTAATTATCCATTTTATTGGCATATAATTGCTTGTAGTAGTCTCTTATGATCCTTTGCATTTCTGTGGTGTTGGTTTTAACTTTTCCTTTTTCATTTCTGATTTTATTGATTTGGGCTCTTTGGCTTTTTTTCTTGGTGAGTCTGGTGAAAGGTTTATCAATTCTTTTTTATCTTTTGAACGAACTAGCTTTTAGTTTTTTTGATCTTTTCTATTTTTTTTAACATCTTTATTGGAGTATAATTGCTTTACAATGGTATGTTAGTTTCAGCTTCACAACAAAATGAATCAGTTATATATATACATATGTTCCCATATCTCTTCCCGCTTGCGTCTCCCTCCCTCCCACCCTCCCTATCCCACCCCTCCAGGCGGTCACAAAGCACCGAGCTGATCTCCCTGTGCTATGTGGCTGCTTCCCACTAGCTATCTACTTTACGTTTGGTAGTGTATACATGTCCATGCCTCTCTCTCGCTTTGTCACAGTTTTCCCTTCCCCCTCCCCATATCCTCAAGTCCATTCTCCAGTAAGTCTGTGTCTTTATTCCTGTTTTACCCCTAGGTTCTTCATGACATATTTTTTTCTTAAATTCCATATATATGTGTTAGCATAAGGTATTTGTCTCTCTCTTTCTGACTTACTTCACTCTGTAGGACAGACTCTAGGTCTATCCACCTCATTACAAATAGCTCAATTTCATTTCTTTTTATGGCTGAGTAATATACCATTGTATATATGTGCCACATCTTCTTAATCCATTCATCCGATGATGGACACTTAGGTTGTTTCTATCTCCGGGCTATTGTAAATAGAGCTGCAATGAACATTTTGGTACATGATTCTTTTTGAATTATGGTTTTCTCAGGGTATATGCCCAGTAGTGGGATTGCTGGGTCATATGGTAGTTCTATTTGTAGTCTTTTAAGGAACCTCCATACTGTTCTCCACAGTGGCTGTATCAATTTACATTCCCACCAAGAGTGTAAGAGGGTTCCCTTTTCTCCACACCCTCTCCAGCATTTATTGTTTCTAGATTTTTTGATGATGGCCATTTTGACTGGTGTGAGATGATATCTCATTGTAGTTTTGATTTGCATTTCTCTAATGATTAGTGATGTTGAGCATTCTTTCATGTGTTTGTTGGCAATCTGTATATCTTCTTTGGATAAATGTCTGTTTAGGTCTTCTGTGCATTTTTGGATTGGGTTTTTTGTTATTAAGCTGCATGAGCTGCTTAAATTTTGGAGATTAATCCTTTGTCAGTTGCTTCATTTGCAAATATTTTCTCCCATTCTGAGGGTTGTCTTTTGGTCTTGTTTATGGTTTCCTTTGCTGTGCAAAAGCTTTGAAGTTTCATTAGGTCCCATTTGTTTATTTTTGTTTTTATTTCCATTTCTCTAGGAGGTGGGTCAAAGAGGATCTTGCTGTGATTTATGTCATAGAGTGTTCTTACTATGTTTTCCTCTAAGAGTTTGATAGTGTCTGGCCTTACATTTAGGTCTTTAATCCATTTTGAGCTTATTTTTGTGTATGGTGTTAGGGAGTGATCTAATCTCATACTTTTACATGTAGCTGTCCAGTTTTCCCAGCACCACTTATTGAAGAGGCTGTACTTTCTCCACTGTACATTCCTGCCTCCTTTATCAAAGATAAGGTGAGCATATGTGCGTGGGTTTATCTCTGGGCTTTCAACCCTGTTCCATTGATCTATATTTCTGTTTTTGTAACAGTACCATACTGTCTTGATGACTGTAGCTTTGTAGTATAGTCTGAAGTCAGGAAGCCTGATTTCTCCAGCTCCGTTTTTCATTCTCAAGATTGCTTTTGCTATTCGGGGTCTTTTGTGTTTCCATACAAATTGTGAAATTTTTTGTTCTAGTTCTGTGAAAAATGCCAGTGGTAGTTTGATAGGTATTGCATTGAATCTGTAGATTGCTTTGGGTAGTAGAGTCATTTTCACAATGTTGATTCTTCCAATCCAAGAACATGGTATACCTCTCCATCTATTTGTATCATCTTTAATTTCTTTCATCAGTGTCTTATAATTTTCTGCATACAGGTCTTTTGTCTCCTTAGGTAGGTTTATTCCTAGATATTTTATTCTTTTTTGTTGCATGGTAAATGGGAGTGTTTTCTTGATTTCACTTTCAGATTTTTCATCCTTAGTGTATAGGAATGCCAGAGATTTCTGTGCATTAGTTTTGTATCCTGCTACTTTACCAAATTCATTGATTAGCTCTAGTAGTTTTCTGGTAGCATCTTTAGGATTCTCTATGTATAGTATCATGTCATGTGCAAATAGTGACAGCTTTACTTCTTCTTTTCCGATTTGGATTCCTTTTATTTCCTTTTCTTCTCTGATTGCTGTGGCTAAAACTTCCAAAACTATGTTGAATAAGAGTGGTGAGAGTGGGCAGCCTTGTGTTTTTCCTGATCTTAGTGGAAATGCTTTCAGTTTTTCACCATTGAGGACAATGTTGGCTGTGGGTTTGTCATATATGGCCTTTATTATGTTGAGGAAAGTTCCCTCTATGCCTACTTCCTGCAGGGTTTTTATCATAAATGGGTGTTGAATTTTGTCAAAAGCTTTCTCTGCATCTATTGAGATGATCATATGGTTTTCTCCTTCAGTTTGTTAATATGGTGTATCACGTTGATTGATTTGTGTATATTGAAGTATCCTTGCATTCCTGGAATAAACCCCACTTGATCATGGTGTATGATCCATTTAATGTGCTGTTGGATTCTGTCTGCTACTATTTTGTTGAGGATTTTTGCATCTATGTTCATCAGTGATATTGGCCTGTAGTTTTCTTTCTTCATGACATCCTTGTCTGGTTTTGGTATCATGGTGATGGTGGCCTCGTAGAATGAGTTGGGGAGTGTTCCTCCCTCTGCTATATTTTGGAAGAGTTTGAGAAGGATAGGTGTTAGCTCTTCTCTAAATGTTTGTTAGAATTCGCCTGTGAAGCCATGTGGTCCTGGGCTTTTGTTTGTTGGAAGATTTTTAATCACAGTTTCAATTTCATTGCTTGTGATTGGTCTGTTCATATTTTCTATTTCTTCCTGATTCAGTCTTGGCAGTTTGTGCATTTCTAAGAATTTGTCCATTTCTTCCAGATTGTCCATTTTATTGGCATAGAGTTGCTTGTAGTAATCTCTCATGATATTTTTTATTTCTGCAGTGTCCGTTGTTACTTCTTCTTTTTCATTTCTAATTCTATTTATTTGAGTCTTCTCTCTTTTTTTCTTGATGAGTCTGGCTCATGGTTTATCTATTTTGTTTACCTTCTCAAAGAACCAGCTTTTAGTTTTATTTATCTTTGCTGTTGTTTCCTTCATTTCTTTTTCATTTATTTCTGATCTGATTTTTATGCTTTCTTTCCTTCTGCTTATTTTGGGTTTTGATGGTTCTTCTTTCTCTACTTGCTTTAGGTGTAACATTAGGTTGTTTATTTGAGATTTTTCTTATTACCTGATATGCAATTGTATTGCTATAAACTTCTTTCCTTCCACAGATTTTGAATTGTCATGTTTTCATTTTCATTTGTCTATGGGTATTTTTTGATTTCCTGTTGGATTTCTTCAGTGATTCGTTGTTTGTTTAGTAGCATATTGTTTAGCCTTCACTTTTGTATGGGTTTTTTTTCAGTTTTTTTTCTCATAGTTGATTTCTAATTTCACTTTTCTTAAATTTACTGAGGCTTGCTTTGTGGCTCAGCATGTGATCTATCTTGGAGAATGTTCCATTGTTCCATGTACACTTGAGAAGGATGTGTATTCTGCTGCTTTCTCCTTTTATGTTTTGTTAATATTTGCCTTATATATTGATGTGCTCCTATGTTGGATGCATATATATTTACAATTGTTATATCTTCTTGGATTGATCCCTTGATCATTATGTAGTGTCCTTTTTTGTGTGTTGTAACAGTCCTTATTTTAAAGTCTATTTTGTCTGATATGAATATTGCTACACCAGCTTTCTTTTTATTTCCATTTGTGTGGAATACCTTTTTCCATCCTGGCACTTTCAGTCTGTATGTGTCTCTAGATCTAAAGTGGGTTTCTTGTGGACAGCATATATGTGGATCTTGTTTTGTATCCATTCAGCCAGTCTTTGTCTTTTGGTTGGAGCATTTAAACCATTTACATTTAAGGTAATTATTGATATGTATGTTCTTATTTCCATTTTGTTAATTGTTTTGGATTTGCTTTTGTAGGCCTTCTTTTTCCCTTTCCATCCTCTTTTGTTCTCTTCTTGTGATTTGATGACTACCTTTAGTGTTTTGTTTGGATTCCTTTTTCTTTTTTGTGTGTATATCTATTATAGATTTTTGGTTTGCAGTTACCATGAAGTTTTGGTATAGCAGTCTATATATTGTTTTAAGTTGCTGATCTTTTAATTGCAAATGTATTTTAAATATCCTGCATTTGTACTCTCCTCCTCCCATGCCTACTGGTTTTGATATCATATATATGTGTGGATGATTTCCTGCCTTTAGTGTATGTTTGCCTTTACCATGAGATTTCCCATGTCGTAATTTTCTTCTTTCTAGTTGTGCCCTTTTATTTTCCACTTAGAGAAGTTTCTTTAGCATTTGTTGTAAAGCTGGTTTGGTGGTGCTGAATTCTTTTAGCTTTTGCTTCTCTGTAAAGCTTTTGATTTATCTGTCAAATCTGAATGAAAGCCTTGCTGGGTAGACTATTCTTGGTTGTAGGTTTTTCCCTTTCATCACTTTAAATGTATCATGCCACTTGCTTCTGGCCTGCAGTGTTTCTACTGAAAAATCAGCTGATAGTCTTATGGAGCGTCCCTTGTATGTTATTTGTTGCTTTTGCCTTGTTGCTTTTAAGATTTTCTCTTTGCCTTTAATTTTTTGTCAGTTTAATTACTGTGGGTCTTGGTGTTTTCCTACTTGGTTTAATCCTGTATGGGGCTCTATGTACTTCCTGGATTTAGGTGACTGTTTCCTTTCCCATGGTAGGGAAGTTTTTAGCTATTATGTCTTCAAATATTTTCTCAAGCCCTTTCTCTTCTCCTTCTAGGTCTTCTATAATGTGAATGTTGGTGTGTTTAATGTTATCACTTTTTTTTTCTTTTTTCTGTGCCATGGCAGTGATTTCCACCGTTCTGTCTTCCAGCTCACTTATCTGTTCCTCTGCCTCATTTATTGATTCCTTCTGTGTACTTTTCATTTCAGTTATTCATTTGTTCACCTTTGTTTGTTTGTTTTTTATGTATTCTAGCTCTTTGTTAAACATTTCTCATATATTCTCAGTTTGTGCCTCCATTCTTTTCCATAGTTCTTGGATCATCTTTATGATCATTACTCTGAAATCTTTCTCAGGTATATTGCCTGTCTCCACTTCACTTAGCTGTATTTTTGCTGTTTTTTCTTGCTTAGTCTGGACCATATTCCTTTGCTACCTCATTTTGTTTAAATTTCTAATTGTATTTTTATTTATGTAGTAGGTTATTTATGTTTCTCAGCCTTGGAGAAGTGTCCCTCTGGAGGGGATGTCCTAGCAGTACACTCCCTTCTTGTCACCCAAGGGCCAGGGACCAGTTGGTCCTGTGGTAGATTCTGATCTGTTTGCGGACTCAGTTCCACGGGCTGTGGGATTGTAGTTTTCTTCCTTCTGGTGTCTGCCCTCTCCTGGATGAGTATGGTCTAGAGCCATGTGCAGGCTTCCTAGCAGGAGGGGCCCATGCCTGCTGACTGGTGTATGAGTCTGGGTCTTGGCCCTCTGGTGGGCAGCACCATGTAAAGGAGCATGTCTAGAGGTGGCTGTGGGCTCAGGAAGTCTTTAGGTAGCCTCTCTATTGATGGGTGGGGCTGTGTTCCCACCCCATTGGTTGTTTGGCCTGAAGCGTCTCCACACGGGAGCCTATAGGCTGTTTGGTGAGGCTGGCTGTTTGTGTGAATGATTCAAGCAAAATATCTGTCTCCAGCAAGAGTTCATGCAGATGCACACTTCTCAATATGTCCACCCCAGCTTTTATGACCCCAGAGAGAGCCACAGCTGCCCCCCATCATCCCATGAGACCCTCCAAGACAAGCAGGTAGGTCTGTCCCAGGCTCCTATGGAGTCACGGCTTTTGCCCTAGGTGCTGGTGCACATAAGATCTTGTGTGCCCCCTCCAAGGGTAGAGTCTCTGTTTCCCCTAGTCCTGTGGAGCCCCTGCAGTCAAGCCCTGCTGGCCTTCAAAGGCAAATTCTCTTGGGGCTCCTCCTCCTGATGCCAGGCCTGTAGTCTGGGGAGCCTGACGTGTGGGAGAACTTCTGCAATATAATTATTCTCCAGTTTGTAGGTGCCACGCAAGTGGTATGAGATGTGATTATATCGCAAGTGCACCCCTCCTACCATCTCTTTTTGGTTTCTCCTTTATATCATTGGATGTAGAATATCTTTTTTTGGTAGGTTCCAGACTTTTTTATTGATAGTTGTCCAGCAGTTAGTTGTAATTTTGGTGTGCTTATGAGTGGAGGTGAGCTCAGTGTCCTTTTACTCCACCATCTTGTCCCAGGACCATCAATATTCTATTAATAAGGAGGAAAGGAATATAGATTCTTAGAAGGCAGTTAATACTTTCTGTCACATGGTGAAAAAATTGAAAACGCGGTACAGGATTGATATTCCAAGGTAGAGATATTTAGCTCAAACACTTAACGTCTCTTTATTCTTAATTCCAATGTAAATTTCAAAAGAAAACTAAAACTGCATATATAGACATATAGTATATATAATTACCAAATTAATATTTTTAAATGAATTCATGCTTGACTTAATAGAGTAATATAGATTACATAATATTTGTAAATATTTAAAATGGTTTTGCTTTCCAAAAAAAAAGATAAAAGAGAAAATACAGTCAATATGAAATACAAAAACATTGTAAGACAACATATCAAAAGTAATACTATAGGTGTAAAAACTATATATTTACATTTATGAATGTGATATACATATAAGTAAATGTACATCAATTATAATTTTATTATAAATAAATGTAAAAACCAAAATCAAGATGTTTATTAGCAATATCATGTCCAAAACCAAAGTAATGCAGTAAAAGTAAAATGCTAAGCAAATATATATTAATTGGAATAAAGCAAAAGACTTAACATTAATCTTAATGTAGGATTCAGTACACAAAACGTTAAGTGGAATAAATAGGAACTGTTTCAGTTGATATAAAAAATAACAGCTACAATAAAGTTATTTTTGTTTGGGCATTAATGTACAAAATTGTATTATACAAAATATATAACAGAAATATTTTTGGAAATGTAAGACTAGATAGATAAAAAATAGTATAGGGCCAACATAACATATTTATCTTAATAAATTATCGTATTCAAAGATAATCATACTGGGCTTCCCTGGTGGCGCAGGGGTTGAGAGTCTGCCTGCCGATGCAGGAGATACGGGTTCGTGCCCTGGTCCGGGAAGATCCCACATGCCGCGGAGCGACTGGGCCCGTGAGCCATGGCCGCTGAGCCTGCGCGTCTGGAGCCTGTGCTCCGCGATGGGAGAGGCCACAACAGTGAGAGGCCCGTGTAACGCAAAAAAAAAAAAAAAAAAAAGATAATCATACTGTCATGGGGATGAAATGTACAGCATGGGAATTATAGTCAATAATAATATAATATCTTTGTGTAGTGACAGATGATAACTTGACTAATTGTTATGATCATTTTGTAATGTATAGAAATATTGAATCACTACATGTGTACCAGGAATTAATATAGTGTTGTAGGTCAGTTATACTTCAGAAAACAAACTCATAGAAAAAGAGAGAGATTTGTGGTTACCAGAGGCAGGGGGCTTGGGGGAGAGGGAATTGGATGAAGGTGGTCACAGTGTACAAACTTCCATTTATAAGATAAATGAGTACTAGGAATGTAATGTACAACATGATTAATATAATTAACACTGCTTTATGTTATACATGTTATAAAAGTTGAGAGTAAATCCTAAGAATTCTCATCACAAGGGAAAATATTTTTTTCTTTTTCTTTTATTTTGAATCTATATGAAATGATGAATGTTCACAAACCTAATTTTGGTAGTCATTTTATGATGTACATAAGTCAAATAATTGTGCTGTACACGTTAAACTTATGCAGTGCTATATGTCAATTATATCTCAATAAAACTGGAGGAAAAAAAATAAGGGTACAGGATTTCACATCTGGGAAGACAGAGTAGATGTTTCTCTTGTAAAGTACTGCTCAATTCCCTGGACATTATATACATTATATAATTACTATTTATTATATAAGGTATTATATAATGTTATATATTATAGAAATTCCTTGGACATTATATACAGAACAAACATAAAAAGACTATGAGTAATGAAGAGCAGAAACTTGTTCATTAAACAAATGAACCTGAGGAATGAAAATGATGGAGTGAGTTTGCTGTTTTTGTTTTTTTTCCTTTATATATCCTAAAATTTTAGCTGAAGAAGGCAGTAACCCAGAACGGCCAAAGGGTGCAAACAAAAAAACAAAATACCAGAAATACAAATAGAAGTATCCTTTCTATCCAAACAACCAAGAAACATTCAGTTTAGTAAAACAGATAACTTTTAGTCAATAACCACAGAGAGAAAACTGGTCCTTCCTGCACCCATCCCAGTAAAGCCTGAATGGAGATCCTGGACTTCCATCCTTGTGAGGCTCTAATGAGGCAACCCAACACCTATTGGGTGGTGTCAGAGGAGTCCTAATGGAGATCAGGACTTTCACAGTTGCTCAGCTATAACAAGACTACACCCATAGCAGTGTCAATGAAGAGCACATAGAAGTTGAAACTCCCACCTACACACAGAAGTAACAATGAGCTCTCCTGCCCAGCTGGGGGTTAGTAGGGGCTTGAGTGGTGAGGAACTTGGACTTCTACCTCCCGCTTGAAGTAACATGATAATGACTCACATTTCCCCTGCTGGAACAGTGTCAGACAAAGCCAGCTAAAACAGAAATTTTAAATAACAATGAAAGTATTATAATACAGAAATATCTAGGTTTCAGGCAAAAGTCACTCAACATACAAAGAACTAGAAAGATCTTAAACTGTGTGAAAAGAGACAATCAATAGATGCCAGCACTGAGAAGATAGAATTGTTAAAATTATCTGATAAATTTTAAGTAGCCATGATAAAAATACTTCAATGAGCAATTATAAACATGCTTGAAACATGTACATATAGGAGGCCTCAGCAGAGTAACAGTAGCGGTAAAGAAACAAATGGTAATTTGAGAACTCAAAAATACAGTAACCAAAATAAAAAGCACAGTAAATGAACTAAACAGCAGAATGGAGGGGAAAGATGACATAATGAAGGAAAGGAAAGATAGAAATTACCCAATATGAATAACAGAGAGAAAAAAGACTGAAAAAAAAGAACAGATATTCCACGCAAATGGAAATATATTCCATGCAAATGGAAACATATTCCATGCAAATGGAAACTGAAAGAAAGCAAGTGTAGTTATAGTAGACAAAATAGACTGTAAGCTGAAGACTGTAATAAGAGACAAAGAAGTTCATTATATAATGATAAAAAGGTCAGTACAATAAGAGGTATAACATTTGTAAATATTTACATACCCAAAATAGGAACACTTAAATATATAAATATTAAGAAACTTGAAGGGAGAAATAGACCGCAATATAATAATAGTAAGGGACTTTAATATCTCACTTTCAACAATGGATAGATCATACAGACAGAAAATCAAAAAGAAAAATTGGACTTAATTGTTAGAGCAGATGGACTTAACAGACATAGGAATTCTATCCAAGAGCAGCAGAATACACATTCTCCTCAAGCAAACATAGAACATTCCCCAGGATAGATCATATGCTAGGCCACAAAATAAGCCTTAACAAATTTAAGAAGATGGAAATCATATTAGGTATTTTTTCTGACCATGATAGTATGTAACTAGAAATCAATTACAAGAAGAAAACTGGAAAATTCACAATTATGTGGAAATTAAACAACATACAACAGCCAATGGATTGAAGAAGAAATAAAAAATATATATCTTGAAACAAATGAAAATGGAATGACAGCATAACTTATGGGATACAGCAAAAGTTGTTTTGAGGGAAGTTTATAGTGGTAGATGCCTATGTTAAGAAAAAAAAAGAACTCAAATGAACAACCTAACTTTACACCTCAGGGAGCTAGAAATAAGAAGAACAAATTAAACCAAAGTTAGTAGAAGGAAGGAAATAAAGAAAGATCAGGTGGAAATAAACAGAATAGAGACTAAAAAGACAACAGAAAAATAAGTGAAACTAAGAGGTTTTTTTTTTTTTTGGAAAAGATAAACAAAATAGACCAACCCTTTGTTAGACTTAAGAAAAGAGAGAGGACCTAAGTGAGTAAAATTAGAAATGAAAAAGGAGACATCAAAATTGATACCACACAAATACAGAGGATTATAAGAGACTGCTATGAACAATTATATGTTAACATATTGGACAACTTAGAAGAAATGGATAAATTCCTAGAAACATACAACCTACTAAGACTGAATCATTAAGAAATAGAAAATTTTAACAGACTGATTACTAGTAGGGAGATTGAGTCAGTAATCAAAAACCTCCCAACAAAGAAAAGTTTAGAACCAGATGGCTTTACTGGTGAATTCTACCAAACATTTAAACAAGAATTAATACCAATTTTTCTCACACTTTTCAAAAGAATAGAAGCTAAGCAGACACTTCCAAACTCATTTTACAAGGCCAACATTACTCTGAAACCAAAACCAGTTGAGGACACTACAAGAAAAGAAAATTACAGACCAATATCCCTGATGAACATGGATGCAAAAACCCTCAACAAAATATTAGCAAACCAAGTTCACCAATACATTAAAATGATATACACCATGATGAAGTGGGATTTATCCCTGGGATAAAAATATCCCTAACAAATGTAAGCATAAAAATCTATAACAAAATATTAGCACATACAATACAGCAATATGTAAAAATAAGTATATACCGTGAGCAAGTGGGACTTATTCCAGGTATGCAAGGCTGGTTCAATATTTGAAAAATCATTTAATATAATTCACCATATCAAAAGACTAAATTATATATATATATATAAAATATCATATCAATTCATGGAAAAAAAACATTTGACAAAATTCAACATCCATTCATCGTTAAAAAACTCAGAAAAATAGGTAGAGAGGGATCTTCCTCTTCTTTATAAAGAACATCAAGATAAAACCTACAATCAACATTATGCTTAATGGTAAAAGACTGAATGTTTTCTCCCCAATACTGGGAGCGAAGCAAAGATACCTGTTCTCATTTCTCTTGTCAACATGCTGCTGGAAAGTCTAGCTAGTGCAATAAAGTAAGAAAAGGAAATAAAAAACATACAGATGAGAAAAGAAGAAATAAAACTATTTGCAGATGAAATGATCACGTATGTGGAAAATACCACAGAATCTACCAAAAAAATCTCTTAGAACTAAAAAGTGAGCTTAGCAAGGCTGCAGGGTTCCAGGTAAACAAACAAAAATCAATCATATTTCTATGTACTAAAAATGAATACCTGGTCACCAAAATTAAATATATAATGTCATTTATAGTCACTCAAAAGTGAAATACTTAGGTGTAAATCTAACAAAATATGAACAGAACCTGATGGATAAAATATAGCCTTTTCAATAAATGTTACTTGGAACAATTGCGCGCGCGCGCGCACACACACACACACACACACACACACACACACACACAAATGAGCCTCAATGTAAGTTTCACAGCTCATACAAAAATTAACTCAAAATAGATCTTGGAGTTAAATGTAAAACTTAAAACTAAAATCTTTTAGGAAAACAAAACTGAAAGAAACCTTTGAGATCTAGGACGCGGCAAAGACTTAGACGTGATGCTAAAAGCACAGTGTTTAAAAAGAAAAAATGGTAAAGTGTACTTCATCAAACTAAAAAAATATATATATGTGCTCTGTAAAAGACCCTGTTAAGTGAATGAAAAGATAAGCTCAGAGTTGGGAAAAGTATTTGGAAGTGAACATTTTTTAAATGATAATAGGTACTTCAAGTGGTGGAAATTTGTGTAAAGTTTTTGTTCTTGTCTATGCTTTTCTTCTTTTCTAAAAAATTTATTGTGTTTTATTATTATGGTTCTAAATTTTATTTTGTTATCTAATGTTGCTTGATTCAGGTGAATTTTTTTTTTTTGATTTGTGAATTGACTATAGTGTGTTCCCAAAGTGTTTACCAGTGATCCTTAGAAATAGTTATAAAATAATAAAAAATCTTCCTAGCTTTTGTGGGGAGTTTCACACAGGTACTCACCATTTCATGTGACTGTTAAAGTGAATATATTACAGATGGAATAAAGAAGTGAAAACTGCATGTGTTAATTCTATTTTAAATAAATACTTGTGGGATTAGTATGATTTACATTTTTCAATTATGCTGAGAAAATCTGTGTCAAATTAGGAAATTCTGATACAAAAAAAACAAATGGAATAGAAAAAGGTAGACTTTAGGGACTAGATACATATAAAAGAAATAAAAACATGGAAAAAATAAAGAAAAAATTAAATACGTACAAATGTACTGAGAATATCAGATTAATTGGAAATCTCTTTATGTAATTACATGCAGTCTGAATGGAACGTAGTTTTAGATTTTTTTTTAAAGTACTCTTCCTGTTGGAACACAAAATACTCTCTTCCATCTGAGTCATTTTTACAAAAGTCTTTTCTTTTGAAATGCCTCATTATGCTTTATACCAGGGTTAACAGTAGCCCTATTTTCATCCCAGGGTTACAATAGCAAGTGGTAGAGTATAGATATTTCATTATTCTATCATCTGTTTTGTTGATTCTTGATAGTGTTTTGCCTAAGCATGCGTTGTCCTTCGTTAAGCTTTTACTACAATTCTTTAATTCCTTTCATTGGATTGAAAATATTAGTACTAATCATCTTTTATAGTTAATTTATTAATTTTTAAATTTTACATTATGTTAGTTTGGATAAATTGCTTAGTATATTCCTCTACTAATTTTTTAAGTATCAAATAAGGTATACAGAAGTCCTTAAACTGTTGACAGATAACGTTGTTTGGATGCTTGGAATGTTTTAGCACTGTTCTAAGTGCTTTACAAATATTTTCTCACAAAAACCCAGTGAGGTTATCTCTGTTTTACAGATGATGAATAGGGGACAGATGGGTTACTTACCCTAGATCACATAGCTAGCAAGTGGTAGAACTGGAATTTAAACCCAGGCAGTTTTTCTCCAGAGTCATCACTCACATAGTGGAGGAAATGCATTACTTTCCCTTAGAAAGTAGATACATCCATTTGTCCTCAGATATCAAATGGTTATGCCATTTTTTCAAGTTTGCAGTGATATCTTTATTGGCATTTTACTGGATAATTGTTCTAGGACATCATAAAACTTGAGTATTGTCTTGAGGTTACTTGTTTTCTGGCAGGGACACTAACTCCACCCACAGCTGATGATTATTCGTTTATCTCTTTAAAGAGATGAGTTATTCACACATTGGTGGGAAGCAGGACTCTGCTGTAAACTGCAGTGTGAGCTTAATGGTTCTCTGCTGGTGAGAACTGCAGCATCTGACCAGGACCACTTAAACCTAGTCATCTAAATTCCCTCCTGTATTCTTCTCCCTCCCTTCTTACTTATGCAATCAACCTCCCTGCTCCCAAACTACTATAGGGGAGCAAAAATAATTTTCTCTCTACTCTTCTGAGTTCTTGGCTGAGACCCCTGTAATATAAGACAGATTACAAGAGAAAAACAAACAGAAGTTTACTAACATTTATACCTCATGTATACTGAGAAGATACCCAGGGAAAAATGAGTAACTCCCCGAGGTGAGAATTCATGCTTATATACCATCTAAATAAGGAAAGGGAGGGAGGGTGTAGGCCTCTTATGAGCAAGTAAATTATTATTATTTTTTTTGGTACGTGGGCCTCTCACTGTTGTGGCCTCTCCCGCTGCGGAGCACAGGCTCCAGACGCGCAGGCTCAGCGGCCATGGCTCATGGGCCCAGCCGCTCCGTGGCATGTGGGATCTTCCCAGACTGGGGCACGAACCCGTGTCCCCTGCATCAGCAGGTGGACTCTCAACCACTGCACCACCAGGGAAGCCCCTATGATATAATCTTTTGTTTAAATGTTATCCTTTACTGGTTTCTGGTATAGTTGTGATTTCCTGTAATTTTATGGGTTTTTTTTTTTCATCACATTTGATCTCATGGTGTGTGTGTGTGCATGTGTGTGTATGTTTTTGTTTAGGGTAACAGGCTGAGGGTGGGGCAAAGTCCAGGGGACTAGGGGAAGGAGAGAGAATCTTAACCAAAGTTTGGTTAACAAGCGTTTTATTCCGACTGCTCAGTATAGACAAAGCAGTTAAACTAATCATTAGCAGGCAAAGAATGTGAATTTAGAAAGTCTGTGTCAGGGCCTTGTCAAAGACGAACAAGAGGGACGTTCATGGGTACAATCTAAGTAATATGGTGGAAGCGTTCTTCTTTGTATAAAACCATTTCCTGAAATAAAGGGTTAAGGAGATTTCTTAACCTTCAGTGTTTTCCAGGATCACAGGGCTCAGATAAAATTCACCATTGCCAAGTGTGACAAATAAGTTATTAACACAGGATAATATTGTAGAAGGATATTAAACTCAGATCAATGTCAAGAAAGGCTTCTTGGAGGAAAGAACTGAGTCTCCAAAAGACTAAGATAGTAAGATAAGTAATTGAGAAGGGCAGTCAAGAAACTGGAATGGCATGCAAAAAGCATTGAGGTTTGATTATCAGGTAGTTTTCAGGAATGCAAGTGGTTGAATATTGCCAGAATGGAAGGTATTATATATAGGGTGAAGGAAGATGAGATTGAGAAGGTAAGAAGGGACTAGATCAAGGATTTTGTGTGCCAAGTCAAGAAATTTGTAATTAATCTTTCAATCATATACCAGCAAAAATGCCATATCATCATATCATATCATTGCATTTTGAAAAGTTCGTTCTAGCAATAGTGCATATTATGATTTGAAGGGAGTAGGGAGTAGGGATTATTTCAGATATCAGGACATTTTTAGTAAGTTAGAGAAGTGATAAAGACATGCAATAAAGCAATGGTAGAGAACAGAAGAAAATGTAGAGATCAGATGCTTAGGATGTTGAATATATTGGATCTAGCAATATTTGGATATGAAGAAGTGAAAGAGAAAGATAGCCTGGGATGGTTCTAGGGTTTCTGGGTTAGGTTCATATGGGCAATAGCACCATCCACTAAGAGCATGTGAGAAAGCAGGTTAGGGAAGAAGATTCATGTTTGGGCAAGTTGAGTTTACAGGAATATCTTGTTTTATTGCACTTCACTTTACTGTACTTCACACATAATTCATTTATCACAAATTGAAGGTTTGTGGCAACCCTGCATGGAGCAAGTTTATAAGTGCCATTTTTTTTGACAGCATTTACTCACTTCATGTCTCTGTGTTACATTTTGGTAATTCTCACAATATTTCAAATGTTTTCATTATTATTATATTTGTTATTAGGATCTGTGATTAGTGATTTTTGATGTTTCTACCGTAGAAAGATTACAACTTGCTGAAGGCCCTGATGATGGTTAGCTTTATTAGCAATAAAATATTTTTTAAATTAAGGCATGTACATTGTTTTTTTAGACAATGCTATTGCACACTTAATAGACTACATTATAGTGTAAACATAATTTTTATATGTACTGGGAAACCAAAATATTCATGTGAGTTGCTGTATTTCAATATTCCCTTGTTTGTGGTGGTCTGGAACTCAATCTGCAGTATCTCCAAGGTAAGCCTGTAATTGGATAATCAGTATGACCATATTGTTCTGTAGCTCCAGAGAGAGTTCCTGCTTAAAGTGAGAAATCTGAGAGATAGCAGGACATAGGTGAGTGTTGGAGCTGTGGATTTGGTTGCAGTCATCTGGACAGTGTGTTCAGATTGAAAAAAGACAAAATGGAGAAAATCCTTTCAGTGTGACATTAAGTAGGGTATGGATAGGTCTTTAAAAAGTCCAGAAGTAAACATTAGTTATAGGAAAACCCAAGAGTGTGGTGTATAGAAGCCAAGGGAAGTGCTTCAATGAGAAATGTCCAATGATAATTTTGTAAAAGTATTAGATAGGATGATAGGGATAGACGTCAGTGGATTGAGATACAGGAAGAGAGAAGGTGGGACAGCAAATATGGAATTCTGTTTCAAGGACTCTTAATAAAAGTTAGATACAAAGGATGGAGGGTTGGGATGTGTATGATTATTTGTGTGTGTGCATTTTACAGATGGGTGAGACTACATCATATTTATAGGTGAGACATAGGGACAGTAGCAGGGAAGTAATTGAAAACAGGGAGATTAAACTTAACCATGATGGAGAGCCAATCTTGGACAGGAAGTGAGATACTTCTTGATTTAAGATTAAGTAGAAGTTGCTTCTATTCAGTTTAGATATATAAGAGTTAAGTGGGAATATAGTTAAATTTGTAGGGAAGGGAGGAGTGTTAGTTGATAAAGTTCAGACTTGATAGTCCTATATTCTCTATGAGAAGGAAGCAAGATGTTTAGTTAGTGCTAGGGAAAAGGCTTTATAGAGAATAGTACTGAAGGTTTACAGTAGCTCCTGTTGGAAACAGAAGCAAGCCAGGGCCAAAAGTAAAGGATTTGCTAATTAGCAATGAATGTTTGTAAGTATAAATCTGAAGTAGTATTAATCTACAAGGCTTTGTGATTTTTTTTTTGGAGCTGATTAAGTGTATATGTAGTAAAGGTATATTTTTTTTAAACATGATGGGGTTGATAATTTTCAGAGTAGGTACCTTACAAAGAAATGTGTTAGGTTTTTAATGCATAATTTTTACATTCAAGACATAACTAGAGTGGCTTTTTCTAGCCAGTCAGATGATCAGTAGGATATGAGGAGTCTATGATCCCCCAAAAAAATTTGCAGGAACAATAATCTTAGAGATAATTTCTTTAAAGGCAATATAGAATATCTTTCGCCAGGGGAATGTGCTGTCTTCCAGTAAAAGTGTGCAACATTCTAGTTAAGATGCCACAAAGTTTTGAACTACTGTAAGTTGTTTTATAAATCCATCATGCATCAGTTTCCTCTGTGATGATCCACAGAATACTTTTAGAGTTTCATTGGATGTCTATTCATGCCATTATCTTTCAGAGATCAATGTGATTATGGGCAAAATTTTATAACTATGATAGCAGATTGTGAGAAGAATCTAGAATGGAGAAAGTTATCCTCATTGATCTTGCATTTTTTTTGTAGAGAATTAAAATTATTTGGTGCTACTAATTCTTGGTCTTCTGATCTAATAAAAATAGATATGAAAATAGATTTATTATTTAACTGTTATGTGTATAATAAGATACCCATGAATGTTTTAATAGTTTATACCATCAGACTACCAAGTTAAACTATCTTTTGGAAATACTTTCATGAGCTATAAATATTAAATATATTTTCTTTATACAGGGATCAACCTATGAGAATGAAATTGATAATATCAAAGTTATTATTTCAAAAATTAATGAAATTCTGGCTCATAACTCGCCAGTTTTGATTGTTCAAAGATGGATACGTGGTTTCTTAGTTAGGAAAAAAGTGAGGTATGTTTTATTTTCTTCACTATTTGAATATTAAAAGATGATAAAAAGACATTTCTCTAATATATGCTTTTTTGTATTCCCTGTCAAAATGGTACTTTATAGACTATTTAAACTAATTTTTAGGAACACACCACAGATTCTATAGTAATATAATATTCAGCATAATCAAAATTTGATTCTCTTATTTTTTCTTTTAAATTGACCATATAAATAACTAATCATTAAAGTTTTTATTAATCATTGAGTAATTCTGATAGTTATTTTAAATTAAACTTAAAGACATTAGTCAAAAATATATATTACATTTCTCTCATGTAATGGGATATAATAGAAATATAAGCCATGTACAACATGAGAGAAATATAAACCATATATATATATATGTGTATGTATATATATATATATGAGGATTTTGCATTTTGTTTGAATATGAAGATAGTTTTGCCAAAACATCTGGTACCACATCAGTCTACATTACCCTTTGATTAATGCTTTTTCCTCTCTCTTTGTTCCTTACATCCCTTTCGGGTAGCTGACATTTTACAAACAGAGGAAAACTTTTCCTATAAGAATCTCTTAACATTGTACTTGGGGAGATAAGATAGGATACTCTGTCATCAATTTATTTTAGTCATGACAAACATCAAACATATGAAAAAAGAAATGAACATTCTCTTATAGTTTATTCTCAGATACTAAATGGGAGAATTCATAAGATAGAAATAGAACATGGCCCTGAAATATAGGTAGGATTAAATAGATCTGGAGCTGGCAAATAGACATTCCCTGAGAAAGAAAGATTAGGACATTTCACTGAAATGATATTCAACATTCTGTGGTAAGACAGAGGGTATGTTCTTATGTGTTAGCCTGCATGTGCTAAATCATAGATGGCAATAGCCCTGATTAAGAGAGATAGTATGAGAGAAAAAACTGAACATAATATAGTGCCTGCAACTTCTGAGGATGAGGTTCCATATACTTTTCAAACCAAGGTCAAAGTGTGAGAGAGAGTGGGTTCATCAGTGGGGGAAAAGTAAAGTGATTTGGAATAAAAGATGTGAAAAGAATCAGGCAATTGCTAACAGGTACGTATTTATTTAAAATATTATTTCTATCTCATATGTTCCATTTAAATTAAGTATGCATTTTCTGTGAAATAAACATCTAATTAAAGGGATTTGTCTTTAGTTTATGCCCCTGGGACTGAGTTTTTCTCTCTTAGAATCAAATTTCCTTTGATATTCCTGTAACATGAGATAAAAACTTTGTACATGGAAACAATATCTGAAAATTCAGCATGCATGAAAAGAATTTGAATGAGCTTTGTGGAGAGAAATGTCAGTAGTAATAATATGTCACAGTGGTTCAATACAGACTGACTTGAATTCTTTTTCTCTTTAAAATGCTGTTCCATTAGGCACATTACTTAACTACTCTGGGCCTGAATTTCCTCATATGTTACATGGTAGAGAGCAGGGACTAATAGCAGTACTTAGTTCGCTGCTTGCTTATGAGAATTGAGATCATGAATATAAAGCACATAGCATCTGGCAAATGTGGATATTACATTCTTATTAGCTGCTATTTAAAAAATATTATTATTGCTGTTCTTCTACCTTATGCTCTCTGCATTATATGATTTTATGGGAAACTTACTCTTTCCTTGGATTTCTTGCTCCTTTCCAATTACATTTACCACAGCATGCGCAGAGCAATCTTTCAAAATTATAAACCTAATCTTATTCACCAACCTAAAAATCCTCAAGTTGCTCTCAATTTGTTTAGGGATAACTATTGTCATATTTGCCCCTGCAATGTTTATCACATACTTTCATTATCAACACTTACAATACTGAATTGAAGTTGTCTGCATAATTATCTATATCTCCAAATGTACTACATACTCTGTATCTATAGTATATAACAGAGTGCTTGACACATGTTAAATGCTCAAAAAATATTTGCTGAATTGATGAATATATTAATAAATAGAGAGACTGTGCAAGGTAGAATAAGAAAAATATTTCTGGATTCATTTGTGGAAAAGCAAAAACAGGAACATCTAAGAAACATGCAAAACTGCCCTGAGAGGTGCCTGTGGATTCCTCCAACCTAAAGCTCCAAGTTAGTAGTCCTCTCATATGTCTATTTCTAGCAATGAGAAATGTCTTCCTAGGTGCAAATATTTTGTACTCTGCTGGAAATTTGTTCACTTAAACTGGTTGTAATTTTATATACAGCCTTGAAGTACTGTCTAAATTTAGAAAATTATTATGATTAATGCTGTTATCTTTTTTTTAACATCTTTATTGCTTTAAAATGTTGTGTTAGCTTCTGCTATATAACAAAATGAATCAGTTATATGTATATGGGGATATATGTATACATGATGCTGTATCTTTTGAAGTGGTATTATTCTAATGTAAATGATATGGTACAAGGGAGGCATACTTTTATTCTTAGAATGAAATATTAGGATCAGATTGGCAGCCTCCTAAACCTAAGTAAGGGTAACTACACTGAGGTCACAAGGAGGATTATTAGTTGGGTCAATGGGATGTAAAAAAAGGTAAAAGAATGGAAACAAACATTTATTGAATGTGTGGTGTATGCAAATTGGTATGCAAATACCATGTTAGGTATTTTAATCCACTTTATATCATTTAGTACAGCAGAGCTTTTGAGTTTGTCCTGTATTTTCTATCTTATGGATGAAGAATTAAGAATTTAAACTTGGTTGAGAGGTTGGGATATGTATCCAGTGGCAGACAGCTATGGTGTATTGGATATTTGTGGTCAGTTATAAAGAGATGAAACGGCGTATGTTAAATCTACAAGTGTTACGTTCTTTTGTTTAACATAGCCCAAACTCTGTGCTCTTTTTACTTCTATTTCTGAAGACCTGAAAACAGCTATTTTCCAAAGAGCCCTAGTATTTTTAGTAGGGAATGGTATTTAGGAACCAAGGTCTGGGCACTAAATGTGTTCATTGCTACTGGAGTGTCATGGTTCTTAGGCTATTTCAGCAGACAGAATAGAAAATGGATTTTTTAAATCATAAATTCAAATTTCTAATGCTAATCCAACACAGAAGGTTCTTCACTGCCTTCTTCTTTCCATATTACACTTCCCTTCTTCCACCATGTGAATTCTGGTTGCTAACATTATCAGTAATGTTACTCATTAGCTGAATGCTAATAAACACAAAATAGTTTCAGGATTACTATACATAAACTACTATCAACAAGAAACATTTAATAAAGTTAAAACGTGTTAAAGGATTTTTTTGTCTTTAGATTGGAGATATATAGTTAAAATAATTGTTTTTTAAAAAATAATTGTTGAATGGGTACTTAGTATAATCATAGTATATTAGTTCCTTATCTAATGATTTTATTTCTTTTTAATTTTTAAAATCTTTCTTATTTTCATCTTCCATTTCTCTTAGGGTATTTTCTGTTATGTTCATTATAATTATCCTTCTCCTAGGTTAGTATTTATTTATAAAATGAGTTTTAAATGTCTTATTCTGAGCCCTATCATGGCATTTCTAAATTAGTCTAATTCTAGTTTATGTGGTCTTGTATGTCTTTTATAATTTTCTTGACACCTTTTAGTTTACTTTTTAAAATAAGACTATTTTATTTTAGAGTAGTTTCAGTTACACAGAAAAATTAAGCAGGAGGTACAGAGATTTCCATTATACTCCCAGCCCCTGCCCATGCATAGCCTCCCCCATTATAAACATTCCCTATCAGAGTGGTACATTTTTTTTTTTAACTGATGAACTTACACTGACATACCATAATCACCCAAAATCTATAGTTTACAGTAAACTCTTCGTATTGAACATTCTGTGAGTTTGGACAAATGTACAATGACATATATCCATCATTATGGAATCACATTGTTTACTTTTACTGCCCCCTAAAATCCTCAGTCCTCTGCCTAGTCACCCCTATCCCCCTCTCTAACTCTGTCAACCACTCATCTTTTTATTGTCTCCATAGTTTTGCCTATTCCAGAATGTCATATAGTTAGAATCATATAGTATATACCCTTTTCAGATTGGCTTCTTTCATTTAGTAACATGGATTTAAGATTCCTCTGTGTATTTTCATAGCTTGATAAGATAATTTCATTTTAGAGCTGAATAATACTACATTGTCTGGATGTACCAGTTTCTTTATTCATATACCTCCTGAAAGATGTGTTGATTACTTCCATATTTTAGCATTTATTAATAAACCTGCTATAAACATCGATGTGCAGGTTTTTTTGTGGACAGTTTTCTGCATCTTTGGATAAATACCAAGGAGCACAATTGCTGGATTGTATGGTAAGATTTTGTTTAGTTTTATAAGAAATTGCCAAACTCTTTTCCAGTGGCTATACTATTTGCATGCCCACCAGCAATGAATGGGAGTTCCTATTGCTCCACATCTTCACCAGCATTTAGTGTTATTGTTCTGGATTTTGGCATGTGTGGTGGTATTTTATTGTTGTTTTAATTTGTATTTCACTGGTGATATATAATGTGGAGCATCTTTGCATATGCTTATTTGTCATCTATATATCTTTTTGGTGAGATGTCTGTTAAGGTATTGGCTTTTTAAAAAAAATGAGTTCTTTGTTTACTTCTTGTTGAGTTTTTTTTTTTTTCTTGTTGAGTTTTAAGAGTTCTTTGTATATTTTGAATAACAGTTCTTTTATAGATGCCTTTTTCAAAAATTTGCTCCTAGTCTATAGCTCATATTCTCATTCTCGTAACTTTGTCTTTTGTGGAGCAGAAGGTTTTTAATTTTAATGAAGCCGAGCTTGTCAATTCTTTCTTTCATGGATTATGTCTTTGGTGTTACATCTAAAAAGTCATTGCCAGACCCAAGGTCATCTAGGTTTTCTCCTATGTTATCTTCTAGGAGTTTTATAATTTTGCACTTTACATTTATGTAATAGATCCATTTTCGAGTTAATTTTCATGAAAGGAGTAATTTCTGTGTCTAGTTTTTTTGTGTATTCATGTTCTGCACATGACTATTTTAACATCATTGGTTGAAAAGACTATCTTTGCTCCATTGTATGGCCTTTGTTCCTTCATCAAAGATCAGTTGACTATATTTCTGTCTATTTCTGAGTTCTCTGTTCTGTTCCATTGATATATTCTTTTGCCAGTACCACAATGTCTTGATTACTGTAGCTTTATAGTAATCTCGAAGTTGGGTGGTATCTCAGTCCTCTAATTTGTCCTTTTCCTTCAACTGTCTTAGCTATTCTGGATTTTGTACCTCTCAATAGAAACTTTAGAATCAGTTTGTCAATACCTACACAATAACATGCTGGTATTCTGCTTGGTATTGCACTGAATATATAGATAAGTTGAGAAGAACTGATATCTTGTCTATATAAAATCTTCCTATCCATGAACATGGAATATCTCCTATTTATTTAGTTATTTGCTTTTGTTCCTCAGATTTTTTTAACATCTTTATTGGAGTATAATTGCTTTACAATTGTGTGTTAGTTTCTGCTTTATAACAAAGTGAATCAGCTATACATATACATATATCCGCATATAGAAAAGTTTTTAAAAAGTTCTCCTTGGGGCTTCCCTGGTGGTGCAGTGGTTGAGAGTCCGCCTGCCGATGCAGGGGACACGGGTTCGTGTCCCGGTCCGGGAAGATCCAACATGCCGCGGAGCGGCTGGGCCCGTGAGCCATGGCTGCTGAGCCTGCGCGTCCGGAGCCTGTGCTCCGCAACGGGAGAGGCCACAACAGTGAGAGGCCCGCATACTGCGCAAAAAAAAAAAAAAAAATCTCCTTGTGCCTAAGAAAATAATATACCTTATTGTGGATAGTTACAAAAATATAGAAAGCTACAAAGTTAGATTAAAATTTCCCTTACCTTATCATGCAGTGATAACCACTTTTTTCCCCCATTTTTAATTATTTTTTAACATCTTTACTGTAGTATAATTGCGGGGTTTTTTTTAACATCTTTATTAGAGTATAATTGCTTTACAATAGTGTGTCAGTTTCTGCTTTATGACAAAGTGAATCAGTTATACATATACATATGTCCCCATATCTCCCCCCTCTTGTGTCTCCCTCCCAACCTCCCTATCCCACCCTCTAGGTGGTCACAAAGCACCAAGCTGATCTCCCTGTGCTATGCGGCTACTTCCCACTAGCTATCTGTTTCAGTAGTGTATATATGTCCATGCCACTCTCTCACTTTGTCCCAGCTTAATCTTCCCCCGCCCCATATCCTCAAGTCCATTCTCTACTAGGTCTGCATCTTTATTCCCATCTTGACCCTAGGTTCTTCTATTTTCTTTTTTTTTCTTTTTAGATTCCATATATATGTGTTAGCATACGGTATTTGTTTTTATCTTTCTGACTTACTGCACTCTATATGACAGTCTTTAGGTCCATCCACCTCACTACAAATAACTCAGTTTCGTTCCTTTTTATGGCTGAGTAATATTCCATTGTATATATGTGCCACATCTTCTTTATCCTTTCATCTGTTGATGGACATTTAGTTTGCTTCCACATCCTGGCTATTGTAAATAGGGCTGCAATGAACATTGTGGTACATAACTCTTTTTCAATTATGATTTTCTCAGTGTATATGCCCAGTAATGGGATTGCTGGGTCGTATGGTAGTTCTATTTGTAGTTTTTTAAGGAACCTCCATAATGTTCTCTATAGTGGCTCTATCAACTTACATTCCCACCAACAGTGCAAGAGGGTTCCCTTTTCTCCACACCCTCTCCAGCATTTATTGTTCGTAGATTTTTTGATGATGACCATTCTGACTGCTGTGAGATGATATCTCATTATAGTTTTGATTTGCATTTCTCTAATGATTAATGATGTTAAGCATTCTTTCATGTGTCTGTTGGCAATCTGTATATCTTCTTTGGAGAAATGTCTATTTAGGTCTTCTGCCCATTTTTGGATTGGGTTGTTTGTTTTTATGATATTGAGCTGCATGAGCTGCTTGTAAATTTTGGAGATTCATCCTTTGTCAGTTGCTTAATTTGCAAATATTTTCTCCCACTCTGAGGGTTGTCTTTTCGTTTTGTTTCCTTTGCTGTGCAAAAGCTTTTAAATTTCATTAGGTCCCTTTTGTTTGTTTTTGTTTCTATTTCCATTTCTCTAGGAGGTGGGTCAAAAAGGATCTTGCTGTGATTTATGTCATGGAGTGTTCCTATGATTTTCTTTAAGGGTTTTATAGTATCTGGCCTTACATTTAGGTCTTTAATCCATTTTGAGTTTACTTTTGTGTACAGTGTTAGAGAGTGTTCTAATTTCATTCTTTTATATGTAGCTGTCCAGTTTTCCCAGCACCACTTATTGAAGAGGCTGTCATTTCTCCACTGTATATTTTTCCCTCCTTTATCAAAGATAAGGTGACCATATGTGCATGGGTTTATCTCTGGACTTTCTATCCTGTTCCATTGATCTATATTTCTGTTTTTGTGCTAGTACCATACTGTCTTGATTACTGTAGCTTTGTAGTATAGTCTGAAGTCAGGGAGCCTGATTCCTCCAGCTCCATTTTTCTTTCTCAAGTTTGCTTTGGCTATTTCAGGTTTTTGGGGTTTCCATACAAATTGTGAAATTTTTGTTCTACTTCTGTGAAAAATGCCATTGGTAATTTGATAGGGATTGCATTGAATCTGTAGATTGCTTTGGGTAGTATAGTCATTTTCACAATGTTGATTCTTCCAAACCAGGAACATGGTATATCTCTCCATCTATTTGTATCATCTTTTAATTTCTTTGATCAGTGTCATAATTTTCTGCATACAGGTCTTTTGTCTCCTTAGATAGGTTTATTCCTAGGTATTTTATTCTCTTTGTTGCCATGGTAAATGGGAGTGGTTCCTTAACTTCTCTTTCAGATTTTTCATCATTCGTATATAGGAATGCAAAAGATTTATGTGCATTAATTTTGTATCCTGCTACTTTACCAAATTCATTGATTAGCTCTAGTAGTTTTCTGGTAGCATCTTTAGGATTCTCTGTGTAGAGTATCATGTCATGTGCAACCAGTGACAGCTTTACTTCTTCTTTTCCAATTTGAATTGCTTTTATTTCTTTTTCTTCTCTGATTGCTGTGGATAAAACTTCCAAAACTATGTTAAATAATAGTCATGAGAGTGAGCAACCTTGTCTTGTTCCTGATCTTAGTGGAAATGCTTTCAGTTTTTCACCATTGAGGATGATGTTGGCTGTGGGTTTGTCATATATGGCCTTTATTATGTTGAAGTAAGTTCCCTCTATGCCTACTTTCTGGAGGGCATATCTGGAGCGCATATCATAAATTAGTTCCCTCTATGCCTACTTTCTGGAGGGCATATCTGGAGGGCATATCATAAATTGGTGTTTAATTTTGTCAAAAGCTTTTTCTGCATCTGTTGAGATGATCATACGGTTTTTATTCTTCAGTTTCTTAATATGGTGTACCACATTGACTGATTCATGTATATTGAAGAATCCTTGCATTCCTGGGATAAACCCCACTGGATCATGGTTATGATCCTTTTAATGTGCCGTTGGATTCTGTTTCCTAGTATTTTGTTGAGGATTTTTGCATCCATGTTCATCAGTGATATTGGCCTGTAGGTTTCTTTTTTGACATCTTTGTCTGGTTTTTGTATCAGGGTTATAGTGGCCTCGTAGAATGAGTTTGGGAGTGTTCTTCCCTCTGCTGTCTTTTAGAGGGGTTTGAGAACAATAGGTATTAGCTCTTCTCTAAATATTTGATAGAATTTGCATGTGAAGCCATCTGGTCCTGGGCTTTTGTTTGTTGGAAGATTTTTAATCACAGTTTCAATTTCAGTGCTTGTGATTGGTCTGTTTATATTTTCTATTTCTTCCTGGTTCAGTCTCAGAAGGTTGTGCATTTCTAAGAATTTGTCCATTTCTTCCAGGTTGTCCACTTTATTGGCATACAATTGCTTGTCGTAATCTCTCATGATTCTTTGTATTTCTGCAGTGTCAGTTGTTACTTCTCCTTTTTCATTTCTAATTTTATTGATTTGAGTCTTCTCCCTTTTTTTCTTGTTGAGTCTGGCTAATGGTTTATCCATTTTTTTATCTTCTCAAAGAACCAGCTTTTAGTTTTATTGATCTTTGCTGTTATTTCCTTCATTTCTTTTTCATTTATTTCTGATCTGATCTTTATGATTTCTTTCCTTCTGCTACCTTTGGGGTTGTTTTGTTCTTCTTCTCTAATTGCTTTAGGTG
Source organism: Lagenorhynchus albirostris (assembly GCF_949774975.1). Classification (NCBI taxonomy): domain Eukaryota; kingdom Metazoa; phylum Chordata; class Mammalia; order Artiodactyla; family Delphinidae; genus Lagenorhynchus; species Lagenorhynchus albirostris. The sequence continues at coordinate 122,052,064 of NC_083096.1, forward strand.
TAAGTTTAGGTTGTTTATTTGAGAGGTTTCTTGTTTCTTAAGGTAGGATTGTATTGCTATACACTTCACTCTTAGAACTGCTTTTGCTGCATCCCGTAAGTTTTGGGTCGTCATGTCATTTGTTTCTAAGTATTTTTTGATTTCATCTTGGATTTCTTCAGTGATCTCTTGGTTATTAAGTAGTGTATTTTTAAGCCTCCATGTATTTATATTTTTTACAGATTTTTTTCCAATAATTGATATCTAGTTTCATACCATTGTGGTCAGAAAAGATACTTGATATGATTTCAATTTTCTTAAATTTACCAAGGCTTGATTTTTGTTGCAAGATATCACGTATCCTGGAGAATGTTCCATGAGCACTTGAGAAGAAAGTGTATTCTGTTGTTTTTGGATGGAATGTCCTATTAATATCAATTAAGTCCATCTTGTTTAATGTATTGTTTAAAGCTTGTGTTTCCTTATTTATTTTCATTTTGGATGATCTGTCCATTGGTGAAAGTGGGGTGTTAAAGTCCCCTACTATGATTGTGTTACTGTTGCTTTCCCTTTTATGGCTGTTTGCATTTGCCTTAGGGATTGAGGTGCTCTTATGTTGGGTGCATAAATATTTACAATTGTTATATCTTTTTCTTGGATTGACCCCTTGATCATTCTGTAGTGTCATTCTTTGTCTCTTGTAACAGTCTTTTTATAATGTGTATTTTGTGTGATATGAGAATTGCTACTCCAGCTTTCTTTTGATTTCCATTTTCATGGAATATCTTTTTCCATTCCCTCACTTTCAGTCTGTCTGTGTCCCTAGGTCTGAAGTGGGTCTCTTGTAGACAGCATATATATGGGTCTTGTGTTTGTATCCATTCAGCCAGTCTATGTTGGAGCATTTAATCTATTTACATTTACAGTAATTATTGATATGTATGTTCCTATTACCATTTTCTTAATTGTTTTGGGTTTGTTATTGAAGGTCTTTTCTTTCTCTTGTGTTTCCTGCCTACAGAAGTTCCTTTAGTATTTGTTGTAAAGCTGGTTTAGTGGTGCTGAATTCTCTTACATTTTGCTTGTCTGTAAAGGTTTCGATTTCTTCGTCGAATCTGAATGAGATCCCTGCTGGGTAGAGTAATCTTGGTTGTAGGTTTTTCCCTTCCATCACTTTAAATATGTCCTGCCAGTCCCTTCTGTCTTGCAGAGTTTCTGCTGAAAGATCAGCTGTTAACCTTATGGGGATTCCCTTGTATGTTATTTGTTGTTTTTCCCTTGCTACTTTACATATTTTTTCTTTGTATTTAATTTTTGATAGTTTGATTAATCGGTGTCATGGCGTGTTTCTTCTTGGATTTATCCTGTATGGGACTCTCTGCCCTTCCTGGACTTGATTAACTATTTCCTTTCCCATATTCAGGAAGTTTTCAACTATAATCTCTTCAGATAGTTTCCCAGTCCCTTTCTTTTTCTCTTTTTCTTCTGAGACCCCTATAGTTCAAATGTTGATGTGTTTAATGTTGTCCTTGAGGTCTCTGAGACTGTCCTCAATTCTTTTCATTCTTTTTTCTTTATTCCTCTCTGCAGTAGTTATTTCCACTATTTTATCTTCCTGGTCACTTATCCATTCTTCTGCCTCAGTTATTCTGCTATTGATTCATTCTAGAGAGTTTTTAATTTCATTTATTGTGTTGTTTATCATTATTTGTTTGCTCTTTAGTTCTTCTAGGTCCTTGTTAAATGGTTTTTGTATTTTCTTCATTCTGTTTCCAAGATTTTGTATCATCTTTACTATCATTATTCTGAATTCTTCTTCAGGTAGACTGACTATTTCCTCTTCATTTGTTTTGTTTGGTGGGTTTTTGCCTTGGTCCTTCATCTGCTGTGTGTTTCTCTGTGTTCTCATTTTGCTTAACTTCATGTGTTTGGGGTCTGCTTTTCACAGTCTGCAAGTTCGTAGTTCCCGTTGTTTTTGGTGTCTTCCCCCAGGGGCTATGTTGGTTCAGTGGGTTGTTTAGGCTTCCTGGTGGAGGGCACTAGTGCCTGTGTTCTGGTGGATGAGGCTGGATCTTGTCTTTCTTTTGGTCAGTTCCACGGCCGGTGGTGTGTTTTAGGGTGTCTGTGACCTTATTATGCTTTAAGGCAGACTTTCTGCTAGTGGGTGGTGTTGTGTTCCCATCCTTGTAATTGTTTGGCATAGGTGTTCAGCACTGTAGCTTGCTGGTCATTTAGTGGAGCTGGGTCTTGGCGTTGAGATGGAGATCTCTCGAATATTTTTGCTGTTTGATATTACGTGGAGCTGGGTAGTTTCCAGTGAACCAGTGTCCTGAACTCAGCTCTCCCACCTCAGAGGCACAGGCCTGACAGCCGGACAGAGCACCACGACCCTGTCAGCCACATTGAAAAAGCGAAAAAGGAAAAAAATATATATATATTGTTGCTCCCAAAGTCCACTGCCTCAATTTAGGATGATTCGTTGTCTATTCAGGTGTTCCACAGATGTGGGGTACATCAAGTTGATTGTGGAGATATAATCCGCTGCTCCTGAGGCTGCTGGGAGAAATTTCCCTTTCTCTTCTTTGTTCACACATCTCCTGGGGCTCAGCTTTGGATTTGGCCCCACCTCTGTGTGTAGGTCACCTGAGGGCATCTGTTCCTGCTCAGACAGGATGGGGTTAAAGGAGCAGCTGATTATGGGGCTCTGGCTCACTCAGGCCGTGGGGAGGGTTGGGTACAGAATGTGGGGCAAGCCTGTGTTAGGAGAGTCCAGCGTGACGTTGCAACAGCCTGTGGTGCTCCGTGTGTTCTCCCGGGAAAATTGTCCCTGGATCACGGGACCCTGGCAGTGGCGGGCTGCACAGACTTCAGGGAGGGGAGATGTTGATAGTGACCTGTGCTTGCACACAGGCTTCTTATTGGCTGCAGCAGCAGCCTTGGCGTCTCATGCTCACCTCTGAGATCCGCGCTGATTGCCGTGGTTCACGCCCGTCTCTGGAGCTCGTTTAAGCGGTGCCCTGTATCCCTTCCCCTCGTGCACCCCGAAACACAGAGGCAAGAAAAAGTCTATTTCTTCTTCGACAGTTCCATACTTTTTCCTGGACTCCCTCCTGGCTAGCTGTGGCGCACTAGCCCCCTTCAGGCTGTGTTCTCACAGGCAACCCCAGTCCTCTCCCTGGGATCCGACCTCCAAAGCTGGAGCCTCAGCTCCCAGCCCCCACCCGCCCCAGCGGGTGAGCAGAAAAGCCTTTCAGGCTGGTGAGTGCTGATTGGCACTGATCCTCTGTGCGGGAATCTCTTTGCCTTGCCCTCTGCAAGGCAAAGGGCTTGTAGTGCTCTCTGCTGTGGCTCCGAAGCTTCCCCCCTGCCACCCACTGTCTCTGCCAGTGAAGGGGCTTCCTAGTGTGTGGAAGCTTTTCCTCCTTCCCAGAGGGGCAGATCCCATCCCTATTCTTTTGTCTCTGCTTTTCCTTTTTTCTTTTGCCCTACCCAGATACGTGGGGGAGTTTCTTGGCTTTTGAGAGGTCTGAGCTCTTCTGCCAGTGTTCAGTAGGTGTTATAGGAGTTGTTCCACATGTAGATGTATTTCTGATGTATTTGTGGGGAGAAAGGTGATCTCCATGTCTTACTCTTCCACCATCTTGAAGGTTTCCTCTTTCTACATCATATTTTATATTTTTTTGTTTTCTGTATCCCTTAACTCTTTATTGTGGATATAGATAAATTTACTACTTTTCTCTTTTAACCTTCCTACTAGCTTTATAAGTGCTTGATTCACTACTTTTATTGCATGTTTGCCTTTACTGATAACATTCTTCCTTTCATAATTTTCATATTTCTAGTCCTGGTCTTTTCTGCTTAGAAAAGATCCTTTAGAAAAGATCCTTTAACATTTCTTTTAAAACTGGTTTGGTGATATTGAACTTTTTTAGCTTTTGCTTGTCTGCAAAAACTTTTTATTTTTTCTTCAAATCTGAATAAAGTCTTGACAGGTAGAGTATTCTTGGTTGTAGGGGTTTTCCTTTTATCACTTTGAATATATTGTGCTACCCTCTTCTGCCCTGCAAAGTTTTTGATGAAAAGTCAGCTGACAGTTTAATGGGAGTTCCCTTTTACTTCACTAGTTGCTTTTCTCTTGCTGCTTTTAGGATTGTCTCTCTGTCTTTAATTTTAGCAATTTTAACTATAATGTGTCTTGTTGTGGACCTCCTTGGATTCTCCTTATTTGGGACTCTGTGTTCTTCCTGGACCTGGATGTCTGTTTTCTTTCCCAAGTTAGGGAAATTTTCAACAATTATTTTTTTCAAATAAGTTCTCTGCCCTTTTCTCTATCTCTTTGCCTTCTGGGACCCTTATAATGTGAAAGTTATTATGCTTTATTTTTCCCAGAGTTCTTTTAACTATCCTCATTTTTTAAACTTCTTTTTTCCCCTTATTTTCTATTTAGCTTGGGTGATTTCCACTACTCTGTCTTTCAGTTTGCTGATCTGTTCCTCTGTGTCACTTAATCTACTGTTGATTTCTTCTAGTGTATTTTTTTTTTTTCGGTACGCGGGCCTCTCACTGTTGTGGCCTCTCCCGCTGCGGAGCACAGGCTCCGGACACACAGGCTCAGCGGCCATGGCTCACGGGCCCAGCCGCTCCGCGGCACGTGGGATCTTCCCGGACCGGGGCACGAACCTGTGTCCCCTGCATCAGCAGGCGGACTCTCAACCACTGCGCCACCAGGGAAGCCCTCTTCTAGTGTATTTTTACTTTTAGTTATTTTATTCTCCAGCTAGGTTTGGTTCTTTATGTTTTCCAAATCCTCATTAAAATTCTCACCATGTTCATCCATTCTTTTCTCAAGTTTGTTGAGCATCGTTATAATCATTACCTTGAATTCCTCAAGGTAGATTGCTTATTTCCATTCCGTTTAATTCTTTTTCTGAGGTTCTGCCTTGTTCCTTTGTTTGGAACATATTCTTTTGTCTCCTCATTTTGCCTAATTCTCTGTGTTTATTTCTATTTATTAGGTTGATTACATTTCCCAATCTTGGAGAAGTGGCCTTATGTGGGAGATGTCCTATGGGGCCCAGCAGCATACTCTCCTCTGGTCACCAGAGCTATATGCTCTAGGGGATGTCCCCTATGTGGGTTGCATGGGCCCTTCTAATGTGGTGGGGCTGACTACTATAGGTGTGCTGGCAGTTGGGGCTGGCACACGTAATAATAGGCTAGAGGGAGGACTTCATAATGGCTCTTGCCAGTGTTAATGTCCTTGTGGTAGAATGACCTCCCCAAAATGGCTACTGCCAGAGTCTTTGTCCCCATAAGGAATCCCAGTTGCCTCCTGCCTCTCTGGGAGGATCTCTAAGGTCAGTTAGTGGATCTGACCAAGCTCTTTTCAAATTACTGCGTTTGCACTGGCACTCAGAGCAATGTGTCTCTGTTTCCTACAGAGCAGAGTCTCTGTTTCCTACAGCCTTCAAGCTCTCCCATATGCAAGCCCCACTGGCCTTCAAAGCCAGACATTCTGGGGAATCATCTTTCCAGTGCAGGACCCATGGGCTAGGGAGTCCAATGTGGAGCTTGGACCCCTTGCTCCTTGGGGACAACCTCTGAAGTTGTTATTATCTTCTTATTTGTCAGTTACCTACTGGGGTTGGGGGTCTTGATTATATCACAGCTCTGCCCCTCCTACCCATCTCATTATGGTTGCTTCTTTATATCTTTAGTTGTAGAAAAACTTTTTTGCTAGTCTTTAGGTTGTTGTTATAGATAATTGCTCTATCAATAGTTGTAATTTTGGTGTGCCTGTGGGAAGAGGTGAGCTTAGGATCTTCCTACTCCATCTTGGCAACACACTGCAACCTCTGTTTTTAAATTTGTGCATTTAGACTATTAACTTTATAGTGATAATTGATACAGTTTGATTAATATCTGTCATATCCATTACTGTTTTTTATTTGTTGCCATTGTTTTCCTATTTTACATTCCACTTTTTTCTTCCTTTTGTGGTTTTAATTGATCATTTTATATGATTCCATTTTCTCTCCTTTCTTCGCATATTGGTTACCACTTTCTTCGTGTTTGCCCTAGAGATTGCAATATACATATATAGCTAATCCAAGCCCAGTTTCAAACACTATACAATTTCACAGGTAGTATTAGTATCATATAATAACAAAACAATCCTAATTCCCCCTTCCTGTCCCTTGTACCACTGACTTCAGTTATTTCACTGATACATACATTAGCATTTATATGTATGTATGCTGTATGTAGATGTGTATATATTATATATATATACATAATTGAATATATTGATGCTATTGTTTTGTACAAACTGTTACCTCTTAAGTATAAGAAAAATAAAGATTTTATTTTAACTTCACTTATTCCTTCTTTGATTCTCCTCCTTACTCTTTGTAAATGCAAGATAATGACTTATTTTTTTTCTCTCTAAAGAACTTCTTTTAACATTTCTTATACAGCAGTACTGGCAAAAAAATTCCCTAGGTTTTTGTCTTTATTTATTTTTCACTTTGAAAGATAATTTCATAGGGAATAGAATTGTAGGTTAGCAGATTTTTTCTCTCAATACTTTAAACATGTCACCCCATTTTCTTCTTGCTTGCATGATGTCTGTGAAGAAGTCATATATACTTCTTATCTTTATTCCTCTATAGGTAAGATTTTTCTCCCTTGACTTCTTTCTGATATGCTTTAGTCTGAAAATGATGTAAAGTTTCAGCATTTTTCCTGCTTTGTAAACTCTGATCTTCCTGGATCTGTGGTTTGTTGTCTGGCTTTAATTTGGAGAAATTCTCCATCATTATAGTTTCAAATATTTCTTCTTTTCATTTATCTCTTCTCCTTCTGGTCTTTCCATCACAGGTATGTTGCACCTTTATAGTTCCATAGCCCTTGCGTATCCTATCCTGCTTTTTTTGTCTTTGTTCTCTTTGCTTTTTTGTTTTCAAGTATTCTACTGATGTTCTTTCCTTAGCCATATCCAATCTAGTAATAAGCCCATTGTAGACATATTCATTTCTGTTGCAGTGTTTTGATCTCTAGCATTTCTTTTTGATTCTATCTTAGTTGTTTTCTCTCTCTGCTTACATTGCCCATCTATTCTTGTAAGCTGTGTGGTTTATCCATTAGAGGCTTTAGCATATTATTCATAATTGTTTTAAAAGTTCTGGTCTGATAATTCCAACTTCCCTGCCATGTGTTTCTGATCATTGTTCAGTTTCTTTAAATTGTGCTTTTTTTTCCTTTTGGTATGCCTTGTCATTTTTTTCTGATAGCTCGACATTATGTACCCGGTAAAAGGAACTGTTGAAAATCGGTCTTGGTTACTGATGCTGAGGTGTGGGGAGGGGTAGCATTCTATACTCCTATGATTAAGTTTTAGACTTGTAGTGAGTCTGTGAATGTGAACTATAAACTGACAAGAGCTTCTCATTTTTTTTTCTCCCCCCTTTGGTGTGACTGGATTGCTAGAGTGAGCTGGAGTTTAGTACAGCTGACCCTTGAACAACATGGGTTTGAAATGCATGGGTCCACGTATACACAGATTTCTTTCAATAAATACATACTCCAGTACTACATGATCTAATGTTTGTTGAATCTGTAGATGTGGAACTGTGGATATGGAGGGTTGACTTTATAAAGTTATATGTGGATTTTTGACTGTGTGAGAGGTTGATGCTTCTAACCCCCATGTTGTTCAAGGTTCAACTCTATTTCCTTTCTCTCATGTGGAAGGCTTGGGCCAGTTGCAGTTGGGTTTTCCCTTCTCCCAGGTCAGTCAGGCTCTGATAATACCCCAGTAGTTTAGGCTGTAGTTAATTACATTCACCTGAGGTCAGGCCTTGTTTAAAAAGAACAGAGTGCTCTGATATATTTCAAATTGTTTCATTTTCCCCTCCCACTTTTGGAAGCACAAGGAGATTTTTCTCTGATGTTTACTGTGGGAATCTGGTGGAACTCCTGGAGGTAAATCTCACAGTGCTGTGGCAGTCTCCTTATGACTGAGTACCCCTGGAGTTTTAAACTCTCAGTGTTGTGCACACTGAGCCTCCAGCAATTTGTCAATGACAGTTCAGATTTTCCTACCTTGTCACTGGTTTTGGTGGCAGTTTCCTCTTATGACTGTTTGCTCAGGTAATCTGTGATAATTTATATTCACCTGTCTCTCAAATCTTTAAGGCAACAGTGTGCCCTGTGTTCTCCTCTGTCTTAGAGATCCAAGAAATGTCATTGGTTTTTCAATCTATTCAGCTTTTTAGTTGTTGTTAGGACAGAATGACAGTTTCCAAGCTCCTAATATGCAGAACTGGACTTAAGTTTATTTTGAAATAATAGGTTATAGTTTTATCTTTTTTGCAGGCTTCACTGTCTGGCTTGCTTTTATTGTCTGTAGTGATGTTACTTTGCTTCTTGTTGTCTTTTTGCTTTATAATAACTCTATAATCTTTATGGCTTTAGATAGTGATCCTATTGTATTGCCCATTTTATGAGAAATTAGTTTTTAATCAACTTTAAGAAGCTTTTTTTCAGGTTCTAAATTTCTTTATTCTGTTCTTGTTTGTTGTGTGTGTGTGTGTGTGTGTGTGTGTGTGTGTGTGTGTAGTTTCCGGAAGTATCATGGCTTACTTTCTGAATTCTCTTTCTCTGGTCCCAAGCACTGCCTTTTTAATGCAGACTTTTTTTTTCCTCTCTATTTTTCTCCATTGTTTCTGTGCTGCTCAATTTTGGTTCTATCTTCAGGAGTTTCTTCTCAGTTTTGGGCTTTAACCTAGAGAAAAGCACTGGCTAATTAGTTTTGTGGGTTTATAGGCCCAGAATTCTCTAGGACCTTCAGATCTTACCACTGAACCCTTGTATTCACACACTATTAGAATATGCAAAACCCCACTAGGATTTAGCTTCTGTTGTTTTTAAAAAAAATTTCTTGAAGTATAGTTGATTTTGGCCATCATCAAAAAAATCTACAAACAATAAATGCTGGAGAGGGTGTGGAGAAAAGGAAACCTTCGTACACTGTTGGTGGGAATGTAAATTGGACAGCAACTATGGAGAACAATATGGAGGTTCCTTAAAAAACTAAAAATAGCTCTGTTCTTAAATTGTCTCTCCAAGCTTTCCAGGAAGTGTCTTTAGATTTTTTGTTTTATTTCTATCCATCACATGCATTGCTTTCATTTGTTTCCTACTGCATAATTGCTAATATCACAGTGGTCTGACAGATGTCAGTGGTTTTTCCGTATTCCTATAAATTTTAGATTTCCTGGGGATATCTTCTCACATAATGTTGTTATAGGTAATGAAAAAATTTTACTATCTAGTTGTTATATCTGTTTTTACATGGGAATATGGGTAGATTTAAAAAATATGTGACTGCCATGATTATTATTTCAGAGTGCCCTTGTAAAACATGAAGCTGGTTGACCAGCATCATTCACCAGGTATTTCTAATAAGCTAAATTTCTGTGACTTCCATATTTTAGATATGTATTAGCTGGATTTATTTCTTAAAAATATAAGAGGGTTGCAGAAATCAAATATCCTACAATTACAAGAAAGAATGATTAGAGTTACTTGGATATTTACATATCAAAAGAGTTACTTAAGGATATTTCAAAATAGCTGAATAGTATATGATATTGACTATAAAATAGTATATGTACAATATATACTAGTGTAGTATACTGTTAGTATATATATGCTATATACAAATAGTAAATAGAATAGATAAAAGGATCAAGAATAAGGATGGGACTTTCAGAAAGACAGGTTTCAGCTTGTCTTTTAAGAATAATATCTAACTATTATGATTGTCTGAATGGTATGGTTATAAATTTCTTTTGACATATAGTATTAAAGTAGGAATTTTCTGCATGCTAGTGTTGTAATAAACTGGGTTTTAGCAGAGATCACATATGTATAACATCCAACATCTTTTTTTTATATGTACAGATGGCACATGGTGCCAATTTTATTTGCAGATATGACAGCATTCCAAAGTTTACAAATTACACCTTTGCCACAGCCTTGGCTAAATCTTGAACTAGTGCAGAATCCAGCTGTGCTAGGGAGCTGATCTTAGCATGCTTAGATATCATATACTTGTTCTTGATAGTCATGTGCTTTATAAGCCCACAATTCAGCATGACTACGTTCTTAGCCAGGTGTTGCATAACAATAAGAAGGGATTCTTCAGTGTCTGAAAGGTAATGCTGTAGAATTGGTGTCCATTCACTATTATCAAGAATTTTCAGTGCTAAGCCAAATGTCCCATGGCAACCTGAGGAGGAAAGTGCACCATATGGTAGTCCAAAATAGTTCCATCAGATATGTATAAAAATAGGAAAATAATATGTGATCCTATTCAGACCAGGAGCAAAATACAGAGGCCTGTAGTCATCATTATTATATTAAAACTACTGAAAGCTTTATCTAATTTGATAATATTTTATTTAAAAGAAGAAACAATATATTTGTATGTTTTAGTCATAACTGGATTCAGTTCTGTGTAACAGAGACCTCCTAAAATAATGGTTTAAACTAGGAAAAAGTTTTATTTTTTATATTAGAGGAGTCCGTAGTCCAAGAAGTACAAAGTGTACTTTGTACAAGTGTGACTCTGCACAAAATCAGGACCCAAGTGTCCTTTTTATTCTATCTTCCTATCTTGTGTGTTCTAAGTTCACTTGTGTTTCAGAATGGCTGCCAAAGTTCCAATTGCTATATCTGGTTGCATGCTGGAAGGCTCATGCAGTACTGAATGGCAGAAAGGGCACATCACCACACTAAAACAGCAACTTTAATTAGCCTAATTGGGAATAAAGCATTTCCTCTTAACAGTTCCTTGGCCAGAATTTAGTAATATGGGCACACTGGCAACAAGGAATGCTAAGAAATAGGATCTTTTATCTGGCCATTTTGCTACTTGTGTGAAATTTGGCTTTTGTTACAAAGGCTAAAAGGGAGGATTTGAATTGGAAGGTAGTTAGCAGTTTCTACCACAGCATATTTGAAAGCAAAAGACAAAATTATAATTATTGCCTAATAGATCTAAATTCATATATAAAAAAGGAAGAAGTTTGGCATATCAAGGATCTAAGCATCTGTCTCATGAAGATAGAAAAGTAGCAGAAGTTATACCCAAAAAGAGTAAAAGGAAAGGAATAATAAAAATAGTGTCAGAAATAGATGAAATATAAAACAAGCATACAGTGAACATGAGAAAATGTGCATAAAAATCAATAAAGCCAAATGGACATATATACACTACCAAATGTAAAATAGATAGCTAGTGGGAAGCAGCTGCATAGCACAGGGAGATCAGCTCGGTGCTTTGTGACCACCTAGAGGGGTGAGATAGGGAGGGTGGGAGGGAGACATAAGAGGGAGGAAATATGGGGATATATGTATATATATAGCTGATTCACTTTGTTGTAAAGCAGAAACTAACACACCATTGTAAAGCAATTATACTCCAATAAAGATGTTAAAAAAATCAATAAAGCCAAGAATTGGTTATTTTCAAAGAGTAATAAATTGATAAAGCTCTAGCAAGACTGCTATAACAAAGAGATAGAGGAAAAAAATCAAATTACCATGATAAAGACCATCGCTGCAGCTTCACAGAAGTTAAAGGGAATACAATGAGTAACTTATGCCAAATAATTTCACAGTTTGTGTGAAATGGACAAATTCTTTGAAGAAACACAATTTTCAATCTGACAGAAGAAATAAAAATGCTGAATAGTCCTTCATACATTAAAGAAATTGAATCCATTATTAAAATCTTTCCCGCAAAGAGACTTCAGGTCTAGATGACTTTGCTGGTGAATTATCCTGCACATCTAAGGAACATATAACACCATCTTAACCAAAATTTCCGAAGAGTGAATAAGAATGCTTTTCATGTTTTGAGAAGTCAGCATAACATTAAAAGCAAAACCTGAAAAGGACCTTACAAGAAAGAAAATTGCAGGCCTGTCTTATGTATGCACATGTAAAAATTATTAAAAATATATTAGAAAATTAGATCTAGTGACATACAAAGTAGTTAATACCCTATAGCCAACATACGTTTGTTTGAAGAATAAAAAATTAGTTTAACATTAGAAAACGAATCACATAACAGAATATGAGTGGGGGAAAACACCTCAGTGCTTCTCACTTTGCCCAGTATCAGGTTAACTAAAATTTGTGTATATTTTGAATGAATGTGTCCTCATTTTTCAAGGTTCCAAAGTAACTGAGACTTGATCTCATCTAACTTGTGATAGGCAGAATTTCAAGATGGCCCATATGATCTTTGTTCCCTGGTGTTACTCCCACAATCATGTTATATTATGCAGCAGATGATATTTTGCAGATGTCATTAAGGTTCCTTACTCGTCAGTTGACCTTAAGATAGATTATCTGAGTGGGTCTAACCTAATCAAATGACCTCTTTAAAAACAAAGAGTGTTCTCTGGCTGATGGTGGAACAGGATATCAGAGAAAGTTGAAGCACAAGAAGGATTTGATGTACCGTTGCTATCTTAAAGGTGAAGGGGACCACATTTAAATGACATGAGAGTGACTTTATGAGCTAGGAGTGACCCTCCACCAATAACCAGCAAAAAAATGGAGACTTTAGTCCTATGCAAAAAAATTGGATTCTATCAACTACTTGAATGAGCTTAGAAGCAGATTTTTTCCAGATAAGAAAGAACCCAGACTGGCCACAAAGTTTGTGCAATTTGTTACTCAGTAATAGAAAAATAATATATAATAGAGTTGTGCAAAGTGAGATTATAGTTCTGGTATATGCAGGGTTTCATTAATGCAGTACCTTGTAAAGTGAGGTCTACCTGTATACAATCCTATCAATGTCTGCACCAAAATCATAAAATTCAACAGTCATTTAAGGTTTATATATATATATATATATATATATATATATATATATATATATATAGCAATCTAGGATTAGAAGGAAACTTTCTTAATCTATCAATACATATATTTTAACACATTTATTAATACTTAGTAGTGAAATATTGGAATTATTCCCCCTGAGGCCAGGAACAAAACAAGGGTGTCAACTATTAGCATTTTTATTTAGTACTGCAATGGTGAGCATAGATCAGTGGAACAAAGTAAGGAAAATAAAAAGGAAGTTAAAAGATTAGAAAGAAAATTGTAATTTCTTATAGATGTCATGATTTTGAATGTGCAAGCTAGTAAAATAATAATACAAAAACCAATAGTATTTAAATATATAATAACAATCACCAATTGGAAAATGAAATTAAAAGCTACCATTTATAGTAGTATAAAAGCCTCACCATTTGTTGGATTGGTCTTCCAGAGGCTGACACAAAAACAAGATTAGTTGTACAAGAAATTTATTGGGAGAAATACCTTTGACAAAGGAGGAAGGAGTAGGAATAGGCAGGGAGAAACCTTCACACTCTGATGATAATTTGACACCTGTGAAGGGAGAGAGACAATGGATTGGGCAGAAAGAGACTCAGTAACACAATTCTGAAGAAATTTAGGCCAGACCATTGGGGAATCCCTGAGCAAAACTTGAACGTTGGAGGAATCCTGCATCAGGCAGAAATGGGCCAGCACTAGTACAATACCTCAGTCATTGACTGGGAATAGCCTTGGCAAAAATGTAGTGATGGATCTAAAGAGGCAGCAGCTGGGGCTGTCAGTCAGCTGTGCTCCTCATAGTGGATTCTCTTCAAGGAGATCTGAGCGGCACACTTCCATGGCTGTCATAAACCACGGACTAAGGATACATGAAAGGAAAGGTGTGAATTACCTCTGAAAAGAAAGCTACCAAACATTACTGATAGAACAAGATGAAAATAAATATAAGAATATATCATTTTTATGATATTGGATGAGTCAATGTAATAAAGATGGCTGTTCTTTCTAAATTGATCTGTCTCTGCAGTGCATTCCTCAACAAAATTCTAGCAGTTTTCCTTTAATAACACATACTTTGAAAAATAATATTGTGTTGGCATTTCAATTTGCCTCTACTCACTCTCTAAATCCCATTAAACTGATAGTGTGAGAATTTAGAAAGGCAGAGGGCAAGAGAAGGGCAAAGAGAAAGAGAACAACAAAATTTTGCAAACTAGGAAGCAGATAGGTATGTATAACTGACTTTGCAGATCTTAGGAACCTGTAGCTAGAGATCAGAAATCTCTGGTCTTTAAGATGGCTACCTGATTTTGTCAATAAATTATATTGGAACACCGTCACACCCATTCTTTTATATATTGTCTATCAATGTGCTTTTAAGCTACAATGGAAAAGCTGAGTAGTTGAGATAGAGATTGTAGTACCCAGAAACCTAAAATTTTTACTGTCTGTATTTGGCTCTTTAAAGCAAAAGTTTGCCAACATCTGCTATAGCCTGTCCTGAAAGTATCAGAAGCCAAAGATTGAGGCTGATGCATACTGCAGAACCCAGGAATGATTAGGATTTAAAGATTCTAGGAACCTCTTGTAAATGCTCCTGCAAATAGGAGCATTTATTGAATCTCTGTTTTAGAATCAGTTAAACTCTCCTATTCCATTCTGAACTGAGATATTTAGTGTTTTATTTTAGAGATGAAAGTATAGCCATAATGCCTCTAAAATTATAAGCTAAAACAAATGAAATTAAAAAATGGAGATAAAAGAGTTTAAGGGGCTTTTTTTCCTCTATCAAACTTGATATATACTTTTTTGGGAATTCTAATTTTAGGCTGATAGATATTTTCCTTTAGCTCATTGAATATATTTTCATTATTTTTGGCTTCCATTGTTACTGTTGAAAAGTAAATTGTTAGGCTAATTGTTCCTTTACAGGTTATCTTCCTTTTCTCTCACTACATTTAAATCTAAGATATTTCTGTTGGTTTTCTGAAGATATTTACTTTGACAATTCTAAGAATCAATTTATTTTTATTTTACAATTTGATATTTGCTGGGCTGTGTGCATCTAAGGATTGGTTTCTCCTTTATCAATTCTAGATAATTTCCAGTCATCATTTTATTTATTGATAATCTCTTCAAAATATTTTTACTATATTCCTCATTTTTCTTATGGTGGGAAGTTACCTCTTTGCAATGGTGGTCTCTAAGTATATTAACAGGTAGACCACAGCAGAGGTCATCTTCACAGACTAATATGTTGGTATTTGGTAACACCTTTGGCTTAGGGTTTCTTCCTGTTGATTCCAAGGTCTTGTTGGGGAGGGTAATCAGGCCTCCACTGAGTTTTGTTCTGGATTTATTTTCTAATCTCTAGCTTAGTTTCTTCTCTGTTCTGTATTATGGGTAAGTTTTAGTAGTTCTTTTGTATTACAGGCTCTTAAATATTGCTTTGATTGTAAAATTCATATGTGAAACATGATCTTATTTCTCTTATAATTTACTTAGAATGCCTTATAATTGCATCCCATTGTTATTGCCAGCTGTAGTGGTGGAAAATTACCTAGATGCTATTATAACCTCCAAGTAAGTTACCAGGCAGGCCATTTCAGATGTCACAGAGTAAAAAGCCCAGAGATCAAATTAAGATACTTGAATTAGTTTATTTAATCTACTTAAAACATACAGCAAGAAGAAAGGGAGAAAAATGGAATAGATGTGAGTACAAGTGGGGTGAAGTGACCACACTATCTGAATCTTGCATTATGCAATGTTCATATGTCCTGTTTCTCACTATGTTCCCTCAGGCTTTCCCTGATGGTTAGGTTATAAGGACCAGAGTTGAGGATGAGTGAGGGTCTTCAACAGCCAGAAAATGATTTGAGCCAACACACTCTTGACATTTTAGAGAGATGTAGGAGCAAGCAAGTGTCCTTCACCTTAGCTATAAACTATGTAACTGATAACTTAGTAAGCAGTGATGAATTTTACTTTCATGTTTTGAGAATAGCATGCATGAGGTCATATTAGGTTGCTGATGGATGATTGATTTGGTGGGAGACACAACTGTCCATCTGAAAATGATGTGATAAATGCCTTATGAATGTTTTAAAATGTTATTTAGTCATTCCATACATTATTTCTTCCATTATATCAGTATTCTTCACACACCTATGCTTCATCTATTATATAATGTGTTTTTCAGGTTAGTACCTTACTTATTATGTATACCTAAGACGTCTTATGAATCTTATCTGTAGCTCTCATTTGCTAGTTCAGTATCTATACTTGGCATCTTACAAGCTTTGCTTGTTCTGCTTGCTTGTTCTCTTTCCCTTTAAAACATAATTGAATACTCTCAAATCATGCAACAAATACAAATTTACAATGTCTGTTAATCTTTCTTTTATAATTATTTCTATTTTACATCCTATAAGGAGGATCCTTAGATTAATCTTCCAGTTGAATAATTTTCTCCTCAGTGATATATAATCAATCTGCTACTTAATCTAGCCATTGAAATTTTAATTTTAATAGGTAGAAGTATTATTTGGTTCTCTTTCAGATTTTCGTATTGTTTTCTTAATAGCTCTTTCCTCATATTTTAAATTTCCCTTTATTTTGTAAAACATATTAAACATACTGATTTCATTGAGTAACTTATAATTCCAGTAGTTGCTATCTTTACAGATTTGATTTTACGGTCTGCTTTTACTGCGGATTTCACTTACCGTATGTCATTCCCTTCTGCGTTCTGTGATTTTGAGTGTGAACTCATATTCCTTGGAACTTTTTCTAAATTCTTTGACACTCTGTTATGAAGATTGGTTTTCCCATAGAGGATGTTTTGATTACTTTTAAGCGTATACTGGAACTTAAAAGGATCATCTCCAGTTTACAGATTACTCCGGTAGTCTGAATTTGGAATGAAAACCCAGGTGAGGAATAGATTGCTTTTAAAATTTTTCAGTGAAGATTGTTTTTCTTTCTTTCATGCAGGGACAAGGTAGGTCCAAGATGATAATTTTCTTCTTCTGGCAATTTGTAGAGTGAGGAGAATAATGATATTGGTGCACAGGAGGTGCATTTCATCTGATCCTAGATTTTTGTAAAGGTTTCTCATTATAATCTCCATCCTGATGAGACCCTAAGCACTTCTCTACATGTAATACTCAAGCCTACCAATAATACCAAAGGTCAAGATTATCTGAGTGAAGTAAATGTCCTGAGGTGGAAAGCTGGGTTCAGATCCACTTCTTGTTTCTTTGAACTGTTGCTTTAATTTGTGTTTAGATTCTAAGGAATATAAGAATTTTAAAAAACAAATAAAATTTTTAAAAAATAAATTGATCTAGGTTTCTGCATTATGAGAAAGATAATTGCCACATATTTTACCTCTCTACACTCTACTTACAATGAAAAGACTCTTATCAAGCATCCATTCTCATCCTTTCTATAGTCTTAAATCTAATTTATGTTTCTTAATAATATTAAAAATAAACTCACATAAATAAGCAATTATTGATAATTCCAGCAATGTTAACCACCTATTGTGAAATATTTTATAGTTGACAAGATTTAAGGAATAAAAATTTATATAAATAGAACCAATAGTCCTATGTATCATCAGCATTTTACTTGTCTCCTCTATATTTAACTCTTCCCCATTATGTACAGTGTGATTTGGGCTGATTTGACCATACACTTGACACCCAGATGAGTAATTTCTGATACATGGCAGTTTGTTTTATTAGAATTGTTTTGATTATCTTAATAAAAGAAGTAGAAGAAATTAAAGAATATCCAAGACAAACTAGTGTAAACAATAAAGGGATATATTGGTTTACATGAATGAACAGTCCTCAAGAAATTGATTTGGAATCCCCAATAAAACCTTAATTCTACCCTACCCCTGATATTACCCTTTGATATTTATACCAGTTTGAGCTTCTTGTTGTTATGTGTAAAAATAAGTTGATACTATAAAGAACAGGCTTCAAACTGTAAAACTGGCTAAACTGAGGTATGGAAGAGAATGAGGAGGAAAAATTATTTATCCTAAGCTGGCAAGTTGGTCATTCTTTTTGCGTCGTTAAGAAATAGTTGGTTAAACTTTTATTTATATTATACATTGACTTTTGCTTACAGAAGGTATGAAGTTGAGAGGATTAGTAGGAAAAAGTACCAGATACTGAAATATTTTGATTACTTCTGTGGTCCTATGTATCATCAGCATTTTGCTTGTCTCCTCTATATTTAACTCTAATAGTAGATTAGTTTAGGAAAGATACATAATTAACTTGAAATGTTAATTGTATATAATGAAATGTATATAAATGAAAGCAGTGCGGGAAGAAAATATGACTTTGCTAAGACGGGTCTTTTTCGCCCATGATCTGTAATTCAGTTTGATGAAATGTCTGTTAATCTGAGAGTCTGTCAATAGAAAAGATGATGTATTTACCCCAAGATAAACTTAGGACTTGGAAAGGTAAGAAACTAGAAGAAATTAGTACCTGCTATAAAGCAGTCTCTTCCTGACTCAAAGAATAGTAAACCTCACTAGGAAGATAGAGCCTTTGATTTGGTGATAAAACCATAAAGAAATATTAGTGGAACCCCAGGCAAAGCCCAGTTGAAGATACAAGTCATTAAACTTAGTCCTGTGGGAAGGGCGGAGCATAATGGTTTTATGCTGAAGAAAGATTTTTCTACATTGAGAAAGTTGTTTTCGGGGGTGGGCAGCGAAAATATGAACAGCTTACTAAGTGTTTAGGGGAATTAAGTGGCCAGATAAATCTAAAACTTTTCTGAAAATGTTGATTTTCTCAAGGCCTTTGGCACATCCAGTATTCCAGTTCTTATGACATAGTCTTCTGCTACAGTAACATCTTCCAGACATCCTTATAATTGCTCATCTCAAGGAGAGGGCAGTATTCAAGGGAGTGCCTGGATGAAAGCCCAGTGGAATGCTTTCAGCTTTACTGACCAGAGGATGAACTGTACTGCCCAGGCAAAAAGTCCTACCTATTCTCTTTTGGCAAGATATGATATATGTTATGGTCCAGTGACCACTTTATATTCATCTGTAGTCATTATGATTTTTATATACATTTATATATTGGGTAGGTAGGTTGGGGATGGATAATTGAGTATTAATCCAGAGTTGCTGGACCATGAATTACCAAGGATCCGGAACTTGGACCTAGATTCAATGTTAGGTGTGTTTTTGGATTCTTTCCTTTTGAAGGAGGGGTGCATATACTTCATCTAGACATTGCTGATTTGGTAGGTATGTGTATGAGAAGGAAATTGATATTGATTTCCAAAAAGGTAGATTTTAATGGACCTTCTTGTTATATACTTAACATCTACTCCACCACTCACCATTGTGAAGAGTAGGATAAATCAAACACTCAGATGTTAGAGGTGGGACCAGATTGTTCTGAGCCAGTTAGAGTAAATTTATGTCTTTTGCCACAGGGATTGGTAGGTTTACACAATCCAGTCCATACTAGTTCCCTGCTCATGGGAATTAATTTCTGTTTGACCCAAATGAGCATGAGGTACAAGCTTTTTGTTTTATTTTTGGTTTTGGTAATCATGTATCATCTATTATCTTTCTCCTGGATTATTGCTATGCTTATTTCTTTTCCAACATAAGATACACCTGCTTGGGGTAGAATTGACACGTGGAAGAAGGGTGAGCCAAGAAAACTTCAGAGGAATGGGGCTGAGTTCCAAACAAACCAAGCCTGGAGCCTTACCCCTGGATTTTTCAGTTTTGGTAGCCAGTAACTTCTCATTTGTGTTTAAGCCACCTTAACTTTGTAGTTTTCTGTTTCTTACAACCAAAAGCTGCTAATTGATAAGTATGTTTATTAGAAATATATTTTTTGAATTATTGAGTAGCATACAAATTATCTGCAGGGGCTTAATTCACTAGTAACTACTGTAAAATTAGCAAAATATGTCAAGTGTAGCTCTTATAGATAATTTTATTTAATTTTTAAAGATTGTAAGATGGAATAAATTGTTGCCACTTATAAAAGACCTGGACTACTGATTATAGCCATTGTCACATATTTTCAAAGTTGAAATTACTGAAACATTAAAAATCAAATGAAGTTAATTGCTGTTGCCCAATTTTGCCCCAGTTTTTCTTGAGAAAAACATTTTTGTTACTTTAATTCACTTGAAAGTAAAGTGTTTATTTTGTTAAAGCTGTGTCACATATATTTTATTTTTGTATCAATTATGCATACACTTTTTATTAAATCTTTAGGAGTTCTCATACTTTTACTTCATTTTCTGAATATCATGTTGGATATTGGAAAGCTCTCTTGAAATGACTAGCATTTTGACGACATTATTTTTACTTATGATGGTTATGTAGCAGTTTATGTTATTATCAAATATCAAATTATCTGGGTTTAAAATCATCAGTAATTTTAGAATCTTTGATGGTTGATAAAAGAAAATGAGTATATCAAAGGAGAAAAATTCTTATATAGAGAATTAAAAAAAAATTTCTCCTTATTTATACACTGAGAAACGTAGAAAGCTTTAGAGATTAAATGCCAGATCAAATTTGGTTTTTAATTTTTATTGGTCATAGGTGATTCTTATAAAGACTACCTCCTACCCTTTTTTTCACTTATTAGAAAATAAGGTAAAATTGTTTTGGCATAACCAGGTATCCTTAACTACAGTGAATTTTTTGGTATTATCCAAAGTTGGCAATGGATTACAGTTAGCAGACATGTGTTCAAGTTCTGGTTTGGCATTTTGTGCCAGACATTTTATGTAATCTATTTCATTTAATCCTGTAAACATTCCTATAAATAACTTCTGTGAGGTTATAAAACTAGTAAGTTATAGATACAGGACGCTAACTCTTACAGATCAGATCAAAATGAAGCGTTTTTATTATTCTGCTACCACTTGCTAGGATCTTAGAAAATAATATTTCAATGAAATTTTCATTTACAAATTATAGAATTATACTAGTGTACCTTATTTGTCTCATGGCATGATATCAGGTAGGACATACAATTATTAATTTTTATTTTTTGGCTCATTCTAAAAATATTTATTGAGTGCCTACTATATTTCCTCTTTGATTTCTTCAGTGATCACTTCGTTATTAAGTAGTGTATTGTTTAGCCTCCATGTGTTTGTATTTTTTACATATCTTTTCCTGTAATTGATATCTAGTCTCATGGCGTTGTGGTTGGAAAAGATACTTGATACAATTTCAATTTTCTTAAATTTACCAAGGCTTGATTTGTGACCCAAGATATGATCTATCCTGAAGAATGTTCCATGAGCACTTGAGAAAAATGTGTATTCTGGTGTTTTTGGATGGAGTGTCCTATAAATATCAATTAAGTCCATCTTGTTTAATGTATCATTTAAAGCTTGTGTTTCCTTATTTATTTTCATTTTGGATGATCTGTCCATTGGTGAAAGTGTGGTGTTAAAGTCCCCTACTATGAATGTGTTACCGTCGATTTCCCCTTTTATCGCTGTTAGTATTTGCCTTAGGGATTGAGGTGCTCCTATGTTGGGTGCATAAATATTTACAATTGTTATATCTTCTTCTTGGATCGACCCCTTGATCATTATGTAGTGTCCTTCTTTGTCTCTTCTAATAGTCTTTATTTTAAAGTCTATTTTGTCTGATATGAGAATTGCTACTCCAGCTTTCTTTTGGTTTCCATTTGCATGGAATATCTTTTTCCATCCCCTTACTTTCAGTCTGTATGTGTCTCTAGGTCTGAAGTGGGTCTTTTGTAGACAGCATATATATGGGTCTTGTGTTTGTATCGTTTCAGCCAATCTGTGTTTTTTGGTGGGAGCATTTAGTCCATTTACATTTAAAGTAATTATCGATATGTATGTTCCTATTCCCATTTTCTAAATTGTTTTGGGTTCATTATTATAGGTCTTTTCCTTCTCTTGTGTTTCTTGCTTAGAGAAGTTTCTTTAGTATTTGTTGTAAAGCTGGTTTGGTGGTGCTGAACTCTCTCAGCTTTTGCTTGTCTGTAAAGGTTTTAATTTCTCCATCAAATCTGAATGAGATCCTTGCTGGGTAGAGTAATCTTGGTTGCAGGTTTTTCTCCTTCATCACTTACAGTATGTCCTGCCACTCCCTTCTGGCTTGCAGAGTTTCTGCTGAGAGATCAGCTGTTAACCTTATTGAGTGCCTACTATAGGCTAGGCACTTTCTAGATCCTGAAGATACAACAGTGAACAAAACACTAAAAAATCACTGTTCTCATGGAGATTATAATCTAATGGAATTCTTATTTTCACATAATTGTATATAGTGGAACATGTTATATAATGGTACATTAACTATATATTACTTTACAAACATAACTTATAATGACTTTATTGTTAATAGATTTTTACTGAAATATACTTTTTCTATGTTTAAGGTTTTAAGTCTACTTTTATATTTGTTAGCTCACTCAATCCTCACAGTAATTATGTGACATAGATATAATTACTTGATAGATACTATAATAGAAACAATTGAGGATTCACTTAAAAGGTAGATAAAAAGAAAAGAAAGTACATGTTTAGATATTTACTATAAATTTAAAAAGATGAAAACTAGTCCATTATATTTTAGTAGTAGAATATCTCACAAAACTCTTTTCAAATTTATATAGGTATCATCACTCTCAGAGAGGTTGTAATATGTTTATGGTGGCTTTCTGGTTGTATCATGCTGAATAGCTCATGAGTTGTTACTTCTTCCATAAAATTATTGAAGCAATTACTTTTTTATCCTTCCTGCATAAAAATTTGCAATATTAGATTTTGTAGCACCTAGAGTTCTTGCAAATAACAGAAGTAACTCTAAATCACTTAGGCAATGATGTAATTTCTTGGAGGTTTATCCAGGAAGCTCACACAATGTTCAGGAAGCCACACAACTGGGCTTGAAAAATGAGCAGCAACGAGAAGACAGAACCAAGACTCCACCAGAGAAACAATTTACTCAGAGTGCTTCCATTTGTCTGTAATTACTAGCTACTTGTCACCCTGTTATTCTGTGGCAGCTGCTGACAACACTTTCATTGTCCTTGTGCTTTTGGATAATTCCCTAGAAAGTGAAAATCCAGGGAGAAAGCATTAAATTGTCTGAAGCTAGATAATATGACTATGTCTTAGCTCTTAGGAAAATGAAAAAGGGAATATCTTTTATTATCTTTTATATTAAGCCATCCATACATTGAAGATAATAATATATCAATATAGGAAGCCAGAATGGGAGGCTCTTCAGGTGCTGTGCACCTCTACTAAATGTACACTAAATTCATTTTATCTGTATAGCTATAGTATCATAATAGACAAGACTAATATGGGATCTC
Source organism: Lagenorhynchus albirostris (assembly GCF_949774975.1). Lineage (NCBI taxonomy): Eukaryota > Metazoa > Chordata > Mammalia > Artiodactyla > Delphinidae > Lagenorhynchus > Lagenorhynchus albirostris. The sequence goes on from NC_083096.1 coordinate 122,075,352, forward strand.
TAGAACATTTCTACAGCTTAAATTTAATTTACAGTGACTTCCCTGGTGGCTCAGTGGTTAAGAATCCGCCTGACAATGCAGGGGACACGGGTTCGATCCCTGGTCTGGGAAGATTCCTCATGCTGTGGAGCAACTAAGCCCATGCACCACAACTACTGAGCCTGCGCTCTAGAGCCCGCAAGCCACACTAATGAAGCCCATGTGCCTAGAGCCCATGCTCCACAACAAGAGAAACCACCACAATGAAAAGCCTGTGCACTGCAATTAAGAGTAACTCCTGCTCACTGCAACTAGAGAAAGCACCTGTGCAACAACGAAGACCCAACACAGTTATAAATAAATAAATAAATATGTATATTTTAAAAAAGTTTACAGTAAGTTTGTATATGTACTTATGTATCTATATTAAAATAAGTATATATGCACTTGTTTTCCATTCTCCCCTAGAAGTCTCTAAGGCAAAATGGGAGGAAAATGTGTATATGTATGTATTTATGGACATATATTTATGTTTCAGAATGTGATATAGATCAGGGGTTGGCGAAATACAGCCTGTAGGCAAAATCCAATATGGTTTATAAGCCAAGAAGAATGCTTTTTACTTTTTTAAAGAGTTGTGGAAAAAAATGAAGAATATGGGACAAACCAAATGTATACTGCAAAGCTTAAAATATTTGCTCTCTGGTTCTTTACAGAAAGTTTCTGACCCCTGTTATAGAAGGCTATGATGAAGATAAGGAGAAAACTTCTAATTTAATTAAGTTTATGATATGATGGATAATTTTGTTGCTGGTTTTTGTTATATATGTTACTGGTCTCTGAGTTGAATTTGAGGTGTGCTTGAACCTGTGTTCAAGAAAGCCAAAACATTTTTTCATAATTTTTAAGTTGGTAGAAAAATATCAGTTTAGTTTTCCTGAACTATAAAATCTATATAAAGCATAGAAGTGTGTCATGTTAAACAGGACTACAGAAATTTGTTCTAGGTAGATTCTGATCTGATAATTTAGGAATCTATATTGTTAATTACTCAGTAAATATTTGATATATGAATATTCTGGAATCATGCCAATATTTTGCAAATAACACTTCCTGTGAAAGAAAGAGATGCTGGTTATAATCTAGGGAATTAGACCATAGGTCAGGACTGGGTAGCCAATAGGTCCACCAAACTTAAGGGCACCTTGTTGGGGGAAATGAGAACAAACAAGATTTACTAACTGGAAGGCCCACAAACAGGGTAGGGAATAAATGGGTTGTAATTAATTCTGAAACCCAAACTTTGAATATTAACATCTATTAATGCATTCATTTTATGTACATTATTAATACTTCACTAGTTTTTAAAGGGATAAATTTATCAAATAGTATTCAACATAGTAATATTGCAATATATAGGAATCAGGAAATGATTATATCTTTTCAAATTATTCACATAAAAGATTTACTTTAAGTATAAGGATTTATAAGGTATTTAACATGATTTCATAATATAAAAGCATTATATGCAACTTTTAAGAACTATGTCTATTATTCAGATGGTAGTTACCTTCACTACTTGAAGAGTACATTTTGAGACCTCATATTGGAATTACAAGATGAAAAGTTATAATAGTCTATCATTTTGTTACAGTAAATTATGTAATTCTGAATACTGATTTTATTCAACAATGACTATTTATGTATAATTAAGTTAATTTCTACCTTAAAAACTAGGTATATTGAAGATAGTAGTAGCACAATTTCTTTTTAAAGAAAATTCTATTTTAAATGATAAATTTAAGTGAAAATTCCTATGAAAAATATTTAGTAAGGTGAATTTGCCAGATGTAGACAATTTAAAATAATATCTAACTTTGCATATGGTGGGTATCATTAATCATAATTTGTAAATTCAAGGTCATATTCAAGCCAATGTTATCTAAAATTTTCAGCTTTAAAATTAGCTTAGCTTAATGCTATCTTGGTACACAGATGTGCTTTCTTCTACTATTTGCAAACCAAAAATCATCATTGTTAAAATATTAGTAAAATATCAAGAACATTTCATTATTCAGTAAACAATTTTAATAATTTAATATCAATAAAATAGGTTGTGTCAGGTCTTATGTTCAACTTACTAAGTTGAATAATGGCTCTACTTAAGTTGTAAGAATTAGACTGAATCATTTTCTCTTTTTATTTCAAGTTTATGCAGAATAATTTTAATTGTACTAATACTTTACAAGATGTTTTTATTCCATTGAAACTCAGAATAAAAAACAGACTTTTTATTAGTCTTTTTAGAAACTAGTTTTCCATTTTGAGAAGTGATGTAAGACTCAGAATATTTTGCATGTTTTTTTCTTTCAAAATGAATGGACTTCTACATAGATACACAAACAAGCTTTATTGCCATCTCCTTGTCCGTATTAAACTCGGTAGCTGACTAATGGCATAGGGAGGTGGATAGACTCATTCAAACATCAAGTGGGTCTTTCTGCATTTAGAGAAGTAACAACACATCAATCAGCAGAATTCAAGAGGTATAATAAGAGCAGCATGACCTTGGTGCATGCCCTGATGATTCAAGCTATCATAGAAGGATCCCCTTTGTCTGCTTCCTCTTGTGGATTCAGATTAGTACAGTTCTGACTCTCTTAAGCAAATGTGTGTGGCCATTTGAGAAGCAAGTATGCTTTAAAAATATATAATTCAAAATAAATCACATGGGGAACATGGCACTTAAATTTAAGCTACTCTAACAGCCAGCTTTGTATCTGTGACCTATAGGCTTTGACTATTTCAGAGGACAGTCTATTAAACAAAGTCAGTCTCATTACAATGAAGTATTTCCTTGGGGTGGACTGGGCATAGATTAACTTTACTTGTAGAAAGTCAGAGAATACTTTCAGTAGGAGAGCATGCCTAAATTGAAGCTTTAATAATTTCTGAGGAATATGAATTTCCTTATTTCATTTAGTAGGATAGCTAAGAACTTGAGAAGCAGTATTTTTAATAGAGTAGAATGAGAATGCTTTAGAGGAAAAAGTAATTATTCTTAGTTTACTCTCTCCAGGATTAAATGATAAAACTCCATTTGAGTTTATATATTGGTTACCTTTGATAATGAAAACCATAGTGGACTAGGAAAATTTTTCACAAAGGAAGACAATGTGGCCCAAATTTTCCAAAATAATTTAGTATTGTTTGTTTAAGACTATAAATGGCTGAGGAAAGAATTTCTGGTCTCAATAGAAAACTCTAAAACTGAAAAGCAAAATAAGACTGGAAAAAAACCACAACAGATTATACAAGAACTGTGGGACAACTACAAAACGTATAACATACACCTAGTAAGAATCCCAGAAGGAGAAGAAAGAAAGAAAGGAACAGACATAATGTTTGCAACAAGCACAATGGAGAATTTCCCCCAATTAGTATCAAACACCACACCACAGATCCAAGAACATCAGAGGACAACACGCAAGATAAATGCTAAAAAACCTACACTTAGGTATATCATATTCAAACTAAGAAAAATCAAAAGAAATTTTAAAAATCCATAAAAAACCCAGAGGATAAATACATCTTACTATAGAGGTGCAAAGGTAAAAATTAAATTTGACTTTTCCTAGGAAACCATGCAATCAAGAAGAGAGTGGAGTGAAATATTCAAAGTAATGAGAGAAAAAAAAAATCAACCTAGAATTCTGGTCATTGCAAAATTATCCTTAAGAAGTGAAGGAAAATAAAAACTTTCTCAGACAAAAACTGAGAGAATTTGTTATAAGTAGACTTGAATTGCAAGAAATGAGAAGTTTTCTAGAGAGAAAGAAATGGTTTAGGTCAGAAACATAGCTACATAAAGAAAGGAAGAACATTTGAAAAGGAATAAGTGAAAGTAAAATAACTTTTTTAAAAAAATTGCGGTATAGTTGAATTGCAATATTATATAGGTTTCAGGTGTAAAACATAGTGATTCACAATTTTTAAATGTTATACTCCATTTATAGTTATTAGAAAATATTGGGTATATTCCCACTGTTGTAAAATGTATCCCTGTTATTTATTCTATATATAGTATTTTGTACCTCTTAATCCCCTACCCCTATCTTGCCCCTCCCCACTTTCCTCTCCTGGCTGATAACCACTAGTATGTTCTCCAAATCTGTGAGTCTGTTTCATTTTTGTTATATTCATTAGTTTGTTTTAATTTTTTAGATTCCACATATAAGTGATATCATACAGTATTTGTTTTTCTCTGTCTGACTTATTTCACTAAGCATGATACCCTCCAAGTCCATCTATATTGCTACAAGTGGCAAAATTTTATTCTTTTTTATAGTTGAGTCACATTCCATTATACACACACACACACACACACACACACACACACACACAAACACACCAGTCATCTGTTCTTCCTTATTCATTCATCTGTTGATGGAAACTTAGTTTGTTTCCATCTCTTGGTTATTGTAAATAATAGTACTATGAACATTGGAGTGCATGTATCTTTCTGAATTAGTGTTTTTGTTTGGCTATATAACCAGGAGTGGAATTACTGGATCATATGGTAGTTCTACTTTTAGTTTTTTGAGAAACCTCTGTACTGTTTTCCACAGTGGATGCGCCAATATAAATTCCCACCACCAGTGTACAAGTGTTACTTTTTCTCCACATCCTTGCCAATATTTGTTATCTGTGGTCTTTTTGATGATAGCCATTCTGAAAGTGTAAGGTGATATCATTGTGGTTTTTATTTGCACTTCTCTGGTGACTAAAAATGTTGAACATTGTTTCATGTGCCTATTGGCCATCTATATGTCTTCTATGGAAAAATGTCAATTCAGATCTGTTCATTTTTAATTGGGTTGTTTGATTTTTGATGTTAAGTTGTATGAGCTGTTTATATATTTTGGATGTTAACCCCTCATTGATCATATCATTTGCAAAAGTTTTCTCCCATTCAGTAGGTTTTCGTTTTGTTTTGTTTTGTTGATGGTTTCCTTTGCTGTGCAAAAAGTTTTAAGTTTAATTAGGTCTCATTTGTTTATTTATGCTTTTGTTTCCTTTGCCTTAGGAGACAGATCCAAAAAGATATTGCTATGATTTATTTTAAAGAGTGTTCTGCCTATATTTTCTTCTAGAAGTTTTATGGTTTCCAGTCTCATATTAAAGTCTTTAATCCATTTTGAGTTTATTTTTATATAGGATGTTAGAGAATGTTCTAATTTCATTCTTTTACATGTAGCTGTCCAGTTTTCCCAGCACGATTTGTTGAAGAGATGGTCTTTTCTCCATTGCATATTCTTGCCTCCTTTGTCATAGATTAATTGACCATAGGTATGTGGGTTTATTTCTGGGCTTTCTATCCTATTCCATTGATCTATATGTCTGTTTTGGGGCCAGTACCATTCTGTTTTGATTACTGTAGTTTTGCAGTATAGTCTGAAGTCAGGGAGCATGATTCCTCCAGATCCACTCTTCTTTCTCAAGATTGTTTTGGTATTCAGGGTCTTTTGTGTTTGCACACAAATTTTTAATTTTTTTGTTCCAGTTCTGTGAAAAAAGCCATTGGTATTTTGATAAGGATTGCATTGAATCTGTAGATTGCCTTGGGTAGTATGGTCATTTTAACAATACTACTTCTTCCAGTCCATGAATATGTTATACCTTTCCATCTGTTTGTGCCATCTTTAATATTTTTCATCAGTGTCTTATTGATTTCTGAGTACAGGTATTTTACCTGTTTTGGTAGGTTTATTCCTAGGTATTTTATTCTTTTTAGTATGACTGTAAGTGAGATTGTTTCCTTTCTCCTTTTGATAGTTTGTTGTTAGTGTATAGAAATGCAACTGATTTCTATATATTAATTTTGTATCCTGCAACTTTACCAGATTCACTGATGAGCTCTAGTAGCTTTTTGGTGGCATTTTTAGGGGTTTTTTTGTATGTAGTATCATGTCATCTGCAAAAAGTGACAGTTTTACTTCTTTTCCAATTGGGATTCTTTTTATTCAGTCCAAAAACAGCAGAATACACATTCTTTTCAAGTGCACATGGAACATTCTCCAGGATAGGTCACATGCTAACCACAAAGCAAGCCTTGGTAAATTTAATAAAATTAAAATGATATCAAGCATCTTTTCCAACCAGTGCTGTGAGACTGCAAACAACACAAACCCATGGAGGCTAAACAATATGCTTCTAAGCGATCAGTGAATCACTGAAGAAATCAAAGAAGAAATTAAAAAACACGTGGAGAGAAAGGAAAATGAAAACACAACTGTCCAAAGTGTATGGGATGCAGCAAAAGTAGTTGTAAGAGGGAAGTTTATAGCAATACAAACTTACCTCAGAAAACAAGAAAAATCTCAAATAACAACCTGACCTTACACTTAAATGAACTGGAAAAAGAACAATAGAACCTTAAGTTAGTAGAAAGAAAGAAAGCATAAAGATCAGAGTAGAAATACATAAAATAGAGATTAAAACAGTTTAAAAAAATCAATGAAACTAAGAGCTGGTTCTTTGAAAAGATAAACAAAATTGATCAACTTTTAGCCAGACTCATCAAGAAAAAAAATGAGAGGGCTCAAATCAGTAAAGTCAGAAATGAAAAAGGAGAAGTTAAAACCAATACCACAGAAACACAATGGATCATAAGAGACTACTTCAGGCACCTATATGCCAATGAAATGGACAACCTAGAATAAATGGACAAATTATTAGAAAGGCACAATCTCCCAGGACTGAACCAGGAAGAAATAGAAAATATGAACAGTTACAAGTGAGAAACAAATGAATCCATTATTATAGTGGGAGAAATCAACACTGGCTATCAGAAATAGATCCAGCAGGCAGAAAATCAGGAAAAACATAGTTCACCTCAACAACATCATCAGTCAACTGGATAAAAAGGACATTTATAGATTACTTCATTCAACAACAGGAGCAGAATCCACATTCATCTCAAGCTTACATGGAACATTCACCCAAATAGACCACATTCTGGGCCATAAAACACAACTTTAAAAGAATAGGAAGCATGCAGTGTTATGTTCTCAGACCCAGTGGAATGAAACAAGACATCAACAACAAATTTAGCTGGAAAATTCCAAATTACTTGAAGACTAAAAAACTTCTAACACTTCCAAATACCACATAGTTTAAAGAAGAAATCTCAGGAGAAATTTTAAAACATTTTTGGCTAAATGAAAGTTAAATCAGGACTTATCAAAATTTGTGGGATGCGGAGAAAGTAGGGCTTAGAGGGACATTTATAGGACTAAATGCATGTATTAGAAAAGAACAAATGTCTAAAACAGTCATGTAAGTTTCCACTTTAGGAAACTAGAAAAAAGAGCAAATTAAAATACAGAGAAACAAAATAATTAGAGCAGAAATCAATGAAATTAAAAAATAACATACTCTTGCCATATGATCGTTACCATATGCTTCTTGGTATTTACCCAAAGCAGTTGTAAATTTATGCCTACACAAAAACCTGTACATGGTTGTTATAGCAGTTTTATTCATAATAGCAAAAATTTGGAAGCAACCAGAACATCCTTTAGTAAGTGACTTGATGAATAAATAACATGTTGGATCCAGACAATAGAATAATTTTAGTGATAAAAAATGAGCTGTGAAACCATGAAAAGACATGGAGGAAACTTAAATGTATATTACTAAGTGAAAGAATTGAAAAGGCTAGATACTTTGTGGTTCAAACTATCTGACATTTTGGAAAAGGCAAAACTATGAAGATAGTACAGAGATCAGTGGTTCAGGGTTGACATGTGGGAGAGCTGAATAGGCAGAACACAGAGGATTTTTAGGGCAGTGAAATACTCAGTATCTCACATAATGATGATTACTTGTCATTATACATTTGTCCAAATCCACAGCATGTATACCACCAAGAGTGAACCTTAATGTAAACTATGGTCTTTGGATGACAGTGATGTGTCAATGTACGTTCTTCAATTGTAACATACTGTTCTGGTGAGAGATGTTAACAGGCTATGCATGTGTGGGAGCAAAGGGTATATAGGAATTCTCTATACCTTCCTCTCAGTTTTGTTGTGAACCTAATACTGCTCTAAAATGTAAAATTCGTTAGAAATAATTTTTAAAATTAACACAAAAATTTAGTACACAGTGGGTGTCACTAAAGATTTTGGTTTAAGGGATTACATGAATAGTAGCCAAACCTTACTTATTCCCTCCCTCCACTTTCCTTTTTCTTCCCTTGCTTCCTTCCTTAGCAGGTTGAAGTTATTATCTACCTTTTTAATAGCAATCGCAATTCCATACTTGTTAAGATTTTACATATATATCTTTAGAGTTTATTCAAAGTTGCTGATTATATGAAATCTGCAGTAGCAAATAGTATGCAAACTATTGTGTCTTGTTGGGTTTTGTTATTTAATAAAAAATAAAGTGTTACAAATCAAATTTGAATGAATACAAAATTTAAATATAGGATGTTTTTAAATTTTTGATCACTTTTCTCCTATAATTATGCTAGATATATGGCCTATTAAATATATATCATTTTTATTCTGATAATTATAAAGACCTTCCTGGCCCATAAGATCTGACAGTTGAAAACAAAAGAAATCATAAATGAAAGAAACAGTCATAAATTTACAGCATTTTAAAAATACTTAAGATTTTTTTTAACAATAACTGGACAACAATAAACTTAATTTAGTACTTGACACTAAGGTAAATAAGGATCCAGGGTGAAAACTGGAAAACGAGACTCTAAAATTTTCCTGTTCTAACTGTTTATGGTTTTGAGTTTCAGTATGAAAATGAACTAAAATGTTTCCCCCTTCAGCCTTAACTTCTGCTGAAGAGAGGAGACATAATGAAGTAGGATAAGATAATTTTTTTATTCACAATGAAGAAAAATAATGACGAAGAACAGGCTTCCCAACATGCCTCTTAGAATCTGACTAGAATAACCAAAGCAAAAGCAAAAACTGTGAGTAGTGAGTGGAGAAGGTAGATAGAACTCATTAATGCTGAAAATAAGGAACAATGCCAACCACATAACCAAAAATCCCGAGGAATTTTTGCCATCTCTAATATATATTGACTTAGATACATCTATTCTTCCTGGATGCCTGTGGAATTCTTTATTTTTGAAATTGCTGATAAGCCACCCACTAGAGTGCCAGAAAGCTGTCCTGCAAAGTTACTTACCGGTCTGCCAGAGAATCTCTCTGGGAGGTGAGAAGTGACCTGACCTAGAAATTGGGAGAACTGGTATGCCCTTGCTCCAGCTCTTGGTCCTTGAGTGAGCTGAATCTCTTCTGAGGCTCAAAACACAGGGACAGTAATGTTTGTGAGGACAGACTGAGATAATACCTGTTAGGTGCTCAGGAGTGATTGGTACATAGGCAGAGCTTTACAAATGTTAGTTCTTAGAAGTATTATGATTCTATGATTCCACAGTTTGCTGCTATTTTGTATTTAAATCACCATCTTTCTTATAACAGAACTGGCAAAGGAGTTAGATCCTGTAATTTTAAAAAGTCATCTTTCTTCCTGCTTCTAAGGTAATCCTGCTAAAGCAAATGCCTTTACAGTGAAACCTCCATATTACAAAGAATTTTCCATTCCTTTTATTAAAAAAAGAAGAATCCATCACTATCTGGCCTGCTGGCAAAACTCTCCCTGGAGTCGTACGAAGTATTGAGATATGTTCCCTCCTTTATTTTCTGGACGAGTTTGTGAAGGATTTTATTTTTTCCTTAAATGTTTGGTAGAATTCACCAATGAAGTCATCTTGGCCTGGGCTTTCCTTTATTGTAATATTTTAAATTACTAATTCAGTGGGGTTTTTTGGTTTTGTTTCTTTGGTTGTTATAAGTCTGTTTCATTTTTCTACTCCTTATTAAGTTAGGTTTGGAAATTTGTATCTTTTGGGGAATTTTTCCATTTCATCTAAATTGTCTACTTTTTGGACCTAATGCTGTTCCTAGAGTTCTCTTATGGCAATTCTAATTTCTGTAAGGTCAACAGTAATGTAGTTTCTTTTTTTTAAATAACTTATGACTTCTTTTCTTAGCGTAGCTAGAGATTTGCCTTTTTAAAAAATGTTTTCGAGAAATCATGTATTAGTTTCATTGGATTTCCCTATGTGTTTTCTAATTTTCTATTTCACTGACTTCCTCTCTAATCTTTATTTCCTTTCATTTTGCCTCCTGTGGGTTTGATTTACTCTTTTTTTCCCCCAAATTTCTTAAAGTGGAAGCTTCCTTTCTTTAAAAGAGCTCCACGTTCTTCCCCCTCCTTTGTGTTTTTATATATATCATATGTATATATACATACACACACATCTTTAAGAAGAAAATGCGTTTTTACCTTTTTTTTTTTTAATAATTCTATAGGTACAGTTGACCCTAGAACAACATGGGTGTGAACTGTGAAGGTCCACTTACGCATGGGTGTTTTTCAATAGTAAATACTTTAGTACTACAGTGATTTTAATTAGAATCCTGGTTTTGTAGAGACACTTGAAAATATGCTTTTAAATTTTCTGAGGGAATAAATGTCTTAGAATAGTCAAGAAACAACTAAAAAAGAACAGTTTTCCAAGCCATTATAATCAATATTTGGTCATTGGCACAGGTATAGAGAAATGAGATGAACAGAATAAAGGGTCCTAAAAAGTTCTGTATATGAAAGAGATCTTAACGAATGGAAGTAATACTTTAATATGGGAAAAGGATGGTTTATTTAATAATTGGTAATGGCAAAATTGGTTATCTTTCTGAACAAAACCATAATTGCTTCTCTGTTGCATGCCATATTAAAATATATATATTTCAGATGGGTTAAATATAAAACTTTAGAAGATAATTCAGTTGAATATTCTTATAACCTTATGGTGGGAGAGAAGCAAGCTGTAAACAGAGAAGTGTTTACATTAAAAAGGATGCACCAGGGACTTCCCTGGTGGTCCAGTGGTTAAAGAATCCACCTTCCAATGCAGGGGACGCGGGTTTGATCCCTGGTCAGGGAAATAAGATCCCATATGCTGTGGAGCAACTAAGCCCATGTGCCGCAACTACTGAGCCCACGCACTCTAGAGCCCATGTGCCACAACTAGAGAGGCCACGCACCACAACTACTGAGCCCATGTGCTCTCAGAGCCTGCATGCCACAACTAGAGAGAAGCCCACACACCGCAATGAAGAGCCCATATGCCTCAACAGAGATCCTGCATGCTGCAACTAAGACCCCATACAGCCAAAAAAAAACCAAAAAAAAAAACCCAAAAAAGAATGTGTCAGGATAAATCAGAAAATGTTAACATATAAAGAGCTCATACAAATAGTAGGACAAAGAAAAACAACTCAGATTTAAAAAATGGGTGGAAGATGTGAACAGACAGCTCATAAAAGAAACATAAGTTACCAACATAAATATGAAAAGATTATTAATCTCATTAATAGTCAAAGATATGCAAATTAAAGAAGCAATGAGATACCATTTTTTTCTAACAGATTGACAAAGGTTAAAAATTGTGATAATGTTTCTTATGAGGATTTAAGGATGAACCTAACATTGACAGATCATAATCACTCAAAGTCCATATGGTTCATACTTGGTGTTGTACATTGTATGTGTTTAGACAAATGTATAATAACATGTATCTATCATTATGGTGTCATACAGAGTATTTTCTCTGCCCTAAAACTCGTATCTGTTCAGCCTATTCATTGTCCCTGCCCCCTTCCCCATGATGGTTAATTTTATGTCTCAATTTGGCTAGACTATGATGCCCAACTGGTCTAGATATTGCTGTAAAGGTATTTTTTAGATGTGATTAACAGTTAAACCAGTAGACTTTGAGTGATGATTACCATTCATGTTGTGGATGGGTTTCATCTTGTTAGTTGAAGCCCTTAAGAACAAAGACTGCAATTTCCAGGTGAAGCATTTTGTTTCTAGACTACAAGGTAGAAACCCTGCCTGAGTTTCCAACCTGCAGATTCTGGACTCAAGACTCCAGCATCGGCTCTTCCCTGAATTTCCAGCCTGCTGACCTGCTTTACAGATTTTAGAGTTGTCAGGTCCCATTATTGCACGGACCAGTTCCTTAAAATCTCTCTCTCTCCTTGCCGTATATTTGTTCTGTTTCTCTGTTGAAGTTTGACTGATGCACTCTCACATCAGCAATAACACTTCTTGAAATTTCTACTTGAAAGATAAAGTGTGTGTGTGTATGTGTGTGTGAGAGGGAGAGAGGGAGGGAGATGGGAGAGGAGAGAGTTGTGAGGGGCAAGCTGGGAGCAAGATTGTGTTATTTGTAGTAAAAAAAAAAAAACCTAGAAAAACTTATGTATCCTTTGTTGAAAGTTTATGATTCAGAGATAGTATAAAATACTCTACAGTTGTTAAAAAATAACAGTTCTAAACTCTATTTAACAGAGATTTCAGTGATTATTAAGAGAAAAGCAAGTTACAAAGAAATATATATAGCAAAATCCAGTGTTTATAAAAAGCAAGGACAAGGGCTTCCCTGGTGGCGCAGTGGTTGAGAGTATGCCTGCCGATGCAGGGGACACGGGTTCGTGCCCCGGTCTGGGAAGATCCCACATGCCACGGAGCGGCTAGGCCCGTGAGCCATGGCCGCTGAGCCTGCGCGTCCGGAGCCTGTGCTCCGCAACGGGAGAGGCCACAACAGTGAGAGGCCCGCATACCGCACAAAAAAATAAAAAATAAATAAAAAAGAGCAAGGGCAAAAGTTTGTATCCATGTGAGGAAGGGAAAAATATACAACCAAATGTGTAGATGGGGGTTGGGCAATGGTGCGTAAGGAGAGGGAATGGTAAAGGCTGATAATCTGTGTCTGTGTGTGTATTTCTTTAAATGTATATATATAATTTTTTACAAAAATGATTGTATTTATACCTCTTATTTTATCTAACATGCTTGTTTTTATTTTCTGTAGTGTTGAATGTTATTGTATAAGAATTTTTAATAGCTAGATGTATTCTTTTAAATAGATATATTCTACTTAGGTGAGCTTTCCTGTTGGACATTAATATTGTTTTTATTTTCTCCAAATTATAAAAATTATAGGGATAAAAATCCATAAACATATATTTATGCATATTCATTATTATGTACTTAGAAGCAATTTCTGGGATTTGAATTGGCATATAAATGGATATATCAATTTCTATTTTTTATCATTTTATTACTAGTAGTAGTAATTGTCATACTATGTGATATTAATATTATGAATATAATAGCTGTTATTGTATTACTTCTGCTAGTAATATGACTATTGCTAATAAGTATAATAAAGAAGACCTTATTAAAATTTGCGTCATACTTTCTAGATGAGAATCTTATCATTAAGTAAACTTTATTTAATGTAATGAGCCACTTGGGTGAATGTGGTTGGAGGAAGTATTTAAAGACTGTGTCAACTACTAATATTTCTATGCATACATTTAACATCTATCTATATTTTTTCTCTCAACCACTGTAAAAGTTATCTGGAAAATTATAATTTATCATTGCTCCTGTATTAACTTCTCTTTATAATATCATATTTTGAGATATAAGTGTTCTAAAGATGATGACTATTTTTGTTTTACTGACTATAATGATTATTTTTTAATAATTTGATATACCTGATGAAGCCAGGTAACCAACAGGAAACTATAAGAAGTCAAACTTAACTTTTAAACAATCATCCTATAATTTTGTTATTTATAATACCTATGTTGAATTTTAAATTAGTAATTAATCTAATAATTTGTGTTGTTACTTAATCCCATAGAAAAGAATCACAATTTCTTTTCCTAACATTTCTTCTGGATCTTTGATCAGTGGGGAGGAGCATTGGATCTGGTGAATATATGTCTTCATTTTAGAAACTATTTATGGGGCCTTATGTTAGCTTTCTAGTCATCAGGTTTCAAGTCATTATAGTATTCCTTAATATATGATTCCAATTTTCCAGAGTTATAAAAGGACAGAGTGAATCATGTAAGTGGAATCATTCAGTATTTGTCTTTCTGTGACCAGTTTATATACTTAACATAATGTCCTCAAGATTCATATATGTTGCTGCATATTGCAAAATTTGCTTCTTTTTTAAGCCTAAATAATATTTTATTTTAGGCATATGTCACATTTTATTTATCCATTCTGCTGTTGATGGGCATTTAAGTGTTTCCACACCTGCTCAGGGAGACACTGAGAGCTAGACATTTTGTCTACTTGCTCTGTGCTGAACTGGGAGCAAGGGATATGGTGACTGCCAACCCAGATCTCCATCTCTACTCTCACTAGTCCCCAGGAAGCTAGGTTATGCCAGGTCTTATCAGCACTTAACTGTTAGCAAGTCAGAAGCCAGTACTTTGGGCAGCCCCAAAAAAATTGTGGCATTCTGTGGTTTCTGTCAACTTACTCAGTGGTGAGCCAGGGGAAAGGAATTATGGCATCTACCAACCCAAGCATCTGTCTCCATTCTCCTCCAGGTGGCTAGACTGTGTCAGACTGTCAGAGATCTGAGAATGGCAGGAGAGAAGCCAACCCTTTGAAGAGGTCCCTCGGAAAAGTTGGGGACACTGGATATATGAACTAGCTCTTTCCCTCCCCTCGAAGAAGCTGGGAGCTAGGAGTTCTCTTCTTGATCATATTGTACAGTGCCAGGGGTAGGGATTCTGAAGAAAGGATGTCCTGAATCTCACTACTTGCTTTGGTGAGCCTAGTTTCATGTTCACCAGGATGCATGAGCCTTTCAATCAGCTTGTGGATTTCTCACAATAGGAATTTGTCCCTGAATTGTTGCTGAAGTGGTGTGTTTGTTGGGGGGAAATGGGGGCCCAGGGCTTCTTCCTTGTCATCTTGCTGACCCGTTATGCATTTTAAATGTTTGAGACTTGCTTTTTCTTATCGTTTTTATTGTTATTTACTTTGATTCCTCTACTCTTTTAGAACATTCTTATTTACTTTAATGTCTGTTTCAAGGTTGAAACTTGGGGGGGGTGTCACAGATTCCTTTGAAAATCTGATGAAAGTTATAGGCATTATTTCCAGTGTAATCTATACATGCATACTCAAATAAAATGTGCTTACAATTTCACTGGGTTCAGTTCTAAGTTAAACTCTGGCATATACCATAACTTTTTTATTTTCACATTTTAGCCTTTAATCTTAGAAAATTAGAGTCAATGTGAATACTTCTGTGGACAACCACCCACCCCACCTTTCCTTGACTTCTTAAGATCTAGACCGTCTCACACTGTCCAAGAAGAATCTTGATGGTTTAATGAACCCATATGAAAGAGGCAAACCTAAGTTTTACAACCAACCCACATTTTTTTAAACTCATGAACTATTTTCTATTTTCTAATGAGAGTTTTTAAGGAGACGAGATGATTCAGGTCCTCTGGCCAGTAGTCAATAAGAAGACAGTTCCTAACTGGAAAATTACTTAGAGATCCTCAAGTAAAATTAAAATGGAATATAAGTATTAAGCAAATATTTTTGAACTGAAATAAGTGATCTCTTTAAAACTTACTTTTTAAGATTTTTCTCTTATAATTCGTATTATAAGGAAAAAGAGAATCTACTGCCAAGAATTTCCTCCAGTGTAAGTTCTATAAGACCAGGAACTCTGGAATTTTACAACATATTCCCAGAGTCTAGAGCAGTGCATTTTGAATAAGTGTTTGAGCAATAAATGAAAGAGTAAATGAATAAATAACTCTGATGAAAAGGAAACTGTGTTTTAATATCAACAGGTTGTGGAAATGATTTTTACCTCTTCTCAATCTATGGATCTACCTTATGTCATTATAAAAATAAGTCATTAAATAAGAAATTTTTTAAAACAAGAAAAATGTATTAAAAAGTAAAATTATATTTAAAATAGGAGCCATGTAAATTTAATAATCTAAGAGATCAAAAACATAAGATAATTTAATTTAAGATAAACCTAAATATTAACATCATTCACAGAAGTGTCTCATATCTTTTTGTTCCTTTCATACTCCTATACTACTTTTGTTGTATTGAGTAAATATTGTATAGTGTAACATTTAAATTTCTTTCATGATGTTTTAATTGTATAATTTTAGTTATTTTCTTGGTGTTTTTCTAGGGCTTAGAATATGCATCTGAACTTATTTATTTCAGGTATATAGTGACAAGTTTAGTGAGATATAAAAATGTTACTTTTGGGGCTTCCCTGGTTGGCACAGTGGCTGAGAGTCCACCTGCCGATGCAGGGGACACAGGTTCGTGCCCCGGTCCGGGAAGATCCCACATGCCGCGGAGCAGCTGCACCCCTGAGCCATGGCCGCTGAGGCTGTGCCTCCGGAGCCTGTGTTCTGCAACGGGAGAGGCCACAACAGTGAGAGGCCCGCATACTGCAAAAATAAATAAATAAAAATAAAAATGTCACTTCTGTATATGTTTATCACCTCTTCCAACTTTTTGTGCTATTAATGTTATACATATTACATATATATATGTTACAAACCCAAAAGTATATTATTACAATTATCACTTTATAAAGTGTTATGTCCTTTAAAGGAGCTAAGGCAAAAAAGAAGAACAAGTATATATTCATTGAGTTTGTTACATTGACAATACTATTTATCATATTTCTAGTTCTTTTCATTTTTTTCCTGTGGATTTAAATTACCATCTAGTATTATTTTATTACTCCAAAACAGCTTTGCTTCCACCTGCTGTCTTGTGCTATTATTGTCAAATACATTACATTTATACATGTTTTAGACAAAATACAATTATACAAATATTATATTATACAATTGCTTTTTAAATTAGTTAAGAGAAGAAACGAGTAGAAATTTGAATTTATATTGTTTTATAATTACACAATTTTTTACCAGCACTCTTTATTTTTTTCGTGGATTTAAATTACTGTTTGTGGTCACTAGCTTTAGACCTGAAGAACTTCCTTTAGTATTTCTTATACGGCATGTCTGTGGTTTAGATATAATTTTGAGTTGGTGCTTTTTTTGGGGTGGGGGGTGGTTTGGATATATGTTCAGAAGTGAAATTGCTGAGTCATGTCATAGTTCTGCTTTTAATTTTTTGAGGATTCTTAATACTGTTCTTTATAGTGGCTATATCAGTTTACAACCCCGCCAACAGTGCACAAGTCTTCCTTCCCTTCTGCATCCTTGGCAGCATTTGTTGTCTGTTGTCTTTTTGATGATGGCCATTCTAACAGGTATGAGGTGATACTGCATTGTGTTTTTGATTTGCATTTCCCTGATGATTAGTGATGTTAAGCATCTTTTCTTGTGTCTGTTGGCCATGTGGAATTCTTCTTTGGAAAAATGTCTGTTCAGGTCTTTTACCCATTTTTAAATTGGATTATTCATGTTTTGTTTGTTTCTGAGTTCTATGAGTTCTTTATATATTTTGGATATTAACCCCTTATCAGATATATGGCTTACAAATATTTTTTCACATTCTGTAGCTTGTCTTTTCATCTTGTTGCTTATTTCTTTTGCTTCACAGAAGCTTTTTAATTTGATGTAGTTCCACTTGTTTACTTTTGATTTTGTTGCTTGTACTACAGGTGTCATATCCAAAAAATCATTGCCAAGAACCATGCCAATGACCTTTTTCCTATGTCTACTTCCAAGGATTTCATGTCTTACATTTAAGTCTTTAATCCATTTTGAGTTAATTTTTGTGTATGCTGTAAGATAGTGGAGGAGTTTCATTCTTTCCATGTTGCTGTTTGGTTTTATCAATGCTGTTTATTGAAGAGACTGTCCTTTTACCATTGTTGATTCTTGGCTCCTTTGTCATAAATTAATTGACCCATATATGCACGGTTTTATTTCTGTGCTCCTCATTCTGTTTTGTTGATATATGGGCTTGTTTTTATGTCAATACAATACTGTTTTAATTACTATAACTTTGTAATATAGTTTGAAATCAGGGCATGTAATGCCTCCAGTGTTGTTCTTCTTTCTCAGGATTGCTTTGGCTATTTGGGTATATAGTGGCTCCATATAAATATTGGGATATTTTCCTACTTCTATGAAAAATGCCATTGTAATCTTGATAGGGATTTCATTGAATCTGTAGATGGCTTCTGGATGTATTGACATTTTAACAATATTCATTTTCCCAATCTATGAACATGGGATACTTCTCTATTTATTTGTGTCTTCAATTTCTTTCACTAATTATTGTTTCCAGAGTAGAAATCTTTCACCTCCTTAGTTAAGTTTAGTCCTGATATTTTATTGTTTTTGATGCTATTTTAAATGGGATGTTTTTCTCTATTTCTTTTCCATATAGTCGATAGTGGTAGAAACATTACTGATTTTTGAGTGTTAATTTTGTATCCTACAGTTGTACTGACTTTTTCAATTATATCTAACAGTTTTTTTTTAATGGAGTCTTTAAGATTTTCTGTATATAAAATCATGTCATCTGCAAATAGAGATAATTTTACCTCTTTTCCAACATTTTCCTATGTTTTCTTTTATTTCTTTTCTCTCGTTGTCTTGCCTGATTGCTCTGGCAAGGACTTCCAGTTCTATGTTGAGTAGGAGTGGTGAGAGTGGGCACCCTTATCTTACTCCTGATTCTAGAGGAAAATATTTCAGCTTTTCATGATTAAGTATGATAATAGCTGAGTGCTTATTATATATGGCCTTTATTGTGTTATATTCCTTCTATACCTAATTTGTTGAGAGTTTTTATCATGAACAGAAGTTGAATTTTGTCAAATGCTTTTTCTGTATCTCTTGAGATGATCATATGACTTTTTTCTTTCATTCTATTTATGCGATGGATCACATTTATTTGCATATGTTGAACCTTCTTTGCATTCCATGTATAAATCCCACTTGATCATGGTGAAAGATCTTTAACTGTGCTGCTAAATTCAGTTTGCTAATGTTTTATTGAGACTTTTTGCACCTATATTCAACAGGGATTGAACTGTAGTTTTCTTTTCTGTTAGTGTCCTTATTTGGCTTTGGTATCAGAGTAACGCTGGCCTCATAAAATGAGTCTGGGAGTGTTTCCTCCTCTTTGATTTTTTGGGAGAGTTTAAGAATAATTGGTGCTAATTCTTTAAATGTTTGGTAAAATTCACCAGTGAAGCCATCTGGTCCTGGGCTTCTCTTCATTGGGAGACATTTTATTACTGATTTGATCTCCTTATTGTTAATTGGTCTATTCAGACTTTCTGTTTATTCCTGATTTGTTTCGAGTAGTTGTGTTTCTAATAATTTTTCAGTTTCTTCTAAGTTGTCCAGTTTGTTGGCATATAGTTGTTCATAATGGTCTCTTATGATGTGTCATGTCTCTGTGGTATAAATTGTAATGTCTCATTTTTCATTTACAATTTTGTCAATTTGGGTCATTTCTCTTTTTTTTTTTCCCTTAGTCTAGCTAAAGCTTTGTGATTTTGTTTATATTTTCAAAGAAACAACTCTTAGGTTGGTTACATTTTCTGTTGTTTTCCTGTTCTCTATTTCATGTATTTCCTCTCTAATCTTTATTATTTTCTTCCTTCTTCTAACTTTGGGATCATTTTATTATTCTTTTTCTACTTTTTCTGCTAACTTTGGTCTCAATTTGTTCTGCTTTTTCTAAAGATAGGACTTGTTTTTTTAATTCAGTCAGCTATCTTATGTCTTTTGATTGGAGCATTTAGTCCATTGACATCTAAAGTAACTATTGATAGGTATGTACTTATTGCCATTTTATCACTTATTGATAGATATGTACTTATTGTCATTTTGTCACTTATTTTCTGGTTGCTTTTGTAGTTCTTCTCTGTTGTTTTCTTCTTCTATTAGTTTCTTCCCTATGAATTGATGATTTTCTTTAATTGAATGCTGTGTTCCTTTCTAGTTTTTGTGTATCTGTTGTAGGTTTTTGATTTATGGTTACCATGGGGTTCATATATGTTGACCTGTAACTATATCTATTTGTTTAAAATGGGTAGTCCTTTAAATTCAAACACATTCTAAAATATCTACACTTTTTACTCCCCTCCCACACATATTGTTTTTGATGTCATATATTATATCTTCATGTGTATCCTTTACTGACTATTGTAGTGATAGTTGATTTTACAATTTTTTGTTTTTAAATATTTGTACTAGCTTATTTAAGTGGTTGATTTTCATCCTTTACTATGTATTTGCCTTAACTAGTGGGATTTTTCCTTTATAGATTCTTTCTTCTTGTTATAGCCTTTTCTTTTCCACTTAGAAAAGATTCTTTAACATTTCTTTTAGGGTAGGTTTAGTATTAATGAACTCTTTATGTTTTTGCTTGTCTTTGGAAAGTTATCTTTCCACTTCTAAATGATAGTCATCCTGGGTAGTGTGTCCTAGGTTGCAGTTTTCCCCTTTCAGCACTTTGAATATATCATGCTACTCCCTTCTGGCCTGTAATTTTTTCTGCATAAAAATCAGCTGATAGCCTTATGAGGCTATCAGCTGATTTTTGAGGGTTCCCTTGTATATGACACTTTGTTTTTGTCTTGCTACCTTTAGAATCCTCTCTTTAACTTTTGTCATTTTAATTATGATATGTCCTGGTGTGGGTCTGTTTGGGTTCATCTTGTTTGTGACCCACTGTACTTACTGTACCTGGATATCTATTTCCTTCTTCATGTTTGGGAAGTTTTCAGTCATAATTTCATCAAATACATTTTCAACTCTCTTCTCTCTTTTTCTCAGATCCCTATCATGCAAATGTTGGTTTTTCTTTTAGTTTGTTTTTCATTTCAGTTACTGTATTTAGTTCTGATTGGTTCTTTTTTTATATTTCTAGTTCCTTGTTAAATTTTGCACTTTATTAATCTATAATTTTCTCTCATTTAGCATTCTTATTACTAATGGTTTGAGCTCTTTATCTGGTAAATTATTTCTTTCTGTTTCATTGGTTGTTTTTCAGGAGTTTTCTCTTACCTTTTCAATTGAAACAAAATTCCTTTATCTTCTCATTTTGCTTAACTTTCTCTGTCTCTATGAAATTAGGTGAAACAGTAACTTATTACAGTCCTGAAAGAATGTCCTTGTGTGGAAGCATTTCTCTACAGTCTGTGTGTGCCCAGTGGCCTTGATGGGAGAGCTAGATCTGACAATACTAGTCACATCTTTCCTCAAGGTGTGCTTGCAGCTATCACCTTAGTAGGAGGTGGGGCTGGAGAAGGAGTGGCTAGGTCCAGAGCCATGAGTGAGCTGGGGCTTTTCCTCTGCTCAGTGGCTGTCACCACCCTGTTGGGGGAAGGGGCCTGTCCCAAGCTGCTGGAGCAGAAGCCCTGGGGGTCATGTTCAAGCCGGCTCTGTCTGTTCCCATTAAATGTTTGCTCTTCCCACACCCAGCACCGGCACTCTCACCCCAGAGGGAAGCAATGATGGGGCAAGAGTGGCTAGCATGTGGGCTTGGTGTGGGTTAGGGCATAAGCTCTGGTGGTCCGGCCTTGGCAGGGACCTGGACTGTTTCCAATGCACTGCCTGTGTGAGCACCAGTAATGGTTGCCCCTGCTTTTCTCAGT
Source organism: Lagenorhynchus albirostris (assembly GCF_949774975.1). Lineage (NCBI taxonomy): Eukaryota > Metazoa > Chordata > Mammalia > Artiodactyla > Delphinidae > Lagenorhynchus > Lagenorhynchus albirostris. Next base: position 122,096,899 of record NC_083096.1, read on the forward strand.
TGCTGCTTTGTGTCTGAGTGTCCTTTGTCCCTCAGCCACAGAGCCCTTTCCCCAGTGTGGAGCTGCATCATGAGTGACCACTCTCCTTAGGTTGGTACACAGGCTAGGGCAGTTCCAGGAAATCAGCCAGCCACCCTGCAGTCTCAATGCACCCCCTCTGCACTGTTTCAGGAGCAAGGGAGTTTGTGCATACTCCTCACAAGCAGGCTTCCCACACCCCTGCTGTTAGTCCCACCGGCCCTGGAACCAGACAAGTGGGCTTGCCTTCCCAGTGTCGGACCCCAGGGCTGGGGTGCTCAATATGTGGCTCAAACTGCTCATTCCTCAGGGAGGGTCTCCATCTGTGTAGTATCTCTTTTCTCCTGAGTCTCCTCCCAGGGGCACAGGTCCTGACCTGATCACATCTCTTCCTTCCTACCTGATTCTGTGGGGATCTTTCTCACAGCTTTGGTTGTACAGGAATATTTCTTCCAGTCTCTGCTTACTTTTCAGTGAGGATTGTTCCACATGTAGATGTATTTTTGATGTGTTCGTTGGGGAGAGGTTATTTCCACATCCTCCTACTTCACCATCTTGATCTTCTCTGATCTCAAAGCCACTCTTCTGCTTAAAACTCTGCAGTAACTGTCCATCCCAGTGACCTTCCTGTTCTTCAAACATGCCAAGTGTGTTCTTGCCTCCCTAAGCATACTTCCACCTGGCCTTTTGTACTTGTCATTTGCTTTACTAGAATGTTTTTCTGAGATTCTCACTATAGCTTGTTTCCTCTTAGCAATACTATCCCAATCCAGCCTATGTGAAAAGCAATTCACTTATTATATATTTAGTGTTTTATTTCTATATTGTCTATCTCTACTTATTAGAGAATATAACATTCATGGTATTACAGACTTTCTTCTCTTCAGAGAGCACATAGTGGTCATTTTCAAAATACTACTTTTTCCTTGAAAATCCATTCTTTTCTTTTCTTTTAGCAGTTGAGTAACTACTAGAGATTTTGTTAACCAATTTTACTTGCAGCTAAATGTGTTCATCTGACTATGTTTTTGTTAGATTTGTAAGTGAACAGAATTAATGACTACAACTGCTGCTTCAAATACTTAAATGGTAACTATACCCCCTTTGTTTTCATGCCTTTCCCTTCCCATGGGCTGGAATGCATTAGTCATGTGGGTTAATAACAGTGTCTTTGAGTATGCTGAGGCAAGATTGAATTATTTTATGGAGCAGCGCTGCTCCACCAGTGTAGACTGCATGTGAGAAAAGTAAAATTCTGTCTTATTTGAACCAGTATAAGTTTTATTCTCAATATATTTCACCCTAACTAATTTGTAGATCATCAGTGAAAATATCTGAATGAAGGAATGAACAGGTGGAGCCCACTTTAAAAATCTGAGAAAGGGAAAAAATGCTTTCCTTGGTCATTTTTGTTTTTCCTTTGCTATTTAATAATGTAACAGTAAAGTTCCTACCTGTTTCATCATTTTAATTCAAATGATTTTGCTCTTTTATCACATATAATGAATATTATTGGTTTTTGGTAATTTGTCTTCATGATATTGAAGTAGTTTACTTTGATATCCTCTCTTACAAAAAATTTAAAATAAAGATTGGCTGCTGAATTTTATCCAATGTCTTTCTTCATCCATTTATATACTCTTACATTTTTCTCTTCATTAAATTGTTTATGTAATGAGCTTTTTAATACTTGGTCATAGTCTTATTATTCTTTGCTTACATTGCTGGATTCTTTTTATTAGCATTTAGAATTTTTGCATCTGTATTCAAAGATTATATTGGTATATGGTTTTCTTCTTATTGCCTTATTGGACTGAGTAGGACTTTGAGTACAATGTTGAATAGATAGGGTGAGAGATGTTATCCTTCCCTTGTTTTTGATCTTACAGAGCTAACATTTAGTATTTTACTATTGTGATATTCGTTTGTTGATGCCATTTATCTAGTAATATTTTGAATACATTAGGTTAAATAAAACGTAATACAGTCATCGCTTGCTATCTGCAAGAGATTGGTTCCAGGACCTGCTGCAGATACCAAAATCTTCAGATGCTCTAGTCCTTTACACTTGTCCGTGTGTACTTGCGGGTTCCGCAGTGTGGTGGGTTCAACCAATAACAGATAGTATAGTACTATTTTTACTGAAAAAAATTCATATATAAGTGAACTCACGCAGTTCACATTTGTGTTGTTCAAGGGTCAAATGTATTAAAATTAATCTCACCTATTTCTTTTTACTTTTTTCTTAGTGTGGCTAATAGAAAATTTTAAGTTACTTTATGACATGCATTATATTCTCTTGGACAGTACTGCTGTAAAGTAGTTTTCCTAGGTGGAAATAAGTTATTTCTTTACTGGAGAAGAAAGATAAAAAGAGTTTATATTTGTTAACATATTTCTATAGATAATTTAGTCATGTTCTCTCTGACATTATATTATAAAATGCATAGCCAGATGTAGTTACAGAATTGTTTGTGCATTCATGTCCCCAGAGATTTCTCAGCACTCATTCATCCCTTGATGAATGTTGATGAGCCAACCCTAATGCCTAGCTTTATATAGTAATAATATGAAAACAAATATTACATTAAGTTTACCACTATGTTTTGCAAGATGTAAGTGAACTCATAAGTAGTTTTCTTTTTTTTTTTTGCAAAAAAACTAAATGACCGTTCTCCCCCCCCCTTTATATTCAGCCACTTGTTCTTGTATAAAAAACATCAGGAAAAAACTATTAGTGAAAGTGAAAAAAAATGGATTTGCAAACACAAAGGATTTGAAGATAAGCTCTTTAAGGATCTCTTATTTCATCCTGGAACCAATATAACAGAAAAGCGTGCATGTTGGAAACATGTAAGTATAATTATTTTATTACTCTTCTTTGAAATATTTTTAAGACACTATAGTTATAGTTTATATTTTATTAGTGATAATTTCTTTAATCTCTTTTAAATGTCTTCCATTGTTAATATTATGCTTGAGATTTTCTTGATGTGATAAAAGTCATATAATGTAGAATAAATGTAATTTTTGTGGTGTATTAATCACTCTTAACAGAACCATTTTATAATTTATGCTTTATATATGTGTTTTCTCTTATTAATTATTGGAAGTAGTTATTAATAGTAATATAAAATATATTCTCAGTAGCTGAAAACATAAAGAAATATTTAGTTTATTAAAGGCTGATAATTATACATATAGTATAATATTCACTCAGTATTTTGTGCAAAATCATCTATTGCTTTAAGGACACAATAAAAATAGAAAGAAATGTATATTTATTGAGTACCTACTATGTACCAGGCACTGTGCTAGATATTTTGCATGTGGTATGTAATATATTCTTCACAATACTGTAAGAGGTATTTTTACCTCTTTTTTTATGATTAGGGAAGCTAAGGCTCATAGGGGTTGATTAACTTACCAAAAGCCAAACAGTTAAGTGACATTGGTAGGCCTTAACTCGAGATCATCTGACTCCAAAGTTTGTGCTTTTTTATTTTTAGAATTTTGTTTTGCTTTTACCATTAGGTAATGGTAAAAATGAAAACTCGGCATTATAGTATAATTAACTGGAATGAACTTTTTATAATTTATAAAGCACTGTGTTTGTCTGTAAACTCCTTCATATTTGCACCTGTACCTGAATAGCCTGAGCTACAAATGTTTCCATTACATTAACATAATTAGAAGGGAATACAAACTGTCCAGACTGACATTAGTCTGATTTCAATGTAATTGAGGACATGTGTTCTAGATATAGTACAGTAATGTCCTCAAGCCCTTAAATCCCACCAAAATTTATCCATTGAATAAAAACATAGGTTTAAAAGGCAAATGTATCTTATGCAAAACTTTTTCCTCATTAGCATGCAGGGCCAACTGTATTAATTTGCTCCAGATGATAGTATGCTCCATAAAGTTTATGTGAAGTGTCTTTTGCCCTCTTTGTAGAATATAAACATGTTGATTTCAGGCATGTCACCTACTTTTTATAAGCTTTATTTAGAGAAGACTTTCACTGATGTATACTGATATCCAAGTTGGATATGGGTATGTTGTTTACTGATAACCAATTTGGATATACTGATAGCCAACACCCATATATAAATGTAGATGTATATATACCTATCCATATATATGTATATTTGTATATATGTTGTGTCATGGCAAGTGACCATTATATATACATAAATAGGAATAATATATATTATAAATGTTATGTTATTTAATACTTAGGAAGTTACATGTAATATACCATTTCAAGATTTTGGAAGTATTTTGAATGTTATAAATCTTTTGCTAAAATATATTAATTATAAGGAGTTTTCTAAAGCTCTTTGATATTAGTAATTCTACTAACCACATCACTACTAATGTCATTTATTAAAAATTATTCTTTCATAGTCTATAAATATGTACATTTTCCTATGCTTTTTTCATTGTTTATAGCTACCATTCATACAACATTATGAAGTCTTCAAAGCTAACTTTCTTATAGTAACTGAAATAATTTTTCATTGTAAGATTCATCTTTGAATCTATTTCTTCTATATATAATTGTCATTCCATCTTCTGCTAGCCTCATTTTTAGTCTTCTCTTCAGCTCACTCAGTTGATATATTATTCTTTTATTATTTTTACTACTCACATGTCTAGTCTTTAGTGACTTGGAGCTTGATTTATTAGAAGCTATAGTGAGAGCAGTTAAGACTATAGAATACCTAAGAGAACCTAGGATCCAGAAAACATTAAAAGAGTTAGGGAGTAGGGAAAGGGGAGGGGTTGAGAAAATATCAGCATTTAATACTGGGAGTGCATTAGAGAAAGATACTGTGAGCAAAGTAATGTAAAGCTTAATCAAGAATGGAATTCGAGTTTCAGTAATTAGATAAAGCAATCGTTGTCTGAATCTGCTCCTGTTTGGGGATGAAACATGCTTGGTCTCCCAAGGGCTTAAAATTTCTGATATTAATGGTAATCTAAAATGGAAAGAACCAGAGGAGTGAGTTCAAGTCACATTCATTTAGGAAATACTGTGGTGCAAAGCCAGAAGTCCATATAAACATCCAGAGTTAATGGTGCAAAAATAAACTGTAAATGATATACAGAACCAAAAGTTAGAAGCCATGATGAAAGAATCTGATAAAAAACTGGATTGGAGTAGAAGACATTGAGGATCTAAAACAATTGCTAGGGATACTATTTATCCATGGCTTACAGATATTGGTCAGAGGTGGTTTTTCTTCTGTTATTGAATAGACTGACATAAATACAGAATTATGGTGGTCAATTAGATCAAACTTTAGGGACATTTGTATATTACTATGTGGGATTTTAGGGAAATCTAGATACTATTATGATGGGTTTTGCTGGGGCACCCAAGGCTATTTGAAATCTGCTTTTGCACAGTCAATCCTTTTACTCAAAAGTTACCAAGGAAAATATATGTACTGGGAGTAATAGCAAACAAAGCAGTTCCTAACTGAGGCTTTGGTCTAAAATTCCATTGCAAGATTTTAGTAACCTGGGCTAGACTATGAGATATTCTTTGTTACCCATGCTTTTTTATCTTGAATAGTTATTTCCTATATTGCAAACATGAATTTTAGAAGGGGTATAGTATGAAAGAAAGTCACACTCATTATAGCCAAAAGGACAGAGATTAAGAGAAGAGGAAAGAAATTTGCCATATATTTATCTCAGAGAAGATTAGTTGCCCTCTTTCCTCTTGCCTCCACACCCTCACATTTGAAGCTTCCTTAAGCTGGTTTAGTCATATGTTGTTAGGAAGGAAAGAAAGCATCTAAGAGGTAAGAAAGAGTGATGGCCAGGAACCCTTACTGTTATAACCTCATGGAAAGATAGAACAAATCTATGTGTTGTGGATCTCTGTTTTCTTTGACAGCCCACCTCCTAGAATCATGATCTAATTTTTTCTTAGGACTTGAGCAACACCCTCTTGCCTTGAAGCATTAATATTGGAATTTCACACCCTTTATCTTGACTCATCTTCTGGAGAGTGTGCATATGTTCTCCCTAGTTATCAATAGAATGAGGAAAAAGATCCATAGGGCAAGCCAGTCAATTTCTCTGGAAGAGATTTCTTACATTGAACCACTTCTAGTGCATTGAATGTTCACATCTTGTTCTCCTTTATGGCATTCTATAATTCCTGGAAACATAATATGGCAGTCATCTATACTAAAGTAAGATTTGCTTTAGAACTGATGATTTGGTTGAATTCTAAGATATTTTTATTGATTTTCCTTTGGTTCCAAAGATACATTTTTCTCATAACTAATATGGATGGAACTATATACATTCCATGTTGAATACCATTTTTGTAAAACAAAAAAGAGCAAAATATACTTGAAGATAATCCTCCTGTGAACCCTTTCCATTGATTACTATTAAATACATTTTCTTAAAGGTGTGTGTGTGTGTGTGTGTATATATATATATATATATATATATACACACACACACACACACACACACACACACACATACATACCTGAGGAACTGTTTGTCTTTTAATATATTATAATTTTTAATAAGGTTTCAAAAATATAAAGTAACTTTTTAATTGTACCACATATGCATTAAAAATACATGAAAATCACAATCATCAATCTGTTAATAGTGGTTATTTAAGAGGTAGAATGTTAGGTGATTATTCCTCTCTTTCTGACAATTTTGTATATTCTTTCTAATCAGAAATCATGTTTTGTTTATATAATAAAAACAAAGATTTGGCATTGTGGATAAAAACATTTTATCTCCATTTTTTATAATAAAAATATAGAAATATTGTCTTCAGGAACCTCTATTTTATGTTATATTCCACATTAGCAATTCTCTTTTCTTAGTTAATAAACATTATTTTTAGAGCACTTTTAGGTTCACAGCAAAATTAGCAGAAAGTATAGAGAGTCTCCATGTTACTCCCTGTCCCCACATATGTACAGTATCCATTATCCACATCCTGCACCACAATGGTATATTTGTTACAATCAAAGAACCTACATTGACACAGCATTATCACCCAAAGTCCAGTTTACATTAGGGTTCACTCTTGGTGTTGTACCTTCTATGGGTTTTGAGAAATACGTAATGACATATATCCACCATTACAATATTGTACAGAATAGTTTCACTGCCCTAAAAATCCTCTGTGTTCTGCCTATTCATCCTTATTTTCCCCTAACCTTTGGCAACCTATAATATTTTTACTGTCTCCATAGTTTTTCCTTTTCCAGAATGTCATATAGTTGGAATAATATAGTATGTAGCATGTGTAGCCTTTTTAGACTGGCTTCTTTCACTTAGTAATATGCATTTAAGTTTCCTCCATGTCTTTTCATGGCTTATTAACTCATTGCTTTTTAGAACTAAAGAATATTCCATTGTCTGGAGGTACAACAATTTATTTATCCATTCACCTATTGAATGACATCTTGGTTACTTACAAATTTTAGCAATTATGAACAAAGTGGGTATAAACATCCATGTGCAGGTTTTTGTGTGCACACAAATTTTCAACTTGTTTGGATAAATACAAGGACGCTTGATTGCTGGATTTTATGGTAGGAGGATGCTTAGTTTTGAAAAAAAAAATAACTGCAAAACTATCTTCCAAAGTAGTTGTACCATTTTGCATTTCCACTAGCAATGAATGAGGTTCTTGTTGCTCCACATTTTCACCAGCATTTGGTACTGGCAGTGTAAGTAGGTTTTGGCTATTCTAATAGGTATGCAATAGTATCTCATTGTTGCTTTAATTTGCAATTCCTTAATGACATATGATGACATCTTTTCAGATGTTTACTTGCCATCCGTATATCTTTTACTGGGGTATAGTTCTCTTTTTACTATTAAAAAAATGTAATGATTTATAATCACATGGCCTATGTGAGTAAGAGAGGAACGAGACGACTTTACCTTACTCAGGGCTGCTGCTTTGCACGTTGTATGAGTGCATTTACATCACAGTCTGTGTGGATGACATTCCCTGGAGTTGTGTGGAGCACAGCTTGCATGGCAGGGTGAAGTTGTGCTAATATTAATTTTACAAATCCAAGTTACTAATTATATTTGAGTTTGGGGTTTTTTGTGCCTACTTTGAATTCAGGTAAATAGGGGGGCAGGGAGAAAGAATAATCAGCTCCATAGTTTTAGAAGCCAAAAAATAATGAAACGACTTTTTCCCTCTTCTCTGTTTAGTTTAACAGTAGATGATACTAAGAAAGTATTGTGAGCATTGATCTCATATCAGATTCCGGAGATGTGGAATGGGTCACCTTATTTTATTATGTGGAGAGTTAAAAAGAAACTTACGGTTAGATATTTCATTTTTTTAACTTCAGTGTTTTGTGAAGAGTCTTTCCTTACACTGGAAAGTGGCCTTTATTATCAATGAGTTTCTGGGATGTTGTACTAACTTAGGAAAGTCTTAAGAAAAAAGCTTTGTAATGACATTCTTACACGCTCTTTGTTATTGCCTAACAGTCATTTTCAGGCCCCATCAGCAATACAGTTCATTTCAAATGGGTATTTTTTTGAATATTTAGAGTGTCCTTAGCACTGTAACAAATTCTAAGGCCTTGAAGATTGCCATAAAACAATTCCTATGCTGGAACTTGTAGGGAGAGGGGAAAGAAATAGGAATAACTTACTAGGTAGGGACTGATTATATAAAGTATGGAACTGAAAGGAGTATACAAATTCAACTACAGTTTAGTCAGTTGCCTACATCTAAGGATCTGATCAAAGGAGCTGGAGTTGTCCTGAGTATTAAGACTTATGGGAAATAATGGCTTTTAGGGTCAGGTAGAAGTATGAGATATTTATCAGAAGAGTCACTAAGGGCTAGCAGGTGCTAAGGGTAATTTAATTTAAGTTTAATTCACCTATGTTTTGGGGTCCAAAGAAGCAAAACTGATGACTTAAAAGTGAAGCTGTAGCTTTTTGACTTAATCAACACATAATGGGCTAACTTTATCCATTTAATAAAATTTTGCAGATGTTTACTAGGTGCTTTCTAAATATCAGGTCCCCTGCTTGTCACTGGCAGTAAAAATAAAATAAGTAAAGCCTGTCCCCTTTAATCAAAGATTTTACTGAGACTGCAAGGAGAAAACTTGGAGCTAAATGAATAAGATTAGGACAGAGGCATACAAGGGTAATACTAGACACCATTTGTGGCTGCTCAGATGCAAGGAGTGTGGCTAGCTGACAGCTCCAGCTGTTAGATTGTTCAGGGTCCACCTCTGCTTTCAAGTCGAGGTCACACTATTCTCTAGGCAGCCTTCAGGCAATTACTAAGTAAGGCAGTGTTACAAGGGCCTGGCCATTATTACTCATTGTTGGACCTTCAGATAGAGACAGACTTTGCTTCAGAGCTCCTGGTCGGTTGGCAGAAACTTGACTCTCCCTGCTTAATCCACTTCCTCCGTTTTCCTTTAAAGAGTATTACTTCCCAATAAACCTTTTGCACACTTAAATGTCTTGGTATCTCCTTTCTGGAAAAACCTGTGACACCATATATTATGCTTGACTCCATAGATATGGATAAGAAAATTTTTATAACCAAGCAATTTCAGAATTATTTTTAAAAAGCAGCAAGTGGATGCTAGATTAATACATAATCTGAGTTGTTCAACTGTGAGGGTTGCCAAGGTCAACAGAGAGATCACTAGGAAAATGAGAGAATTGAGCAGACAACTTATCTTATAGCATAACACATGTGGGAAAGGCATAGGGACAGGAACTATGAAGTTCTCATAGTACCTTTCAACAAATACTTTGTGAATTGAGGTGAATAAAGGAAAATTACGTGACTTAAACCTGAAATAGATAGAAATTAGGAAAAAAAATTATAAGGGAGGGGCTCCCCTGGTGGCGCAGTGGTTGAGAGTCCGCCTGCCGATGCAGGGGACACAGGTTCGTGCCCCGGTCTGGGAAGATCCCACATGCTGCGGAGAGGCTAGGCCCGTGAGCCATGGCCGCTGAGCCTGCGCGTCCAGAGCCTGTGCTCCGCAATGGGAGAGGCCGCAACAGTGAGAGGCCCACGTACCGAAAAAAAAAAAAATCATATGGGAGATACTTATAAATTATGCCAGATGGTAACTTTCTTGGCATCTTTTAACATCTTGAAAACCAATTCTGTTGGTCCCATGCACATACCTAAGAGCTGTAATATCAGTAACATACGATACACTGACTCTCTCCTAGGGGTCACAAGACAAATATAAATACAAATGTAAGTAAAAATTCCTTTATTCTTAATATTATTCAATAAAGTGTCCATTTTTCCTTTATTGAAACATATGTTTTTTGTAATCATAGTTCCATCTCAGCTGTTCACCCAGAACACTCATATATCTGCATGCTATCCTGACATTTTAGAACCAGTTAGAGGACAACTGGCACTGTAACCACAGAACTTTTTTTGTTAAAATACACAATGTGGAAGTTATCTTTTACTCTGTGTATAAAGATATTGTGTCTACATTTCCAAGGACTACAAGGAGTATTCCTGCCTGAATTATTTCATGCAGAGACTGGAAATCTACCTGGTACCCTTCAGCTTAGCTCTCTTCAGTATTCAAAGTTTCTCAGTCTTTTTGGGCAACTGACTCAGAGGTGAAGACTGATTTTATAACAGGAAGAAAACTGGATCAAATTTATGTCCTTCTGTCCTGCCTCATTTTCCAGACTGTAGGCACTTTGCCACTCCTTTTTAAGACAGGTTTTCTGGCATGATCATGGTTTTCATTCTGTGCTTCTGAAACCATATCCCTATTGCACATTTCCAGATAGCTGTCCTTTTGCTTATTCTTCTCCTTGCCTAGAAATAAAATAAATTTGCTGTAGGCCCCCCTCCTTGTAAGCTCCTGACCTATTACTGTAATTTCTCTTTCCATTATGCTCCAAGTTATTAATTTTCCCTTCTAAATGACATCCCATGGTTCATTTGCTCTTCCCTCTTATGTCAAAATTTGATAATGAATTTTAAAAATTTGTAAAAGTTAAATGATTTTGATTTGTAAAACTTAAACTCCTTTGGGAATGTCTAAACAAATAAGCTAACATAGTTTTATTAAGAAACATGCAGATTTAACTTACATCATACTTATCATTAATAAAAGATAACTTTTTTATGTTGACCACTTTTATTCTGTACTTGCTTTTGTTTATTTTCTTTTTCTTTATTTGTTCATATCCTTTGTTCATTGTTCTATTGGTATGGACTTGCTATATAGAATTTTACTCCATTTAACTTGGAAGGGACAATTTCAGTTAAATTTTCCCTTATCATATGTTCTTTCCAGTTTATCACTTGTGTATTAGTTTTATCTATAGTGTCTTTTGCTGTTCAGAAAATTAATTCTAATATGGTAAAACCAGTGAGTATTTGGGGTGTCTATTCTTCATAGAATGCTAAAAAATGTTCTTCACAGCTCTAGGCTTATAAAAAGATGAGTTATTTTATTCTGACATTTTTATGTTTTTATATTTTTACTTTTATATATCATTCCACTTGGAAATTATTTTAGTTTGGGGTTGTAGTAAGGATAAAACTACATATTTGAATGAAATACTGCCATTTGCAGCAATGTGGATGGACCTAGAGAATATTATGCTTAGTGAACTGTCAGAGAAATACAAATATTATATAATATCACTTATATGTGAAATCTGAAAAATAATAGAAATTGAAGTATATGAAAACAGAAATAGACTCACCATATAAAAGACAAATTTGTGGTTACCAGAGGGGAGAAGGGGAAAGGGAGAGGGACAAATTAGGGGTATGGGATTAACAGATACAGACTACTATATATAAAATAGATAAGCAATAAAGATATACTATTTAGCACAGGGAATTATACCCATTATCTTTTAATAACCTATAATGAAGTATAATCTGCAAAAATACTGAATCACTATGATCCACACCTTAAACTAACATATTATAAATTAACTGTACTTCAATTTTTTTAAAAAAATAATTAATTTTAGAGGAAAAGAAAAAAACTTTATATTTTTATATATAGTAAATTATTCCAACACCATTTGTTAATTATTATTCTACCAGGTATTTAAAATAGTACATTTATCACATGATAATCTCCTTGTATCTAATTATTCGAAAACAACATCATTTTAATATTTTAGCTATATGATGTTGATTTGTGATAAGGCAAACCAATTTTCATTATTATTGGCTATTTTTGTGTTTTATTTATTCAAATGAAGTTTAAAATCATTTTGTGTATTAAAAGGTATTTATTTTAATGGCACTGTATTTAGAAAGTGATTATGGGAGAATAGACATGTTATAATGTTGAGTCATTTGCTTAAGGACCTTTGTATATATTTCTATTTATTCAGTTATTTCTATGATTTTCACTGAGGTTGTGTAGTATTATTCACGTAGCTCTTGCACATTTAAGATTATTCCAAAAATAATACGTAAAACATAAAAACAGGGCTTCCCTGGTGGCACAGTGGTTGAGAGTCCGCCTGCCAATGCAGGGGACGCGGGTTCGTGCCCTGGTTCGGGAAGATCCCACATGCCGCGGAGCGGCTGGGCCCGTGAGCCATGGCCGTTGAGCCTGAGCGCCCGGAGCCTGTGCTCTGCAATGGGAGAGGCCACAGCAGTGAAAGGCCCCGCGTAAAAAAACAAAACAAAACAAAACATAAAAACAATTATTTTATGTTGAGACTTGAATTTTTTTTAAATTATAATTTCAGACTAGTATTTTTATAAATACTAGTGTTGATTTTTTTAGTCACTATCTTGTTATTTGAAATGATTTTTCAGTTTATTCTGTTAGATTGTCAAAGTATTCTTTAGAAAATGATCACTTTTCCTTTTCAACAATCATACTTTTTCCTATTTTTCTTGTTGAGTAGATTTCAAATTCAAGAATAATATTGGTGGTAAATGGGTATTCTTGTAATTCTTGTATTATTTCTGATTTTGATCCTAATACCACTATTATTTCATCTTGAAATATGATATTGCAAAATTTCTGGTAGGTACTCTTCATCATGTTAAGAAAGTATCTTAGTACTGAGATGTTGGATTAAATATAAAGCACACGTATTTGTTGAACATTATTACATGCCTTTTCTAATTCTATTGAGAGTCTTCATTTTTTTTTCTAGTATACTAAGGTAATGAATTAAATCAATATATCTTGTTATTTTGAACCGTGCTTGCATTCTTAAAACAGACCTTAGTCATTGTGTGTTTTTGTTTGAATGGGAATCACTCAGTTGGGATAGCTAATACTTATTTTAAGATTTTACCCTCTGTAATAATGAGTGAGGTTGTATTGTTTTCTTTTGGTGCCTGCTTTTTGAGGACAGTGGTCTGTCTTAAGACACTTTTTTCCTATGCTTTGAAACAATTTCAGGAATATAGGAATTAGGTATCTTTTGAATATTTACTAAGGAGCCTTGCCCATGCAATTGTCAAGTTCATATGACTTTTTAAATTGTCAAAGACTTGTAAATCTTTAACAACAAATTTGGTCATTTCTCATCATTATATGATTCAGATTTTAGGAATTCTTAAGTAGCCTTAGTAAACAAATTTTGAATGTAATTAAAATTGTCTCTTTTAACTAAATAATTTAAAAGTTATTACTTTGTATCATGTTTATCTTTATTTTCTCTTTCTGACTTTCCAGCATTTTTTTTTTTTTTTTTTTTTTGCGGTACGCGGGCCTCTCACTGTTGTGGCCTCTCCCGTTGCGGAGCACAGGCTCCGGACGCGCAGGCTCAGCAGCCATGGCTCATGGGCCCAGCTGCTCCACGGCATGTTGGATCTTCCCGTACCGGGGCACGAATCCGCGACCCCTGCATCGGCAGGCGGACTCTCAACCACTGCACCACCAGGGAAGCCCTCCAGCATTTTTATAGATATACTTTTAAGATATTTTTCACACTTATTTATTTGAATACATGATTTTCTCAATTTTTTTTCTGATTTCTAATGAACATTCAACATTATACCTTTATTTACCTTTCAGTGAAAATAATACTATATCCTATAGTTTTGAGAATAGTAGTCTCATTTTCATTATTTTCTTTCCCCCTCACATCCCCTTCCTCTCTGGCAAACACCTGTTTTCTGTATTTGTAACTCTTTTTCTGTTTTGTTGTGTTTATTCATTTACTTTGTTTTTTAGATTCCACATACAAGGGGAATCATACAGTACTTGTCTTTCTCTGACTTATTTCACTTAGCATATAACCCTAGAGGTCCATCCATGTCACAAATGGCAAGATTTTTCTTTTTTATGGCTGAGTAATAATCCATTCTGTGTGTGTGTATCTATATATAGATGTATAGATATCACATCTTCTTTAACCATACATCTATTAATGGACACTTAGGTTTCTCCCATATCTTGGCTATTGTAAATAATGCTGCAGTGAACAGAGTGGTGCATATATCTTTTCTAATTAGTGTTTTCACTTTCTTTGCTTAAATATCCAGGAGAGGAATTGCTGGATTGTATGGCAGTTCTATTTTTAATTTTTTGAGGAACCACCTTACTTTTTCCATAGCAGCTGTACCAATTTACATTTCCACCAACAGTGTATCAGGGTTTCCTTTTCTCCACATTCTCATCGACACTTGTTATCTGTTGTCTTTTTGATAATAGCTGTTTAGACAACTGCAAGGTGATATTTCATTGTGGTTTTGGTTTGCATTTTTGTGGTGATTAGTGATGTTGAACATCTTTTTATGTGTCTGTTGGCCATCTGTATATCTTTCTTGGAAAAAAATGTCTGTTCAAGTCCTCTACCCATTTTTAAAATGGGTTATTTGTTTTTTGATGTTGAGTTGTATGAGTTCTTTGTATATTTTTGATACTAATCCCTTATTAGATATATCATTTGCAAATATTTTTCCTATCTAGTAGGCAGCCTTTTCATTTTATTAACAGTTTCCTTTGCTGGGCAAAAACTTTTTAGTTTGCTGTAGTCCCATTTGTTTATTTTTGTTTCTGTTTCCCTTGCCTGAGGAGGCATAGCCAAAAAAGCATTCCTAAGTCCAATGTCAAAGAGCATACTGATTATAATTTCTTGTAGGATTTTTATTCCTACAAGTTTTCAGGTCTTATATTTAAGTCTTTAATCAATTTTGATTTTATTTTTGTATATAGATTGAGAAAGTAGTCTAGTTTGATTATTTTGCATGTAGCTCTCTACTTTTCCAAACACCATTCATTGAAGAGGTTTTTTTTCCCCATTGTATATTCTTGCCTCCTTTGTTTTAGTTAATTGACCATAAAGTATAGGTTCATTTCAGAGCTCTCTATTCTATCCCATTGACCTATAAGTTTTTTTTTTTTTTTTTGTGCCAGAACCATACTGTTTTGATTACTGTAGATTTGTAGTATAGGTTGAAATCAGTGTGTGTGACACCTCCAGCTTTGATCTTCTTCCTCAAGATTGTTTTGGCTACCCAGGGTCTTTTGTATTTCCATACAAATTTTAGAATTTTTTTTCAGTTTAGTGAAAAATGCCATGGATATTTTGATAGGAATTGCATTCAATCTGTAGATTGCTTTGGGTAGTATGATCATTTTAACAATATGAATTTTTCCAATCCATGAACAAGGTATATCTTTCATTTGTTTGTATTATCTTCAGTTTCTTTCATCAGAGTCTTACAATTTATCAAGTTTGTATAGATTTATTCCTAGGTATTTTATCATTTTTGATGTAATTGGAAATGGAATTGTTTTCTTAATTTCTCTTTCTGATAGATTACTGCTAGTGTATAGAAATGTAACAGATTTCTGTATACTAATTATGTATCCTTCAACTTTACTAATTCATTGATGAATTCTAATAGTTTTTTTTTTTTTTTTTCTTTTGCTGTACGTGGGCCTCTCACTGTTGTGGCCTCTCCTGTTGCGGAGCACAGGCTCCGGATGCACAGGCTCAGCGGCCATGGCTTACGGGCCTAGCTGCTCCACGGCATGTGGGATCTTTCTGGACTGGGGCACAAACCCATGTCCCCTGCATTGGCACGCAGACTCTCAACCACTGCGCCACCAGGGAAGCCCTCTAATAGTTTTTGTTTGTGGCATCTTTGGGATTTTCTCTATACTGTATCATGTTATATGCACACAGCCACTGTTTTATTTATTCCTTTCCAATTTGGATTACTTTTATTTATTTTTTTTTCTTGTCTGATTGCTATAACTCGTACTTATTCAAGTACTATGTTGCATAAAAGTGATGGGAGTGGGCATCCTTGTCTTTTCCCTCTTTTTAGAGGAAATGCTTTCAGCTTTTCACTGTTGAGTATGATGTTAGCTGTAGGCTTGTCATATATGCCCTTTATTATGTTGAGGAATGTTTCCTTTATACCCACTTCATTGAAAGTTTTTATCATAAATGGATATTGAATTTTGTCAAAAGCTTTTTCTGTATCAATTGAGATGATTATGTGATTTTTGTTCTTCAATTTGTTAATGTGGTGTATCACATTGATTGATTTGTGAATATTGAGTCATCCTTGCAACACTGGGATAAATCCCACTTGATCATGGTCTGTAATCTTTTCAATGTTGTTTAGTTTAGTTTGGTAACATTTTGTTTAGGATTTTTCCATCTTTGTTCATCAATGATATTGGCCTCTACTTTACTTTTTTTTGGTGTCTTTGTCTGGTTTTGGTATCAGGATGATGCTGGTATCATAGAATGGGTTCAGAAGCATTCCTTCCTCTACAATATTTTGGAATAGTTATAGAAGGATAGGTGTTAACTCTTCTTTAAATGTTTGGTGGAATTCACCTGTGAAGATTTCTGGTTCTGGACTTTTGTTTGTTGGGAGATTTTTTTTTTATTACTGATTCAATTTTATTACTGATAATTGGTTTATTCATGTTTTCTATTTCTTATAGATTCAGTCTTAGAAGATTGTACATTTCTAGGAATTGGTACATTTCTTATAGGTTGTCCAATTTATTAGTGTATAATTGTGCATAGTAGTATCTTGTGATCCTTTGTATTTCTGTGGTGTAGATTTTAACTTCTTTTTTCATTTTTAATTTTATTTATTTGGACCCTCCCTCTCTTTTTTTGTTGTTGAGTCTAACTGAAGATTTATCAATTTTGTTTATCTTTTCAAAGAAACAGCTCTTAGTTTCATTTATCTTTTCTATGTTTTTAGTCTCTCTTTCATTTATTTCTGATCTTTATTTTTTTTCTTTCCTTCTACTAACTCTGGGCTTTGTTCTTCTCTAACTGGTTCCTTTAGGTGTAGGTTTAGATTGTTTATTTAAGATTTTTCTTGTTTCCTGATGTAAGCTTATATTGCTGTAAACTTCCTTGTTAGAACTGTTTTTGCTGTGTCCCACAGATTTGTGATCATCATGTTTCCTTTTTTATTTTTCTCCAGGTATTTTTTAATTTCCTCTGTGCTTTCTTCAGTAACCCATTGGTTGTTTAGAGAATATTGTTTAGTCTCCATGTGTTTGTCTTTTTTGAAGCTTTTTTCTTGTAGTTAATTTCTTGTAGTTAATTTCTAATCTCATAGCATTATGGTCAGAAAAGATGCTTGATATGATTTCAATCCTCTTAAAATTATCGAGCTTTGTTTTGCATTCTAGAATGTGATCTATCCTGGGGAATGTTCCATGTGCACCTGAAAAAATGTGTATTCTGATGCTTTTGGATGGAATGTTCCATACACATCCATGAAGTCCATTGATCTAATGTGTTGTTTAAAGCAATTCTTGCCTTATTGATTTTCTGTCTGGATGATCTGTCCATTGATGTAAATAGGGTGTTAAAATCCCCTAATATTACTGTTTTACTGTCAATTTCTCCCTTTATCTTTGTTAATGTTTGCTTTATGCATTTAGGTACTCTTATTTTCATTATTTTCTAAATATTCTTTCCTTTTTCTCCCTTTCTCCTGACCCAAGAGAAATTGTGGAAAACAGTTATTTTTAGAATCTACTCTGTCACCTTGATATAATCTCCAAATTGTATTCCCTTACAGTTATGAGTATTTTTGTACATTTTGACGGGCCTTCTTATAATAAGTTCTATTTGTGAGGTGGTTTTTTATAGCTATTCTGTACAATACTGGTTCTTAAAGTGTAATCCAGGAACTGCTGTGGATGTTTGAAATCCTTTAAGGTTATCTCCAATGCCAAAATAATTTTAATAATAACACTAAGCATTATTAATTTTTTTCAGTCTCATTCTCTTATATCATGAAGCTTTCCCAGAGACTTCATGACTTGTAGGAGATTGATTGTATAAGCAAATGTGAAAACTTGCCTTCTACTAAGCCAGAAATTAAATACATTTGCAAAAATGTAAAATGCTCCCAATCTTTTTACTTTTTGAAATATAGTTCTGTTTTATAAAATTGTATAACTTCTGTGAACATGGAACAGATTTGCTATTCCTATTTCAAAATAAATTAATAAATATTTTAAACATTTATACTTTTAATTTCTAATACAGTAAATATTGAAAGATATAAACACATAAACAAAAGCTCTTTGAGGGTCTTATAATTTTTTAGAGTATAAAGGAATCCTGTAACCAAAAATTTGAGAGCCTGTGTTAAACATCAACTCTATCAGATGCAATTTTGTCATTTGTTTTTAAATGAAACTACATAATGATAAAGGAACACTTGAATTAGGTATGCTTTATATAAACCTATTAGTAGTAATGACCTAAATGTATTTCTAATTTTTTGTATGCTATGTCTTATGTGGCTGTAATGTAGTTACACATGGCTATAATTTTAGAGTGTATTTGCTGTCTACATAAAGATGCATTCTTACTAATTACCTAGAAATTTTGAGCCTAATGTTAGTTGCTCATGAGACTTATCTAGACATCATATATTTAATTAATGAGATTCCTTCTAAATCTCTTACTTATAATAGTTCACAAGACATGCATCTTTAAGTGACTGCACCAGTGTTATATTTTAAAGGCAGACTTTTGTCCTACATGTCATGGGTGTGTATCTAGAGAAAACTAGTGCAAAGTAAAGTGAAAAGTTCTATGAGAGTATTAAAAGAGAAGGAAGGGAGAGCATTAGTTAAAATTGGGAGTAATTGACCCCTAATGACAGTGACTTAAAACAGAAATTTGTTTTTCTCTCACATAAAAATCTGGAGATAGTGCATGGCTAGTATACCAGCTTTGCATCAAAACATTCTCAGAGTCCTTAACTCTTTCTACCCTGTTGCCCCACCATGCATGGCATCTATCCCCAGGGTCATTTTATGGTCCATGATGGCTTTTCCAGCTCCAGGCATTAGATCTTCAGTGTAACTAGAAGGAAAGAAGCGGGGATAAAGGAGGAGGGAGCAAAGGGGTTGTGTTCACTTTGTGGGAAGTTCTTGGAAGCCGACACTCAATATTCTGCTTACATCTGGTTGACTACAAATTAGGTGTTTGGCTACAGGAGGCTAAAAAATATAGTCTCATTCTGACCAGACACATGCCCAGCTAAAGCATGGCATTCTTTCATTGTACAGGAAGGTTTTAATGAATATTGAAGAACAATTTCAAACATTCTCATATATCCTTCCCAAACACAGAACACAAACCTCTGCCAAAGGAGAAAAACCTAAAGGCTATGCCACTGCTATATTCAGCTAAAATTTCAGCATCTCTGGGTGTGGCAGTGAGTGATGGTTGCTCCCCAATACCTTTTCTATCTTTCTTCCTCAGTGATAGAACTCCCATATTTTAGCTGCTTCAAATAATCTACATTTCCCAACTTTTCCTGAAAGTATATGTTGCCATGTATATTAGTTTTTTATTGCTGTTGTAACAAATTATCACAAATTTGGTAACATAAAACAACACAAATTTATTATCTTACAGTTCTAGAGACTAGGAATCTGAAATTAGTTTTACTAAAATCAAAGTGTTGGCAGGGCTGGTTCTTTCTGGAGGCACTAGAGGATCATCCATTATTTTGCCTTTTCTAGTTTCTGCAAACTGCCTGCCGTACATGGCTTATAACCTTTATCTCACATCACTCCAACTCCTTGCTTCCATTGATACAGCTCCTACTTCCTCTCTGATCGCCTGGCCCCCTCTTATAAGGGCTCTTGTGATTAAATCATATACTCTCCTTCCCCCAGATAATCAACTGATCTCAAGATCCTTAATCACATTTGTGAACCCTTTTTATCAATGTCTTATGGACTGAGTATTTGTGTCCTCCTGCACCCTAATTAAAGCCCTAATGCCCAGTGTGTGTGGTTATATTTGGAGATGGAACTTTAAGGAAATAATTAAGTTTAAAAAAGGTCATAAGGGTGAGGCACTGATCTGACAGGATTAGTGTCTTTATAAAAAGAGACACCGGAGAATGTATTCTCTCCCCCTACCTTCCATTCCATGCATGCACCAAGGAAAGGCCATGTGATGACACAGAGAAAAGGGGGCTGGCTCACTGCAAGCCAGGAAGAAAACACTCACCAGAAATCAAATCAGCTAGCATTTGATCCTAGACTTTCAGCTTTCAGAACTTTGAGAAAACAAATTTTTGTTGTTTAAGCCATCCAGTCTATAGTATTTTGTTATGTCAGCCTGAGTAGACTAACATATACGGTAACATTCACAGGGTTTTGGGGATTAGGGTGCAGACATCTAGGAAGGCCATTATTCAGTTTACCATACCACACCATGTCATGAGTGGAAGTATGATGTGGCTGATTCCAGGAAATTTCACTAAAAGACAGTTGGTAATGCCTTTGTTGTCTCTTTTCTCTGCCTTCCTCCAATCCTGTTACTTGGAACATGTATATCATGGCTGGAATTCCATATTAGACCATTAGAATGAAGGTACAGTTAGGGTGGTGGAGTGGAAAGCTGGAAGTATCCTAGATTGAAGC
Source organism: Lagenorhynchus albirostris (assembly GCF_949774975.1). NCBI lineage: Eukaryota > Metazoa > Chordata > Mammalia > Artiodactyla > Delphinidae > Lagenorhynchus > Lagenorhynchus albirostris. Next base: position 122,117,844 of record NC_083096.1, read on the forward strand.
AAATTGTCATACTAGTTCTGGACTTCTTACAGTTGGATATTCATGTAAGATGGAAATAAATTCCTATCTTGAATAAGTCACCACTTGTTCATTTCTGGTCCAGCTCGGAAGAAGCTTGAAATTTGCCACTCCATCCTAACAACAACTAAAAAACTGAAAAAACTGAAAAGTCAACCCCTCTTTGATTTGTGAGAGAAGTAAGGTCACAGACAAAACACTGCCACCAAAAATTGAGAGACTGACAGGTAAATACAGAGAGCCACACTTACCAGAGCAGAAACCCACAAACTGAAACCACTGTTTGAACCAATGCTGTAGTAGACAAACTGAATTGTAATTGATGAATTCCTGGAGGCTCAATGTGGACAAGTCTGAGTAATAAAATCTCCAGGGTGACCCAGTTGCTGGTGGGAGGCGGGGGGGGATGGGGAGTGGGTCTCATACCCACTCTTTTGTAAGTTTACCTCCTGTAAATATGTGAGAAAAATCTCCATGTGCTTCAAGCAGGGAGAAGGGAAAAGGAACCATTTTGAAATAGGCCAGAGCATTCTGTTCTTCTTAACAAGGTCTGTCCTCAGCAGAAAACAGTTAACCAGAGCCTAACCTGCTGGGACTTTATCAGAGACTAACTGACCTAGGGGAAGAGAAATACCCAACTCCAGCCCACTCTAATCATCCAGTCCTACCTAAGGGAGGGAGAGTCTGAGAAGCATGTGTGGGGTTTGCAGTCCAGAGGCACAAGCTCCCTGAAAGACTGAAACCTAATCATGGGACTACACAATGCTTCCCCTCTACCCATATCTTACCACTACATTATTAAAAGCCTATTTATGGAAGTTTCTTTAATCTAGTACATCATACCTGCCATCAAGAAAAAATTACAAGTCATACTAATAGGCGAAATACAGAACTTGAAAAGACAGGACAAGCATCAGAACCAGACTAAGATGTGGCAGAGATGTAATTATCAGACCAGAAATTTAAAACAACTATGATTAATATGCTGAGGGATCTAATGTATAAAGTTGACAGCTTGAAAGAACAGGTGGCTAATGTAAACAGAGAGATGGAAATTCCATTAAAGAACCAAAAACTAATATTAGAGATTAAAAAAAAAATAAAAAACACCGTACAGAAAGTATGGCTGCCTTTAGTGGGCTTATTAGTGAACTGAACACTGAGGAAAGAATCTCTGAGTTTGGGGATATCTCAATAAAACATTCAAAATGAAAAACCAAACCAAAAAACTGGAAAAAAAGAATTAGAAAAACTTAGAACAGAATATCTAAGAACTGTAACACACATAATGGGGATACCAGAAAGAGAAGACAGAGAAGAGACAGAAATACCTGACACAAGAATGGCAGAGAAGTTCCCCAAATTAATGTCAGATATCAAACCACAGATCCAGAAAGCTCAGAGAACACCAAGCAGGATAAATGAAGAAAAAGCTACACTTAGGCATATTGTTTCAAACTACAGAAAATCACAGATAAAGAAAAAATCCTGAAAGAAGCCAAAAAATGCCTCATTTATAGAAGAGCAAAGACAAGAATTACATCTGCCTTCTCCTAAGAAGCCATGTAAACTGTTAGATAATGGGTGGAAAGTGTTGAGAGAAGGAACCCACCAACCTAAAATTCTGATCCTTGGGAAATTATCCTTCTAAAGTGAAGGAGAGATAGAGACTCACAGACAGAAGTTGAGGAAATTTGTTGCCAGCAGATCTGACTTACAGGAAATTTTAAAAGAAGTTCTTTAAAGAGAAGGAAAATTATATAAATCAGAAACTTAGATCTGTATAAAAAAGGAAAGAGCATCAGAGAAGGAATAAGTGGAGGTAATTAAAATTTTTAGTTTTTCTTTTCCTTAATTGATCTAACAAATAACGCTTTGTTCAAAATAACAATAGCAATAATGTATTCAATGATGTAAGCTTATATACATATATATTCACTTATGGCTGCTTATATATAAGTCTAACTAATGACAGTAGTGATACAAATCACAAGAGGGAAAAATTAAGACTATTTTATTATTAAAAGGCCCTCATGCTACCTGTGAAGCTGTATAGTGTTATTTAAAAGGGGACTTGGATGAGTTGGAAATTTATATTGCAAACTGTAGGGCAATGATTAAAAATGTTTTAAAGGGCTTCCCTGGTGGCGCAGTGGTTGAGAGTCTGCCTGCCGATGCAGGGGACACGGGTTCGTGCCCCGGTCTGGGAAGATCCCACATGCCGTGGAGCAGCTAGGCCTGTGAGCCATGGCTGCTGAGCCTGTGCATCCGGAGCCTGTGCTCCGCTATGGGAGAGGCCACAACAGTGAGATGCCCGTGTACCACACAAAAAGAAAAGTTTTAAAAAATGCATTAACTAATATGCTAAGAAATGAGAGAAAATGGAATCATATAAAATGCTCTATTAAAACTACAAAGATCAGAGGTAGTATAGAAGACAAAAATAAGAACAAAGAACAGAAGAAATGGAAAATAGAAACAAATAAGATAGATATTAATCTGACTATACAATAATCACTTTGAATAAATATCCAACTACATGTTGTATATAAGAAACTCACTTTAATTATTAAAGACACATAGATTAAAAATAAATGGTTGGGGAAGGATATACCATGCTAACACTAATCAAAAGGAAATGGAAATGGCTATATTAATTTCAGACACAGCAGACTTCAGAACAAGGAAAGTTATCAGGAATAAAGAGGAGCATTACACAACAGTAAAAATGTGTATTCTCCAAGGTGTTATGACAATCCTTAATATGTAGGCAACTAAAAAAAAGAATGTCAAAAATATGTGAGGCAAAAACTGGTAGAACTCCAAGGAGAAATAGATGAATCCACTATTATAGTTGGAGACTTCAACAACTGTCTATCAGAAATGGACAGATCCAGCCTGCAAAAAATCAGTAAGGACATCGTTGAACTCAGTGTCATCAATCAACTGGATAAAATGGACATCTACTTCTTGTAGCAACAGCAGAATCCACATTCATCTTAAGCTCACATGGAACATTCACCTAAATAGGCCACATTCTGGGCCATAAAACATACCTTAACACTTTTATAAGAACATAAATCATACAACATCTTTTCTCAGACCATAATGGAATGAAACTAGATAGCAGTAACAGAGTATAGCTGGAAAATCCCAAATTACTTAGAGATTAAACAACTTCTAACACTTCCAAATGACACATGGGTCAAAGAAATCTCAAGAGAAATTTAAAATATTTTGAACTAACTGAAAATGAAAACAACTTATCAAAATCTGTTGGATACAGCGAGAGCAGTTCTTGGAAATTTATAGCATTGAATGCATATATTAGAAAAGAAGAAAGATCTAAGGGCAATAATCTAAGCTTCCACTTTAGAAAACAGAGAAAAAAGGAAGAGCAACTTAAATCCAAATCAGAAAAAAATTAGTGAAAACTAGAGCAGAAATCAATGAAATTGAATATTTTATTACTCTCAGTGAAGCTTAATTTCAGTTGTTATACTAGTGGATGTCCAGTCTTCTTCACCTAAAAAAAAAAAAAAAAAGGTAACATTTCATGATCTAGCAACCTATAAGTTAAAATATAAAATATGCCCTCCACATACACAGTATATAAGGTGGCATAGAAACAGAATAACCATAATTAAAATTTCCCATTTGGAAAAGGGGAGTAAGAAGCAGAGTTGTCACTGGCCCCATAGCAGTTACCAAATCTATCTGACAGGAATAGTGAAAACTTTCTTCTTTCACAGTAGTGTAAGCACATCTGGAAATTCTTTGGATCTTCTCTGTGAAAAGATTTTATCTGTCCATAATCATTTATGATCACATCTGAAGTGGACTTCAGAGTATTTGTCCTTCTTGAGTGTAGAACAGTTTTATAGCCTTGAAAGATTTCAGGGCCTATGGGTTGCTTTAGAGACTGAAAAAACACAGGCATTTTCAGGCTGGACTTTAATTTCTTTGGCAACACATTTCCTTCAAAAACTTCATAGCCTTCTGACTTACCTGATTTCAGTAAGTTTTATGGTTAGGTAACTACAATGATCTTGTCTAAACATAGCTTATATTCCTGCAGACTCTGTTCTTTTACTTACTGGCTTTTGTTCTCGACTCTTTTTTCTCTTTTTTCAAATTAATATGATCTCCCATGGTTGGACTTTCTGAAACAAAAGGCTTTGGAGGGACGGGAAAATTCTTCATCTTATCTTTGCCTATAGACATTTAGACCTCCAGGTATCAATATTTCCACTTTGAAGCCCCTGTTGAAAATGTTTCAATTTGAGGAATAGAGCTGTTGACATTTTCATCTATCCAAGGCTTCAATTACTATAATCTCAGTAAACTTAAATTGAAGATTCCAGATTAGAGTACATGCCTTATAAAAGTTGTATTCTATTTCCATCTCTGATTCATGCTGGCTAGCTATGGCCAGATTTATATTTCTCATAAGACTTAAAGCTACCAAGGGGGAAAGGAGTGAGTGGGTGGGATGAATTGGGAGATTAGGGTTGACATATATGCAATGTTGATACCACGTATAAAATAAATAACTAAAGAGAACCTACTGTATAGCACAGGGAACTCTACTCAGTGCTCTGTGGTGACCTAAATAAGAAGGAAATCCAAAAAATAGGGAATATATGTATATGTACAGCTGATTCACTTTGCTGTATGGTAGAAACTAACACAACATTGTAAAGCAACTATACTCCAATAAAAATTAAAAAAAAAAAAGAAAGCTACAGGTAACATCTAACTCTTAAATTCAGATTTTGTTATATAATTTCCTCTAACGTCATAGCCTCAGTCAGCATATAGTCTGCCTTTCAAAGTGGAAATGTCTTGAAGCCATAATAACAGAGCTCATGAGCTCGTCAGCCTGCAATATCTTGAGTCCTTACCACCTGTTATGCAATATCCTGTACTAAAATAGTGCTGTATATTATACCTTTTATTTGTAGCATCCACCTCCAACTACCACATTAGTGTCAATTTAAGTTAAATTCAGCTCTGAGTAACAGAGATTCAAAATGTTACTAACTTAAACAATGTAGTAGTTTGTTCTCTCATATAGAATTCTAGAAGTAAACAGTTTAGGACTGATATGATGGCACCATTCCATGAAATATTTAGTGACTCATACTCTTTTTATCTTATGCTTCTCTGTGCATAGCCTCCATTCAGAGATCACTTCAAGATCCAAAATGACTGCCCTTGTTCAGCCAGCATATGTACTCCTCAGCTATCAAGGAAGAAGGAGTGAGGAGACTTGTAGATGTTTTTCAAGTAAAGTTCCTAAATGATGCCTCACAATATATCTTTGGCCAGAATTTGTCACATTGTTACATTAAACTACAAGGAAGTCTTAAAATATGTAGCTTTTATTTTGTGCAGAAATGTATCCAGACAAAAATCAAGGATTCTATTATGAAAGTGAAGAAGAACCAATATTGGGGAACAAATAGCCACCTTTGCTACAGAGCAGATATATAGAATACAAATGGAAAAGAAGGTAGAAAATAAGAAGTAAAGAAAGGAAGTATTTAATAAATGTAGAATATTATGATACAATATTATGAAATAAAATTAATACTTAAATGTCAGATGACATGCAGCTTTCCATCTGAATTAATATATTCACCTGATACAGTTAAAGCAAAGCTAAGTTCCATTGATGTCAAAAATCTTGTAATAGGATGTTTACTATTTATTACTAATGAACTTGCATTCTCTATGATCCTTCTTTTCTCTTCTACATATTTCATTTTTTGGTTTCTCCATGATTCTTTCTGAAATTTTTATTCAACTTCTCCTCCAGTTCAGTAATTCTCTTGTTAGCTGTGTCTAATCTGTCATTGGATCATCCATTTTCGTTCCTAATTGATATGGATTTAGTCTTCAGATTTCTAAGGCTTTTTTGGTTCTTTTCCAAACTTTCCTTTTTACATTTTCTGTTTTTGTTTTTTTTCTGTAGCTATGTCAAACTTGACTTTTCTTTTTTAAAACATAGCAAACAGAGTAACTCTATAGTCTGCATCAATTAATTTCAGTAACTTGGGTCTTTCGTACTGCTCACTATATTTGAAATGTTATTTGTGGGAATTTTGGACCCTTGAATGAAAATACTTTCCTCCAGATAATATTTTCATTGCTGTCACCAAGTACCACCAATACTGGGCCACCTGAAAGTTCAAAACTTGGGATTTTATGAATTATGAAGCTTTCATTTTAGTTTAGGGCTGTTCACTTATATTTCATCATGTAGCCCTTTGAGTTCCCAGTTGAATGTGGACAGCATCCTCTCCTTGAGTGGACATGGACTTTGATATTTGACTCCTGATCTCCTGAGCCACCAAACCTGTACTTTAGTTTAAAAGTTGTTTCTTCCTGATATCCAGGTAGTCTGAGAACAAAAGCTGCTTTGAGTGCTGGGCTTACCTCACTGGTGTCTTGCCTTCCAGACTTTCTTGATAAATCTTTCCTATTTTTCAAAAGACTTAAAAATTCTTTCATCTGGCATTTATAAACTTCAGAATTGGCCCAAATTTCTATTCTACCAATTGTGGATGCATCTTGACTCTCCATGTTTCCCTTCTGTTATTAAATAATTAGTACAGTTTTCTTTTGACCTGATAACCATCCTCTCTTTTTTCAAGTATGTTTTAAATCTCAAATCTGATTTACTTTATGTTGATTTTATAATTTAAAGTGTTAAATTTATTAGTCAGTGTTTCTTCTTCCTATCACTGCCATAACAGTCTGTATGTTGTACATTACTTTTTTTTTAAATTTATTTTTATATTTTATTTTTACTTTTGGCTGCATTGGGTCTTTGTTGCTGTGTGTGGGCTTTCTCTAGTTGTGGCGAGCGGGGGCTACTCTTCATTGCAGTGCATGGGCTTCTCATTGCAGTGGCTTCTCTTGTTGTGGAGCATGGGCTCTAGGCACGTGAGCTTCAGTAGTTGTGGCTCACGGGCTCTAGCGTGCAGTCTCAGTAGTTGTGGTGCATGGGCTTAGTTGCTCCATGGCATGTGGGATCTTCCTGGAAGAGGGCTTGAACCTGTGTCCCCTGCACTGGCAGGCAGATTCTTAACCACTGCGTCACCAGGGAAGCCCATGTATGTTGTACATTGCTTCTTGATATTGAGCAACTATTCTGTATTTGGGGGAATATGTACCTAATAATTGTCAGCACTCTTTTTTTTACAGGTGAATTCTAATAGCATTTTACCTCAGTTTTAAAAAAAATGGCTTTGTAGGTTTCTGTTTCTGTTCTAAGTAATATAACTTGAAACTTGATTCATTATGACTTTGTAAATGCCACTAAATTTTTTGTATTTAGGATTCAAAAAGAAATAAAACATATTAAAATTCTATTAATAAATTCAAAGGTTCTGAAAGTGTTATATGGTTAATTTTTGATAAATGTGTTGTTTTACACGGTTTAGTTATTTTATGCTTCAGTTTTAGCAAATGCTAAAAAAAAATTCTGCATGTCTATTTGGCTTTTTGTTTACATTGTTGAATTATCATGAAGAACAATACTTTACAGTTTTTTGAAAACTTGAAAACTAAATCACCTGGAAAATCAGGTCTCTTTCTATTTATTATTTTTTGGTACTTCACATTTTTGACATTTCATTAGAATTCTGACATTTCATTAGAATTCTGACAAGCACTACCAAAACTGTATTGTTAACTTCACAATATTTTTTTGTAACATCTTTACTGAGATATAACTTACATAACACAAAATTCATCCTTCTTAAGTACATAGTTCAGTGATTTTTAGTCTTTTTACAAACTTTTGCAACTATTATCACTATCTAATTCCACAACATTTTTATCAACCCCAAAAGAAATCCCCTACATATTAGCAGTATTCCCAACAGACCTTAACAACCATTAAGATATTTTCTATCTCTATGAGTGTGCCTATTCTGGGCATTTAATATAATTGGAAGATAAAATATGTGGTCTTTTGTGTATGGCTTCTGTCACTTAGCATATTTTTAGGATTTATCCATGTTGTAACGTGTATAAGTCCTTTATTCATTTTTATAACTGAATAATATTTCACTGTATGAATATACCATACTTTAAAATCCATTTATTACTTGGGTTGCTTCCAATTTATGACTGTTATTAATAATTCTGCTATGAACATCCATGTACAAATATTTGTGTAGACATACTTTTCAGTTTTATTGTGTATATATCTAGTAGTGAAATAACAGGATGATATGGTAATTCTATGTTTAACTTTTTGGGGAACTGCCAAACTGTTTTCCACAGCAGCTGTGCTATTTTGCATTTACATCATCAATGTATGAGAGTCCTAATTTCTTCAAATCCTCACCAACACTTATTATTTTCTGTATTTTTAATTATAGCCATCATAGTGAGTATGAAGTGGTACTTCACTGTGGTTTAGATTTGCATTTCCCTAGTGAGTAATAATGCTGAGAATCTTTTCATATATTTATTGGCCATTTGTATATCTTCTTTGGAGAGCTATCTATTCAAAAATCCTTTGATCATTTTATAATAAGTTGTTTTTTATTGTTGAATTATAAAAATTCCTTATATATTTTGATACAAGTCTCTTATCATACATATCATTTGAAAACATTTTCCTGTTTTGTGGGTTGTCTGTTCACTTTCTTAATGGTAAATTTTTAATTTTGATGAAATCCAATTTACATGGGTATTTTTGTCACACATTTTTCTTATGACATCTAAGAAACCATTTTCTAAACATTGTCTCAAAGATTTATTTTTATATATTTTTCTAAGAGTTTTATAAATTTAGCTCCTAAATTTAGGCAAATGGTTCATTTTGCACTAATCTTTATATAGTATGAGATAGAGGTTCAGAATCGTTCTTTTATATTGGATATCCAGTTGTCTAGCACCATTTTTTTTTTTGGAAGAAAAAAGAAAGAAAAAAAAATCCTCCTCTTATTGAATTATCTTGGTACCCTTGTGAGAACTTGATTGACCATTTGTAAAGATTTATTTATGGACTCTATTCCATTGATCTGTATATCTATCCCCCACAATCATTTTGTCATTCCAGAATTTTTATTATTTAAATAATATGCTACTGAAAAAAAAAGCCCAATATCTTAAGAATCTCTAGCAATGTAGTTTAACTATTGTGTTATACTTTAGATTTAAATCTATTAACCTCGAATTTGTGTTTGATGTCATCATACTCAAATTCAAAGATAAATCAACATGCAAACAAACTCCTCTCATGTGCACAAATGATATATTATTTACCTCCAAATTTTTGAAAAGTTTGCAGTTTTAAGATTCATGGATGGATAGATAATTTGATGTGGAGATAAGGTTTCTAAGAGTTGACAAGTGGAAAGAATATTCAAAGACCTTAGAGACAATTGATTTTTCCATCCATAGAACGTTTATTTATCCCATTGATAGACCACATGGTATATTGCAAATTTCGTGGCCTTCATAATCACAAAATCAACTTTGCCTGCAAACTTTAAATGTAATAGATATATACTGGCATAAATTTATACATATAAATAGGTATCAATATAACCATTTTTGATATGAGTGTTAAAACTTGGTTTTATTTTTTTGTTAATTTTTATTGGAGTATATTTGCTTTATAGTGTTTTGTTAGTTTCTGCTGTACAGCAAAGTGAATCAGTTATACATATACATATATCCACTCTTTTTTAGATTCCCTTCCCGTTTAGGTCACCACAGAGCATAAATTTCGAGTACTCTGCTCTAACTTCAGTGCTCAGCATACTATGGGAAAATCAAGAAGAGTGGAAATTTTCATTCTTTCAGAATTTGTTTTTCAGATGAGGTAATAGAATAATGACCAACACATCTATATAAATAAGCACCAAATATGTGATGGAACATATAAAAAAATGAATGTCAAAAAAGAAAAGATCAAGGGTCAGACTTAAAAAAAAAAACTATATGAACAAAGTTGTGGAGGTGAAAATTAGCTTTGAAAATGTGTGAATGGGAAAGAAACTATGAGAGGAATTGTGGAAACTGAAGTTGGATAGGGCCGTTAATGGACATTTTAATTTTCACTTGAGTGTTTAAAATGATTATTTAGCAAGAAAAATTCTCTCTATACATTTTAATACCATAGGCACAGTTACATACCTATCAAATTACTAAGAATTAACAAGTTACATTTGCTATTCAACTTGTGTAGGATAATGGGCAATCAGATGTTAAGATGAGTATCTAATTATTTTATTTATGATGTAAAGGAGAGAGTAAAGAGTGAAATTTTATAGCTATCAGGCTTAATTTTTCTATGTATTAAAATGTCACAGATAAAGGACAAGAGAATGTAGTAAGGTTTCCCGAGGCTAGATGAAAGAGCATAATAGAGACCATAGATTCCAGTAGTTTGTGGGCATTTTATAATTTTGTGTCAGTTTATCTTTTAACTGTTTCTTGCTTACTATTCTGTTGTACACAGTACACGTCAGCTGATTCAGTCTCTTCACCTTTCTCTTCAGTCTCCTGTTTGCCTCATGTTTTCCTTATGTAAATTAAGCATTATCTATTTATTTCACATCTGGCTAATTCATTTTCCCAGTTTCTTCACTATGCTTTCCAGTGAGCTCAACGTTCTGATAATATTTACATTTAAAAAAGTATCATGCAAATTGGAACTTTAACATGCATTTTATCTTGCAATTCATGGGAAATGATATATTAATTAAAGCAAAACTGGTTAGGCTAAGAAAGAATTTGGACTTGGCTGTTGGAGCAGTACAGGAGACAGAATGGTTATAGTGCTAGGAACTAACAAAGGAGGGTCAGTCTGGTAAGTAGCTTTATATCCAGTGAGCTCTATTCACTGTCCACATGGCTAGCAGCAAGTGACCAACTAATATGAAAAGTTGAGCAACATTGAAATTGGGTTAGGTTGAGAAAGAAAGCTGGTATTAATGAAGTCTGTTATTGAGTATCAAAGCCTAGACACTGTGCTCAATGACTGTTTTAAAAATAAAACTGGTACTAAAGACTGGATTGCTAGAATGGAGGCTTGGGAAATGGTCCAAGGTAGATGTCAAGGTAGAACTGGGAACATTTCAAAGGCAGAACAGAGTGGTGAAGGTTTCAGAATGACACAAAATACTAATTACCATAATTATGTGTTATGCTATGAGCAAAGGTAAATTAATAGGGAACTCCAAGTATTAGTCTGGAGACTAGTCTTATTGTTTTATAGACTTAGTCTTATTATCTCCTATCATAGTTAGGTCCTAGAATTGCAAGGAGAATGGAGTCTGTATGTTGGAGATTTAGTAGCTCCAAAGGAGGGAAAAGATGATTACAGAAATAGAGCATTATATCTTGCCAGCAGCTTTTCCTTCAGCAAAGAACCATTACTGCATACTGTGAAAGATTCTAGTATGAGAATTAAGCTCTGTAGAATTAACTATATTTGATCTTGGCTACTATGAATCAGTTAGCCAGTTATTGAGAGCAAAATTTCTTCTTTTTCAGCAATAGGGCTAATATATAAAAGCATTGCTATGTGTTCCCTCCAATTCACCTTCATTCCAGTACATTGCCTTCTTTCTACAATTACACCATCAGTCTCCATCTCAAAGTAGGCACTGAAATGCCTTTGTTCATTCACCTTAAATTAAGTTTTTGGTGTCAAGGCCAAAACCTCCTTCCTGGAATCTCATCTTTACTTCCTTTTGTTTAAGAATGAGATTATTCCTACAGTTGCACCTCTTTATTTCTCTCTTCAGCTTACAGCATTAAATAAAAGGATAAAGTCCCTGATATCATCCAGAACAAAGATTTTTTCTTTTTTAATGTAAGAGGAAATTAGTTTCTCTTAGTTGGAATATTGTTACTAGTATTTGTCTTACGCATATTTCTATTTAAATTTATTTATACCATACTGTATTATGTGAATGTCTTAACTCTAGGAATATAAGCCACTTTATGGCAGGTTGTAATTTAGTTGTTTTGCCACCTTTTACCTAGCATAGTCATATGCACATAGGAGGCACTCAACAAATATTTACTAATTTAAAATACTATTTGTTGCATTTGCAAGAAGTGTAATCCAAACTCTACTTATACTTTTTGAGTCATAATTTATAACTCATGGAGTCATTTTAGTATATTTTATGAAAATATTAATCCACTGTGCTAGTATGAAAAGAGTAGGTAATAGAATTCTGCTTATCATTGAGATCTTTGTATGGGAGCAGGAAGAATTAAGGTTATCACTGAAAGAAGATAGATTAAAATAAGATGCAAGACAAAAGTAAAATACAGAGTTCAAAGGGATCTTTCAAAGTTATGAACTATGCAGGTAAAACATTTTCTTGCTGGGCCTGTTACACTAGAACTTAGAACACCTTTCAAAGATAGAGAAGGAAAAGGGATTACCATACTGTGGTAATAAGAATAAAACTCATTATTCTGGAAATGCTATAGGCCAATGGTATAAACAAACTAAATTATATAGATAAATTAATTAATAGCAGATCCTTAATGGGATATTAAAGTAAATGAAAATGGTTTTGCTGGATAGCTTTAACTGTTCACAGTGTTTCTTTTTGCTACTATTATGGGTGGGATATTTGATTTAGGGGCAATTGATCTGACATACTATGCCAAGTCATTCTTTTCCGTAAATCTTAGGAATGCTGATGTAATTTTGAAAATGCTAGTTCAGAAACATCACTAGAATTTTATACAAGATCCACATGTTTTTAAGTTGGTGTATAATCTTTATGTGAGAAATTGTATATTTTCAATTACTAAATATTTATAGAAAATGCATATACTCATTTCATAAGAAAAATCTTAGGGGAGAGAAGAGGTAGAAGAATATTTTAAACTTATGCCTTTCCCTTTTAGTTTTAAGTTTTGAGTTCATTGAAATGTGAAAAACCTATCATTCATATTTTTAGGTTTCTTGCTATCATATAGAGAGCCATGATTATTAGAATTCATGAGCACCAAAAAGCAAATCTGGAGCTCACTGTCCTCAAGGCAAAATATAATGTTTGCTGATTATCGTTAGCTAATGGTACACCTCAAGAGTTTTTTTCCATCTTTAAACTTTATTACTGTATTTTTCTTCAGGGTAAAAAAAAATTATGGGTCAATTTTCACTGAAGTGGGCTGGATTTATGTATTCACCTCTCATCAGTGTCAAAAGGAATTGTGCCCATCATTCCCTGGACAACAGGATGAAAACCTGTCTCTGATTGGACACTAGGGATATCAGCTGTAAACACAAGATAAGTGTAAAGTTGAAAAGAGAAATATACTTAATAATTCATCCAAGCCAGCATAATTTAACGACTTGAAACTTGCATAAAACTGTTCACGAAATTATTTACTTCCTCATGCGAGAAAGCTAATATTACTATTTTTAAGTCCAGTGAAATGTACCAGCATAAAAAAAATTTGCTTTGCAAAGACTGCTAATGCAAAACTTTTCAAGCTGTCCATCTTTTTAAATAAAAAGATAATAAAATGACTATTCTTTACCACTTACTTAAAATGAATTTTCGTTTATTCAAGGTAAGAGAGAGTGGGTATTTCAATGTATTTTAATATTGTCTAAGCCTTGAGTGACAAAGATTTGTGTACTATGACTCACCTAGAAATTGACAGTATTGAATTTTTGCAAAACAAATTTAGGTACCATGACATGGAAAATATTAATTATTGAATCATATTGCTGCTCTCTGATCTATTTAAGATAATTTTAGAGATATTCCATCTAAGCATGGGTTTTGGTGATTATATCCACCTAGAAAGCCTGTGGAGACTCACAATAAATTGCAGGCATTTCTTTATATATAAGTTTTTGTTTAACAAAATATAAGGATTCTGACAATACCTACTTTATTAGCTTAAGAACTGAAAATAAGCCTGTTTGCATTTGAAAGTTTGGTAACTGCAGTTTTGAGTCATTTTATCCCGCCTCAGGAATGTTGGACTTCATGTAAATAATAAACATTTGGACCATGGCAGAAATATTTCCAATAAGAGCAGTAGGGCTGAGGTTGTTTAGGAAGCTGTGCTGGATACATTGTGAAGTTGGACAGACTATGATTTGTACTGAGGCTGTAGAACTTGCAGGCTGGCAACTCAGGGTCAGGTAAAGCACTTTATTGAACATCTCTATCTATCTATCTCCTAAGTGTGTGTACATATACTGTTTTATACACACACACATATGTATGCATATATATTATATAATCTATTTTTTGCTCAAAACAGTCCCTGCAGTTCCTGAGATATATGTGTCATTTGGAGGGAAGAAGTATAATTATACAGCATTAGAAACAGTTGTTTTAGTCCTTAGTCTAGTAATAAGAGCTTGTATGAAGCAACATTTACAAATATTCTGAATTCCACAAATGAGTATATTACTCCCAGTTGCGGAAGGCTAAATCCTCAATTCTAGAAAGTATTATCCAAGTAATTGTTACTGAGTCAATTTAATAGTTTATAAGTATGTATTTATAAAGCATATTTAAGTTGGTTATAATTTGCTTTACTTTAGAAACATGATTATATATATGGCTACTATGTTAATTTATTGAGATGTTTTCTTTATGGTAATATAAACCCCTCTTCAGATTCTAAACCAATTTAAACCATAAACTTTCTAAAATGCTAGATTTGCTTAAGGTGTATAGGTTAGAGATCAACCTAAAACATCATAAAATATTGGAGGTCTCTTTGTTCTTTTCTCCTCTTCTCATAAATATAAATATTGTTCAAATATACCTAGAAATATAGATTCTTGAGCTGTATATTTTATTGCTAAGGAAAAAAGGTTTTTTTTTCCTAGAAAATTATATTTCACTGCCCATCATTAAATTTTATACCAGCATGTGAGTGGTCTCATTTGGGGATTACTTAAGCAGTGTTAACTTATATTACTAATACATACTATATCCCTTTCATTTAAAAATGATTAGATTAAAAATTATTTATTTACCAAATAATTTACTAAATATTATTTTAATCAATTGAGTTAACATTTGAGGTTTAATAAAATGCACATTTTATCAGGAATGTGTTTAGCATTCAACCTGTGCTTTCTACTATGTTTTTCTCACTTTCAATGTCTTTATCTTGCTTCTCATGTTTTCTATATCTATATATAGGGTTAATCATTAAATTATGCCATATTTTGAGAAGTACAGAATTTAAATATTCACAAAATAATAACTTTGTACCTATGCCTAACATGGTGTCATGGATATAGCTGGCACTCAATACATATTTGTTGAAAAAAACTAATCAAATGTCTCAATCCTTTTTTGTTATTTGTGAGTTGATACTGCAACAGAGATTGAAGAATCCAGTCAAAGTGGTGCAGGGATATTGAGATAAGTAAACCATGGCCCCAGTCCTCAGAGAGAATAATTTCTTCTAAGGACGAAAAATGTACTTAACTATTATATAAGGTAGAACACAATAAGTGCTTGAAAGTTATGAACAAAATTGTATCGATTATGTAGAGTTACACTTTTTAAAATGTGATCCTTAGGCAAACAAGATACAGAATTATTTTCAATTATTACTATATAATATGTTGTCTATTAGACAATGTAAAAATATATTTTTAAAAGGATTATGAATAGAATTGCATTGTCATGTAAATAGTAATCAAATATATTTCTGGAGAGAATTTTCAAAGAAACATAAACTTGTATACTCCGAAATTTCTTCATGCCCTTTACTTTCATTACTCTGCCTACTATCAATTATTACTATTCATGAACTACTGTTGTGTTCTCTGAACTTGAAATTGTAACTTAGTCTAAACTCTGGAAGTTTGCAGCATCTCTTTTTTACTGGGTTTGACAACCACTACTACTAAGCAGTTGCTGTACTACCAGTGTCATATAGCAAAGAGTGAGCCTCAATGATTTACTCATTGGCACCTCTAATCTTGGTGAGGATAGAACTTAGACTTTAATCATTCTTAAACTGAGGAAGCATATCTTCCTATAATGCTTTTTTCCCACATGTTCTTTAACTGGACAATTGCAGCAAAATATAATTTCAGCCATCCTCATTTCCCGTGGCTACTTTTTTGTATAGAAGAGAAATGTCACATTTCTTTCTATATCTACTAGGTTTCTCCTGTATTTGTTTTTCCAGGTCATCCTTTGTGAATTCTCTTCCCCACATATCAAGAATATTATCACTTCACTTCTAGTCTTCATTGTTAAGATAAAGTAAGATTGGGATCAAATACAAAGTAGTAGCAATTTTTCAAATATCAGTTAAACCTGCCAGTTGCTTAAAGGGGACTATCTTAAAAAGTAACGTTTTCCTCATAAAATTTTTATCTTAAACCATTCCCCTTCCTCCATGGTTTTTCCTGTTAACTAGCACTTATTCTTTAAAGCAGAGATCAAGTGGACCTTGCAATACATGGATCACTATACATTAGCCTCCCCTCTGGTGAAGGCTTTGCTTGCTAAGTTAATGAGAGGGTGTGTAGTCAAACACTAGGGCTAACAGGTTTTCATTCAGACATAAAAGAACAGCTTTTTTTAGTTTCGTTTTTAGCATACTCCTAAAGTTATCTCTTTGAGTATTATATAGAAGACCTAAGATCTGGATTAGCACTTTTAAAGATGATGTCTTGACTGAGAAGAGGAAAGGCAACAGAAACAATAACAAAAACAACAAATGGGGTAGGATACCAAGGGGCTGGTGTCTTGGCTGTGATTCTAAAGAGGTTATTGGAATCATCCTTGAAATGGAGACTACTTACAATGAATAATATATAATATAGACAAAACAAACACTTGCTCGGGTATAGGATAGTATAGATAGTACAGGGATAAATAGATAACATAACAATGAGTCTCTGTTAACAATATGCTTTGATCAAAGACTTATAATTTCCTTTAAAGTCAAAGGACTCTGATTTGTATAATATATAATGTGAAAACAAAACCAAACAATCTTCAGAACACTAACTAGCCTAAGTTTAGAAACTCAAACCACTAAGGGTTGAAAAGGAATCTTGATTTTCAAAGACAGAAAATTTGAAATAAATTATTTACCCTTGGTCTAGAAAGGAGTTTGAGGAAATTGTTACCACTGTCACCACTCCTTAGTATTAAATGATAAATTATCATTTCTCTTTGGAGAATTAAATATCTACTCCAGTCATCCATCTGATATTTTACAACCATGTACGTGTTTGGTTTGTCAATTACAGGAAGCTCCATAGAAGCTGTCAATTACAGAAGCTCCATAGATAGTGTTTGGTTTGTCAATTACAGAAGCTCCATAGATCCTCAGTTAATCTATTCCAATTTTCAGTAGTACTCTGAGAATTTTTTTTTCTCATTATGATTGAATGATATTTAATCATATACAGATTATCTCTCCCTATTTCCATACCTCTTATAGATGATTTTTTCTTAGCTCCTCCACTCAATACCATCCTCCACTCAATACCATCAAAGAAGAGTTATTTCGTTGTCATTGTGATGTAGGTAGATAGAGACATGTGCCTGAATAAATACATAATTATTCATATCAGATGGTTATGTTTATTTTTTTTGTGGGTATTGAGAAATGATAAAGTAAAAGATGCTTCAGAAAATTTAGAGAATCTGTATTGATGTACATGATAAAGAGCTTAGAAGAAGGGAATAGGATAATTGTAAAGGGTTGCTCAGTGAAATGCTTTGGAGTATGAAACCATACTTTGGAGTATGAAACCATATGAAACCATAGAGTATGAAAAATATCAGGAATGAAAGAATAGAATATTGAAAAGTGTTATTTGGGGTAGAGTCCTTTAAAAATATAAGCTAGGAATTTATTTTAAAATTATGTCTAGTTGTTAGACGCTTTCCAACGAATGAAGTTTATATTATTTTATGTTAGCCAAAGTTCCTAAACCTTCACTCATTCCTTCTAGCACTTCTCTTCAGTACTATTCATTCAACATGTAACAAATAATTATTGAGTATCTGCTGAGTGCCAGGGGCCATTCCTGGCTTTGAGTAAACAAGATAAGCAAAGTCCTTAGCCCCTTGTGGACTAGATTCTGAGGAAAAAGAAAAAAAAAAAACAAGATGTAACCCTAGTAAACAAACAAATAAAATTGTGATAAATGTTATGAATTAAATATATAGTGTGCTGAAATAGGGAATAATAGGAGGATGCCCACTTCTCATAGGATTGTCACAGAATGTTTTTATCTGAGAAGATAATATTTACAATTAAGACCTAAAGGATGGGAAGCTACCCATGCAAAGTATAGGAAGGAGAGTGTTCTAGGCAGAGGGAAGAGCTTACACAAGGATCTGAGGTGTGAAGTAACTTGTTTTAGTTGAGTTGGGTTCAAGGGACTGAATGAAATCCAGTGTGGCATGAGTATAGTGAACAAAGTTGAGTAGCACAAGATGTGTTTGTGTAGTCAAGGGCTATATTTTGCTGGGTTTTTGTACCTCATAGTAAGAACTGAGCACCTTGGACAGCCATTATGGGATTTTAAAGCTAAAGAGAAACATGATCATATTTACCTTTTGACAAATATAAATATATCTTGTAACAGCTAGGGTTAAGGCAGAGACCAATAGGAAGCTATTTCTGTTTGGAAGGGATGATTATAGCTTACACTAGAGAAATAAAGTGAAAACAGAGAGAAGTGAACAGATTTGAAATAGATTCAGGAGGTAGAATTGCCAAGATTTGCTGATGACTTAGATAAAGTGTTTCAGAAAAAGGATAAAATAGAGATGAAATCCTAAATTTTTATGATTTGAATAAGATAATGGTACATTTTACAAGATGAGGAATATGGCAGTTGGAGGATGTGAGAAGCCTGGATCTCTTCTCTACACTAGATTTATACATGGCTTATTTACATAGGGCTTACTTTAAAAATAATTCAGTAGGTAGGTTCCTTTCTTTTCATGTTCCAGGTTATCTATAATCATCTGAAAATATGTTGCCCTGACCTGAAACAGTACTTCAGCTATGGTTCAGAAATGAAAATGGTAAGATTGCCATTTCCCTCATTCTAGATGGAATGCTTATACAGCATAAAGTCATCACAAAATGGACTTTTAATTTACTCTTAACTAAAATATTTTTTATCATTCATGTTTTTAAATATTATTGTAGTGATTAAATTCATTTTGCCCAACTGCAATATTTATTCCTATTAATATTCATCTATTCAATTTGACCCATTGCTCCAGTCTATTGATAATCTTTTAAATTTGTCCAGAATTAACTGATTTTGTTCTTTTACCACCCCCTTTGGAAATTTGATAAGCATTTTCTTTATATTTTTATTCACATAATTCATGTAACTATTGTCAGCACAGGGCTAAGAACATGTCCACATATCAAGACATTAAAGATCTCCCTTCAGGTTGGCATCATTTTATTAATCCTTACTCTTTTCCATGTGATAGCTCAACATCTTTGATCTCCACCTAATCATATTGTCTTTCGATAAGTAGTGAAAGTGTTTATCAAACATGTTGCTGAGATGCAGGTTTATCATATCAAGGATATTGGAACCTGAATTAATTCTGACCCTGTTAAAAATAAAATTATATCTGATGTAATTCATTTATTTTCAATATATATTGCTCCTTGGTGATTATTTCTTTTCCAAATGCTACCAAAAATCCTTTAAATGTTTTCCTAAATTATTGAAGACCAGTGTTACATTTAAGGCACTTTAGTTAATAGAATATCCTTTCTGTTATTGAAAACAAGATATTAGATTTTCTCCAGTGTTGTCATAACTTGTTTTCTCTGTCATTTTGAAGATCAGTCAATAAATGGGCACATCCTTTCTTTTTTTTCTTACAGTACATAAAGCAAACATCCCATTTTCTTTATGATGGCAGCTTGTATAAGCCTCAGTTCATTTAGGGCTTTAGACACTCTGATCATTTTTCTGTAGATTTGTTTCACTCTCACATATGCACCATTTGTCATGGTTCTTCTTTTATAAAAGCCAAGGAAGGGAAAGTTATTTTAAATGATGACAAACAATGATATGTGGATAGTATATAAAAACGGCTAAGTTGGCAAACTAAAGAAAATATATTTCTAAAAGGAACTAGCTAGCTACTGATTTGACTTGGAGGCTTTTAAATTTCATGATTCTGCAAATTAACTTTATTTGTGGTAGAGTCTGGATACTCAGATTTGACAGATAGATATATACCTTTTTAAATTTTTCCTTATTCCTTCGGTGGTGTAAAGAAATAAGTACTAGTGGAAACAATTGTTGAACATATCCTTTCATTCCACTTTCATTATTTTCTCATGAGGAGAATATAAGTGTGAGATTTAGAGCACAGAAAGGGTCCATTTCTATGATTGAAGTAGAATTTGAGGTGATTTTTTAACATATGATGAATTGCATTGTCAGGAGGGAAAGACAGAGAGTAGTTACCAAAATAGAGCAAAATTCATAGAAGTAAGAAGATATAAGAATGATATGGCCTGAAGAAGATTGATGGACAAATCTGAGGTTGAAAAAGCATTTAGAACTGATTATTACAGATTTTATTGAAAAACAGTGGTCTACATTTTTTGTCATATTTTAATAGTAAGATTTGAGCCCAAATGAAAATAGAAACAGCATTATTTAAAATAGTCATGTTTTGATAGTGTATTATTATATTTATTCTTGACAACCTAAAAAAAATTCTAAATATAGAGAGAATAGGTTAACTCAAAAGTAGCTATTTATTTGTCTTTCTAGCAAAAAGTAATATTTTTGTCATGTAAAGACTGAAAATAGTGTTGTGTAAGAGTTATAGTAAAGGATTTTTTAGAGAGGAATAAAAACAGATTCATTCCAGGGTGAGATAATACCTAGTACCTATCATGAGCATTAAAAAATATTGTTGCACAATGAGTCACTGCATAGAGACTATGTTTTCAAAAAATCAGTTAAAGGACATTACATATAAAATTTAAAAGATAAAAATAAGCTCAAGGGGGGCTTCCCTGGTGGCGCAGTGGTTGGGAGTCCGCCTGCCGATGCAGGGGACACGGGTTCGTGCCCCGGTCCGGGAGGATCCCACGTGCCGCGGAGCAGCTGGGCCCGTGAGCCATGGCTGCTGAGCCTGCGCGTCCGGAGTATGTGCTCCGCAACGGGAGAGGCCACAGCGGTGAGAGGCCCGCGTACCACAAAAAAATAAAAAAATAAGCTCAAGGATATTTAATTAAATATATCTGTATTATATGGTGTAGGAATTTGGGCATAAAATTGTAAGTACAGGAGACTAGGACACATATCCAAGTGTTTCTTCTAAATTGTAGAGTAAAGGAGGTTTGGATAAGTGGACAGTCAAGGCAGGGGAAATATGAAAAAAATTATGTTTAAAAATTCTATCAGCTATCACGTTAGAGAATTTATGTGACTTTTTCTCCCCTTGGATGAAGGTAATGCTATTCACTACAACTAGAAATAAGTATTAATAGGTTTAGAGGAAAGATATGACTTCAAATCTCTTGAGTATGTTGTGTCTGTGAGATTTTCCAGGGCAAAAGAACACAGCTCATGGTGGTTATGAGTATTACATAAATTAATTTCTATAAAGAGCTTAAAATACTGGCAAATGGTAAGCACTGTACAAGTATTCCATAAACAAATATACAGAACCAAGCACCTCAGAAAAGAGATCTATCTGAGGGTATATATTTGTGAATCTTCAGAATTTAGACCAGTGGTTCTCATCAAGGAAAGCATAATATCCTGGGAAAGTTTTTCCAAATACAAACATATGTCCCTTCCCAAGATTCTGATTTTTTTATTTCCTGTAGCAGACTGTTAGTTGCCTACAAATATGTCCTTCTCTTCTTTCTTGGTAACAGACCCACCATTTTACTCCAGGAAGTAAAGCACCTAGCTAAAAGCCTGCATTTCTTACCCTCTCCTTTTTAGCTGTGGGAGGTCAGTGAGTTATGAACAGAAATTATTGGAAGGGCCTCTGGGACAGTTTCTTAAGACACATGGCCTGTGCCCTTTTGTCCTTTTATCCTTTCCTCCATCTTGCTGACTGAAATATAGACATGGTGTTTGATGCTCTAGTAGCTATCTTGACTCATGAGTAAATCTTGAGACTGGAAGCCATGTAGATGATGCAGTAAGATAGAGATGATACATTTTGAAAGAGCCTGGATTCTTTATTGACCTGGTTCCTCTGTATCAATCCTGAATGGTCTGTGAAGAGAAAGAGAGATAACACAGTATCAATTATTAAAACATCCTCAACCAGTTTACAGACATTGTATAGTTTACATCTGACAGTGCCTCTGCTTTACACAAAGCTCCTTATCAATATTCTACTTATTATCCCTTCCACACATATCTGATCCATTTGTACTTTTAAGGCCTGTGATAATTCTGGCCCCATTTATTTCTACCTATTTTACTATCCTTTAATATTCTGTAAAATAATTGTGTCCCTCCTTTCTTACTCTGAATCTTCCATCAGCCTTCCTGGGCAACATTATCTTGCTTCTTTTCGTTTATTCCTTATTTCTCCTCCCCTCTGATTCCTTTTGTCATGGCACCCTCCTGACAGGTCCCCCTTCCCCTCAATTTCCCTTAGAATATTGTCCAAAGTATATCAATAACTCTTAATAGAAAGATAATTTATCAGAATCATACATAATGGAACTATTTTCATCTTTTCTTAACTCTGCCTACCTCACAGGTTTTTGCTGTTGTTTTTTAAATAAAAGTCAATTATGATAATGTGTTATAATACATGTGAGGGTTCTTTGAGAACTCTAAAACATATATGAGATATTATTATTGTTGTCATTGTTTTTATTTTGTTTCCACAGAATATACGTTCTCCTGTTGATTTAAAATATTCTAGTGAACAGAGAAAACATGTTTCTTCTATTTTATATGAATTAAAAACAGGAAAACCAAGACATCTCATTCAAAAAGGTTAGTTATATGAATTTAAAATTATATTTAATGAACATATTTTGATGAAGAGTAATTAAATTTGTTAGATGTTGGGCATGTTAATTTTGAACTATAAATATGAAATACATGTTGAGACTTCTAGATAAAATATTCATATCTCTTTCAATAGTTGTAAATATATATATGCAGAAAGTTGTTTCATGGATATGAAGGACTTGATTTTGAGTAGAAGTTGGGAATTAGGAGAAATAAGTATTAGCAAGAACCATATTGAATTGATAGTTTTGTTACCATATGGCTGTGCCAGTATGTTACCTCCTTCAGGAAATCTGTCAAGTATCAGATTAATTAATATAAATTATTTCAGTTAAAATGATATTAAATGTCCTTCAGGCTTTGCAGATAATTATTTTTTGTACACAAAAATACATTTTGTTGTTAATAAAATTTTGGTCATCATATGTGTACCTGTTTTTATTTTGTTTTTGCAGAATTTCTTCTGTTAAAATGTGTTATGATCAGATGACATTCTTTTCTTTACCTCTGTTCACAGAAGAATCATAAAAACAGTTTTGATAAGTTGAAGGTCTTAAAACTTTTCTCAAGGTTTCTCTTAAACCTTTTAAACATTATTTTGATAAGAACACTTAGTATGAGGTCTACGCTCTTAACAGATTTTTAAGTGCACAATACAGTATTGTTAGCTACAAGCACAGTGTTGTACAGCAGATCTCTAGGACTTTTCCGTCTTGTAAAACTGGAATTTTATAATCTTTAAACAGCAATTTCCCATTTTCCCCTCCCTCCATCCTTTTAATTCTGAAATATTTGATTTTTTTTTTCCTTTTTAAAAATTCATGGTAGTGTCTTTATCCTCATTGATTTTTTTTTCTTCTGTGTACGTGAGCTTGTCGAACTCTACCAGATCCTCATTTGTCAGACTTTATTATTTCCTCACTTCTTTATGAGGTTCATGTACTTTATATATTTCCTAAAGCTCTGCATCTTTTATTTAAAAGTAATTTTATTTTAATCCAGTTATTGAACTCCTAGGTTTATAAACCAAAATGAAATGAAGGAAAAATAATAGTCCCATGCTCCATACCTCCCCACTCACTCTTCTTGCTACCCCAAGACAATAATCATTTAATAATTATTAATGACTCTTCTGTTATTTACTTTTATATTTCCAAGTAATATGCTTATTCTTCTAAAATTTCTTTTTCAATTTTAGATATTATATACAATTTCTACTGTGAAAGATAGAGGTTTAATTATCTTATAAATCCTCCCTAATACACACTCTTAACATGTCCCTTCCTCTTTTCTCCCAATAGAATTATATTATCACTATTTGGGGGTTAATTAATTTTTATTATTTTTATTATTATGGCTATGTAAATACTACTCACAGCTGAATCACACAATATATTAGGCTATGTTTTCTTTCTTATACTATTTTTTTAAAAACTTGTTTGGAAACCTCATAAGAGTCAAACCTCCACTTATCACCAAGCACACCCACATATATCTATTTTCAAGATACTTCTGTTTGAGCCCTTAATTTGCTGATCAGGACTGCTTGCTTTCTAAACTTGTTCTTAACAGCTGTCATCTTGGTACATCATTTCAATTGTGATCCCGAGAATTCATTTGTTTCTATGCTGTGTTGTGACCGTTGTTTCCAGGATTCTATATCTTGTTCTTTCTTGGTTTATTTTCTTAAGTTAATGCTGCGCTTTCTTCTATTAGTTTACTGAGAAATTATATATAGAAGGTAAATTTTTTAAAACCTTGAAAATCTAAACATGTCTTTATGCTACATTTATGTTTAATTGATGATTTAACTGTGTAGAACCTTCAGAATTTTCTCAGAATTATTTTATTGTCTTCTAGCTTCCAGTGTTTCCTTTGAGAAGTCCATTGCCATTCATTTCTCAGTCTGATGTGTGTGAACTTCTGTTCATTGTTTTTCTCTTCTGACTAGAAACTTTCAGCATTTTATCTTTGTACTAGGTGTTCGTCAATTTCACAGTGATTTGGCTCAGCTATTTTTTTGTTTGCTTGTGTAGATTTTCTTTCAATTCAATTTATTGTGACTTTTTAATCTGAAATTTTATATCCCTCATTTATGTATGTTTCGCTTGTATTATTTTGATGGTAAATATATATAACACAGAACATACCATTTTAACCATCTTAACTGTGCATTAAGCATATTTATATTCTTGTGTAACCATCATGACCATCCTTTTGCAGAACCTTTTCATATGCTTCAACTGAAACACTATACCCATTAAACAATGACTCCCAAATTCTCCCCTCCTCCCAGCTCTTGGAAATCACCGTTCTACTTTCTGTTTCTAGAATTCCTATGGTTATGATTACTATGGGTATCTCATAAAAGCAGAATTATACAGTATTTGTCCTTTTGTGACTGGATTATTTTAGTTAGCATAAGGTCGTAAAAGTTCATCCATGTTGTAACATCTAAGATTTTTTTCTTTTTAAGGTTGAATAATATTCCATTATAAGTACCACATTCTTATCCATTCATTTGTCAATTGACCCTTGGGTTGCTTCTACATTTCAGCTATTGCGAATAATGCTGCTATGACATGGGTGTACAGATATCTCATTGAGACCCTGCTTTCAGCTGTTTCGTGTGTATACCCAGAGGTGGAACTTCAGGATCATATGATAATTTTATTTTACTTTTTTGAGGAACTACCGTACTTTTTTCCACAGTGGCTATAACATTCTACATTCTCAGTAATAGTGCACAAGAATTCGAATTTCACCACAAACTGACCAACACTGGTTATTTTGTGCTGTTGTTGTTGTTCTGTTATTATTGTTGTAGTAGTGGTAGCCATCCTAGTGGCTGTGAGGTCATATTTCATGGTGGTTTTGAGTTGCCTTTCCATAATCATTAGTGATGTTGAGCATCTTTTTTTTAACATCTTTAATGCAGTATAATTGTTTTACAATGGTGTGTTAGTTTCTGCTTTATAACAAAGTGAATCAGCTATACATATACATATATCCCCATATCTCCCCCCTCTTGCATCTCCGTCTCACACTCCCTTTCCCACCCCTCTAGTGGGACACAAAGCACTGAGCTGATCTCTCTGTGCTATGCGGCTACTTCCCACTAGCTATTTTACATTTGGTAGTGTATATATGTCCATGCCACTCTCTCACTTTGTCCCATCTTACCCTTCCTCCTCCCCATGTCCTCAAGTCCATTCTCTAGTAAGTCTGCATCTTTATTCCCGTCTTGCCCTTAGGTTCTTCAAGACCAATTTTTTTTTTTTTTTTTAGATTCCATATATATGTGTTAGCATACGGTATTTGCTTTTCTCTTTCTGATTTACTTCACTCTGTATGACAGAATCTAGGTCCATCCACCTCACTACAAATAACTCAATTTTGTTTCTTTCTATGACTGAGTAATAGTCCATTGTATATATGTGCCGCATCTTCTTTATCCATTCATCTGTCAATGGACACTTAGGTTGCTTCCATGTCCTGGCTATTGTAAATAGAGCTGCAGTGAACATTGTGGTACATGACTCTCTTTGAATTATGGTTTTCTCAGGGTATATGCCCACTAGTGGGATTGCTGGGTCATATGGTAGTTATATTTTTAGTTTTCTAAGGAAGCTCGATACTGTTCTCCATAGTGGCTGTATCAATTTACATTCCCACCAACAGTGCAAAAGGGTTCCCTTTTCTCCACAGCCTCTCCAGCATTTATCGTTTGTGGATTTTTTGATGATGGACATTCTGACTGGTGTGAGGTGATACCTCATTGTAGTTTTGATTTGCATTTCTCTAATGATTAGTGATGTTGAGCATCCTTTCATGTGTTTGTTGGCAATTGGTATATCTTCTTTATAGAATGTCTCTTTAGGTCTTCTGCCCATTTTTGAGTTGGGTTGTTTGTTTTTTTTGATATTCACCTGCATGAGCTGCTTGTATATTTTGGAGAAAACACCTTGTCAGTTGCTTCGTTTGCAAACATTTTCTCACATTCTGAGGGTTGTCTTTTCGTCTTGCTTATGGTTTCCTTTGCTGTGCAAAAGCTTTTAAGTTTCACTAGGTCCCATTTGTTCATTTTTGTTTTTTATTTCCCTTTCTCTAGGAGGTGGGTCAAACAGGACCTTGCTGTGATTTATGTCATAGAGTGTTCTGCCTATGTTTCCTCTAAGAGTCTTATACTGTCTGACCATACATTTAGGTCTTTAATCCATTTTAGTTTATTTTTGTGTATGGTGTTAGGGAATGTTCTAATTGCATTCTTTTACATGCAGCTGTCCAGTTTTCCCAGCACAACTTATTGAAGAGGCTGTCTTTTCTCCATTGTATATTCTTGCCTCCTTATCAAAGATAAGGTGCCCATATGTGCTTGGGTTTATCTATCAGCTTTCTATCCTGTTCCATTGATCTATATTTCTGTTTTTGTGCCAGTACCATACTGTCTTGATTACTGTAGCTTTGTAGTATAGTCTGAAGTCAGGGAGCCTGATTCCTCCATCACTGTTTTTCTCTCTCAAGATTGCTTTGGCTATTCTGGGTCTTTTGTGTTTCCATACAAATTGTGAAATTTTTTGTTCTAGTTCTGTAAAAAATGCCATTGTTAGTTTGATAGGGATTACATTGAATCTGTAGATTGCTTGGGTAGTACCATCATTTTCACAATGTTGATTCTTCCAATCCAAGAACATGGTATGTCTCTCCATCTGTTTGTATCAGCTTTAATTTTTTTCCACAGTGTCATAGTTTTCTGCATACGGGTCTTGTGTCTCCTTAGGTAGGTTTATTCCTAGGGATTTTATTCTTTTTGTTGCAATGGTAAATGGGAGTGTTTCCTTAATTTCTCTTTCAGATTTTTCATCATTCTTGTATAGAAATGCAAGATTTCTGTGCATAAATTTTGTATCCTGCTACTTTACCAAATTCATTGATTAGCTCTAGTAGTTTTCTGGTGGCATCTTTAGGATTCTCTATGTATAGTATCATGTCATCTGGAAACAGTGACAGTTTTATTTCTTCTTTTTCGATATGGGTTCCTTTTACTTCTTTTTCTTCTCTGATTGCTGTGGCTAAAACTTCCAAAACTACATTGAATAATAGTGCTGGAGTGGGCAACCTTGTCTTGTTCATGATTGTAGTGGAAATGGTTTCAATTTTTCACCATTGAGAATGATGTTGTCTGTGTGTTTGTCATATATGGCCTTTATTATGTTAAGGTAAGTTCCCTCTTTGGCTACTTTCTGGACGGTAT
Organism: Lagenorhynchus albirostris; assembly: GCF_949774975.1. Lineage (NCBI taxonomy): Eukaryota > Metazoa > Chordata > Mammalia > Artiodactyla > Delphinidae > Lagenorhynchus > Lagenorhynchus albirostris. Next base: position 122,146,124 of record NC_083096.1, read on the forward strand.
TTATCATAAATGGGTGTTGAATTTTGTCAAAATCTTTTTCTGCATCTATTGGGTTTTCTGCATCTATCCGTATGGTTTTTCTCCTTCGAATTGTTAATACGGTTTATCACATTGGTTGTTTGTGTATATTAAAGGATCTTTCCATTCCTGGGATAAATCCCACTTGATCATGGTATACGATCCTTTTAATATGCTGTTGGATTCTGTCTCCTAGTATTTTGTTGAGGATTTTTGCACCTATGTGATATTGGCCTGTAGTTTTCTTTTTTTGTGACATCGTTTTTTGGTTTTGGTACAGGGTGATGGTGGGCTCGTAGAATGAATTTGGGAGTGTTTCTCCCTCTGCTATATTTTGGAAGAGTTTGAGAAGGATAGGTGTTAGCTCTTCTCTAAATATTTGATAGAATTTGCATGTGAAGCCATCAGGTCCTGGGCTTTTGTTTGTTGGAAGATTTTAAATCACAGTTTCAATTTCAGTGTTTGTGATTGGTCTGTTTATATTTTCTATTTCTTCCTGGTTCAGTCTCGGAAGGTTGTGCTTTTCTAAGAATTTGTCTGTTTCTTCCAGGTTATCCATTTTATTGGCATATAGTTGCTTGTAATAATCTCTCATGATCCTTTGTATTTTTGCAGTCAGTTGTTATTTCTCCTTTTTCATTTCTAATTCTTTTGATTTGAGTCTTCTCCCTTTTTTTCTTGATGAGTCTGGCTAATGGTTATCAATTTTTGTTTATCTTCTCAAAGAACCAGCTTTTAGTTTTATTGATATTTGCTATTGTTTCCTTCATTTCTTTTTCATTTATTTCTGATCTGATCTTTATGATTTCTTTCCTTCTGCTAACATTGGATTTTTTTTGTTCTTTCTCTAATTGCTTTAGGTGTAAGGTGAGTTTGTTTATTTGAGATGTTTCTTGAGGTAGGATTGTATTGCTATAAACATCCCTGTTAGAACTGCTTTTGATGCTTCCCATAGGTTTTGGTTTGTCGTGTTTTCATTGTCATTTGTTTCTAGGTATTTTTTGATTTCTTCTTTGTTTTCTTCAGTGATCTCTTTGTTATTTAGTAGTGTATTGTTTAGCCTCCATGTGTTTGTATTTTTTACAGATTTTTTCCTGAAATTGATATCTAGTCTCATAGCATTGTGGTTGGAATAGATACTTGATACGATTTAAATTTTCTTAAATTTACCAAGGCTTCATTTGTGACCCAAGATATGATCTATCCTGGAGTATGTTCCATGAGCACTTGAGAGGAGAGTGTATTCTGTTGGTTTTGGATGGAATGCGCTGGAAATGTCAGTTAAGTCCATCTTGTTTAATGTATCATTTAAAGCTTGTGTTTCCTTATTTATTTTCATTTTGGATGATCTGTCCATTGGTGAAAGTGGGGCGTTAAAGTCCCCTACTATGATTGTGTTACTTTCGATTTCCCCTTTTATGGCTGTTAGCATTTGCCTTATGTATTGAGGTGCTCCTATGTTGGGTGCATAAATATTTACAATTATTACATCTTCTTGGATTGATCCCTTGATCATTCTGTAGTGTCCTTTTTGTCTCTTGTAAGAAATAGTCTTTATTTTAAAGTCTATTTTGTCTGATATGAGAATTGCTACTCCAGCTTTCTTTTGATTTCCATTTGCATGGAATATCTTTTTCCAACCCCTCACTTTCAGTCTGTATGTGTCCCTGGGTCTGAAGTGGGTCTCTTGTAGACAGAATATATATGGGTCTTGTTTCTGTATCCATTCAGCCAGTCTGTGTCTTTTGGTTGGAGTATTTAATCCATTTTCATTTAAGGTAATTATCAATATGTATGTTTCTATGACCATTTTCTTAATTGTTTTGGGTTTGTTATTGTAGGTCTTTTCCTTCTCTTGTGTTTCCTGCCTTGAGAAGTTCCTTTAGCATTTGCTGTAAAGCTGGTTTGGTGGTACTGAATTCTCTTAGCTCTTCTTGTCCGTAAAGATTTTAATTTCTCCATCAAATCTGAATGAGATCCTTGCTGGGTAGAGTAATCTTGGTTGTAAGTTTTTCCTTCATCACTTTAAATATGTCCTGCCACTCCCTTCTGGACTGCAGAGTTTCTGCTGAAAGATCAGCAGTTAACCTTATGGGGATTCCCTTGTAAGTTATTTGTTGCTTTTCCCTTGGTGCTTTTAATATTTTTTCTTTGTGTCTGATTTTTGATAGTTTGATTAATACGTGTGTTGGCATGTTTCTCCTTGGATTTGTCCTCTATGGTACTCTCTGCACTTCCTGGACTTGATTAACTATTTCCTTTCCCATATTCAGGAAGTTTTCAACTATAATCTCTTCAGATAGTTTCTCAGTCCCTTTCTCTTTCTCTTCTTCTTCTGGAACTCCTATAATTTGAATGTTGGTGTGTTTAATTTTGTCCCTGAGGTCTCTGAGACTGTCCTCAATTCTTTTCATTCTTTTTTCTTTATTCTGCTCTGCGGTAGTTATTTCCACTATTTTATGGTCCAGGTCACTTATCCGTTCTTCTGCCTCACTTATTCTGCTACTTATTCCTTCTAGAGAATTTTTAATTTCATTTATTTTGTTGTTCATCCTTGTTTGTTTGCTCCTTAGTTCTTCTAGCCATGTTAAACGTTTCTTGTATTTTCTCCGTCCTATTTCCAAGATTTTGGATCATGTTTAGTATCGTTACTCTGAATTCTTTTTCACGTAGACTGCTTATTTCCTCTTCATTTGTTTGGTCTCGTGGGTTTTTACCTTGCTCCTTCCTCTGCTGTGTATTTCTCTGTCTTCTCATTTTCCTTAGTTTACTGTGTTTGGGGTCTCCTTTTTGCAGGATGCAGGTTCGTAATTCCCATTGTTTTTGGTGTCTGCCCCCAGTCACTAAGGTCGGTTCAGTGGGTTGTGTAGGCTTCCTGGTGGAGGGAATTGGTGTCTGTGTTTTGGTGGATGAGGCTGGATCTTGTCTTTCTGGTGGGCAGGACCACGTCTGGTGGTATGTTTTGGGGTGTCTGTGACCTTATTTTGATTTTAGGCATCCTCTCTGCTAATGGGTGGAGTTGTGTTCCTGTCTTGCTAGTTGTTTGGCATGGGCTGTCCAGCACTGTAGCTTCCTGGTCTTTGAGTGGAGCTGGGTCTAGTGTTGAGATGGAGATCTCTGGGAGAGCATTTGCCATTTGTTATTATGTGGAGCCATGAGGTCTCTGGCAGACCAATGTCGTGAACTCGGCTCTCCCACCTCAGAGGCTCACACCTGACACCTGGCCAGAGCACCAAGACCCTGTCAGCTGCAAGGCTCAGAAGAAAAGGGAGAAAAAAAAAAGAAAGAATGAAAGAAAGAAATAAAATCAAGTTATTAAAATAAGAAAAATATTATTAAATTAAAAAAATAAAAACATAATTAGAAAGAAAGAAAAAAGAAGAGAGCAACCAAACCAGAAAACAAATCCGCTAATAGATAACAAGTGCTAAAAACTGTATTAAAAGAAAAAAAAAAGAACTAAAAAGGACAGACAGAACTGTAAGACAAATAGTAAAAGCAAAGCTACACAGACAGAATCTCACAAAGAAGTATACGTATGCACACTCAAAAAAAGAGAAAAAGGAAAAAAATATTTTTTTTTTAAAAAAAGGAAAAGAGCAACCAAATCAATAAACAAATCTACCAGTGATAATAAGCTCTAAATACTAAACTAAGACAAACATAAAACCAGAAACAAATTATATGCAGAAAGCAAACCTGAAGTCTACAGTTGCTCCCAAAATCTGCCACCTCAATTTTGGGATGATTCGTTGTCTATTCAGGTATTCCACAGATGCAGAGTTCATCAAGTTTATTGTGGAGATTCAGTCCGATGCTCCTGAGGCTGCTGGGAGAGATTTCCCTTTCTCTTCTTTATTCGCACAGCTCCTTCGGTTCAGCTTTGGATTTGGCGCTGCCTCTTCATGTAGGTCGCCTGAGGGCATGTGTTCCCCACCCAGACAGAACAGGGTTAAAGTAGCAGCTGATTAGGTGGCTCTGGCTCACTCAAACCAGGGGGAGGGAGGGGTACAGAATGCAGGGCGAGCCTGTGGCTGTAGAGGCCAGCTTGACATTGCAACAGCCTGAGGCATGCTGTGTATTCTCCTGGGGAGGTTGTCCCTGGATCACAGGACCCTGGCAGTGGCTGGCTGCACAGGCTCCTTGGAGGGGAGGTGTGGTTAGTGACTTGTGGTTGCACACAGGCTCCTTGGTGGCTGCAAAAGCAGCCTTAGCATTTCATGCCCCTGTCTCTAGTGTCCACACTGATAACTGTGGCTTGCGGCTGTCTCTGGAGCTTGTTTAGGTTGTGGTCTGAATCCCCTCTCCTTGCGCACCCCGAAACAGTGGTCTCTTGCCTTAGTCAGTTCCAGGTATTTTCTTGGACTCCCTCCCAGCTAGCTGTGGTGCACTAGCCCCCTTCAGGCTGTGCTCACACAGCCAACCCCAGTCCTCTCCCTGGGATCTGACCTCTGAAGCCCAAGCCTCAGCTCTCAGCCCCACCCACCCCAGTGGGTGAGCGGACAAGCCTCTCAGGCTGGTGAGTGATGGTCAGTCCTGATCCTCTCTGTGGGGATCTCTCTGCTTTGCCCTCTAAGCCCCTGTTGCTGTGCTCTCCTCCATGGCTCTGAAGCTTCCCCCCCCAACCCCCCCCGTCTCTAACAGTGGAAGGGCTTCCTAGTGTGTGGAAACTTTTCCTCCTTCACAGCTCCCTCCCAGAGGTGCAGATACCATCCCTATTCTGTGTCTGATTTTTCTTTTTTCTTTTGCCCTACCCAGGTACATGGGGAGTTTCTTGCCTTTGGGGAAGTCTGAAGTCTTCTGCCTGTGTTCAGTAGGTGTTGTGTAGGCATTGTTCCACATGTAGGTGTATTTCTGATGTATTTGTGGGTAGGGAGGTGATCTCCACGTCTTACTCCTCCACCATCTTGAAGGTCCCTCCCTGGGTATCTTTTATTATGATTATCTACTGTATGTATATCTTCTTTGGAAAAATGTCTATTCATATCTTTTGCTCATTTCCTAATTGGATTGTTTGATATTTGTTGCTGGGTTGTATGATTTTTTATGTATTCTTGATATCAATCCTCTATCGGATATATGACTTACAAATATTTTCTCCCATGCTGTGGGTTGCCTTTTTACTTTTGATGCACAAGTTTTAAATTTTGATGAAGTACAGGCTATTTGTTTTTTTGTGTCATATGTGCTTTTGGTGTTATAACCAAGAGGTCATTGAACAATCCAATGTCATGAAGCATTTTGCCCTGTGTTTCCCTCTAAGAGTTTTATAGTTTTAGTTCTTATATTTAGACTGTTGATCCATTTGGGGTTAATTTTTGTATATGGTGTTAAGTAAGGAACCCACTTTTTTGCATATGGAATGGAGTTGAAAAGATTGTCCTTTCCCCATTGAATAGTTCTGATACCCATGTTGAAAGATATTTGACCAAGTGTGCAGTTTACATCTGGGCTCTTATTCTGTTTACATTGATCTGTATGTCTGTCTTTATATCAGGGCCACACTGTTTTGATTACCAAAGCTTTGTAGTAAGTTTTAAAATGGGGGTGTATGTGTGAGAACAATTGGATTTTGATAGGGATTGCATTGAATTCGTAGATTACTTTGAATAGAAGCTTAATAATATTAAGTCTTCAAGTTCATAAACACAGGATGTCTTTCCATTTATTTGTATCATATTTAATTTCTTTCAGCAACACGTTAAGGTTTCAGTGTACAGGCTGCTCACCTCCTTGGTTAAGTTTGTTCTATATATTTTAGTCTTGATACTATTATAAATGGAATTGTTTTCTTTATTTCCTTTTGGTATTCCTCACTGTTAATGTGTAGAAACACAAATGATATTTGCGTGTTAGCTTTGTATGCTGTAATTTTGCTAAATTTGTCTATTAATTCTGACAGAATTTTGTGAGTATGGGGTGTGTGTGTGTGTAAAATCTTTAGGGTTTTCTGCATATAGGATATGTACTCTATGAAGAGAAAAAATTTTATTTCTTCTTTTCTGATTTGCATGTGTTTTAATTCATTTCCTTGCCTAAATGCTCTGGATAGGAATTGAAGTACTACATTAAATACAATGATAAAAGTGGGCATCCTTTTCTTATTTCTAATCTCAGAGGAAAAATTTACAGTGTTTTGCATTGAATACGATGTTAGCTGTGCTTTTTTCTTATATACCATTATTATGTTGAGGTAGTTTCCTCCTATTCCCTGTTTGTTGGGTGTTTTTATCATCAAAGGGTGTTGAATTTTGTCAATTTTTTTCCTGAATTGATTAAGATAATTGTGTTTTTTTCCCTTCATTCTGTTAATGTATATTACATTGATTTTCATATATTGTGCCATTTTTTCAATCCAGGAATAAATCTCACTTGTTCTTGGTGTATAATATATATATTTTTTTTACATCTTTATTGGAGTATAATTGCTTTACAATGGTGTGTTAGTTTTGGCTTTATAACAAAGTGAATCAGTTATACATATACATATTTTCCCATATCTCTTCCCTCTTGCATCTCCCTCCCTCACACCTCCCTATCCCACCCCTCCAGGTGGTCACAAAGCACCGAGCTGATCTCCCTGTGCTATGCAGCTGCTTCCCACTAGCTGTCTACCTTACGTTTGGTAGTGTATATATGTGCATGCCTCTCTCTTGCTTTGTCACAGCTTATCCTTCCCCCTACCCATATCCTCAAGTCTATTCTCTAGTAGGTCTGTGTCTTTATTCCTGTCTTACCCCTAGGTGTTTCATGACATTTTTTTTTCCTTAAATTCCATATATATGTGTTAGTATACCGTATTTGTCTTTCTCTTTCTGACTTACTTCACTCTGTGTGACAGACTCTAGGTCTATCCACCTCATTACAAATAGCTCAATTTTGTTTCTTTTTATGGCTGAGTAATATACCATTGTATATATGTGCCACATCTTCTTTATCCATTCATACGATGACGGACACTTAGGTTGTTTCCATCTCTGGGCTATTGTAAATAGAGCTGCAATGAACATTTTGGTACATGACTCTTTTTGAATTATGGTTTTCTCAGGGTATATGCCCAGTAATGGGATGGCTGCGTCATATGGTAGTTCTATTTGTAGTTTTTTAAGGAACCTCCATACTGTTCTCCATAGTGGCTGTATCAATTTACATTCCCACCAACAGTGCAAGAGGGTTCCCTTTTCTCCACACCCTCTCCAGCATTTATCATTTCTAGATTTTTTGATGATGACCATTTTGACTGGTGTGAGATGATATCTCATTGTAGTTTTGATTTTCGTTTCTCTAATGATTAATGAAGTTGAGCATTCTTTCATGTGTTTGTTGGCAGTCTGTATATGTTTGGAGAAATGTCTATTTAGGTCTTCTGCCCATTTTTGGATTGGGTTGTTTGTTTTTTTGTTATTGAGCTGCATGAGCTGCTTATAAATTTTGGAGATTAATCCTTTGTCAGTTGCTTCATTTGCAAATATTTTCTCCCATTCTGAGAGTTGTCTTTTGGTCTTGTTAATGGTTTCCTTTGCTATGCAAAAGCTTTGAAGTTTCATTAGATCCCATTTGTTTATTTTTGTTTTTATTTCCATTTCTCTAGGAGGTGGGTCAAAAAGGATCTTGCTGTGATTTATGTCATAGAGTGTTCTGCCTATGTTTTCCTCTAAGAGTTTGATGGTTTCTAGCCTTACATTAAGGTCTTTAATCCATTTTGAGCTTATTTTTGTGTATGGTGTTAGGGAGTGATCTAATCTCATACTTTTACATGTACCTGTCCAGTTTTCCCAGCACCACTTATTGGAGAGACTGTCCTTTCTCCACTGTACATTCCTGCTTCCTTTATCAAAGATAAGGTGACCATATGTGCGTGGGTTAATCTCTGGGCTTTCTATCCTGTTCCATTGATCTATCTTTCTGTTTTTCTGCCAGTACCATACTGTCTTGATTACTGTAGCTTTGTAGTATAGTCTGAAGTCAGGGAGCCTGATTCCTCCAGCTCCGTTTTTCGTTCTCAAGATTGCTTTGGCTATTTGGGGTCTTTTGTGTTTCCATACAAATTGTGAAATTTTTTGTTCTAGTTCTGTGAAAAATACCAGTGGTAGTTTGATAGGGATTGCATTGAATCTGTAGATTGCTTTGTGTAGTAGAGTCATTTTCACAATGTTGATTCTTCTAATCCAAGAATGTGGTATATCTCTCCATCTATTTGTATCATCTTTAATTTCTTTCATCAATGTCTTATAATTTTCTGCATATAGGTCTTTTGTCTCCTTAGGTAGGTTTATTCCTAGATATTTTATTCTTTTTGTTGCAATGGTAAATGGGAGTGTTTTCTTCATTTTACTTTCAGATTTTTCATCATTCGTGTATAGGAATGCTAGAGATTTCTGTGCATTAATTTTGTATCCTGCTACTTTACCAAATTCATTGATTAGCTCTAGTAGTTTTCTGTTAGCATCTTTAGGAATCTCTATGTATAGTATCATGTCATCTGCAAACAGTGACAGCTTTACCTCTTCTTTTCCAATTTGGATTCCTTTTATTTCCTTTTCTTCTCTGATTGCTGTGGCTAAAACGTCCAAAACTATGTTGAATAATAGTGGTGAGAGTGGGCAACCTTGTCTTGTTCCTGATCTTAGTGGAAATGTTTTCAGTTTTTCACCATTGAGGATGATGTTGGCTGTGTGTTTGTCATATATGGCCTTTATTATGTTGAGGAAAGTTCCCTCTAGGCCTACTTTCTGGAGGGTTTTTATCATAAATGGGTGTTGAATTTTGTCAAAAGGTTTCTCTGCATCTGTTGAGATGATCATATGGTGTTTCTCCTTCAATTTGTTAATATGGTTTATCACATTGATTGTTTTGCATATATTGAAGAATCCTTGCATTCCTGGATTAAACCCCACTTGATCATGGTGTATGATCCTTTTAATGTGCTGTTGGATTCTGTTTGCTAGTATTTTGTTGAGGATTTTTGCATCTATGTTCATCAGTGATATTGGCCTGTAGTTTTCTTTCCTTGCGACATCCTTGTCTGGTTTTGGTATCAAGGTGATGGTGGCCTCGTAGAATAAGTTTGGGAGTGTTCCTCCCTCTGCTATATTTTGGAAGAGTTTGAGAAGGATAGGTGTTAGCTCTTCTCTAAATGTTTGATAGAATTCTCTTGTGAAGCCATGTGGTCCTGGGCTTTTGTTCGTTGGAAGATTTTTAATCACAGTTTCAATTTCAGTGCTTGTGATTGGCATGTTCATATTTTCTGTTTCTTCCTGATTCAGTCTTGGCAGGTTGTGCATTTCTAAGAATTTGTCCATTTCTTCCGGGTTGTCCATTTTATTGGCATAGAGTTGCTTGTAGTAATCTCTCATGGTCTTTTGTATTTCTGCAGTGTCCGTTGTTACATCTCCTATTTCATTTCTAATTCTATTGATTTGAGTCTTCGCCAGTTTTGTCTTGATGAGTCTGGCTAATGGTTTTTCCATTTTTTTTATCTTCTCAAAGAACCAACTTTTAGATTTATTGATCTTTGCTATTGTTTCCTTCATTTCTTTTTCATTTATTTCTGATCTGATTTTTATGATTTCTTTCCTTCTGCTAACTTTGGGGTTTTTTTTTTGTTCTTCTTTCTGTAATTGCTTTAGGTGCAAGGTTAGGTTGTTTATTCGAGATGTTTCCTATTTCTTACGGTAGGATGGTATTGCTATAAACTTCCCTCTTAGATCTGCTTTTGCTGCCTCCCATAGACTTTGGGTCATTGTGTCTCCATTGTCATTTGTTTCTAGGTATTTTTTTTTATTATCTCTTTGATTTCCTCAGTGATCACTTTGTAATTAAGTAGTGTATTGTTTAACCTCCATGTGTTTCTATTTTTTACATATCTTTTCCTGTAATTGATACCTAGTCTCATAGTGTTGTGGTCGGAAAAGATAGTTGAAACAATTTCAGTTTTCTTAAATTTACCAAGGCTTGACTTGTGACCCAAGATATGATCTTTCCTGGAGAATGTTCAATGAGCACTTGAGAAAAATGTGTATTCCGTTGTTCTTGGATGGAATGTCCTATAAATATCAATGAAGTCCATCTTGTTTAATGTATCATTTAAAGCTTGTGTTTCCTTATTTATTTTCATTTTGGATGATCTGTCAATTGTTGAAAGTAGGGTGTTAAAGTCCCCTACTATGAATGTGTTACTGTCGATTTCCCCTTTTATGGCTGTTAGTATTTGCCTTATGTATTGAGGTGCTCCCATGTTGGGTGAATAAATATTTACAATTGTTATATCTTCTTCTTGGATCGATCCCTTGACCATTATGTAATGTCCTTCTTTGTCTCTTCTAATAGTCTTTATTTTAAAATCTATTTTGTCTGATATGAGAATTGCTACTCCAGCTTTCTTTTGGTTTCCATTTGCATGAAATATCTTTTTCCATCCCCTTACTTTCAGTCTGTATGTGTCTCTATGTCTGAAGTGGGTCTCTTGTAGACAGCATATTTATGGGTCTTGTTTTTGTATCCATTCAGCCAGTCTGTGTCTTTTGGTTGGAGTATTTAATCCATTTACATTTAAGGTAATTATTGATATGTATGTTCCTATGACCATTTTCTTAATTGTTTTGGGTTCGTTATTGTAGGTCTTTTCCTTCTCTTGTGCTTCTTGCCTAGAGAAGTTCCTTTAGCAGTTGTTGTAAAGCTGGTTTGGTGGTGCTGAACTCTCTCAGCTTTTGCTTGTCTGTAAAGGTTTTAATTTCTCCATCAAATCTGAATGAGATCCTTGCTGGGTAGAGTAAGCTTGTTTGCAGGTTTTGCTCCTTCATCACTTTAAATATGTCCTGCCAGTCCCTTCTGGCTTGCAGAGTTTCTGCTGAAAGATCAGCTGTTAACCTTACGGGGATTCCCTTGTGTGTTATTTGTTGTTTTTCCCTTGCTGCTTTTAATATGTTTTCTTTTTATTTAATTTTTGACAGTTTGATTAATATGTGTCTTGGCATATTTCTCCTTGGATTTATCCTGTATGGGACTCTCTGTGCTTCCTGGACTTGATTAACTATTTCCTTTACCATATTAGGGAAGTTTTCAACTATAATCTCTTCAAATATCTTCTCAGTCCCTTTCTTTTTCTCTTCTTCTTCTGGAACCCCTATAATTCGAATGTTGGTGTGTTTAATGTTGTCCCAGAGGTCTCTGAGACTGTCTTCAGTTCTTTTCATTCTTTTTTCTTTATTCTGCTCTGCAGTAGTTATTTCCACTATTTTGTCTTCCAGGTCACTTATCCGTTCTTCTGCCTCAGTTATTCTGCTATTGATTTACTGCTAGAGTATTTTTAATTTTGTTTATTGTGTTGTTCATCGTTGTTTGTTTCAACTTTAGTTCTTCTAGGTCCTTGTTAAATGTTTCTTGCATTTTGTCCATTCTATTTCCAAGATTTTGGATCATCTTTACTATCATTATTCTGAATTCTTTTTCAAGTAGACTGCCTATTTTCTGTTCATTTGTTAGGTCTGGTGTGTTTTAGTCTTGCTCCTTCATCTGCTGTGTGTTTTTCTGTCTTCTCATTTTGCTTATCTTACTGTGTTTGGTGTCTCCTTTTTGCAGGCTTCAGGCTCGTAGTTCCCATTGTTGTTGGTGTCTGTCCCCAGTGGCTAAGGTTGGTTTAGTGGGTTGTGTAGGCTTCCTGGTGGAGGGGACTAGTGCCTATGTTCTGGTGGATGAGGCTGGATCTTGTCTTTCTGGTTGGCAGGTCTACGTCTGGTGGTGTGTTTTGGGGTGTCTGTGGACTTACTATGACTTTAGGCATCCTCTCTGCTAATGGGTGGGGTTGTGTTCCTGTCTTGCTAGTTGTTTGGCATAGGATGTCCAGAACTGTGGCTTGCTGGTCATTGAGTGAAGCTGGGTGCTGGTGTTAAGATGGAGATCTCTGGGAGATTTTTCCCCATTTGATATTATGTGGAGCTGGGAGGTCTCTTGTGGACCAGTGTCCTGAAGTTGGCTCTCCCACCTCAGAGGCACAGCACTGACTTCTGGCTGCAGCACCAAGAGCCTTTCATCCACACGTCTCAGAATAAAACGGAGAAAAAGTAGAAAGAAAGAGGTGGTAGAAGTAGAAAGAAAGAATTAGTAGAAGTAGAAAGAAAGAAAGAAAGAAGTAACGAATGAAAGAAAGAAAGAAAGGAGGCAGGGAGTGAGGGAGGGAGGGAGGAAGGAGGAAGGAGGGAAGGAAGGAAAAAAGAAAGAGAAAAATAAGATAAAGTAAAATAAAGATAAAATAAAATAAAGTTATTAAAATAAAAAATTAATTATTAAGAAAAAAATTTAAAAAAAAAGAAAAAGAAAAAAAAGGACGGATAGAACCCTAGGACAAATGGTGGAAGCAAAGCTATACAGTATAAACCTTGCTCTCAAAGTCCACCTCCTCAATCTGGGATGATTCGTTGTCTATTCATGTATCCCACAGATATCAAGTTGATTGTGGAGCTTTAATCCACTACTTCTGAGGCTGCTGGGAGAGATTTCCCTTTCTCTTCTTTGTTCTCACAGCTCCCAGTGGCTCAGCTTTGGATTTGGCCCCGCCTCTGCATGTAGGTCGCCGGAGGGCTTCTGTTCTTCGCTCAGACAGGACGAGGTTAAAGGAGCTGCTGATTCAGGGGCTCTGGCTCACTCAGGCCGGGGGAGAGGGAGGGGCACGGAGTGCGGGGCAAGCCTGCGGCGGCAGAGGCCAATATGACATTGCACCAGCCTGAGGCGCGCCGTGCGTTCTACTGGGGAAGTTGTCCCTGGATCCTGGGACCCTGGCAGTGGCGGGCTGGACAGGTTCCCTGGAAGCGGGATGTGGATGGTAACCTGTGCTCGCACACAGGCTTCTTGGTGGCGGCAGCATCAGCCTTTGCATCTTGTGCCCGTCTCTGGGGTCCTCGCTTTTAGCCGAGGCTCGCGCCCGTCTCTGGAGCTCCTTTAAGCAGCGCTCTTAGTCCCCTCTCCTCGCGCACCAGGAAACAAAGAGAGAAGAAAAAGTCTCTTGCCTCTTCGGCAGGTCCAGACTTTTCCCCAGACTCCCTCCTGGCTAGCTGTGGTTCACTAACGCCCTGCAGGCTGTCTTCACGCTGCCAACCCCAGTCCTCTCCCAGTGCTCCAACCAAAGCCGAAATTCAGCTCCGCCTGCCCTGAAGGGTGAGCAGACAAGCCTCTCAGACTGGTGAGTGCCAGTCGGCCCTGATCCTCTGTGCGAGAATCTTTCCGCTTTGCCCGCACCCCAGTGGCTGCGCTCTCTTCCGCGGCCCCGAAGCTTCCCCCTCCGCCACCCGCAGTCTCCGCCCACGAAGGGGCTTCCTAGTGTGTGGAAACCTTTTCTCCTTCACAGCTCCCTCCCACTGGTGCAGGTCCTATCCTTTTGTCTCTGTTTTTTCTTTTTTCTTTTGCCCTACCCAGGTACGTGGGGGATTTCTTGCCTTTTGTGAGGTCTGAGATCTTCTGCCAGCGTTCAGTAGGTGTTCTGTAAGAGTTGTCCCACGTGTAGATGTATTTCTGGTGTATCTGTGGGGAGGAAGGTGATCTCCGCATCTTACGCTTCCGCCATCTTCCCAGAAGCCTCCTCCATCATCATGGTTTAAACTGCTAGTGTTGGAGGGCCTCCTGCAGAGGCGGGGTGTGGCTGTGGCTCACCGTGGGTACAAGAACACTGGCAGCAGAAGTTCTGTCAAGTACTCCTTGGTGTGCGCCCTCCCAGAGTCTCGGTGTATAATATTTTTAATGTGCTGTTTAATTGAATTTTCTAGTATTTTGTTGAGGATTTTCACATCAGTATTCATAAGGGATATTCGTTTTCATTTCTTATAGTTTCTCTGTCTGGCTTAGGTATCAGGCTAATGTAACCTCGTAGGAGTTAGGAGGTAATCCTTGCTCTTCAATTTTTTTTTGATGAATTTGAGAAGGATTGCTGTTTATTTTTCTTCACTAGTAGAGCCATCTGGTCTTTGACTTTTTTTGGGAAAATGTTGGGAAGTTTTTGATTACTAATTCTGTTTCTTCATGATTTAATACTGGTAGGTGCATGTTTCTAGGAATTTGACCATTTCATCTAAGTTATCCAATTTATTTGAATACCGTTGTTTATAGTACTCTTTTATAATATTTTAAATTTTTCTAAAATTTTAATAATGTCCCCTTTGATTTCTGATTTTAGTTATTTGATCCTTATCTCTCTTTTTGCAGAACCAAATCTTGTTTTCAGTGACATTCTCTTGTTTTTATAATTCTATTTTGGTTATTTCTATTCTAATATTCATTATTTCCTTTCTTCTGCTAGCTTTAAGTTTAGTTTGTTCTTCTAGTTCCATAAAGTATAAAGTTAGATTGTTTATTTGAGACCTTTCTTCTTTTATAATGTAATCATTTACAGCCATACACTTGCTTCTTAGCACTGATTTTGCTGCATCCCATAAGTTTTAAAATATTGTGTATTCATTTTTGTTTATCTCAAGATATTTTATAATTTCCATTGTGATTTCTTCTTTGATTTATTGGCTGTTTAAGAGTGTGCCATTTAACTTTCACATATTTGTGAATTGTCCAGTTTTCCTTGTGCTGTTGATTTCTTTCATTTCCTTATGATTGGAAAGTATACTTGGTATGATTTTAATTTTAAAATTTATTAAAATTTGTCTTACAACCTAACATATTGCATATCCTGGATCATGCTCCATGTGTACTTGAGAAAACTGTATATTCTGCTGTTGTTGGTAGAGTGTTTTGAATATGTCTCTTAGGTCCAATTGGTCTATAGTTTTTTCAACTCCTTTGTTTACTTATTGATCTCTTTGTTGTTCTATCCTATATTGAAAGTGAGGCACTGAAGTCTCCTACTATTTAATGCAGAGATGTTTATTTCTGCTTTCAATTCTGTTAATGTTTGCATCATATATTTTGTAAATCTGATGTTTGGTGCATGTGTGTTTATAATTATTATATCTTCTTAGTGATCAACCCTTTTATTATATAATGTCTTTATTATATAATGTCCTTATTTTATTATATAATGTCTTTTTTGTCTTTATTTTATTATATAATATCCTTACTCATGGTCTACTGGCGAAGTGTTAATCTTATCTAAAATATACCTTCACAGAAGCATCTAGAATAATGTGTGACCAAATATCTGGGTACCATCGCCTAAACTGACACATAAAATTGACTATCAAAGATAGTTTTACTAAATACAGAATTTTCAGTTGACAGTTTTAAAATAATTATTCAGCACTTTAAATATATCATCCCACTGACTTCTGGATTATAAAGTTTCTGCTGATACATCTGCTTATTGTCGTATTGCAAATGCTTTGTATATGATGAGTCACTTTTCTCTTTTGGCTTTCAAGGTGCTCTCCTTGCTTTTGGCTTTTGACAGTTTATTTATAATGTCTTTCAGTATGGGTCTGATTTTATTTATCTTCCTTGGAGTTCACAGAGCTTCTTTGATTTGCAAATTTATGTATTTCCTCAAATTTGGGATGTTCAGCCATTATTTGTTCAAATAACCTCTCTGCTCCTTTCTCTCTTCTCCTTCTGGGTCTACCGTGATGCATATATCAGTGCATTTGATGGTATCTCATAAGTTTCTTAGTCTCTGTTCACTTATCTTCATTCTCTCTTCATTTTGTTTCTCAGACTCAATTATTTCAAATGGGCTGTCTTTAACTTTTGCTGATTCTGCTTGCTTTTTGTTAATGTCTACTTTTGAACCACTCCAGTGAACTTTTTCAATTTGGTTATTTTATTTTTCTGCCCCCCTGAATTCTGTTTGATTCTTTTTTATTATTTCTATGTCTTTGTTGATATTCTTATTTTATTCATATTTTTTTCCTTATTTTCTTTAGTTCTTTGTCTATATTTTTCTTTTGTCTCTTTGAGCAAATTTTAAAGCAGTTGTTTTAAAATCTTTGTCTAGTAAGGCTGATATATGTGTTTCTTCAGGGATGGTTTCAGGGGATTTATTTTTTGTCCTTTGAATGGGCCTTGTTTCCCTATTTCTTTTGTATGCCTTGTGATTGATTGTTGAAAATTAGACATTTGTAAAATAGCCACCTTTTCCAGTCTTTGCAGACTTGCATGGAAGATTATTATTATTTAGTGAACTCCTGAGCCTTGAGTTCAACTCAGGGTGAATGCTTAAGGTCGTCTTGGGTCTTTTCTGGGCAGGCAGTCTGTCTGGGTCAGTGTATGTGTGGCTTTTCATTTCTTTCAGTTTTTCCCAGGTACTTTGAAAAAAAATTATTGAAATATGGTTGATTTATAATGTGTTAATTTCAGGTATACAGCAAAGTGATTTAGTTATATATACATACATATATATATATATTCTTTTTTTACATTATTTCTATTATGGGTTATTATAATATATTGAGTATAGTTTCCTGCACTATACAGTAGGTTCTTGTTATCAATTTTATATATAGTAGTGTGTATATTTTAACTGCAAACTCCTAATTTATCCCTCCTCTCCCACCCTTTCCCCTTCGGTAACAATAAGTTTGTTTTCTATGTCTTTGAGTCTGTTTCTGTTTTGTAAATGAGTTCATTTGTATCACTGTTTTAGATTCCACATATAAGTAATATCATATGATATTTGTCTTTCTCCATCTGGCTTGCTTTACTTATGATAATCTCTAGGTCCATCCATGTTTCTACAAATGGCATTATTTCATTCTTTTGTTTGGCTGAGTAATATTCCATTATACACACACACACACACACACACACACACACACACACATATCACATCTTCTTTATCCATTCATTTATTGATGGACACTTGGGTTGCTTCCATGTCTTGGGTATTGTAAATTGTACTTCTGTGAACACTGGGATGCATGTATCTTTTCAAATTATGTCTTTCTGCAGATATATGCCTAGGAGTGGGATTGCTGGATCATATGGTAGCTCTATGTTTAGTTTTTTAAGGAACCTCCATACTGTTTTCCACAGTGGCTGTACCAATTTACGTTCAGACCAGCACTGTAGGAGGATTCCTTTTTCTCCATACCTTCTTCAGCATTTATTATTTATAGACTTTTTGATGTTGGCCACTCTGACCAGTGTGAGGTGATACCTCATGGTATTTTTGATTTGCATTTCTCTAATAATTATCAATGTTGAACATCTTTTCGTGTGTCGTTTGGCCATATGTATGTCTTCTTTGGAGAAATGTTTTTTTAGATCTTCTGCCCATTTTTGATTGGGTTGTTTGTTTCTTTTGATATTGAGCTGTATGAGCTGTTTGTATATTTTGGAGAGTAATCCCTTGTCAGTTGCATCATTTGCAAATATTTTCTCTGATTCTTTAGGTTGTCTTTTCCTTTTGTTTATGGTTTCCTTTCCTGTGCAAAAGCTTTTAAGTTTCATTAGGTCCCATTTGTTTATTGTTGTTTTATGTCCCCTGGTGAAATGTCTTAATTTCCCAAAGGTTTCTTGCCAGCTTTATTTTGGGGCCCTAGATTTTTCTATTGTATTTCTCAGTCCACATTGTTTTCCCCCTGGGGTCTGTGGATCAGCAGTTCCCTGCAGTTTTTATGGTGCTCACTACTATTTCTTTGGTTTCTAGCCTGGAGTCTAAACTGTATTTCCATTTCTCTTCTGAGCCTTGGATCAGGTGAGACACACACCAGTCCTCCTTCAGCCCAGAAACAGGCTAGAACATTCCAAACAAGTTCTACTCTGTTCATTCCATCCTAAGGAAGAGAAACTAAAAATGGGCTGATTCCTCCTGACTGTGCTTCACCACCCTGGGGTGGGGGTGGGAAACTGCAAGTAAAAATGCTATGAAATGTTTTGAATGTGTTTGTTTTTGTTTTTAATGTTTTGAATGTGGCTTTTTCCTGATTGGGTATTTGCTTAGTCGCTGTAAATCTTTGACTCATTTCCAAAGCTTCTATAAAGTTATTTTAGTCATTTTAGTTATTTTAGTTATTTTAGTCATTTTAGTTATTTTAGTCATTCTGTAGTGATTTCTACTTTTTATCACTTATTTTTCTACTTTTTATCACTTATTTCCTCATCTCTATTTATATTTATCCACTTTCGTGGGATATTTACTCATTTTTTTCTTCTAACTCTATTTTTTAAATTATGTAATAAAATTTCTAAAATACACACACACTGTTCTTAGTTCATAGATGCAATATCTTCTCTATATCTCTGAGGATATGAATATCATATAGATTTGTTTGTGTGTTTGTGGGTGGTTCTTCTGCATGCTATGTTCTGCTATTCTTCCAAGTTACTTTATTCTTAGAGATTTTCTAAAAAATTCTGCTAATCCTTCTTTGTTCACTCATATTTAAAAATGAGGGGCTTCCCTGGTGGCGCAGTGGTTGAGGGTCCACCTGCCAATGCAGGGGACACGGGTTCATGCCCCGGTCTGGGAAGATCCCACATGCCGTGGAGCGCCTGGGCCCGTGAGCCATGGCCGCTGAGCCTGCATGTCCAGAGCCTGTGCTCCGCAACGGGAGAGGCCACAACAGTGAGAGGCCCGTGTACGGCAAAAAAAAAAAAAAAAAAAAAAATGACCCAGCAATCCCACTCCTGGGCATATACCCGGAGAACACCATAATTCAAAAAGATACATGCATCCCAGTGTTCATTACAGTACTATTTACAACAGTCAGGACATGGAAGCAACCTAAATATCCATCAACAGAGGAATGGATAAAGAAGATGTGGTACATATATACAATGGAATATTACTTGGCCATAACAAAGAACAAAACAATGCCATTTACATCAACACGGATGGGCCTAGAGATTGTCATACTGAGTGAAGTAAGTCAGACACGGATAGACAAATATCATATGATATCGCTTATATGTGGAAACTTAAAAAAATAAAAGAGTACAAATGAACTTATTTACTAAACAGAAGTAGAGTCACAGATGTAGAAAATAAACTTATGGCTGCCAGGGGATAAGGAGGGGAGGGATAAATTGGGAGATTGGAACTGACATATACACACTACTATATATAAAATAGATAACTAATAATAACCTGCTATATAGCACAGGGAATGCTACTCAGTACTCTGTAATGGCCTATAGGGGGAAAGAATCTAAAAAAAAACAAGTGGATATATGTATATGTATAACTGATTCACTTTGCTGTACTAACACAACACTATAAATCAACTATAGTCCAATAAAAATTTTAAAAATAAAAGTGAATAAGAAAAAAAGATAAGGTTCTAAAATGCCACTTAGATACTCTGTTCATACATATGGTTGGGTTTTATTGATTTGTGAGCTCTAATGTAGGATAATTAATTGGGGAATAAATAGTCTTTATTCAAGGACCTGTAATATGTGGTTTCTTTGAAAGTTGACTGTTCCAATATCTTGCCTGTGATATTTGAGTAACTGTCACTGTTCTCAGCAAAACTTGGCATGAGGAGTTTCATTTCCCAGTTTTCAGTCAGGTACCCCTGAATCCTTAGCTGTCCTTGATGTCCCTGAATGCAGAATCTCTCTGGTTTAACTTTTCTGGAGGATGAATTTTAGTCTCCCGTCAGGACAAAAGGGTGGAGGAGTCACTTGGTTATATATGGTTGCCGAACGATCTGTTGACCTAATTATGCCTTTCAAACAATTATTTAAACCATGTTTCAAATTCCCTGCCTTTTTAGTGTTCTGTATTGTGAATCAGCTTTCTTCTTCTTTGTTTCCTTGCATTAAATTTAAACTTTATAATATCTGTTGTCTGTTACCTTTCATTCATCTGCTTTCCAGCTTCCAAATGTTTTTTTTTGGTGTCACTGCTATTTTATTTCTTTCTGTCTCATTGTCTTTACATGTTCTTTTCTTTTTGATTATGATACTGGGGTATAGGGAGGAAACAAAAAAACTTAATATGTTTAAACAATTTAACTCTTTCTTTTTTATCTGAAATCTATATTGATATTTTAAATTGAGCCAACTTGTATTCACATTTTATATTAAATATATGAAAGTAAGGAAAAGTAAGGAAAGGTAGGAAGGTGAAAAGGAGGGAATAGGGAGTTTTGGAGCACATATTCTGTTACAGACAAGGGATGTTTTAACCCTTGGAAAACATCACTTATAAATCATGCTGAATCCTGATTGACTTCCCTCTCAAGTGAATGCTTTGTGGAGCCACAATCAATGGATCATGAACATTAAAATGTGTTAACCATCTCAGTGCTAGATAATGTCACATTGTAACATTTAATTTAATTTTATTACTTCTCTTTTACAGATGAGGAAAGTGAGTCTAAAGAGCTAAGATAATTTATCCAAGGTCACATAATCCAAAAGTTTCAGAGCTGTACTAGTCCCAGGCTCTGTTTCCTGATCCAAAATCTAGTGCCCTTTCTGTTTCACTGTGATGTCTCCTAAGGACTGTAAATGTATCACTATGTAATAATTAAATCATATGTATGGAAATATGGTTGTATTAGATTAAGCTATCTGAATCTATGAAACCTAATAAAATCTGTCACTCCCTCTATCATTCCAAATATTGTGGACCCACCCATTTTATATAAAATTCTATTAATTATTTCCCATTTATTTTAATGTTTCTGATGTTTAAAAAAAGCCATGAGAGTTAAAGAGTATCTTACTTATCTAAAGTCATTATAATTAGAAGAATTAAAGTAAAAATAACATTCCCCCCATATTTATTTTATTTAAATCACAATTAACTTATACTTGCTTTAACAAATTGGTCAATTTTAAAGCAGCCAGAAATTGTACTGATGTTGCTTCAACAGTTTATTATTATTTTTTTAGCATGAGTTTTCATCAAGTCACTATTAAAAATTACTTTTATTTTCTTTAACCAAGTAGTATTTTCTGTTACTTTGCAATTATTACATTTTTCTATTTAGGATCATTTTAATCCGCTTTACCAATTTTTAAATAATAACATATTCAAATATATAGTTAAGGTCATACAGGATGAGAAATGCCTTTTCTTCTTAGCAGTGTTTCTCCTTCCTTCAGTATAAAGATTTCCTTTCAGAATGATTGGTATAATTTCTTTCTCTGACCATACTCAAATATGGGTTCAACAAACCTTAGTTTGGAAGATTAGGAAGTTTGGCAGTCTCCTCCTTTTACTATTTAGTTACTATTAAGTAAAACCATTGTGTTTGAGATGCAAACCTTTCTGGGCTACTTATTAATTTACTCTAAATTGAAAGGTGAGCAATTCTGAGAGTACTGAGTGGGAAGAGTGCTGTTGCAGTCCCATAGGAAGCAGCCTCTTTTAACTTTCATGATTTTCATAAGACGAATCCTTTTCAATCCCTGCTTCTACCTATTTTTTGGTGTTTGTAAAAAACTAGTTATGACAAATTCTTAAGTCCATTGGATCACACTTTTCATTGTTATCCAAATATTCTGTTTCTTTGCTGATTTTTCTTTTGTCTACTTAACCAAGAATTGAAAGAGATACGTTGAAATCTTCCACTAAAAATGTGAATTTGTTTGCTTCTCCTTAATTCTGTCAAATTTTGAAGTTATTTTATGAAGTACCCACATGATTATAATTGCTACATATTTTTGGTAAATTGAATCTTTTATTATTATATATTTATCTCATTTATTCCTGATAATGCTTTTTCCTCATACCCTCTATTGTCTGATATTAGTATAGCTGCTCAGGTGTATTTTGGATAAAATATTCCTAATATATTTTTTCATCTTTTCACTTTTGAATTTTTGTTTTATATATATATATATATATATATATATGTTATGAAAATAGGAAATTGTTGGTCCAGTTTCTGTACTCCATTTATTTTTACTATATTTATTGAGATAGTTGGGCCTATTTCTAGCTTCTGCATTTTTTTTCCAGTTTGTTCTGCCCTTTCTGTTTCTGCTTTTTTTCTTATTTTTCTTCATATTTGATATCTACATTTTTTTCTTCCCTTTGACTTTTTATTTTGAAATCATTTCAAATTACAGAAGTTACAAAATTTGCAAATTATTCCTAAATATCCTTCACCCGTCCCCCATATATTACATCTTATATAATCATAGCACAATTATCAAAACCAGAAATTTAATTAACATTCATACAATACTATCTTATCTGTGAACCATGTTCATGTTTTGCCAGTTATCTGACTAATATTCTATTTTTTGTCCAGGATCAAGTCCTATTATTGTTTAGGTTTTAGTTGTGTCATCATATATATACTCCTTATTTTCTATTTGATTTTATTAAAAAAAAACTTTTCTTAAGAAACGATAAATCTTATCAAGTAGTTGGTTTGACCTTACTTTCCATACCATTTGCAACTCCTAGGCTGCTTTTTCATCTTTTTTCATCTCACATTTCTTCAAAAGTGTTTAATATATGAGGCCATAGTAGAAAACCTTTTACCTTTTATCGTAGACAATAATTTTTTACCCTCACATTTGAACAATAAGTTGGCTAAATTTAAATTAATTAATTAATTAATTTTTGGTTGCGTCGGGTCTTAGTTGTGGCACACGGGATCTTCATTGAGGCATGCAGGATCTTTCATTGCAGCTTGCAGGCTTCTTTTTAGTTGTGGCATGTGGGCTTCTTTCTAGATGTGGTGTGTGGACTTCTCTCTAGTTTTGTCATGTGGGTTTTTCTCTCTCTAGTTGTGGCGTGCAGGCTCCAGGGCACATGGGCTCTGTAGTTATGACGCACAAGTTCCAGAGCATGTGGGCTTTGTAGTTTGCAGCATGCAGGCTCTCTAGTTGAGGCACACAAACTCAGTAGTTATGGCACACGGGCTTAGTTGCCCCACAGCATGTGGGATCTTAGTTCCCGGACCAGGGATCGAACGCATGTCCCCTGCATTGTAAGGCAGATTCTTTACCACTGGCCCACCAGGGAAGTACCATAAATTTTAAAGTCTATGTTTAAGATTATTTTCTTTCAATACAGATATACTTCATTTTTTTGCACTTTGCTTTATTGCACTTTGTAGATATGCATTTTTTACAAATTGAAGGCTTATGGCAATGTGCATCAAGCAAGTCTATTGGCAGTGTTTTTCCAACCACATTTTCTCTCTTTGTGTCTCTGTTTCACATTTTGGTAATTCTTGCAGTATTTGTAACTTTTTCATTATTATATTTGTTATGGTGATCTGTAATCAATGATATTTTATATTGCTATTATAATTGTTTTGGGGCACCACAAAGCATGTCCATAAAAGATGATTAATTTAATCAATAACTGTTATGCGTGTTCTGACTGCTCCACCAACCAGCCATTCCCCCATCTCTTGCCATCTGTTTGGGCCTCCCTTATTCCTTGAGACACAAAAATAGTGAAACTAGGCCAAGTAATAACCCTACAATGGCCTCAAAGTGTTCAAGTGAAAGGAAGAGTCATACATTTTTCACTTTAAATCAAAAGCTAGAAATGGGGGCTTCCCTGGTGGTGCAGTGGTTGAGAATCTGCCTGCCAATGCAGGGGACACGGTTTCAAGCCCTGGTCTGGGAAGATTCCACATGCCACGGAGCAACTAGGCCTGTGATCCACAACTACTGAGCCTGCACATCTGGAGCCCGTGCTCCGCAACAAGAGAGGCCACAATAGTGAGAGGCCTGCGCACCACGATGAAGAGTGGCCCCCGCTCGCCTCAACTAGAGAAAGCCCTCACACAGAAACGAAGACCCAACACAGCCAAAAATAAATAAATTTAAAAAAAAAAAAGCTAGAAATGATTAAGCTTATTGAGAAAGGCAAGTCAAAAGCTGGGCATCTTGCACCAAACAGTTAGCCAAGTTGTAAATGCAAAGGACAAATTCTTGAAGGAAGTTAAAAGTGCTACTCCAGTGAACACATGAATAATAAGAAAGCAAAACATTCTTATTACTGATATTGAGAACGTTTTAGTGGTCTGGATAGAAAATCAAGCCAGCCACAACATTCCCTTAAGCCAAAGCTTAATCCAGAGCAAGACCCTAACTCTCTTCAATCCTATGAATGATGAGAGAGCTGAGGAAGCTGCAGAAGAAAAGTTTGAAGCTAGCAGTTTGGTTTAGGAGATTGAAGGAAAGAAGCCATCTCCATAATATAAAAGTGCAAGGTGAAACACCAAGTGCTGATATAGAAGCTGCACCAAGTTATCCAGAAGATCTAGCCAAGATAATTAATGAAAGTGCCTACACTAAACAACAGGTTTTTAATGTAGACAAAACAGCCTTATATTGGAAGAAGACGCCATTGAGGACTTTCATAGTTAGAGAGGAAAAGTCAATGTTTGGTTTCAAAGGACTCTCTTGTTATGGGCTAATGCAGCTGGGAATTTTAAGTTGAAGCCAATGCTCATTTACCATTCTGAAAATCCTAGGGTCCTTAGAATTATGCTAAATCTTCTCTGTCTGTGTTCTATTAATGGAACAATAAAGCCTAGATGACAGCACATCTCTTTACAACATGGTTTCCTGAATATTAAACCCACTGTTTAGACCTACCACTTAGAAAAAAAGATTTCTTTCAAAACATTACTGCTCATTGAAAATGAAACTGCTCATCCAATAGTTCAGATGGAGATATGTGATCAGATTAATGTTTCTCTCATGCCTACTAACACAATATCCATTCTGCAGTCCATTGATCAAGGAGTAATTTCTACTTTCAAGTCTTATTTTAAGAAATATATTTTGTACAGCTATAGCTGCCGTAAATAGCGATTCCTCTGATGGATCTGTGCGAAGTAAATTGAAAACCTTCTGGAAAGGATTCACCATTGTAGATGCTGTTAAGAACATTCATGATTTATGGGAGGAGATCAAAATACCAACACTAATAGGGATTTGAAAGAAGTTGATTCCAACCCTCATGGATGACTTTGAGGAGTTCAAGACTTCAGTGGAGGAAGTAACTGCAGATGTGGTGGGAATACCAAAAGAATTAGAAGTGGAGGCTGAACATGTAACTGAACTGCTTCAATCTCATGATAAAACTTTAACAAATGAGGAGTTGCATCTTATAGATGAGCTAAGTGGTTTCTTGAGATGGAATCTACTCCTGGTGAAGATGCTGTGAACATTGTTGAAATCACCACAGAGGATTTAGAATATTACATAAACTTAGTTGACAAAGTAGTGGCAGGGTTTCAGAGGATTGACTTTAATTTTGAAAGTTCTACTATGGGTAAAATGCTATAAAACAGCATTGCATGCTACAGAGAAATTGTTTGTGAAAGGAAGAGTGGATTGATGAGGTAAATTTCATTACTGTCTTATTTTAAGAAATTGCCACAATCACCCTGATGTTCAGCAACTACCACACTTCAGCCAGCAGCCATCAACGTCAGGGCAAGATCTCCCAAGACTTGCTGAAATCTCAGATGATGGTTAGCAGTTTTTAGTAATAAAGTACTTTTAATTAAGGTATATACATTTTTCAACATAAGACTATTGCACACTTAATAGAATATACTATAGTGTAAATATAATTTGCATCCACTGGAAAACCAAAAAAATGTGTGGGTCTCACTTTATTGCTATATTTACTTTATCATGGTGGTCTGGAATTGAACTTGTAGTATCTCTGAATTATGCCTGTATTTCAAAACTATCACTCCATTGTCTTCTTGCATTCAGTGTTGCTGTTGAGAAATCTGATATCATTTTATTCTTATTCCTTTAGAATCTTTTAAAGTTGTCTCTCTGTCTTTGGTCTTTAAATTTCACTACAATATGGTTATATTATATATATATTTATTTATTTTTACTCTTTCTTATACTTAGCATATCTTACATTTATTTCTTCACATATTTTCTCCTCTCCATTTTTATTTTTCTCGCCTTCTGGGACACCAGTTACCTAAGCACTTTTACTTCTCTTCTCTGTATCTTTCAGTTTCTTTTAAATTTTGTATCTCTTCATCCTTCCCAGACTTCTTTTGGGAAAATTGCTCAGTCTGATCTTTAAACTCATGAATTATTCTTTAGTAACATCCATTTTACTGTTTGTATCGTCTACCTAACTAAGATTTTCACTTATATCCTTTATTACTAATTTTTCTCATTCTTGTTTTATATTGCTTTTTATTCCCTTTTCTTTTTTTTGGTAAGTTCAATATAATTATTTGAAATTTTTATTCTAATTTTGCTTCTTGTAGCATCTGTTGTCCAGATTGTTATCTTTTTCTTGATACAGTTTTATTTTAACCTGTGAGAACATATTCCCAGAGATTCTCTGATATCTCAATGCTTATCCTTCTTTACAAAGGCTATATTCCAGTTACGTATACAGTGCTACTTATAATTCCAAGAACATGACACTGTGCCTTTGCTTATGTTTTTTCCTCCAACTGAAATGTATCCATTTTTGCCTGTTGAAACCCACTTGTTCTGCAATACCTTGATTACATTTGTTTTCTCCACGAAGCTTTTGTTCTCCTCAATAATTACAATTAATGCTTCATCTTACACATCTCATAATACTCTATATGTACTTTTGTAAAATTTTTATTTATTTAATTAATTTATTTGTGGCTGCTTTGGGTCTCATTGCTGCACATGGGCCTTCTCTAGTTGTGGCGAGTGGAGACTACTCTTCGTTCTGGTACATAGGCTTCTCATTACAGTGGTTTCTCTTGCTGCAGAGCATGGGCTCAGTAGTTGTGGCTTGTGGGCTGTAGAGCATAGGCTCTGGAGTTGTGGCACATGAGCTTAGTTGCTCCACAGCATGTGGGATCTTCCCAGACCAGGGCTCAAACCTGTGTCCCAGCATTGGCAGGCAGATTCTTAACCACTGCTCCACCAGGGAACTCCTATATGTACTTTTTATTATGATTGTTTTTGGCAAATTTCCCCCTGCCAAAATATGAATTTATTGAAAATAATGACTGGGTTTTCTTTCTCTCTGTCTTCCCTAACATTTGGCAGTGTATCGTACCCACACAGAGTATTCTTAAGTGATCTTGATCAATGTATAAATGAAAACTATCTTTATCTGAGAGAGGTAAATTGCATGGCAACAAGTAAGCAAATGGATAAACATAATGTGGGGAAGCAAACTATCCACAAGGGTAATATATGATTTTTAATGTTTAATTAGAAATAACATATAATTATGTCATACTGTGGTTTTTCTGATCCTTATATTGTTACTATAAGACCAGCCAGAATAATTCATAGTTTATACATGCTGAGTATTGAAACTCCTACATGGGACCATGTTTCCCTGTTTACTTTCTCACCATGACATTTCAAGTTGCCAAAACTTTTAAAATATTTATCAGATAAACAAATATATTAATGAATGAAGCACCCATGGCTATTTGTACCATGACTATGTGTCTCACTTTTGCTCTGGAAAGTTTCAATTAGTGCCTGGTGTAATTATTAGTAATAATGCCTTTCAGTCTTGAACATGTCCCAAATTGAATGATATATTATATGATTACATAAGTTATGTGTCATTCTCACTTTCTCTCATCCATAGGCCAATTTAAAACTTTACTAATAATTTCAAGGTTACAAATAATCAAGAGGCTCAGATGAAGTGGGAGAGATCTGGGACGTTGGGGTGGCTTTCCAGGTTCTTTCTTCCCTTGAAGCATTTGCATGTATGGCCCAGCAAAATAGATGAAATCTCTAGTGAGGTTTATGGGTTTACCTCACACAGAGGCAAGTGTTTCCATTATGAAATATTTCTACTTTATATTTCAGAAAGTTGTATAGTTTCTATGACATTCTCCAGAGAGTGTAACCTCATACATTCTAGGTTTATTTAATACAAACAGTCCTTTAGCCAGGCACCATCCTGCTAAGGTCATTCAATAGATAAGGTGTCTTCCTCCTAGAAAATATCATTGCCCATTTTTTTTTTTCTGGAGTTCCAGATGGCATGGGAATTAGACCAGATCATCTGCATTCTTTCCTTTCCCCATGGGCACCTTATAAACAGAATGAATGGGTCACTGTTCGGATACTTTAACTCCTTCCTCCCACACCTCCCACAGGTTTTGAAATTTAGAGAGTATTTTATTACACTTAGATTTTTTAAAACTACACTTTAGGTTATTACTACATATATATTTTTTTAACAGCTCTAGGTATTCAAAATCCAACAGTAAACAAGGCATGTAAAACCCTACCCTCATGGAACTAGGATATTAGTGGTAGACATGATATTACATGTGTCAGTGGAACTTCTGTAAGATTATGAAGTTAAAAAGCCCTACCTGTAACATATGAAAAAGGATATATACTACATTGTTTCATTTATATTAGCAAATAAATCAGTCAAATTATACATGACAGCGTAACTGCTGATTGTTTTTTATATTATCCAATATTCCTTTTACTAATTACTAGCTTGTAATAAATATATGCTTTATCTTATTTAACTTAAATTAAACCTATAATCACTTCTAGTTTTTATTTTATATTGCTTAACCAAATATTTTATTTTTTCTTTGTGAAATACTGCAGGTCAGATTTTTTAAAGAGACACGATGCTTCACAAATACCTGTTCTATCTAGTATTTTGAGTTTTTTCCATGGTTAGAAATTAAACATAAATTTCTTGATTTATACTGAAAGAGTATGGCATACCAGACAGACATTGCAACCCTACAAGTGTGTGTTAGTGTTTTCTTAACCCTCTATTATAAGTATAGCTGAAAGATGGGACAATTCTATACAGTTATTTCAGACAGCATTTATATTTCAGGTACAGTTATGAGGAAGCAAATTCAGATATTTTTCAGAAAGTACCAGCTGTTATATAAAAGACATTTCTGAGAACAAAACTGCTATTTCCAATTCAGAATATAAGGTCACAGGGTTAATTATTTGACGGTCATTATATCCAAGTGCCTGTGATCAGATTTATACAACTTTCAGTTATTTTACCTCCATTATATACTTTGTCTTTCTAGATCCACTTATGAGTCTGCAATGAAGAGTCTAAAGGATATTTTATGGTTTCCATTGAAACACATTACATTTTCTGCCTCCAACATTTTTCTTCCAAATTCATCCAATTTATCATATCTTGCTGATTTCAATCCATTTGTGCTTTAAGCAATTTGAACAGTGCTTTTTTTTTTCTTTTCTCCCAAATTGTTTGCTGGAATGACTGAATTTTAGTCCAGGATATAAAGCAGTATCAACTAAATTACTTCAGATGAGTAATTAGAGTATACTCATGCATATAAAACTAGAAACCTTTGTTGCCAGATATAAAATTCAAAGAAAACAAAAATATATTTTATATCAGTATAATAATTCACATTGCTTTTCAAGTATATTTAATATTCTTACTACCAAGAACGGAGAGGGAGAAGGTTAAATTCAAATGAAAGTAAGTATAGCTTGATGGAAAGAAAATAGGTTTTTGAGTCAGATATATTTGGATTTACTTTCTGATTCTAAGTGACAATACCATATATTCCATATACTCTCCTACATTGCCCAGTTTCCCACGCACTTAGGATTTATGTGATTATTTCCGTCTACTTGATGGTGAGCAAAAGTGAAACTTAATCACTTCAGAGTAGAAGCAATTAAGAGCATCATTCTCTTTCCCTGCTTGTAGATCTTGGAGGCCATGTGTTCCATTAGCATATCTGAAAGGTACTACTGACACACATTGGTTCTTAGATGAGAAATAGATAAATCTTTACTGTGCTAAGCTACTGTGTTTATAGAGATAGAGATTAAGGTTAATTATGCTGATAAATACAGAAATTGATACCATAGCAAAACCTTAAATATTGTCTCATCTTAGTGACCAGATGCAAAAACTGATAGAGACTAGAAAAAATGGCGATCTAAGTTTTGTAGTAGCAAAGCATTTCCCTGTTATAACTTGGAAGGCAAACTATGTGTCTACTAACTTATGGCTTTAGGGAAAAAAGTTGAAAAACAGAGTATTGATTCTGGACTGTGTTTGGCAAATTACCCTATAGAAAGAAAGAAGATCTCAGCAAAGTAGCTGGTTTTCAAAGCAAAATAAAAGAGAATGGAGAGTTCAGAAATTTAGGGCTTTGCACCTATGGAACATCTGTCTGCTTCTATAATCCCAAATAGTAAAACAAAACAGGAGATTTAATAAGGCTTTGAGACAAAGGCCCAAGCCTCTTACTTGAAAATGGTGACTTAGGACAGAGATTAGATTAAGTGTGTGGGCTTCCCACCTGTTGTTGCAGATAGCTTCATAGTAACTTCCATTAATTGCTAGAGAGATTGGAAGAAAGTAAGAAAAAAAAAAAAACAAAAAACAGATCTGAGGGCTACGTATGACTCCAAAAGACTTCTAAATGTGACTACTGGCACATGGAACGGACAGAAGGAAATAGATCAACATCTGAAATTTTAATGCAGAGGTATTACCAGAGTATCTTAGTCTGAAGTATCTTTGATCATCCAAGACTTAAATATACACTTGAGTCTCCAATCTTTAGCAAGCAAGCAGGAAATACACTGAGAAAGCTTTTGTAGCCTCCAAAGTAGGCAATTTGCCCCACCTGAGATATGGCCAAGGAGGATAATGAAAGACAGAACTCCTCACAAAAAGCAGTATCAGGACTAATCCAGGAACCATCCACACCTAAAGGTAGGAGAGCTTCACAAAGGGTACCAGTGACTAGTGTGTGCCTCCAGTTCTTCCCATTTGTAGTTGATTTTTCCCTATACCAGTATGTATATTCAGTATGTGTATGGATGGGTGGGGCAGGAGGCAGATGACTTGTCTTTGTAATTCATTAGTCTTTAGACAAAACTTTATCCAGACCTGATTAATAGACTGTTGCACACATCTAGAGATGCTGAACTTGATGGGACTTTCAATTTTTTTTCTTCAGGAGTATATTTTATATTTAGGAAAAAAGGGGATCAAAGGATCTGTGGTGACCTCTGACAATGGTTTTGTGCTTACAAAATATTCCACTTGTTTCTGTACAGTTCCCAGCTTCTCTCGAAGTTTGATTGGGGCCATAAAATTTAGTTCTAGTCAGTAGATTGCCATTCGAAGTAAGTACGTTACTTCTGGGATAAGGTAGTTAAGCACACCATTCCCTCACTTTTTTTCCTTCAAAGTCCTTGGAGAGCTCATGTTTCAGATGGTCTCGCTACACTGTAGAAGAGGGGGGTCCCATCTAATTTAGATTTACATGAGCAAAAAATCAACCTTTGTTAACCATTAGATTTTAAGTTTTATCTGCTAGTGTTAATTATTCTAACTATAGTATTGCATCTTATTTAGTCAAAAGGGTATAATAAAAGGATGTACTAAAAAGGTATTCCACAAGTGTGCTATAAAAATTAATTAATAACAGATGTGTATAGTACTTGGCATAAGGCTGAGCACATGGCATAAAGTCAGTCACACAGTAAAATATCTAGCATGTAGTAAATGTTCAATAGATGTTAGCTGCTGCTGTTATTGTTTCTGTTGTTATTGTTAGACCTCATATGCCGATAGACCTGAGATTTTATCTATGAAATTTCTCTGTGGTTTCACCAAGAAATTTATCCATTGCATAAAATATTTTTGAGAATTTACCAAGATAGGTGGTAAATGATAGAGGCCCATAGGGGATTACTGAGTACAAATTATGTCAATTAAATCTAATTTCCATTTTTATGTATTAAAACAATAGATAGATAATTTCTATACAGTCTATCTTGATTTCAGGCATATCTTTGAATTAAAGAGATTCTCATAAGAACATTCTGGATAAAGTGGAAAATATTTAGACATAGGTACAGTTTTTTCTAATACTTAACAACAATTATAAATGAATCAGTATTAACTTGGAGTTATATTTTTAATGGAATAGCTTGGTACCCCCTCTTTATTTCACTATTTTTAGGAAAGACCTAGTATAAAGTATAAACATCATGATTATATATTTCATGAGGCTGGAAGAGTTAGCTAATATCCAATGAAAGAATAGGATTATGAATATTGAGACTGAAACAATAAGCTCAATCCCATAAAATAATATTTTATAAGAATAGGTATAAATTTTTCACCTAAAAAAACTATTTAAACACAGACTAAAGGATACATGGCTTAAAGCAAATTCATGTGATATAGAGTTAGACTTTCAGTTGCCCTCAATCTTATTATGAATGGAGAGTGTATTCTGTGCCTGTTCAATAGCTGGTAGATCTTTGGTTTTATATATTATGGCATTTAGAATGAAAGAAAAGCCTATCGTTACACTCTAATGACAGGACTCTTACACCAGTACTTGGTGTTCAGATTATGGTTCACCCTTTAAAAGCATCATAACCAACGGAAGATCATTTAGGGAAGTATAATTATGATGCTGTGGGGCTTGGAATTAAGCAAGGGATGACTTTCTTGATACGAAAACTTTCTTAAAATTAGAGAAGCTTAAAATTAAAATGAACTACTTCAAGAATTAGTGACATCCTTCAATGAAAGTATGCAAGCAAAAGCTGGGATAAGCATTTGCTGAGAGTATATGAAGAAGACAGCAAAATTAATTGGCTGGTTTGTAGTGCCATCTATTTTGTCATAGTTTGTAATTCTTTGGTTGTAAATACATTGTCTTTAGGTTGCTACTGTAATATCAGACACTGTAGGCCAGCAGTTCTTTCTGGAGGTCTACAAAGTTTAAATTATTTTCATGATAATAGTAAGACATTATTTGTCCTTTACACTTTCATTCTCTCATAGGTAGAGTTTTCCAGAGGCTACATATGTGATGATAGCATCACTGACTTTAACATGTAATGACTTTTTTATTCTTAAATTAATAATTTATAAAATTCTGTTTTAATTTATAATATGGTATAAATTTAAAAAGCTCTTCAAAGTTCTCAATTTTTAAAGGTATAAAGTGATACTCTGAATAAGAAGTTGATCTAGGTGCTCTGACTACAGAATCAAAATTCCTGATTTCATGGGGTTTACATTCTAAAGCAGGAATATAGACAACAAACAAATGAATGGATAAAGTAGATGTGGCACATATGTACAATGGAATATTACTCAGCTATAAAAAGAAACAAAACTGAGTTATTTGTAACGAGGTAGATGGACCTAAAGTCTGTCATACAGAATGAAGTAAGTCAGAAAGAGAAAAACAAATACCGTATGCTAACACATATATATGGAATCTAAAAAAGAAAAATGGTACTGATGAACCTAGCGGCAGGGCAGGAATAAAGATGTAGACATAGAGAATGGACCTGAGGACACAGGGATGGGGGAGGGGGAAGCTGGGGTGAAGTGAGAGTAGCATCGACATATATATACTACTGAATGGAAAATAGCTAGTGGGAAGCAGCAGCATAGCACAGGGAAATCAGCTCCGTGCTTTGCAATGACCTAGAGGGATGGGGTAAGGAGGGTGGGAGGGAGACACAAGAGGGAGGGGATATGGGGATATATGTATGCATATGGCTGATTCACTTTGTCGTACAACAGAAACTAATACAGTATTGTGAAGCAATTATACTCCAGTAAAGATCTATGTTAAAAAATGGTAGTAAGTAATATGAATTAAAAATAGAAATCTGATAGAGAGTTTAGGGAAGGGTGATGGGGTACTTTAGGTAACACAACCTTCTTTATATGTCAGTCTGCTTTAGAAAAGTAAGGTCGCTTCTGAAGAGATAGTACTTGTTCTGTGATGAAAAGGAAAGATCCATGTGAACGTTGTAGTATGCCAAAAAGTATGCCAAGCAAAGGCAACAACAAAAGTTATAAAATAGGAACAAGCTTCATATATTTGAGGATCAAAATGAAGTCCTATGAACCTAGTGTATAGTGAGTGAAGAATGATAAATTTGGCTAAATGGGAAGAGGCTTGTAAGTAACCCGAATATTAGAACTCAGACCTACCCTGTTGTACTCCTCTTCATAGTTATCTTTAAATATAACCTTTTCTAGCCATATTCATAAAGGAAAAAAATTACATTCACAGCCCCAACAACCCCCAAGCAAAATAATATGTGGCAAAAGCCTAGAGTCACACTGCAAGTTTAATAAAGTCGAAATCCTATGTAGAAGGGGGACTTCCAGAGAGGACTGTCAGACCCTCTCTCCAGCAAAACCACCATTTAACTGGTGAAAATTATAAAAAGCAATCATTTAAAGTCCCTGTAAATTATCCAAAGGACATATAGCAAATGGAGAACATTCATTCAAGAAAATCTACTAAATCTCAGTAAAAAGAGTGAGAGTTTGTGGCATGTGAGCCATGACCTGCTTCTTTGCCCACTTCAGTTTTGCTCCAAGTTAAAGAAACAGAACCTCTACCTAGGATACTCTACTCTGGACAGATGAGGCTGAAAAAAGTGTTCTTTTTTCCTTCAGTTCCTAGTGTAGGGCTACAGTTATACCCTGGAGGGGTAGGCTGTTGGCATTTCTCCCTCCCCTAGCCCTATGTTGCAGAAGCTCTATTCCAGTCTGACAAAGACAGAAGACCCCTACCCTCTCCTAGCCTAGAGTGGAAGCTCTACCTCAGGCATGGAAGGGTGAGAAAACTGGGACTAGATTACCCCTACTCCAGCTTCCACTTAGGTCAGAGCTTCCATACAGGGAGGGGCAAACAAATAGACCAGAGGCTACCACTTTTCTTTCCATGTGTCTGCTCATAGAGCAGGACTATCATTCCAGTAGAAACAGGCCCCTGCCCTCACCCCACCTTCTATGTAGTGGAACAGAAGTTCTGCCTAGGAGGTGAAGCAGACCATAAGGATGAAGAGTTCTGGAGCTCTGACTAAAATGATTGAGTTTATCTGAAACAGTTGGAAAATTCCATGCCAAAGGACATTGTTTAAAGCAATGGATATTTTGGTGGAGAGCAATAAGAGGGTGTTGATAGTTCCATGAAACTGGTAGCAACAAGTGAAGTGACAGAACACCCAGAAGTTTAACAGGGATACCATGGGAAATGACAGCAAAGAATACTCCTAGGATCACAGTCAACCTTGAGGATCAAGAAGTTCTGTGCACATGCTCAGGAGCAATCAGAACAGTTTTCAATGAGAAACAGTGAGCAGAAACCTCTGGAGGAACCAATGCCAGAGTAGGAAAACCTGAAATAATTAATGGATTGCTAGAGGCACAATGTGGGAAAGTCTGAGAGATAAAAGTGACAAGGGGACCCAGCCATTAAGGGACCCCCACATTTTTGTGAGTTTTACCTCCTGGAGTTTTAAATAAGTTCTCACAGTAAATATTGGAGAAATACACTTTCAGGCTTCTCACAAAGAGAGGGTGAAAGGAATCACTTTGAAATACACAGGAGCATTCTATTCTTCCTAACAACAAGGTCTGCCCTTAAGAGAAACTGTATAACAAGAGCCTAAACTACTGAGGTTTAATCAGAGCCTAACTGATTTGAAAGAAAATACCTACCTAACCAAAGCCAAGTCTAGCTTTCCACATGGAAGATGGGAAATACAACTACTATCTAGCATTCCTATCCCACTTAAGGGAGGAGTTGACTGAAAACACATGTGAAGTTTATAGTCCAGAGGCAAGGCTCACTAAAACACTGAGACCTAATAATAGGACCATAGAATGCTTCCCTTCCCTGACACCTTACTGCAAACATTAATGAAGGCCTATTTACAGCAATGCATTTTACCCACTACATCCTGTCCACTATCAGGAAAAAACTATAAGACATAAAATAACACAACTTGAATAGATAGGGCAAAGATCAGAATTAGACTCAGGTATGGTAGGGCTGTTGCAATTATCAGGCCAGAATTTAAAACAACTATGATTAATATGCTAAGGAATCTAATGGATAAAGTAGACAGCATGAAAGAACAGATGGCCTATGTAAGGAGAGAGATGAAAATTCTAAGAAAGAACTGAAAGCAAATACTAGAGATGAAAAACACCTTAACAGTAATGAAGAATGTCTTTGATGGGCTTATTAGTAGACAGAGCAGACTTTAGACAATGGAAAGTTATCAGGCATAAATAGAGGCATTAAATAACAATAAGGGGTCATTTCTCCAAGAAGACATAGCAGTCCTTAACATTTATGTGCCTAACAACAGAGCATCAAAATATGTGAGGCAAAAACTGAAAAAACCAGCAAAGAGAAATAGATGAATTCACTGTAATAGTTGAAGACTTCAACACCTGTCTATCAGAATTGGACAGATCCAGCAGGCAGAAAATCTGTAAGGACATAGTTGAACCCCAAACACTATCAAACTACTGGGTATAAGGAATATCTATAGACTACTTCATGTAACAACAGCAGAATACCCATTCTTCTTAAGCTCACATGGAACATTCACCAAGATAGAACATGTCCTGGGCCATTAAAAACACTAAAATTTAAAAGAATAGGAATCATACAATATCTGCTTTCAGACCACAATGGAATGAAACTAGATACCAATAACAGAAAGATAGCTGGAAAATCCCAAAATACTTGGAAATTAAATAAAATGTTTCTAAATAATATATAAGCCAAAGAAGATCTCAAGAGAAAATTTAAATATGTAAATAAATGAAAATACAACTTACCAAAATTACTGGGATACAGCAAAATCAGGGTTTAGAGGGAAATTTAGAGCATTGAATGCATATTTTAGAGTAGGAGAAAGATCTAAATGCAATAATTTAATCTCCCACCTTAAGAAACTAGAGAAATAAGACGAATTTATAGTTCAAAGTAAGAGAAGAAAACAGATAATAAAATTTAGAGCAGAAATAAATGAAATTGAAAACAAGAAATCAATAGAGAATATCAACAAAAAAAAAATTGGCTCTGAAAATATATATAAAATTGATAAGCCTCTAGGAAAGCTAATTAAGAGAAAGAGAAAGGCCACAGTTTTACTAATATCAGATATTTATAAAGAGGCGATATCACTTCTGATCCCATGGTCATTAAAAGGCTAATAAATGAATAAAAAACTTTATGCCCACAAATTTGATAGTCAAGATGAAATGAATCAATTTCTGAAAGACAAAATCTTCCAAAATTCATACAAGAAGAAATCGAAAATCAAACAGGCCTATATCTATTAAAGAAATTGAATCAATAATTAATAACATTCCAAATCATAAAGCAACAGACCTAGATGGATTTATTGGTCAATTCTACCAAGGATTTAAGAAGGAAATCACACTTATTCTCTACAGTTTATTTCACAAGATATAAGCAGAGGGAATAATTTTTAACTAATTTTATGAGGCCAAAATTACCCTTGTAAGAAAATCAGAAAAAGATATTGCAAGGAAAGAAAACTACAGACCAATGTATTCCATAAACATAGATGTAAAAATTCTCAACAAAATATTGCCATATTGAATCCACTGATGAATGAAAAGAAACATAACCATGACTAAGTGGGATTTACACCAGGTATCCAAACCTGGTTCAACATACAAAAATCAAATAACATAATCAATTACATGAACAGGCTAAGAAAGAAAAATCATGTGACCACTCAATACAGTAAAATCATTTGACAAAATCCAACACACATTGATGATAAAAACTCAAAGTAAACTAGGAAACGGGAACTTCCTCAACTTGGGAAAGAATACAAAAGTCTATAGCTAACTTCATGCTTAATGGCAAGAAGCTAGAAATTTTTTTTGTTTTTTAATGAAAATCAGAATGGACTTTTTTCCTTTTTTTGTTGAAGTATAGTTGATGTACAGTATTATATAATTTAGAGGTGTACAATATAGTGATTCACAATTGTTAAAGGTTATACTCCATTTAGAGTTATTGTAAATTTTTGGCTGTATTTCCTGTATTGTACAATGAATCATTGTAGCTAATTTTATACATTATAGTTTGTACCTCTTAATCTCCTACCCCTTTGTTGCCCCTCCCCCCTTCCCTCTCCTAATTGGTAACCACTAGTTTGTTCTCTATATCTGTGAGTCTATTTCTTTTTTTGTTATTTTCACTAGTTTCTTCTATTGTTTAGGTTCCACAAATAAGTGATATCATTCTGTATTTGTCTTTCTCTGACTTATTTCACTTAGCATAATACCCTCCAGGTCCATTCATGTTGTTACAAATGACAAAATTTCATTCTTTGTAATGGCTGAGTAGTATTCCATCATATATATACTACTACTTCTTTTTTTATAAATCTTTATTGAATTTGTTACAATATCGCTTCTGTTTTGGTTTTTTTTGGCCACGAGGCATGGCATGTGGGATCTTAGCTCCCTCACCAAGGATTGAACCCACACCCCCTTCATTGGAAGGCAATGTCTTAACCACTGGACTGCCAGGGAAGTCCCATTACTACTTATTTACCATTTATTTACCAGGGAAGTCCTATTACTACTTATTTACCATTCATCTGTTGATGGACACTTAGGTTTCTTCCATGTCTTGTAAATAATAATGCTATGAACATTGGAGTGCATATATCTTTTCAAATTCATGTTTGTTTGTTTGTTTTAATATAAACCCAGGGGTGGAATTGCTGGTTCATATAACAGTTCTAATTTTAGTTCTTTGAGAAACCTTCATACTGTTTTCCACAGTGGCTGCACCAATTTACATTCCTGCCAACAGTGTACAAGGGCTCCCTTTTCTCCACATCCTTGCCAACATTTATTATTTGTGTGTTTGTTTTTTTTTTTTTTTGATGCTAGCTATTCTAACAGGTGTGAGGTTATATGTCATTGTGGTTTAGATTTGCATTTCCCTGATGATTAGCGATGTTGCACATCTATTCATATGCCCATTGCCCATCATTGACCATCTGTGTGCCTTCTTTGGAAAAATGTCTATTAAGGTCTTCTGCCTATTTTTAAGTGGTTGTTTGCTTTTATTGATGTTGAGTTGTATGAGATGTTTATATATTTTGGATATTAACCTGTTATTGGTCATAACATTTCCAAACATTTTCTTCCATTCAGTAGATTGTATTTTCATTTCATCAGTGTTGCCTTTGCTATGCAAAAGCTTTTAAGTTGAATTAGGTCCAGTCTGTTTTGCTTTTACTTCCTTTGCTTTAGGAGGCAGATCCAAAACACTATTGTTGTGATTTATGTCAAAGAGTGTCCTGCCTATGCTTTCCTCTAGGAGTTTTATGGTTCTCAGTCTTACAATTAGGTCTTTAATCCATTTTGAGTTTATTTTTGTATATGCTGTGGGAGAATGTTCTAATTTTATTCTTTTACATGTATCTGTCCAGTTTTCCCAGCACTACTTATTGAAAAAACGTTTTTTCCTCCATTGTATATTCTTGTCTCCTTTGTTGTAGATTAATTGACCGTGGTGTGTGGGTTGATTTCTGGGCTCCTGATTCTGTTCCATTGATTTTTGTGTCTGTTTTTTGCCAGTACCATACTGTTTTGATTACTGTAGCTTTGTAATATAGTCAGAAGTCAGGGACCGTGATTTCTCCAGCTCTGTGTTCCTTTCTCAATATTGTTTTGGCTATTTGTGGTCTTTTGTGTTTGCACACAAATTTTAAAATTATTTGTCCTTGTTCTGTGAAGAATGCCACTGGTATTTTGATAGAGATTGTATTGAATCTGTAGGTTGCCTTGGGTATTATGGTCTTTTTAACAATATTAGATCTTCCCATCCAAGGACATGTTATATCTTTCCATCTGTTTTTGTTGTCTTCAACTTCTTTTATCACTGTCTTATGGTTTTCTGTGTACAGGTCTTTTACCTCCTTAAGTAGGTTTATTCCTAGGTATTTTATTCTTTTTGATGCAATGGAAAATGAGATTGCTTTCTTGATTTATCTTTCTGATCTTCTGTTGTTAGTGTACAGAAATGCAACAGAGTTCTGTGTATTATTTTTGTATCCTGCAACTTTAATGAATTCACTGATGAGCTCTAGTAGTTTTCTGGTGATATCTTTAGGATGTTCTATATATACTATCATGTCATCTGCAGACAGTGACAGTTTTACTTCCTTTCCAATTTGGATTATTTTTATTTCTTTTCTTTTTTTTTTGTTTTGTCTGATTGTTGTGGCTAGGACTTCCTATTTTATGTTGAATAAAAGTGGCAAGAGTGGGCATCCTGCTCTTGTTCCCGATGTTAGAGAAGATGCTTTTAGCTTTTTACTGCTGAATATGTTAGCTGTGGGTTTGTCTTATATGAACTTTATTATGTTGAGGTAGGTTCTCCCTGTGCCCACTTTCTGGAGAGTTTTTATCACAAATTTATGTTAAACTTTGTCAAAAGCTTTTTCTGCATCTATTGAGATAATCATATGATTTTTATTCCTCAGTTTCTTAGTGTGGTGTATCACATTGATTGATTTGTGAATACTGAAAAATCCTTGTATTCCTGGGATAAATCTCACTTGATCTTGGTGTATGGTCCTTTTAATGTAGTGTTTGATTTGGTTTGCTAGTATTTTTTTTGAATTTTATTTTATTTTTAAGGAGCAGGTTCATATTAGTTATCTATTTTATACAAATCAGTGTATATATGTCAAGCCCAATCCCTCAATTCATCCCATCACCCACCCCCCACTTTTCCCCCTTGGTGTCCATATGTTTGTTCTCTACATCTGTGTCTCTATTTCTGCCTTGCAAACTGGTTCATCTGTACCATTTTTCTAGGTTCCACATATATGCGTTAATATACGATATTTGTTTTTCTCTTTCTTACTTCACTCTGTATGACAGTCTCTAGGTCCATCCACATCTCTACAAATGACCCAATTTTGTTCCTTTTTATAGCTGAGTAATATTCCATTGTATATATGTACAACATCTTTTTTATCCATTCCTCTGTTGATGGACATTTAGGTTGCTTCCATGACTTGGTTATTGAAAATAGTGCTGCAATGAACATTGGGGTGCATGTGCCTTTTTGAATTATGGTTTTCTCTGGGCACATGCCCAGTAGTGGGATTGCTGGGTCATATGGTAATTCTATTTTTAGTTTTTTAAGGAACCTCCATACTGTTCTCCATAGTGGCTGTATCAATTTACATTCCCAGCAACAGTGCAAGAGGGTTCCCTTTCCTCCACACCCACTCCAGCACTTGTTGTTTGTAGATTTTCTGATGATGCCCATTCTAACTGGTATGAGGTGCTACCTCATTGTGGTTTGATTTCCATTTCTCTAATAATTAGTGATGCTGAGCAGCTTTTCATGTGCCTCTTGGCCATCTGTATGTCTTCTTTGGAGAGATGTCTATTTAGGTCTTCTGCCCATTTTTGGATTGGGTTGTTTGGTTTTTAATATTGAGCTACCTGAGTTGTTTATATATTTTGGAGATTAATCCTTTGTCTGTTGATTCATTTTCAAATATTTTCTTCCATTCTGAGGGTTGTCTTTTTGTCTTGTTTGTAGTTTCCTTTGCTGTGAAAAAGCTTTTAAGTTTCATTAGGTCCCATTTATATTTTTTTGTTTTCATTTCCATCACTCTAGGAGGTGAGTCAAAAAAGATATTGCAGTGATTTATGTCAAAGTGTGTTATTCCTATGTTTTCCTCTAAGAGTTTTATAGTGTTCAGTCTTACATTTAGGTCTTTAATCCATTTTGAGTTTATTTTTGTGTGTGGTGTTAGTAAGTGTTCTAATTTCATTCTTTTACATGTAGCTGTCCAGTTTTCCCTGCACCACTTAGTGAAGAGACTGTCTTTTCTCCATTGTATATCCTTGCCTCTTTTGTCATAGATTAGTTGACCATAGGTGCATGGGTTTATCTCTGGGCTTTCTATCCTGTTCCATTGTTCTGTATTTCTGTTTTTGTGCCAGTACCATATTATCTTGATTACTGTAGCTTTGTAGTATAGTCTGAAGTCAGGGAGTCTGATTCCTCCAGCTCCGTTTTTTTCCCTCAAGATTGCTTTGGCTATTTGGGGTCTTTTGTGTCTCCATGCAAATTTTAAGGTTATTTTTCTAGTTTTGTAAAAAAAAG
Source organism: Lagenorhynchus albirostris (assembly GCF_949774975.1). Classification (NCBI taxonomy): domain Eukaryota; kingdom Metazoa; phylum Chordata; class Mammalia; order Artiodactyla; family Delphinidae; genus Lagenorhynchus; species Lagenorhynchus albirostris. The sequence continues at coordinate 122,187,970 of NC_083096.1, forward strand.
CCATTGGTAATTTGATAGGGATTGCACTGAATCTGTAGATTTTTCTTTGGGTATTATAGTCATTTTCACAATACTGATTATTCCTATATTTCCAGAACCCCAGGTTAGGAAGCCTGACGTGGGGCTCCGAACCTTCACTCCAGTGGGTGGACTTCTGTGGTATAATCGTTCTCCAGTTTGTGAGTCACCCACCCAGCGGTTATGGGATTTGATTTTATTGTGATCGTGCCCCTCTTACCATCTTATTGTGGTTTCTCCTTTGTCTTTGGATGTGCATTATCTTTTTTGGTGAGTTCCAGTGTCTTCTTATTGATAATTGTTCAGCAGTTAATGGCGATTCCGGTGCTCTCACAAGAGGGAGTGAGCACATGTCCTTCTACTCCGCCATCTTGAACCGAGCACCAGTTTGCTAGTATTTTTGTTGATAATTTTTACATTTATGTTTGTAAGTGACAATGACTTATAATTTTCTTTTTTCATAATATCTTTGTTTGGTTTTGGTATCAGGGTGATACTGGCCTCATAGAATGAGTTTGGAAATGTTCCTTCCTCTGAAATTTTTTGGAATAGTTTGAGAAGGATCGGTATAACTCTTCTCTAAATGTCTAGTACAGTTCATCTGTGAAGCCATCTGGTCCTGGACTTTTGTGTGTGTGTGTGTGTGTGTGGTACACAGGCCTCTCACTGTTGTGGCCTCTCCCGTTGTGGAGCACAGGCTCTGGACATGCAGGCTCAGCGGCCATGGCTCATGGGCACAGACACTCCGCTGCATGCGGGATCTTCCCAGACCGGGACACGAACCCGTGTCCCCTGTATTGGCAGGTGGACTCTCAACCACTGCGCCACCAGGGAAGCCCCTGGTCCTGGACTTTTGTCTGTTGGGAGTTTTTTAATTACTGATTCAATTTCATTACTAGTAATTGGTCTGTTCATATTTTCTATTTCTTCCTGGTTAAGTCTTGGAAGATTGTACCTTTCTAAGAACTTGTCCATTTCTTCCAGGTTGTCCATTTTATTGGCATGTAGTGCTTGTAGTTGTCTCTTATGATCTTCTGTATTTCTGTTGGGTCAGTTGTAACTTCTCCATTTTCGTTTCTGATTTTATCAGTTTGGGCCCTCTTTTTTCTTGATGAGTTTAGTTAAAGGTTAATCAATTTTGTTTATCTTTTCAATGAACTATCTTTTAGTTTCATTGATCTTTTCTATTGTGTTCTTCCTCTCTATTTCGTTTATTTCTGCGCTGATCTTTATGATTTATTTCCTTCTACTAACTTTCAGTTTTGTTTATTCTTCTTTCTCTAATTCCTTTAGATGTAAGATTAGGTTGTTTATTTGAGATTTTTCTTATTTCCTGAGGTAAGCTTGTATTGCTCTAAACTTCCCTCTTAGAACTGTTTTTGCTGCATCCCATAGATTTTGGAATGGTGTGCACTTGAAAAGAATGTGTATTCTGCTGCTTTTGGATGGAATGTTCTATATATATCAATTAAGTTCAGTTGGTCTAATGCATCATTTAAGGCCAGTGTTTCCTTATTGATTTTCTGTCTGGAAATCTGTCCATTGATATAAGTGGGGTGTTTAAGTCCCCTACTATTATTGTGTTACTCTTGATATATCCCTTTATGCCTATTTATATTTGATTTATATATTTAGGTGCTCCTATGTTGGATGCACATATATATACAATTGTTATATCTTCTTGGATTGATCCCTTGATCATTATGTAGTGTCCTTCTTTGTCTCTTGTAACAGTCTTTATTTTATTGTCAATTTTGTCTGGTATAAGTTGCTACCTTGGCTTTCTTTTGATTTCCATTTTCATGGAATACCTTTATTCATCTCCTCACTTTCAGTCTCTTTGTGCCTTTAGACCTGAAGTGAGTCTCCTCTAGTCAGTGTATATATGAGTCTTGTTGTCATATGCATTCAGCCATTTAGTTTTTCTTACAAAGATCAGAAACAAGGCAAGGATATTCCCTCTCATCACTGCATTTCTACATCACTCTGGAAATTGTAGTTAATGCTGTAATACAAGAAAAGGAAATGAAATATAAACATGTTAAGGAAGAAGAAATAAAATTTTGTTTGCAAATAACATTATTTTCTATGCATAAATGTTTTCCTTAAAGGCTCTCCTGGAACTATTAAGTGATTATAGCAAGGTTAAATGGTAAAAAGTTAATGTACAAATTCTATCAATTTCCTACATACCAGCAATTAAGAAGTGGAATTTGAAAAGAAAAACTTACTATTCACCTTAACAAACCCCCCCAAGTGAAATAGATAAAATCTAAATCTGAATTTATCTATCTATCTATCTATCTACATGCATATATTATATACAGTATCTTGGTGAGGAAAACTATAAAACTAGGGTGGACAATATCAAAGAATTAAATAATTGGAGAGATATTCTGTTTTCATAGATAGGGAGACACAATATTACCAATATTCCAACTTGATCTACAATTTTAAAACAATACCAATTATGATCTCAGCAAATCATTTTGCACATTGGGTGTTGTTCCATAGCCTAATATATGGTCTATTCTGGAGAATGTGGCCACTTGAGAAGAATATGTATTCTGTCATTGGGTGGTCTGTTAGGTCTGATTAACTTATAGTGTTGGTGAAGCCTTCTATATCCTTGTAGATCTTCTGCACTGCTCATTTATTTTTAGTGCTGAATAATATTGCATTGTGTATATGTTCCTAGTCTACTTATCCATTCACGTATGAAAGGCATCTTGGTTACTTCCAAGTTTGTCAATTACGAATAAAGTTGCTATAAATATCCATGTGCAGGTTTTTGTGTGGACATAAGTTTTCAATTAATTTGGTTAAATACCGGAGATCATGATTACTGGATCATATGGTAAGACAATGTTTTGTTTTGTAAGAACCTGCCAAACTGTCTTCCAAAGTAGCTGTACCGTTTTGTATTTCTACCAGCAATGAATGAGATTTCCTGTTGCTCCATATACCCCCCCAGCATCTGGTATTGTCATTGTTTTGGATTTTCACAGTTCTAATAGAGTGTACTATATCTCTTTGTTGCTTTCATTTGCAATTCCTTAATGATATATGCTGTTGAATATCTTCATATGTTTATTTGCCAACTATGTATCTTCTCAGGTGAGGTGTCTGTTTTTATCTATGCCAATTTTATTAATTAGATTGCTTGTTTTCTTATTGTTGAGTTTTAGGAGCTCTTTCTATATCTTGGATACTAGCCCTTTATCTGATATGTCTTTTGCAAATGTTTCCTCTAAGTTTGTGGCTTGTCTTCTCATTCTATTGATGTCATCTTTCTCAGAGCAGAATTTTAATTTTAATAAAGTGCAGTATATCAATTTTTCCTTTCAAAGATTGTGCCTTTGATGCTGCATCTATAAAGCCATTGCTATACCCAAGGTAATCTAGGTTTTCTTCTGTATTTTCATCTAAGAATTCAGCCAGGAACAGAATTAGTTGGATTTCTGAAATGGCATATCCTAGTATTTCAGAAAGTAATTTTAAGCTTACTTAAGGTTTAGGTCCATGACCCATTTTGAGTTGATTTTTGTAAAGGCCATAAAATCTGTGTCTAGGTTCATTTTTTTGCATGTGGATGTCCAGTTGATCCAGCATCACTTGTTGAAAAGACTAGTTTGCTCCATTGTATTGCCTTTGCTTCTTTGTTAACGATTAGTTTACTATATTTATGTGGGTCTATTTCTAGGCTCTTCATTCTGTTCCATTGGTCTGTTTTTCTATTCTTCCTCAATACCACACTGTCTTGATTACTGTAATTGCACACTTTAAAAAGATATATTCTTTGGTATGTGAATTATATCTCAATAAACATGTCATTTGAAAATATAGTGAACAAATAAATGGATAAACAATTACCTTTAAACTAAAAATTAATTGCAAATCTGGATTAATATCAGTTTTAAGATTTACACAATCTAGAATTTTGTTTTGTTTGAAAATAGTCAGGTGTGACAGATATTTGAGGCGAAGAATTGTAGTTCAAGTATATTATAAAGAGAGAAAAGCTCCAGAAGGGATTTGTAATTATTGTATAATAAAAGGTTAATCAAAATTTATTATCTCAGATAGAGATAATAAATGTGTATTGGCTCACAGTGTATTCTGATTAATTGCAGCACTCTTCCTACAGTGCTGTTTTTAGATTCTGAGACAACAGCTAGGAGTGTGGAAAAAAAGGCCTTTGTGTAAATGAAATGTCTGTCATCATCAAGGAAGTGAGAATTTGTAGAGTTCAAAGTGAAATTTATAGCTTAGATAATAAAACCTAGATTTAAAAACTTTTTCCAATGTGACAAACATTTTTCACTCAATCCTCACAGCTTATCTGTAAAGTAGGCAGTTTTGTTCTTCCATTTTATAGATGAAGAAACTGTGGCCTTGGAAGTTAAATATCTTGTTTAAAGTTACTTTCTGAAATACTAGGATATGGCATTTCAGAAATCCAGCTAATTTTGTTCTTGGTTTTATTCGCCTAATCACTATCCAGCAGTGATTCTTACTGTCCAATGGTCCAAAATCAACAGAATGGAAAAGGCAAACCATTTTTTCAGTAGAGTTGGACTAGTATGATCTGTGTGGTCAGTGTGGTCCAAGTTGAATGCATATTTGACAGGATATTAGGTTGAGAAGTTTAGATCTTCAAATTAAGATCCTGCTGTTGGAGCAAAAATAGACGGAGGCATCATGTTCCTTAGAAGATTACAGAAATGGTGGACCTGGGTAAAGGAAAATAATATAATCATCAAAAGACTGGTTCATTGTAATTCAGGAACCTATAGAAAGTTTGACCTTAATACTGAGCCAACATTTGCCCAGGGGGAAATTTATTTTGGTTTTCACTGTTTATGGCTAGGCATGGAATTTTTTGAATATTTTGTTCTATCTAAAATTACCAGATAAGTAGAAGTTTCTAAAATTATACAAAAGGCAAACTTAAAAAGGAAAGAAGTCATAAAGCTGCAATTGAGTTCTTTGGAATAATGAAACTCATCACAAAAGACCACATATTTATGATCTCATTTGTAATAAATGTCCAGTATATATAAATCTATAGGAATGTAAGGTAGATAAGTCATTGCCTAGGTGTGGTGAGGTGGTGGAGGCTGGGGGCTGGAGAGTGACTCTAATGGTTGTAGCATTTCTTTTTGGCATAATAAAAATATTCTAAATCTAGATTGTGGTGATGGTTGCAGAACTCTGAATATATTAGAATCATTGTATGGTACACTTTAATGGTTTAATGGTTAATTTTCACGGTATATTAAATATATCTCAGTAAAGATCTTGAAAAAGTTACAGATAAACATTTTTAAAACATGTGGATGTCAGCAATGGTGATGTTTATCTGAGATGTTGCTGTCATTAACAGGAGCAATTGAAACAACACTGAAATCAAAACAATGATTTGTAAGCAACCTTATTAGTTGATGATCAAGTAACAATATTTTAAGTATTTTACATATTAGTATGTAAGGTGCTTATAAATTTGTATTGTACTGCTATCACTTTCAAGGGATTGTTTTTGGAAATTATAGGTTTTTGTGGTTAACTTGTAATACATTACAATTTTTCCCATGTAGAATATAGACAAATAGGCTCCTGTATAGTAGTTTCACACAGAATGTCTAGTTTTCAGAAATACATTAATGGTATTAAGTGGAAAGATAATTTCTCTGCATCTTTCTAACTTTCTATCCTATTGCAGTCAGTTTCCAATATAACTCTGTTACATGTGAGATATACAGTTTTTTGTAACCTTCAATTATGATGATGATCTTGGATCATATCTTAGGCCATTTATACCACATTTTGTGCATATATGTAATGGGATGGGGTAGTGGAAGACCTCAGACACTTTTGTATTGTTACAAAGAAAATTCATCTTGGAAGAAAATGGCCACTGTCACTGTAATTTCAGTGACATTTATGTGCCTAAATCAGGGAAAACTCAGTGCATGATAGAAGTTGTCTCTGCTTTTTTCTTTACATTTACTTTCTTTGTCCTTTCCTTCCTATTCTTTGCTTCACCAGAACTCAAAGCTGACTCAAAGCCTATTTACCACACAAGGCCATCTACTTGTGCTGAGATGTCATACACTTTGTTGAAAAGATCAACTGCTTCAGATCCATTTTTGAGCATTCATATCATAGCTACACTGAAGTCTTAGACCACTTGTTTCTTCACAGGTGGCTCATAAATGTATAATACATTTAGAATAACCAGATAAGCTCCATTGACCACAAATGTTACTGGCTTCTGTGTTCCTGTGAGTGCTAAAGGTTCATGTGACAGTAAAACTTTTGAGATAATTGAAAATAAATTGATTATAATGTGGTCTAGTTGTTTTGCTCTTAAATAGAGAAGTTAATATGAAGTACAAATATAAGGATAATTTCTTTTTATCAAATATTTATTTTTCATATGGTAAACTATATCTAAACAAATTGTGTTGCCCTTCGTTGAATAATTCAGTTTGTGGGAATTGTAGCTGTACTTCAAAATTACCAGGTGTTCTTAAATAAAAAGTATACAAAGATGTCATTTTCCTCAATTTTTACCTGAGTATTATTAGTAATCATGTAAACAGAAGCAAATAGTATGAGTTCAAAATGATCTTCTTATTTTTAGGATAAAATATTTTAAATGACATTGTATTAACAGAAAATGATTTTTTTAGATAAAGAATTTAAATGCGCCGTTAGTGAAACATTAGCTCGTGTTTGAGTATGAAAGCTATGAACTTCAAAAAGATTAACGCATATAAGAATATTTAATCTAGGTCATAAAATCTGATTTTTCTCCTGTAGTTCTTGTCTCAACACATGGCATCACCATCCATTCAGTCCCTCAATCCAAAATGCTAGCATTCATCCTTGGTTGTATTTTTTTCCCCCTCTCCTCTGTGATCTGATTTGTCATCAAGCCTTATTGGCTTTGCCTTTAAAGCATATCCTAAATCTTTCCTCTCCTGTGCAACTTCATTGCTTTCACTCTAGCCCTACCTGCCGTCAAATCTTATTTGGGCCTCTATGGTAGCCTTTAAAACAGTTTCCCTCCTTTATTCTCTCGCGGTCCACATTCACATCCATTTTCTTCATGGTGAAATCACACATCATATCACTCACCTACTTAAATGGCTCTAAATCTCAGAATAATATCCAAACTTTTTTCCTGTGGCCTACAATGTTCCATTTAATCTGGTTCCTGCCGTACTTCTCTGACCACATCTCACACCACCCTCCTTTTGCTCACTGAGGTCTAGAAAAAATGGCTTTCTTTCTGTATCCCTAACAGACCATGTGTTCCTGCCTATTATTTTTTCAGTAGCTTCTCATTTCTCCTGGAATACTCTTTTCCCCAAAATTTTCCCACTGAATATTCCTTATTATCTTTCAGATTTGAGATGAAATTGAATTTCCTTTAAGAAATCTTTCTTGTCTACCTAATATAATTACTAGACTTGCTGTCATTTTAACCTGATTGATTTTCATCAGAGCACTTATTCCTTGATATTTTCTTGTTTATGATTTTATCTGTCTTTTCCCACTAGAAGTTCCATAAGACTGTGTCTTTCATAATGCATCACCTCCCTTGTCTACAAAAGTGTCTTACACATAGCAAATGTTCAATGCTAAGTATACATTTTTCATATATATTATATTTGTTATCTGATTGCTACATTTAACAGCAAAAAACTTTTTTATTAAAGAAAGATTGAAAATATCCATAGAAACCAAATAATTCTAAAACAATTAAAAAGGAAGATAAAATTTAGAGGAAAAATTAAGAAAATTAAGAACTGGAAGGAGTTTGAATAAGAAATTTTACACTTGTTCCTGAATTTCAACTGAATTTTCAAGCTACTGAAATACGAATGGATGGATGGAAGAATGGATAGATAGATGAATTAATAGATGAATAAATCAAAATGACTCTAGGAAGCTTGAAGCTATTAAGGTCTTCATTGAGACTATATGTAATTTTAAGTAGCTGCCATTGGGAGAAATTGGTATCTATTACATTAATAAAACACTGAAATTGAGAGTTGAGATGTGAGCCTGGATAAATGCTCACAGAGTCTTGGACTTACTAGGTAAATTATCCAAAAAGAAATTAAAATAGAAGAATAGTTAACATATCAGAATGAATTATAATAGAAATCAAATAGATATTAATAATTTAGTAATGAGAAAAAAGAGAAAAATGAACTCTAATATGACCACAAGTAACAATTAAAAATCCTAAATATCTACATTACAGTGAACTGTATATAGTCTCTGAAGATTCTATGAGGTTTCTGACATTTCTATTTGTTGATTTATACTTTGAAGCTTGTATCATTGGATCTTATCATAAAATTGGGTCATTTCGAGGTTGATATCCTAAAAATTACTTAAAGGGACTTATTTAAATAACACTTAAGGTCTAGCTGTTCTGGCTACTCTAATTGCTGCACTGAAACTTGACAATATCTTTTGGTCTCTGCATACTTAAACTGAAGAAAAATATAAAAGAAAGGGTGAAAGCAAGGAGGAAATACATCTATCATTGTTTGCATTGTAGACACTAGTTAAATTCAAAGTGGGGAGGTGCATTTTGTGGATTAGGCCTAACTCTGTACTTTTATAAAAAGAATTATTTTGTTCTGGTAAGAACTCTTAACATGAAATCTACCCTCTTAACACATTTTAAGTGTACAATACAGTATGTTGACTACTGATACCATGTTGAAAAGCAGATCTCTAGAGCTTACTCATCTTGTTTAACTGAAACTTTATGCCAGTTGATTAGTAACTCCCCATTTCCTTCTCCCCAGCCCTTGGCAACGGCATTCCACTTGATTCTATGAATTTGACTCTTTTAGATACCTCATATAAATGGAATCATGCAGTATATGTCTTTCTGAGACTGGCTTATTTCAGTTAGAATAATGTCCTCAAGGCTCATTTATGTTGTCCCATATTGCAGAATTTCCTTTTTTTTTAAGGCTGAGTATATTTTATATTCTATTCTATGTATATGTCACATTTTCTTTAGCCATTCATCTGTTACAGACATTTGTTTCCACATTTTCGTTATTGTGAATAATGCTGCAATGAAATAGGAGTGCTAATATTTCTTCAAGATCCTGATTTCAGTTCTTTCTGGCAAATATCCAGAAATTGGATTTCTGGATCATATGGGGTAGTTCTATTTTGAATTTTTTAAGAACCTCCATACTGTTTTCCATAGTGGCTGCATTGCCACCAACAGTGTGCAAGGGTTCCAATTTCTCCATATCCTTACCAACACTTGTCTTTTGCTGTTTTGACCCTGACAGGTATGAGGTAATATCTCATTGTGGTTTTGACTTACATTTTCCTGATGACTAGTGACATTGAACCTTTTTTTTTTTTTTTTGGCCTTTCACTACCCGCTACGTGCTTTTTTTGTAAATTTTTATTGGAGTATAGTCGATTTACAATGTAGTATTAGTTTCCGCTGCACAGCAAAGTGAATCAGTTATACATATATCCACTCTTTTTTAGATTCTTTTCCATATAGGTCATTACAGAGTATTGTGAAGAGTTCCCTGTGCTATACAGCAGGTACTTATTAGTTATTTATTTTATATATAATAGTGTGTATATGTCAGTCCTAATCTCCCAATTTATCCCTCCCCCTCCAAACATTTTTTAATATGTCTGTTGGCCATTTTGTATATCTTCTTTGGAGAAATATCTATTCATGTCTTTAGTCTATTTTAAAAATTGTAATATTAATTTTTTTACTATTGAGTTTTAGGAGTTTCTTATTTATTTTGGAGATTAAACCTGTATCAAACATATAATTTGCAAATATGTTTTTCCCATTCCATAGGTTGCCTTTTTACTCTGTTGATTGTTTGCTTTGTGCAGAAGCTTTTTAGTTTGATGTAATCTCATTTTTCTATTTTTGCTTTTGTTGCCTGTGCTTTTGGTGTCATATCCATTAAATCATTGTCAAGACTGATGTCATGACATTTCTCCTATATTTTCTTCTAGGAGTTTTAGTGTTTCACGTCCTATATTTAAGTCTTTAGTCTGTTTTGAGTGATTTTTTTGTGTTTAATATGAGATAAGATTTCAATTTTATTTTTTTGCATGTAGAGATCCAGTTTTCCTTACAAGGTTTATTTAAGAGACTATCCTTTCTCCCTAGTATATTCTTGGCACCTTTGTTAAAGATCAGTTGACTGTATATGCACGGATTTATTTCTGGGCTCTATTCTATTCTCCATTTGTTAAAAGTCTTTCTGCCAGTGCACTAGTGTTTGTATTACTGTAGCTTTGTAATATATTTTGAAATCATGGAGTGTGATGCTTCTAGCTATGTTCTTTCTCAAGGTTGATTTGGCAATTTGTGGTCTTTTGTGCTTTCATATCAATTGTAGAATTGTTCTTTTTCTATTTCTGTAAACAATGCCATTAGGATTTTGATAGGGATTGAACTGAATTTGTAGATTGCTTTGTGTAGTATGGACATTTTAACAATATTCTTCTGGTCCTTGAACATGAGATATCTTTCTGTGTATTTGTGTCTTCATTTTCTTTCATCAATGTCTTAATGTTTTCAGTGTAGAGATTTCTCACCTGCTTTGTTAAATCTATTTCTTAGTATTTCATTGTTTTAATGCTATTATAAATGTGACTGATTTATTAATTTCTTTTTCACATAGTTTGTCATTAGTGTATAGAAATGAAACTGATTTGTGTATGTTGATTTTGTATCCTGTGACTTTACTGGATTACTCAGTTCTAATCATTTGTGTGTGTGTGGTGGTGGGGGGGTCTTTAGAGTTTTCTAGATACAGAATCATGTCTTCTGCAAATAGGGAAAATTTAACTTCTCCCTTTCTGATTTTAGATGCCTTTTATTTCTTTTTCTTCTCTAATTACTCTGGCTAGGACTTCCAGTACTATTTTGGACAGGATGACATCCTTACTTTGTTCCTGATATTAGAGGAAAAATTGTGGGAGTTTATTACCCCTAGACCTGCCTTACAAGAAAATGGCTAAAGCGAGTTCTTCAAGTTGAAAGAAAAGAATGCTAAAAAGCAACATGATAAACTAACTATGTACTTTTAAAATAAGTACTAAGACATTTTAAGACACTAAGACAGAGAGCTATTTTATGCCCTCTATTATCTACCAAAACAGTATTAAACATTTCATCATTTTGTGTGTGTGTTCACTCCTTTTAGCCCTCTGCTTAAGAAATAGCAAAAGAAAGAGAAAACAAAGAAACAGAAAAGCTTCTGAGTATATTTGGACCCTGAGTGTTTTTTGCTTTTTATTTTTTAAAGTGGGGTGATGTGTTAGATATAAAAGACTTCCTTGCAATGGAGTTTCTCTAAGTGTGAAGGTCTTTAGGCCATTTTACTACATATTTTGGAACAGAAATCATTGGCAGGCATGACATCCAAATGTGACTCCATAATTTTATTAAAGGATTGCTTAATGGACAGATTCCTTTCCATTTTTTGTAGCAGCATTAAAGAAAAAAAAAAAAAACCTAGCATGAATTTTGCTTGGGTTTCAAATTTTCATGTTATTTGCTTAATAGCTACAATTTGTTAAACATCTCGTTTTATATGGAGGAAGCATAAATAATAATTTAATGGTGAGTGTTAAAGAGCTTCTTGTCATTTAAAAATTCAACCAGGGGTTTCTGAGAACACCTATGTGTGTACCCAGTCATGATTCTGATACCCTGCTCTTGTCTTTCAGGTTAAGTGTGCAACTAGAAACTATGTTAATACCTTATTTTCTTCAATCTTATGACAGTTCTTTAAATCAATGGCCAAGTAATTGTCCTTTTTAAGCCTGTAATTCAAGTAGCCAGTTCTAATTTTTTTTCTGAAAAAAATTGTTATACAAAGGAGGAGCGTTAAATAGAGTTATATAAATTATTTTCTTATGTGACTCAGCAGTTTAGGTAAAGGATTAACTCCATAACAGTGTCAAGCAATGTTTAGGAAATATGCAACAATCTATCTCTAGGCATTTTCCTATGGTAAGTTTGGGTCAGAGATGCAGTACCAAAACTTCCTCATGTCATGTTTTTCCTTTTCTATTTGAACTGTGTTTTGACAGTTTGTTTGCAATATTTTATGTCAATGCCCTTCATATTCAAAGGTGTTGCCCCTTATAGTATTGCTTGCCTTATATATATTAGATAGGTGACCTTCAGGCCTTTTCATTTGGATTATATTTATTGTCAGTTCCCTAATTCACAAAAAAGAATGCCATTTTGGGGCCTATTGTTACTGACAAGTTCTTACTGGATATCAAGTCACTCCAGGTTATATAGAAGCTGCTCAGATCACCAATCTGCCTCACAGATTTGCACTTGTATATAAGTGACTTTTGTGATTATTATTTTTGTCTTGTAATAATATAAAAGAAGCAGGGAAAATGTCACCAATACAAACCTGTTATACATGTAGACCTTATACTTGCTTGTATGGAAAGTTCACTTTGCAACCTCCTAGATTATTATAGTCACTGTTTGGCTCTTAATGCTGTCAGCTGGATCTAATAAAGAACCTTGATGCCATTGTCAGGTAATACACAGGTGAAGCAAAAATGCTGTTAAGCGGAAAAAAAGATGTCAGTAGAAGGGAAAAATGGAAAAGAAAGAATAAGTTAACATGATGAGGAAAGTATATATCAGATAATTCAAATTGGTCATCCCTCTGCTATACTTAAATCTTGTAGTGGAACTCTTGACTTCCTTATAAAACACAAACTGTCTCTGAGAAAAATTAATACATTTAAAAGTCATTTCACATGTATTTTTTAAATTCTAGTTTTGTATATAATACTTATATTTAATAAATAGTTGAATTTTTTAAATTGTATACCAAAAATGCAGAACACTATGCTAACTGTAGTAGAGGATATAAAGATATATATAATATATCCCCTATCCTTTAAAAACTAAAACTTACTAAAAGAGTTAAGATGCGCAGCTATAGCACAAGCAGAATTCTTTATGAACTATCTGAGTGGATTTTGTCCCACTGCTATAAGACAGTGCTTCCAGTTATGGCACAAATCAATAATAATAATATTTGTAAAGTGTGCTAGGTTAAAATGAGAGAGAGTTTGTAATTAGTAGAAAATTTATTGTTTAAATTATCTAATTACAGTAATAAAAATAGAATATAAAATATTAGATATCAAATTTTGAGTTTATATAAAACTTATAAATAATGTCTTTAAAACCATCTCATTGTTGGACTTGAGCTTGAATTCCATGAACATAAAATATTTACACAAGATGCAGTGATTTTTAAAATATGTCCACAAATCCACTGATACTCTTCCCTTCAAAAAGTGGAGCCTAATTCTCCTCCCCTTGTGGGGTGGACTTAGGGACTTAAATATAAAGAATAGAATATGGCAAAAGAGATGATATGTGACTCATAAGACTCATCACAGAAGATATTTTGTCCTGCTCTGGGCTCTCTGTTAGATCACTTGATCAGGGGAAAGTCAGCTGCCATGTCAGAAGAACACATATGTATACCAAGTAGTTATTTTGAAAGACCCACAGCAAGGAACTGAGTCCTTCAACCAACAGCCAGTAAGAAACTTAGACCTTTGTCAATAGTCAGGTGAACGAGCAGACTTGGAATGGAATCCTCCAACTGCAGTCAAGCCTTTGGATGCCTGCAACCCTGGCTGACATCTTAATTATAATATCATTGGGAAACTCTGAGCCTCAGCCACCCAGCTAGACTACTCTTGCATTTTTACCCTAAAGAAACTGAAATAATAAAAGTTTATTGTTTTAAAGCCTTTATGTTTTAGAGTAATTCGTTAAGTAGCAATAGGTATTTAATATACCAAGTTTTAATTATAATCATTTTTAAGTCTTCATTGTCTCCAATAACAAGTAATTTAGGCTGAATAACTGATAAAAATATAAAACTTTTTACAGTCATTCAGACATTTCCAATAGTTGAAAGATTCTGTGCAAGAATTTATTTTCCCATTTCTTTCATTGACAAGTATAACCTTGATTGTATGTGTGTGAAAATGTGAATGGACTTCAAATCTAATTGAATTTTTATATCATCCTATATTTCAAAATTATGATGAAACTCTAATTTACAGAAGAAAAGCCATTCTGCTTCTAGGAAGTATGTCATTAAAAATGTTTATCAACCAAAAATGGATTGAAGTATCTGATATATGTGTATAGTCAGCCCTCCATATCTGACAGTTCCACATCTTCAGATTTAACCAACTCGATCTAAGATATTCAGAAAAAAATTTCCAGAAAGTTTGAAAAAACAAAATTTGAATTTGCTACTCACAGGCAACTATTTACATAGCATTTACCTTGTGTTAGGTATTTTAAGTAATCTATAGATGATTCAGGAGTACGTGCATAGGTTATATTCAAATACTACACCGTTTTACGTAAGGGACATGAGCATCAACCCATTGTGGATACGGAGGGATGACTATAGTCTGGATTTGAGAGCCACTACCCCAGATCAGCCGCACCTTGGGCTATGTGCCATATTAAGCACCTATTTCATGAGTCTCTTGTCAATAGTAAATAGCACCACACACAGTAACTCACTGCTCAAGTACATTTTCAAGTGATAGAAAGCCTCCTGAGCCCCGTTCTATTGCCATGACTGTAGAGTAGTGTCAGATCACACTTGACTCCAAAGGCTCTAGCTAAAATTTATGGCAAAGGGGTGCCTAGAGGCTGTAGTAACTCCACTCTCCACAAGGGTGATCAGTGTCTCTGGGCACTCCGTTATTCATTAACAGCTCACTAGTATGCCACATCACACCAGCTGGGGAACTGTGCTTAGAAATTCAGAAGAGAGAGTACTCCTTTTGTATTGGTCTTCTCGTGCTTCAATAATAAAATGCTACAGAATGGGGAGCTTAAACAACAGAAATTTATCTTCTCACAGTTCCGGAGGCTGGAAATCCAAGATCAGGGTGCTAGCATGGTCATTTTTAGGGAGGCCTCTCATTCTGGCTTGTACACGCCAGACATCTTGCTGTGTGCTTATGTGGCCATTTTAGTCTGTGTGCATGGAGAGGTGGAGAAAGTAAGCTGTCTGGTATCTCTTTTAAGGACATTAATCTTATTAGATCAGGACCATTTTACTTGTTTTCTGCTCTGGTTTGTTATGTCTTCAGTTTTTGTTTCTCTGTTTCTTTTTTTCCTGTTTTTTTGATTATTCAAATATATTTTATAATCCATTTTAATTTATCTGTTGGATTTTTCATTGAACCTCTTCACCTTATGTATTTATTTTCTCTAGGGATTATAATATAAATCCTTAATTTAGCACAATCTACTTAATATTGTACCACTTCACAGAGACTACAGAAAGGAGGAGCCTAAATGGCAGGTGTGGTTGCATGAGTTGTGTATTTTATATGAAGTGCTATCTTTCATGAAAAAATTTTCATTAATAGTATGTGTTTTGGGTTATATTGTTGGCATTGCAAATGTTACATAATCCTCTGGATTCTGTTATAAGAATGTTGACTTTTTTTAAACACACTCTTAAAAACTACTTGCTTTTGAACATTCTCCAGAGTCCTCAGGATTGTTTTGTTTTGTTTTTTGTTTTTTGCCAGATGTTAGGTAGATGTTAGGATCTTACTTCAACAGTTGACTACTTCTTTAAGCCTCAGTTCCTTTATCTGAAAATGGGGATAAAAATAGTACAGTACTTACCTCATAAGATTGGTAAGAGGACTAAATGAGATAATTTGTTTAAAGGACTCAGAACAATTTGACATGTAGCAACCATTCAGTAAATATTAACTGTATTGTTATGATTGGTGATCAGTAATATCTTTCTTATGAGGTAATCAATATTAAAGTAAATGATAAATTGTAGTTGGAAGATTATATTAGGTAAGTAAACAAGTATAAAAGCATACAAGGCTTTATAGGCCATGACAAGTAATTTGAATTTTATCATGAAGGCATATGGAAGCCATAGATCTTTAAAGACACAATTTCAAGAGATTATTATGGCTTCATCACTGTGTGGGAAATTGTGTGTTGGGAAACGCAGAGACTACTTAAGAAGACATTGCAAATAGTCAAAGTAAGAGTTGATAGAAACCTGAATTAGGGTGATAGCAAGGAAATGGAAGAACAGAATCAGTTAATCTGAGCTATGTTTTTGAGGTAAACTCTACAAGACTGATCGATAATATGAATAAACTATTAGGTGTTATTTGTTGAGATAAAGGGCTGATTTTAGAGGGAATTAATTATTGGTAGCAACTGAGATCTTTTGAATGTGTTTTGAATGTGCCAAGTTTGAAAAATACCTATAAGACTTCCAAGTGGAAATGATAAATTTGAAAGTTATCAGCATAGAGATTGATATTTAAAGCCATGAACGTGATTCACTTCAGAGGAGAAAATAGAGATGGGAAGGGGACCTAGTATCAAGTCCTCAACAACTCCAGAAATTTGGTGAAAAGAAAGAGTCTGAAAACAAAACTAAGAAGAAGTCATCAGAAAGCTGGAAGAAAAATCAGGAGAGCTTTAAACAACATAGGGGGAAAAAAGAGATATCTTCAGGATATCAGGAGAGCTTTAGAGAATCTGGAAATCAGAAAATATGAAAAAAAAAGATTTCAAGGAGGAGAAATGATCAGCTGTGTTAAATGCCATTGAGAGTTCAAGAAAGATTAGAACAGAAAAAATGTGTCCCTTGTATTTATCACCATAGAAGCTTTTGTTAGGGAGAGTTTCAACAGGTGGGTGAGTGCAGTAGAGTTGAAATCCATATATAAATAAAAAATTGATAAATTGAAAAATTAATAAAAGGTGAATAAAAGGACATAGTACAGGGAGACAACTCTCACAGTAGTTTTCACTCTGAAATCAAACAGGAAAAATGGAATAGTAGCTAGAGGGCAATGAGGGTCAAGGGAGTCTTGTTGTTCTTGCATTGGTGGTGGTAGAGGTGGTTATGGTAGTTTAAACATGGCTGTGAATGATCCAGTAGTGAGGGGATGATAAAGGAGAGAGTTAAGATAATTGCAGAAGCGAAGCTAAAGGGGGATGGGACCAAAGCACATGTAAAGAATTTGGCCTCTGCTGAAAGGGATGCTTCCTTCATTGTATCAGGGTAGAAGAAGATGCATGAATATACAGACAAGTTTATAAATTTGGTTATGGAAATATGAGAACATTTCCATCACTTGACTTCTGTTTTTACTATAATGAATGAGATGAATTATAAAGTCCTGAAACAAAATATACATACAAAGAAGGCTTTCCTGTATGTTCTGTGTTAACTGTCCAGTGGATGGTGAGGAGTGTGATAAAATGCTTTGCTGTATTTTCCCCAGTCATGACTAAATTATGTGGCTATTTGAACACTATGCCATTGATGGAATTAAAGAGATAAGATAAACTCCTTGTTTTCCATATCAAATATAATGAAAAAAACAATAACATATTGTTCTTACTCTTTGTCAGGCCCTGCTCTAATAATTATATATTATACTTTATCAGGCTTTTTTCATTTTATTAATTCACTTAATCCTGTTAGAACCCTATAAATTGGGTATTAGAACCCTATAAATTGGGTATTATCATCTTATCAGACTGAAGCCCAGAGAATTGAATAACTTGCCTACACTTAGTAAATAGTAGAACTAGATTCAAATCCAGCCAAATTGTCTCCAGATTTTAGGCTTTCACCACTATGCAAAGGACATTGATCTTGAGCAACAGATTCACTCGTTCATTCATCTACTCATCCATCCAACAAATATATTTATTGGCATTTACTATTTAGTTAAGCCCACTACCCCCCTAAAAAGAAAACCCTACTCTCTGCAAAATACTAAGAATGGAGGATGAAAAAAAAAAAGAAAAGTACAGTCCCTACCACTAAGGAAATTATATCTAGCTTGCTACTATGGCAAAGAATTACTACATAGAGCTTTAATATAAATGAAATGTGTGGTAAATTCTATAAGGAAGGAAGTGATATGAGAATTTAAAAACTATCCACTCTTATTTAAAGAATAAAGAAAAGTGACATGTGAAGAGACCTTGAAAAATGCATAGAATGTGAACTTACGTAAATAGGGAAAACAACATACTGGACAAAACATTAAATAACATAAGCAAAAGCCCAAAGATGGAAAGATGTGGCAGATGTATGGGGGGGAAAAATGGAGCTCTTCTCCTATAATATAGGATCCTAAGCTTAACTGTAAAGGACCATGAAGGTTTTGTTTTCCTTCGTCTGGGTGGAAGGCATGACATGATTAGAGTCCTAGTTTTAAAAGATGAATTGTATAGCAGTGAGTGATATCTTGAAGCAGAGAAGGAAACTGGGAGGTTTTTAAAAGTGCTAATGGGATTATGTTCAAGCAACCACTGAGAAAAATGTCAATCATCAGCCAAAAAGTAATTATAGTTAGTATACACAATGAAGTACAGCTTCTATCTTCAAAGAGCCTCCAGTTTCACCAAGGAGGCAAGACTTACTTACATTAAACTATTAAGGGACAAACGTATATATATTGGTAACTGTGATGTTGTGATTTATAACAAGAAAGATATATTTGGTCCTTGTCCCCAGTTCTGGCATAGAGCTCCTGACACTTCCTAAGTGATGAGAGCAGAGCAACAAAGACGTCTTTTGTTATGTTAGTGAGGTGACTTTTGGAACTCATCTAAGGATGAGGGCTGGTTTCCAGGGGAATCAACCACATGATTAGAGGGTTAGAACTTTCAATCCCAAACCTGACCTCTGGGGAGGGAAGAGTAGCTGGATTGAGTTCAGTTTTCAAAGGCCAGTGATTTGATCAATCACACCTGCGTAACGAAGCCTCCATAAAACTCCAAAAGGACTGGGTGCAGAGAGCTTCCAGATTGGTGAACACATGGAGATTCAGGGGGAGTGATGTGCTTAGAGAGAGAGCATGGCAGCTTCTCACCCTTTTCCAGTCCTTTGCCCTATGCATCTCTTCCCTCTGGTTGTTCCTGAGTTATATCCTTTTATAACAAACCAGTAATTTACTAACTTAACTGTTTGTCTGAGTTCTGTGAGCTGCTCTAGCAAATTAATTGATACCAAGGAGAGGGTTGTTGGAACCTCCAATCTATAGCTGGTTGGTCAGAAGCACACATGATAAGATGGACTTGTTGCAGGAAATGGGGTGCAAGAGAATGGTCACATCCCAGGTCTTGGGCAAGTCCTTGGGACAGACCGCCAAGTGAGGTTCCTTGGATTTGCACAGGAAAGCATTCAAGAGCGAGCAGAAATAGAGTGAAAGCAGAATTATTCAGAGAGAGATACACTCCATAGACAGTGTGGGCTGTCTCAGAAGGCAAGAGGCCCCAGGATATAGGGTTGTTAGCTTTATGGGCTGGGTAATATCATAGGCTAACAAGTGGGAGGATTATTCCAACTAATTTGGGGAAGGGGCAGCGATTTCCAAGAATTAGGCCACTGCCCACTTTTTGGCCTTTTATGGTTAGCCTAGGAACTGTCATGGCACCTGTGGGAGTGTCATTTAGCATGCTGATGTATTACAGTGAGCGTATAATGAGGCTCAAGATATACTGCTTTTTTTTTTTTTTTTTTTTTTTTGCGGTACGCGGACCTCTCACTGCTGTGGCCTCTCCCGCTGCGGAGCACAGGCTCCGGACACGCAGCCTCAGCGGCCATGGCTCACGGGCCCAGCCGCTCTGCGGCATGTGGGATCCTCCCAGACCTAGGGCACGAACCCGTGTCCCCTGCATCGGCAGGCGGACTCTCAACCACTGCGCCACCAGGGAAGCCCCTGGAAGTCCAGTCTTAAGCCATCTTGGGCCTAGTAGGTTCTAACCAGTTTTTGTGTATCCTCATGTACTGTGGCATTCTTTTAAAGGTTGTGCCCTGCCCCCTTCCCTCCTATCTTAGACTTGCAATTAGCATCCAAAGAGAAGGGGGAGGGCAGGATGGTAGGACTGAGCTCTTAACCTGTGGAATCTGATCCTATCTCCAGGTAGGTAGTATCAGAATTAAGTTGAATTGTAGGACACCCAGCTTGTGTCAGAGCATCCTTTGGTGGTATGAGAAAACTCCCTCACTCCACACAAAGCAGAACCTTTAGGAACATTTTAGTGTTGTGTTTTCTATCCCTGATCTTTTATTCTTAACCAGGTTTCCCATGTCAAGGTTTACACATAAAATTAAATTTACCCATAAGAGTACCTTTTCTAGGTAGTTGTTCCAGACCACACCCTGTTTACTCTAGACTTGAAATTCTGGCTTTCATTCCTCTGAGTCTCTAGTGCCTTGCTTTGGACTCAAACTCTTAATGCTTTATATTTGGACACTTCGGCTTTCACTTGCTAGCCTTGTTTTTCTACTTTGCTCTAGGCTCTGCTTCCTTTTCTACTGTTAATATTCCTGTGGCCTCAAGTGAAAATCCTACCTGTTCACTTCTTTCCTACTGCCTGACTAGCCCACAGGTTCTGCCCTTCTTCATGGTCACCTTGACTTCCATAAATGTTCCACCATCAGATTTGGCATTATGACATATAAAAACTTTAAGAGAGTCTTCTAATAGAAGATTAAAAGATTAGAAAAGATGAAACCCTCATAGACTAGAGTTAGCAGAGATTCAATTTCAATAGAGAGAGGGACTCAGTCAAACACGGGAAACATATTTTCTGAAGATTAATAAGCATTCTTTTTTTACCTGTATTTGCCACCTGGTCCTAAATTCATCAACTGGTTTGTCAGAAAATAAATAATGAACAACAATGTGATTCAGGTTTTTATATTGGATAGCTTGGCTCTGATAACAAATAAACCCAGAAACATATATTGATCAAATATAATTACCTTTTATTTCTGGCTTCCATAAGAGTCCAAGTTGGATAATCCTGGTCAGCGAGTACTTTTTCAAGCAGGGATTCAGGGAGCCAGAGTCCTTCTACCTTGTAGATCTACCATCTTCTAGCACTTTATCCTAATCTCTGTGCAGTGGGTCAGAAGAAGAAAGAAAATATAGAGGAAGCACATTTGTTTCTTAATAGCCTTGGACCAGAAATGACACATATAACTTTTGCTGACAATGTCCTAGAGAAGACTTAGTCTCACAGCCACACATAATAGCAAAGGAGGCTGAGAGATTTCATTTCTTTGAGTATCCAATGAAGGGAAAAGCAATTTTTAAGGCAGCTATTAGTTTCCACCAGAGTTAAGAAAAATAAGGTAAAATGAATTACAAAGTCCTTTGCAAATATGAGATAATAATAACTATATGTAAAAATAATACGTATGATTAAGTAATAAGTATAAGGTAAAATGCTGCTATTGAGTCAGTGCAAGTTAAATAATTGTGAGAGATAATAAAGGAAATATAGGAATCAGTGCATTTCTTTGTTAAAATATTCCAATAGTGATTTTTCTCTCCAAAAATCACGATTAAATCACAAATTGAAAGGGAATATCAGTTGGGAAAAATGCCCCTTAATAAAGTAAATAACAGGTTCTTGTCAATTTTATTAATGTGGCTTTCAAAACAATTGGGACAGAAAATAAACTGTGCTTAACACTTGTATAATGGATTATATTTGTCTGCTGTGTGATGTAGGTCAGAAAGAGTCTGAAGATAAAATTAAGGATGAAGAATTGGATGTCGGTTTTAGGATATCAGTGTTCAAACTACCAGTACATACTTCAGATTCACTGAGGTATACTGCATTATTGAAAGCAAAAGAACAAGATTATTTTCCTATGTATACCAAGCCACTTTCTACCACTCATCAAAAACCAGTAATTAAAATAAAAGACATGCTGTTGGAGAAGAGTGTAAGAAGAGAGTTTCTTACAACACAAAGAACTGGTATGAAACTCCAAGCACTTTATGATATTGATAAATATTGCTCAGAACAAAAGAAGCAGGCAAGCTATAAAAATAAAGTAACAGCTGTAAGCATGGCACAAGTGGCCAAAGAACGAGTTAGAATAACTATTCAAGAAAATTTAAATAAGAAAATACATGCTACACATAAACTAACTGCAAGAGATAATAAGACCATTCAGAATGGTTTACAACGACTTCGGCAGGACAGATCCAACTACCTTGAGAAAGTAAAAAAGAGGAGAGTCCTGTTTCTGGAAGAAAAACAACAAAAGGCTAAAGACCGTTTATTAATTCAAAACTTAAATAATGAGCGCACTCTTTTGACCAAAGCAATGACTAAAATTGACAGATTGAAGAAGAAGCAGGCTGTCTTAAAAGAGAAGAGCCTAATTGTTCAGCAAAAACTGGCAACTGAAAAATATCAAAAGGATTTACTTAAACAAATGAAGGAAATTAGGTAAGTACAGTTTTGATATAATAGAAGCTTTTACGTTGCTGGGGAGGAAAAAATTTTCCTCTGCCTTCTAGGTTCTCCTGGCTGGTTTAAGAACTAAATGGATGTGAGACAGATTAACAGGAGAAAATCAAACAAAAGTTTAATAACATCTACACGTGGGAGAGACCCAGGAAAACTGAGTAACTCCCCCAAGTAGCTGAAGCCATCACCTTAAATACCATCTTCAGCTAAAGACAAAAGGAGGTGTTGAGGATGGAGAACCAATTATGAGAGGTT
Organism: Lagenorhynchus albirostris; assembly: GCF_949774975.1. Lineage (NCBI taxonomy): Eukaryota > Metazoa > Chordata > Mammalia > Artiodactyla > Delphinidae > Lagenorhynchus > Lagenorhynchus albirostris. Next base: position 122,210,651 of record NC_083096.1, read on the forward strand.
ACCAGGAAAAGCACAGTAAACAAGGGTAAGGTTGTCATAGAGATCTGTCACCTGTCTTCTCCATCAAGTTTCTAGAGGTTTGGTCATCCTCTTCCTCAGCTTATAGAGTTGTAAAATAGCTCAAAGAGATGAAAAGACACAGATAATTCTAAAGGGTACACCAGACAGGACCCCCAGTAATTTTATTTTACCCTTTTTTACCCTTGTGTGTCTTTCACACAGTTATTTTTTTCTTTTTTTTTTTCCTTCTGATATTAGATTGAAGCTTATCAGCCAGTTTTATCCTGGTTATATTTTAAGTGACCAAACTGTGAATACGTATGTTTAAGGCTTATCTAGAAATACTTAAAGATCATTATAACTGCTTATTTCATTTACATTTTAAAATGCTATTGTTTAAAAAAAGTAGTCTGTACTAGAAAGGAGTGTAAAATAGGAAGAAAGCATTTGTCTTTTCCTAGCGATAAGCAAATTTAAAACTATTTACTGAGGTACTTTATATAATATCTTTTTAAGTATGAAAAATATATTTTTCTCCTCCAAAATTTAAAAACATTTTCCTTAATGTATACTTTGTGTGTGTGTGTGTGTGTGTGTGTGAGAGAGAGAGAGAGAGAGAGAGAGAGAGAGAGAGAGAGAGAGAGAGAGAGGGAAAGATTTTGGAAATAATTTTTTTATAATTTAATGGAAAATATATATTTTGGAAAAGAGAATGAAAGCTAGTCTGGTATATCAAAATGTAAGTCTAGCACAAATCAATGTTAAAGAAAATTTTTAAGCAGCTTAGTTTTATTACAGCAAATTGAATGTCTGGCCATCATTAATCTGTAGAGGATACAGAGTCAAGTGAGCTTCGTAATGTGTATTAACTGAATTATCTTCTCTTGTAAGCTGCTGCACAGATATTATCCTTGAGAGTACACAGGAATAAGGCAATGTTCTGGTTATGTCAATAATGTATCCTAAAAGGCATTACTGAGTTTTATTATAAATGTTTTCAAATAAAGATTATCAATGTGCAGAAGAGCTGTGACTCAAAAAAGTAAAATCTGTCTAGAGACTTCAGAAGTTTCTCAATTCTTTTTCTGCCATTTGATTCTTCATTAACGTATCAAACACTTCACCTAAAAGCATTCTGGTGAATCTCAATAACTAGTGAAGTCATTACTGAGAATATAACTTCCTGATCCTGCTCTGGAATGAGGAAAAATGAATGAAGAAAGGGGAACCATAAAGCTCTAGTTTAGGAAATTGATAAAATACCCATAGGAGTGTTTAAGAATGAATTAAAAAGAGACTTTAAAATGAAAGAATTTCTATATCAGGTAAAAGCTGGTCATAAGTTTCCCCAAATATTCTTGTCCCTACTTGAAAAAAGTGATGACACTGCTCAGGGCAGAACAGCATCGTGTACATTTTGAAGTAGAGTATCATTTAGCTTGGAAGATCTGGCACCTAAGGCAGTTATCCAATTACATCATCTTCTTCTTGTCCTTATTTTTGTCATCAATTGACCTTCTTGACTACTACCCTCTTCATTCCCTGTGGTCCTTATATCCTGATATATAAAGCTTTTCTTTATCCAGCTTCTGCCGTTATCACTGTTAACTTCCAAATTCAGAAGAACAACCCTCCCAATTGCCTAACCTAAACACTTTTGGATCCCAGAACCCTTTAAACTCATTTCCATAGACATATAAATGCCACCTCATCACTTGGAACTGCACCACCTCTTAAATTTTAAACTCATATATTTACTTATGGCTAAAATCTTTATCTTTTCAACTCTTCTTTTCCTTTACTTTCACCACATGTATTCTTCAAATATATTGTGGCACTCATCCCTCAAATAACCTTTCTTATAGACTTTCTAGTGTAGCTTCCAGGGTTCTTTAATTCGATTATTCTTTTTTCCATTTCACCCAGTGTCTCTGATGTCTTTTTCTTTCATTGCCTCCACCATACTAACCGCCTCAGCCCCTACCTTGGAACAATCCAATTATCTATCTTCATTTTTTGTATTCAGGTAAAAATGGCTAGAAGACATCAGTGACTTGTAGATTTATGCTGATATCAATTCTATGGCCTCCAACTTTAGCTGCTCCCTCAGGTGCTTGCTCTTTCTCCCATTACCTACAAAAGTGATTTTAAACCTCATCAACTATAGAGCTTCCTATGCACATACAACCTCTGACCTTTCCTTCTCAACAAGTCACTCTGTCCCAAAGGAATTTTAGGCCTTCAAGCTTGAATTTGTTCAATTTTCCAATTCCCTATCTATAAAATTCTACATATCCTATATTTATCCTCATTTCCTTTTCTACTGTCTCAGGATTAGGTTCCCATTTTCCTGTTAAGAGCTAATAATCCCTCTGTTTTTGCTCTTAGTAAGCCTGGAAGTGGGTAATGCAAGACCTCTGTGCTAGGCAGAATTATGGCCCCCAAGAAGATACCATGCCCTGATCCCTAGGACTAAAAATAGGATAAGAGATGGTGGAGGAGGGGAAATTTCCCCTCTTTCCCCTATTAGTTCCTTTGGCTGGCAAGTAAAATAGCATAAGGCAGATTAACAGGAGAAAATCAAATGTATTACATGTGCAAAGGGAATCCATGTAAGTATGAAGTATTCCAAAGTCAGCAAGGCAAGGTACGGTATATATATACTCTGGACTAAGGAGAAGAAGGTGAGGGTCTGAGGCTTTAAGGGGAAGTAAGGTTATTCACAGGAAGAACAAAAATAGTTAATGTTTGGTAAAAACATGTTTGCTGGGCCATCCTAAGACAATAAGTCACTTTGATCAAATGGGCTTTGCTAGGTTCCTCCCTGTCTACAATGCCTAATACTTTACTATAGTAACTATGGTGACAGCTTCTTCCTGACACAGGCCCCCTATTTTAATTTCATTTAGGCAGTAAGGGGGAAGTTCAAAGGTTCTTTGGGGCCTGGATCGTTTTTTAGCTCAAAATAATTCGCATTCCAGAGTGGCATATCTTCGGGAAGCCTGCCCTTGTCCCCATCAATACTACACTCATGGATATGCTACCTTAAATGGCAAAGGGACTCTGCACATGTAATTGAGGGTTGACCTTAAAATAGGAAGATTATTCTGGATTATTCAGATGGGGGCAGCATATTGCATGAGCCTTGAAATGCAGAGGCAGGAGAGAAAGTCAGAGGGAGTCAAAGTAGGAGAAAGACTTGACATGACACGGCTTACCTAAAGATGAAGGGAGCCATGTAGAAAAAGTGAGAAGGAAATGAATTCTGACAACAACCAGCAATCTTGGAAAGAGGACCTCAAGACCTGGATGAGAACCGTGGCCCTGGCTGACACCTTGATTTCAGTCTTGTAAGAACCCAAGTAGAAAATCCAGCTGAGCCATGCTGTTCCTGGACTTCTGACCCATGGAAATTATGAGATAATACATGGTGGTTGTTGTAAGCCAATACATTTTATAATAGTTTGTTTTATAGCAATAGGAAAATACAGACTCTTTTTTTCTCCTTTCTTACGATTGCTTTGTTATTCCAGGACCTTTGCATTTCCATGTACAATTAGCTTTTAAAACATTCAAATTACCTAAAGTTAATACATTTAAAATAAATGGTAATCTAAATTTAATCACATATATATTTAAAATAATTTAAATGTTAATTTCTACCCCAAAATCTCTTCACATATTAATTTGGGGAGAACTGACATCTTAGTAATATTGTCTTCCAATCCTTGAACACGATATAACTCTCCATTAATTTAAATTTTCTTTAACTTTTTTTCAGCAATATTTTATCATATTCAGGTATAGGCCTTGCATGCTTTTTATTAAACTTACGTCAAAGTATTTATTTTTTGAGGGTATAGTAAATGGAATTTCTTAATTTCATTTTCCAGTTGTTCGATTCTGGTATATATAAATATTGATATAATAGATTATTATGTTTTTCACTCTTCAATTCTTTTAAATAGTTTGTTTTTTAAATTTTGTCCAAGTTTATAATTGTTATCTGTAGGAGGGCTATTTCAATAAATGTCTTAGACTGAATTAGTACCATTAATTAATTACATGTGCAAGGTCTATTTTTCTGTGACTTCTACTCTGTTGCATGTCCACACATGACTGCTCTCCAGAGCTCCTATTTCAAACGAGTTGTAGCTAATTTTCATTGAGTGATTATTAAATACCAGCCTTCCTCTAAGGATTTTAAATGTATTAGCTCATTTACTCCCTACTAAACCCTATGAGTTGGATTGTCCCTTCTTAAAGCTGAAGAAATGATGCATGTAGAGCTTAAATAACTTGTCCAAAGATCAATCAGTAAATTGCAGATCTGTATTTCAAATCCAAGCAGAATGGTTTCACTATGTGTACTCCTAACCATAAGCCATTGTTTCTTTGTATTCAACTCCCTAGGCATTTCCATATAGATAGCCAGGCTCTTTAAATTCAGTATTACCAAAATAAAATTCTAATCTTTCTTCCCATCTGGCTGCTCTTAAGTTCCCTATCCTGATGAATGCCACTGTTATCCATACAACAAAATAAATTATTAAATGTTAGGTACTCCTCTAAGGATTTTAAATGTATTAACTCATTTAGTCCTTTACTAAACCCCATGAGTTGAATTATTCCCTTTTTAAAGATGAAGAAAATGAGATAGAGAGAACTTAAGTAACTTGTCCAAAATCACATAGTCAATAAGTTGCAGACTTTCTAGACTTAGGCCTCTCTTCCACTCCCTAAGTCCACATTTCTGAGTATACTTAAATACAAATAAATATATGTATTTCATTTATATGTTCATATACCTTTATTTCTCTTTACTTTCTATAAGCTTCTCAAAATTATATCATGTCTTATTTATCTTTATGTTTCCAGGATCTAGGGATAGTGCCAAGCACTATAATACATAACTCTTGAATGAATGAGGATGAATGAATGAATTTTCCTAAGGCCCATGACATTTCTCAGGTTTGCCAGAGTAACCTGGTTCACCTTTCTCTAACTTAATAAGAGTCTGCTAGGTATACCATAACAAAATACCACAGACTGGGTAACCTAAGCAACAGAAATTTGTCTTCTCAAGTTCTGGAGACTAGAAGTCCAAGATGGAGGTGTGTTGTCAGGTTTGGTTTCTCCTGAGGCCTCTCTCCTTGGTTTGAAGATGCCTGCCTTCTCACTGTGTCCTCACATGGCCTTTGTTCTGTGTATACACATCCTTGGTGTTCCTTCATCTTCTCATAAGGACACCTCTAAAAGGCCTTTCTCCAAATACGGTCACATTCTAAGATACTGTGGGTTAGGATTTCAACATTTGAATTTGTGGAGGTCATACTTCAGTCCATAGTAGAGTCCTAGAAAGAGCTTGGATTTAGTGAGGCTTAAGTAAAAGTTCTGCAAGTCATGGCATAGTTTGGTTAGATGCCTCTTTGGGAATCTAAGCCAGCATTTGTAAAAATTCTAAGCCAGCATTTGTAAAAATTCTCAGTTATAGCTAATAGAAAACTTAGAAATATTAGCCCAAGATGAATATTATTTAATGATATAATGATATTTTAAGCAATAAGTGGAGTTCTATCTTTTTCCCATTTGGTATATATCTATTTTGAAGACATTTAATTAACAATTAGATTGATTGTTATGGTTTTAGTCATTTAAAAGTATCTTATTCTGTTACCTTACTTTTTTCTTCTTAGGGCTCAAGAAATATATAAAGGACACTGTGAAGAAAAGATTGTTAATGATATAATTGCCTTTCAAAAAGCTTGTGAAGGATTTCAAGATACTAAAACAAAAGCTGCAATTGTGAAAAAGAATTTAATCCTTAAAGTTCCCAATGGAATGACAAAGTGAACCAATGCCAGATCACATTCTATGGTCATTTTGATTTATGGCCATTATTTTTAGTTAAAGCACTTTGAAATAATACTATAAAAGAAGATGTACTCTATGTCACAAGATGGATTTGTATGTAAATCTTCTAAAAATATAAAGAGTGATTAAAATGTTTCTCTTCTCGATCATAATTTAACCTAAATCATGTTGAGTTGGCTCACCTAAAGGTTCCTTACATATCCAGATATCCAAGGAACAATGAAAAGTGATTTAATTTATTGCAGGAAATACTGCAAAGGCATTGCTTGTATTGTTTCATATCCTGAGTACAGCAATTTGTAAGCCATTCTCAGTTTCTCTGGCAACCTTAGAATAGTAATTTCAGCCCCAGCTATTGACTTTTATTAAGACACTGTGTTCTTTGATTAGTTTCTTTGCCTGCTTTCATATATTTAATTATATTTCCTGTTTATTTTGTTAAAACAATTTCTTTTTTCAAAATAAAAGTTTCACCATTATATTGGTGACTCATGTTCTTATAAAAATTTAGAAAATATAAATTGTAAAAGGGAAATTAAACATTCTTATTAACTTCCTAGAAGATTGTAAGGTTTTTGTATATTTACTTTCAATGTGTTTGCCTTTACATATATGGGGGGCAGAGAGGAGAAATAGAGAGAGAAAGGATGCATGTAATTGAGTAATTGTGATCATAAAGTATTCAGAAATGGTATATATTCATTTTAAGTCTATTTAATACATATTCATGGTGTAGAATTTGAAAAATAAAGAACAATATAAAAAGATACAAAAATTCTTTGTAAAATTTTAGTCGATTTTCAATAGTATTTTCAATCTAGAAAGATAAATGTCTCACTTATTATGACACTGCTCACTTAATACAATGTAACTAATGCCATTCAAAATTTCTCTTTAATACTCATCAGTTATATATGCAAGTTTTTAAGTGTTTCTTTTTAAAATTCTCTAATTTTATTAGTCTATGGTAAATTTCCCAAAATTAAATATTTTACAACAGCAGTTGTTCATTGTGCTTCTATGCTGGACTGCTAAAAAATGCTAGTAGCATTTTCCTTATGTTCTGTAAAATAATAGCTGTCTATTTAAATCCATGGTATCAATTCTCCCTTTTCTTGTTAATTTGCAGATAACTAATGAGCAAGTCGTATTGGTATTTCTAATTATTCTTCAAAAAGAACAAAGGGGGATACAGTGAAGTGGTAAAAGTATGACAGATGTAGATTTCCATAACAAATTAGATAATCTCTCTGTTACCCCATTTTTCTGTTCTGTATTTGGAAATAATACATATATTTTTGGGATTTAATTAAAAATAATAGTCCATGTCATGTAGCATTGTTATGAGACTTGAATGAGAAAAACACAAAAAGCAACATACTGCATTCCACAGAGTAGGCACTTAATAAAGGTAAGTGTGTAGTAGTGGATGCAGAAGTCTTTTCTGTGTACTTATAGGAGGATTTGTCAACTATCTAAGAGCTGAGGGACGCTTTCTCAAGGAATGGTAGAATTTTTTGTATTATATATTTGAATATAATTCATTCATTCAGTCAATACCTTTATTTACTATTTGTTGCCCTTTTTATATGTTCCCATTCCATACTACAGATCTTTTGTAATCTTTATCACACAACAGGTAATCAATAATTTCCTTGCTAGTTTCCGCCCAACTGTGAGCTTATTTAAGGCAAAGACAATTTTACTCATCTCTGTATTTCTATTACTTTGTACTAATGCAGATATTATATTACACACAACGCTTTTTCTGTTTATAGCTCTGTTTTCCTATTTATGTGTGGTCCCAGGTCAATCTCATGACTTTTACTGCTGCTTGCTGTTTATGTTTTGAAGAATCAAAAATCTGTATCTCTAGGTTATATCTTAAATTTCATATATCTCCTATATTTCCAAATGCATGCTAGATACCTCTACTTTGAATGCATGAAATCTTTTAAAAAATCATACATTGAAATTGAATTTATTATTATTTTTTACTATTTCCCTCCCTTTCCAATCTTGCTTCTCTTTCTATATTCCCAACTTCCCTAGGTTCATAACCATCTAAAGTTTCCCATATTAAAATTTTAGAATATACCTTTGACTTCTTTCTTTTACCTCACCACATATTAAATATGAAGCCCAAAAATTCAATTTGTAGAAGGTCTCTTTGGCAGAGACTGGCTAGCTTTTCACCAAACCTGTTTTCTGTTTCTTCAGGACACAAATAGCCCATATTTTCCAGCCTCCTTACTCAGTTAATCAAGGCAAAGGACTGAATTTTGACCAATGGAATCTGGGTAAAAGTGATTGGCAGCCCTTCCAGGTATATACCATGCACTGTCCTCCATTATTTTTCCTCTTCTTTTGCCACCTTGGAAAACACATGTTAAAGATGGCTGAGCCACAAGATGAAAAGAGTCTGGGTTCCCAAATCATTGCTTGTAGTGTGATCAAGAACACATGTTTTGTTCCTTGGCAAACTTTTTCACTGAGGACAAGACAGTAAATATTTTAAGCTTTGTGGACCATATGGTATATGTTGCAACTACTCAATTCCATGTTGTGGCACAAAAGCAGCCATAGATAAGATGAAAAAAAAAAATGAGTGTGCTTGTGTTGCAGTAAAAATTTATTTACAAAAACAGGAGGTTTGTCGGATTTGGCCAATGGGTGGTGATAGTTTCCCGACCCTTAATATAGATAGTTGGGCTTGCAATTTTTTAGACCTTATATATGCAAGGGTGCTAGATTCTTCTAACCCAATGCAAATGTTAAACATAACCAACTTCTCAAATAAATAACTACTTACAACATTTCTTATGCAAATAAGGTTATCCTAAAGTATTTTTACAGATTAAAATAACTTTGTTTACATATGCTAATAATACTGAAGTATTTCAAAATAAATCATCATTGAAACCAATGTACAAACACCAGGACAAAATTTGCTTAAATAGGAAAGTGCTATACTGAAGTCAAGGTTAACAGGAAGAAGTAGCAGCAGGTTACACTAAAAAAGAGGGTGATGGAAAAAAAAGGGGATTAGAGCCAAAGAGGTGACATACCGTGAGCACTTTCTTCGAATAGTCATATACTGTTAGAAGAAAAGATTTTTTCCTAGCGTTTCCTTAACAGAAGCAGTGACCACTATAGGCCTGAAGCAGTATCCAGAGATTACAGCAGCAGCATCTCATCTTAGAAGAAAATTAAGAGGTCACTTAGCAAGCTTTTCCTCTTTATCTTTCTTAGAACCAAGGTTAAATTTGTATTTTCTGTCTGATAATCAATCCACTAGTCCAAGCTCTATAATAATAGAGTGCAATGATTAAGAGCACAGGCTTTGGAATCAGAAAGACCTGAGCTTAAATTCTTTGGAAGTTCAATAGAAATTTCAGTTTCTTCATTCATAAATGAGATGATGTATGTAAAGTGTTTAGGATATTACTACATCACGGTAAGCACTCAGTTCATGGCAGCATACTTACATACAAAGGCAGTAGAGATTTCATGGGTTCATAAGAAATGACTTATTCTCTTTAAATTCACCTAGTGTCTTTTTGATACCTTTGTATTGTGTTTTGAAAGAAATATTTCCTAAAATTGCATTTTTATCTGCCAGCAGGAGTGAGCCTTGGAATTACAGAAGCTAAAAAGACCTATCTAAAGTCATTTGCTGGGAAGGTTAAAGGGATGGACAAGACAAAAGCAAGAGAAAGGAGCCATTATGCAAATATACGTTCATTCACATAATCATGCAAGGGCAAGCATAGTAAGAGACTCTCAAAATGTTCCCAGATAAAAGTTTTATTCCTATTATTTGGCTAGTCTGCGTGTTATTTTGACTATTTATTACTAACTACAATAATTTGTTATTGGTTACACAATATAAAAAGATGTATTTTGTAACATCAATAACCTAAAATGTAAGGGGGTAAGTATAGTTTCAGTATGCTATCAAAGTTAAGTTGTTATCATGTTAATATGTTAGCATAGGATGTTATAACTTTAACACATTTTATGTAAACCTCATGGTAACCACAAAGGAAAAACCTGTAGTAGATACACAAAAGATTAAAGTAAAGAAATCAAAGTATACCACCACAAGAAGTCATCAAATCAAAAAGTAAGACAGCAAGAGAAGAAGATAGGAACAGAGAAATTGCAAAACAGTTAGTAAACAGTTAACAAAATGGCAATAGTAAGACCTTAACTATCAACAATTACTTTAAATGTAAATGGATTAAATTCTCCAATCAAGAAATAGAATAACTGAATGTATTAAAAAATAAGATCCAGTGATACTGATGCCTACAAGAGACTCACTTTAGCTTTAAGGATACACATAGGCTCAAAGTGAGGGGATAGGAAAAGATATTGCAAGCAAATGGTAACCATAGAGAGCAGGGGTAGCTATACTTATATCAGACGAAATACACTTTAGGCTAAAAATGGTGACAAAAGACAACAAGGTCATTATATAATGATAAGGGTCAATTCACAACAAGATAAGGTGGTAAATATTTATGCATCTAACACTGAAGCACCTAAGTATATATATAAAAAATACTAACAGAAGTAAAAGAAGAAATAAACAACAGTACAATAATAGAGCACTTTCATACTTGACTCACACAATGGAAAAGTCATCAGACAGACAATTAATAAAGAAACAATGCATTTGAATATTTTAGACAAGATGGACCTGGAAGACATACATAGAATATTCCTTTGAACAGCAGCAGAATTCTTCTCCAGCATATAAAGAAAACTCTCCAGGACAGATCATATGTTGGGCCACAAAACCTATCTCAACAAATTCAAGAAGATAGAAATCGTGTCAAGTATCTTTTCCAAACACAATGCTATGAAACTCGAAATCAATAGTGGGAGTAGAATAGGAAGTCATATTTCCCCATAACAACTAGCCAAAATGGATTACCATTCTCTCTCAGACTCTCTCTCCCTCTATCTCCATGTATGTGTGTATTATGTATTATGCATGTATGTATCTATCTGTCTGACAGTTGGAGAGCTGTAGTTGCAAGGAAAAGTGTAGGCACTGAATTCTTAATAGGGAGGACCCCTTCCTAGGCGAGTAGAAATGCCAAAATCTGGGCATGGGTAGGCTGAGACTTGGACTCGTCAGGCAGAGAGATTTTACTGGATTAATTTAAAATTTATAAATTTATAGTTTCATAATTTATAAATTTACAAAGATTTTTGGGTTGGTATAATGGATTAGAATCTTTAAAACCCTCAAATGCAGAGTTAGTTCTCCTTGCTGAATTTCTCCAGTGGAACTTCTGCTGAGTTTTTAGTAATTCAGGAAGCTGGAAGGCTGTGCTTGAAAGCAGAGAGAGAGAGAGAAAGAGAGAGAGAGATGTGTAACCTTCATGGTTAGATTCCAAAGACCTGCTAGAATGAGGAATTGGTAATATACATATGGTTGCTTTCACCCTCAAAACCACAGAACAAAAAAATACTAAAGCTGCAATAGGTCCCCCATCCTACTCAATCCCTAATTGGATAGAAGTGATCAATTCCTTGCTTTTAGCAGCCTGGAAGGTCTTGCCCTCTTTAAGGGAAAACAAAATGTACTCCATTCTCTCAAGTTGTTTTAAACATAGTGTCTTACATACAATAAAGAAATCTGTGAGACACATGAGTACATAGGAAAATATGACCACAGATGCCCCAGATGTTGCAATCAGTAGACAAGAACTTTATGTAAAATGTTTCATAAATATTTTTAAAATTAGAGGAAAAAATCAACCAAATGGATTAAAAGATGGAGAATTTTAACAGGGACATAAAATCTCTAAAAGAGAACCAAGTCAATTTCTAGAAGTTAAAAATGCCATATAATAAATTAAGAATTTATTGGGTGGGTTTATTAGCATGCTGGGCAGAGCAGAAAGAACTTGAAGACAGTCAAGAGAAATTAGAAATTACCCAAAATAGAGCACACAAAGGGGAAAATATATATATATATATATATATGAAATATTTGAGGCTTTCTCATCTAGAAGTAATTCAAAGTGAACAAAGAATATTGAGAAATGGAGAATTCATAACAAATACTTTTTTACTTGTTTCATATCTGTCTTACAAATAATTACTGAAAGCCATGTAAGTGTTACTGGTGTTACTGGTTACTGGCGTTTAAGTGTTACCCATGTTAGTCCCCTCCACTGCCTTTGAATGTCAGTATTTTCAGATTGCTTATGTCTAAAATCAGCACAGAAAGTTTTTCTCAATTAAACTGAGATAGTAATATATATTGTATATTATATATAAATGTACATTTATATATGTAAATTTATGTGTGTGTGTATGTGTATATATATATATATATATATATATATATATATATATATATATATAAAATTAGTTTCCCTACTCCACTCTTCTAGCCAGTTCATTTTTAAAAGTTTCTTAGAATTCTGTTTCACTCTTTCATAGAATGACTCTTGCCTTCTGTGCAGATTCTAGACTTAATCAGGATAATTTCTTATCTTTCTACCCATAGACAGACACAGATTCCATGTATGTGCAGGCATATACACAATAAAAAAATTAAAGAACAATATTTGATCTCTGCCCAGAATTCTCTCTTTAGAAGTGCTATCAAATTCCCTGATTTGCTTCTAGTATTTATCTTTTACTAGTATTCTTGGTTACTTATGTTCCAATCATGCTGAATACCAATGGTTCTTAAAAATGCCATGATTTTCTGCTTTCCGCCTTTGATATCAGTATTTCTCCCTCCCAGCTGGTATGCTCCATATCACAAATACTAGCAGAATAATTTCTCAAGATATCTAATACCCCAATAATGTGGTCTATGAAAATTTGCCTGATTATTTCAATTAGATATATTTTACACCTTCTGAACCACGATAGTACTTAAAATATTGTATTTCAATTATAAAAGCAATATCATTTTTGAAAAGTAGAGAATACATTAAAACTTATAAAATAAAATTAATAGCATTTAAAAGGCTGCAACCTGTAGATAATCACTGTTAACATTTTGGAGTCTTTCATTTCAGATTTAGGTGTGTATGTGTGTCCTTTTCACCAATCTCTCTTCCCTGCTTCCCACCCAACCCCTCCACCCCACTCTACCACTTTCTGGGTCACTGATACATGACTGTTAGCTGAGCTCTTCTTGTCTTTGGCCTCACACATACCCCTGTGGTAACTAGGTCTAATATGGGTTAATATCAGCATCACCCAACACACCCAAGCATATCCTCTCTCTGATCAACTGTTTATTGTAATTCATGTATCATAAGTGGATGAATATACAGAGTCATTCAGCAGAATGAAGTGTAAATAGCAGTACTTGCACATATTGGGAAAGAGTTGTCCCATTTTTATGCTGCTACAGATCCTGAGTTTGAACCAGGAGGAAGAAGTGATAGGGGAATAATCTATCTTCCTACCTTATTTTAGGAAAGTGGAGTTTTTTCAGCTGATGAGGCAAAGTACTGATAGACTAGAGAATGTTTTTCTCAGTTTGGTGGGCATTTAACCTTTTTTTAAAAAAAAAAAAAATCTGTATCTCAACACCCTTCTTATATTTGCAGACAACCCTCCCACTTTGTGGGCTTTTAGGGAATAAGCAGGCCTGTCTACCACAGTGGAGGGAGTCATATATTTTAACTATGGCCTCATAAATACATACGGAAATAAAGATTAGAGCTTCTACTCAGATCATTTTCGTTGTTGTGTCATGAACATATTTTTATAGTTTAATTGGTATCTTTTTTTCTTCCTCTCCATTTCCCCTAGTGCATATGTGTAATATTAATGTAATTATAATAGGCCTAAAGAGGAAGGGACATTATACAGTGATCCTGAGTTCCGAGTAGGATATAGCAACTAATGAGACTTTGGATTGTTTCCCTTATAGAAATGGATGTATGGGATTTTTTTTGTTGAATAAAGAATATTTGTATTAGAATTGAGTCACTTTTGGGGGGAATGAGAAGTGTTAGCGTCAGAAGAAAGGTGTAGCTGGGTATTTGTCAAGTTCTTTTTTGCGTTTTTGTCTCTATATCATCTGAATACCCTTTTTCAGGGGACATACTCTTGGTTAGATCATGCTTTAAGCTATGGACCTGTGTCCCAACACAAAATTTAGAAGGATCAAATAATTGTCACCCCAACTTCTGCCAGCCATTTGATGCTCATGCTAGTACTTTTCATCCTGAAAAAGTGGTACAAAGACCAAAGACCATTAAGAGGTCATTCACAGTGGCATTAAGAGTTCAATAGTGACAGCATCAAATTTCCAGCATTAGAAAACCAAAAGTTGATCATTTCTGTGGCGTTGTCCAGCCTGGACTACTGCTACCTAGCCTCCTTTGGTTTTTGCTCATTTTTCTGAGCTCAGTCCCCAGATTTCTCCTGTTGGTATGAGTTACCTAATATCCTTCCACTGAGTACATTTATTGTTTCACTAGCAATGTTGTCAGTTGCATGCAAGAATAAGAAAAATTCTAATACACTTAGTTGATCTCAACAAACCTTAATTTTCAAGTGTAAATGATTTCTTTTCTGAAAGTGGCACAGTAGGCTTTTTGTCTTAATCATTTGTCAAATGTTTATAATAGCCAATCATGGAGATTTTAAATGTAGTGAATGTAAAACACCCAGAACAGTGCCAGGGCCATAAGAAATGCTATAATAATGTTATTAATTATTATATTAATTTATATTTGCATTAATAAATGATTATTGTTAATCATTTTCAGTGCTGTAACTTTTCAGCTTTTGGGGAAATTGGAAGGGAATGCATCAGAGGCTGGTAATGAGAAGACACATGTTAAAAGTCAATCATGGTACTTTGAGGCTACAGCCCTGTGACACTCATCTTCCCTTGTATTATGATCATCTGTCTTCTTGTTTAACATCTCCAGTTAGGTTATAAGATCCTTGGGGCCAGGAATGTGTATCACCATTTTTCTGTTCCCAGCTGTCTCTAGCAGAGTCCTGTACACTATAGGTGGTTCTCAGTGCTCATTCACTGATGTCTTCCTCAGCTGTGATTTAGTGTGTGTTCACCTTGATAACTAAGTTGAAAGATTCTTCTTAAAGTCTACATCCAAAAAAAGAACAGAAAAACTGCTTATATATATTTATTTTTATTATAAGTGTGTGTACTGAAATATACATGTCAATTCTGTGAAATCAGATTTCTATTACCTCCTAAGACACTCCAATGGCATCACCTTTAAAATCAGATTTCTATTACCTCCTATGACACTCCAGTGGCATCACCTTTAAAACTATCACTAATAATCTTCTATTGGTTAAATCAGCAATTTTTAGTCCTTATTTTTCTGGAATTTGTGGAAGCATTGGATAATATTGATTTCTTCCTCTTTGCTACATCTTTTTACACCTCAACTTCCATGATACCATGTTCATATTCTTCCTTACTCTTTGACCTTTTTTTGCACTCCTATTGCTTTTTCCTTAAATGTTGTTGTTCCTCATCCTTCCGTCTACAATTTTTTTCTCAGTCCATATTTGTTTTCTGATTGACAGAATGCAGGGCCATAGTTTATGGTATAGCTTATATTCTAACAGGTCCTAAAAGCATCGCTCCTGAGCTCCAGATATATTTCTAACCATCCACTGCATATGTTTACTTGGATGTCCTCCACAGAACTCAAACTCAACATGCTATGAACTAAAATAACTTTCTGTTTTGAACCTATCCTATGGGTCATCCCAAACATCCTTCTTTACCTCATACCTTATATAATCAAATCTTGTCCATGTTCTTATTTAGGCTTTCAAAACTCTCCATCTGTGACTCTCCAATGGCAATGTTTAATTCTTACTAATTCTTTCCTCAAATCTGCCTCGCATATCCTTCTAAAATGCAAATCTACTCTTTGGTTGTGTCTCCATTGTTATAGGATGAAGTCAAAACCCTTTTCATTTAGCAGAAAAAAAAATCCTTAATGACCTTGCCAACCCCTGCCTTTCTAGCCAACTCTCAATCCCAATGTTCCAGCCATTTGACTATTCACAATTCTCAAATTCCTTTGTCTTAATTTCCCTTATCCTCTTTTCTGCTTGGAGAATTTCTGATTGATCTTTTAGAGTTGAAGGGTATCTCTGCAAGAGTTTTCCTACAGTGCTTCTGTGCATGCCTCCATTATAATATTTATTACGTGGCATTACAAAAAAATTGATTACATACTGTTCCACCCATTTGACTAGTATTATATTTAATTTTGTATCCCAGTGCTAAGAAAATAGTATATTTTTTATTTTTCTCTGTATACTATTTAGTCCTTGGAATAGTTTCAAGAACAAAGGATTGTCCTTTAAGATATTTGTTTTTATTAAAATCTTCTCACCTGTGAAGGGGCAACAGATTGATGAATATAATTTACAGACTGATAAAATTGAGATAATGTCATTAAGTACCACTAAAATTTCAAGAAGTAAACTCTCATCTGCCTTATTCTTTGAATTAACCATCTCAACTGTTCTGGTGAGGAATCAACTTTTAGGTTAAAAGCCCCATTTATAGTAATTTCAAAAACCTCCTACTCTCCCTTTTTCCCACATTTAGAGGGAAAAAACAAACTTGAAAGCTGACTTTTTTTTTTAGAATTTTGCTTCTTCTAAAAATGTGACTCTTTAGATAAAGAAGAAGAGTGATTATGAGAGTTTAAACAAAGAATGAAGTACTTTATCATAGCTTTGGAAAGAGTTCCTAACACACTACCTGCATGCATAATTGTTAACTATACTTTTCCTGGCCTCCTCTCTCCTCTCCTGCTGCCATTCTGCTAGCCAGAATACAGACTGCAGTTAGGCTCCCTATGAAAATGACAGCCACGATCATGCCACTACTCTCATGATACACAAAGTAAAGTGCGTTGCAAAAGATGAAAGCCACCTGCTTATCATACAAACATTGGTTTTCTTATATTTGAAGGGCCAGGGAGTGCTAGCTCCAAAAAAATCATCAGCACAGGCTTTTAATTGTTCAGGTAATTTGCCTCAGAGTACAATATGTGGCCTTGGAGATAAGCTGAGCCTCATGAAAATGGATGACTTGTGTGTCAGAAATCTGTAGACACTGGCCTTGTTTACCTGATACTGGCCTGTGGTAAAGGTCTCTATTATAAAGTCACCTTAATATATGGCAAAAAAGAACACAACACATCATAAAATATACTTACTGTGTGTGCTCTTAAGTCTGTGGGTGTATGTATGTGTTTCCATTTGAACATAAGCAGTGCCAGTCTATATGTGCAAATGAGAGCTACTGAAAATAACTGAAGCTAGGAAAAGCAGTGGTTAAAACACTCAGCCAAAGGAACTATCTCTTGGGTTTAATTGCCTAAAAGGGAAATATATACATGATACTTTCCCAGACCATGAGGAGAAAAGGCCTTTTTATCTACTTTACTTTAGGAGAGTGAGATATATACCTGATGAAAACGGAAGCATAATGCCTAGTGCCAGGTAAGAGGTACTTTTTCATATAGTTTACTTTTGGAGAGAGTGACAATACCTGGTGAAAACAGATAACACCTAGTGCTAGATAAGAAGTGTAATATAAAAGACCAGGTAGGGCTGGATCCAGGTTTTTATTGGTCCTGAAACTTACTCAACTTGAGAGAATCCTCTTTTAGAAAAATTATCTGAAACTACAAATATAAAGTTAGGCAAAAGACCTTGGAAGGGGCCTATAAAACAATGGGTACTAAAATTTAAAAGTCCCTTTGTCTTCAGTATAACTCTTCCTCCACAGACTGGAAACCTGGAAATCTCTTGATGAGGAAGGAAAGAATCCTTGAGAAAATGTGACTGTCAGAGCTACAGAACCTTCTTTCATACTCTCATGAATAGAGATGGTCACCAACCAGGTGAGAAATGAATGTTGTATTTGTATAATATGCAATACTTCTGAATTGATATGCATAGTTTCTAGAAGTCAAGACTTATTTGAAATATAACCTTTGTATTTCATATCAGCACTTCCTCTATCATTTCAGGATAATCTCTTCATGCTGTTTGACCTGAAATAGTCAGGCTAGGGTGACAGACCCTCCAGTCTCAGTGGCTTAGTCCTACTTAGTTCATTTCTCACTGATACTACATGTCCAATGGGCCTGAGGAAGGCATCACCATTTTATAGCTTCAGCATCTGTTACACATGATCTCCAAGGCTGCTATGGCAAGGAAAGGGAGCATAGTGGAAAGAACATAGTCCAACAGCCCATAAATTTCTTGGCTCCAAAGTGATATATGTCACATTTGCTTTTAGCCCTTTGTCCAGAAATTTTCACATGGACTTGCCTAACACAAGGGCTTTGAGAAATGCTGGGGAGCAGATAAAATGTTTTGGGACATGCACAGCCATACTCACCTATAGTATGGAGAATATTTGGGCATTCTTTTTAACTGCTAATTCCAAGGAGACTTCATTTCTGATATTTACACATATATGGAAACTTAAGATCTATGCCATATATATTTAATAATTAGAATAGTAATTGGTATATAAAGAGTCCTTAAAAATATTTTTTAAATAAACGAGTGAATGAAGGAATAAATGAATGAATGCAGATCATTCACAGTGACTCTAATTCCTGTAAGGCTCAAAAAGCAAGCATGTGTTCCTAAAATGTACATCAAGTAAGTCCTAATACTATAACTTTGCATTGCTGCTGCCTCTTCTTCTTCTCCCTCCTCCTCCCCCTTCTTCTTCCTCTTCTTCTTCTTCCTCCTCCTCCTCCTTCTTCTTCCTCTTCTTCTTCCTTCTTCTTCTTCTTCTTCTTCTTCTTCTTCTTCTTCTTCTTCTTCTTCTTCTTCTTCTTCTTCTTCTTCTTCTCCTTCTCCTTCTCCTTCTCCTTCTCCTTCTCCTTCTCCTTCTCCTTCTCCTTCTCCTTCTCCTTCTCCTTCTCCTTCTCCTTCTCCTTCTCCTTCTCCTTCTCCTTCTTCTTCTTCTTCTTCTTCTTTCTCCTGCTTCTTCTTCTTCTCTTTCTTCTTCTTCTTTCTATATCTCTTTTCAAGTCTGACCTGATTGTGGCTTTTAATAAATAAAATTTTTTGCATTTCAAAAATCTTATATTCTGTCAAGTGAGCCAGGTTTAGAAAAGAATTTGAACTCAGAATTCTTACTAGGAATGATATATTTTTAAACAAAAAAACTGACCTTGAGAAATTAAATGTCAAGAAAAGCAAAGATAGGTCCAGGGAGAATTTGACTGTCAGCTACAGATCGACTTGTCACTCGCCTCAGAAGGAGCTGAGAAGGAAAACTAAGAAAATAGGAGTTTTCTTTAAAGAGGGAAATTATCTAAATTCAATGAATGTTTCCATGATTATTTTATTAATGATATTTGTTTTGAGTGATATATAGATTTTTTTACTTCTTATGATTGTTATTTAAACATACTTTCACATTCTGTATTTTTTCCTTTGAAATATTACTAATATCTTTTCTTTGTCATGCAATTTTACAACTTAGCAACATTTAAAGTGAATTTATTTCTATTAGAATATATTTTGTATGATGAGTTGAATAATATAGTTTATTGCATTATAGCACTATTTGAGGGATATTATTTTACCTTTTACCTCCCACTGGCTTAAGTCTGGTACTGTCCTAAAATATTGTGTATGTGTGTTTTTTCCACTCCATTTTCACTACTACTTTCTGGAGAATTGTAAGATACAGCAGGGTTCACCTGATTTTGCCTTTCCTTTCTCCTATAAATTACAGGCAATAACTCTGTTCTAAAGTACTGAGTTTTCTTTGAAAAGACTAGCTTGCCCCCTTATTTCATGGTGTCTGAGTCCATCACTAACCAAGAGCCTTGGGAAACTATTTTCACTAATGGAGTCAGTACTCCCCAGTGTAGTTAATTTCACTCTTATGGTCAGAATGAGTTAATGTTCTTTGCTACCAGGGTGTAACGTAGACACTGAGGAGAAGATGATAGTCTGTGTTTTTCCAAATGGACATCTTTACAAGTCATTAACAATTTATCTCCCAGAAGTTTTCCTTTAGTTTTTTTTTTTTTTTTTCCCTCCAGAAACTGTAAATTTACACAATATGCAACCATCACTCTTTGGATAGGGCATTTCAACAGATTTGATTTTCTTATATATTTTTGCCTTTCAAACAACTTGATGGGTTGTTTCATTAATCTCTTGGTCTCCCTGCCTCTCCTCTATCTGACATCACTAGCAGAAGGCAGAATTGCTCAGATATAAAGAGACAGACTCCAACTGCAAATATATTACAAACATAGCAAACAAAGATACTTTTTGATTATTGGATGGTAAAAGTTGGGTAAACTCCATCTATTATTTAATGTAACTGTTATTAAATATAGGTTTTCATAATTTGGAATTATGCTATATAAACTGTAGATAGCTATTTAAATACACTGTGACCTAGTGATTGTGGTTTTCACATTTATTCAAAAAATATATTTTGAATACCTACTTCATGCCATAAAAGCTGGGGAGAAGATGGAGGGCAAAATAAGACAATCTTTGTTCTCAAAATATATATAAATAATTACTTTTAGGATACTACATATTTAGGGTTACATGTAAAAAATACATAAAGTTTTCATAATTATACTATGCTGCTATTCTTCTAACCTTCACACAAAAAACCTTTATGAAGCCTTTGCAGGCAAACGTTATCTAACTTTACTTGGTATGTATTAGAGTCAACCCATAGCAATTAATCAATCAATTCAATTGTCAAGAAACAAATCTTTACTGAGCTCCCACCATAAGCAGTATATTGTGCTTGACCAGTGATGAATGCAAAGAATTAAAAGGCAATGCCCACTCTTTGCTCAAAGAATTAAAAAATAATATTTGGTCAGATTAAAAATGCACATGAGATAGTAATTTACAATAAAAATGAACATGTGATACATCCCAATCGATTCATACAGAAATGTACACTGGGCATTCCCATTTGAAAGTTTGGTAGATACCTCAAGCTATAACCAAAGGTACTCTCAACTCCTCCTCCATCCGACAAATGCTGCTCTTCCCCAGGGCCCCACCATCCAAAGCAGACACCAAGGTATCATCCTAGATCCAACTGCTCCACTGTCCCCCTCTTTTCCCTGTATCTAGTAACCTATAGGCCATTTCTATTTAACATCTTTAAAATCTATTTCTTAAAGCAAAGTACGTTTTGCCTTCACTAGTTCAGACACTCATCATCTTTGTCTTGGATATACTGCAGAGAAGTCACTTAACTTCTCTCCTTAATTCTCTTCTTCTTCTAGCTTTTCTATCTCCAAACCTCAGGCACATCAACATTTCTAAAGTATAAATCTAGACTCACTTAGCTAAAAATAAACCGTTAATTCCTCCTCATTGCCTTAAGATTAATGTCTAGGCAACTTAGCCTGGCACACAAAGCCCTTTGAGATGTGCTTCCTCCTTCTGCCTCTAGCTCGCCACCAGCATCTACTACACTGTTCTCCAGTCACACGCAGCCACTCTAAAGATGGTGCCTCTTTTTTCCGGCAGTGTTCTAGCCTACCACCTACTTGTTTTGGCTTAGCCATATTCAGAATTGAGAGATAGCCTATGTATACACCTCCCTCGGAAAATTTTCCTTCTCACTTTACCCTTCCTACTCCCATTCTGAGTCTGGTGTCCCTTCCATATGTGCATATGACCCTAATCATGGCTGTGATTATTTTTTATGACATAGTGCTGTATTTGTCCATTGCCTTTCTTCCCATAGGCTGTAAGATTCTTGAGGGTAGAGACCTGTCCTCTCATCACTTTCTCATCAGCAACCCACACAGTGCCTGATATATAATGAGCACTTGGTAAACATTTGTTGAGTTGAATCAATAAATACCCTGGACACTCAGGAGAGTGAGCAGTTACCTTAGATATAATGACTTATTGGAAATAAAACCAGGTAAGATGCACAAGACCCAGCAGACATTGTCTGTCAGGCACAGAAACTGCTCAATTAATACTAATCCCCTTTCCCTAGAATTATCTATTAAAAATTGATTGCAATTACATGAATGATGATGAGAAAGAGGAGCTTTATAAATTGGAAACTGTCTAAGTCTCAGTTTCAAAAGGTATTGTTGGGATTAAAGGGAGTTTAGGGATTAAAGAATGTGTGAGGAGGGAAGGAAGGGAAGGTCTGAAAGTGGAGCTGGTGGATTAGACAGCCAGTCACTGACTGTAGCCAGAAGCATGGCTGGAGAGGCTGGGTCCCACACAGAAGTTCAAGAAGTTGCAGTGCCTGGTGGTGGTGCTGGTGTCATCCAGTGAGGTGACAACATACAGTTCAGCCCAGGAAGAAAGGTGCAAAAGAAAGAGGAGGAGATAATGAAAAATTGGCTGAGGTCAGAGAGTAGACATAGGCAATATAGCAGGGAGAAATAGTTGAGAAAATTAGATTGGCCAGGTAAAGAAGCTTGAGAGGCCATGTGGGGAAATGGGAAAAGTTTGGACTTTGGAGTTAGAATAATTTGTTTTCATTCCAGACTCTGCCATTATTATCTATATGACCTAACTAAATACTTAATTTCTCTAAGCCTCAGTTCCTCATGTGGAAAATGGGGATAAACCTTGTAGGCAGGGTTGTCATGAGGATTAAGTGAAATGATGTATGTAAAGCTCCCCAGCTTGGCATTTATTAGGCATTCTGTAAAATTTAATTACCACGTTATCTTTGTAGATCCTTGGGTCTTTCATGGCCCTTTTGATATCTATTGCTCTTAATAGTACTAACAATGGAATCCCAATGAAATTTTTTTAAGCAAAGAATGAGAGACATTTCTCTATGACAGTTGAACTGGCACTTGAAAATATTGCTCTTTAAATACTTGTAATATGTTTCTCTAGGGTATCTTACCTTTCCAGGAGTGTATATGAATTTCATTAGACTGCACATTCATTGAGGGCAGAAGCTAAGTATCTATCTACTTATAACTTTCCACAGTACTTAATGCAATCTGATATCATGCACACAGTTGACAGTTGATGAATGTAGTTAACAGCAGCAACTGTATCAATTCCTGTCTCATACTACCTATAAGCTTCCCAAACTGGAAATGAGCAAAAACGGGAGGGGAGAGAAAAAAGCATTTTATGTACCTGAAATGAATTTACCAACTATGAAAAATAGCTAAAACAGGTGAACAATATGAAGTAAACTGTATAAATTCAAGTTTGAAAAGGCAACACTTGAATAAACATAAAAATAACTGGTATTGTTTGCTTTTAACCTTAGCTAAATGGCTAGGCTAGAAATGATCACAAGAACATTTTTCAGATGAACTCGTACTTGAAATTGTAACAGTATCCATGATAATTTTCATTTTCAGAAGGTCACAGTGGTACATTTTTCATACAGTTAAAAAAATCAACAATCTTATTGTTAAAAGTAAATCTGCAAGACTTAAATAATGATCTGTTTTCTCATCAATTGTTTTATCTCCATTGTATGCAAAACTAGATCATTCAGAGGGGTCTCATTTGTCTTGAGCTTTTTGGCATAATTGGCCAAATACAGAGGCTTTGTAGGCATATTTAAAATGGAAACCAATAGCACAATGATATATAGGATTTTTTCTCAATTTTAATGATGTGAAAAAAGTCTTCTATGAATAAAGAATTGATTTGTTTGAACATTATTCAAAAATAGAGAAAGGAAAAACTGGGACTCTGGAGCAATTAAAATCAGATTAGTCACTACTACAATGTACTTTGTCATCCATATAATATCATTTTGTTCCTTCATTAAGAGAGTAAATATGGACATATACCAGTGATTCTTCTTTGGTCATTTCTGGTGTCTTGAGTCGTAATCAACTTACTTTAACTCTGGCATGTCATCGCTGAACCAGCAAACTTGTAGCTCTTACAGATTTAATTTACCTTTTTAGGTGATAGGACCATCTATATTAGTGTCAAGAAAATAAAGAAGGAATAGATTCACTTTCCAAGAAAACAGCAAAGAGGAGACACAACACGAGAAAATCAATAAAGGGCCACTGAATCAGATGAATGGGTAAAACAAAACAAAACAACCCAAAAAACAAAACCTTAAAATATGCTTCTTAAACTGACTTTAAAATTTTTGGCTACTTTAAAAATCCTTTTTAAATTGAAATCAAACAACACACGCAGACCATAGCTTTCATGGGATCTGCTTTGCCCAGAAGGTGGTGGAGGCCCAGTGCAACAAGTGAGAGTCACTGTAGCTGTAAGGAATGTGACTTGAAGAACAACAAACACTTCTCCTCAAGAGACCTCTTTCCTGCCTTTATCTCTGAACTTTGCAACTCAGAGTTGAATTAAAATTGAAATTTCATTAAAGTTTTGAATATTGACTACCATTAACAATGGAAGGATAAAAGCATGGTAGATAAGATTATGGGTTCAAATCCTGGGTCCACTATTTGCTGAGTGTAGCCTCCATCACTTTACAAATACCGATCTGGTTTGTGTTCCCAGAGTACAGAAAATGTGCCTGGTATAAAATATATTTTTTGAATGACAATAAGTGACCAAACGTTCTCATCTGTAAGATGATTACAGCATTTCTCATAGACTTATTGAGAGACTTAAGTGAGATCATGTATATTAAATGCTTTATTCAGGGTCTGCAACATAGTAAGCACTTAATAAACATGAGTTGTTATCATAATGAGAATGGTGATCTTCATCATTATCTACCTACTAAGGCACTCATATTTCTTCTTAAAAGAATGGAGCAAACCGTATTGTTCATTGAGATTCACTTGACAAATTACCAATACTGTTTTACATGGATACTCATTACCAGTTGAGTACTCACTCATTGAAGTACCGTCCATACATGTAATGTTATTGGATTTATAGAGTCCAGGATTTCTACTGATATAAAGGCTAAAAACAGCCTGGCAGGTTTCTACCATTTTCCTAAACAGAAGCCCATGTCCTAAGGGTGATATTAATTCAGCCTACTGAATAGGAGACATAAAATGGAAGGTTTCTTCTTGGTGGGGGGTGGGGGTGTATTTTTTTTTATCTTTTTCATGCATTTTTAATTGAAGTATAGTTGATTTACAGTATTTCAGGTGTACAGCAAAGTGATTCAGTTATATATTCTTTTTCAGATTTCCACTATAGGTTATTATAAGATATCAAATATAGTTCCCTGTGCTATACAGTAGGTCCTTGTTTACCTATTTTATATATGGTAGTGTGTATCTGTTAATCCCAAGTCCCTAATTTATCCCTTCCCCCGCTTTCCCCTGTGGTAACCATGAGTTTGTTTTCTATGTCTGTGAGTCTATTTGTGTTTTGTAAATAAGTTCCTTTGTATCATTTTTTAAGATTACACATATAAATGGTATCATATGATATTTGTCTTTGTCTGACTTCACTTCATGATAATCTCTAGGTCCATCCATATTGCTGCAAATGGCATTATTTTATCCTTCCTTTATGGCTGAGTAATTATATATTTTATATATATATATATATATATATATATATATATATATATATATATATAATATAAAATGGAAGCTTTTGAAGCCAGAAAAACTGGAGCTTCATGTACCCAAATTATCAGCCCCATAACCACCCATGTTCCACTAGAAAGTCCAGCTCTAGAGACTTCTTGGGACCATTGTTTTCACGTCATTATAAGATCTGGTCCTAGAACATGTGTTGAGAGGACTCTTTCTCGGGCAAGATATTAATGAGTGCAGAATGCAAGCTATTCATTCAGACTTTGCTATCCTTTCTTGGTCCTGGGAATACGTTTAGAGGTATGCCTTCTACCAGTGTTGTTCAGGAAAAAAATGGTGTGGTACCTTACACACAGCGTATGCTCAATAACGTTTTTGTTAAATGGAATTACCCCCTTGTCACCTTTAAATTTTACTTCCTCGGAGGATAATTCCATCTCAGACTCAGTCAGGTCCTTTTTTTGTATTTTCGTAGCACCCTTTATTTCCTCATAGACTTTTCACAGTGTTGATGAATAAATTATTAATTGTAGTTATTTACCTAATATCTGTTTTTCTAAAGATTCATGAAGGCAGTTACTGTACCTGTCTTACTGACCACTGTTCCTGCACCTAGCACAGCCAACTATAGACACTCAGGATATTTTATATGTGGGTGAAAATTGCTTAACCAATTACTGCATCATTCTGCAGTTACAGGAACTAAATTTTATTCCACTGTCCCATGCAGCCTGTTCAGTTACTCTATTTATATCTCATAATATATTAGATCTCTGTGTATATATTACTTACACCCAGCAGGACAAACTTTGGCCTACATTTTATTCAATGGAAGAATCCTTCTCCTCCCACCCCCCACCGCCTCATAAAGGAATATTTTGAGAGTTAATCTTGCAGTTAACACATTTTCCAGAGTCCTCTTTTCTTTCTTTTCTCTTTTGCTACTCACCTTTTGGTCATTTTCCTGATCATTAATACTTTAACTTGAAGTTGCTTTGTGGAATTTGTTAGTAGAGGTTTAGGCAAGGGAGTGATTTGTAGATTTAGCTATCTTTGCTATTATCTACATTCTGCTATCTTAGATAATCAAGAATTGAGTGTACATCTGGGAGAATGATTCCGAAAAGAATCTCGTGAGTTTTCCTAATGGCAAACTTAGATTAAATTAAAAAGCTGGTAAATGCAACCTTAACAGATATTTGATTCCTTTAGTTAGATCAATATTTTTCTGGCTGTTATTATCATATCTCTGTATTGGAAACCAAAATCTAAGAAACTTTATTTTTGAGAGACAAATAATCAGCTTTAGTAGTGTGTAAAGTGGAGATATTAGATAATAAGTTATTCAGAATTCTATTGAATTTTTCATACAGTTTATTCACAGAATAAAAATGTGTTATAGTAATTGTAAGTTACCTTAAATTAAATCTGCTCCCATCCATCCTAACTAAAATAGAAGAACAAGTTTCTTTCTCTTTGTTTTCTGTGGAGAGTCAAAAGGAGAAATGTATGCCCTTAAAAAGCTGAGTTGCTCCAAATGGGAGTTTCTTTATCTTTGTTATCTTTCTACATGGTACAAAAAATTAGCTTGTCCCTAAGCAATCGTGTTGTAATTAGTCAATAATGACAATTAAACAAGGGTCCTACTCTCACTTCAATATTTCATTCCTCCAACAAAATGATTTGCAGAGTTAGTTTAATGGAGCGCTGTCACCAGATTAATGGTCTCTCTTTGAAACTGTGTCAGCCTCTTGACTAGACATGCACGTGCTTTTGATAGGCATTCTGGCATATAGTTATAAGAAACCTACTAGCTTGAGTGGGAAGCAGCTGCATAGCACAGGGAGATCAGCTAGGTGCTTTGTGACCACCTAGAGGGGTGGGATAGGGAGGTTGGGAGGGAGGAAGATGCAAGAGGGAAGAGATATGGGGACATATGTATATGCATAACTGATTCATTTTGTTATAAAGCAGAAACTAACACACCGTTGTGAAGCAATTATACTCCAATAAAGATGTTAAAAAAAAAAAAAGAAACAACCTACAGTGTTATATTTCTCTGAAGCATTCAAAACGTGTGCTTTGTTTGCAATAATACACCAAATTATCACATTTGCGCTTCTTTTTTTTTTAACACCTTTATTGGAATATAATTGCTTTACAATGCTAAGTTAGTTTCTGCTGTATAACAAAGTGAATCAGCTATACATATACATATATCCCCATATCCTCTCCCTCTTGCATCTCCCTCCCACCCTCCCTATCTCACCCCTCTACATGGTTACAAAGCATCAAGCTGATCTCTCTGTGCTATTGTGTTACATTTGATAGTGTATATATGTCAATGCCACTCTCTCACTTCATCCCATCTTACACTTGCCCCTCTCCGTGTCCTCAAATCCATTCTCTTCGTCTGCGTCTTTATTCCTGCCCTGCCCCTATGTTCATCAGAACCTTTTTTTTTTCTAGAATCCATATATATGTGTTAGCATTCGATATTTGTTCTTCTCTTTCTGACTTACTTCACTCTGTATGACAGACTCTAGGTCCATCCACCTCACTACAAATAACTCAATTTCATTTCTTTTTATGGCTGAGTAATATTCCATTGTATGTATGTGCCACATCTTCTTTCTGCATTCATCTGTCGATGGACACTTAGGTTGCTTCCATGTCCTGGCTATTGTAAATAGTGCTGCAATAAACATTGTGGTACATGTCTCTTTGAATTATGGTTTTTCTCAAGGGATATGCCCAGTAGTGGGATTGCTGGGTCGTATGGTAGTTCTATTTTTAGTATTTTTTTTTTTTTGCAGTACACGGGCCTCTCACTGCTGTGGCCCCTCCCGTCGCAGAGCACAGGCTCCGGACGCGCAGGCCCAGCGGCCATGGCTCACGGGCCCAGCTGCTCCGCGGCACGTGGGATCCTCCCGGACCAGGGCACGAACCCACGTCCCCTGCATCGGCAGGCAGACTCCCAACCACTGCGCCATCAGGGAAGCCCTATTTTTAGTTTTTTAAGGAACCTCCATACTGTTCTCCATAGTGGCTGTATCAATTTACATTCCCACCAACAGTGCAAGAGGGTTCCCTTTTATCCACACCCTCTCCAGAATTTATTGTTTGTGGATTTTTGGATGATGGCCATTATGACTGGTGTGAGGTGATACCTCATTGTAATTTTGATTTTCATTGCTCTAATAATTAGTAATGTTGAGCATCCTTTCATGTGTTTGTTGGCATTCTGTATATCTTCTTTGGAGAAACATCTTTTTAGGTCTTCTGCCCATTTTTGGATTGGTTTTTTTGGTTTTTTGATATTGAGCTGCATGATCTGCTTGTATATTTTGGAGATTAATCCTTTGTCAGTTGCTTCATTTGCAAATATTTTCTCCCATTCTGAGGGCTGTCTTTTGGTCTTGTTTATGGTTTCCTTTGCTGTGCATAAGCCTTTAAGTTTCATTAGGTCCCCTTTGTTTATTTTTATTTCCATTTCTCTAGGAGGTGGGTCAACAAGGATCTTGCTGTGATTTATGTCATAGAGTGTTCCTCCTATGTTTTCCTCTAAGAGTTTTATGGTGTCTGGCCATACATTTAGGTCTTTAATCCATTTTGAGCTTTTTTGTGTGTATGGTGTTAGGAAGTGTTCTAATTTCATTCTTTTGCATGTAGCTGTCCAATTTTCCCAGCACCACTTATTGAAGAGGCTGTCTTTTCTCCATTGTATATTCTTGCCTCCTTTATCAAAGATAAGGTGACCATATGTGTGTGGGTTGTGCTTCTTTATTTTACAAAAAAATGTGCTAGCTTTTTGTTTTGTTTTCATTCTTGCAAGGTGACATGAAGTATTATAAAGAGCTATGCATGATTCCAGTTTGGCAAGGTAGGAGAATAAGATCATTTAAAGTACAGTATTTTTCTCCCCCTTAAAAAAAAAAAAAAATTCACACTTTTCTTTCCAGTGAGTGGCGGATATTTGTGTCTGTGTGAATTAAACTCGATTTGCAAAACAAAAGAGTTCTATTTTATGAACAAAAGCTTCACTTCTCTACTCTTTTTTTAATATCTCAAAATACCTGTCGTCTTTAACAAATTTCCTTACATGTCAAGCACTTCAGTGTTCTGAAGCAAAGCACTGGAGCATTTCTTGTGCTGGAAAGGCTTACCTTATAAGAGAGACATGTTTTAGCCATACATTTTGGCATCCAAGCCTCTCAAATCTGGCCACCTTATAATGAAGTACTTTGGGGAACATCAGCAACTAACTCTATCTGGATGGAGTCCAACATGAGTTTATTTTACGTAAAATGTTACTTCTTTGTATCTGTTAACTTTAGAGCAACATTCCAGTGTATTCAGATTAGTGAAAATTATTCTCTAAAAATGAGTTTGGGAACAGTTCTACTCACAGAAGAAAATATTGACAGAAAACAAACATATATCTTTTTCTGAATAATTTTGTTATTTTACTAATTCACCCATGCAGAAAAAATTTACTGAACACTTACTATGTGAATGCACTGCTAGGTGTTAGAATAGTGAACAAGTTAAGATATGATGCTGACCCTCAAGGAATTTAGAGAGCGGTTGAGAAAACAGAGGAGTACACAGGTAACTATAAGAGAGTGATAAGTGCTGCAATGAGTTAAGTACTGAGTTCTACTGTAGTACTTGATGGTAGAGGAGGGCAGCATCTCATCTGGCCTTTGGAAATTTAGGAACATTTTATGCAAGGATTAAGGGCTTAGCTGAGTTAGTCACATGAAGAGATGATATGGAAAGAGTATTCCAGGTAGAAACAAAAGCAAGAGCAATGACCTGAAGGACAAAGATAGCAGAGTGAATTGAACTAATTGAAATTCATTTTTTAAAAGGCCTGAAAGGTATTATCAGAATTTGGGACTTTATCCTAAGAGCAGCTGCAAGATAATGTAGGATTTTGAGGACAGGAGTGACATAATTAAGTGGGTGATTTAGAAAGATCATTCTGCGTGTAAAGTGGAGAATGGGTTTGAAGGGGACAAGATTGGAAGCCCATTAGGAAGTTGTTAAAAATAATCTAGGCAGAATATTGTGAGGTTTTAATTTAGGCAATAGAAAACTGGAGTATGAGACAGTTGAAGAGACATTACAGTTCCAGTGTCTATCTCGCCACCTCTCTTTGTGTATTGTGAGTTAGCTAGAGGTTTTGCCTATACCTCTACTAATAATAGAATGCCTAGACTTCTAGATTCCTTAGAACCCTTGATATTAGAAAATGACACCTGGCTAGGAATTTAATGAGCGGTTGCTGAAACAACTGCTGGAGGAGAATGGACAGAAGATTTATTTGTGGATATGAATAGTGTCATCTCAATCCTGCTGCAAAAGGCAACACAAAGGAAATCCTAGAAAGGAGGTCTTTGTCTTTGAAAATTAAAGTTCAACTGATACCAAAAGAAAAGACAACAAAAACAAGTGGGATGACATCAAACTAAAAGCTTCTGCACAGGAAAGGATCATCAACAAAATGAAAAATCAACCTATGGAATGGAAGAGAGTATTTGTAAATGATATATCTAGTAAGTGGTTAATATTCAACATATATAAAGAACCTATACGAAATTATAGCCAACTGGTTAGCAGTGAGGGTGGCCCTCTGGACACCTGAACTCGTGGGTACTGCTTGTAGTGAAGTCTTGTGGAAGGCTGTGCCCTTAACCTGTGGGGTTTGGCCTACTTTGGGTAGTATAAATCATAAAAATTTAAGATGAAAGCATTATTAAAAATGAAGAGGTTCACAATATAATTTTAATACTATAGTCCTCAGAAAAATATAAACAGTCTAGTAGAATAGCCTTAAAATTCAGGGAGCAAAATTGGTAGAACAAGATACATTTAAAAAAATTCATCATCATAGTGGGAGACACTAATGTATGTATATTAATTGATGGGTCAGACAGAGAAAAAAGTTAGTAATGGTATAAACGTGGACAACATAATTAACAATGAACAATTTTGATTTCTCTACTTAGCACCCAATAACTAGAAAATGCACATTTTCAAGCATACATGAAGTGTTTAAAAATTGTGTGTTCAACCATGAAGAAAGTCTTAACAAATTTCCCCCCAAAATGGCCTTTTATATATAGCTCATGAAAAACTGAGGCTATGCCCTTTAGTCTGTAGAATGTACACTTTTATCTGTGTTCCTTTTTCAAGTAAGAGGCATCTGGTACCGTAAATAAAATTGCTTGAGGCAATGGAATCCCCTTCTAATACATGTAATTGTGGGACCCATGAACAACCAGGGAACTGTTGAAGTTTGGCCCCTGTGGCCTGTCAACTTGATTTTGGTAGTTCCTTGTCAATGTATGTATGTATATGTGCCCATGTGCATGTGATTTACTGCCTGAATTGACCGTATTCTCAACTCCAACTCCTTAGTTTGGTTGGATCTTTCCCTTGATTATCTATCCCTTGACCTACTTGGAAGGCTGCTGGCATGGTTATTTCAGTAATTAATCTTATGGGAAGTCTCATCAATGCTGCTGAACAGTATAATGAACCTCAATATGCACAAATGTAATATTAACATATAGTCTGAGGGTGTTGTTCTTTATCTTTCTTTAACAGAGGTATAATTTGTTTCAAGACTGCTTCGATTGATCTTACAGTGATTCAAAAAAATTAATTGCAAGATGAAATCCATTTGAAGGTTGAAAAATGATTCTGAAACCATGACAAAAGTCTTGAGCCCTTCCCTTTAAAGAAAAAAAGTTTTTTGATATACAGTGCTATACAGTACTTTGTATCAGTGCTTAAACTTTAATGTGCATATATATTACCTAATGATCTTGTTAAAATGCAGATTCTGTTCAAGTGGGTGTGGGGAGAAGCCTAAGATTCTGCATTTCTAACAAGTTTCCAAATGATACTGGTACTGCTAGTCTACACACCATACTTTTTGCATCAGAGCTCTATGTTATACTGAACTTTACTACCCTGTTCAATGTATGTAATGATTTGACTTGCTCAGATATTTAACCCCGAATCATTTAAAAATATTTTACCAACTAAAAAATGTTTTTGAGAAAATCTGAGACAAAAGAGTATTTAAACATGGTGGATCAATATATAATGCATACAGAACATGAATATCTGTTGTTAAGTCTGTTATATATTTGAGAAGACCATCTTTTCAGCAAGTATGCTCGCATAATTTTGTGGAAGCAACACTATTTGTATTGACTTGATTATGTACCACTTACCGGTAGATGGCAGTACATATTCAATCTTAAGGAAAGAGAGTTTGATAATAAAAACAGAGTAGCCCCTAACATTCAGGTAGTCCTTCTATAAGTGCTCCCCAGACCCAAAGATGGAATGCAGAACTCTTATTTGCAAAATTATATTTATTTGGTATAAATATTTACCTTTACTCAGCTTGAATTTTAATACACATTTTTATGTCAGAGAGTCATAAAATCATACCTATGAGGTCAGATGGAAAAATAAAGTCAGGAGTCTATTAGATATTTAGTTCACATTTGTGTATGGGGTGTGTTGGGGGAGAGTAATTTTCTTTTAAAGTAGGTATAATATAAAAAACAAAACTGGAAGAAAGAAGAGACTTTTTGGAAAGGATTATTGCAACGGGGGAAAGGGTCTATTATAATAGGGGGATGGGGACTATTGCAATGAGCCATGAGATTTGCAAGCATTCAAAAATTAGTCAGACAGCGTTTTGTCTTTTATAGGGAAAAATAAACAAGGCTAGAAAAAACAGAATGTGGGGAAGTGGGATGAAAGTGTGGATCAGAGAGTGTGTTACTCTAACGCTGCCTATTCTCAGGCTGGATTCTTAAGGAGTTTTATGCTGGCTCAGGTCAAAGTTCAGAGGCCTGCAGGAAGGAGAGAGGCTTAACCAAACTTTGCTTAATAAGCATTCTGTTCTGATTGATCAGTGGAGACAAGCAGTTCAGCTAATCATTAGTAAGTCAAAGAGAGGGATTTTGTTTGGCTTTGTCATAGGTAACCAAGGGGAGCATCCATTATTCTTACCTAACTCACATGGGGAAAGTTTCTTTGCAGTAAACCACTGCCTGGAACAAAAAAAGATGTTCTGTTTGTTTGTTTTTAAACATTTCTGTTTTCTAGAATCACTGGATTCTGATAAAGTTCAACATTGTCATAGGTAAAATGTTTTAATAAGGGATTGAAGAAAACCCAGAGGATTTATTTTGATAATAATTTATTCTATAAATATTTATTGGGTATTCAAGCAATGGGTAGATGTGGCCTCTTGTCCTTAAAGAGCCATGTATGTTATAATTTAAAATGCTCCCCAAAGATCTTGCTGCATATCCAATGATGAGCACCTGGATAATTATCCAGGTAATATGAAAAAATGGCTTGATTTTTTTCCTAAACAGTCTATGTTCATAAGTCAAAGTAGGTGCTTAATAAATGTTTGTCAGATAAATGAATGGATTCTGCAATAAACATATCATTACATATTTATATATTGGTCCGGACTAAATAAGAATTGACTTAAAACTTGATTTTTCCAAAATGTCTCATTGTTGCTTATGGACAAAATCTTCTAGGTGTTTTCTATAAAGTCTAAATGTTGTTTTTCAGGGTACACATACATATTTTTTTGTAAGTTTACACAGTCTAATTATTCTATCTTTCTAGAGGTATGATATGACTTATCTTTTTCATTTAAAAACCTAAGGTTTATGGACATAAACTGAAAGAATGAAGGAATATTTCAAGCCCTGTCCCTAAAATCAGGATATCAAAAAGAACCTTGCCCTCCATCTACTTATGAAGGGGTTGTGGTTTCCAGTGGAGAATTAAGGGCTGGGAATCATCATTTGTATCTAGACACTTAATAAGTTTTTTCATATAATATCCCTAACAGCTTTGCAGGATCATTGGGTTCTGATAAAGTTCTATAACAAAATTCTTTTAGATTTAAGGTACTTTTCCAAGTTCACATACTGTGACAAAACACAAAGGTGGCAGAGAGGATTTTGAGAAAATTCATTTAGTCAAAATTTGTTATTGAATAATTACTTTGTTCCAGGAATAGGACCATGTGTTGAGAAGTGCAAGACTAAATAAAAAGTGGTCCCTGCCCTTGAATATTTATCAAGTGATGGAGGTACCAGGATAGCGTTCTGTCTGAGTACAGGGGGAGCAACAGAGAGGAGTGGTTAATTCTTTGAAGGAGGGAGGTGGCCATCAAGAAAGACTAGATGAGGCCTAGATGTTCTCCACAAATTTGAATCCCTACTTCCACAGTATGAAGTTGGTGCTGAGAGGAGAGTCTGTAGCCGGGGACTGCATTTTCCAGTCTCCCTCGTATCCAGATGAGGCCATGTGTTCTCACCAGTGAGGACCTTGTCCAACAAAAGGTGAGCAGAAGTGATGTGTGCCACTTCTGGACTGGGCTTCTCCACTCTTCTCCCTGCTTCTTCTGACTGGTGGTAGAGAACTCTGAGGCTCCAGTGGAGGATGTAGCCACTAGATGGAAAAAATCTGGGTCCCTGAATCAGAGTATGGAAAAAGGCCACCTGTCAGATAGGAATACTATTATGTGGGTGAAAAATAAAATTATGTTATTTTAAGCCATTGAACTTTTGGGGCGTACTTGCTACAGCAGTTATTATCACTCTAATTACTATAGCAGTTGCTCCTAAATTGAGTTATGACAAGCTGAATGACATGGGTCAAATAATTTTAAATTGCAAGGAACCTTATACATCTCTTGCAGTTTTCATTTTATATAGCAAGATATATGCTTACCAAAGACCCAAAGACACACAGCTAATTAATGATGAACTTAGGTCTAGAATATTGTGTCCTTTTTTTTGTATGCCATGACATTTTTATATAACTCTTATGAAAATCACCCAATTTAAATTTATAAATTGACTTTAAGTCCATTTCTTTATATTGAGTCATCTAAGAAAAACTTTTCATGGTTTTTCCTATAATCATTTTCTCTATGGTTGAAGTCAGCTATTTTTCATTCAAATATCTTAGTTTTAAGCCAAGATGTATAATTTATTGAACAGTTTCACATTTGTTTTATTTAATCTGAATTATCTTAAAATATAACCCACATCTATTGTATCTTTCCTGAAATAAGGAGATCCCAGAACTGCTTGGGAGAAAGAATTCTAGTCTAGACATGAAAATTATACTCAACTTAAACATCTGTGGTATACTTATAGATGTCTCTGCAATAGTCCTGACCAACCTGAATTTCTATGAAAAATGGTTGCTAACTAATTATCTCCATCTAGGAACATGGTAGAATTGTACTTCACGATCTCCTTGTTGGTGGGTGGGGACCATAACCAGTTTTATTCAATGAGTTGCGAATGGAAGCAACATGTGTAACTTCCATGAGGCAGCTAGTGCCAAAACACTTTTTTTCCTCTGGCACAGAGATAAGCAATGCTCGCAACTATGGCTGCTCTATCAGCCCTTGTCTTTGAATGAAGGTGTTAAGTCCCCCTCCTAACCCATAGTGAAACTGTAGGAGGAACGACAGGTAGAACTTTGTTGTTTTAAGCCTTTGGAATTTTTAGGTAATTTCTGCAGCATAATCTACCCTATCTTGACTGAAATAATGGCACTTCTGACATTATGAGTATGACCTTGAAAAATTCATTAAATCTCTTGAATTTCAAGCCTGCAATTTGGAAATTAATTGTTACTTGGAGACTAAATTAGGTAATGTTTGTAGAAAATACTAGAGTAGGAGTCAGAAAGTCTGAGTTTTGCTGTCTACTCTGCCACTAACTTGTATAACTTTAGGAATTTATGCCGCCTTTCATTTATTCACAAAAAGTTTATTAAGTACCTATGGTGATAACACACTAGAAGACAAAGATGAATAAAACATAGCTCTTGTCTTCACAGGAGCTCACTCACAGGCTACATGGGACAGACAGGTGTAAACAAACACAGAAATGTGTTAAGAGCTATAGAGGAGGTAAATGCAGGTTATTTAATGTGAGGCCCAGGGGAGACTATTGGATAAACTGCAGGGGAGTAAGGACAGGCATCCCAGAGAACACATTTCACCTTGAATCTCTTCATTAGAAGAAGTGGCATTTTTAGCAGGAGAAATAAGTGAAAAGATGTGAAAATATTTTAAATAAAAAGGCAATCATTTTTCTTCCTTCTCTCTCTAACACTCACATGCCTAACCCCTGTTTTTTGTTTTTCGCTTTTTGTTTTTCTGGACAGGAGCATGCAATGGATGGTTCTAATGTTTGTAAAGGTATCCTAATGGCCTACTTTTAAAGATCCAATAATCCTTTGGGCATTCTCTGGGACTTATAAAAAGAATGTACAAAGAAGGTAAATTTGCTCTTTTAAGATTCAGTTCTACATAAATTGTGACCAGGGGAAAATAGTGCAGGCCTTTTGCATATAGAAAAAACTTGCTTTAACGTGGTTTTAGACTCATTTCTAATGTTCTTATAAAGGGCTTTTTTGTGTGTGTACATGTCTCAATAGTTACCTACCCCAAAACTACAGGAAGAATTAGGAGGTATATTGGTACCTCACACCGTGATGGCGATCTTAAAGGAATATACATGATGTGACAAAACATTCCTTGGAGTTTTCTAATGCACTCCCTGGACTGTACTGCTGAAGCCTCATGTTTCTAAAGCTAGAGCAACTTCAGTGTTTAGG
Organism: Lagenorhynchus albirostris; assembly: GCF_949774975.1. NCBI lineage: Eukaryota > Metazoa > Chordata > Mammalia > Artiodactyla > Delphinidae > Lagenorhynchus > Lagenorhynchus albirostris. The sequence continues at coordinate 122,247,748 of NC_083096.1, forward strand.
GATGGGTTAGAGTATTCTGGTGGGAAGGGGGCAGGGGTAGGGTGGGATGAATACTAACCCTGGGATGCGCTGAAGAATGCAGTTCCTTCAAAGAGAGAGAGGAGGAATGTCAGGATGGGAAAGCAATTCTAGGAACAAAGGAATTAAGGATTCTTTTTCCTTGAACACAAGGAACAATCATGCATAGCATCTAGATTTGTTTACCTTCATTTTAATTCTTCTAGTTATCAACACTGCAGTAAAGTCTGTTACATACATAAGACTTTTTGTCTTGATTCTTGTGGAGAATTACGGGATGGGCCCATAAAGGAAGGAGTGTCTGTCCCCATATCACCTTCCACTGCAGCTAGCACTGCAGTGGCAGCACTATATAGAAGATCATCCTGGAACATCAGTTGTTACCCAGCCATAGAGTGAATGATGACCAGAACTAGAGCTGAGAGCAGTAGGGAAAATCATATCTCATATGACAGCAACAGCCAAGGGATGACTCAGGATCAGATACAAGACATACTCACTTTCCCCCAAATATACTAGAGAAAGGGAGGCTAACATTCTATGTTTACAATATGAAAGTACCTGTCATATTTGGGTAAACGTTAATACTTCTTTGTGGCTATAGCACAGGATCTGTGGGATGGTAGACCAAAAACATACATAAGCAGGAAAGGGAGGTAAAACATATGACAGATCACATTGAGGAGAGCTAATGGGTTCAATGTTAGTTCCATTAGGTAGTGGAAAGTTACTGATAATTTTAGTCAAGGAAAATTGTAATAAGATTTGTGTTTTGTAACAATTCTTCAGGAAATGTATTGAAGATAGATCAAAATAAGGAGTAAGTGGGAGCCTAATACAGAGACGAACAGAATTTTGCTGTTGAATTTGCAGTGTCTGGTGCAGTATGTGTCTGGCAGAAGCTGCACAGACATACTTGTGGCATGAAAGAATGGAGACAATGATGAGGACCTAAAATACCTCTGTGGCTATGAGTTAGTGAGGTGTGTGTTTAAGATTCAAAAATAAAGAGCAATTGGATCACTGATTGGATGTGGGATTAAGATGACCCAGATTTCTGGCTTAGATGAATTCTGTTGACTTTAACCAAAAAAGGGAAATCAGGGAAAATAATTTTGCTTAATTGGAGCTTAACTTTGCCTACTTGGAGCTTACATTCCCTTATTTTTTATATAAGGAAGACAAACTAAGTTGTCAAATAACTCCAACATTAATGATTCGATGATTCTAAAACATTTAGTGAAAGAAAGTGAACTACTGTGAAAGAAGCGATTATTGGTAGTAATGTTGGCTCCCAACAATTCACTATTATACCAGGGGCCCAGTTATTGCTGAATAAAGATGATTACTTGCAGGCTCTTGCTTGACCTTTTCTTTTTTAACAGTCTAGTTGTCTTGCCCATTGTTTGTTTGTTTTCAGAGAGCATCATACACTTTACATTTCTGCTTAGACTTATGAACTCCTGTGACTTCAGTCCATTTTGGCTTCTTTTGATTTATTTATAATGTCTTTCTTTAGACTCTCCTTTTTAAAAAAAAAATCATTAAGTGCACACCTGTGTTTTGATCCTGATTTTATTTCTATCTACTTTTTGTTCACTTTGAATTACTTACCTGTTCTTAAGATAGTAGCAATTCTACTTGACCTGGCATTATCTGAAAATGCAGTGGTTTTACTCTTAAATATATCCTTGAAATCATTTATAAAGAGAAATGCTTACCACTTCCATAGTAACAATAAGCAGTCAGAAAATAAAATACTACTAATAATTTTAAAATTCCATTTGCAGTAACAAATAATGTAAAACATGTAGGAATAACTTGAATGAGAAATGCATGTACTATTTTACTGAGAGTCATGAAAGAATGCTTCAGTAAATGAGTATACCATATTTCTGGTTGATAAGTCTGAGTACTGTTAAAATGTCAGCTTGTCTAAACTTATATTGCAAGTTTAATATAATTAAAATCAAGCTCCAATTAGTTATTTTTTTTTGCCTTGACAAAAATATTTTAAACTTCTTATAGAACAATGCTCAGAAATACATAACACAAAAGAAAAATGTGGAACTTATATTACAATGATTAAAAAGTATATAACTAGACAAGAATGTAAGGTGTCTTAGTTTGGAGGCTCTAGAGGCAGAACATGTGATGAGTATTCGTGTACAAATAATTTATACAGGGAATGTGCTCAGGAGAAACCTACAAGGGAGGAGGGAAGCTATCGCTAGGGAAAGAAATTAAGCAAGGTTGTAGTTTAGATTATGTGCTTTCATTGGGACAGTATCACCCTGAAGGGAGTGAAAATTGGTTATTGGGATAGGGGTGAAAGATATTACAGAGGGGTGTATCCCTCCAAAGGACCATAGTACATAAACAGATAGTTGATAGATGATCTACCTGTGGTTTCAAAATTTCATGGGGGTAAGTGATTAGGAACAAAACTGTCTATAAAGGCTCTTTAGGGGGACAATAATGAAAAACAAAGGGCTGACAAACAATGTTTTAGATGAAGTTTAGTCTCAAATAAATTCCTGGGAAGATCTCTGAAGTGTAAATTGAACCAAAGTTTTATTCTGTCTCAAGGCAAGGGAGCCTCATCCCATCAGTCATTGGATATGGGTCACCCTTGGAGGGAAGGAGCATAATTCCCAGACACCTTTTGGTGAGGCAGGTCACGACTGAAGACCCATCCTGTGAGAGACTGGCCTGTGTGAGCTATTAGCAGTAACATCCATAGCAGCTGGGGGATGGGCACACTGAACAGTGCCTACTACAGAGGGAAGAGGTTAAGTAGTCATTATTTTCACACAACATAATACTTTGCATAGAAAGCCATAAAATTCAACAAACTACTAGAACTAAGAAGAGAGTCCTGAAGGAGGCTGGATATAAGATTAACATACAGAAATAAGCATTCCTCTATAGAGCCAGAAACAACCAGAAAAACTAATGGAAAGTAAGATTCTATTTTCAACAAGCAACAATAATTCTGATGTATCTAAAAATAAATTTAAGAGTTTATGCACACAATTTGGGGGAAAACTTTAAACTCTATTAAAGGACATAAAAGAAGACCTAGATAAAAGATATTGTGGGTGCTATTGTAAAGACTTTAATTATCTGCAAATAAATCATTACATTTAATGTGATTCCAATCAAAATCCTGATAGAGACTTTGTGAAAATCATGTGAAAATTGATTTTTAAAATTTATATATACTTGTATAAGTACTCAAAGAGTTTCTAAATGTCAACTGTAGCACTATTTAGAAAAGTAAAAAATTAAGAAACACCTAAGTGCCCAGAAATGAGAACTTACAAATAAATGAGAACACAGCCACATAATGGAATAGCCTATACAGCTATGAAAAATAAGTTGATCTATATTACTACTTTGGTGAAATGTCCAATATATATTTAGTGGAAAAAGCCAATTTTAGAATACACTTGTCTGTGAAAGTGGTTTTGGAATTGAATAATGGGTAGAGAGAGGATGGAAGAACTTTGAAGAACAAGACAGAAAATGCCTACATTGCCTTGAACAGACTGTTGGTAGAAATAGATTGTTAACATATCTGTTGGTGAGGGCTTAGAAGGACATTGAAAACGTATGTAACATGAGTTCTTTTTTTTCCCTTCCTTCCCTTCTTTCTCTCCCATCCTTCCCTCCCTCTCTTTCTCCCTTCCTCTCTCTCTCTTTTCTTTCCTTCCTCCCTCCTTCCCTTCTTTCTTTCTCTCTCTCTTCTTTCTTTCTTTCTCTTTTCCTTTCTCTCTCCCTCCCTTCCTCCCTCCCTCCACCCTTTCTTTCTCTCTCTCACTCTTTCTTTTTCTTTCTCCCTCCCTCCCTTCCTTCCTTCCTTCTTTCTTTCCTTCCTTCCTCCCTCCCTTCCTTCCTCCCTCCCTCCCTTCCTTCCTTCCTTCCTTCCTTCCTTCAATCCTTCTCTCTTTCTCTCTCTCTTCACCCAAATTTGAGGCCCTGGCTAGAAGACTTCCAGGTCTCCTTTTATGTAGCAGCTGATTCAGTCCACACCTCAACCACTTCCTTTATCAGGCACTTATATCTGAGCCACTATGCACCAGCTGTAATTACCACAGGGCCAGGTACCAGACAAGTAGGGACAGCCCATTTGCTCCGGAGCCTGAGAAATTATTCAAATTAGCTAATCCACGGGAAGCCTATGAAACCTAGCAAGCCTCACTCCACTTACCATACATAAGCATCCCCTACAGCTTCAGCTTGCTGTTACCTTCTCCCTGGTTGCAACCTTCTGAATGGCTGCATGGCAGCCTTCTCTCATTTAGAGCTGTAAGTAGAAAACAGTTCTGCCTTTCTCTTATTTTTTTTCTTTTTTTTTCCAATCATGGTGTATATTCTCAGCATGACAGCAGCAGAAGGAAACTTTCATAATCTGATAAAGTGTATCTTTAATAAACATATAAGCACAATTAATGGTACAAGAATGCTTCTCCCTGACATCTGGCACTTGACAAGGATGCTCTCCCTTGTATGTGTGTGTGTGTGTGAATATGTATTTTATTTTTTTTAATAGAAGTATAGTTGGTTTATAATATTATATTAGTTTCAGGAGTACAACCTAGTGATTCAATACTTTTATAGATTATACTCCACTTAAAGTTATTACAAAATAATGGCTGTTTCACTGTGCTGTACACTATATCCTTATTGCTTTTTAATTTTATACATAGTAGTTTATGTCTCTTAATCCCTTAACCTTATTTTGCCTCTCCCCAACCCCTCTTCTCACTAGTAACCACTAGTTTGTTCTCTAAATCTGTGAGTCTATTTCTGTTCTGTTGTGTAGATTCATTTGTTTTATTTTTTAGTTTCCACATATAAGTGATTACATAGAGTATATATCTTTTACTGTCTGACTTATTTCACTAAATATAATACCCTCCATCTATATTGTTGCAAATGACAGAATTTCATTCTTTTTATGGCTGAATAATATTCCATTGTATATGTATACCACATCTTCTTTATCTATTCACTTGTTGATGGACACTTGGGTTGTTTCCATATCTTGGCAATTGTAAATAATGCTGCTATGAACATTGCGGGGGGTACATGTATCTTTTTGAATTAGTGTTTTCATTTTCTTCAGATATATACCCAGCAGTGGAATTCCTGGATTGTATGGAAGTTCTGTTTCCAGGTTTTTGAGAAACCTCCATGCTGTTTTCCATAGTGCCTGAACCAATTTACATCCCCACCAACAGTGCACAAGGGTTCTCTTTTCTCCACATCCTCAACAACATTTGTTATTTTACACTTTTTGATGTTAGCCATTCTGACAGGTGTGAGGTAATATCTCATTGTGGTTTTGATTTGCATTTCTCTGATAATTAGTGATATTGAGCATCTTTTCATGTACCTGTTGGCCATCTGTATGTCTTCTTTGAAAAAAATGTCTATTCTGGTCTTTTGCCCATTTTTAAATTGGGTTGTTTGTTTTTATAATATTAAGTATTTTAATATTAAGTTGTCTGAGCTGTTTATTTATTTTCGCTATTAACCCCTTCTCAGTCATATCATTTGCAGATATTTCCTCCCATTCACTAGGTTGTCTTTTTGTTTTGTCAATGGCTTCCTTTGCTGTGCAAAAGCTTTTGAATTTAACTAGGTCCCATTTGTTTATTTTTGCTATTATTTATTTTGCCTTAGGAGACAGGTTCCTCCAAAATATTGCTATGATTTATGTCAAAGAGTGTTGTGCCTATATTCTCCTCCAGGAGTTTTATGATTTCAGGTCTTACATTTAGGTCTTTAATCCATTTTGAGTTTATTTTTGTATATGGTGTGAGGAAATGTTCTAATCTCATCCTTCTACATGTAGCTGTCCAGTGAGTTCTGCCTTTCTTCTATTCAAGTGTCAGTCTATTGTGTCTTGCCATCAAAATAACCTTAAAATCTAATAAAACAACATATTATTGGAAACTGGAGGAAAGGGGATCCTTTTTTATGTATGACAGAAAGGTTACCTGAATTGTGTTCCTTACTTGTAAATGATGAACTTGGATATTTAGCTGATATTTCTAAGCAAAGTATTGAAGATGAGGCTTGGTTTCTTCTTGCTGCTTTCAGTAATATGAGAGAGGAAGCAATAAATTGAGGAAACAACTATTAATCAAAAAAGAATCAGGTTTTGATGGTTTTGAAATTTTTCAGCCTATGTAGATTGTAAAAAAAAAAAAAAAAGCTACAGTTAGGAGATTCACTGTCAGAAAAGTGTGCTTTGAAGAAAAACCAAGGGTCTGGTTGGACAATCTTTTGTTAGTACCCCAGAAAGAACAACAAGTCACAGTATTCAGTCATACATAAGACTCTTTGAGGAGATTAGATGTGTGACTCATGGATTTCCTTTGACAACTTAGGAGGAGCCAAAAATATAGATGGAATAATCTAAGAAAGACCTGTGAAAAAGCTTCCTGTTTGATGGAATGAATCCCCATGTATACACTGAAAACCCACAAAGTTTTCAGACTATTGCAGCAGCAGAAATACTTCCAGCATTGCCCTAAAGGGATGGAGAGGAGATGAAATGAAGGAAGGCTGTTGGAGTCTCCAAATTCTATAAACAGTAAATAGGCTGAGGAAAACCACTTAGCTACAAACATGCTACCCTTCATGAAAAAGGAAGGATGAGTCATAGTGGAGCTGCTGGCCAAGAGGGGTGAGCCTCAAGTTGCAGAGGATTATTCCTAGGCTTTAAAATGTAATGGAGTTGGCTTTGTTGGATTTTGAAATTGAGATCAGTGACTTTTTTTCTCTTTTTCATTTTCTCTCCTTTTGAGTGAGGTTGTCTATAACTTTTATGCTATGCCTCTCCTACCATTATATTTTGGATGCCCCTAACTTGTTTTCTAGGAATATGTAAGAAATCAACTTAGATATTTAGCTGAGAATCTTTACAAGAAAAGTATTGAAGGTGTGTCCTGGTTTCTTCTTGCTGCTTATAGTAAAATGCAAGAGGAGAAAGAGATGATAGAAAAGAGAGATTTGAAGTTGTTACACTTTGATGATTGAGGAAGTAGCCAAAAAACAAGGAATAAAGAAAGAATCTAGAAGCTGAAAAAGGCAAGGAAACAGACTTTCTCCTCAGAATCTGCAGAAGGAAGATTTGTCGTAGATTAATTGACCATAAGTGTCTGGGTTTATTTCTGGGCTCTCTATTCTGTTCCATTGATCCATGTGTCTGTGTTTGTGCCAGTGTCATGATCTTTTGATTACTTTAGATTTGTAGTATAGTCTGAAGTCAGGGAGCATGATAATTCCAGCTTTGTTCATTTTTCTCAAGATTGTGCTTGCAATTCAGGGTCTTTTGTGGTTCCATATAAATTTTAGGATTATTTGTTCTAGTTCTGTGAAAAATGTGGATGGGCCTAGAGAGTATTATGCTTAACAAAATAAGTCAGACAGAAAGACAAATGCTCTATGTTATTACTTATATGTAAAAACTAAAACGAATGCATACAACAAAACAGAATCAAACTCACAGATACAGAAAACAAACTAGTGGTTACCAGTGGAATACGGGGTAGGAAAGGGCAAGATAGGGGTAGGGGATTAAGAGACACAAACTACTTTATATAAAATAAATAAGAAACAAAGATATATTGTAGAGCACAGGAAAATGTAGCCATTATTTTATAATAACTTTAAATGGAGTACAAGCTATAAAAATATTGAATCACTATATTGTACACCTGAAACTACTATAATATTGTAAATCAACTGTACATCAATAATAAAAGACAAAAACGTATTTTCTATGTGAATGAAGGGACTGACTAGTAATGTCTTTTCAGAATGGCAGAGGATTAGAATCTGATATCTAAGATTTTTCTAATCAGTTTGTGAAGGGTGATACACCAGCAGGATATGGCAACACTTGGGTCCACAAAGAGATATTGATGGAGGAAAAATATTACTTCTTCCTGACTCAGAATCTTATTATTTTTCTTTGAAACAAGTTAGTAGACTATGGTATGCAGAATTCTGTGATGGCCCCCAAGATTTCCACCAACTGGCATAAGAATCTTATATAGTCCTTTCCCCTTGAGCATGGCAGGACCTGAGAATATGATTTTACAGTTATTCTCTTGGTTAGATTGTGTTATACAAGGGTCTGTTTGCTTTGAGGAATTAAGGAACAATGTTGTGGCAGCTTGGCTAGGACCTGGCAGTGGCCTCTAGTAGCTGAGAGTGACTTACAGCCAACAGCCATCAAGAAATGGAAGTCTCAGTCCTAAAACTGCAGAAACTGAATTCTTCCAACAATTTGGAAGAGGACCATGAACTGCAGATGAGAACACAGCCCCAGCTGACACCTTTATTATACCCTGATAAGACATGGAGCAGAGGACCAGTCAAGCCTTACTTTGACCCCTGACATGTGGAAACTAAGATAATAAATTTGTGTTGCTTTTAACCACTAAATTTGTGGTTATTTGTTACACAGCAAAAGAAAACTAATACATGGGGTAAACTTAGGTATAATAGCCTCCTTTAAGAAAGAGTAGCTTGGCTTGGTGTACTCCTCTACTATCTACTAGTAGAGGCTGGTAATGAACTCGTACCCAGGGAATATCCCAGTCTCTAAATCTTTACCTTTTCAGTCTCCCCTACAAAGTCTGGAAGAACTAAGAGAAGACCATTATCGGGTACCAACTAGGTTTCAAGAACTATGGATATATGCTTTCTACCTTTTCCTCATTTTATTCTCAAAAATCCATGGAGAGGTAGGTACTAGGATCCCCATGTCTTAGAAGAGGAAGCAGACTCAGAATTATTTAGTAACTTGCAAAAGGCAGTGTAGATAGCAAAGGGCCTGACTCCCAGGACCCTGCTAACTTTTATTGTCTCCTCTCTGTTTATTAATATTATTTATACCTTTCCTAGGCATTCGCCTTTAATTCCTCAGCCATCCCTAGAAGAAACAATATCTATCTGTGGCTGATAAACTGGCAACCCAATCTGTCCATAATTATTTCATGTTTTTTGAGAATAGAGTGAAAAAAAGCACCTTTATTAATATATAGGAATAACTTGTATAATTACACAATTTACATAATGTTTTGCAAGGTGGGGATTATATTGTTAGTCATACTGGTAGTTGATTCAAAAGCACTTCCAAATATCAAGGCGAAACCTAACATAAAACTATTCAGCATGATATAAGGCAATTTCTCATCCAACATCTGCATTCCCAGTTACCTTGGGATTTTGTACTCCTTAAATTATCTTAGATTACACTCTGTACACTTACATGTTTTCTGAGGTTTATCTTCTTTAATATAAATAATGCCTGAAAATCATCAGTAACATTTCAGGGAAGCTCAGCACTGTAGAAGCAATTGGAGTCAAGAGGAAAGTTATCAGCCAGAATGAAAAGAGCTAAGAGATCACAGACATTAGCTGCATTCTCTCCTTAGAGAGCGCTTCATCAGAACAATACTCACACTGATGCCAAGATTAATGAAATTGCTAAATCTGGAACATGACGAAGACTTTGAATGTCATTTAATGAAGAAGCAGAAAAATATAGCTATTGGATATACACAAATGCTATCTATTACTTGATGGGGGATTGCCAATAATTTTATTTTATGAATGCATACTTTTAGGTACTCAATTTTTCCTGTAAACTATTTAGTTACTCTTCATATCGATGTGTCTAAAATGAACATGCTTGATATTTTCTTCATATTTACTAGAACATATCTTTTGCTTTTTCTTTATTATGGTACATTATATTTTGTGCTAAAATTATTCACCACTTTTCAGGAATTTGTATAGATAATGAAATGTCTTTTACTCCCATGTTTCTTATCTAAAGAGACTTGAGGTGTTACATAAGTCAACCTCACCCAACTAAGTCCCTCACCCTTATTATTACTAACACAAACCATGCCTTTTCAAACTCCAACCAGGCCTGCCATCTCTCCCCAATCTCAGACTCTTACAGAACGTTTGGAGAACACAAGAGGAGGATAATGGAGGAGAGACCAGAATATGTTAGACTACCAAGTGGGAAGGAACTTAAAACAATAAGCCCCATGTTTAGTTGCAGTGTTTAGAACTAAACACATATGTGAGTAAGGAGAGACAATATGACAATAAAAAGACCTAGACTGGGAATCAAGGGACCTGGATCTTAATCTTGATTCTGCAACACATTTAGCAAGGTAAACTGCCATAACAAAGAAACCATAAAACACAAGAGAATTATTTTCCTGTTTTTACTTAATAAGATTGCTCACATTATTGCCATTTTCAAATTAGCAGAAAAGGAGAACAAAAAAAACAAGGCAATAGACTTTGTGTTTAAAATAATGTGAAGTCATACATGTAATTTCCATTTACATCCCATTGGTTAAACCTAGTTATATAGTATGCTTCTCCCATGTTGTAAACCTCCAAGAGGCAACATTTGCATTGTATTTCATGATCATGATGCCCCCTGGTGTTGTGCAGAGTGGTGGCCCTGGCATGGTGGCTTCTACTGCAAGACAGGTGTAGTAGGCAGAATTGTGCTATCCGTAACCTTTGCCCTCTAATATTTCTCTAATGAATATGTTTAATTATATGTCAAAAGGGATATAATTAAAGTGACTAATCAGCTGAATTTAAGGTAAATAGATTATCCTAGATTATACAGTTGGGTCTAATATAAGCACAGGAACCATTAAAAGCAGAGATCTTTCTGTGGTTGAAACAGAAGGGAAGTCAGAGATTCAAAGCATGAGAAGAATTCAATGTGCCATTGTTGATTTGAAGATGAAGGGTTGTGTATTAAGGAAAGACAGACCTCAGTTTTAAAAATGACAAGGAACTGAATTCTGCCAACAATCTGAGACTAGAAGCAGATTCTTGCTCAGAGTCTTTGGTAAGAGCTTAGTCCAACCACCATCCCGATTTTGGCTTTGTGAGGCCCTGGGTCAATAATTCAGCTGAATCATCTGGACTTCTTGGCTACAGAACTGTGACAGATAATAAATGGGAGTTATTTTAAGCTGATAAATTTTGATAGCTTGTTATGGCAGCAATAGAAATCTAATTCAGGAAGTTTTGAAATATAGTCTCCAGCTATGAAGCCAAAATTCACTGCTAAAAGGGAAGAGGAGAGAATGTGTATTGGGGTTAATCAGCGGACTCTACAATAGCCACTGTTTGCAAGACTGTGGCTTCAGGTTATTCATCTGTGGAGGTTTGACCCAACCAGAGGATCTCTATGGTTCCCTTGCTGTTATATGTTGTCATGGCTACACTAAGGATAAAGTAAGGTCTGTCTTTCTATGCAGACTGCCCTGCACAGACTACTTGAGCATCTCATCTTCAGTTTGTCCATCTAGAAGCTTGCTTACTCTGGACAACTTGATTCTCCTCCTCCCTTTGCTTCAATACTCTACAAATCTGCATAAATGAAAAGGAAAAAAATAAGCAAAGATAAAAATAATGACATTAATGTCAATAATAGTAATTAAAACAATAAGAAGACTTTCCTAAGCTGAGTGAGTTGGTGTAATTTTTATGGACTCAAGGGTGCTCCGCTTCCAAAGAAAAGGTAGAATTTAGGGTGATATTATAAATGCAGAGGTGATTCCAATAAGATGATCAGCCTTCACTGCTGATTGCTAGCGTCTATGACAAAATCATTAGATGCAATAGTGGAAGAGAGAGACAAAGGCAGAGGGGGAAACAGGAGGAAAAGAGAAAGAAAAGAAGCTGCTTTAGACTTTCAATTTTTCTTTCAGAAATAGAAGGGAAAAGAAAAAAAAATTACATGCATACAGAGGAGTAGAATTGCAGTTATCAAAAGGAAAATGAAATTTGGATCAATCTCATTCCTTCTTTCCACTCCTCTTCCTTAAGCCTGGACTACCATGTTCATCACAATGAAAGTCACACGCACACACACACACACACACACACACACACACACACTTGCATATGCATGTGTTAGATTAAATTAAGAGCGGCAGAATATAGTAAATTGTCCATTAGATCTGATCCAGATTAGTCTTTGACTCCAAGGCATATAAGTCGTTTCTTATTTTCAGACTCAGGTGAGTCTGCTCTCAACAGCTGCCGGTTGAAGTCTAATGAATTCCCAGCATATGGTAACAAGTGATTAAACGATTGTATCTGAGGTTATGACCTTCCTCACCACTAGCTTTTGATTTTGCTTTTGTTCCATTTATGATCTTGCAAGATCTTAATTTCGTCCAATAAAGGTTTACTTAAGAACTGAAACTCATTAAACTCTGAAAGGATCAGGTGTACCTTCCCTATGAAATGCTAACTAAACTTCAAGTAATGCAATAAAGTAAAATTAAGCTTTTTTTTTTTTCCCCCAAATATCTTGGTAGTTGACAAGTTTGGAGTTCAGTTTGTTTGATTTTTCTTCCCAAGAATATGATGAGTCAGAAATTTCTGTAAGAAAACATGCTTTATATAGTTTAAGCTGAGCTCATCATTTAAGAATTGTGAAGAGTCTTGGGCTTTAAAAAGTTTAACTCTTTATTATTTTTAATATCTTTCCATAAAAAAGTCTCTTGTGACTTAGTTATAAGGTAGTAGAGTTTAGAAAAGATTTTTTTAAAAATCACTCTTCATATTTTTACTGGAGCTGGAACCAAATATCTGTGTAAAAACCACTGAAGAGGTCTTCTGTGAGTTGAATGGTGTTCCCCAAAAGATGTTGCACTCCAAGTACCTGTGAATGTGACCATATTGGGAAATAGATGATCAAGTTAAGATGAGGTCTAAGGTGGGCTCTATCCAATATGGTTGTGTTATCGCAAAAAGGGGAAATTTGGACTCAGAGATAGAGAGCCATACAGGGAAGATGATATAAAGACACAGGTAAAATATCATCTATAAATCAAAGCCTGAGACTACCAGAAGCTAGGAGAGAGGCATGGAACAGATGTACCCTCCCAGAAATCAACCCTGCTGACACCCTGATTTTGGACTTCTAGCATCCAGAATTATAACACAATAAATGTCCATTGTTTAAGCTACCTAGTTTGTGGTACTTTGTTATGGCAGCCCTGAGAAACTACCATAAGCTCCAAGCTTAACAGTTTCCTAGAAAGAAATCTATGCTACACAACAGAGAATGCAAGTTACCTCCATGGATACTTTCCTCTGGATAGTTCCTGAATGGATACTTTTTTTTCAGTAAAAGTAGACATAAAATGGAAATAATTAATATGTTCTTAAAATAGAGATGCTTAAAATTAAAAATAATGCTTAAATAAACTATCGATTGTCCCTAAGTTAATTTAAAAATACCATAGTTTTATTTTTCTAGAACTAAAAAGTTTATATGGAAAATAATTAAGCAAGTAAGAACAGCCTGAGAAACTCTGATAAAGAGGAGTCATGTAACAAATTACCACAAACTTGAAAGACTTAAAATGACAAAATGTACCATCTCACAGTTTCTGTAGGTCAGAAGTCTAGCTGTGACATAACTGGCTTCTCTGCTCAGGGTGTCACAGATTGAAATCAAGATGCTGGCTGGGCTGTCTTATCATCTGGAGCTTAGAGTCCCCTTCCAAGTTCCTTTGGGTCCTTGGCAGAATTCAGTTTCTTGCAGTTATAGCACTGAGGTCTCCATTTTCTTGCTCGCTGGGAGCTGGGGTTGGTCTCATTTTAAAAAGTTGCTTACATTCTTTGTCATGTGTCTCTGCCCTTTTTCAAATCTAGCCATGGAGTATTTTTTCTTGCTTAGAATTCCTTTCTTCAAGGTACCCACTCCACTCCTGCCCTCTGAGAGGCCTTTGTGGCCCATCTGCCCCCTCCCAGGGCCCATGGGAGCAGAGGGGGAAACTTCCCAGGGGGGAAAGAGCAGGCCCTCACCCCTCTCCCCTGAGCCCAGAGCCTGGCCCCTCCACTATTGCAGGGTACCCCAGACCCTGTGGGACTCTGGTGGAGGTCACAGGGCCTCATTTTGGGGGCAGCTGCCCACCTCCTACATGTCCATTTACACTCCCAACATGGTGATGCCACTGGTCCCACTGCCACCCACCTCCTGCCCCTGGTGGCCCCCTCAAACAGCACAGGCTATTGGGAGGTGGCCCCTGAAACCTGTGGTCCCCCAAGGCTGCTCTTGGGATCCAGACGCCCTCTTCCAGGGGGTGCCACCCAACAAAAGCATCTATGATGTGTGGGTTAGCCACTTCCGAGACCTGGCTGCCCCTACCCCAGGCTGGCTACTCTCCTGGTACAGCCTGTGAGGCTCCCAGGGCAGGGGCTGCTTTCCTCTTCCACCCTCTCCTGCTGCCCTTAGGCTTGTTGAGGGGAAACCAAGGTGTGTGTGGCTCTTGCAGCCCTGAGACACAAGGCATCAGCCGTGCTGAGTCTGCGTGTTTATTGGACACCCCAGAAGAGTTGTGGCCCAGCTGGGCACCACCCCTGCCCTGATGGTCAGTCATGCCTCTCCTATCCCCAGAGGCAAGGCTGGAAGGAGCAGGCCTCTGATTGGAGTAGCCCTTCCTGTCCCCTTCCTGGTCCCACCTTCTCCAGCCCTCTGTCCATCTATCCATCCATCCATCCCTCACCATCTGTCACTTCCCCTCCCTGGCTCCGGGCTGGGGGAGGGCCTAATGACAGCTCCAGCCTGAAGTCCTGTCCTCCCTCAACTGTTGCCTGGGAAGGAGGTAGTGCCTTTCGGGGGAGGGGACGGAGAATGGAAACCCTACGTGGTTTTGGTGGTGGTAGTGGGGAAGATAGCAGTAAAGGAACAGACCACATTTAAAAAAAAAAAGAATTCCTTTCTTCAAGAAGAGCCCCATCCCTTTTAAGGGTTTGCCTGATTAGGTCAGGCCCACCTAGGTGAACCTCTTTCTTAAGGTAACTGTGCCATATAACATGTTAATCATGGGAGTGATAATCCATCGTATACACAGGTCCCTCCCACACTCAGGGCCTGGGGGATTATATAAAGGTGTCGATCATCAGTGGTCATAGAATTCTACCTACCACAAAGCAAAGGTTATTAATTATAATACCATTTAGGACAGTGGAAATGCAGCTACAGAACAGAGTACTATGCAGGTGCAACAAAAAGCATAAAGGCATTTGGTTACAGAAAGACACATTATTAAATTAGAAAAATGTCAGAAGTAAAACAATAAAGGGTTATATTCATCTTTGTGTAAGAGTTGGAGAAAATAAGGTTTACACTTATTTATATCTCTGTTTGTTTAGATAAAGAAACTGAAAAAAGATCCAAGAGAGTTGTTAACTGTTGGGCAAGGTGGGGGGTTGGGCAATGGGGATGGAGGGGTGTGGGAGTAAAAGCTCTCTTTATACCATTTTGATTGTTGAACAATTCAAATATATTATCTATTAAAGCTAGAATTTAAAATTAAATGAAGCAAACATTTATTTCTACCTAGTATGTACAGACCCTTGCTGAGTGAGGAGTAAATCAATGAGTAAAGCACAGTTCCTGTTCTAAAGTAGCAGACAGTGTGGTAGTGGTCAAAAGGGAAATCCAGAATTGACCACAATTCAAATAAGGGAAATGTCATAGCAGAAAAATAAGAAAACTTTTTAGTGGGTTTTAAAGGAGAAAGTAATTGCACCAAGTGCCTGCATAACCTAGTTCTTTAGTTGGATATACCCTTTTGTCTGCTAGAAAGGGCAGTTTAGATCATTGTCTATTGATCCATGTAATTCAAACTTCCACACTTAAAGAACAAGAAGAAGCATTACATCCCTCAAATCTCATTAGGTATCATTACATCATTGATTTCCACATATTGATTGGAAGGCAATATACAGTTTACATGATTTAAAAAATAAGTTCTTGTAAAGCATTAGTGTGTGTGAAAGACATAAAATTGGATATGTTTCCTTTATTTTTGTTAAGATTGCTACACAAAGAGAGGTTGTTGGTAAATTGTAAACAAGACATGCTTATCAGATAATTAGACTATCTAAGCTTTCCTTTTCTACTTTAGACTATCATTACTTTAACCTGAATTTCTTCTTTAGTTATTTTAAAGTTCCCATATTCATTCATATTTTGAGAAATAGCAAAATAAGTCCACTGGATTTTCATGTGGCTTGCTCCTGCATTTCCCTCAAATCTCTGCTCACATATCAACTCCACAATGAGGGCCTCTCTAGCATAGCCTCACTTTCCTACCCCAAGTCCCTGTACTCTTACCCTGCTTTTTTTTTATAGCACTTTCCTTTGAAACTATTACATATATGTGCTTGCTTCTTTACTCTCTGGTCTCCTCCATCACAATGTGTCATCCATGAACAAAAAAGGGGCTTTGTTCTGTTTGTAGTTGTATTCAGCACAAATAGAACAGTGTTTGGCTTGGTGCATTAAAAAAATTCATATTGAATGAATAAATAACCAATTTAGAGAAGAATAAACTCTACTTAACATGCTCAAATTAGTTATGTTAATTCTTGCTTTACCTTTTTTAAAGGAAGTTTCAGGCAAATATTAAAAGAACTAAAGCTCAGTGCACCCTCTCTGCTTTACCAGAAGCTGCCCCTTTCTGGAAGTGGCATAAGGACAGTTATCAGGCCACTGCAAATATCCAAGAGGAATAAGGTGTCAGTTTGCCTTTAATGCAGTGTGATATAATTAAAAATAACTTTGGTTTTTGTCCCCAGTTCCTGGCACAGAGCTCCTTGCAATTTACTGTTGGGAATGCTCACAAGGTGACTCTTGGTGGGCCCCTAGATAGTTTCAGGATGGGGTTTTGTCCCCAGAAAAACCAAATGCATGATTAGAGTGTTAGAACGTTCAGTCCCAGCCCCAGCTTTGGGGGATCAGAAAGGGGCTAGAGATTGAGTTCAATAATTAATTGCCAGTGATTTAATTGCCCACATAATGAAACCTGAATTTATTGTTAATAACAGGAGTCAGGGTGCTTTCCAGGTTGGTGAATACATCACTGTGCTGGGAGGCTGGTGTGCCCAGAGAGGGCATGGGCTCTGTACCACCTCCTCCTATACTTTGCCTTGTGCATCTCTTCCATTTGGCTGTTCCTGAGTTATCTTTTATAATAAACTGGTTTTTGTAAGTAAAGTGCTTTACTGAATTGTGGTGAGTCATTCTACTGAATTATCAAACCTGAAGATGAAGTTGTGATGACCCTTGAATTTGTAATCATCTGGGCAAAAGTGTGGGTAGCCTGGGCACCCTATTTTCAGCGGGCTTGTGGGGCTGAGCCCGTAACCTGTGGGGTCTGTGCTAACTCTGGGTAGTTAGTATACGAATTGAATTGAATTGTTGAACCCCAGTTGGTGTCAGAGAATTAGAGAATTGGTCGGTGTTAGAGAAGAAACTGTTTCGTTTTTAGAAAACGCCACACATGCAGGCAACTTCAGTCTCTGTGAGTGGTTTCTCTTGGAGCATCTCCTCAATTGTCTGTGGAAACACCGTCTTCTGATTGCATTCTTTCTCTTAGTGGGTAACTGCTACTTGGAGAAATTCCTCAAACTCCCTAGACTTTTACTTGAATAGGTAGACGGGGAGTTATGTAGGAATGATGGTTCGGTAAGTCCTGGGGGCACATTTTTGGTGACTTTCTTTTGAGTGAACTTTGAGGTTTTAGCTGCAATTCCAAAACAACATAAAATGTTCCGATCTCCATCCTGAAATGAACAAATTAATAGTTAAATTTCTTATTATACATATTTGCTTGACTTTAACTTTGTGAGGACTTTGTAAATGACTTTTACTTAAGAGAGTGTCAAAATCCATCCTAGGACCAACTAGATTTCTGGCTGATATTTGAAAGATAACTCTTAGATTCTCTAATTATTATCTTTGGAATTCTTGAAACTGACCATAAATTATAATTAACTCACAATTAAAGACAAATATATTTTGACATACATATATATCTGTGTCATATATATTTGTAAAATAATTACAAAAATAAAATCTATTGACAAGCTAGAAATATAACCAAAATTTGGGATTATATAGTAATTCTAACTGGATGTTAAATTGACCTCTTATCATTTTGGAAGCAAATATAAAATAGGTATCATACTGTTACTTAAGTTTTTTTTTGTCTTAATAATATTATAAGAGACTTGCTCTCCTTCACCAGAATTGACAGATACCCTAATGGAATTTTAAGCCTGATTCTTTTTGTAAGATGTGCTGAAGACAAGGAGGAAAATATTCATTAATGCCAGTTTTTCAGAAGGAAAAGAGGAAAATAATAATAACAACATTACCATAAAAGAGGGCTTAATACAATCCAGCAATTACACAAAGAACTTTATATATATATATATATATATATATATATATATATATATATGATCAAATTTGATATTCATAGCAACTCTGTGAGGTACAGATGAGAAATCTCATTTTGCAGAGGTTTATGAAAATTATGCAATTTTCCCAAGGTCCCACTAGTTGACAGTAGTCAGAACTAGGTTGAGGAACAGGTCTTTTTTACTCAGTTTCTTTTGAGGTCATGTTCCACTTCAAGTATATCCTCATTTGGTTTTTCATTTTTTTATAGTAAAATCTCTTGAGTTATCCATTTGTATTCTCTGTATTCCTCCACTTTCATCATTCCTTCAACTCATGTTAATCTGACCTCCATGGCTACCACTCTACTAAAATTGTTCATCATGTTTTGTATCTAATAACCATTATCTTGCCAAAGTGAGTAGTCCACTTTGGTCTCTCTTCATTTTACTAGATTTCAACAGCATTTGTCATAGTAGATGACGGCCTCCTCCTTGGAATTTTTTCTTCTTCTGGATTCTATGGTAATACATTTTGTTGGCTTTCATTTTCCCTCATGACTTCTGCTTCTCTTCCACTGTCTTCAATGCCTTTGCACAATTTTAAATATTGGTGTGTCATACATCTTTTTTGTGGGTACCATTTTTTTTTTCCATTTTCAGTCTCTACTCTTTTGTTAGGTGATTTCATCCAATTTTATGGCTTTAAATTCAATCTCTCTGCTGGTGAATCCTAAGTCTATTATTTTCACCTCAATCTCTTCTTTAAACACCAGGCTCATGGACCAACCCTCTATGAATTATCTACTTGGGTACTTAATAAGTATCTCAATTATTAAGTATCCAAAGCAGAGGTCTTGGTCCTCCATCCCAACTGAATTGTTCCCTAATCTTTCCCATCTGAGCGAATGTCATTACTATTTAGTAGCTCAACCCCAAAACATAGGAGTCAATCTTTTTTCCTCTCTTTTCCTCACCTCTGACAAACATTTGAAAGTTCTATAGACTCTTCCTTTAAAATCTCCTAAAATTGTCCACTCTTTTATTTCTCCAGTGCTACCATTTAGTGTCATGTTGACAAATAAAATGGCCTCTTTAGTGATTTCAGTATTTCCATTCTGTTCCCCTCCTCCTTAACCTGTGTCTCTACTAAACCAGTCTTTACAGAGTATGTGTAGGACATTTGGAATCACATTCGATCTCTCATCTCTTTAAAATCTCCAGTTACACACAATTACACTTATAATAAAACCCAAGCTCTTAGTTTACAAAGCTCTCAATGATCCAGTCCCTGCTAATCTCTCTGCCCTTATTTTATGCTCGCCTGCCTGGAATGCTTTGACTGCATTTTGAATGGCTGGTTCCTCTTTACTATGCAGTTTTATTTTAAATATCTCCTCCTCAGAAAAATGTTTTTCTGATCATTCAGTTTGAAATAACTCCATGTCACATCACACTTTTATTTTCATCATAGAGCACTTGTCACTTATTCATGTTGTTGTTTGTTTGTTTTTTCTGTTTCTCCAGTCCAATATAAGCTCCATGAGAAGATGGGTCATATCTGTTTGTTCTTTGCTATATTTACAGTGTTAGCAAAGGTCTTGGAAAATAGTAGGCTCTTAATAAATGCTCATTGAATGAGTATATGAATGATCAGATAAATGATTATCCTTCATGTGTATTGTAGAAAAAAGTTTGAGAACTGCTTGAAATAGAAGGATATTTAAATTGATTAAAATTTTAAATTATAATTTTAAAATGGATTTCATTAATTTTAGGTAACCTAATCTAGGTTAAGAAAGAATTGCACAGAAAACCTGCTAAGGAACCAGCTGTAAAAAACAGAAAACAATGAATTGCACTTATACTATTGATTACTTTTATGCAGATAAATGCTTCTAATGAGCTTTGAGTAATTCTTTTAAATCAGATAAATATTTCCCCTGTAATCCTTTTTCATACTCTTCTTTGGCTTTGAAAGTTGACTTTTTTAATCCTTCAAATTTACAAGGATACAATTTACTAGTCTATGACTGAATAATTATACATTTTTAATTAGCAGAGTCTGAAATAATGTAATTCCTGTAATGGCAATGAAATTTTAAAATATAGAATTTCATGGCATGTTATTCATTCTTACAGTTCATAATGAACTGTCATCTTTTGGTGACACTATAATTTTCCTACCTTATAAAAAAATTGATTAAAATTCTCTCAGAGTATCTCCCTTCCTGATTTCCTTCCACAAATATGTATTGATCACCAATTATGTGCCAGACATTAGATTTGATACTATGTATACAATGATGGGCTATACAGAGATCTTGAGCTTAAAATACATGTGCCTCTACTCTATTTGGGACAAAATTATAAGCAAGAGGCAATAACTAGTATGATGAAAGATTAAAAGGCTTAAATAAAGATGCTATATAAAAAGGGGCTTTAATCCTTAGTGAGAGTAATGTCATAGATATAATCCTAAAAGAAATGACACCAATTTCGAGACTTTAAGGCTATTAAATAAATGTTTTCCAGGTAATATGGAAAGGGAAGAATGTTTTTAACAGGTGGTCCCAAGTTTAAAGGCTTAGAAGTCAGAGAGAATGATAGAACATAGAGCATTAGGGAAACTCAAGGCAGTTTATCATGGATCTAGCTTAGAATATGAGTGGAGTGCTGGCAATAGATGAGGCTGCAGATCTGAGGCAAGGTCAAATTAACAGGATCTTAAGATATATCTCAGGGCTGGATATAGAAAGGTAAATGTGGGGCTCTGTTGTCTCTTCGCTGTGATTTTTTTGCAACTCACATACCAAGCTGACTCATTTTCATCATCTCTAATGTTAATAATACAGTAGAAATGCTCTTAAAAAGTTAAAGTGATCAATCACAAAAAGTGATGTATACAGACTTAAGCATTTGATTATAACTTAAACACATACTCATTTGCCAATAGTTTGAGAAAGAATAAAAAACATTTATTTTAGTACAGCTCTGCTGATTGGGCTTCTGTGAGGTCTTGCATAAACCATACCCACTACGTTTCTTCTATGATTTTCAGCCTTAGTTTCTTTAAAAGGAGTGAGAACTTAGACACTTGGGAAGTAGTCTGTTTACAATATTTCTCTATTTTTATTTTATTTTTGTTTTTAAAGTGGTTACACAAACATATAATTTCACAGATTTTCTTTTTATTGACCCATCTTTATTCAACTCCCTAAATATTCTACTTAATGTTTATAGAAAACAACTTTCTTTCTTAAGGAATTTTTTTTGGTTTACAAGTTATTAAAATAACATAATTTCAAAATAATGACAACTGACCTTAAAATGTTGAGAATCCACCTCAGGTGATTAGCATAAAACTCAAACTCTGGATGAAGAAAAAGCATTCTTCAGTACTCTTTAGTATTAAAGAGTGCCCTGGTGGTTACAAGCATTCAGTGTTTGATGAACATTGTTCAGTATGTTTCAGGGAGGAGGTGGAGAATGTCAAATGATTAGAGAATGCTTTATGTGAAAGATGTTTAAGAAGAAGGTTTTTTGTAATAGCATCTACCTTATAAAGTTTATGGAAGGTTTAATAGATTGCAAGAAAACAACTAATAGCGTGCCAGAGGCATAGTAAATGTTTAAGACATACTATTTCCACTTTGTATTTAGTATTATTTATCTCTTAATAAGAGAGATTAAACAGCTTTATTTTGGTATTTGTTTCTAGGCCAATACTAGCCCATACCATGCCTCTGAGGGAATTAGGAGAAGCACTCCATCAGAGCAGGTGAAGTCCTTCAAGCCCATGGTTTCTGAAAGGAGAACACTTCTGTGTGAATTAGAAAAACATGTTACTTCTTCCAGAAGCATGTCTTGGCCTGTGAACTAGATGTCAGTCTCCTCTTGTCCTCTTAGCTGGATGCCTTTGTGTGGTTAACAATGGCAGAATCCTCCATTGCAGGTCTGGATCACAACCCCAGGCCTGCTGAAATGAAAGTATTCATGTTCCAGGGCAGCTCAGGGTTTGTGAACTGATCTGCTGAGGTCAGGTGATCCAGCCTTTCCTGGTATCAGAAAGAGAAATCCTTGCTCCCTTCAGGTGACCAAATCTATTCTTCTCTTTTCATATCTTTGCAACTAGTTTGTGTATTTCCATCCGTATATTCACTGGAAGTTCACATTGGTGAGGGAGGCTCTTTATCTCTGCCTTGGATGGAAAGGATGCAGATTGAGTGTAGATGAGGGAAGACTCTCCAGCTAACATAAAAGTACATCCATAATGCATGATACTTCTCCTCTAAACAGGATGACAGAAGAAAAGACAAATGTGGATTAAATGTCAGCTTCCCATATATTTCTTCCTTGGATGGAGAACTGAATAGCTTAATCCTACATAGTCTATAGCATAAACCAAGGCAGAATTTGCTTTGGCTTGGAGAGAACTACCCAACCTTTTGGTCCCTGAAGTGTTGCAGATTTCATGAGGCAAAATACATTTAATTTTACATAACTTAAACTTGGGGATTCAGCCATGCTCCTTTCTGGATTTCCTGCTAATACTCCATTCAGACTTATAAAATATCAAGTGAGATATTTTTATCACTTGGAAACAGCATGCACATGAAATGGCAGGTTAGTTGAATTCTTACTTGAGCTTAAATGATTTTCTCCCCAGTACTCTGGGTATAAACAAATATCCTTCAATTGGAGATGTACATTTCTTCATTGAGCCCTTCTTTTGCTGAGTACTCTGATTCATAATGGGGTTCTATTCACTGGGGTTTATTCATGATTAAGACAGACATGTTGAAGGACATGACAGATATGAAGAACAGACAGTTGTTTGCTCTGCAAAATTTTCAAGGAATTGGGAGGCTTAGTAACAGGTGCTATAAACCATGGTAAAGGGATGAAATATGTTGACTCTAAAGGGGCTGGCTTGCCTTATGACTATGGGAAGACTTTCAATCACCTTAGGGAAGGCCATTAGCAAAGATGAAAATAACATGGGATTTTCTGATAAACACAGGATTGTTAAAAGCCATCAGTAAAAACAAAAGGGATATATATTTTAGCTGGATTTAAAGTAAAATATTTGTTTTTTTAACTTTAAAAATGCCAAGAAAATAGATACTCCACACACCATTTTTAAGTTTTTACCTTTATCTTGTTTCCAGTCTTATCTTTTCTCAGTTTCTCATATTTCCAATTTTATTCTTTCACAAAATATTTCCTAATCTGCTTATCCAGAAGTAATGCTATCTTGGTCTCTGAATGCTCTCTCTTAAGATACTGATGTTTTCTAACTTAATTAGATTAATGTGTATATATCTTAGCTTTCCTACTAAGTTGTAAGATTCTTGAAGGCAGGACCAGTGCCTCACAAAGACATCGCCTTTGGAGAATGTTCCGCAAAATTTGGAGTATAAATGAATGAGTGAATATCTGTTGTAGAACATGATCACAGCATTTTAGATGCCAGCTTCTGAGCACTGTGAAGATAAAAGGCTCCAGGGCAAGTGTATCATATCTGACATAACATTTTAGGAAACCTTAAAAATGTCTTTAAAAAAAAGAAAGCAATGTTAAAAATAACATAAGGCTTGTGTTTTAACAAAACATGATGACAACTGAAACTCATTAAGCTTAATATCAATGTGAAATGACAGAACTTGGGATGGAACTGTTAAACCAGTCCTCTGTTAAGATTTTTAAGGTATCCTAGCCTCTGGCAGAGGTAGGAACAAGTTGGTAGATTGTAGGAAAAAAAAAACATAGAAATATGTTGCAGGCACATAGGAATCAGTTATACTTGCAGTGTACTAAATTGAAGGGTTGACCCTAAATTTATTAACGCTGCTTTGCAAGAAGTGTGTATTTCATTAAAAATAGGTAGGAGAAAAAGTACCCATGTCAGTTTGATCATTTTTGGTCAAGAATCATCTCATCTCTCTTATGATTAAAATATTGCAGTTGAGTCATTTATGTATCACCATTGCTGGTCAGATAACTTTTACAGGAGATTAAAGAAATTCTCTCTTTCTAGCCTCATGTTAATAGCTCAACTCTCTTATCGAGGAGACTCACAAATGATGGAAAGATCTAACTGAATTTCATTTTAATGAAGACTACTTAGTTGCAAAAACAGAAGTAAATCAAACTAGTGTAAAAAAGGAGGAAATGCTTATTAACTGGACACAGGTGTGTCCCATGGAGCACGATGGCAGAAAGTATACTTGACACTGCAGTAGGATGAAAATATGAATTGTCAGGCTCAGGTAGAAACTTTCTTGATCTTTCTTTTTATGGAACTCATGGTCTCTCATCATGGCTTCCCCTTTCAAGTCTATTTGATTTTTCTCTTTCTGCTTCTCCGTGAATATAATGGAAGATCATTTCCTTACAGCTGCCAAATTTAGCTGTTCTCAATTCAACTAACTAGCAGAAACCATCTATCCCTCATTAAAACAAACTTCTGAGAGAGATAATGTTAATGGTCCAGCTTAGTACACACCTTGTCCAATCAAATA
Source organism: Lagenorhynchus albirostris (assembly GCF_949774975.1). Lineage (NCBI taxonomy): Eukaryota > Metazoa > Chordata > Mammalia > Artiodactyla > Delphinidae > Lagenorhynchus > Lagenorhynchus albirostris. Next base: position 122,272,572 of record NC_083096.1, read on the forward strand.
TGATCAGGCAGTGTCAGATACTGCAAATTTGGCTGCCGAGGCTCGTTCCTTTGGAGAGAAGTAGAGTTCTCACTGAAGGGGGGGGTGGTCACTGTGTTTGAGAGAGAATTTAACAAATATTTTCTATTCCTATTTACCTTCAGATGAGGGCACCAAGAAATAGGGAAATAATTCTTAAATGGGGCAACAGAGCTGAAAGTTAGCTGTCACTGTAAACTGTTCCCAAGTGCATAATACTTGAGTGCATGGGAATGTATAAAGCCTCCTGAAGCCTATATTCACACATCTCAGAAATTTGATAGAACACTCCCCAGCTTGCAAAATCTACCCATCTCACTAGCCTCCCTTCACTCAGGTGAAGAAAAGTTGTCAGAGATACAGAGACACATGTGGGGAGAATGCCACTTGATGATGGAGGCAGAGGTTGAAGTGCTGAAGCTGCAAGCTAAGGAATCACAAGGCTTGCTGGCCAGCCACCAGAAGCCAGAAAGATGCAAGGACAGATCCTCCCCAGCAGGTTTCAGAGGGAACATTGACCTACCATCACCTTGATTATGGACTTCCAGCCTCCAGAACTGTGAGACAATAAATTTATGTTGTTCTAAGCCACCCAATTTGTGGTACTGTGTTATGGCAACCCTAGGAAACTAAGACAATATGTAGTAGGAAAGGCTATAATCTCAGTCATTGCTGGCTCTGTGTAGTCATTTGTTAGATGTATCTCTTGAAGAATGGCTTTGGATATACCACTTCTCATAGTAGAACGACAAGAATTTGTGTGAGAGATGTAATCTAGGAGAATTGGATGAGAAAATAATATGGGAAATTGAAGGGAGTTGAAATAAACCAGCAAGATGGTAAAAGTCTGAGGCAATGGGGAGCGGGGAGAAAGCCAGAAAGAGAGTACTGGTGGCACTTTGAATAAGGGAGTGTCTAATACAGTTGATACTCATTACCCGTGGATTCTGTATTTTCAAATTTACCTACTTGCTAAAATTTATTTTGTAATCTCACTATCAACTCACAGTGCTTTTGTGGTCATTCCCAGACATGGCAGAGTAGCCAAAAAATTGAATCTTTGGACAAGCTCATTCCCAGCTGAGGTCAGTGAACAAGGAGCTACTCTTTTGCCTTGTTTCAGCTCTCAGGTCGTAAATGTGTTCTTTTTGCAGTGTATTTAGTGCCAAATTTTGGGACTTTTTTGGGTAATTTCTCTGTTTAAAATGTTCCCCAAGCATAGTGCTGAAGTGCTGTCTGGTTTTCCTAAGGGCAGAAAGGCTGTGATATGCTTTATGGAGAAAATACACATGCTAGATAAGCTTCAATCAGGTAGGCATCCTGTCAATCCTGTACAAGGAAGGATAAGAAGAGAGACTGCAACAACAATACTCTTAGAAGGTCACGACTAGTTTAGGATTCCTGTGGTTGCAAGATTTGACCGAGGTTAGTTTCACTCCAAGTGGCATGTTTTCATTCATCTATTTAAGAAACATTTTTTAAGTGCCTACTTTGTATCAATCACTATTATAGGCATTGAAAATACATCAGTGAATAAGCTGACCAGGTTCTTGTAATCATGGAGCTTACATTTCTATTGAATAGTCTGACAATAAACATATAAACAAAATGAATAAGGTAATAAGGTAAGAGTGAGTGGCAGGGATAAGTTTGGTGATGATCAGAGAAGCCCTATCTGAGGAAATGAGTTTTTAAACTTGGACCTGAAAGATGAGAAGAAGGCAGTCATAAGGAGACCTGCGTACAAAAACAATCCAGGCAGAGCCATCAACAAGGGCAAATGCCTTGAAGAAGAATAAACTTGATGTGCTCCAGGGACAAAGTGAAGGCCAGTGTGGCTAGAGTATACTGAATAAGGGGCACAGAGCAGGAGTTTAATTAAAAGAAATGGGCAGAAGCTGGGATACTGTAGGCTTTGAAAATGCTTTTTTTTTTTTTACTCTAATTGCAATAGGAAGTCATGGAAGGAAAGGGAATAGATGGGACTTGATATAAAAACTCCACTCGGTTTGTTTGGTGGAGAATGATGTTGGAGGGAGTCACTGAGAGGATGTAGTTGCTAGTTAAGCGGACCTGAGCAATCAGGCTCCTTACTCCCTCTCTTTTCCTTGGATGTACGCTCCGCCCACCGCTCCCACAGCTGGAGCTGTTTTCGAGGATGCAGCCTTAAGAGAGCAATGTGTTATTAAGACCATCTGGATGGTATACATGATTAAACCCAGCTAAGGCCTTTATAAGCTTTTAAGATTCTGGCAGGTGTATACAGAGATCTACTCATCTTGCAACCGCCCAAGACAAGCCTCATAAGTAAGTTCTCTTTTGCTTATTAAACCTGCCACCTACCAATCTGGAGTAACTGCCTCTTTCTTCGGTCTCTCCTTGCCCTCTGTGTATGGAGGCCAGTTTGTTAACCAAGAAATGGACTGTGGGGTAAGAGTGGTGAGAAAACAGGGAATGAGAGAAATCATTGGAGCTTATGGCAGATGTCCACGAGACAAATGATGGTGACTTGGACTAGAATTATAGCAATGGGGATGGGAGGAAACATTTGGATACACAGTATGTTTTAAAGATAAAGCTAATAGATATTGTTGATGGATTCGATCAGGAATTGAGAGAAATCTTGGGTATATAAGGGTATGGTTATGAAAAAGGCATCTTTTTAGGTGTTGCCAGAGTGAAGATGCAAGGATCTAACTCCTAATGGCCTCATGTCTGGGGAGCTCCCACAGAATCAGCCCTATGTGCCTAAAGTCAAGGCCCAGAGCCCTGAATGAAAGGAGCACAACGTAAGTCATAACAGAAATCTCTTCTCAGATTGTATGCTCCCAAAATACCCCTTTTCCCCTGATAACCACGTAGAACATGGGCTTTGTGATGGGCAGTATTCTACTTAGAATAGTTGTGTAATGTTTTGGTGTGACTCAGTTTAATATTGGACAACTCTGTAGGTGGGCAACCCACAAAACCTGTACTGAGAAACGTGTTACTCTGACTAAAAGCCTTCTTGCAGCTAGGCTTGTGAGTCTGATCCCTCCTGTAAATTAACCTCCTTATTGGCTCATTATCTCTATAGGGTAGAAGTGCTTCCTTCAGCCTCAATAGTGTTTGTTCCAAAGCCTTGATAGAGTAAATGAACTTCAGAACGAGATCTCCAGGGGTGAAAGGACCCATAGCTCTCTCAATCCTGGGGAATGAAACCTCTCTGTCTCTTTTCATGTCCCAAATGCTTAATTGCCAAAACATCTACGCTTCTAAGTTGAAGTCAATAAAAGTTTTCTCAGTGGGCTTCTTTTGAATGATCTTTTTCTTTTCTCCTCAATTCCCTTTTTATCTCTTCCTCGTTCCCCCTCTCCTTTTCTACCTGCTCCCCCTCCTCTTTTTATCTAAATTATGCTCCGCTAATGTGCTAGATGGGCTCCACCTGTGGGGTACAGTACTTAAATTGATCACACACACTGTTGGTCTCCTGTACTTTTCCAGGAAGCAAATCATACATTTCTTTTCTCAAACGGGGTTGCTGACTCCTTGTACATTCTATGTCTCTCAGGCTCTGAGGCATGCTGTTGAAACTGTTTAGCTTCACTATAACTACACCTGGTCAGTTGAGATTTCGTTGGTCTCTGAATCACGATGTGCTAGCAGGCCAGGTGGGGTAAGGACCGAGGGAGTCGCACTCAGGATGTTAGCTCTAAAAGGTAACTCGCTGATTATCAGACACTCAGTGTCTTCAAGAGAGAGCACCACCCGTATGCTCTCCAACAGGCACTCCCGATCCTTCATTTTCCAAAGCATGCAGCATGTGCCTCAGGACATGTTCTATAAGAAACAATCCCAAGGTCAATGCCTTTGGAAAATGCTACGTTAAATGAGTTATCAATGCTTTTAATAGCACTTCTTCAACTTCTAAGTTTTTAGAATTCCTGTATTATAAAGATGATGATCATAAAATCCCTTTAAGAAATAGCTCTTGGGGCAAGTACTCTATTCCCTGCTGTTCCTCAATTATCTAGTCACCTATGCCTTGTGGCAGAGTTAACTTTGAGGGTGCTCAAAAGAGCAGTAGTGAGGACAATAGAAGCAATTTAGACAGTTGATTCCTATTTTCCCTGTGGGTAGGCACCATGTGTTCCAAATGAAAGAGTCTCTCCCTCGAGGTACTTAAGTCATTTTAATTTTCTGAAAGTAGTTTAACAAGAAGGGGTTCCCCAAATGGAAAAATTTGACCTTGAGTGAGAACAAGGTTTATGGGTATGTGGTAATTGCCCAGGCTTTGAACTCTGACTCTGACTCCCTTTGATTTTGGCGTTGTTATTCTCTCATAGCAGAGAATATGGCTTAATTTCTTTAGCTTCTTTGTATCCCTAATAAATTTGCCCTGAGGACAGTAAGAATTGTTCTCTTTCTGGGATATGTTGAGAATTAAACTGTGGCATTGCACGAGGTTGTCCAGAAGTGAAAATGCAATGTTCGCATGCACAATATTCGTATCCACAACAATGTATGGTTGTGCCCTACAGGCCTTGGCTTATTCTGGTCACTATTTATTGTGTTTTGCTGCAAAAGTTCTTGTGCCTAAGGGCCAGCTGCTGATAAAGTACAGAAACAAAGTCAAATGTCTACTACCATCACATAAAGGAAGTGAAGAGAACTCATAATCTTATTGGATTTTCAAAACGAATGCTTCTAGAATAAAGCCCTAGGCAATGCAAAATATAATAAAGGATAAAACTGTCATGCAATTGACTTTACCATGGTTGCTTGCTCTACAGAGCAGTATCTTAGCCTCTGACTCAGGGGTTCTATTGGGTCTTGGAAGATACCCTGACTTCTTAGTTGATATGCTTTCTCATATACTTTCTCATCCAGAAACACTCAGACCTCTGTAGACAATCACGAGTTTTATTTGATTTTGTGCCAACAATTATAAGGTCATCTAGAGACAATTATATTCACTGCCTATAATGCCCAGTCAAAAGGCTGCTGTATTCCAGAAATCTCTGGAAGTTAGAAGTTACCAGAGAAAGCACTTCTTCATTTGTTAACATTATCCAACAAATATCAAGTGCCTCTGTGTGCAGACACTGTTCTTGGTACTTGGAATCTAGAAAAGCCAGGTATCTCTCAGTGCCATTTTATGACTTCATAATGCTACTGCACAAAGACTGGCTTTATCTGGAGAATCATTAAAGCAAACACTGACCTCAAAAGGGCTGAGGGACAGGGAAATCTACTGGTTTAAATTCAGTTATCTGAGAGGTTCTGTGCTATATAATAGCTATTTCATTTGTTTGGTTTTGAAATTAGATGTGGCTTCTTTACAACAAAACGTTACTTTCACATCTGTATTTGATCACTAACTGTAAGAAAATATAGTAGCCACCTCTTGGGATGATTTAGCCCACACTGATTCCCCTTCTGGATTACATGACTCTGACCTACTGGCCACAGTTTATTGATCTAGGATAAGAAATTTGACCCTTGGAGCTGTGTCAAGGTAATGGTAGTGCTCTAGACTCTAGAATAAAGATCCATGATTCCTTGCTATCCTGGTGTCTGGACCTGCCTGCTACCTCTTTAAACTGAATCTTAGTTACTTAGCTCTTCCTTTAATTGTAATATTATTAAATGTTATATTGTTAATATTAGCAGCTTTAGTATTTTAATGAATTCAATCTTTTGGCTTTATATACCAGAGATATTTGGATATTTTCCCCTTGAAACAAGAAGAATCCTTACTAGAAACAAGAAGAATCCTTACTAGATCAATTAATATTATAGAAACTTGTCCAACCACATTCTCTCACTTTAAACCAGTTCAATACACCTAACAGTAAGCACAAAGTTGATGACATTTCAGTTCCATTCGAGACAGTCCAGAATATTCCTTATGTTTGCTTCTAACCTCTCTTCTTTCTCATTACCACTGACAACTTACTGTTGTCTGAATATACTGTCTTTGGCCCTGAGCCTTTTCTTTAGACTTGTTGACTGATTCTGGGTTTCCTGGCTTGGCCTTCGTGATCTGTGTGCACATTAGTTCAGACTCCCTACTGATTCTCCCCACCCTTGACCATCTCCTATAGGATCAGTTACTCCAGCTTTAATACTTTAAAATCTAAACTCTGGCTCTAGTTGGTTTGGTCAGTGCAATGAATGGACTCACCCTGATTCTCCACAGGAGGATCTAGGGGAATATTTCAGTTGGTAGTAAAGGATCAATTACTAAATATTATGGTTTGTGGTTTGATATCTTGATATCACTTTTCCAGTTTTGTCCAATATACTAAAAAATAGTTTAAATTATGAATCAAACTTATAAGTGTGTCCTTTTGAACACAACAAAGTAGTCAGACTTGAAATCACCTCTGGTACTCTGTTGATTAACATGTCTGCTACTCATCCCACTTTAGGAAATATATTTCTTGAAGCAGTGGCCATGTCTGATATTTTCTCTATCCTGAGGGTCTGATACAAAATTTCTTTTGTATTTTGAAAAATAAATTTGTGTGTATGTTGGAAGACCAGTCAGAAAAATATTTTAAACTGAATTTTAACTACTTATCAATCACACCCTAGTTGACCTTAACCCAGTGCACCATTATGAAATTTCTGGTTTTACTATTATTCTCTCATTCCTATCTGTTCTATAACTATATTCCTTTGGGTCTGATAATATTTAGAATCTATATTAAATCTCTTAATTATATAAATTTAATCTATGAAAAGCAAGTTTTGGATGTACACATTTAATATTTTTAGAAAATTCTGGCGTTTTAAGACTTATCATGAGGAAGATGGTGCTGCAACTTAGAACTCAGGTTAAAAGTGGTTGATGTATTGGCTTTGAAACTTTGAAGAAATTTCAATAGATTTGACTCAGAAGAATCATTTCCTTTCAAGAAGTTTTAAGAAATATAATCCTCATACACAAATTAATACACTTAAGAAAATGGCCCCAAACTGGAAATATGAGTTCATATGATAGATAACATGTTTGTTAGGGTAAAACCACTGGTGTAAAAAGAACAAGAAAAGCCTTTCAAGAATAAATATAGTCATATACTTTTCACAAATACAGTTTGGAAAATAAATGATTTTGTACCAGTCTATTAAAAAAAATCTGAGAATTTTTATCAATGTGAAATGATAACAAGACTGATAAAACATCTGATACGACCATAAACTGGACTTTGATATTGAAATGTGGTTTCAATTCAGGGCCAAGCATTTGATTGCCAAGAGAGACTCTCCATATTTCTCTTTTTGTCTTCTGTAATGATCAGTGATGTTCCAAATAGTGGTTGTAGTGTTAGCCTCTCAGAGTGAGCACAGTAGGTACATGTAGTATTGGGGATTGTTACTGCAGCATAGCCTATCCTGACTGATACTGCAAGAATGTGGCAGAGGCAGGACTTGGGGTAGAAATGGAGAGTTTCATTTTGAATAAGCTAAGTCAAGTTATTTATGTACAGAGGTCCATTACAATCATAATTCTTAGGTAAAAGTGACACCACTTGTAAATGTAATGGAATTCATCCCTTTTTAGTTTTAGAGACTTGGACTAAACCAGGGTCACTAGGAAGGATCTGAAGTCACTTGCCCATGTAAATATAAGGTGGGAAGACTCTCAGAAACAATTTGATGTTGATAATGAGTATCTCGGTTTTACATTTCCGCTGTATGTCTCCATTGTATAATTTCAGCAAGCACATGAATTCAATCACTTGGGCACAGACACACTGACTGCTCAGAAAAATTTCCGAGGATTCTTCAATGCCTTTAGACAATAGCCTTTTGGAAATTGTTTTCAAGTTCAATTCTTTAATATTCTCTTCACAAATAATTTTTTGGTTGATACTTATCTGTTTTGTTGGATGACAGAGCATGAAGGGAACCTTTTATTGAGCTCAATGGCAGTTTGATCAAAGTATAATCTAATTTGGATGCATTGGCTCTGAACATTTTCTAGGAAGTAGAGAGGTGCCAGACATCCCCAGAGCTGCTCAGATGTAAAGTTTGATCAACAGGATCTAATGTGGAAAGAATGGACTCTGGAAATCAAATATCTGAACCAAAGTGTTGGTATTTTGCTGGGCGGATTAGCAAGTGCACACAACAAAGTGTTTAGGAACCTCTAATCTCACCTGATGTATTGATTCCTCACTGCATTTCCCCCTTGCATCCAAGGCTTCAGCATTTCTCCTCTTCATCCTTCCTGTGTATTTTACACTCACATTTCTATCCCTGTGCTTATGTTGTTACTTTACCTAGTATGATTGTTTCTTCTATTTTTTTCTTCACTTCTCAAACTCTTAATCATCCTTCAGATTCTGCTGAAAAATTCCCCTTCATTACACTTGTGTTAATGTGTTGGAGAATTTACTTGCACCTTTCCAGTTCCACAGTGTTTCTTTCATTCAGCAAGCTTCTTTGAATTCGGGAGGTCCACCTAATCACCTTTATATTTTCTGTTCCTTATAAGAGCCATCATAATGTTGTATATATATACATATAGATCTCCATAAATGTTTATTAAATTTAAATGGAATCACAACAAAATTTTCAATCTCTTCTCTCTCAAAAAATGTTTTATCTAAAGAACCAGGAGCTCAGCTTCTCTTGTACACCCTTTGTCCTCAATGTCATTCACTAGTTCATGAGAGAGGCCAAAGCAGAAAATTATGTTTTTCATATCTGTATAGTATTTTATATTTTTCAACATGAGCTCATGTATATGATTGCTTCTGGGGCTCCGAGCAGTCCTTGAAACAGGAAGGGCAAATGTTATTACTTCTAAGTATGAGATTAGAAATCTGAGAAAAATGGCCTGCTCATGTTCTCACCACTGGTCACCAGCCATGTCAGGACTCAAATTCTGGTCTCCTGACTGGTGGAGAACTGTCTTTTGCTCTTTCCTTTATCACACTTCATCCCCCTACAAGAATTCCTTGCAGTTCCAGCATGTTCCCCGTTTAGGGAGGGTCTCTCTAGTCCACATAGATTTATTGGGCAGAGTAAATAGGCCTGTGTCTGACCTGTGGCTGCCTCTGTGAGGCTCTCACTGCTCTGAGTGGGGAGCATGTTTCTTCTTTTAAAAAGTATGGATTGTTGCTTTGTTTTGCATGCCAGTGCACAGGGAGGCCATGTAGATGGTTTAACTTGATCAACAGCTCACCTCATTTTATCCCAAAGTCATTTGAATCTTTTCAAGTAAATGACCACTTGTTTGACTAAGTTAACTGGCCCAAATGAATGAAAAATTTGTTGAAGAACTTGGCAAGCTTGGAGTAGAATGTATAATAGTTAATCTGGTGAAAATCAGCATAGCTAACTGTATACTTAATAAATTCAAATATGAGTGATATATTTTCAAAAGAGAAAGTTAGTAGAAATAGGTTGAAAGCAGAGCTTTAATAAAATACCAGGCTCTTGGAGTATCCTAAGAATTGTACACATTAGTAAAATCTACAATAATTTTATACGTATGAAACTAAATGAGAAGATCTTTTAATCCAAAAAAGTTAGTTATATCAGGCATAATCTATAAACTAGTACATTATATCTACGCCATTATCTATACTAAATAAATACAAATTAGAAAGAATCATAAGAGGATCTCATCCATTCCATCAACATTTTTGATATTGTGGTATTGCTGAATCTTTAATCAGAGCTAGCAAGACCTTTAACAACTTGAATTTCTACATTTGTAAATGGGAAAAATATATTAATTATGCCACTTGGTTTTGAGAATCTAATGAAGCAATGTATGTGTAAGTACATTGTAAATCATTGTGGACTTCACAAGTTAATATTTTTAAATGATTCTTGGATACATTGTTGGTGATTTCTCTGTTAATAGTGGAATAGTTTATCCCCCATCTGGTTGTGACTTCATTTCTGCAGTTTGTAGGCAGTCCTGTGTCAATCCTTTCCTCAACTTCTGTTGCTTCTTTAGATGTTCAACAGATTAGTCATATGTTGAAGCTAACCCACACATAAATACACTGATTCATATATAATTTATTCCACATTACAGCTTATATTCTGTTATACACAATAATTTAATCTGTATAGTAAATCTATGATTCCTCTTACCTACCCATTTCAGACCAATTGATAGGAATGGCCTGCCTAAAAAATATTCCTAGGGCTAGAACAAAATTGAGCATTTCTGGTTTCCAGTAGTAAAATTGAAATATCATCCAAAAAATTCAAAGAGCTTCCTAGATTGAGAAACTTTTTATGAATCCTATTAGATAGTTCTCTCGCTCAACAGTTTCCTGTATAAAGTGCTATGTAAAACTCTCATGCCTTTCTTTTAAAGAAACTTTTGAGAAAGATCTGTATCATTCTTCAAAACTTCTAGAGTCAGACTATTATTTCTTAGAAGGGGATGTGGTATAGAGTCTGGACCATGCTGAATTGTTGAAAAGAGTTTAATACAATTCTTGGCATAAAGGAGACACTTGATGAATGGTAGTAATCACTATTATTGGTAGACACATTGAATTGTGTAGTTTCCTGAAATTTGATGTTTCCTTTATACCTTTGCAAATTTTATCCCTTCTGCCTACAGTGCCCTCCTTTACTTGTCTATCTCATATATTCATATATTTTCAACTTGCCCTTCAAGAACTATCTAAAGCACCTTCACTTCATTGGAATTGATCAGTTCCTCCTTTACCCCACAACACTTTCTTATATATTCCTCTCTTATCCAGCACTTACTATAATTCCCTGCAGCCATGAACACCAGCCTTGCTCACTACATGCAATGCTTGTGTTCATTATAGGAAGGATAGCCTCTAATTGGTTGACACTTTTAACAACTCATGTTCCTTTCTGCACTGGATAACAAGACTTTCATAGGTTGTTTTTTCTATGTATACAGTTATCTTTCCCTTTACAGCCTTGGATCCATAAGAGCTGAGCCCTGGCAGCAATCACCCTAGGCTTTCAAAGTTTTCTAGGGCTCCCTTCTAGGACCCATGGCCAGTCTCTGGCCTACAGAGGAGGGTGTATAGGAGTAACAGAACTCCAAGACAATAGAGAATCTGTCAACTATGCCAAGCAAAATAGCTAAAGAGACCTGAGCCTTAGAGGCAACCAATTAGCCTTGACTCCTTGGCCAGCATAACTTTAGATAATTAAGCTGCTTTTTGGTTATTTGTTGGCCAGCCAAGGGGTGCTTGGCTCCTTGACCAGATTGCATATAGCCAAAGTGATGATACATTCATTTGCCTGGAACAGTCTGATTTACACTTGTTGGATGGGAATGTAATTCTGAATAAGTGCCTTCTTTGACTCTTGAATGTGACATGGTTTTTATATTTCACCCTATATATAGGTAAATACCAGTAATAAGAAAGGTTAATTAGTCTCCCCATATATAATTGTCTAGGTGCCCCAATAAGCACCTGGGTTCTCTTCTATCATTTTTGTCCTGGTTCCCTTGGCTTCTGGATTAGTAGAAAGTTACAGGTGGTATTCACATCCTTCCCTTTCCTATTTTATGTCTTGACTGTCCTCAAGAGTCTTCTAAGCATGGTCAGTGACTAGCATCACAGGCATAATGGACAGAAATTTATCAATAGCTGAGAGAATGGGGTTTAATATATGAGTGTAGGCTGAGAGGTAAAAGTAATCCTCCTTAATCTTACCCGCCCTCAGAGGAAGATGCCCCTCTGCAAAACCAAGAGGTTAATTCTTGGTTTGGAGGTGGCTGAGTAGAGCTAGAAGTCACTGATAGGCCATACAGCTTTTCTGTTGCTGAAGGTGAATCCTCTTAAATCCCTTGGTAATGTTAGGGAAAGGACTGGTACTCATCCAACAATTAATGTAGCTTAGCAGGGTAGAGTAGAAAGTTAAGATTTCACCTTATTATATACTGCTGTAACTATAAGGCTTGGATCCCAGCTCCTGATCATGACAAAAGAGGATCTGGTTTATCCTCAATTAAGGAACTTAAAAGCCCCACAGCCCAAAGGCCAGGTTCCCTTTACCAGAGTCTTATGCCTGAACTGTTAGATCCCTGTCCTTCAAGAATGCATTTGACATACATCTGATTTAGATAGCCTTTTTATTTTAGTTAACACAGGAAGGTCACATCTGTCACACCCCCACACACTCTTTCTTTAGACTTTAGAACACAATCTCCAAAAGACTGTACATTCCCGTTTCTGATGTCACTCTTTTCCAACTTCTGAAACCATAATGATTTGTCCTCTGCAACTCACAGTGAACTTCAGAGAAATGTCTTCTATCCTCACCCTCTTGCTCCATAGGAAATCTACATCTCACCTGATGACACTACTTCCTTGAAGCCATTTCAAGTGGTAGCTGTTTTCTTTCCCACTCTCCTTGTACAGTACTGCCTGGGCAGGAGAAGGGAAACAAGTATGGTTTTCCTCCTTTTTCTCCTAGCTGCTTTTAGTTTACTCTCCTCCCTCTTATCTAAGTCCTCCCTCTTTGAATCTCATGCCATAAAATTATGCCAACCCAAACACCTTCTTGTTGTAGTCATCTTGTTTTTCTCGTCCTTGAAGACATTGTCTACAGACTGATAGTACTTTCTTTAACACACCATTATCATAATTTTGGAGGATATCATCATCCATGTAGAATGTTCTTTCAGTACTTTGAACTGTAATTTCTTTGAACTATTCTCCTCTAATTATCTTAATTTCCACCTACATTAGCTACTCACTCCTATGGGCAGAATGTACACATTGTCATACCATGACCTTAACTTCAAGCATTCAACTCTGTTCATCATCTCTTATTCTTCCAACTAATTATTTCTAGTAATCTAACTCCAGCAATAATTTTATGTCGCAAGGACATACAATTCATTGATTTTTACCACCTTTTCTCTACTCCTTATTTCCTCATGTCTTGACTACCCTCTGTTTTGAGTTTAAATGCCACAAACAATTACAGTAATCATTCTCTTATACATACTCCTAAATCTCTTGCCCCTTTCTTGCTTCATCATATTCACTTATCAAAATTATAATCTTCTTTAATTGCAAATTACTATCCTATAACTGAATGTTGCTGGAGAAAAAGACACAACCGTGCTGCGTGGTTTCACTTTAAATGCAGGACCACTAACCTAAAGCTAACTCTTAATGCTGTCTCACAGTTATACTAGATTTTTCTAATTCATTTATCCTTCAGCTCTTATATAATTATTTCTTACAATTTCTTCTCAAACAGTTAACATGCACTTCTTTATCCTCAATCTCAGTTTAAGACCTTGCTTCCATTTCATTGAGAATTTAATCAATCAGAAGAGAATTTCAGCAACTCCTACAACCTCATCTAAACATCCATCTGCATCAATCTTCTACCACTGTGGTTGAAATGCCTGGGTTCTGAGGAAGGGCTGACCCCTCCACCTATAGGGTAAATTTGCTCTTAACCTTTTGGTCTAATTGAGGATATTGCCCCAGCATTTTCCCTCTCTCTTGTATATTCAAACCTTCTCACTCCTACCCCTCCCAACTTTACCAGATATTTCTTACATGGAGAAATAATCTGTTATTTCTCCAAATTTTCTCTTTTAACCCATCTTAATCTCTGGCTACTTCTCCATTTCTCTCTTTTTCTTCACAGCAGATTTGTTCATAAGAATTCTGTGTACTCACTCTCTCCAGTTACTTTCTAGACATATTGCTTGAACCCACTTCAATAAGGCTCTTACTTTCATCTCTCCACTGAAGCTACTCTTGTCAAGGTCCCAGTGGCATCCACATTGCTAAACCCAGTGGTCAGTTCTCAGTCTTCATCCAGCTTAACTCATTAGTAGTATTTGGCAGAGCCAATCACTCCCTCCTGCATTAAATACTGTATTCACTTGGTTTCTAGTATCATTTACACTACTAGTTTTCCTTCTACTTCATTGGTTGTTTCTTGTTAGTCTTCTTTGCTGTCTACATCTTTTTGTCCTCTTTACATTAGGATGCTCTGTCCTTGAATCTTTATTCTATCTATACTCAGTCTTCAGTGATATCATGGCTCTAGTTCTCAATTATATGCTAATGACAGGCCTTATTGGTGTTATAGGGCATTAGAAGTTCTTGTCCCAATTCATCATATATGGACCAGCTGTAGAAGTCTTATTGAACTGTGATATCATGTTCTCTCTCTACTCAAAACACTCCAGTTGGCTTCCTATCTCATTCAGAGTAAATGTCCTTACAAAGGTCTTTGCATTCTCATTGCCTATCTAAACCTCATTTCCTACTCCTCTACCTCTCCTCCATTCTTCTTTGTATTTGCTGTTACTCTACCTGGAAAGCTCTTCCACCAGGTACCCATAAAATTTTCCATTTTCTGTCTTCAGCTTTTTTTTTCTTTTTTTTTTTTTTTTTGCAGTACACGGGCCTCTCACTGTTGTGGCCTCTCCCGTTGCAGAGCACAGGCTCTGGACGCGCAGGCTCAGCAGCCATGGCTCATGAGCTCAGCCGCTCTGTGGCATGTGGGATCTTCCCGGACCGGGGTACAAACCCGTGTCCCCTGCATTGGCAGGCAGACTGTCAACCACTGTGCCACCAGGGAAGCCCTGTCTTCAGCTTTTCACTTAAACATTACCTCTGTACTGAGGCAACTGCCTCAATGCTTCTTATTCCTTTTATATTCTCATAGTAATATATAATTACAAAAAAAATGAAATATTTTTCTTCCACTAGAACATGAAGATCAAGTGGGCAGGGGTATTTGTTTTCTCACAGATGTATCCCCATCACCTCTATACATGTTTGATGATTAAAGGAATAAATGGGCTATATATAAAGCAGAGATTGGTACTTAAATACCAATACTCTTGAGGTTTCTTTTATTCTTAACTGTTTTGATTCAAGGTAGACTGGATCATTACTTACAGCCCTTCTATATTAAGAAAAATTTGTTATAAGTTTAGAAAATAGCATGTGATTCTTCAGGGTGATGGAACTAATACAATTGTTAAGGCATTAACATTACTAAATATTGTAGCTGTATTACTTGGGGAGTACAGGATAGAGGAATTTGAAAGAAAAATTTGGAAGTTTCTGTGGTAGTCAATAGGACAAAAAAACATTTAAAGACTCTTTATAACAGGAAGCATGAATGGCTATAGTACATATTTGGGGGAAGGTCCTGGGTCTGTTCTCATCACAACTTTTGCAAAGACTGTTCTGAGAAACTTTGGCATGTAATTTAATTTTGTGCATATATGATCTATGGTTATAAAGCCTATGTAAAAGTATAAAACACACTTCAGTCATATAAATTTAAATTTTAATTAAAAATTAGTATAATTAGCAGAAGCAAGAAGAACTACAATCCTGCAGCCTGTGGGACAAAAACCACATTCACAGAAAGATAGACAAGATGAAAAAGCAGAGGACTATGTACCAGATGAAGGAACAAGATAAAACCCCAGAAAAACAACTAAATGAAGTGGAGAGAGGCAACCTTCCAGAAAAATAATTCAGAATAATGATAGTGAAGATGATCCAGGACCTCGGAAAAACAATGGAGGCAAAGACAGAGAAGATGCAAGAAATGTTTAACAAAGACCTAGAAGAATTAAAGAACAAACAAATAGAGATAAGCAATACAATAACTGAAATGAAAACTACACTAGAAGTAATCAATAGCATAATAACTGAGGCAGAAGAACAGATAAGTGACCTGGAAGACAGAATGGTGGAATTCACTGCTATGGAACAGAATAAAGAAAAAAGAATGAAAAGAAATGAAGACAGCCTAAGAGACCTCTGGGGCAACATTAAACACAACAACATTTGCATTATAGGGGTCCCAGAAGGAGAAGAGAGAGAGAAACGACCCGAGAAAATATTTGAAGAGATTGTAGTCAAAAACTTCCCTAACATGGGAAAGGAAATAGCCACCCAAGTCCAGGAAGTGCAGTGAATCCCATACAGGATAAAACTAAGGAGAAACACGCTGAGACACATAGTAATCAAATTGGCAAAAATTAAAGACCAAGAAAAATTATTGAAAGCAGCAAGGGAAAAATGACAAATAACATACAAGGGAAATCCCATAAGGTTAACAGCTGATTTCTCAGCAGAAACTCTACAAGCCAGAAGGGAGTGGCATGATATACTTAAAGTGATGAAAGGGAAGAACCTACAAGCAAGATTACTCTACCCAGCAAGGATCTCATTCAGATTCAATGGAGAAATCAAAAGCTTTACAGATAAGCAAAAGCTAAGGGAATTCAGCACCACCAAACCAGCTCTACAACAAATGCTAAAGGAACTTCTCTAAGTGGGAAACACAAGAGAAGAAAAGGACCTACAAAAACAAACCCCAAACAATTAAGAAAATGGTCATAGGAACATACATAATGATAATTACCTTAAACATGAATAGATTAAATGCTCCAACCAAAACAACACAGGCTTGCTGAATGGATACAAAAACAAGACCCATATATATGCTGTCTACAAGAGACCCACTTCAGACCTAGGGACACAAACAGACTGAAAGTGAAGAGATGGAAAAAGATATTCCATGCAAATGGAAATCAAAAGAAAGCTGGAGTAGCAATACTCATATCAGATAAAATAGACTTTAAAATAAAGAATGTTACAAGAGACAAGGAAGGACACTACGTAATGATCAAGGGATCAATCCAAGAAGAAGATATAACAATTATAAATATATATGCACCCAACATGGGAGCACCTCAATACATAAGGCAACTGCTAACAGCTGTAAAAGAGGAAACTGACATAACACAATAATAGTGGGGGACTTTAACACCTCACTTACACCAATGGACAGATCATCTAAAATGAAAATAAATAAGGAAACAGAAGCTTTAAGTGACACAATAGACCGGATAGATTTAGCTGATATTTGTAGGACATTCCATCCAAAAACAGCAGATTACACTTTCTTCTCAAGTGTGCATGGAACACTCTCCAGGATAGATCACATCTTGTGTCACAAATCAAACCTCAGTAAATTTAAGAAAATTGAAATCATATCAAGCATTTTTTCTGACCACAACACTAAGAAATTAGAAATGAATTACAGGGGAAAAAATGTAAAAAACACAAACACATGCAGGCTGAACACTACATTACTAAATAATCAAGAGATCACTGAAGAAACCAAAGAGGAAATCAAAAAATACCTAGAGACAAATGACAATGAAAACACTACAATCCAAAACCTATGGTATGCAGCAAAAGCAGTTCTAAGAGGGAAGTTTATAGCTATACAAGCCTACCTAAAGAAACAAGAAAAATCTCAAATAAATAATCTAACAGTACACCTAAAGGAACTAGAGAAGGAAGAACAAACAAAGCCCAATGTTAGCAGAAAGAAAGAAACCATAAAGATCAGAGCAGAAATAAATGAAATAGAAACAAAGCAAACAATAGCAAAGATCAATAAAACTAAAAGCTGGTTCTTTGAGAAGACAAACAAAATTGATAAACCATTAGCCAGACTCATCAAGAAAAAGAGGGAGAGGACTCAAATCAATTAAATTAGAAATGAAAAAGGAGAAGTTATGACACCACAGAAATACAAAGCATTCTAAGAGACTACTACAAGCAACTCTATGCCAATAAAATGGACCACATGGAAGAAATGGACAAATTCTTAGAAAGGTATAACTTTCCAAGACTGAACCAGGAAGAAATAGAAAATATGAACAGACCAATCACAAGTAATGAAATTGAAACTGTGATTAAAAGTCTTCCAACAAACAAAAGTCCAGGACCAGATGGCTTCACAGGTGAATTCTATCAAAAATTTAGAGAAGAGCTAACACCCATCTTCTCAAACTCTTCCAAAGAACTGTGGAAGAAGGAACACTCCCGAACTCAATCTATGAGGCCACCATCACCCTGATACCAAAACCAGACAAAGATACTACAAGAAGAGAAAATTAGACCAATATCAGTGATGAATATAGATGCAAAAATCCTCAACAAAATGCTAGCAAACAGAATCCAACATCACATTAAAAGGATCATACACCATGATCAAGTGGAATTTATCCCAGGGATGCAAGGATTCTGCAATGTATGCAAATCAATCAATGTGGTACACCATATTAACACACTGAAGAATAAAAACCATATGATAACCTCAGTAGATTCAGAAAAAGCTTTTGACAGAGTTCAACACCGATTTATGATAAAAACTCTCCAGAAAGTGGGTATAGAGGGAACCTACCTCAACATAATAAAGATCATATATGACAAATCCACAGCAAACATCATTCTCAATGTTGAAAAACTAAAAGGATTTCCTCTAAGATCAGGAAGAAGACAAGAATGTCCACTCCCACCGCTATTATTCAACATAGTTTTGGAAGTTTTAGCCACAGCAATCAGAAGAGAAAAAGAAATCCAAATTGGAAAAGAAGAAGTAAAACTGTCACTGTGTGCAGATGACATGATACTATACATAGAGAATCCTAAGGATGCCACCAGAAAACTACTAGAGCTAACCAATGAATTTGGTAAAGTTGCAGGATACAAAATTAATGCACAAAAATCTCTTGCATTCCTATACACTAATGATGAAAAGTCAGAAAGAGAAATTAAGGAAACACTGCCATTTACCATTGCAACAAAAAGAATAAAATACCTAGGAATAAACCTACCTAAGGAGACACAAGATCTGTATGCAGAAAACTATAAGACACTGTTGAAAGAAATTAAAGATGATACAAACAGATGGAGAGACATACCATGTTCTTGGATTGGAAGAATCAACATTGTGAAAATAATGGTACTACCCAAGCAATCTACAGATTGAATGCAATCACTATCAAACTACCACTGGCATTTTTCACAGAACTAGAACAAAAAATTTCACATTTTGTATGGTAACACAAAAGACCCAGAATAGCCAAAGCAGTCTTGAGGGAAGAAAACGGAGCTGGAGGAATCAGACTCCCTGACTTCAGACTATACTACAAAACTACAGTAATCAAGACAATATGGTACTGTCACAACAACAGAAACATAGATCAATGGAACAAGATAGAAAGCCCAGAGGTAATCCCATGCACATATGGTCAACTAATCTCTGACAAAGGAGGCAAGGATATACAATGGAGGAAAGACAGTCTCTTCAATAAGTGGTGCTGGGAAAACTGGACAGCTACATATAAAAGAATGAAATTAGAACACTCCCTAACACCATACACAAAAATAAACTCAAAATAGATTAGAGACCTAAATATAAGACTGGACACTATAAAACTCTTAGAGGAAAACGTAGGAAGAACACTCTTGGACATAAATCACAGCAAGATCTTTTTTGATCTACCTCCTAGAGTAATGGAAATAAAAACAAAAATAAACAAATGGGACCTAATGAAACTTCAAAGCTTTTGCACAGCAAAGGAAACCATAAACAAGACGAAAAGACAACCCTCAGAATGGGAGAAAATATTTGCAAACGAATTAATGGACAAAGGATTAATCTCCAAAATATATAAACAGCTCATGCAACTCAATATTTAAAAAACAAACAACCCAATCCAAAAATGGGCAGAAGACCTAAATAGACATTTCTCCAAAGAAGACATACAGATGGCCAAGAAGCACATGAAAAGCTGCTCAACATCACTAATTATTAGAGAGATGCAAATCAAAACTACAATGAGGGGCTTCCCTGGTGGTGCAGTGGTTGAGAGTCCGCCTGCCGATGCAGGGAATACGGGTTCATGCCCTGGTCTGGGAAGATCCCACATGCCGCGGAGCGGCTAGCCCTGTGAGCCGTGGCTGCTGAGCCTGCGCGTCTGGAGCCTTGTTCCGCAATGGGAGAGCCTAACAACAGTGAGCGACCCACGTACCGAAAAAAAAAAAAAAAAAACTGCAATGAGGTATCACCTCACACCATTTAGAATGGGCATCATCAGAAAATCTACAAACAACAAATGCTGGAGAGGGTGTGTAGAAAAGGGAACCATCTTGCACTGTTGGTGGGAATGTAAACTGATACAGCCACTATGGAGAACAGTATGGAGGTTCCTTAAAAAACTAAAAATAGAATTACCATATGATCCAACAATCCCACTACTGGGCATATACCCAGAGAATACCACAATTCAAAAAGACACATGTACCCCAACGTTTACTGCAGCACTGTTTACAATAGCCAGGTCATGGAAGCAACCTAAGTGCCCATTGACAGACGAATGGATAAAGAAGATGTGGTACATATATACAATGGAATATTACTCAGCCATAAAAAGGAATGAAATTGGATCATTTGTTGAGACATGGATGGATCTAGAGACTGTCATACAGAGTGAAGTAAGTCAGAAAGAGAAAAACAAATATCGTATATTAACGCATGTATGTGGAACCTAGAAAAATGGTACAGATGAACCAGTTTTCAAGGCAGAAATTCAGACACAGATGTAGAGAACAAAAGTGTGGACCCCAAGGGGGGAAAGTGGTGGGGGTGGGGGTGGTGTGATGAATTGGGAGTTTGGGATTGACATGTATACACTGATATGTATAAAATTGATGACTAATAAGAATCTGCTGTATTAAAAAATAGTATAGTTAATTTTAACTTTAATATTTTATTCTAGTGTATGTATGTGTGGGTGTGGCAAGGATGAAATATAGGGTGTTATTTGCTGTAAATATATGCTTTTTTTACAAGTAAGAGTGATAATTGAAGGCTCAACTTTAGTGTCTGAATAGTGATTTTTAATAGAAAATGTACTACCCAGACTGGATCCAAATGACTAGTAAGAAAATGGATACATTTCATAAAACAAGAGATTAATTTCTTTAATATTATCTAAGTTACTATAAAACTTGGATGAAGACTGAATAGCTCATAATAAAAGGTTTGTCACTGATGGAAGGAAGAAAGACAAAGCACAGTTAGACATGAGAGCAAAGTTAATGTATTCCAAAACCACCCAAAAGTTTACCTAAAAGATGAATGGGAATTATTGCAGCAAAGGAGTTAAGGAACTGATTAAATGTTAAACATATTAAAGGACAAGGGGCATCACAAAGACTTCATGGTCATGAGTTACATTTAAGATAGTATGAATGTTTAAGGATTTTTTTTTTGTAGCTGCAACCTCATAGTATTGTTAGAAATTTTGTATTTTATCAATATTGTGTTAGGAAAACAAAATAGCTATTCCTTCCCCCTATCCGACACTCCTTAAGGTGAGAGAAGAAATTTGCTGAGGCTTGGATGGAAGCACAAAGCTGTAATTGGTTTCCAAGGAATTCTTGTGCTTGATTCAGGATAGAAGGCATGGTCTTCTCCCGGTTCTTCAAGGGATGGGTATGCTGCTAATGCACTGGCCTTGGCTTATAAGGGATTTGTGAATAAACAGGGATCCTTGGGACACATTGGATCTCACAAGTCCTTTTCTCTCTTTTACTTTTAACAACCCCCTTCATTTAAATGGTCTATCCAAATCCTCCCCACATCAGGCATCTACTTAGGTATCATCTACCACCCTCTTCTTCCCCTTGTCTGGACTGGAGTTTTCCTCCTTGTCTGTACTCTCACAGTAACCTCCTTGCTCCCCTTTTCACTCTCATTAATGGTATATCTTCTTGCTGTATGTCACCAGACTATGAACTTAATCACCTTTAGATTGCTAAAGAGAAATATAGTATCCAGATCATTGTAGAGTGAATATTTATCCTCCTCTTACTGTGTGTCTGGTACTGAGCTAAGTATTTTACATGCATTATTTCATTTGACTCTCACAATAAACTTGGGAAGAAATTACTATTATCATATTCTCTGTAAAGATAAGAAAACTGAGGCTTAAAGAGTTTGAGTAATTTGTCAACATCGTGCACAGAATACAAAAAAAGCACTAGATTTCAAGTCTTTCAGAAAGTCTTATGATGTTCTTAACCATTTTGCTATACTTAAATGATTATTAACTGAATGATTCAACTTAGGGTCAGAGAGAATTTAGACCCATAGACTATAGATCTCATTCTCATGTATCTCTAAACCTAAGGTTACTATTATAGTTCCCAGGAGTGTGTTAAAGTTGGAAAAAGTTGGGAGGTTATTAGTAATGGAGTCTCTCTTTCACTGTATAACCTGGGGCCTGGAGTGGGGTAGAGGAGACTCCTAGTAAAGTTACCTAATCTGAAGTATTCAGAAGAAAAATCTGTTTTCTCAGAACTGGAATGAAGTTATCAGTTCCAAAGCAAGAAGGAACAAAAAATTATATCTACAAGAGTTTGAACTTCAGCTTCCAAACTCTACTTTCTTGATGGATAAAAAAGAATGAAAGATAAAGCTATATCTCATGTTTTCAAGTCTTATGTTTAAAAAAATCAAATGAAACTCTGCCAAATGGGTGAGTGGGAGTCAGATGTATAATTAAACTTCCTTCTAGAATATATGCCACTCAGAGATCAAATGGCTAGCATCAAATTGGTCTTTCCAAATGTGATCTATTGCCTCATGAAAAGCTGTTAATAGTTTTTCACCATGGAAATTTAAAGGAATAGATTTTTTTTTCAAGGAGATGTTCTAACTCATTTAAGAATCTAAGCACAGATTTAGAGAAAGAGAAAAGTGAATAGCATGTTTTAAATTGTGCGTATTACAAGTAGTATCTCTGACTTTAAGCAGATTGCATGTTGGGTTTCTTTTAGATTTAATGTCACATATGAGTTTTTCCCAAGGCTTTTCTTCTTAGACCTCTCTCAATAATAATTTACAATAAATGGATGGGTATAGCCATGTGCTAAATAACATTTTGTATGAAAACACTGGATATTTGAGTTTGCCCTTTCAGGACATCTAAGAAAAAACAAGGTGGGGGGAAAGGGTTGTCAAGAGATATTCACAGCCAGAATAGAGCAGATGAAAATCCAGCATTACCTTTAAATACCATTCTACAGACAAGCCCACTCTGTAGGAAGAGGTAAATAACATTTCAGTTACAGGAAAAAAAAATTGTTTGCACAAACACTCCCTTCTACTCCAAAGCCCCAAACAGATGCTATTTTTTAAGATTATTTCCATAGTAATGATTACGAGTCATTACATATCATTAAATAACTATTCTCAAAATCAATGTACTAAAAATAAATACATTATTTTAAATGCCATACATGTTTATGGCATTTTCTATTCAGAATTTTTTTTAAAGGAAGACTTGCTTGAATGCAACGAACAGTTATTTCTTCTATCAAAGCGACAGGTTGCAATTGATCTTTTCCCATGTGGTTAATGAGCAAAAGCAGTTCCCATGGCACCAGGAGGGGAGAAGCAGTTCTATTGTTTGAAATTGTGTTTGGATGCTTGGAATTTTCAGTTTTTCTTCATACTTAACAAAGTGCATAGACATTATTTTCTTCTGAATCTGTTTACTGTCTTTGTTGCTCACTCTTTTCTAGGTAAAATCTAACTGTAATCTTATATTCTGGGTAAACATAGCTTACCTCAATAGGTGGTACTAATCTAAAGAAATAGTAAATAAATGCCCCTCTGCTAAAGGCAACAACTCTTAACAAGTTTATTGTTTCTTAGGAGTGAGAATGAACCTAATACCTATGTTTCTAGGAAACTCTCTCCCCCTTTTTCAGTGAGTGATGTCACCCTATACTAGTGTTCTTGCTGTGCTAATGTAACAAGAACTTGGCCTCCCTTTGAGTTTTCAACGAGTAGTAGTGTTATTTCTCCTGCTTCATGACCAATACAGGGTTACTGCATGCTGAACACATTTGCAGTAGTTACCTCCCTTGAGGTCACTCATAGTTGAAGGGATCTTAGGGAAAATCTTAAAGCTCAATGTGGACATGGAATTCTCTAGGTGTCTTCAGTTTGACGGGTTTGTATGAGGGAAAAGTTGTTTCCACTGTTAAGCAAGTCATTAGTGGTGTCATGGGAGAGTTCATGTGACTCTGCTCCCTGAATTTGCCTCTGTATAAAGGAAACTGTCATGTTTAGGCCAGCCACTAAACTTTGCTTAATTAGTCTGTAAATATTCAGAGTTCCCCATGAAAGAAAATATGTATTGTTTAAAACAATTTTTTCCTGATAATGTCTTTATGGTCATAACCTTCTTATTTTCTTCCATAATGTTAATATCCATGTAGAAGTAGTGTAGGATCATATTAAAGAAGTTATTGTTGCAGCACTAGTTTTTTTCTAAAGATGCAAGAGTAATTTTGGGTGCAGATCATCTTTTGCAGTCAAAGGGGCATATATTTGATTCACATTTAATAATAAGAACAATAACAACAGCAATAATAAAAGCAATGGCAATGATTAGTTGTAAGTTCAATACAAGTATTAACTACAAATGGACTATCCTATCCAGTCAATTTTGAAACACTGGGATGTTTGGCACAATGTTTAGAGTTGTGACACATTTTCCTTTTGACTTCTGCCAGTTAGTCTTAAACTTATGAGCCATGAAATCATCTAATTCTCAATAATAGGTTTTCTATAGAGTTCCCAAGAGAAAACATTTATGCTTGAAACATATGTGCCTAGATATCACAAACCACAGGAATATTTATTTACAAAAATGCAGGCTGTCTTCCCCTTTCAGTGCTCAGAAACAAAATAATTTTTTAGAAAGATGGGGGAAAATGGGCCATAAATTTGCCCATGTCTTTTGCAAAGGCTCAACAAATCAACTGAGTTAAAGCCTGGGATATATTACATTTTCATATATATATATATATATATATATATATATATATAATCTCCAAACTTTTGGCAATTGCCACTTTTCCATCTTTTCCATTTTACTCCAGTTTTCTTCATTATTTTTTCTATTGGAGTGGTATGTTTTATTTTTGTCAACAAGTGAAGAGGTATAGGATGCCTGATAAAGTTAAACTGAGATGAAAAATTATCCCATTTCATAGTATGTGAAAAGATCAATTTTAACATATCAAGTTTCATGAAAGGCAGGGAAGGTACATACATATTGGACACTGAACCATCACTGACTTATTCTCAATCCTATTTTCACCTGATATTTCAGAGTATAGTCAGACCCTTATGACAAAATTCTGGGTTGAAATCTTGCAGTCGTTTAGATTCAAAGGAAAGTATATCGCTACATTTTAGCCCACCTCATGATCTTTTAGAACATGCTCACCACTTGTAGAAAATAGTTGGCTCTGTTTCTTCTTTTCCTTCAGGTTTCCAAAACACATCATTTTCACTTTTTGTCCAGAAGATTATTCTCTTTTCATGAATCTCTAATATCTTGCAGTTTCCACTCGGTATCTATTTTAGTCTGAATTTCTATTTAGTAATGTCTATATATTGTCTCGGGTTTTAGAAATAGTACATTTTGCTTCAGAAAATTTATAAAATACAAAAAGTACAAAGAGTAAAATGAAAAGCATTTACAATATGCAAATCTAGAGATAACCATGATGTTTGTGTCCTTCCCTCTCCCTTTTTGTGTACACGCATACACACACACACGCTACCATGCACACATGCATACACATAAAATTGAAACTATATTGTAAAGTGACATTGGGGTTATTCATATTTTTCTTTAACATCCCCTTAAAAGTGGGGAATCTTTACTGTAAACCCTGCCTGTACATTAGAATCACCTTGAGGAGCTGTAAAAAAGTTAAATATGTCTGTGTCTCAGCTTCAGATATTTTGATTTAAGTCATCTGGTTTCATGCATAGGTGTTTCTAAAAAGAAATCCCCAGATATTTATATTTGTCTACAAAATAGAGAATCAATGCTATAGGGAATTCTTATTTTCTCCAAGTCTTTGTCCATGGGAATGGGTCTATAACTTCATATTACAATAAACTCTTCTCCCTACTTGATGTCTGACAGTTGATCACACCCTGCAGTTTGTATTGATAGATTGGATTGGATTATAGTTTTCAATTCTTGACTTTGTTCATATTATAGAATTATAAATTCATAATACTCTTTTCTAGATGACTTTGCAAAACCTCTGTTTTTAGAGTCGGTGGAGTATATCTCTCTGATCCTTTGATATGTGTCTTACTTTGGCCGATAGAATGTTAGTGGACGTGAGATGAGCAAGGGCTTTAAGGATGTTTGGCTTCTCATGCTTTTTTCCATATGCTGTGAGGAAAACATGCCCACTTACTGGTGGTGTGGTCAGCGAAATGTACCACTTAGGTCACCCAGAGGGCACCTGAACTCAACCTGTAGCTGAAACCAAGCCCAGCTTGCTGAAAGCATGAAGCAGAACTGCTCCTGCTAATGCATAGATCAATAATGCAAGAAAAACAGATGTTTGGTTGTAAGGGCTAATATGTTGTGGGTTTTGTTATGTAGC
Organism: Lagenorhynchus albirostris; assembly: GCF_949774975.1. Classification (NCBI taxonomy): domain Eukaryota; kingdom Metazoa; phylum Chordata; class Mammalia; order Artiodactyla; family Delphinidae; genus Lagenorhynchus; species Lagenorhynchus albirostris. The sequence continues at coordinate 122,298,899 of NC_083096.1, forward strand.
ATCAGTATAGAAAGTAAAACTGACGGGTTAACACTTGTTCTGATTTTTTATTGTTTGTTTCTATGACACTATATTCAGCTTCTCTTTATACTTCTGATACTTCTTCTTTAGATACTTTGATAGCTTCTCTTCTCATCAATTAAATAATGTTGCCCCAGAACTCCATTCCCAGCCCTTGTCTATTCTTAACTCAATAAACTCTTCCTGGCCACCCTTTTTAACTCCCATTATTTCAACTATATTGTATCTTGATCAATGACTCCGGAACTTTATTAGAGAGTTCTTGTATTTTTTACATGAAAGTGCCATCAAGCCTCACATTCAGTCATGAATTACCCATACTGGTTAAGGATACCACCTACATGGTTAGTTCGATGAAAAAGAAAAAAAGAAAGAAAAGAAGTAGGAAGGGAAAGCAAGATCATTTTAGGCTTCTATTTTCTTGAAATCCCATAGCCAATTAATTGGTCACCTGTCAAACTTCTTGAAATATATCCTCATGACCCATTTTCTGAAGAGTTTCCTGGATATTCCTAATCTCTAGAAAATGTGGTTATTCTGAACTGTTTGTTATCACTTTGCTTTAAAGCTTGCATTTATAATTTTTTTTCCTGACTTCTTTCTCTAAATTCATTTATGTCAGGGCCTATGTTGTCTTCATGTTTGATTTTATAGTGGCCAGTACAATGCTGGCACATGGTAGGTATCCAGTAAATATTTGTCAAGTGAATTGTGTCATGAGGTATCAGAGGTTGAATTAATAATACGGCCTTTTCAGAAATTGGCAGTATGACCCAGGATAAATTGCTTCATGTTTACTTTCAGTTTCCATGTCTATCAGTTGGGAATGTGCTGTATTATTTATCTTCAGCAAGGAGATGTTTAATGATTAACAGAGTCATTTAAAACAAAAATGAAGTGCTGGAGAAATGATAATGAATTATGTTAGATTATAGAACTTGGCTCATTGTGTTATTAGTATTCTATCTGTTTATTGAAATCACATTGCCAAATGATGACCTAATTATATCCCATTTGCCAGATGGTTAATTGTGTCAAGCAAAGAAGATTTGGAGTTATTGTAAATATTGTCTTTTGATAGTAAAACATTTCCCAGAATTACTAATTTATCTTTTAAAATGATAATTTTCACCTTGCAACTTCAGACACTTATTTCTAACAAAATTATTCTAAATATATGAAGGTAATGATTCAAAAAGGCCTAGACGCTAATAAAATAACCAGTGAAAATTTAAAACAATTTGTTTTTATTTACAATGTTGGGACAAATTTTGTTTCAAGAAGCAGGATGATATAATATGGCCCATTACACGTCTTCCAACCGTCTTGATAGTTCTATTCTTTATTCCTAACAAAGAATTGTTAGGAATTCCTATTCTTTATTCCTAACAAAGCCTCAGGCTCCGAGATGGAGGCTGTGCATGTCCAAATTCCAGTAAACACTTCTATCAATGTTGTGAAATGAGAATCCATGTTCATAATATTCCATAATATATGGAATTAATATTCATAATGCCCCATATATGTAATTCAAATTTATAATATATGAAATTGGAATTCATATTCATAATATGAACATATAACATGTAACAAGCATTCTAATGTATGGAGCTTTATTTTATTCTTCAGAGTCCAAGGCAGCCCTTTACCTTTCCCAAAATACAGGGCCTTATTGAAACTTTTAAAGCACCAAGTAACTTATGCTACCTTCCAGCCCCTACTCAATCTGGTGTAATTCAAAACAAAAACAACACAAAATCATCAAATAAGTTTAAGACAGTCCAACACGGTTTTGCTATTTCTTGGCATAAGTAATTCTATACCATTTTATAAAATTGTTCCAAAAATAATTTTGGTGCTCCACTTTGCTCATTCCCTTAGATTTCTGGATTTCATTGTTTTTTCATTCTTAGGTTTCTGGATTGCCTATTAGGCAATCCAGATGTAGTCCAAACGTCCTCTGACTTTTCATTATCCATTTGTTTCATTCTTATATCCACTATTGATGTCACTTTGCCACTCTTGAATCAAATGTAAAAATAAAAGAACTTAGACTTTAAAATATCTGACAAAATTTATTTTAAAGGGACTATTCATCTATCAAACTATTTATTACTATAAGGAAAGTTAAGAACAAAGAAAAAACAACTTAATAAAATTAACATATGTTCACTGAATCCATACCATCTGCAATGTACTGGGCCTTATATAATTTTACTTTCTGTAAAGTTTGGCTATACTTCATTTTATTATTTGTTTGCTGGACTCAGGCAAATGTATTGCAATCAAGTCACAGCTTACAAACACTAGTGCTCCATGACCTTCACTTCTTATTTTTATCACAGTTCAATAAACTTAAAAAAATAAAAAGTATTTATTATGTTGCACTCATTAGGGTCCAACATTGATCTCATCTGTACCATATCACAGTGTTTGCAACCAATCACCTTAATTGTAAAATGAATTGCTTAGCCACATATTTAATAATGAGTGGAATTAGCCTTCATAAATACTTCTCTATTGTTATCAATCAGCTGTTTACATAGTCACGGGGGAAACCATATCATTATTCACTATGAGACAGAGTAACAAACATCAAATTTAATTGCCCTACTAGGCACTGGAGTCGTAATCTTTATGCAACACTTAATGTTTTCATTACTTATCAATTCACTCATAATTATGCTATACTCACAAAAGTTAAGCATCTAGCAAACAGTAGATCTTTATTGCTGTTTATGCAGAGATAAACAAATAGATGCAAAATGTGTCTGAGTGAATCTATTAACTCAAATGATTATATAGATGTCAGTTGTTCCAGTTTAGCTTTATTAATATTGTTGAAAACAGATATCAGATGTGCTTACCTTTTATGGGTAAAGGCTTTATAGCCTTTTACTGATGTTAATTTTTTAAATGGCTTTTCCTGAGACATTCTGAGTGTTCGTTGTTGCTATCCACTAACTGCTTTGTTTCTAAAGAAGTTATTCTGAGAGACATGAGATGACTGAAATATACAATATCATTCATTCATTCCTTATGCTTTTTCTTTAAACTGTGCTAGGCTCTCAGCATATAAAAATGATTAAGAGCAGAAGTTATATCCTACAATATACCATATTTTGAATTGTTGAAAACTTTCCCTTTGAATTTGGAACAAAATGTAGATATTTATTATTTGCTTATCTAGGCAACATTATACTGGATGCCCTAGCAATAGCAGTAAGTCAGGAAATTTTTTTTAAGTTATAAGTACTGAAAGGAAGAAATAAATCTGTCATTATCCACAGGCAACATATTGTGCATGTAGAAAATCCAAAGATTCTACAGAAAACTTAAAAATTAATAATTGAATACATTAAGGATTCTGGATACAAGTAAAAGCACAAAATTAATTTCATTTCTATATTCTAGCAATAAATGAATAAGAAATGAAATTTTAAATAGTAACAATTTACAGTAACAGAAAAAAGCTACCTAGGAATAAATCTAACAAAAAATAATGTTCAAGTCCTCTATACTGAAAACTATATAACATTAGTGAGATAAATTAAAGAAGAGCTAAATAAATGGAGAAATATGGCTTTACATGGATTAGAAAACTCAATATTTGTCAAGATGTCAGTTAGCCCCAAATTGATCAATAGATATAACAAAATTCCAGTAAAGTGTTTTGGGTTTTTTTTTGGAAATTGAAAATCTGATTCAAAATTTCTCTGAAATGCACACAACCAAAATTGTGAAGGCAATTTTCAGTAAGAACAGTAAAGCTGACAGACCTACATTACCAACTATCAAGACACAAAGAATAATTACTATATGATTTCACTTCTAGAATGCTCAAAAAAAACAGGCAGCTTTATACTTTGTGTTTAGGAATGCATGCTTAGATAGTAAAACTCTTCACAGCTTTCATTAGATAAGTCATATCGGTGCTTTACTTGGGAGGAGTGGTAAAAGTATGCAATAATTGGATAAGGGCATGAGTTTCTGCATGCAGAATTCTACCTCTTGACTTATGTGGTGGCTATTTGAATGATGTCTTTGTGATAAATCATTGAGCTGTCCATTTTTGTTTTGTGTGCTCTTCTGTGTTGTTTCGTGTTTCATGACAAACATTAAAAAAGATATACTCAGACTAAAGCACATCTAAATATACAGTTGACCCTTGAACAACATGGGTTTGAACTGCAGACGTCCACTTATATACGGGCTTTTTAAAATAAATACGTACTACAGTACTTCACGATTCATGGTTGGTCAAATCCACAGACACAGAACCTCGGATGTGGAGTGCTGAATGTTAAGTTGTACTTAATTTTCAGCTGCACGCAGAGAGTTGGTGTCCCTAACCCCTGCCCTGTTCTTGGGTCAACTGAACTCTGAGATTGGTGCTTTGGAAAAAAGTAATCCCAGACTATAAGAGAATTTAACAACCAGTGGAAATCGAGTTTGAACTGAGCTTTGAAGGGAGAGTACAAATGTAAGTAAGCCAATGGAGAGTGGAGACGATGGAAAGAGCATTCCAGACAGAGGAATAGTCTGTGTGAACACCCAGAAGTGGGAGACAACATGGGCACTCAGGAATTGAATAAAGCCTAGTGTGCCTGGAGCGGGGAGAAGTGCAAGGGTTGTTCAGTTTGAGGTTTGAATAGTTGACCAGGCTATAGAGAGGTTTGTAGGCCAGGTTATTCTTGTGAGCAGTGGGGAGCTATTGCAAGGTTTAGAGTGGGTTTTATTGGAGGTGACATAATCAGATTTGCATTTGAAAAAGTTAACTCTGGTTGCAGTGTGAAGAATGGATCAAAAGGCCATAGAACATATTACGGGGTCCTAGTCAATAGGCTATGGAAATAGTCTAGGTGAGCATTGACAGGGTATTGACTGTGGAGATGTGAGTAATGGATAGATATGTGGGAGTTCTAAGTTTGGAGACAAACTATTGAAACTTGATTGTTCTCTCGGCAAAATAATGCCTAGTATAATACTAGCTGCTGAATCCATTTTCTTTCAGATGATCACAAGCTTCAGTAAAGGAAACAATAGCAATCCTGCTAATAAGCAGTTGCATTTCTATCTTTAAGAAAAACTAGTACTGTATGCACATATTTCTCCTGCCTGGTTCAAATTAGAACATAGAGGTTCTACATCTTAGGCTATATCAATCAACCCAGTTTCTTGTCTGTAGCTGCAGTATGGTCCTTATTTCCCCAGTATGATTGTACAAAGATAGACCTTTTTTTGCTACATGACTTACAACAGTTAAAATGCATGTAACCTTATGCACTGTATTGCCTCTCACTTTCTTTTGCATTTCCTTCCTAAGTCCCTAACATCTCTATCCCCACTACTTTATCAACTGCCCATTGTATTGCACAGTGAATGATCCCACTTACTCCTTAGTGAAATTTCATTTGAAAAATTACCTTTGAGTCAGAGTTGGCTCAGCAGTTGTCTGGGAGTCAACCTTTATATTCTACTTTCAGCAACACAGTTCCCCTAGTCATTAGAATTGGGGTGATTCATTTTACTCCCCTCTGACTTAGTTTTTACGTCTTTCATCACTTCCGTTGTTCAGTGATCGTATCAGAAAGGATTTTTAAAAATGAGATTTATATTATGTTATGGAAATGCTCCCTGAACATAATACTTGATTGCTGTAAATCCCAGATATCTAGGGTAGAATACCATCCTGGTGCAAGTGGAGAAAGTGATGCGTGGTGATTTCAACTGATTCATCAGGACTATCAAATCAAGGCAGTCAAGGTTTTACTAGGTTTTAACTCTAACTGCAGATTTTTCATCATAGCTTTGTCCTGGTCGTTTGCATAAAAAGACAAATGTTTGCTGCCTGTGGTAAAAGGGACCGGATTTAAGTGACTAGGTTAAAGTAATCTATCACCGCAAATATACCCTCAAGTGGGAGCAAAATCCTGCTGCTATGATACCCACATCTTACACTATTTTTTGAACTGAAGTTAGCTATTTGTTTGTAAGATATACATTAATATATGAAGGACTGAACAATTTTTGAACTTTAACTCTTCCTTTTAAGTTATTGCCTAATCATTATTCACTATATGACCACATAAGGAAAAGTTAAATAATTCATAAGTAATGCTTTGAGAGATACATTGTTCAAAAAGAGCAGAATTACTTTTCTTGTTTCATGTAAGGGATTTCTGAAGTATATTCCTTAAAGAAAATAAAATATTAACAAGAAATATAGGGGGTTACTGAATACTTTTATTCTAAGTCCTCTGATATTTCTCTTCAGAACTATTTAAAGGTTACTTTTACCACTTTGATATCTTTGTTCTTCTAGTTTTCTTAACCGTTCTCTCTGGGCAATAGTTTTTCTGGTCAAACTGAAAAATGTCCTCCTTACGTTCCATTTCTCCTAGTACAGCTAGTTCTCTTGGAATTTTCTCCCTTTTCTTCTATATTCAAGCTGTCATAAATGGATTTTGAGAAATGTCTGAGCAATTTGAGTAAAGCTGCTTTGGCTGACTGCATACAATATGCCTGATCAAAGACTCACTTCCAGGAAGAGACATGGAGCTTAGCCCATTTCTTCCTCTCCAACACTGCACGCTATCACAGAAATTCATGTCAGTAAATTGTCCATTAGTGGCTGCACAGGGCTATGTGATCTGTTTTGATCTAGGTACGTCTTCCTACAGGATAGTATGAAATCCACAATGCATTATGAGAATGATTCAAATCTACAATACATTTCAGTTTAAGACTTTTTGCTGCTTTTGTTGCATATTTATTGATCTTCTATATCTCTCTAGTAACAGAACTCTTCAAAGCAATTACATGAGTTTGTTTAAACTATGTTTCATCTGCAATATATCTATATATTTTTAATACAGAGTATAACATCAAATTATCAGTATGCTTATGATGCTATAATACTATAGCAAATTATCAATCTCATTTACTTTGTGGTGTTTTTGTTTTGTAATTATAGAATGATGGTAGAGGATGGCTGGTGGATAACCCATTTCCACCCTGGGAATTTTCATTACCATTCACTTAAAATTTAAAATTCAGTCACTCATAACAAATGTGGAATGCGGTTTTATGTTTTGTCTAAACTCTTTATTGGGTATGAAAATGGTAACATTGTTACGTTTTCTTTATCTTCTCTTTCTTTGGCTCTAACTGACCTAACTTTTAAAATGTAAAAATTTATATCAAGCGTGTAACTCTCCCACTCCCATGTTTGTGTTTCTTATTTAAGGGCTGACTATTCGGTCTTATAACTGTAGCTAAAGATCACATAATTTGTAAACAGCAATGCATGGTGTGTTGGATTGGATTTCATGAAATGCTATAATGAAGCTCCAGATTTTCCCAAAGACTTTTTTCTTTAAAATTTCAGCCTTGGATTTAGACAGAGCTTTGGGTTATTTATGTTCACACTTTAGTTAAAAAGAACAAGCATATAAAAGATGAAAAGTCATCATTATTACTACCACTACAATAACTGTGATTTAGACAGTTCATTTTTCAATAAGAGTAATACTGAATATTTTGAATCTCAAAACTCCAATTCAAAAGTTAGTCTTTTGGGCTTCTGTTTCAATATAGACAAACATATTCTTCAATGATCATTTTGTTCATTTATTTAAAATCTCTTATTCAACATTTGAATGCAAATAGCAAGAACAATGACTTCTCTTCTTTTCCTGACTAGACACAGAGGTGAAAGAAATATGGTGCTGGAGCAAGGAATGATTTCAGGCAGGTAGTGACAAGACATGCACTTCCTTCAAAGATGAATTTCAGCCAGGGAGTTAGATTTGTGCTTCTGTGCTCCAATTTCTCTCTTCTTATTGGAGTCAGTGACTGCCTCATGCTCTCAGCAGTACTTCCATTTTTGCCTTCTTTAAATGGAAGGTTCATGGAAAAAGACAGCATATATGGATGATTTATTATGTCCTGGAAAAGGTCACATTGGGAATAAATTACAATTTTTTTTTTATTCCTGAACATACACCATTTAAGCAGTTTCTACTATTGTTCAGATAACCATTTTAGAATCTGATTTTGGAAGCCTTTTAAAGAGTACTTATTTCAAAGAGAACATGCTTTCATTTCTGCTTATTTGCATACAAACTTTTGATATCCAAGAATTCTGATTTTGTTTCTAGTTTTGAATTCTGTTTTCTTTCAATTTGCCGACTTTTTTTTTTTTTTCTAATTGGACTTGAACTTTTTACAGCAAGTTACATGCCTCTGCCAGCTCCTCTGGTTTTATTTTAACCCCCTCTCCCCGCCCCATTTTGTTCTGCCAGAGACTTCCGGATCCAGTCATGGTCATTCATAGAATTTCCCTGCTAGGCAGGTTCCCATGATCCTTCAAGAGGACATGTTAATTTGAATAAATGCTTTTGTTTATTGCTGCCCCCATTTGAGAGACTATCACTTAATGCATAACTTACAGAGGGGTACAGTTCCTTCTCAATTCACAGTCACCATTTCCACAGCTAGTGCAATTGTACTTTCTCCTTCAAGTTGACTTAAACAATTCCCTTTATTAACAATTCTTTACCTTCCTTTTGCAATGGTGTAATAACCATCACACAAATTTATCTCGAGACTCCTTGTTTTAAATATTATTTTGACTAAACATGCATCAGTATAAATTACACTAGGCACAAGCACAGAACTAGTAAGATAACAATTTTAAGGGAAAACATGAATAGTAGATAGTAATTCAATACTTCCTTTACCATTGTATTATAAAGGATCTATGTGTGTACTCAAAAATGTCAGAGAGTAGAATTTTATGATCTTGAAATAGCATTTTCCGAGCTGAGTTTTTTTTTTAAGGGGTTAAAAAAGTCACACATTCTAGACGTTAAAAGTACTTTTGAGCCCTGTACATTAGGTGGTTTTTCAAATGATTTGTCTTACTCCTCAGATCTAGACCTCAGAACCAGGGATAGTAAAGGTCATCTCTCACTCATATTAGACTCATCCAACTGTTACTTTTTTGATTTTTGATCACAAATCATCATTCTTGGTAGTGTCTATTCTGTGCTTGCATAAGTCTGACCTAATAAGAGAAAAGGCTTCCCACATCTCCCAGATAATATGTCTTAAATTTGATTTCAGGTGACTGGAAAAACATTGAACACATTTCCCCCACATCTCATATAACAATTTGTGGCTACAGTGCTCTAATGTGTTAGAGAAGAGAGCCCTTTATCCAGACCTAAACCACAGACAAGATGGTCTTTTGCCCCTGCAGTCAAGTAAGTGTCATCTCTGTCAACGTGAATCAGACTCACTTCTCAGCAATAGAGCAGCCTGTAGTCCTTGCTAACAGTTCCTTTGAAGCTGTGTGAGGGCACCCATGCAGAAAAAAGTAACTCCCACCTTCAGCCAGGGAGCTTGTGAATGTAACATAGCCAATCTCTGAGCATTCATATGGATGAAATAAACCAGGAGACAGTGCTTGCTGTTGATGGGCATTCTCCTTTAGGGGCCTTGCTTTTACTGTGCTGATAATTTTTGCAGAGCATGAAGCCAGGCATCCTTTGGATGCAAATGATTTATGAAGGTTAATTCTTTGGAGGAGGGCTGATTCCACAGTGTGTTTTGTGCGAGGTTACCCACCATCCTTTGAATTCTATGTGTGTGTTAATTGCAGCAATTTGAATTATTTTATTTAAATTGCCAATGAAATTGTAGCAATTAGAACAGCATGAACTGTTTCTGTTGCTTTTTTTCTCAGCTGCATATGCCATTTTGGACTCTACCCGGTTAACTTCATTAAACCAGGTTAACTTCATTAGTGCTATGATTTACTCAACTTTTCTATCTTCAGGTTTTACACAGGATTGGTATCAGCAACACAAGACTGACTTTTTTTTTTGCACAAAGCTTAGGTGATGCTACATAAAGCTGTGGCTCTCTTCAAATGGACAGATAGTTTTCTTTCAGTGATCATGTGTTAAAATTCCTGTATTTTATACTTTAAATGTTAATACCTGCCTTGAGATTTAAGTGGTAAATCTATAGATTCCAAGTCTGAGTCTTCATCATGGACAGCTTCCCTTGCCCTAAATCCCATGTACAAAGACACTTAGGAAGGCTCTTTAGGAGTTTTTCATGTTTTTCATTCTTTTTTTTTTTTTTTTTTTGCGATACGCGGGCCTCTCACTGTTGTGGCCTCTCCCGTTGCGGAGCACAGGCTCCGGACGCGCAGGCCCAGCGGCCATGGCTCACGGGCCCAGCCTCTCCACGGCATGTGGGATCCTGCCGGACCGGGGCACGAACCCGCATCCCCTGCATTGGCAGGTGGACTCTCAACCACTGCGCCACCAGGGAAGCCCAGGACTTTTTTATTCTTGATAGAAAAATATTACAGACAATTCTGATCATAGGCTTTTTCCTAATAGCACACATTTGCAAATAGAAGTTAGTAAAACTACCACATCCTTCCCTCACCTTTCCCACACACATTAAACCCCATTTCCTAATCATACACTTGAGAGTAAACTCCCTGATACCATAGTTGTGTGTATCTGTTTGAGGAAAGACTACTTGAAGGACACATTTTTTCCCCCTGAATGTAAAAGTTCTCTTTCCGGTGTGATGAACAAAGTTGATGGATAAAAGAAGACCCAACACAAGAGTTCATCTCCAACAGCTTGTTTGTCATGCCAGCTGAGTCAAATGTAAATATCCTTCTAAACTCTAATTTGAAAAGATACATGCACCCCAATGTTCATAGCACCACTATTTACAATAGCCAAGACATGGAAGGAACTTAAATGTCCATCACAGATGAATGGATAAAGAAGATATAGTGTATTTGTGTGTGTGTGTGTATATATATATATATATATATATATATTTATATATATATACACACAAACACATACCCCACAATGGAATATTACTCAGCCATAAAAAAGAATGAAATAATGCCATTTGCAGCAACATGGATAGACCTAGAGATTATCACACTAAGTGAACTAAGTCAGACAAAGACAAATATCATATATCACTTATATGTAGAATCTAAAAAGATATAAATGAACTTATTTACAAAACAGAAACAGATTCACAAACAGAAAACAAACTTACGGTTACAGGCGGGAAAGGTGGGGGGATAAATTAGGAGTTTGTGATTAGCAGATACTAATGTATAAAATAGATAAACAACAAGGTCCTACTGTATAGCACAGGGAACCATATTCAATATCTTGTAATAAACTATAATGGAAAAGAAAAAATAAATATCCTTCTAATAAGTTATAGGAAGACTATGAATACACAGTTATAGACACAAACCATGAACATTTTTAAGAGTTGCAAAGGGATTTATAATGTCACTTGCCTTGGTTCACTCATGTATCTTTTATGACATCTTAAATCGTTTTCCAAATTCTTTCTCATAATCTTATTTTTTTCTATAATACTTTTTGGTAAAGAATATCCTTAGAAAATATGTTTCATTTTTTAAGGTTAAGAACATTTTAAGAATATTCAGAGCATTTGGTATTTAAATCTAATAGGCCAAGAATGTTTTCTTAGATTGTGACTTTTCAAATACAACCCTAAACTGAAAATGTGATTAACCCACAAACATGCAAATATAACTCTCAAACCTGTTAGACAAAATTAGTCTCCCACCCCTCACAAACCATCTATTATAATCTTTTTAATTATATAGGTTGTTCAGAAGCATTCAGCTATTCAAGATGGGAAATCTTGGTCAAATTTTGTTTCATAAGGAGATACATATATAATTTTATGCCAGTTTTCCTAATGTCAAGATTATTATCACCAAGATCTCTACCAAACTTTCTATAGCAACAGGGTACAGCATAGCCCTGAGGACCCAGTCTGTAAAATGTGTCACTGTCACTAATCACAGCCTGACACTCTAAAGATTAGTTTACTTTGAAAATGAACCTCAGGAGACTAGACCAGACAGAGAATGATTCATGGTTGCAAAATGAAATGCCACATTGTTTCAGGGATTGTAATTAACTTTTTCATGGTGCCAACCAGCTACAGCATTTGAGGTCACAGGGGAAGTGGTTATATCCTTGATCTAGTTGATTGTAGTTAGAGTAGCAGAATCACCACAGTTTCTCCTAGACCACACATGTGATTAGTCCAGGATAACTTCTTGTGAACACAGAAGTCTAGAATTCGTTTTCTGAAAGAATAGTTTTTTCTGGATGCAAGGTTTTGGGTCATAGAAGTGATTACCTTTGTTGCTTATTAGTGACTTTTGTTTACAGCTTTGCTCATTTGGAAATGAGCTAAGGAAAACCTGGCTGCACAGCCAATCATGGAGTAGAAATAAAATGGACCCATGTGAAATAGTATTGCTACTACAGATCTCCAAGTAATTAAGGAATGTAATTAAGTATGCTGTGGCCATTTATCATATGGTGCCTCTTGCTTGATCCAGTGTGAGCACAGGAGACCAGCAGAAACATTGCTTTTTTTTTTTCCCTTGATTCTAATAAAGGAAACTGATGGTCTCTGTACTTCAATTTATGACTTTCTACATATTTCAACTGAGTCATCCCAATGATGTTCTCCTCTTGTGGATTTTCTTCCTGCTGAGAATTTTGCTTTCCTAAAAATGAGAAATTCTAATGCACCCTAAAAAAGAATAACTTTTCACAGTACATGCATTCACACAACCAAATCTAAGAGATACTTTGCTTCTTTACCTTTATAAATTTTGTTCATTAATCTCTCCTCTAAATTCCTAAAGGTTTTATAATTCAAACCAGACATTCCACCACTTGATTATACACTGTATGTTGTAGTCATTCATGCCATGATACTTAAAACAGGGACAGGCCCGGAGGATGCTTTCCAATGACCCACAGCACCTGGACTTCTTCCTCAAGGGTACATTTGATGATTTACAACGCAAACTCTGTTCATTATTTTTGTAGTTGAGACATAAACCCAGAAAATAATAATGATACTTATTCTTTTAGCTATACCTCTCAGTGTTCCTATAATAATAAAGATGCATAGAACATTTTTATTTTCTATATGTATTTATAGAATAATACATATAAATATGTGATAACTTTATGTCAGTAGATAAGTTACATGGCCATTAAAAGAGAAAGGGAAAGAATGATACCATTTTCATTTGGAAGAGGCTTCTGATAGCAGAATCCTGGTTTCTGCCATGTAGAGTTACAGTTTTCACTTGAAAAATCAGTCAACCAAAGGCAAATCCTTAAGTAATAGGGCTTGAAGTTAGGCAGAACTATGTTTAAGTCCCTATTCAGTTGCTTACAATCTTTGTGACCTTGTAAAAGCTGTTTGTTTATTCTTTGGGTGAGCCTCACTGTCTCTTCATCTAAAGAGAAGAGAACATTCCTTCTTGGGATTGCTGAGCTGGTTCAGCACGTAGATATGTGAAAACATCTCACACGGTGCCTGGCGTCTGACAGGGGCTCAGATGGCTTCCTTACTTACTGGAGAAATCTCAGGGACACAGAGAAAGAGGATATTGTCTAATGTAGGTCATCATTGTATATACTATGGGGACATTTCCCAGTGCTGACATTGTCAAATTTTTTACTTGCATTATGATGTTTTATTTCTTAATTTCCTCAACCCATATAAGCTGTAGAAAGATGAGACTAAGTATGAAATTTTGCATAAAAGAATTTCCAAGACAATTTTTAAGTAAACAGAAGATAGCAATTTTGAATAGTACCCTTTTAGAAAAAAATGAAAAAGAGAGAAAAGTAACATGGATTACTCCCTTATGCCATATTTTAATTTTGGACTTGCTCATATGAATTTAATTCATTAAAGCTTCAGTGTTTAATTATTTTAAGAATTATATAAATTACTTACCTTTCAAAGAATAAATATTTTAATGTTTAGTCACAAGAGTTTATACTCCACAAAAAATGGAATTTTAACTGTACTTTCTCATAAAATAGAAAATTATTTCCCATAAGAAGTTCCTTGACCATGCTCTTGTCTTAGTGCATATATTTGTTTCTTTCTCTACTGAAAGACAGTGAAGGGATGCCATAGCAGTGGCCATGGCCATATGTTTTGTAGGAAGATGTGACAAACAAATGATTTAACAATAGTCATTTGCTCTCACTCCCTAGACTCAAAAAAAAATGTAGAAAAGAACAATATGGTAGAGTTATGGTTTAGTTATATAGTTCATTGCACTAAAAAGATCTTAAATAAGTATCTTCCACTTCTTTGTTTTTCCCAGAAATTTTCAGTGCTATCATCTCTGAAATGATCTAGCCTAATGACATACCCATGAGAACTACAAGAAAGTTGTAATTGATATAAAAAAGTAGCCGAGTTAAAATATAATTTCTATATGTTATAGGAAGATATAAACATAGATTTAAATAACTATTTTATTGTTGAATTTACTTGTACATCTTATCAATATATTTATAGTTGTTTTATTGAACTAGTGGTTGACATCTGCTAAAATTGAGATTGGTCTGATTTGTTTGCTAGTGGAAGAGGTTCTGAATGGCATGATAACCTATTCCTTCACTAAAATGTGTTTGGTTTTGAAGAGAAAATAAAACTTGCAAACAAGTAGATGCTGGTAGTAAATTTTCAGCAAATGGAATTGAATAATTTGTTTCTTTACTTTTGAATTTTGTATATACTTTATTCTGCATGATTCATATTCTCTAAATGAATAGGTTAATAATTACCAAAAGTTTTAGTTAACTTGCACCTTTCCCCCATTAATTGATTTAGCATTAATTTTCCTATGTAAGAAATGTAATAATAATTAAAACACTTTTGTATACTGTCTAATATCTCTACATAAATATATAAATGAATAAGTAATTAATGAATAAAGAGGAGAAGGTCTTTTCTCCAGGACCATCTACAATTTGCTGTGATTAAACAAAACCAATCAAAGTACATAAAGCTCATTTCTCAGCTCTCTGGACTTTCTGAATTCTTGTGGCTGATGACTACGACTTGTTTCTTCCTCTTCTCTTAGGTTATCTATCAGCTACCCCTTTGCTCTCATTGTCCCTGTGCTTATGTAAAATAATGTTGTATTCGAAGTTCATAATAGTGATTATGAATGTTATGGAAAATCAAGAAGCTCTTCCTTTTTCCAATTTTCCACTTTTAAACTGCTAAAGACTTAAGAGTCAGAATAGCAAGTTTGTTATAATTGCTTGTAAATTAAAATTAAATGTCTCTGTGTAAGACCCATGGAGTTCTGCATAAGGGATGCTCTCAGGTGTATGGTGCAGAGATTTAAAAAATGGGTATGTTTGTGCTGTGTAACACTTTACCAAGGACTTCTGTGTATGTTATGCTATTTTAATACTCAAAGTATCTGAACTAGCCAGGACATAAATACTATCACCACTTTACAGGAGGGAAAATTGAGGCTTAGTTAAATGAATTGACCAAAGTAAGTCAGATAAGTGGTCATTGGCAGAGCTGAAACTAAAACCTCTGTCTCATTCCACATCTGGTGTTATTTCCATTACTAGTTGCTCTGGTCAGTATTCTTGAGATCTGAAGTGCCACACTGTGTGAATTCTAGCTAGATCAACTGTTTTTTTTATTCTAATATGGAAAGGCCAAATGGCAATCAGCCAGCCAATGTGGGACAAGTTTCACTTAACTTTTGTCTCTATTCCTATTCTGTTTCTTAATACATTTATGGAAACTCTGAGGGCAAGAGTGTGTTTTCTTATTGACATCTTTTTATTGACATCTTTTTAGGTCACTCTTGAAAATTCAGTCAAAGGATAAACTGAGGCAATAGTTTCCCAAAGGAAACTCTACTTATAACTGACAAAAAGGCTTCAATCTTCCCCTAGCCTTGTGGAGTAATCTGGGCCCTATACCAACCCCTTTTCCTCTTTAGTCTGCATGTGTCTAGGACAAGACAGGACTTAGCTTTAGAAAATAGGGAACTGACAGACTAGCTATAAGTTATGGCTGTCAGTCATTTTATTAAAATTATTATTCTCTTGATAATTTTTAATGTTGTAGTCATTAAAATTGGGATGGACCCTCCACCCAAAAGGGTTGGGATGGACCCTCCACCCAAAATTTGGTTTGGGTGTTGAGAATGATGATGCCATACATTCAACAGTGTTTAAAAAGGTTTGGTATGCAAATAATGAGGCTTTCTGGAGAGAGCAGGAAAGGCTCCTAAGTAGGTCCAAAAATGATTTTGGAGAGCAGGAGTAACAAGTAGGTTGGAGTTTTATGGTGGATAGGGGGTAGACCTGGGATGAGGGTTCCCATATGTGGATTAGGGCTTGCATGGTTTCAAATTCCCACCAGTGTCAAAAGAAAAAGGGACACTTGGCTTCCTATTAGCTTGCCCACATGTGGGGCAGAAGGGGAAGAGATTGGGGCTTGAAAGCTGTCAGTAATCAAATATTTTAAAAAATGAAGTCAGACTCCATTATACCTAATAAATATTTAAGCAGTTGATTTAAAGAAACACTTGCTGTAGTCATCAAGCTTTGTTTGAAAATCCTATCTTTACATTAAGCCCACTCCTGTAAAGATGAGTGATTTAGGCTTCTAGGATGCTGGTGATTCTCAAATGGAGAAAATTGCTTTCCCTAACTTTCTTTGTGAATAATATTAAGCTAACCAACACACAAAACAAATGGTTGAGCAGACACGAACCTACCTCCCAGGAAGGGTTCTCCATCACAGATCTCTCTTATATATCGGCTCTTCACAAAGGCTTTGACTGCTCAGGGGTCTCTGTATACTACACTATGTGCTGTCAGTGCTCTGTGAAAATTAGACAATGGTGATAAATTGGAGATCTATGGGGAAGCACACAGCAGAGCAATCTGGCTGCTTCTGAATGACCATCAACAGGATTTGCTTTCTTTTTTATCTCATTCAGCTGTGTAATAGAGTGCTTGAAGTGGCCCCAGGAAGTCCCTTTATCCTGGGCAGAAGGGGTTTTTGAGTCTTGATTTCAATGCCCTTTTATACTACTCACTGTCAAAGGGGACGCTGTGCAAAGAGTGAATCTGTAACAGAAATGGCTGCCATGACAGCTTATAGAGCCAGCGTCAAAAACATTAGTGAACAATTTAGTAGGCCATCAAGCACATGAATAGTCTGGGCCTTTTGCCATATACCATCCATCTAGGTGGGAAAATACTGCAGCAGGATCAGAGGACAGAAGTGGGGAGACAATGGCACACTCCCTGGTGTCAGAGTGACCTTTTTGTTTGCTTAAAAGGCTGATCATCACCACACCTGACACAAGGTCACTTTTCTCTGAGGACCTGTTGGGAGCTTCATAGGGAGTCCAGAGGGATTATTTTTCTGGGTCCTATTACAGCTTTCACCGCAAGCTGTACCAAAGCCTCCTCAGTTAAGTGTATCATCTCATTTTAGATGTGTAATCTCAGCCCTTTTTAATTCTGAAAGTCCATTCTAATCTCCCTTTTTGATAGTAGGTTTGTCTATGTAGAATGATTCCTAATCACAATTTTTATTATTTTTCTAGTGGGGTAATGGTTATAAAATATTTTATACTATAAAATTTCAATTCTGTTTTCTAGCTTCTGCATCTCTTTCAAAGTTAGACCATTTTTTTTTGGACAGAAAATACATTCTTGCTTTTGCTTTCCAGCTTAGGTCTTTGAAAGAGCATAAACTATATAGCATGTTAATATTACTGCTCTCTGCATGTTTCCAGGTGTGTATGTGTGTGTGTGTGTGTGTGTGTGTGTGTGTGTGTGTGTATTATTTTACCTCATTCAACTGTTGCTATTATCTAACTCTTAGATGATGATGAATCAGATTTCTAGAAACACTACATCAAGTATATGGGTAGACTATAAGCTCCATGAGAGCAAGAGCTCATTCTGTTTTGCTCACCAGGCCTCAGTGCTTAGTGTACTACTCAGTTTAACATAGTGCTCAGTAAATATTTGTTGAATGAATAAATAAACGAATGCTAGAGAACTGCTTTTCCTTGCAAGCATTTACCAGCATTGTCTGTGTTGGCTGTTATTCTTTTGCTTTTTAACTCTTTATTTTTGTGTGCCATGCTTATGTCACAAAACATTGATCAATATTCACAGCTGGTTTGGAAAGTCATTTGGCAATGTCAACTTAGTGTTCCTCTCTGTTTTTCCTAGGAATATCTATGCACCATGATACTTTTTTCTCATCCATCTTAATATGTTGGGTGGGCCAAAATGTTCGTTTGTTTTTTTCCGTAAGATGGCTCTAGTAGTGCTTAGTTGTCTTTACCTTCATTTGAAACAATTTTGTTAGATTACGCATGACATCTGTCATATCAGCATGCATTTTAAAAAAGACATCAAAATTGGTGAATTTTTATGTAGCCATTTTAATGTTGAAGATGGAAGTAAAACAGCAACATTTTCAGCATATTATGCTAAGGTAAAAACGCAACTGAAATGCAAAAAAAGATTTGTGCAGTGTATGTAGAAGGTTCTGTGACTGATCGAATGTGTCAAAAGTGGTTTGTGAAATTTCGTGCTGGAGATTTCTCACTGGACAATGCTCCACGGTCGGGTAGACCAGTTGAAGTTGATAGCGATCAAATCGAGACATTAATTGAGAACAATCAACGTTATACTACGCGGGAGGTAGCCAACATACTCAAAATATCCAAATCAAGCATTGAAAATCATTTGCTCCAGCTTGGTTACGTTAATTGCTTTATGTTTTGGTTCCACGTAAGTTACTCGAAAAAACATTCTGGACCATATTTCCGCATGTGATTCTCTACTTAAACGTAAGGAAAACATTCCGTTTTTAAAACAAATTGTGACGGGCGATGAAAAGTGGATACTGTACAATAATGTGGAATGGAAGAGATTGTGGGGTAAGCAAAACGAACCACCACCAACCACACCGAAGCCCGGTCTGCATCCAAAGAAAGTGATGTTGTGTATATGGTGGGATTGGAAGGGAGTCCTCTATTATGAGCTCCTTCCGGAAAACCAAACGATTAATTCCAACAGTACTGCTCCCCATTAGACCAACTGAAAGCAGCACTAGATGAAAAGCGTCCAGAATTAGTCAATGGAAAATGCATAATCTTCCATCAGGGTAATGCAAGACTGCATGGTTGTTTGATCACCAGACAAAAACTGCCACAGCTTGGCTGGGAAGTTTTGGTTCATCCGCCATATTCACCAGACATTACACCTCAGATTTCCATTTATTTCAGTCTTTACAAAATTCTCTTAATGGGAAAAAATTCAATTCCCTGGAAGACTGTAAAAGGCACCTGGAACAGTTCTTTGCTCAAAAAGATAAAAAGTTTTGAGAAGATGGCATTATGAAGTTGCCTGAAAAATGGAAGAAGATAGTGGAACAAAAGGGTGAATACGTTGTTCAATAAAGTTCTTGGTGAGAATGAATAATGTGTCTTTTATTTTTACTTTGAAGGTACTTTGAAAATTGAAGGCACTTTTTGGCCAACCCAATATAATGTGCCCTGAGACTAATGGTTGCAAGTTATTTTACACAGGATAGCCTTACTTCTGCCTTTTAAGCTAGAAGTCCTATGTTTAACTACACAATGATTAAGCCTATTGCTTAGTTTCTGACTGACTCCCAGCTTAGAGATTTCATATCAATTGATGTCTAATTTGCCATCAACTCAGAGAACTGTTTGACCTCAGTTTCCTTTCTCACTAACACAGTTAACCTGCTCATCCTATCAGTACACACAAGCTTTGTGGGCCACCCAAAATCATTTTTGGATTTTCCTGGAGAACTAAGAATGAATGCAAACAGAAAAATTTCCCTTTTTCTTCCTGGAAAAAAAAAATCTGGAGCAGGTGTTGAATACTCAGTGCCGATGCTGGGAATATGTAGTGTGCATATGGGAATTATTATGTCAGCTTTAAGAAAATAGGGAGTGGTCAGTGCTATGGTAAAGCAAAAACTATATGCTCTGACTAAAGATTATCAAATTCTATTTTTGTAAGAACTGTACAAACCAAAATGCATTTTTGAGCCATGTTTGGACTATAGGCTACCTTTTCATTCACTGATCCCAAGACTCCTTGGTGACTTCCTTAGCCCTTTCATAGATTCAGTAAATTGTGTTTGACTTTGGCATAGAGAAAGATGCATGGATGGACACTCTAGCTTCTTAGTCATTTTCCTACAGGGTTAGAGATTTGGTTGTGTGTCTTTTCCTTTGTTAACGGTAAATTTAAGACTACTGCTTCCACATATCCTTGAAGCCATGGCATTTGGCTCTTCTACAGTCTACTTACTGCTTCACTGTCGTATACTGACTGCCAGATTATTCCTCTTTACTCATGGAAGACATTGACACCCAATTCATATGTTTACTCCCTGCCCCAGAGACCTGTGGACTTTGTGTGACTTTGGCAAATGTGTTGGGAAGCTAGCTTTTGAATATTCTGGTCTCTTAGGCCCCTGACTTCTTCATCTTTAGGTATCATTACTTCCATTCATTTTATCCACTTATTCCCATGGTAATACTCTGAGCCTTCTCATCATCTGGAAGCATTACCCTTTTAAAATCCTAAATCCAAACATTCCATTGTCTGACATAATTTCCTAACCTTCAAACAGTCTAAGTAAGCTACTGCTGATCATCCTCATTTAGTTATCCAATCCTTTGGTCCATCTACTTTTTCCCTATTGGGTTCCTCTCCTTGCCCTTACTTTATTTCATTTCTTCTTAAGATTGGACTTAAGTTACCATCACTTTTCATGACTCTTTTAGCACTATTTTCAACTCTATTACCTGTTCTGCTGATAAACTTGCACAGGAAAGACATTTTGATTAATCTAATAATCTTGCCTTTACATTTGAGGTGCTAACATAGCTGAAGAATTTATAGAATGGTACAGTTTGGTTCAACATAAATTTATGTCTTCAGCTTCCACTGTGCATTTAAAACTGCTTCTCGGTCTTTCCATGTTTTTTTTTTTTAACCATCTCTCTCTTATTTTTAAATATCTCTCAGAAGACCTAATTTACTAATTTTTCTCTCCCACATAGCCTCACCTCTGCTTCCTGCTGGTTCCTTTCTGTAAGCAATTGAACATTTTGTCACTATGCAAATAAACAAAACACAGAGAGGAAAAAACTAACACAAAAACAAAACAAAATGTCTCCGTATAAAAGCCTCTTTAGATACTATGGTTCCTTCTTTCATTCACAAAATTTTTTATATAGATTACTTTTTCTACTTCCTTATCATTCATTCTTTCCCCAGCACTTCATTCTTACTGCTGTTGCCAAGGTTATCATTGTTAATAAATATCAAACAGTGTCAGTCCGTATCTTCCTGAACCTTTTAGTCATGTTTGACACTGTTGACCACACTGTTCTTGAATAATATTACTTTTGCTTTGTTGACACCAACTCTCTTGGGTTTTCTCTTACTATCCTTGGTGCTGCTTCTCAGTTTAATTTCATTTTCTATACCTAGCCCTTATACCAGCTTTAGGGTTATAATCTATACTGTCTTATTTCTCTACAACTGTATTGAATCTATATTTTACACATTTGCTCTATACTTACCATGTCATTGTGAGCTAGACATCTCCATTTGGAGGTCCTTGAGGCACTTAAATCTGAATATGCCCCAAATTGAACTCATTACCTCCCTTCTCCTTAATTCTGTTCTTGTCCTACTCTTCCCTTTCCCTGTGACTAGCACCATACTTCATCCAGTTTCGCAATCTATAAACTTGGACTACATGTTTTCCCTCCATCATTATTCACACAGAGTTAACTATTAATCCTACCAATTTTACTACTAAACATTCATTGATTAAACTCATCCATAGCTTTGTAAAAAAGTTTACCAAAGAGACAGGGTGCAATAAAAGTGTATTATGGGAAGATCTAATTTATATTCTACAGTTCAAAGAGAACTTATATTAAGTCGATAACTAAAGAGTGACTGAAAGTTATCCAGGTGTGGAGAGTGAGAATGGCCATGGGATGGAAGGCCCACTAGGAGGAGGGAACAGCAAATAAAAAGAACTTCGGAGTCTAGTGGGATCAAGGTACAATTAAAAAAAGCAAAACAAAACAAAACAGAAAAACAAGTAAGTATCAGGGTAAAGGAGAGAATGGGAGGAGATGAAGACAATATGGAAAGTCAAGGCTAATTTATAGGGAACTTTGTGTCTTCTATCAAGAATTTGAACTTTAAGAACAAAGGAAAGTTGAGTTCTAAGCAGGAGGGTAAGGTGACCTGGTAATATTTAATTTGGTAACAATAGGGAGTGACTGATTTCATAGTATGATTTTTCATGCACACACACATACATGTATATATACATATATGTATGTATTATATATACGGTCTTCCTATATGTTCCATTAGGTTGTCTTAAATAGCTTGCCTGCCTCACCAAAGAGAAGATCCTTGATTAAAGGAATGTTCCTAATAACCCAGGCAGTTCTTTCTGGAAAAGATAATTTTGATTTCTGCTATAAGACACACTCTGAAAGTTGTTATCTACCTCTATATTTTTCAAATAGATTTGGTAGGTTTCTTTCTAAAGGACCAAATTTTTTTTTCCCAACTCACATGATATGGTGCAAGTAGGTGGCTAATCTAAGACCTGTTCACCTCTAATTGAGAGGTTATACTGTTAGTGGTTAGGAGATTTTATTCTGATTTGATAACTAATGAATAATTTTCTTTGATAGCACTTTTTAGATGCAGCTGGATGAATAATCAACCACAAAGGGAGTTCAATTTTATTTATCATTAATTTTGACATGTTTCCACAGATGTTTTCTGGGAATCACTGTAACCTGTTTGATTTGTCTCTGTATAATGGGAAGCAGATAGCCTCAATTAGTATACTGATTAGTAAGTTCTTTAATGAGTTTCAGTAGTTTTACTCATTATTGCTGATATAGTACACTGAGTCCTGGAAGCTGGATTTGAGCATTATTAGAACATAAAACCTGAACCATTGCAGAATTGCTTTTCTATGGCATATTTGTTGTTTACTGGTTACTTCTCTCTTGTGTGTATGTGTAAACAGGGAAGACATTGAAACCACATGGAAATGAGTCCGTAGATTTGTGAAGTTTGCAGATTTGTTGATGAGTCCATGCAAGCCACAGATAAATGGGGAACTGGCTGTCAACTACAGAATTGTAATTCATTCTAAAGACATGGCTGATACCAAGAACCAAAGCAGACCACAGCCTCACTTCCTGATTTTAATGAATATGTGGTGTTTTGTACAGAGAGTTTATCTGGGTACCCCTTCATATAAGGAAGAAATAAAATACCTCCTCCTCAAGGACTGGATTACCTCTTTCAGCAGGCAGTTTAAGCATAGCAGCAGGATTTATGGAAAGATATCAGAAATTTACTTTTGCCCTGAACAGGGAGCAGTAAATATCCACTGTTTATACATTACCAAGAAAATAGATGAACCCTCTTCTCTGGCTTAGTATCTGAGTCTTCCAAACAAGAGGATTTAAGACCTGTGGGATCTTCTAAATTGCGTGGGTACTTGGATAGTAATGGCCTTTTTTGTTGGAACAGGAATATAGAAACCATGGTCAAAGCATCAGGCTTTCTCCTATGAAAGTTTACAGTCAATTTTCCCTCTATTTCTATTAAGGGCATTTATTGTTATAGCTGTGATGTGCCAGATCAAGCAAAGACAAGAGTATCCTGCAAATGCCTGTTAGAGAACTTCTCTTCCACAGAAAGTTGCTTCCTTGTTGCCACATTTTATGGTAACATAAAGTTTCATGACATTTATGGAAGTGTGTGTCATGAAGCAGATGGCTTGTTAGCCTGTTTTAGTAATCTCATTCATATCCATACAATATTAAAACTTTTCCAAGTTCATGAATTATAAAAGAACACTAGATGCTGTGTAGTCCAAAGAATCCTTTAATTATTAAAATTAGATGTGCCAAAGGATTCAAACCTGAGTGGAAATTAAAGAAAAGCTTTGAATCAAGATAAGGATGCTGAATTTGATTTGTGCGAAATTACTTCTCTTCAGGAGGTACTGAATTTCTACTACTATTACAAGTACTAATTCAACTTTATCTCTTATTACTTCCTGACATAAAGCCTTTGTGAGCGCTAAACTTATAAGGACTGTTCACTTCCCTAGGAGCATGAAACATACTCTCTTAATTCAGTACTTTTGCACATGCTACCTTTATGTCTGAAAAACTTTTCCTTAGCTTTCTCGCACCCTACTTTGAAAAACCTACTTAGATGTCAAGGCCCATTTTAAACAAAACTTCCTTTAAGAATGTTTCCATGATCCCTGCAGTCATGTGTGATTCCTCCTTCCTCTGAATCATGTCATATTCCTCTATGATGTATTACATCTTGTCTAATATTATGTTCATGTATGTGTTTGTTCTCTGTCATCCATTACATAACCCTTTTATGACTGATGACTCTTTTTATTTTATCTGTGTATGGGCCCAGATTGCCAAGTGGAACGTCTTAAAAGTAGTAGGTGATTAATGGATATTTATTGAATTTTAGTTTTTAAATATTCTTATAAAATATTACAAAATATTATTTTAGTAGATGTTATTTTTTGCTCTTTAAGTGTGAAGATCATATGATCTTTTTACTTTGACTCTCAGGCAGTTCTGAGCTGAATTCTGTTCATTTACAGTACCTTCTCTTAACCTTTGCTGATATATTTTTTCTCTTCTTTGTCCTTTAGCACCTAGCCCTATCTTTTTACTCTTATTTCTGTGGTTATGGATTTTATCACAGCTGCTAGCTACACCATATTCTCACTCATTCACTTATGAGACATTTATTGTCTTTTACATAGTAAACATTAGGCTAGACACTAAAGATATGAAGATAAATAAGACACAGCCGACACTCACGAAGCTCACAGCCTAATAAAAGTGTAGTTGAAGTACTGAAACAATTACAACAAAGTAAATAAAAACAAAAGCATAGCTTTCAGTTCTTTACTCTTTCCCAAAGGTGGTAGGAGGACATCATTTTTGCCGCAGGACAAACTTGGGCTTTTTCTTGCTTGTTCTTAAGAGTTCTGTGTGATACTAGAAAGCTCCTTTGCCCCCTTCTTCAATCATCTCTTTTGAAGCAATTATTAGTAGTTATAAGACTCTCTTCATTCAGAGAGGATGCCAAAGGAAAATCCCAGATCAGTGAAAACCTATCATCCTCTTTGGTATTGAAAACATTTTACTTCCTTTGGTAGGAATGAATAAATTATTTAAATCTATTCCTAAGGTAATCTTGAATCAAATTGCCAGAAAATATTGCTTTAGTGTCAACCTCAAAAGACAGCCATTAGGTTTAACAATGAGCATCCCGATGTTGACTTCTTCTTCCTTGAAGCTTATCTACAGTAGATTCACAGGGTGATGTTTACAGGTACATAATAGGAAGATGGCATTTTTCACCATCTCTTACTACAAGATCTTGCTTTTCAAATTTAGATAGGTTTAAGACATATTTCTGAAATAGATTAACAAATAGTTTAGTATCCCTGATTCGTGTTGTGAAAAGAACATTAACTTAACAGATGGGACACTTGAGTTCACATTCTAATTCAGGGTACTTAGCGCCACCAAATTGTTGGTGGTGTGGAACCTCTCTCAACCCCGATTATCTTACCTACAAAATGAAAAGATTGGACTAGTATAGTCACTAAGATCTTTTTCAGCTCCAAAATTTTATATTGTTACAGGTTTGATTTAAGAGGTCCTGTGAACAAAATTAATTAAAATAAAGATTATTTTATTTAATTTCTTTTATGTTCTTTCCCTCATCCCAGTTAAAATGAGATCTTCATTAAGTTTGCTGCATTAAAGAAAAAGTATTCTGAGTATAAATTTATAAATGTTCTGTTTTTACAAACATTAGAACTCTAAAAAAGAGAAAACTACGTTTGATCTCTGCAACTTGGCAGATAGTAATTGGACTGATCACTTTGAAAATTCACTGTTAGCCAATTAGCGATAGCCAGTGCATTTAAAATATGCATTCTGGATGACTAATCTTACGTAAAATTATGTACAAAAAGTTACATAATTATAATCAGATCTCCATTTGTTTGTAAAAAAATGATTTTTTTCCAATTAAAAAGCAAGCAAAGTGAAGCATAAGTTTTTTTCTTCTTAAGCCTTTACTAAAACCAGTATCTAATGATATATCAGCAATGTAGGTAGTTTAAAAGCAAACAGACAAAAAAGCAGTGCTGTACATGCCTGTATAATATTTAGGGGTCATCATGAGTCCTTCTCATTTCCATCACAACCAAACCTCCCGCTCTACCTGTCAAAATTGTAGCCAACTCCTAGATAGTCTTTCTTAATTAGAAGTCTTAAAGATTAGCATGACATATTTATAAATTTGTTTTAAAAAGTTCTCTCTGAAATGTGGCTGGGATAAACACATCGTTCTTTACTATGAAATCCAAAGGTTGTGCAGTCCCCTTCACATCCTGACCTCTCTGTGTCAAACCAATTACCAGCCAATTTTCAATAATGAGCAATCATATGATCATAAGATTGGAAGAGACCTTGAGAGGGCATATGGTTCACCCTCCCATCCCAGTTTGGGCTGCACTGAAATCATCTTGGAAGTAATTCTCTACCCTTTTCTTTCACATTTAAAAGCGAAGGATCCACAGTCTCTGGGCTCCAGTTAACCACTGTAGTAACTTGCTTGATTGTGCACTTTTTATTGGCTTTCTTTTCTTCATTGTCTCGTTCCCCATTCCCCTGCTGATGTTTCCTGGGATCGACTCCCAAATGAACTACTTGCACTCAAATCCTCATCTCAGAATCCACTTTAGGGGAACTCAATTAAGACACTCTGATTATAGCCCTTAATAAAGAGGTCATCAATTAAATAAAGAAAGCATTAGATTGATTACATAAATGTTAACCTAAACAGGATCTTCCAATGTGTATACTGTTACTAAAAACCAGATCGTAAAACATCCTTCACATAAAATAGCTTTTTTAAAATTAGTCACTAACCTGTTTCTAAATCATGATCTGCTTCGTTTTAACTTTCATAATGATCATGGAGGTATCCAAATCAATAATTATATATTTTAACCCACAATGCAGCCATTTCATCCAGGAATAGCTAGAACCAAATCCTTATAATACTTGGGGGATGTTGAAAAGCTTTTAAGGGAATATTTCAGTATTTCTGTCAAAAAAAGGTTGGGAGTCTCATCCTACTCTTATATTTCACATATGTAGATAAATATTGGTTGGAAAAAATCATCTCAGCTAAATCTGTTAGAGCTATATTTTAAGTAATGTGTATAGATGTCTAAAAAGTCAGGTTTTAGCTTAGTTGATTAGAATTAATATAGATCAACTGCTGTTGATAGCTCAAAATTTCACATAGAAATAGAACAGTTTGAATACATAGCATAGCTGGGGGTCACACATAATCGGCTTCTACCCTCTCTTCACCCTGTACTCTAAGGGTTATAGAGAAAATGTTAAAGGCTAAATGGAGGCCATCCAGTGTGTGACCATAAATAATATTCTGTCACCAACCTCCTGAGAATAAGAGGGTGAATCTTTGGGGCATGCCTGTCTACTATTATTACTATTATAACCAGTTTGGACTAAACTTGGATTTACCATATAACATTGTGGATTTCATAATTCCTTTCCAGGCAGCTTGAGCCTCCAAATCTAATTTTCTCCAACCTTATCCCTTCACTTTCCTATCCCTGCACTTTCCTGTCCCTGCACTTTCCTGTCCTCCTCACCACACATTATGACTGTTTTGAAATCTCCTATACCAGGTATATCAATGATCCCTAAGAATTTTCAAATCAGGTTCTTTACACCAACCCTATTCAATTTCTAATAAAAATGAAAATAAAAACACTATTATTGATTCACTATTATGTTCCAGTTGCTTTGCTGAGTTCTTTGTACACATGATCTCAATTAATTCTCACAATCCTGATTTCAAAAGTGAGGAAAGTTAGGTTTAGTGATCTTAGGAAACTGTTCCGTCATCAGGCAGCTAGTTAATGGCAAAGTCAGATTTTAAGTATGAACCTATATTGAACTCCAAGGATTTGCTACACCCCTTACAAAACTCGTAAAAAATTAAGCAATGTAATTAAGCATTTCAGAATTTCCAAATGAAGACTATGAGTCCCTGGAGATTTGGGAAACCTTGACACTTATATAGAAACCTCTGGGCCTGGCCAGGACAAGTTCCCAGCACACTGGTCCTGGGTGTCCTGCCAGCATTAGGCCCATGTTGACAACAATGATCTCATCGGATAACACCTATGGTGCAAGGCAAAGGGCAGAGATCCTTGGGGAGACAGGTTTTAGTGTGGGAAGGAGGCTTTTAATGCAAGAGTCACATCTTTGTGTGAGCAGGGCAACAGACCTTAAAATGAAGCTATTAGAGTTGCACATTATGGGAAACAATGCCATGGGTTGGAGAATAGAATGGGATGTGCTTATAGTGGCAATGAAATCTTTCAAGTCCTTTGGGAGATTATACCAATGATTTATAGGGTACAATGATCGTATCTCTCTCCCTCCCTGCTTACTTTTGTGGCTAGTGCAGTTAAATAAAGAACAGTTCAATGCTCCTGATAATTATAATTTGTATCTCACCTTACTGCTGCATGACAACTTCAAGGGAAGAAAGAGAAGACAGAATGACACTCTGAAGGATTTATAACTTTGACGTCACCATCTGGGAGGGACCCTGGTACCCCATAGGAACAGAGTAATGGAAATTTTCCATGCTCAGCGTTGATTTGAGTTTCCCTATCTGGTCAGTGCCAACTTATTCTGTGGGCAGCATGTGTGAATCCCAAGATATTTTAGTTTTGTTAATCTCATCAGTGCCAGTCCATTTCTGGCTTTCCTCTACACCTGCTGACTCCCTGGTGTTGGCTTCCTGCTGCTCTGTCCATCTGTTAAGAATTTATTTACAAAATACACTAAAATGCAAACTGCACCAGAGTGGGACTTAGCATCCCCCTGCTCAGGAAATGGCATCACGCCAGAGCACACTTTCCAGTTGTTACTAAGCTTGAGTACAAGAAATTGGAAGAGTAAAGGGACTCTTACTTCCACTTGAAATTCCTCAGGCAAAATGGCAACAAAAATAATCTTTATTTCCATTCTTATACTGCATAGAGAAGTGGAATCTAATTTCAGAGTGGTTCGTAGAAATAGCATAGGATTGGTAAATAGAAATCCATGATTATAACACTGGATCTCTCATTACCTTTTCATATGACTTTAGTCAGAGCTTCACTTTTGGGAAAAATTGCATGTTAATGTCTGAAGTTCATTCCAGTACAAAGTCAGGATTTTTCTCATTTTCAAGTAGATACACAAGTGCATGCACATGAAACACATAGATGTAACTTATATGGAAGCAAATTAAAACAACTGGAGGTTATTCTGGCTTGACCGATGTCACACACATTGAGGGTAGGATGTTTTTATGAGATACAGGTTGCCTCGGAGGCGGGGGAGAGACAAGCTCTTGATTGATGAGATACAAAGTCCTCCAAAGGGACAGAAACAGAAGTAAAACAAATCCAAATAGTTCAAAAACCATTAAGAGAAAGAGAAAGATATCATGGGAGGTGAAATGAAAGTAACAGAGAAAAAGAATCTGCAGTTTTTCAATATTTCTTTGTTTAAGGCAACGTGTTTGTGAATGCAAGAGTTGGGATATTATTCATAGCTGAGCACAGAACAGGTGATTGAATCAACACCTCAACATAAAAATCTTTATATGAAACAAAGATTTAGAAGAAATGTTTATGTTATAGTTCTGGTCAGTGAGAGAACCATGTTAGAAAGTTCTTAGCAGAGCCCATCAGGGAAGCTGAGTTAAAAAGGCTCCCCACCATTTTAGCTATCACAAATAAGATGAACAAAACTGGGGCTCAGTAATTCATAAAATTTTCACCTTCCATGTGCCATACACTGACTTACTGATCAACACATATAATTTTCTGTTAAATGTCTTTACTGATTACCTTGATGTAAAATTTAGCAATTACTTTGCTAGATTATACCTGTATGTCACATATTTCCAAGAGGACTAAAAAATGGTAAGTGTGTGCATCCCAGTGAAGGTAATATTTTGCAAACTCTTACTTGGTATTTTCTAGATGGGATAAATGATATTAACATTACATTTGGATTTTTATTAATTTATTCATTAGATATTGATTCAACAACTATTGTGCTATGATCCTTATGGAGCCTATAGTCTAAAGGTGGAGGGAGACATTAAAGTATATATTTTTTCAATAGCTTTTATATTTATTTTTCAATAGCTTTTAACTTTTAGAGTAGTTTTAGGCTTACAGAAAAATTGTGCATAAAGTACAGAGTTTTTATATACCCTCTTCCTCCTCACCAGTTTTCCTTATTATTAACATCTTGTATTAGTATAGTACATTTGTTACAATAATGCAGCAATACTGATACATTATTATTAACAAAAGTCATAGTTTAATGTTCACTCTTTGTACAGTTCCATGTTTTTTTTACAAATATATGTCATATTTCCAACATTATAGTATCATATAGAATAATTTCACTGCCCTAAAATTACCTTGTGCTTCACCTATTTACTGCTTTCTCCCCATCCCCAAACCCCTGACAACCACTAATTTTATTTTCTCAGTAATTCTTCCTTTTCCAGAATGTCTTATAGTTGGAATTATATAGTATGTAGCTTGTTCAAACTGGCTCCTTTCACTTAGCAATATGTATTTAAGTTCCCTCCATGTCATTTTGTGACCAGATAGCTCAATTTTTACCACTTAATATTTCATTGTATTAATATTTATCCATCCATCTATTGAAGGACATCTTGGCTGCTTCCAATATTTGGAAATTAGACTAAAGCCAATATAAATGTTCATGTGCAGATTTTTGTGTCATCATAAATTTTCAACTTATTTGGATATATACCTAGAAGCACTATTGTTAGATCATATACTAAGCATATGTTTAGCTTTGTAAGGAACTTACAAACTCTCTTCCAAAGAGGCTGTATTATTTTGCATTCTCACCAGCAATGAATTAGAATTCTTATTGTTCCACATCCTTGCTAATATTTGATGTTGTCAGTGTTCTGAATTTTGGCCAGTCTAATAGATGTGTAGTACTAACTCATATCAATCTGCAATTCCCTAATGACATCTGAGGTTGAACCTCTTTTCATATCCTTATTTGTCATCTGTTATCTTCTTTGGTGAGATACCTGTTCATACCATTTTTTATTGGATTATTTGTTTTCTCATTGTTGAGTTTTAGGAATACTTTTTATAGTTTGGACGCAAGCTTTTTATAGTTTGCGAACACCAGATATGTGTTTGCAAAGTCAGTTTCTTATAGACAACATATAGTTGGGTCATGCTTTTTTAATCCACTTTGATAGTCTCTGCCTATAATTGGTATATTTCAACCATTCACATTTAAATGTATTACTGATATAGTTGATTTAATAATTTTAAAAAAAATTTTGTAACAATTTTTTAATTTGTAGTCCTTTGTTTTTTGTCTTTCATTCTTTTTCTGCCTTCTCTAGTTTGAATGGAACAGCATTTTATGATTCGCTTTTCTCTCCTCTCTTAATATATCTACTATACTTCTTTAAAAAGTATTTTCATGTTTTCCTTAAAGTTTGGTATATACATTTACAATAATCTAAGTCAACTTTAAAATAACACTATACTGTTTCATGGGTAGTACAGGTATCTTATATTTATTTAATTATGACTTTGATAAGTGGTAAGTTAGAACACATTTTATACTTGGGCTCTAAATTTAGCATGGCATAGAATCCCTTATATATTTTTATATTATAGCTTAATCATACTGATATAAAATAGAAATATTAAGCAGTGTGTAGAATATTGAATTATTAGTTCCTAGTTCTTTACTGTCCTGTAATGGTATTATTACACTGCAAGTCGTTATGGTGAATGGTATTGAGAGACAATTTTCCATGGATTGCTCATATTTCTTCACAGCCTGGGCTTTCTGATCTGTTTGAATAGCAAGCAGCCCTGGAAACTAGAAATAGTATCTCCCTCTAGAGAGATTTAGAGACATATTTCCCCAAAGAGATCCCAGGGTAGTAAAAATAAGGCCTGACTGCATCAGGAATGAATGACTTAGAGTTAATCATTTTTAATACATATCCATTTTAAAGAATATATATTAAACCAAATGAATCTAGTTGGTGGAATTTTAGGCTGTATGGAACTGAAAAACATTCAGGCAACTCAGGGTTCAATGCCTCTGCTAGCACAGGAAGCACCTCTGGACATTAAAAAAACCCATTTTTCAAGACACTTTACTTCTGTCTGTTGGAAAATTGTTGTGATGTACTGATTTTGCTGGAACAAAACACTGCCATCTGCCAGTAAATTGTTGTCATAAATAGACAAATGGATGAAGTCTGTCCTGTGAATGGGTCTGCAGGGCACAAACTGTACAACCATATGGGGCAGCCCTCAGGGGAAGAAATTTTTTCTCAGAAAATTCACCCTGTAGAAAGGGATCCTAACCTGGAAGTCTGCACCAAGCTTCTGATCTCTTAGAACTTTCCAGCTTTGTACAGACTGCTAAAACCTCAAGTGATTTTCATGAGAGGCAAATGAGGCAACAAAAAGAAATTCAGTCTTATTGAATGCCTTCTTACTACCTACTAGAGAGAGGGCTAGACAATTCATAATGCCTCATTTAATCCTCCCACTAACATTTTGAGTTAGACTAAATTGTATGTGCTACAAGATGAGAAAACTAAGGCTTGAGAGTACAAATTATATTCCCAGCTAATAAGTAGTAGTTCCAGGAGATATAAACACAAGGCTATCCATTCC
Source organism: Lagenorhynchus albirostris (assembly GCF_949774975.1). Taxonomy (NCBI): domain Eukaryota; kingdom Metazoa; phylum Chordata; class Mammalia; order Artiodactyla; family Delphinidae; genus Lagenorhynchus; species Lagenorhynchus albirostris. The sequence continues at coordinate 122,331,833 of NC_083096.1, forward strand.
AAAGCTAGAGACTTTCAGTGACAGAATTCTGCCACCACACTCAAATTCTTTTCATGGTATTTGTGCAGGAAGGCTGAGAGTGAATAGTCCTATACAAGTCTGAATCATATGCCCATGCTCCACCGCCTAGAAAAATAGTACAAATTATCACATTTTTAGAGTTGCCTAAATCTTGCATTGACTAATAGGCCAATATTTTCCTGCCTTTACTCACCACCACTATCATCCCTAGGGACTTCTTGGAAGAAAGTGTCCTTCGTGAGGACTCACAAAGTGGTGAGTTACATTCCAGTTACTTAGACCAGCAATTTGGAGGTTGTAGGAAACTTGTCTGAAATTGTGGTAGAAATCAAAACTGTAGTTTCTTTCACAGTGTTGGATGTGTGACCTTAACACTATGTTTTCTATTTTCTTGTTCACTGATTGTTTAAGAAGCAGAAGTCTGTAGGCTGCCTTCCAGAAATTAGGATACTTGATGCTAAATCATAGTTCTGCTGTGGAATCTTCAGAAAGATGTTCTTGGATTTTCTCAAGTGAAAAGTAAAGGTAATAAATATGGCATAAGTATAGGAAGATTAAATATATTTATCAGGGGATGTTAGGTTCCTCATCTTTGTTGTCCTAAAAGCAGTGGAAGCAGAACCTGTATCTTAAAGATGTCTTTCTTAAGCTGAACTGATTTACTGGAATTTATTTCTGAACCTCATGATGATTTTCCTTGTGAGTAAGTCTCAGCCTTCTTCCAGTCATTTTCTGCTGGTGCTAATAAGTCTTTCTTCACTTAGTTCCATTAAGCTTCAGTTAGTTTCTGACCAACATTGATCTTGGTAAGCTACCTACTGAGATCATTGGTACCTCAACCTCCGGGGCATGGAACTAACTTTACTGCCTTTGATCCGATTTTATCCCAAGCACCTGTGGGCTCAGCGGATTGCAGCTTGCCCTTTTACTCTCTCTGTGCCTGGGAAAAGTCCACTTTGCCAAAGTCATTTAACCTCACACCTGTTTGCTTACTGATCAGTTTGCTTAATGAACACTTTATTTAAAATTTAACACACTTTACCAATTCTCTCTTGCCCTTTCCTGGCTTGCACCTCTTCTTTATTAAAGCATCATGATCAGGAATCTAACTTGGTTCTGGAATGTGGTACCTAAGCTTTCCACTGGTCCTGAAGCCCCATTCTCACCCTCAGTCCACTTTCTAGGGTTAGACGCCCTCCATAGCTTTTGCTAGCTGGATCCTATCCACTGTGATCCCTCCAGCTCTTGGCTAGTGTTCTGCTCTTGAATGGACTGAGAACTTGAAATCTGGCCAGGGCTGCACATCTGTGTTAATATTACCCATTAATACTACCCACTACTTGGACTTCCCCTGACCCAGCTCAACTACTGCAATGAATCTTCTGAATTAGACTTTTGCAAACTAAGACTGCATTCACAACCTATTTTATGACTGTACCCAATACCTTGGGCTTCTAGTTACCCCCCAGATACAGGCTTATAGGCAGATTCCTTCTTGAGAATGTGCCCCTTCTTCCTAAGATGCTAAAGTTTTCTTATAACTGTTGTTTGAACCCACATCCAGTGCTCATACTATGGGTTTATTCTCAGAAAACCCGGTTTTCCTATGTTTGCTCACACCTTGTATCCTGCTCATCACTATTTTTGGTCTCTCATAACAGAACGGGTTGAGTAGAGAGAGCCAAGAGCCTATGACTCCTAGAAGCCAGCTTTCCTCACCCAGCACAGATTGTTAAGTAGTGCTGGGCAGCCATGCATTTCTGCCAGAGTTCAGCAAAACAGTTTTTTAGAAATCCCTGTCAGTAAAGAAGTGAGCAATCGCACAAATAGAGATGGACTTAAGGCAAAGCGGTGCAGCTGTAAAGAGGAAAGTGGTACATTTAACTAAGGGCCTTTTCCCTCCTCAGTATATGCAGCTGTATCCACAAACAAAAAAAAGCTTCTAAGCATGTTCCACTGAAGTATTATTAAACATTGTATTTGGAATTAGCTCTGACTGAATCACACTGTAAGGGTTTGTTCAATGTGATCTGTGGAGACACATTATTAAAGTGGCCTGTTCCAGAATAAAAAGTCAGATCCTCATTAGCTGGGACAAAGAATGTTGGCATCCAAGCTCAAGAACAGAAGGAAAATCCCTATCTCCGAGTGACAGATGTGGGTGTTACTAGCAATGTCGCATAACCCTGGGAATTCATTAAAAGTGTCAGGCTGTGTCACAGGGACACTTTGCATTGACAGGCCCAGTGGACAAAAACTGATAATTGCTTTCATTCCTTGCTTACCTTTCACCTTAGCAAGAAATACGATTGTAAATAAATAACCTGATGTTGACACATCACAAGCTTTGTGCAGAAAACTGTTCTGTGAAATGTACATCACAAGGACTGCAAGGCACTTTTCATAAGAGAATTAATAGAATTTATCCTGCTAGTTTTACTTATGTGACCGCTGAATTCCCTTATTCTTAACTAAATCCAGGTTATTTAGTAACTCTCAACTTCTTGAGACAAAAGACAAAGTAGTCAATGGTAAAAGAGAAAAAAGTAGTAAAAACAGAAAAAAGAAAGAAAGGAAGAAAGGAAAAAGTTAGGAGAAAACAAAGAAAGAGTAGGGGAGGAGAGAGAGAGGTAAAGAAAGAAAAGAAGGAAGGAAGGAAGGAAGGAAGAAAGAAAAAAAGAAAGAAAGAAAGAAAATTAATGAATGGATCATGTTTTAGAGGCAGGCATGCATGGACTGAATATATCCTATTGATACACTTACTGGTGGAAGGGAGTAATTATACTATTTACTATTAAACACTCTTATTGTTAGCTGGCAATGCATACATAAGGAATCCAGAATAATGTAAAGAATAGTCCTTTCTCTGGTTTGGGATGCATCTTTCTATTCATAAGGAGTCCTCAGGGAACTTCCTAAGTGACTTTTCTCTTCTCTTCAATTTTTCATCTCAGTTCCTAATGAGTCCTTCAGTCTCCAAACTCAGCATAACCCCTGTTACCCCCACAGCAGCTCAATGCACTTGAACTCCTCTCATTCTTTCCTTTAATTCTCTGCCTTGCTACCATGGAGTACCTCTTGTATTTGAGTACCTCAACTTCTAGCTCCAGTTCATTTCCAGCTACCTCCAGTCTCTTTGGTCCCTAAATTGAGGACATAGGTGAGACTATTTAGAACACTTTTTTTTTTCTTTAAGCTTTTGTGGATAGCTCATTTGCAGGATAATTTGACTTTTAATCCTGCCAAGATGCATCCTGTTTTAGCCTGTTGTCTGTCCACTATTATGCTAAAAAGTCTTTGCTTATTATATAGAAAGTGACTTGGTCTCTTCTCCTACCTTGAATCTTAGTGCCTACTGCTTCCTTGTTAATCTTGTCTTTGTTATAAACAAGATCTTAGTAAGAGGGTTTTGAAAAGGGTGGGAACAGGAAGAAAATCCTTGGCTCTTTCAATTTTATAAAAAATATATATTCATGCCTATTTTTAAAATGAAGATAAAGTAGAAAATACTCTAAAATGTTTGGAATTTAGTGCACGTTTAATAAATGGTGGCTACTAATATTAAGGGCAAAACTGCTAAAGAGGATCTGATAATTAGTCTGGTACATTGGACAAATGGACACTCTTTTGTCATTACTATCAGATGTTATACTTGAAGAAGAAGACACATTCATGGTAGGATTATATGGCAAATGAGTTCTAGAACAAAACAACGCATTTGATGTGACATTTTTACATCTGGTACCTGATATAACCTCAGGATCATGTTAACAGCACACAGAATTGGATACTGTATTGACTTTGACCTTCTGACCAAGAATCATACACAATGAAAGGAACAATTAAGGAAATGGTTTTATTCAGGCTGCCACAATATAGGTACAGTGTTCATTAATGAGGAACATCTCAGAGAAAAAGATAGGGGACTGAGGTTTTATAGAGGCAAATAAAGGAATTCTGAAGAAAGGAGGAGACAGGTCTTATCTGAGTTATTGAGGAAGGATAGAAGTGGATCTTATCTGGAAATATTCTAGGGAGAGGTAATCCTTGCAGATTACTGGTTAACTGATAAACCTATTAACATCTGGAACACAAAAATGTGTATGTGGGGGAGGGTAGGAGAATTCTCAGCAGCCCTAGTTTCCGGGAATACTGAGTCCCCATAAAGTTCAAGTTGTCCATCTCCTCTTCTACTCAAGGCAAATATCATTTGTTACTGATCATTTTTGAGATGATTAGAAAACTCCTGAGTGGGTCAAAACAAGGTCTGAAAAATAGTGTCTGGGGGTCTCTTATTCTTGTACAACCAGATAAATCATTTCTTGAGAGGTGGTAGCAAAGATCAGCTACTCTAAGGAGTTCAGACATCTTAGAAAAGGGATGCCTAAAATGAAAAAGAGAATTATTAAAAATTACATTAAAGTGAAGAGCCAGGAATTGAATCATGCAGATAACTAGACCAGTGAATTCCAGGATGGCGGTAGAGGAAAATCGTTTGGTTATGCAGCATGGGTTATTGAGTTTCTTCAAGCTCTCAAGCTAGGATGTCAATGCTTTTGTTAAACTTGTCCACAGCTTTGTTAATTCTTACTTAAGGACATCCAAGATCTGAGCATTTCAGCAAACTTTTTTTTTTTAACTGAAGTATAGTTAATTTACAATGCTGTGTTACTTTCAAATGTACAGCAAAGTGATTCAGTTATACATATATATTTATATATATATATATATTCTTTTTCAGATTGTTTTACATTATTGGTTATTCCAAGATATTGAGTATAGTTCCCTGTGCTATACAGTAGGTCTTTCTTTCCCTATTTTATATACAGTAGTATGTAGATGTTAATCACAAACTCCAAATTTATCTCCCTGCTCCCACACCACTATCCCCTTTGGTAACCATAAGTTTGTTTTCCACATCTATTTTTGTTTTGTAAATAAGTTCATTTGTATCATTTTTTTAGATTCCTCATGTAAGTGATATCATATGTCTTTCTCTGTCTGACTTCACTTATTATGATAATCTCTAGGTCCATCCATGTTGTTGCAAATGACATTATTTCATTATTTTTTATGGTTGAGTAATATGCCATTGTATGTATATACCACATCTTCTTTATCCATTCATCTGTCAGTGGATGTTTAGGTTGCTTCCAGGTCTTGGCTATTGTAAATAGTGCTGCAGTGAATATTGGAGTGCATGTATAATTTCGAATTAGAATTTTCTCCAGATATATGACCAGGAGTGGGATTGCAGGGATCATATGATAACTCTGTTTAGTTTTTTAAGGGACCTCCATACTGTTCTCAATAGCAGCTGCACCAATTTACATTCTGACCAACACTGTAGTAGGTCAGTGTTGACCTACACTTTTTCTCCACACCCTCTCCAGCATTTATTATCTGTAGACTTTTTTGATGATGACCATTCTGACTGGTGTGAGGTAATACCTCATGTAGTTTTGATTTGCATATCTCAAATAATTAGCTATACTGAACATCTTTTCATGTGCCTGTTGACCATCTATATGTTTTCATTGGAGAAATGTCTATTTAGGTCTTCTGCCCATTTTTTTCATTGGGTTGTTTGGTTTCTTGATATTAAGCTGTATGAGCTGTTTGTATATTTTAGAAATTAATCCCTGGTCAGAAGCATTTTTTGCAAATATTTTCTCCCAGTTTGTAAGTTGTCTTTTCATTTTGTTTATGGTTTTCTTTGCTGTACAAAAACTTTTAAGTTTAACTAGATCCCATTTTTTTTATTTTTGTTTTTATTTCCATTATTCTAGGAGATGGATCCAAAAAACTATTGCTCTAATTTATGTCAAAGTGTGTTCCACCTATGTTTTCCTCTAGGAGTTTTATAGTATATGGTCTTACATTTATGTCTTTAATCCATTTTGAGTTTATTTTTGTATATGGTGTCAGAATGTTCTAATGTCATTCTTATACATGTAGCTGTCCAGTTTCCCCAGCACCACTTATTGAAGAGACTGTTCAATAAGTGAGAAAAGAAACTTTTCTCCATTGTATATTCTTGCCTCCTTTGTCATAGATTAATTGGCCACAAGTGCATGCATTTATTTCTGGGCTTTCTATCCTATTCCATTGACCTATGTGTCTGTTTTTGTGCCAGTACCATACTGTTTTGGTGACTGTAGCTTTGTAGTATAGTCTGAAGTCAGGGAACCTGATTCCTCTGGTTTTGTTCTTCTTTCTCAAGATTGTTTGGCTATTCAGAGTCTTTTGTGTTTGCATACAAAGTAAAAAAAAAAAATCTTTGTTCTAGTTCTATGAAAAGGGCCATTGGTAATTTGATAGGGATTACACTGAATCTGTAGATTTCCTTGGGTAGTATGGTAATTTTAATAATACTGATTCTTCCAATTCAAGGACATGGTATATGTTTCCATCTGTTTGTGCTGTCTTTAATTTCTTTCATCAGTGTCTTACAGTTTTTCTGGTACAGGTCTTTTGCATCCTTAGGTAGGTTTACTCCTAGGTGTTTTATTCTTTTTGATGTAATGTTAAATGGGATTTTTCCCTTAATTTATCTTTCTGATCTTTCATTGTTAGTGTACAGAAATGCAACACATTTCTGCATATTAATTTTGTATCCAGCAACTTTACCAAATTCATTGATGAGCTCTAGTAGTTTTCTGGTAGTGTCTTTAGGATTTTCTATATATAGTATTATGTTATCTGCAAACAGTGACAGCTTTACTTCTTTTTCAATTGGATTCCAATTATTTATGTACTTATTTACTTATTTATTTATTTTCTTCTCTGATTGCTGTGGCTAGGACTTGCAAAGCTATTTTGAATAAAAGTGGCAAGAGTGGGCATTCTTGTCTTGTTCCTCATCTTAAAGGAGATGCTTTCAGCTTTTCACCATTGAGTACGATGTTAGCTTTGCGTTTGTCATATATGGTCTTTATTATGTTGAGGTATGTTCCCTCTATGCCTACTTTCTGAAGGGCTTTTATCAAAAATGAATGCTGAATTTTATCAAAAGCTTTTTCTGCATCTTTTGAGATGATCATATTTTTATTCTTCAATTTGTTAATGTGGTATATCACAATGATTGATTTGCTGATATTGAAAAATCCTTGCATCCCTGGGATAAATCCCACTTGGTCATGGTGTGTCATCTTTTTAATGTATTGTTGGATTCAGTTCACTAATATTTTGAGGATTTTTGCATCTATGTTCATCAGTGATATTGGCCTATAATTTTCATTTTTTTGTGATAACTTTGTCTGTTTTTTGTGATAACTTTATCAGAGTGATGGTAGCCTTGTAGAATGAGTTCAGAAGTGTTCCTTTCTCTGCAATTTTTTGGAATAATTTCAGAAGGATAGGCATTAACTCTTCTCTAAATATATGGTATAATTTGCCTGTGAAGCCATCTGGTCTTGGACTTTTGCTTGTTGTTAGTTTTTAACTTCTGATTCAATTTCAGTACTTGTGATTGGTCTGTTCATATTTTCTATTTCTTCCTGGTTCAGTCTTGGGATATTGCATCTTTCTAAGAATTTGTCCATTTCTTCCAGGTTGTCTATTTTATTGGCATATAGTTGCTCATAGTAGTCTCTTATGATCCTGGTATTTCTGTGGTGCCCATTGTACTTTCTCCTTTTTCATTTCTGATTTTATTGATTTGGGCCCTCTCCCTTCTTTTCTTGATGAGTCTGGCTAAAGTTTCATCAATTTTGTTCATCTTTTTCCATCCCTCACTTTCAGTCTATATGTGTCTCTAGATCTGAAGTGAGTCTCTTGTAGGCAGCAAATATAAGTGTCCCAGATAGTAACTTTTCCAGAGAAAACTTCAGTCCATATAAGGTGTACTACCATCGTGAGGCCTTCAAAATGATCAACCTTCAGCTCACAACGCTTCTCGAAACCCTAAGAAAATGGCCAGCTGGAAGGCAACATAGGGTCCCAATGGGATTTAGGTAGTCTGGATTTAGTTCTCAGTGACATTGAATCAGGTGGGAAGGAGAAAAATTGTAAAAGTTAGTTTGGGAATACTTATTAGATATTGAAGGAGACTGAAAAATTTGAAATTTTGGTAAAGATTAATGTGGAGGTCTTTTCCAGAAGTAATTTTCCCAGTATGGGGAGGCGATAAGGAAGTCAATAAAATCTCTACCACACAAGACAAGCCAATGCCCTGAAATGCAGAATTTCTTAATAGCCTTTCCTTGAAAATAAAATTAAATATCTGGAAATATCTAATTAATATCATTGTATTTTTGGAAATATTTAAGGATTTCATCATAAGCACCAAATATTGTTAGAGAAGAGCCATATATTTGCCTTATTTTCTCATTGACAATTATAGAAATGAAGCTTTTAAAAGGAGAGAAAATAGCCTGTAGAGTTCAATCTCACTTTGCCATGTGTACATATATATGCATTAATGTATGTTTATTAAGATACATATACAAAACATACAGATTACACATTTATACACATACATATATGGAATACATTTATATGATATTAATTGACAGTGGGTTTTTTGCTGGGTGTTAGTATTATCTATGATTTATATTATTTCTATCTTTGTACTATCATATTTTCTATGATAAACATGTATTAGTTATGTAAGAAATGTTTACATAAGAGAAATAATTAAAAATTTAGAGCAAAATAGGTCTCATGAGTAATGGCAATCAGCTAAACCTGAGGAGTCACATGAATACTGTAATAACAAAGAGAAATAGATCAAATCTTGAAAAATAAGATACAGCTGTATGTTAAGTCCTTCAAACTTATATTTAATTAATAATGGGTGAGAATAGCATTTAGTTACTTTCCAGAGTAAGAAACAGCTGTGGCAAATTTCCTAAAAAAGAAATATTTAAAATATAATATTATTTTAAATTCTTATATTAAAAATGGATACAAATCATTTTTAGAGTTTACTTTTTATTTTTGACATAATCGTTATGCTAATCTAATGGCAAATTGGTACAAATTTTGATACTGACTTCTGATTTACTGAAATCAATCATAATTTTTTGCTTTTAGGTTAAATTCAGGTATCTATATTATTTTAAAGAGTACATGTGAAAAAAGTTATTTGAAATAGCTTTTATTACGTCAGTAAATATCATGTTCTTATAAAGCCAAATTTATCAGGGAAGAATAAAACCTCCTTTTTTTTGCGGTACACGGGCCTCTCACTGCCGTGGCCTCTCCATTGTGGAGCACCCGGGGCACGAACCTACATCCCCTGCATCGGCAGGCAGACTCTCAACCACTGTGCCACCAGGGAAGCCCAAAACCTCTTTTAATAAAAGGAGACTAATGGAAATTCTGTAGAGTTGAAAGTAAACGATTCCCAGAAAACAACATAGTAACTGCTAGACTATATCTTTAATATGAAATGTCAGGGTGAAGAAAAACTAGATTATGTGTAATGATAATTACCTTAAAAGTTATCAGAAACATTTAAAGTCACTGCCAATATGGCATATGACACAAAACATTTGGCTTAAAAATGGAAAATATGTTCAAATGGTTTATTTGGCACTGGGAATGGCTTTTCGGTGAAGATTCAAAATACAGTTCTGTCTTTGGAATAGGGTCCAAAAGGTAAATCCAAGTCAATGTATGAAGTATTATGGTACCTTGAAAATCACAATAGTAAACATATAATATGGTTACAGGGGTGAGAATGGTGGCAAGTAGAATACCACTGCAGGTCTCACCCTAGGTCTGGGGGCTTTCTCTGTCTCATCTTGCCTTGCCAGTTCTCATTTTTCCCACCCTCCATTTAGGGATGTTTTGGACCATGCTGGACAGTATTTGCATGTGGCTCAGTTCATCATTTTGGGCATAGAAATCTCAGGCACTGTCACTGTCATCTCTCCTGGATGATTCATAGGCAACACCAGACAGATGTTGATGGTTGTGCTCCCAGGCAAGAGCCAGGATAGCCCTTTGACTACATACAAGAGTAGTGTGAAGGTGAAAATTTGTAAAATTTGGGTGTAAAATTTAGGTTGATTCCCAATCTAACCTATTGTTTTATTGTGACATAAAATCCTTTCTTGACTTCCCACTAGCCCACCTCTTTTGATTCCCCTTAGCCTTATTTGGAAGCTAAAAAAAAAAAAAGTGAATGTTGACTCATTGGTTTTTTTTTTTTGGCATTCCTTCTAGAACAATCCTAATTCTCCTCTAAGTAATGTAAATGGATTCCTGACTAGAAAAATGGTCACAGTTAATAAAAGGCAAAAACGTTAACGATTCATGTTTCAAGAAATTATTAAGATTAAGGACTGGCCCTAATATAGATTCTTAGCAGGGATCTCTGGTCTCTGGTCATGAGAGAAAACCATCTTCACCAAAAAGTGGGAAGATAGAATGATGATGCTCAACTAAATATAGTTTTTCCTCTGTTCTGACAATAGATATATTTTTACCTTCAACCCAGTTCCATGCTCTTGTATCTTTTCTTCGGGTTAGTAAAAAATACCGACCCCAAATTTTATCTGTGTTTTTCTTTTTAGTGAAAGTCAGTTTACCAGTTTCATCTGAAAATTATATGTAAGGACAGATAAGGGAGTACACTATTATATAGGTGTCTATCTGTCAATTTTTGCTCTGTTTTACTACAGAAAATATGGTGTCTTTGATAACCTCAATTAAAATAATAAGATACTTTCTGGGCTTTCTCCAGTGACAAAATTATTACTCTCATACTCATGATAAGAGCTTACATCTTGTACAAACTGATGTAGAATGGTGAATTAAAGAAGAAAGTAAATTTTAAACATTTAATTGTGTTCTGCTTTACAAATAGCATACGTAAAAGCATGCAGTATATAAAGATTATAAATATATAATCTTTTAAAGTATAGGTTCCTTTAAAAGATTTGAGTATATGTAGTTTATTTGTGAGGTCATCCAGAAAATACTGGTAGGGGAGTATGGAACTATGATTAGAAAGTGAAGAAATTTAATTGTGTTATCGAGCACATCAATATTGTGGACAAAAGATGCTCAGTACTGCTGGAGAACTCTGGGAGACAATACAGAATACTCTTCAGTGATGTCACATTCAGTGGGTAGAGGAATTTGATGCCCATATTTAATTGTCTTAGTCCTGCTCCCAGGTACTTTAACTCATAGCCTGCCCTCTTAATAGGTGAGAGTAACAGTTTCTTGTAATAGAAACTGTTGTGTATCTGTAAATGCTACAGATGTGTATCTGTAGCATTTACTACTACTCATGGTTAATAAAAGTAAGTTGAATTTAGATGTAGAAACACATTTGATGGTGGATTTTCAAAATCAAAACACATAACAACGATCATGAATAATAATTTAAATACCAAGACAATATTTCCAAATGTATCTGAAATGTTTCCTTCATATGCGAAGGAAACAGTATGGCTTGATCTTCCCACATTCTTCTTCTTTTTTTAATTTATTTTTTAATGTATAAATATCACTCTTCCAGTGTGTTGATTACTGCCTCTATGGAATTGAAGTCTGCATGATTACTTGGGTTTGGGTGATTATTTTTGCTCCAAAATAAATTATTTACTAGTTGGTATTATGCTTAAAGATTAATACCTGAAGGTACCTAAAAGAGAAATATAAAAATATAAACTGTGCTTCGTGTATTATGTTATTTACAAATGTATAGAAATTACAGAAAAATGCATATGTGACATCCTTTGAAATGCAGTATGACATCTCTTTTTCTTAATGAGTTTACCACTTTATGTGATCGTATCAGTTGAAAGGTTGCCGCTTCAGCGTGGATGACAATGAAGTAATGAAAACAAAACCTCAGTTGTGTAACTTTATTCCCACTTGATTTATAATATTTTCTCTGAAATATATAAACTTTTAATTCTATGTATCATTTTTTCTAAAAATAGCATCTTGATCATTTCTGCAAAACAGCAGAATGATCTTATAAATAAGGTTCAATAGATTGTTTTCCCATGGATATTTATACTATATGGTGGAGAAGAATTACATTCTGTACTGTAATTGGAGAAATGTTGCTTGTGATAGTTTAAGAGGTCACATACTTTCTTATACTTCCATATTACTTGTTTTCATACCTTCTCCTTCAAAATGGAGTTCAGACTGGTCTCATATTTATCTTGATCACAGTGATAATGATATAATAGGAGGTTCTTAAAATAGCTGTTGACTGATAGGTTCATACATATTAAAATTAAAATATGTTTGTTTCATTTTTTGGCTGAGACCTTAAAAGTTTGAGGACAAGACAATAGTGGCAAGTATTTTTACATTCTTTTGAGTTTCAAGGCTATGGTTTTCAGATTTGCATTAGAAGATGGCCAAAACCCCTAAAGTGCCACAGATTGTATTTGAATGGAAGTAGGGTTAAGAATATGCCTTTTCTGGGACATCTCACTAGTCTCACTCAGTCTACCTTGCAATTTCAGTATGAAATCTCATTTCTATTAGTTTCATGTTATTACTTTCATTTGACAGATATGGAAACTAAGGTTTAAAAGGTTAAATAACTTGAAAATTTCTAAAACAATAATCATAAACATGATAGCAATAAGGTTCCTCTGTATATATTACTATTCAAAGACATGCCATTTTATAATCTTGTACATTTTTCTTTCTTGTAATCCATTTGTTAAAAAAAGATGCATGATTTTAATAATGTTTAGTAACTGAATGATGCTACATATCCTAAGAGATAAGGCTAAATGGATTATTTTGTGATACATCCACTGAACCTGAATATAAATGCCCTCAGACATAGATAAAAAGAGGTTTAAATTTCATATAATAAATAACATACATAGGACACATGTACTGCTTATAATAAAATTGTGGAATTTATCATAGGGACACGTAAGCCTGTTAAGACCTACTGAATATGACTTTAAAGTAATGCTAATTCCAGGGCTGGGGGTGTGGGGTGGGGACTATGTATCATCTGTGGACAATTTGATAGCCTGTGATATGTGTAACCAATTGTTCTTATTTACATTCATTTGCATTGTGAAAAGCAATTTTACAGTTTTAGTCAGACTTAATAGGCAATTTGCAGCTGAGTGCCTAATGGCATAGTTACTTAAGCCTGCCCCAGAGGGGCTTTCTAGAACTGATATGAGACTAAACCTTTTAAATGTTCAATTGAACATCTTAAAAAGTCAAAAAGTCTTTAGCTATTAGACCCAGTTTGCATTTGCTTTGTCTTATTGAATGCCTCTGAAGACTACCTTGTTGTATTCAAACACTATTTCTCTCTGTAAGTGAGAGATTAGATTCTATAAAATATTATAGCCTAAACCAGATGCGTATTTCTTCAAGGCAATAATTGAAACAGATACCAGGTAGGTCACAAGTGTAATAAACATGCCTTTGATTCAAGACTTGAAACATTTTTTTCCTTGAATAAGGTATATATTAATATGCCTAAAATTATATTTTCTTTCAGGCTTAAGAAAATAGAACTTTTGCAAAAATAACTTATTTTTCCAGCTCTTTCTCATTTACAAAGTGTTTTCATTACTCTATCTCATTTAGTCATTTCTACATCTTCTCATATGCTTTTATTGCATCCTTTGTTCTTATTGAACTTGGCAAATTTCCTGACACACAGTAGGCATTCAATAAATATTTATTGGAGTTTAGAATTACTGAGAGTTGCCAAGGTAATGTCTTGAAGAGTAGCCAATTCAGTTAAATATTGAGTTTGTAGGCTATGATATTGTCAACTTAATTGGTGATTTATAGTCAGTGGGGAAGGTCATCTTTAGTTGAAGAAAGTACATTCCACCCCTTTTACAGCTGACTGTGCCAACATAATGTACACAATTAAGGTCTCTGGGTTCGGGTATAGACAGATCTTTATGTGTTCTGCTTTTCTATGGAGAGCAAAAGGAAGAGAACTTGATAGATAAAGCTACCATCATATTTTGAAAGCCATACAAATGATCTCTCCAGAAATTTACATAATATTTTTAGAGAATTCTCAAAATAGTCTAAGCGGCTTGTATTGGTTTTCTCTACTCTGCATTGTTTAAGACATAACACTCATGGGAGAGAGGAGAGAATCACGGGCTTCAGAGGATTCACTAGAAAAAATATTGATGTACTCCAAAGAATAGATGCTATCTTATGTGAAAAGTATTCCTATATGTTTCATGCAGAATGGAGAGAAAACGAAGTCCCTGGACTTGCCTTTGTCTACACAGCTCCAAGAAAAAGTGGGTTGCTTCAGACTGCTATTAACACATGTTGCTTGGGGTTCTCAGACACTTTCCTGTGTACTACTAGAAGTAACAGCAAAAGATGTTTTTGCAAAAGTTGACATGGATGCCATAATTCTCCTAAATCAGGAAATTGGGTGTGTGAAGTAGAAAGAATCTGAGGTTTAAGAACAAAGGTCTGCTTTAGAAGATACAGGTAAAAGTTCACATTGCGCTACTATGGAGAAAGTCACTTTCCTGTAGAAACCTATACCACAACTGCCAGATGAGGTTATTAGTATCCATTCCATGAGGACATCTGAGGATTAAATGAGATTTATGCCAAGAACTTAGTGAAAAATGAAAATCAAGACATAAACCTTTTTCTAGCACCTATCACATTGCCCGGTGTAAAACCAGGGCTTGTTAAATGTTGGATAAGCAAAGGAATAAAAGAAAGGACAAAAATAGGAGTTGTCTCATCCTGTGCTTTACATAAATATGTACAGATCACTGTGGTCTCAGAAGTTTTGTGAGACGTCAGTTTAGGGAGTAAGTCTGATAGCAGTAGGGATAGAATGAGAACTAGAAGAGTAGGTAGGAGTCACTCTAGGAGTAGTAGTACGAGAATAGTTCTGGAGTTATGAGTAGGATGGCAGTTTTACTACCGAAACAGACTTTTAAAAATAATCCAGTACATGCTTTTATAACTGTACGTTATATTTTGCTAAAAGGAACTTAGGAATCATTATACATATATAGACTTTTAATTTGGTGTCTGTCAATTTATCAAGAGAACTATGAATAAAGAGTTCCATTTTTTTCTCTCCAAATAATACTTATGGAAATAAGTTTTTGATGGCACACAGAAAAAGTGGTTGTGTGGTCATTTAAAATGGGTCAGAGCTAAACATGTAAGTACAATAGAATTTTGGCCTTGAATCTGCTCCTAGAATGAATAGCTAGTGCTCACAGGAGTCTGGGAGGTGCTGTGGATGGGCCTGCATCTTTAATCATCAGCATTACTCCTGGAGAGGGCAATTCTTCTAAGTTCTAAATGTCCATAGTCCACTAGAGCATTTCAGCTTCCCAATGTTTTCTTCTAGGTATGTTTTTAAACCCTTTGTTTCTGAGTAAGACGGTTATTCTAGTTCTTCGGAACATAGCAATGACACAGCTGGAGTTTCAATGAAAACAGCTTTGTTGGAGTTCCTCGGCTTATTGTCTTTGTCAGAGGTCCTAAGAGATATCACTCTTAGTAGACTTGGGTTTAACTCAAGGTTGTCGTATGACTGCTCTATCAGTTTTATTGTTCATAGGATATACTGGAAGTCAACACATGGCACATGATGTCCAATGCACATTATTTTTATTCTTTTTTGAGGGCAAAGGAGTATTAGAGAGAGAGAAAGGAATAGTTTTAAATTAAGTTCAATTAAGTATCACCTAAAAACACAATAAATGAAAAAGTGAATTTCCATATAAAGGAAGGAGTTCTCTTATTTATTTATATGTTACCTTTCAATTAGGTGTTCTAATGAAGTCAAAGAATTTTTGTGATTCTCTCCCTAACTCTTCAAATGTAGGTCCTAGATCAGCAACATCAGCATCACCCCAGAAGATTGTTAGAAATTCGGAATCTTGGACCCCATCCCAGATCAGTTGAATCAGGAACTGCATTTTAATGAGATCACTAGGAGAATTAAATGTTCATTAAAGTTTCCTGACCTGTGCTGTAGACCAGCCTCTCTTACTTTACAGGTAGGGAAACTGAGACCTAAAGAAGTTAAACCACAGCCTCAAGGTCATGGCCAGTTAGTGCCAGAAGTAGAACTAACTAGCGTCCAGATATTCTTTCCCTTATACCCATTAACAATCCAATGGATGTACCCTTTACACCTGTTGTGTTTAATGGCCTGGGTCAGAAGTCATTCTATAAAGCAGTAACTGGGATAACAACATAGAGCCAACTTAATTCTTTGAAACAGGAGAGAGGATTTTGCTATTCCAATCAGCCAAGGCACATTGTTCCAGGGGAATGAGTAGCAAGTGCAAACAGTATGCAACAGAAAAATTTAGGACAAGCGAGGGTTGTAGCCAGGTAAAACCACCACGGTCATGGAGTTCAGTACAGAGCTCCCTTCGCTGCATGAAGAAATAGCAAATCTTTCAAAGGGACTTGCAGTGGTTGGAAATGCCTGACCTGCCTAATATTTCTCTTTGCAGTGCCATTCATTGAGAGAAACAAGGGATTTCAGCCTGTACCTGCATAGCTAAACCCGCTTCTCTGCTGAGTGATTAGAGAGCAGTGTGGGACTGCTTACTGTAAATGCCTTAATAGAATGAAATCAGGGATGTCATTCTTCTTTCTAAAATGCTGATATCCATAGAGAGATGTAAATCTAATATTTTGACATACTGAAATTAACAGCTACAATGGTTATTCAATAGTTATTTGCATATGACTATTTCATGTCCTGGGACCTTTTTAAAAGCTTAAAGTATTTCCTGAGGAAAATTGGAAACTCAAGGAAATGGAATTTGGGAAATAGATGGCATCTGCCCCTGTATTTTAGTGCTTTTTACTATAGAATGAGAGAATTTACTTACAGAAATTGTTTTTAGATTTACTATTAATTAATTAATTTATTTATTTATTCATTTATTTTCATTTCAGTTTTTCTCCAAAGGAATTTAGGCAGCTTCCTGGGACAAATTCATTAGAAGATAACAAATAAAATTGTTAAGGAATTAGGGTCTAAAGAAAAATGAAGCTGACAAAATAAAACAGGCATGGGGCAATCCCCAAAATGCTTACCTTTATACACTAAATAAAACTGAGATATAAATATGTTTTTCAGCTCCTTATAATCATGAAAAAATAATATATGATCTGTAAGAGGATTTATGATTTCTGTAGCAAACAAGATGCTCTAAACTCAAAACAGCATTTCCTGATCCTGTGGCTAGAAAGTTCTGTGATTTTTCTTCTACAAAGGAAGCACTTTAAGATCAAGTGTTTTGTCTCACATGATACAACTCTCAGAATAGGCAGGTTTCATATAATTAATCTTCATTTTAAAATTTGCCGTTAGATAAAATTTAGACATGCAGTTGATGTATAGAATGAATAATATAATAATTTTTGAAGGGCTAGGAATTTTGTTTGGTGTAGGCAGGACTTTCACTACTAAATTTAGAAAATACATGTTAATTTACAAATTAGCTATGAGGAGCTACTGATATGTGGTTAGCAGTCTATATAAGAGGAAAAGATATACTGAAAATACACATGGCAATGAGAAAAACAAGTATAAACCAATGCATCAGACCTAACTACCTAAGCAATGTGAACACATACTCTGTAGGGCACTTAGGTGACATGCAGCCATTAATTGGCTAGTTGGCTTTCACATGCTATTAATTAATCTTTGAAACCATTAAGGCCTGGTGTGGTACTGGCAGAAAGCAATCACAGTAATCTTTCAAACTGGGAAACAAGGATTATTCTACTAATTAGTATTTTCTCTTTGCTGAAAGCAATTGAAATCTATGTTGGTATAAGCATGCAACTTTTAGCAATTCTCTGAGGGCCTCCTTTCAATTGTTTCTATATTTCCTTTTCTCTTTTACATTTTCCTCTTGTTTCATCTTTTCTTAAATGTGTTTCATTTTGTTTAGTTTTGTTTCTAGTACAACATATGGTATTTTTTGTCAGCTAATAGGAATTTAATTGTCACCGGGGATTCTTATTGAAAAGTATATAGATACTAGAAATTCTGTAAATATTCTAAAATTTTATATAAAATTCTCTAGTATATGTACATGTACCACTTCATTCTATAAACATTTATTACATGACTGTTATATGCAAAGCAAGAAAGTAAATCTAGACATGTGGCCACTGCCCTCAGCTTGATTTCTAGCTGAGTAGGTCACCATGAGACAAGTGATCATTTAACCACAAGTATAATAAGTGTAATGAAGGGGAAGGACAGTGTTCTGGGAGCACGTAGCTAAGGGCAAGTAGGGAAATCTTTCCTTAGGAAGTGCTTGCTGAACTGCGATCTGATGGATAAGTAGGGATTAACTATGGGAAGGGCTGTGTGAGGGAATAGGGGGAGAGAAGAGTTTGGGGCTCTGTCAGTTATACGAAGCAACATCTCTGAAGGCTCTGAGAAGGAGCATTTCATGTTCAAGGGTCTGAAGGAAGGCCAAATAGGCTGTAGGTACAGTGTCTCAAGAAAAAGAAAAGAAAGAAATCATCCCACTGAACCCAGCCCCATTCATTGCAGATTTTCCATTAAAGAAAGCAAAATCTAGTGATAAGTGCTTTCCTGGACCTCATGCAGCTAGACACTGCTGACAAGGCCATAGCCCCAGATTTTCAACTCCCAGGCTGTGTGTACTTGCCCTATTCTATACAATCTGCTCAGAACTGCTCCTTGAATTTCCCCAAACCTCTTTGACTTCCCCCCCTCACTATACACAGAACATCATTAGTGTAAAATTATAATTAGAGAAATAGTATCTGCCTCAAGGAATGTGAAACACACTTGGCCTAGTAAGAAGTATGTGAAGAGCGCAGTGTCCTACTTACTGCAGCCTGTTATTTCTGTAAATACAGTAATTTGGAGAGAAGGAAAAGGGCCTAAGAGCCAAGGCTCTGTCCTGCTTTCTATAATAATGGCCAATATGATAGCTTGTAAAATCTCAATTAACAGCATAAGGTAGAGAGAAATGCTAATCAATTTTATCAAAAGGTCTGGTGGGACCTTGTTTTGTATCCAAGATTAGCTCTCCAGAAGGAGAGACTAGCTCTCCAGAAGGAGAGACCTGGGATCTTGTGTATTCAGGACACTAAGTCACATTGCCCACTGGCACATGGGATCATCTGGAACTGGTCCTGCCCTGGCAGGAGGTTGGTGCAGCTTTTTAATGCCTGTCATTCAAGAAACAGCAGCTCATAGTTGTAAGCTCATAAATGCATTGCCTATAAACTATAAGGCTTTCATAGAATGGGCTCCATTAAAAAATGATCCAGCTATTTAAGCCTGAAGGCGCATTTCAAGAAGTAGAGATTGTTAAGTAACTTTTTTTCTTCTAACAAAAGACAACCTAATATTGAAATCACTGAGTTGCTTAAAAATTGATTTTTTTGCCTATTTTTATTGTTGTTGTTGTTGTTTTTAATGAAAGGGAGACACAATGAATAGCCTTTCCATCTGAGCTTTTGTGAGAGTGTTTTTATGGAGAGTAAATAAGTCAGTCATTCCCACATACTTACTTGTCTAGAGAATCAGGTAATGTTTGGTTGAAAGACCTTATCCCAGAATGTGCTTCACATTGAAATATTGAAATTACTAAGGGTGATTTACAGATCTTAATGATGATTTTAGGGGTAACATGTCAAAAAGCAAATATGGAAGTAAAATGAAGTCACATATTAGAATATTATACAGCAGTTTGAAATGAATGAGTTACAGTGGCATGCAACTATATGAATGAACATTAGCAACATAATAGTAAATGAAAAAAGTTATGAAAGATTAAATACTGCATGCTAAAGCTAAAAAATTAAAAACAACATATTAATTTTATAAATGCAGTAAAAATACATAAAAATAGATGCCAGGTAAAGATGAACATGGGATTTGGGGTGATGGTTACTTTGGGTTAGAGAAAAGGCAGTAGTATAATGGGGAAACCATACTGTTAGACAAAAGTTGTTGCCAAAGTACTTACTAGTTGTTCTTTTAGATGGTGGAGTCTCGGGTATTTATTTCCTTTTCAAAAATAATCAAATAACTATAATAGATTGATTTTAAAAATGTTCTCAGTTTTTTCTTGCTCTTTATTCCTGCTTCTTACAGTGTGACTTTGAAGTTGCACTTTGCAGGAACGAGAGAAAAAGATCCCAGAGATAACAGAGGGACATTCCTGACCCTGACTGGTCATTTTAATTGTGCCTTTGGAGGGAGAAGAGATAAGGAAGCATGGCCTATCTGCTGTACTGAACTGCAAGAGCAACATATAGCATTTTGGGAGATCTACAGGGCCTCAGACTACCTGTAAACTTCCATATGAGAAAAGCCTGTGTGGGAATAAATAAAGCATAGACATTCCAAATTATGATGTTTTCTCAGATTATATGCTTTACGTTTCAAAGCTGTGTGGCACTTTAAAGATTAGGATTTATTGGGTGAAAGTGATGTAGAGCTGTGGCAGCGGGAGTGAATCAGAATTGCGTGGTGTTGGGAGAAGGCTTTTAACAAAGGCATGATTTTGATGTGTGTATTTGTATTATATCCCAGGTCTTCAAACAGTTGATCCTGGTCTCCCAGCTCATAATGAATCCTTTTGTTTACAATTTCAACAGAGGATATTTTGTGAGGGAAAAAAAAGTATCTTGCCCACATTAAAAATCTACCTAATTAGAATACAAGATGGGGTGGTGCTTGGTTATTTGTAGTTTTGGAAATCTCTGTTCCCCATGTATTTCTGATTACAGCTAGTTCAATATCCTTCTTCCACTGTACTGGTCAGTACTTTTATCACTAGTACCTTCTTTCTTCAGCAGTGATCATATAATTTTTAGGCTTAGGGATTCCTGTCTTAGAGTATTATGCTTTCCAGGGATATGTGCATTTTACGAAGAAATCTTTGAACAATCTTTCAACATACTTTTGCTAATGAAATGTCAGAGATATTGGTATCTATATGCTGTTCGTCTGAAGTCAGCCTATAAACTGACGTGGGATGTAATGTTCTAGCTGGGGTGCTTAAAAGTCATGTTGTTGCTATTTGTACTAAAATAGTATTAGTGGTATCGCTTCTGAAATGACATGTGGAATTTTTATTTCATTATCCAAACTGGCCTCAGAGCCACACTGTCTAATAGGAAGACAGGGAATCAACACACTGTTTCAGCAAGGATCCAGAGAGAAAGATAATAACTCATTCTGTTAGATCCCTACTGCTGGTTCAACCAAACATGGCGTCAACTCAATTATCTATGCTGATGGAAGGGAAAAGTGACCTAAGTGATCGAAAACTAGAAAAAGAAAGAAAGAGAAAGTATTGCTTTGATAATACAGAGAAAATCTTTTTAAAACAAAATTTTAAAATTACCCTACTTAGTTCTTTCAGAATTCAGCTCTGTTTCCCTCTCCCCTTGAGCCATTAGGATGGGGAGTTAAGCATCACTTTGCATAGTGCAAAATAATAGTATTAATGGCAAAAACAGTAGTAATACTTAGCATCTATTGAACACCTAATTTTGTCATATATATAGCTATAAAGAAGATATGCTTATTTCTACTTTGTTTTTTCAGTGTATGAGTGTGGATTTCTTACCAGAGTAAGAGCTAATTTACCTGTACTAAATGGTTAAACAAAATCGTTTTATTGAGCAACTACATTTTCTGTAGCAAATGAACATCCATTTACTATGATACCACATAATATTTATGTTTTAAAAGTCAAATAATATTAAAAGGTTATAATAAGGGGTGATAAAAAAAGAATTATGATAAAAATCATAACCATCTGCCTTTCTCCTTCCACAGATCTAGAGTCCTCTACAGATAAAACTACTTTACAATCTTTTAGATATTTCTTTGGGTGTTCATACTAACAAAAAATTTAAAAATGAACCTGTACTGTTCTTTTTGACTTTCTGTTTTGAAAGATTAGGATTTTGCCTTGTTACCTTTTACATTAGGCATCTATTATTTTGTAAACTCTCCCAAAATTTAGTAGCTTAAGACAACAGACATGTATTATCTCACAGTTTCTGAGGGTCAGGAATCTGGGAGCCCATGTACCTGTTTGGTTTTGGCTCAGGGTCTCTCATGAAGGTGCAGCTGAGATGTTGACTGGGGCTGGACAAGCCGATTCCAAGAAGCCCCATTCATGGGGCTATTGGAAAGAAGCTTCAGTTCTTTGCCACATAGGCCACTTCACAGGACGCTCAAACCTTTGAGTATCCTCAAAGTCATAGCAGCTGGTTATCCCCAGAGCATGCACATAGGCACAGGTGTTCTTGGGTTACAAAGATACTGTAACTTTTTATAGCCTAATCATGGGCATGACATACCATAATTTCTGCCCCATTCCATTGGTCATACCGAAAAACATCAATGCAATGCAATAGGGAGTTACCTGGAGGAATGAACACCAGGAGGCAGAGCCACTGGAATTCCTCAAAACGGCTGGATATCACAGTTTGCAGCACTCTATCCCTCTATGCCTCGTGCTGCCCCCAATTTCTCTTACTTACCCAGAAAATCCAATGTGGTTATATTACAATTTTATTTAGATCAATGCTCAATTTATATCATATGGCTATGGGAGGTATAATTTGAGACTTCACATGTCTGAGAATATATCCTAACTCAATTTGTCAGGGCATAAAATTCTAGGATGAAAATAATTTTTCCCACAGAATTTCAAACACATGGCTCAATTTTTGTTTATCTCTTGTGGTTGCTTTTGGAAAATCAGACACCATTTCTATTCCTAATTCTTATATATTTCTTTCTGGAAAATTTTAAGGTCTTCTCTTTATTTTTGGTGCTTTGAAATTTTTCAGTGATGTACCTCATAAAGTTGCAGATAAAATACAGAACACCAGTTAAATTTGAATTTCAAATAAAAAATACTTTTTTCATAGAAGTTTGTCCCAAACATTGTATGTAACATATTATACTAAAACATCATTGCTTATTTAAAATTAAAATTTTATTGGACATCCTACATTTTGATTTGCTGGATCTGCCAAACCTAGTACATTCCCCATCCCCTTCCTCCCTTCCTCCTTTCCTTCCTTCCTTCCTTCCTTCCTTCCTTCCTTCCTTCCTTCCTTCCTTCCTTCCTTCCCTCCCTCCCTCCCTTCCTCCTTCTCTCCCTCCCTCCTTCCCTCTTTCTCTTTCTTTCAACTGTGTGGGAAACCCTGTTAATCAGTTTGGGGAGATTAAATAAAGATCATTTCTAAACTATCTTCTCCTCTTCGTTCTCAATTCAGTGCCTCACACACATGCTCTCTTTGGGGGAGAGGGAGGGGAATTCTTCTGGTTGTAAGTATGGAGATGGGACTTACACAAAGTTCCCTTATTTAGATTTTCAACCAATGGTCTTGCTTCAGTCACATTCCAACTATTATCTTCTCTGATACCTCATGGCTATAACTTGTGCACATTTCAATGGTTGTGTGCCCTGAACTGGCTTGTATCTCTTTGTCATTCTTATGCAGGCTTTTAGATTTTAGCTTTTAGAACTTAGTTTAATTTTGCTGAGTTAAGACTGTATTCTTTTCTTTTTCTGAAGTTTTCTGCCCTTTCTTACTGCTTGTGTTAGATTGAGGTCATCTAAGAGGCAGACACCAAGATGGTTTAGATGTGTCAGAAACATACTACTCCTCATAGAAAATGCCTGTGAGGAAAACTGGAAAGGGACTTGAGAGAGCCTGGGAGATCTGTCAGACTGTTTTGCAGGTCAGATACTTTGGAAGGAGAGAGGAAAGGAAGGAAAGTTGAGTGGAAGAGCCTTAGGTAGCAATGCAATTTTAGAGAATTCAGTAGAGTTGATGGGATTGACCAAACAAAAGTCACCTGTCAGAGAAGTCCACATCTCCCAGGACCTGATCTACATTAGAATTCCTTAAAAGCTCACTCCTTGGCCAGGAGCAACTTATGGGAAATGTGGTCTCAGAGTAAATGCAATGGTAGATTCAGAGTGCAGCAGCTGAGCTGTTGGTCATTGATGCTCCCCACAGTAGAAGACCTGAGAGGTGCATTTTCATGGCTACAATATTCCTAATCTTCCATTCACTCTATCCTTGTGGTTTATGTATGTAACTCCCCCACCCACACACATATATGTAGTAGCACAGAATTTTTTTTGTGTGTGTCTATATATATATATAGACACACACACACTGCAAACACATATATACACAGATATGTTTATATATATACATGTGTGTTTATATATACACACATGTTTATGCTAATACACAGGAAAACATATATATATCATATATGACATGTGTCTGTATATAAGCACTCCCAAGTTATGAAGTTTTCTCAGATTATTTTACCTTCCAAAGCTGTGTGGCACTTTAAAAATAAGGATTTATTGGGTGGAAGTGATTTATGGCTGTGATAGAGGGACTGAACTATTGTAATAACTGTAGTTATTACTGTTATTCCCATTTTATTTATGATGAAATGCAAATTGATGATGAAAGCAAATTTCTCAAGGTCACACGGCCAGTTAGTGATGGAGCTAGGATTTGAATCTAGATAGTCTGACCAAAGAGCCCTCTATTTTCCACTGTAATATGTTAGCCCTATTCCCATAGTATAGTTTTGTTATACAATAAGCTTTGTTTATCCAGGTTCAAAGGTAGGTTTGGTTAATATATCTAGAGATATTTTATGAGCATCTGAACACCTAACATTTTCATGATTAGTTTTTATTTGTAGAAAGTTATACTTAATGAAAAACTTGGTTTCTCTTCTGTATTGTTATATAACAAATTACCTCCCTTAGTGATTTAAAATAACAGTAATCACTTCTTATTGCTTATGGTTTTTGTAAGTCAGAAATTCAAGCAGGGCACAATAGAGATACCTTCTCTCTCATCTCTGCTACCTAGAGTATCAGCTGGAAGAGTCAAAGGCTAGGGACTGGAATCCTCTGAAGGGACCTGCTTCTGTAAGTCTGATTGTTGATGTTGGCTGTTGGCTGGAGGCTGGGATGAAAATGTTGCTTGGCACACCCACATGGGATTTCTCCATGCGGTCTGTTTTTGTTTGTTTGTTTGTTTGTTTTAATCATAGGTGGCTAGTTTCTAGGGGAAGTATCCTGAGAGAGTGAGATGGAGGACATATTGCCCTTTTTCTCTCTCCTTGGGGGTTGCACAGCTTTATCTCTGTCACACTCTATTAGTAGAGACGGTTACAAAGTTCCACCCATGTTTAAGGCTTAAGAGAAGAAAAACAGACCTCATCTCTTGATGGAGATGTGTCAACATCACATGATTGGAAGAGCAGGTTGGATGGGATAACTCTATCTACCTATCAATCTATCATCTATCTATCTATCTATCTATCTATCTATCTATCTATCATCTATCTATTTATCTACCTTGTATGGCTGCATTTGGAAAATAGATTCTTCCACATATCCTCAAGTGGAAAACAACTGGAAAACTGGATAAGATCTAATTTCCACTTGCTAGAGAGTGCAATGTAAATTTCTTACTATACTTATCAATTTTAGTAACATTTTATAAATACTGTAAACCTATTGCTGCTTTAAAACAGAGAAGACATCAAGAAAAAGTAATCTTCGGTTAAGAGTTGTCTACTAAGGGGCAGTTTCTCTTGATTTAAAGTGGGTTTGTTTTGTCTTACAAGATTTCATCTCTATACTCTGCTGTAATGGTTAGAGTGTAAGTTTTGGATCCATACACACTGTTTAAAGCTCAATAGTCACATTTACTGGCTTTTTACCTTGGACAAGTTATTTAACTTCTCTAAGTCTCAGTTCCCTTCTCTATGAAATAGAGAATGATAATAGCTAGTTTATAGAAAAAATTGATGGTTAAAGGAAATAATACATGCAAAATACATGGCACAGAATAAGTCATTGTTATGTTTCCCTCCATTTAGAAATAGGTCTTTAGAAGAACCCTCCTTTTTGGATCAGTCCATAAAGTAAGAAAACCTTTTCAAGCTATAATTCCCTTGTCATGTAGATTCCAAATAGATTATGCTAAAAAAAATCACTTGAAAATCATAAAAATATATTGGCTTGTATTTTGTTTATATAACTTGAGGTATAAAAATTTGAGACCAGCCTAGATATAATGCCCAGAATTCTGGATTGTGGCACACTCACTAATTCATTAAAAAAAAATCTCTACTGAGTACCCATTATATGCCAGAATCACGCTAAGGGCTGGGCAAAAACAGTGAACAAGGTAGGCATACCCTAATATACAAACACATTACAAAGCCACATTTTTATTGTACGTTTTTGTTGTGTTAGATGTTGTTCTTCTGCTCCTTCCCCAACATCTTGACGATAGTTTATCCTCCATAATTTTAATGGTTTTAATGCTTCACATGTTCATTCACGTGACAATTGTCCAGGTCTTCCTTTTCATTTATTTTAGAAATTTTGAAGGAGTCAGAGAACATCTGTCTTACTGGAAGCCACAGAAAGTTTGACTCATAGATTAACACATATATATATATATATATATATATATATATCTCATAATATATAACACCTGTTTAGCCTCTATTACATTTAAAACACATTGAGTTCCAAGGGATTAATGGAGTAGGTTTGAAGTAGAAAGACTCGACACTCATATATTTCTTACTTAACATTTTAAGCTAGCTTCCTGCTTTTTGGCATCAAGAGGTGTACAATAACCCCAGGTAAAAACTCAGAAAAAAATTTCATCTCTGGTGTGCCAAGCTGTGCCTGAAGGAATCTTACTACTGCATTCTTAAATCCCTTAGTACTTGGTGTGGTGAGGGAGAGTGTTGGTATTAGAGATTTTTTGAGCTCTAACTGTGCATTATTTGCTCTAAAATAATGCATTTTCCCTAGGTGTTAATGTTTTACATGACTTTTTCTCTGTACATATTCTTTGTACTTTTTTCATCTCAAATTAGTCTTTTACCAGTATTCTGTAATCATCAAATGAGCATATAATGCTCTTCCATGCAGTAAATATTTCTGAAGGAACTACAGAGAGGAGTTTCTAGAAAGCATGCCACTTAAGAAAAGAAAGTGGACTAAGTGCTTTTCTTTTTCTGTGATTGTCACAGTACATGTACTGTATCACTTAGGTGTTTTGAGGGAAAGGAATAAATGTGCATTTTATATTTCAACACTGCTCTAAGTGTACTTTATATATATATATTTTTTGTTCTGGTAAATTAGGTTATGTTCTGTATTTTATCACTTCCTTTTTAGCTGTTCTTTACTTTGGTACAATTTATTTTTACTGGAATAACAAAAGAAGAGCTATTCATGGGCTAATATTAGATGAATCAACAATGGGCCCAGCAAAAATATTTGCTTTCCACATACATATATCTTCTGGCTGTAAGTGTATTGTATCGAAAGCAGTAGACTTGAAAATTATGGTTCCACTTAATTAAAATAAAACAGATTTGAAGTGAAGAATCATTAACAATGTTCACTAATTTTTATCTTTTGGAGTGATTCTTAAATGATCTGATAATTTTCTCTACTGCATATTGATTCAAGTATCCACATCAACATTTTTGAAGGCAGGCCTTATGTTGAAGGAGAAGAAAGAGGAGGTGGAGACCAAACAATCAATCAACCCAAAACACATGGAGTTTAAATCGCACAGACCTGGTTGTCATTTGCTGCCTTCCATACTCACTAGCTGTGTGATTTGGGGCAAGTTAGTTAACCTCTCTTTTATCTTGTATATTTTATCTGTGAAACACAGGTTATTCAGAGTAGAATAATATACCTGGCATACAGTAGATGCTCAAGTAAGCTTAGTTCTCCATCATTCTCCCTCATCTCTCATCCTTTTGGTAGTTACACACTGATAGGCTCCAACCTATATTAAGAGGCCATATGATAAGTATATAAAACTAATTGGTTTTGCTGTAACTAGTTTTTATCAAGTTGACTGATAGGTTTGATGTACATATCCAAAAAAGTACTCCAAAGAGAAAATTCAGCTTATTTATTTAAAAAAATATTTATTGAATAATACAGCATTCAAGGCACTATGGAGAACTCCTAGAGGTTGTAGAAATAAACAAAACACAAAAGTAAGGTCATTAGGGAGAACAAATTGCCATAATGCAAATCAGGATGAATTAAGTGCTACCAGAGAGATGTACAGCATTACATGGGGTTCAGAGAAAGTAGAGAGTATGTTATATTACAAGATAAAATTTCAAGTTGTATTTTATTCAGACATTAAAAATTTAAATTGGTGGAGATAGAGTGGTATTCAAGGCAGAAAATACAGCATGAACAATGCCCAGAAAGAAGCTAATAATTGTGGGGCAGAATTAGGCAGCAGTTGACACTTTTATACATCAGCCTTTTGTAACATAAGCTTGCAAACTAGTGTTCCATCCAGATTGCTTAACTTGTATTCCAAGTAAACTGTAGGTTGTGAAGAGATAGTGAAGATTTCTGAGTAGGGGAGACTGGGAACCTCTTGAAGGCAAAAACTGATCCTTTCATCTTTGAATCACTAGTACCATGGACAGTACTAGCGCTCCAATGGATGATATTGAATGACTTTTCAAAATTTTGATTAATTCACTTCAGAGTGTACAGTATTTGAAAACAGAGACTATTGGGTTCTGTTGTTCTTCTTTGTATTATCAAAATACCTAATGCTTGCTATATACCTGATATGTTATATACTTAATATGTGTCAAGCACTGTTTTAAGCAATTTGTAGGTATGAACCTATAAGATAGGAAATGTTATATCTCAGATTTTTTCTTTTTACATCTTTATTGGAGCCTAATTGCTTTACAATGGTGTGTTAGTTTCTGCTTTATAACAAAGTGAATCAGTTATACATATGTTCCATATCTCTTGCCTCTTGCGTCTCGCTCCCTCCCACCCTCCCTATCCCACCCCTCTAGGTCACAAAGCACCGAGCTGATCTCCCTGTGCTATGTGGCTGCTTCCCACTAGCTATCTGTTTTACGTTTGGTGGTGTATATATGTCCATGCCACTCTCTCGCTTTGTCACAGCTTACCATTACCCCTCCCCATATCCTCACGTCCATTCTCTAGTAGGTCTGTGTCTTTACTCCTGTCTTACCCCTAGGTTCTCGTGATATTTTTTTTCTTAAATTCCATATACATATGTTAGCATACGGTATTTGTATTTCTCTTTCTGACTTACTTCACTCTGTATGACAGACTCTAGGTCCATCCACCTCATTACAAATAGCTCAATTTCGTTTCTTCTTATGGCTGAGTAATATTCCATTGTATATATGTGCCACATCTTCTTTGTCCATTCATCCGATGATGGACACTTAGGTTGTTTCCATTTCCTGGCTATTGTAAATAGAGCTGCAATGAACGTTTTGGTACATGACTCTTTTTGAATTATGGTTTTCTCAGGGTATATGCTCAGTAGTGGGATTACTGAGTCATATGGTAGTTCTATTTGTAGTTTTTTAAGGAACCTCCATACTGTTCTCCATAGTGGCTGTACCAATTCACATTCCCACCAGCAGTACAAGAGGGTTCCCTTTTCTCCACACCCTCTCCAGCATTTATTGTTTCTAAATTTTTTGATGATGGCCATTCTGACTGGTGTGAGATGATATCTCATTGTAGTTTTGATTTGCATTTCTCTAATGATTAATGATGTTGAGCATTCTTTCATGTGTTTGTTGGCAGTCTGTATGTCTTCTTTGGAGAAATGTCTATTTAGGTCTACAGCCCATTTTTGGATTAGGTTCTTTGTTTTTCAGACATTGAGCTGCATGAGCTGCTTGTAAATTTTGGAGATTAATCCTTTGTCAGTTGCTTCATTTGCAAATATTTTCTCCCATTCTGAGGGTTGTCTTTTGGTCTTGTTTATGGTTTCCTTTGCTATGCAAAAGCTTTGAAGTTTCATTAGGTCCCATTTGTTTATTTTTGTTTTTATTTCCATTTCTCTAGGAGGTGGGTCAAAAAGGATCTTGCTGTGATTTATGTCATAGAGTGTTCTGCCTATGATTTCCTCTAAGAGTTTGATAGTTTCTGGCCTTACATTTAGGTCTTGAATCCATTTTGAGCTTATTTTTGTGTATGGCGTTAGGGAGTGATCTAATCCCATACTTTTACATGTAGCTGTCCGGGTTTCCCAGCACCACTTATTGAAGAGGCTATCCTTTCTCCTCTGTACATTCCTGCCTCCTTTATCAAAGATAAGGTGACCATATGTGCGTGGGTTTATCTCTGGGCTTTCTATCCAGTTCCATTGATCTATCTTTCTGTTTTTGTGCAAGTACCATACTGTCTTGATTACTGCAGCTTTGTAGTATAGTCTGAAGTCAGGGAGCCTGATTCCTCCAGCTCCGTTTTTTGTTCTCAAGATTGCTTTGGCTATTCGGGGTCTTTTGTGTTTCCATACAAATTGTGAAATTTTTTGTTCTACTTCTGTGAAAAATGCCAGTGGTAGTTTGATAGGGATTGCATTGAATCTGTAGATTGCTTTGTGTAGTAGAGTCATTTTCACAATGTTGATTCTTCCAACCCAAGAACATGGCATATCTCTCCATCTATTTGTATCATCTTTAATTTCTTTCATCAGTGTCTTATAATTTTCTGCATACAAGTTTTTTGTCTCTAGGTACGTTTATTCCTAGATATTTTATTCTTTTTGTTGCAGTGGTAAATGGGAGTGTTTTCTTGATTTCACATTCAGATTTTTCATCATTAGTGTATAGGAATGCAAGAGATTTCTGTGCATTAATTTTGTATCCTGCTACTTTACCAAATTCATTGGTTAGCTCTAGTAGTTTTCTGTTAGCATCTTTAGGATTCTCTATGTATAGTATCATGTCATCTGCAAACAGTGACAGCTTTACTTCTTCTTTTCCGATTTGGATTCCTTTTATTTCCTTTTCTTCTCTGATTGCTGTGGCTAAAACTTCCAAAACTATGTTGAATAAGAGTGGTGAGAGTGGGCAGCCTTGTCTTGTTCCTGATCTTAGTGGAAATGCTTTCAGTTTTTCACCATTGAGGATGATGTTGGCTGTGGGTTTGTCATATATGGCCTTTATTATGTTGAGGAAAGTTCCCTGTATGCCCACTTTCTGGAGGATTTTTATCATAAATGGGTGTTGAATTTTGTTGAAAGCTTTCTCTGCATCTATTGAGATGACCATATGGTTTTTCTCCTTCAATTTGTAATATGGTGTATCACATTGATTGATTTGCATATATTGAAGAATCCTTGCATTCCTGGAATAAACCCCACTTGATCATGGTGTATGATCCTTTAAATGTGCTGTTGGATTCTGTTTGCTAGTATTTTGTTGAGGACTTTTGCATCTATGTTCATCAGTGATATTGGCCTGTAGTTTTCTTTTTTTGTGACATCCTTGTCTGGTTTTGGTATCAGGGTGATGGTGGCCTCATAGAAGGAGTTTGGGAGTGTTCCTCCCTCTGCTATATTTTGGAAGAGTTTGAGAAGGATAGGTGTTAGCTCTTCTCTAAATGTTTGATAGAATTCGCCTGTGAAGCCATCTGGTCCTGGGCTTTTGTTTGTTGGAAGATTTTTAATCACAGTTTCAATTTCAGTGCTTGTGATTGGTCTGTTCATATTTTCTATTCCTTCCTGATTCAGTCTTGGCATGTTGTGCGTTTCTAAGAATTTGTCCATTTCTTCCATGTTGTCCATTTTATTGGCATAGAGTTGCTTGTAGTAATCTCTCATGATCTTTTGTATTTCTGAAGTGTCAGTTGTTACTTCTCCTTTTTCATTTCTAATTCTATTGATTTGAGTCTTCTTCCTTTTTTTTCTTGATGAGTCTGGCTAATGGTTTATCCATTTTTTTTATCTTCTCAAAGAACCAGCTTTTAGTTTTATTGATCTTTGCTATTGTTTCCTTCATTTCTTTTTCATTTATTTCTGATCTGATCTTTATGATTTCTTTCCTTCTGCTAACTTTGGGGTTTTTTTTTTCTTCTTTCTCTAATTGCTTTAGGTGCAAGGTTAGGTTGTTTATTCGAGATGTTTCTTGCTTCTTAAGGTAGGACTGTATTGCTATAAACTTCCCTCTTAGAACTGCTTTTGCTGTATCCCATAGGTTTTGGGTCATCGTGTCTCCATTGTCATTTTTTTCTAGGTATCTTTTTATTTCTTCTTTGATTTCTTCAGTGATCACTTTGTTATTAAGTAGTGTATTGTTTAGCCTCCATGTGTTTGTATTTTTTAAAGATCTTTACCTGTAATTGATATCTAGTCTCATAGCATTGTGGTCGGAAAAGATACTTGATACAATTTTAATTTTCTTAAATTTACCAAGGCTTGATTTGTGACACAAGATATGATCTATCCTGGAGAGTGTTCCATGAGCACTTGAGAAAAATGTGTATTCTGGTGTTTTTGGATGGAATGTCCTATAAATATCAATGAAGTCCATCTTGTTTAATGTATCATTTAAAGCTTGTGTTTCCTTATTTATTTTCATTTTGAATGATCTGTCCATTGGTGAAAGTGGGGTGTTAAAGTCCCCTACTATGAATGTGTTACTGTCGATTTCCCCTTTTATGGCTGTTAGTATTTGCCTTATGTATAGAGGTGCTACTATGTTGGGTGCATAAATATTTACAATTGTTATATCTTCTTCTTGGATTGATCCCTTGATCATTATGCAGTGTCCTTCTTTGTCTCTTCTAATAGTCTTTATTTTAAAGTCTATTTTGTCTTATATGAGAATTGCTACTCCAGCTTTCTTTTGGTACCCATTTGCATGGAACATCTTTTTCCATCCCCTCACTTTCAGTCTGTATGTGTCTGTAGGTCTGAAGTGGGTCTCTTGTAGACAGCATATATATGGGTCTTGTTTTTGTACCCATTCAGCCAGTCTGTGTCTTTTGGTGGGAGCAATTAATCCATTTACATTTAAGGTAATTATCAATATGTATGTTCCTATTCCCATTTTCTTAATTGTTTTGAGTTTGTTATTATAGATCTTTTCCTTCTCTTGTGTTTCTTGCCTAGAAAAGTTCCTTTAGCATTTGTTGTAAAGCTGGTTTGGTGGTGCTGAACTCGCTCAGCTTTTGCTTGTCTGTAAAGGTTTTAATTTCTCCATCAAATCTGAATGAGGTCTTTGCTGGGTAGAGCAATCTTGGTTGTAGGTTTTTCTCCTTCATCACTTTAAATATGTCCTGCCAGTCCCTTGTGGCTTGCAGAGTTTCTGCTGAAAGATCAGCTGTTAACCTTACGGGGATTCCCTTGTGTGTTATTTGTTGTTTTTCCCTTGCTGCTTTTAATATGTTTTCTTTGTATTTAATTTTTGACAGTTTGATTAATATGTGTCTTGGCATATTTCTCCTTGGATATCCTGTATGGGACTCTTTGTGCTTCCTGGACTTGATTAACTATTTCCTTTCCCATATTAGGGAAGTTTTCAACTATAATCTCTTCAAATATTTTCTCAGTCCCTTTCTTTTTCTCTTCTTCTTCTGCAACCCCTATAATTCGAATGTTGGTGCGTTTAATGTTGTCCCAGAGGTCTCTGAGACTGTCCTCAGTTCTCTTCATTCTTTTTTCTTTATTCTGTTCTGCAGTAGTTATTTCCACTATTTTATCCTCCAGGTCACTTATCCGTTCTTCTGCCTCAGTTATTCTGCTATTGATCCCTTCTAGAGTGTTTTTAATTTCATTTATTGTGTTGTTCATTGTTGCTTGTTTCCTCTTTATTTCTTCTAGGTCCTTGTTAAATGTTTCTTGCATTTTCTCTATTCTATTTCCGAGATTTTGGATCATCTTTACTATCATTATTCTGAATTCTTTTTCAGGTAGACTGCCTAGTTCCTCTTCATTTGTTAGGTCTGGTGGGTTTTTATCTTGATCCTTCATCTGCTGTGTGTTTTTCTCTCTTCTCATTTTGCTTATCTTACTGTGTTTGGGGTCTCCTTTTTGCAGGCTACAGGTTTGTAGTTCCTGTTGTTTTTGGTGTCTGTCCCCAGTGGCTAAAGTTGGTTCAGTGGGTTGTGTAGGTTTCCTGGTGGAGGGGGCTAGTGCCTGTGTACTGGTGGATGAGGCTGGATCTTGTCTTTCTGGTGGGCAGGTCAACATCTGGTGGTGTGTTTTGGGGTGTCTGTGGACTTATGATTTTAGGAAGCCTCTCTGCTAATGGGTGGGATTGTGTTCCTCTCTTTCTAGTTGTTTGGCATAGGGTGTCCAGCACTGTAGCTTGCTGGTCGTTGAGTAAAGCTGGGTGTTGGTATTGAGATGGAGATCTCTGGGAGATTTTTGCCATTTGATATTACATGGAGCTGGGAGGTCTCTTGTGGACTAGTGTCCTGAAGTTGGCTCTACCACCTCAGAGGCACAGCACTGACTTCTGGCTGCAGCACCAAAAGCCCTTCATCCACATGGCTCAGAATAAAAGGGAAAAAATATAGAACAAAAGAGAGAAAGAGAGAAAGAGAGAAAGAAAGAAAGAAAGGAAGGAAGGGAGGGAGGGAGGGAGGGAGGAAGGAAGGAAGGGAGGAAGGAAGGAAGGATAAAAGAAAATAAAGTAAGGTAAAATAAAGTTATTAAAATAAAAAAATAATTATTAAGAAAAAAAATTTTTTTAAGTAAAAAAAAAAAAAATGAACGGATACAACCCTAAGACAAATGGTAAAAGCAAAGCTCTACAGACAAAATCTCACACAGAAGCATACACATACACACTCACAAAAAGAGGGAAAGGGGAAAAAATAAATCTTGCTCGCAAAGTCCACCTCGTCAATTTGGGATGATTTGTTGTCTATTCAGGTATTCCACAGATGCAGGGTACATCAAGTTGATTGTGGCGATATAATCCACTGCTCCTGAGGCTGCTGGGAGGGATTTCCCTTTCTCTTCTTTGTTCGCACAGCTCTTGGGGTTCAGCTTTGGATTTGCCCCCGCCTCTGCATGTAGGTCGCCGGAGGGCATCTGTTCTTCGCTCAGACAGGACGGGGTTAAAGGAGTCGCTGCTTCGGGGGCTCTGGCTCACTCAGGCCGGGGGGAGGGAGGGGTACGGTTGCAGGGCGAGCCTGCAGCAGCAGAGGCCGGCGTGATGTTGCACCAGCCTGAGGCGCGCCGTGCGTTCTCCAGGGGAAGTTGTCCCTGGATCCCGGGACCCTGGCAGTGGCGGGCTGCACAGGCTCCCCAGAAGGGAGGTGTGGAGAGTGACCTGTGCTCGCACAGAGGCTTCTTGGTGGCAGCAGCAGCAGCCTTAGCATCTTGTGCCCGTCTCTGGGGTCCACGCTGTTAGCTGTGGCTCGCGCCCGTCTCTGGAGCTCCTTTAAGCAGCACTCTTAATGCCCTCTCCTCACGCACCAGGAAACAAAGAGGCAAGAAAAAGTCTCTTGCCTCTTCAGCAGGTCCAGACTTTTTCCTGGACTCCCTCCCGGCTAGCCATGGTGCACTAACCTCCTGCAGGTTGTGTTCACGCTGCCAGTCCCCTCCCTGTGATCTGACCGAAGCCGGAGCCTCAGCTCCCAGCCCCGCCCACCCTGGCGGGTGAGCAGACAAGCCTCTCGGGCTGGTGAGTGCTGGTGGGCACCGATCCTCTGTGTGGAAATCTCTCCACTTTGCCCTCTGCACCCATTACTGCTGTCTCCTTCATAGGTCCGAAGCTCCCCCCCTCCGGCAGCCACAGTCTCCACCCGTGAAGGGGCTTCTAGTGTGTGGAAACCTTTCCTCCTTCACGGCTCCCTCCCACTGGTGCAGGTCCCGTCCCTATTCTTTTGTCTGTTTTATTCTTTTTTCTTTTGCCCTACCCAGGTATGTGGGGAGTGTCTTGCCTTTTGGGAGGTCTGAGGTCTTCTGCCAGCATTCAGTAGGTGTTCTGTAGAGTTGTTCCACGTGTAGATGTATTTCTGATGTATCTGTGGGAAGGTGATCTCCGCGTCTTACTCTTCTGCCATCTCCCCCCTCTCTCTCAGATTTTTAACGCCTGAAATTTGGTGTTTCAAAATGATTGGGATGTATTAATAAAAAGAGTAAAGTTTTTTGTAGTTGTTATTGAGGTGGTTGTTTCTGTTTCACGTCAAGGAAGAGAGTGAAGGAGTAAGAGAAGCAAAGTACCTGCCATATATATCATGCAATTCTTTAATGTCTCCATGCATTTAGTGCCTAGTGCCTGCCAGGCATTGTGCTACTTGCAAACTGACTAAAACGTGGTTGCTATGCTGGAAACTAACATGTGGATACATAATTAGAGCATGATATGATAATTGCCTAGGGCTTAGTATGTGCTTTTTAAGAATTTGTTAAACGAATGTGTAGTAAGCGGTTATAATAGTGCTGTAACTGTAGAGATAGGTAGACAAGGCCATGATAGACATTCAGAATCATACTGTATGTTATTTACATATGTAAATATCTATAAAGAGTTCTGGATTTTCCAGACAAGAAGTTTATGAAAATAATTCAGACATGGATATAGGAACAACTAGTTTCATTGGATCCAGTAAAGGAATGGAAACTGTAATAGGTTAAGAACATAATTTGCTTGAGTATTAGATAATGTGTATATTTTGTTTCAGGAAGGTGGATTGTGAGACTACTCCTTTTAAAGGACATGATGGTTTAGTGAGACTAGATCTACTTGTCTGTTTAGTGAGACTAAACTTATTTGTCTCTTACTCTGTTAAGAAAAATAGCCCTGCATGTCAGCATCAATACAACCAACACAAATCTATGGTTGCTATATAGCCTCAGCTAGTTGAGAAGCAAACCCCAAACTTATTAGGAAGGAAACCCCAAATTGCATTGGATAATAAACCTAAATTTCTTGAAAACACAAAATTGTGTCTTTTGTGAATTATATTTAATTTTGGGAGGATTTAACATTAAATTTTAAGAAGATGATTAAATCAAATCCATAGTATTCATAGTTTTGTTATATTTGGAAATAAGTTGTGAATTTTTGGTATTTTGAGTACTTGTAACATTTAAGAGAATTTGGCATTTTAAGAGTATAATTTGCCAATTTAAAGTTCCTAACAGATTAGACTTGTGATTACAATTAAAAATTTGTCACTGAGTAATTGTGAATTTTTTATAAACAGGATAACATTATTTTCCTAAACTTGTAAGAAGTATTGGTATTTAATGAGAAATTAAGATTGACTATATTATGCTTAAATTTTTATGTTTATAATAACTCAAGTACTTGGGATGGTTTGTCTATTAGACAATCAATTTACTTAAAAGTAGAATATAACATGCTAAATGTATAAATGCAGGATGAAATATTTAAGGACATTTAAATAAATAAAATCCCTTTTTCTTTTTTAGCTTAACTAAAAATTTGTCCATTTTGTTGATATTTTTAAAGACCCAACTTTTGGATTTATTTTCTCTCTGGTTTTCATAACCTTTCTTATTCATTTCTACTATTATTCTATTATTTCTTACTTCTATATTTCTACTATTATTCTATTATTTCTTACTTCTACTTGCTCTAAGTTTAGTCCGCTCTTTTCCCCCCCCCAGTGTTTTAAGGTGGAAGTCTCAGTTGTTGATTTGACATATATTTTTCCTTTTTTAATGTAGGCATTTATAGCTATAATTTTCCCTTCTATGCAAGATTTTTGCTGCATCTCATAATTTTTGGAACATTGTATTTTCATTCTTCTCAAAGTATTTTATAATTTCTCTTTTGATTTCTTTTCCCACCCATTGGCTATTTAGAATTGTTTTGCTTAATTTCCAAAATATTTGTGAATTTCCAAAATTTCTTCCTGTTACAGATTTCTAATTTCATTCCATTGTAGTCATAGATCATATTTTGTATAA
This sequence comes from Lagenorhynchus albirostris, assembly GCF_949774975.1. Taxonomy (NCBI): domain Eukaryota; kingdom Metazoa; phylum Chordata; class Mammalia; order Artiodactyla; family Delphinidae; genus Lagenorhynchus; species Lagenorhynchus albirostris. Next base: position 122,369,612 of record NC_083096.1, read on the forward strand.
TTTTAATTCTTTTAAATGTATTGAAAATTCTTTTAGAATATTCTCTACTGGAGAATATTCTATGTTCCCTTGCGAATAATTGCATTCTGTTGTTTTTGGTTGGAATGTTTTCTAAGTGTTGGTCAGGTCTGTGTGGTTTATAATGTTGTCCAAGTCTTTTATTACCTTTTTGATCTCTCAACCTATTTCTATCTTTAAATCTAAACTGTGTCTCCTGTGGAAAGCATATTGGTTGATCTTGTTTTTTATCAAATCTGACAATTTCTGTCTTTTGATTGGATTTTCTAATCAAATTACAGTTAATACTATTATTGATATAGTTGAATTTGTCTGCCATTACTTTTGCCTTCAGTAAATCTTATGTCTTTTTTATTCTTCTATTCTTCCTTGTACTAAGCAAGTATTTTCTAGTGTGTAACATTTCAATTTCTTTAATATATTTTTTTCTAGACTTTTTGAGTTAATTTCTTAGTGATTGAGCTAGGAATTACTATATATGCAGCTTCCTTATCAAAATATGCTTTTGATTTATACTGCTTATGGTGAGACACAGAAACTTACTTTATACAGTAACTCCCCTACATATGAATGAATTCCATTCCGAGAGTGCATTCATAAGTACAATTTGTTGGTAAGTCCAACAAAGTTAGCCTAGGTACACAGCTAACACAATCAGCTATATAGTACTGTACTAAAATAGGTTTATAATACTTTTCACACAAATAATACATAAAAAACAAACTTAAAAAATAAAGAAAACATTTTTTTGTGTGTGTGTGGTACGCGGGCCTCTCACTGCCGTGGTCTCTCCCGTTGCGGAGCACAGGCTCCGGACGCGCAGGCTCAGTGGCCATGGTTCCTAGGCCCAGCTGCTCCACGGCATGTGGGATCTACCCAGACCGGCGCACGAACCCGTGTCCCCTGCATTGGCAGGCAGACTCTCAACCACTGCACCACCAGGGAAGCCCAAGAAAACATTTTTAATCTTACAGTCCAGTACCTTGAAAAGTACAGTAGTACAGTACAACAGCTGGCATACAGAGGCTGGCATCGAATGAACAGGCAAGAAGAGTTACTGACTGGAGGAGTGACAGGAGGTGGGAGATGGTAGAGCTGAAGGATCATCAGCAATGGGAGATGGAGTGCAATCTGCAATTTCACTCACAGCTGACTTTGATGGCGCAGGTTCTGGTTCCTTGCTGGATTCAATTCTATCTACCCTCTTGAAAAAATGATCCAGTGATGTCTGGGTAGTAGCTCTTTTTTTCTCCTCATAGATGACATGGTTGTACTGGATACATTCTGAACGGCTGCTGCAACCTTCATGTACCATTCTACATTTGGTTTCTGTGCCTCAAAAACTAACAAACAGTGCCTCCTCAAATAAAGAAAATCCCCTTGCCATTTCCTGCGTCATGAATCTTCGGTTCTTCAGTTACTTCTTCCTCTTGTCTCTCTTCTTCCTTTCTCTGGGCACATTCACATCTTTGAAAGTTTGCAACTTGAAGGTTCATATGTGGGGGACTTTCTGTATAGCTCTATTCCTTCTTCCCAATTTTTGTGTAGTTATCATTGTACATTTTACTTCTATGCATGTTCCAAAACCAACAATCTATTGTTATAATAATTTATATACTTTTATGGTTTTAAAGAATTTGAGAGAAAAAGGAGATCAAGCATGTATTTATAAAGTTTGTTATATTAACATTTTTATTTACCTTTCTGGATTCTTTTTATCTGTTCCTTTGGATTCATGTTACTGTCTGATGTCATTTTCTTAATCCAATAGAACTCTACTCTTTTGTACCTCCTTTGTGCCCCTATTATCAAATATATTTCTATCTACTCTATCCCAATAATATTCATATTGTTTTACAAAATTACTTTTTAAATTACTTAAGAGAAAAATTCATATTGTTTTACAAAATTACTTTTTAAATTACTTAAATTACATCATATATATATGATAACATATATATTGTATTGAATAATTCTGCCATTATCTTTACGTATGCCTCTGTGTGTGTTTATATATATATCCCAGTTACTCTCTGAGTCACATTCTTTCAGACTTAAAAAACTTCCTTTAGTATTTATTGTAAGGTATGCCTACTAGAGATGGACTTTTTCAGTTTTTATTTCAGAAAGCCTTTATTTTGCCTTCCTCCTGAAACATCTTTGCTGAATATGAGATTCTTTTTTTTTTTTTTCCCTGCACTGCTTCCACTCCACTGTATACTGGCCTTTATTGTTTCTGATGAAAAATTAGCTGTTCATTGTATTGGAGTTCCTTTGTACATAACAAGTCCTTTTTCTCTTGTTGCTTTCAAGATTTTCTGCTTGTCATTGGCTTTTTATGTTTTTAATATGGTGTGTCTTTGTTGTGAATTACTTTGTATTTACCTCTTTGGAGTTAATTTAGCTTATTGAATCTGAAGATTAAAGATTTTCATCACATTTGGGAAGCTTTTACTCATTATTTCTTTGAATATTTTCTGCTCTTTTCTCACCCTTATTTCCTTCTGGTACTCAGGTACTTAATGGTGTCCCACATTTCTCTATGGGGCTGTTTATTTTTCTTTATTCTTTTCTCTCTGTTCTTTGGATTATAAAATCTCTCTTGATTTATCTTTAAGATTTCTATTTATTTTCTGTCAGCTTAAATTTACTGTTGAGCCCCTCTAGGGAAATTTTAATTTTATATTAGTTATTATACTTTTCACTTCATAATTTCCTTCTGGTTCTTTGTTATAAGTTTATAATTTAATTTCTGTTAATCTTATAATATCTGTCTATTAATAAATATTCTCTTTTTGTGAGACATTGTCATGATACCTTTGTTTATTTTGTTAAGCCTATGCTTAGTATATTTTTAATGGCTGATTTGATGCCTTTGTTATATCCGAGATCTGGACCCTTTCACAGGCAATTTCTGTTTCCTGATTATTTTCCCCCTGTATATGGGTCACATTTTCCTGTTGCTTTACGTGGCTCAAAATTTTAAACTGAATACTGGATAATAAACTGTGTGGATTCTCTTTTCTCCTCCAGAGCTTGTTGTTGCGGTTTGCTTGTTTATTCTTTTGAAGACTTTGCTTGACTATTTTTGTGAAGTCTATTTTCCCCAGAGTGTGCAGCCTCTGACATCACTTCTCAGAGGGGAAAAAAAAACTCACCTATGCAGTCACACTAGATGATTCTTTAGCAGGGTTCTTTTTGACTGTGTTGTGTCCTGACCACTCTATTGAGCCAGCTGCTTCTATTGGTATCATACTCAGACTTAGGCTCTATTAATTGCTGTCTGATTGCAGTATTGTTGCATCAGTATCCTGGGGCATAAATTGCTCCACAATCTGATGCAATTAAATTCAAGTTCCTTTGCTGATTTAGTTTTTAAGACTAGTCTCTTAGATAGGTTATGTCTCCAGGAAGACTTCTTAGTTGTCTCTTTCTCTGGTTCTCTCTGGTAAACTAGCTGGTCTATGATTTAGCAAGGGCTATCAGCCTCCTCTTAATTACTTACTGCCAGCCAAAATCTCCATTGTTTTTGAGAGCACTCTTAAGGTTTTTAACTTTTAACACTCTTCCAAATAAAGTCAGTTTCCTTGGGAAGAGCTTCAGTGCTCTCTGTTCTTATTGCCTACTTCTCCTCTTCAGCAAAGTCTCTGAACCACTACTCCATAGCTGGTTATAGAACAGTGTCCTACTTTTCCTAGAGTGGCATTTCTTCTTTATAAGCAGCACAATGGGAGGAGGTGATAACCTCTGGTCTTCTTGGCTTGCCTCTTCTGGAACATAACTGTTTTACTAGCAAGCTAGAGTGAGGGTAATTGGGACCCCTGTATTCTATGTCACACATGAAGTATAGCTTCTTCTCTATAAGTAGGAACTGGGTGGGAAAAGTGAGCCCTAAATCTCTCAGCTGCACTTGTCTGGAATTTACCTCAGTATCATGGAACTTGGTATTATAAGAAATGCTGGTGACCTGCCCAACCTATGAAAATAACATAACATTTCTCAGTGAGCTTGGGAGAGAGGGAGCACCATCTTCTTGATTATACCTGCCAAGATTAGAGCTTTCATCATGTTGATTGAGGGCAGGGAGGAAGGGTTCAGGTAATAGCTCAAGTACAATAGATTTTTACTTTTCTCACTGAGATTTAGTATATTTTCTTCAATACATATTTCTTAGTTTTCTGTAAGCCCTTGGGATAATTCTTGGAAACCTTAATTTTTTTTAAATACAATTTTCACTAATTCTGGTTATTTCACTAGAGAACTCGTCCATGAAACACCTCATACTACCAATCTGTAAGTGACCAATAACAGTATTTTTAAACTTTCCTGAAGAATTTATGCTCCACCAGACAGTCATAGAGAATAGAAAGGACAAAAAGTTCTTACAGAGAAGACCATGTGGAAGAGAATTAGTGAGCTTGAAGATAAAAATATAGAAATGATACAGATAAAAGAGAGGGAGAGAACTAAGATCTAAAAAAAATAAGGAAATTCTACAAGAACTACCTGACTCCATTAAGAAGGACAGCATAAAGATAATGGGTATCCCAGAAGGAGAAGGGAGGGAGAAGGGAGCAGAGAATTTATTTTAAAAAATAATAGCTGAGAAGCTCCCAAACCTGGGGAAGGAACTGGATATACGAGTTCATGAAGCTAAAAGAACACCTAATTACCTCAATGCAAAATAACCTTCTTCATGACACATTATATTAATACTATCAAAAGTCAATAACAAAGATATAATTTTAAAGGCAGCCTGGGATGGGGAAATGGTAACCTATAAAGGAACCCCCATTAGGCTATCAGCAGATTTCTCAGGAGAAGCTCTACAGGCCAGGAGAGATTGGAATGACATACTCAAAATATTAAAAGATAAAAACTGTCAGCCAAGAATACTCTATCCAGCAAAGTTATCCTTCAATGTGAAGGAGAAATAAAGGCTTTACCAAACAAACAAAGGCTGAGAGAGTTCATCACCACTATACCTGCTTTATAAGAAATGTTGAAAGAAGCTCTTCTACCTGAAACAAAAAGGCAAAAGTATACAAAACTTTGAACAATGTATTACATAGACAGACAGAATCATAAATTTGAAACTCTATCTCAGAATAGGTTGTTAACCACTTAATTATAGCATAAAAGTTAAAGGAAAAAAAACAGTAAAAATAACCATAGCTACTTTAATTTGTTAGCAAACATACAACATAAAAAGGGAAATTTTGAGAAAACAAAAACATAAAAGAGGAAGAGGAAAAGGATGGAATCCTTACAGGCAAATGAAGACACAATGCTATCAGCAGAAAAAGGACTATTCTATCTATGATATGTTTTATATAAACCTCATGGTAACCACAAAACATAAATCTAGAGCACAGATGTGAAACAAAAAAAGAGAAACTGAAAAAAACATCATAGAAAACCACCAATCTAAAGATACAGAGGGGCTGTATGGATTAAAATAAGACCCAACTATATGCTGCATTCAGGGGTCTCCTCTTAGCTCTAAAGACAAACATAGTCTCAAAGTGAAGGGATGAAAGATGATACTCCAAGCAAATGGCAGCCAAAAGAAAGCAAGTATAGCCATACTCATGTATTCATATCAGACAAAATAGAGTCAAGCCAAAAAAGGTAATAAGAAACAAAGATGGACCTTATATAATGATAAGAGAGTCACATTCTCAAGAAGACATAATAGTTATTATAATATATGCACCTAACATAGGAGCACCAAATATATAAAGCAATTATTAGCAGACCTAAAGAGAGAAATTGATGGCAACACAATAATAGTAGGGGACTTTATTACCCTATTTACATCAATGGATAGATCATCCAGACAGAAAGTCAAGAGTTCCTTAAATGAAACATGAGACCAGATGGACTTATACAGAAAAGAACCATAGAATTATACAGAACATTCCATCTCAGTGCAACAGAATACACATTCTTCTCAAGTGGGCATGTAACATCCTCAAGGGTAGATCATATGTTGGGACACAAAACTAGTCTCAATAAATTAAGATCTAAATCATATCAAGCATGTTTTCTGACCACAATGGTCTGAAACTAGAAATCAAATACAAGAAGAAGCTGGAAAAATCACAAGTATGTGAAGACCAGGCAACATGGTACTGGACAACTATTGAGTCAATGAAGAAATCAAAGGAGAAATAAACAAATACCTGAATACAAATGAAAATGAAAATATGACATATCACAATCTGTGGGATGCAGCAAAAGCAGTACTAAGAGGGAAGTTTATAGCAATATAGGCCTACATCAAGAAACAAGAGAAATCTCAAACAATCTAATATTATAGCTAAAGGAACTAAAAAATGAACAAACAAAACCCAAGAGACAAAAATGACAATAGAAAAGACAATGAAGCTAAGAACTTGTTCCTTGAAAAGATAAAATTGACAAGCTTTTAACTAGACTCATGAAGAAAAAAAGAGAGAAGGCTCAGATAAATAAAATCAGAAGCAAAAGAGAGGAAATTATAATAGATACCACAGAAATACAAAAAAATATAATAAAATACTACAAACAGCTATTTGTCAACAAATTGGACAACCTATAAAAAAATGGATAAATTCTTAGAATCATGCAACCTTCTGAAACTTAATAATGAAGGAATAGAAAATTTGAACAGATCAGTTACCAGTATGAAATCAAATCACTGATCAGAAACCTCTCAACAAACAAAAGTCCAGGACCAGACAGGTTCACTGGTGAATTCTACCAAAAATTCAAAGATTTAATACCTATCCTTCTCACACTCTTCTAAAAAATGTAATGAATGGGAATGCTTCCTAACTCATTGTACAAGGCCAATATTACCCTGATACCAAAACCAGACAAAGACCCCACACCAAAATGAAAATTATAGGACAGTATCTCTGATGAACATAGATGCAAAAATCCTCAACAAAATATTGGGACACTGAATACAGCAATATATTAAAAGGATCATGCACTGTGATCAAGTAGGATTTATTCCAGAGATTCAAGGATGGTTTCACAAATCAACCAACCAACATGATATACCACATGAACAAAATTAAAGATAAAGATCATATGATCATCTCAATAGATTCAGAAAAAGCATTTGAAAAAGTTAACACCCATTTATGATAAAAACTTTCAATAAAATAGGCATAGAAGAAATGTGTCTCAACATGATGAAGTCCATATATGACAAACCCACAGCTAACATCATACTCAATGGTGTAACACTGAAAACTATCCCTCTAAGGTAGGAACAAGACAAGGATGCCCACTCTCTCCACTTTTATTCAACACAGTATTGGAAGTGCTGGCCAGAGTAATTAGGCAAAAAAAGAAATAAATGACATCCAGCTCGGAAAGGAAGAAGTAAAACTATCACTATTTGCAGATGACATATTTTCTCTATAGAAAACCCTCAAGATTCCACCAAAAACCTGTTATTAGAAATAATGAACAAATATAGTAAAATTCCAGAATACAAAATCAATATACAAAAATCTCTTATGTTTCTATATACTAACAACTAACTATCAGAAAAAGAAATTAAGAAAACAATGCTGTTTGCCATTGCAACAAAAAGAATAAAATAACTAGAAATAAATTTTTCACCAAGGAGGTGAAAGGCCTGTACACTCAAAACTATAAGATACTGTTGAAAAAAACTAAATACACAAAGAAATGGAAAGATAGTCTGTGATTATTGATTGGAAGAATTACCATTGTTAAAATGTCCATATTATTTAAAGCAACCTACAAATTCAATACAATCCCCATCAAAATTTCAATAACATTTTTCACAGAAATAAAACCCCCAAAATCCTAAAATTTATGTGGAACCACAAAAGACTCCAAATAGTCAAAGCAATCTTCAGAAAAAAGAATAAAACTGGGGGTTATCACACTCCAAGATTTCAAATTATACTACAAAGCTATAACAATCAAAACAGCATAGTATTTGCAGAAAAACTCACACAGAGATCAATGAAACAGAATTGAGAGCTCAGAAATAAACTCATACATATATGGACGATTAATTTTCAACAAAGGAGCCAAGAATATACAATGGGAAAGGACAGTCTCTTCAGTAAATGTTGCTGGGAAAACTGGACAGTAATATGCAAAAGAATGAAACTAGAACACTGTCTTAAAAAAAAAACACAAAAATCAACTCAAAATAGATTAAAGAATGAATGTAAGATCTGAAACTGTAAAACTCCTGGAAGAAAACATAGGTAGTATTCTCTTTTAGACTGGTCTTAGCAGTATCTTTTTGGATATGTTTCCTCAGGCAAGGGAAACAAAAGCCAAAATGAACAAACAGGTCTACATCAAAATGAAAACTTCTACACAGTAAAGGAAACCATCAGAAAAATGAAAAGCAACTTAGCAAATGAGATAAGATATTTTCAAACCACATATCTGATAAGGAGTTAATATCCAAAAGACATAAATAACTCATACAACTCAATAACAACAAAATCAAACAATCTAATTTTAAAAATGGGCAGAGGATCTGAATAGGCATTTTTCCAAAGAGATACAGATGGCCAACAGACACATGAAAAGATGTTCAGCACCACTAATTATTAGGCAAATTCAAATCAAAACCACAATGAGATATCACCTCATGTCAGTTAGAATGGCAATTATAAAACAAAAAATAAAAAGTATTGGAGAGGAGGATAAAGGGAATTCTCTTACACTGTTGGTGGGAATGTAAATTGGTTAGCCACTATGGAGAACAGTATGGAGATTCTTTAAAAAAATAAGAACAGAATTACCATATGATATGCACCCTGAAGTTCATTGCAGCTTTATTTACAATAGCCAAGATACGAAAACAACCTAAATGCCCTGATGGATGAATGGATAAAGAAGGTGTGGTATATATACATACAATGAAATACTACTCAGCCATAAATAAATAAATATATTTTTTCATATATATATATATATATATAATCTTGCCATTTGTGAAAATCTTGGGTGGACCTTGAGGATTTTATAAGTGAAATAAGTCAGGTGGAGAAAGACAAATTTTGTATGATTTAACTCATGGAATAAAAAAACAAATAAAACAAAAACAAACACACAGATACAGAGGACAGAATAGTGGTTACCAGAAGGGAAATAGTGTTGGGGGTGGCAAAATGGGTCAATGGGGTCAACTGTACGGTGGTGGATGGATACTAAACTTTTGGTGGTGAGCACACTGTAGTGTACAGAAGTCAAAATATAATGTTGTGCACATGAAATTTATATAAAATTATAATCCAGTTACTTCAATAGAGTGTTATAAATTTTTTTAAAAAGTTCGTTCTTTACTACATGTGCTTCTATAATTTTAGAATGTGCCAAGTTGTCTGCCTTTTCTTGCTCTATAAGTTACCATGCCAGTGTGGTTTCTCTGTGATCAACACTGGATGACGAGTTTACTGCATTATGGCAGGTACAAGAAAAAATTATTTAATCAACTAAATTGTTTAAGAGAGCATAAGATTTATGGAACTCAAGGCACATCTAAATTTTCCTTTAGAATGAGGGCATTTATTCATCCTGCAACCTATGTTGAGTGCTGGTGGCTGAGTAGAAATAATTCAGAGAAAATCTGGGATTGTGTGGGGAGATACGGAGTTACCAGAGATCATGACTATTTCTGGATAGAGACAGCAGGAGTAGTAGTATGCCCAAGAGAGCATATAGACTTGAGGAACTGCAAGAAGCTTAGTGTGACTGGAGCATAAGTTTGGAGGTAAAATGTAGCAAGATATTTGATGGTAGATTTAAGGAAGGCTAGATCATGAAGTCAATTTATGTTAGGCTTAGCAATCTCCATTAACCTGAAAAGTGGCATTGTCCCTCAGTTATGAGAAGAGTTGGATTGCAGTACATTTAAAAAACATTTCTCCTGTGGGTCACCCTTTGGTTTTATTTGAATTGAATTTTCTCTATTTTTCATGAAATATCCTTAGGACTTGTATGAAGCGGAATATAGTATTTCTAAGAGAGATAAAAAGTATCTAAAGCAGAGCTGGAGGGTATGAATGGATGCAAAGGCATCTTTAATTCCCCTGGCATCATAAGAACAGATGAATTATTACTAAACCATGGAGAACTCGGCATCTAAATCATAGATGGAACTTCATAACTGGAACCTATCAGAGAAATGATATTGTCAAAACAGTTACAGCTCTATTATGCTGTCCACTTTAGTCAGGTCACACACACAGTTGGATTAGTAACAGCTCTAGGCTAGCTGAGTTAAAATTGGATAGAACCAAAACAGATTCATAAGGTCTTGTGTCTTTTGGGTATGACAGGAAACCCTGGGGAAAAGATAATATCCACAATTTCTGTCCCACTGGGCTGTTCATTGTCAGACTAAAGGGGATTTGGAAAATTGTTTATTTATACTTAATTTGGTGAATTGTTCCCTTGGCCCTTAACTCTCACAGTTGCATTTACATAATTATAATTACAACATAGTTATTTCTGATAATTTTAAGCAAGTGAAAGATGTTTTTCCCCTGTGCCCATATCAGGCATGTAATTGGAGCTCAGTAGATAGATCTTGACTTATTTGGAAGTGAAGGATCACAGTCATTCTCATGGTACGTCTTTTAAATAGAGTCTGGCACAGGTTCTGTCACTTAAAGACTCACCAATTCCTATTTTTTAATCATATTGAAACTAGCTGACATTTTGTCCCCATTGTGTATTGATGTGTTTCTTGTGAAAGTAGAGTTCAGATGCTTAAAGAATTTCCCAGTCCTTTCTTCTATCCCTTAATCTCCTTAGAGTTGATAGTGAACCCCTGGAATCAGGGTGACATCCCTAATCCCACACTGCCCATGAGATAAATTTGTCTTTCTTCTTTTTTTCAATATGTTTGTTAATAAATGGAAAGGTGAATTGATTTTTAGAAAGAATTGGGAAACATAGGAAATCTGGAATTCCTTTCCACAGGGAATAATATCTATGAAATAGTATGGGTATACAGTATTAGAGAAGATTAGATAAAATGGTACCTCTGTATGGAAAAAAGCAATTTCTATGGGAGTTATTTTAGACTTATAAGGATTTAGAAACTTTTAAAAGTATCTTTATTACAAAAATTGTTTGAGTATTTGGAAAATATAGAATATTCAAAGAACAAAATTAAAATTATGTATATTCTCATTTTTAAATTATAACTTCTGTTAATTTGAAGTATGTCTTAACATCTTTCTTCTATATGATTTTTTAAAAATTAGATCATACCTTTTTTCCCTCTTCACATTATTGTTTGCATGTTTCCACATTACTAAATAATCTTAAAAATATTTTTATCTGGTCTCAGTTTGTTAGACATTTAGATTGTTTCTATTTTTCTCTGCACTGAATAATGGCATGATAATCTTTATTATCCATGATTATTAGCCCTTTTATTATTTCTTATGACACTATTAGAAAAAAAATCACTCAATCACAAGATCTGAAATAAATGAAGGATGCTAAATATTAAGCCATCTATATTATCCTATGTTATTAATTGATCATGACTCTTTTTCTGCTACTGAACCTGATCAAGACCTCAAAATACTTTATTTTTCTAGTATATTTATATACTTGTGTTCAAGACAGTCCTACAGTTTGAAACGTTTTGTCATTTGACAACTTATGCCTGATTTTAGCCAATTCAATTTTACTTTTCAAATCCTTGCATGCTGCAATTACTAAACAGTCTAATTTATTAGTATGATTTTTATAGTAGGTTTTCACTCAATCTTATCTACTCCAGATTTTATCCACTCCATGGATGCCTTGCTCTACTTTCAGACTTGCCTTCTTTTTCACATCAGTCCTATCTTGTTCATGACCTTTCAACATAACTCTTTACTAGGGGAATTAAATACCACCTCTTAATTCCAGTATTTGAAACATTTATAGAGAAAGTAGTTTTTTTTTCAATTAAAATGTTTTTAGGACATTTGTGAATTGTTCCCTTGGCCCTTAACTCTCACAGTTGCACTTACATAATTATAATTACAACATGGCTATTTCTGATAATTTTAAGCAAGTGAAAGATGTTTTCCCTCTGTGCCCATATCAGGCATGTAATTGGAGCTCAGTAGATATATCTTGACTTATTTGGAAGTGAAGGATCACAGTCATTCTCATGGTACCTCTTTGTTTTTAGGAAAGTTGGACAAAGGGTTAAGTACAGGTCAAGAGTAGTGAAGTAGCTTTGGCTTCATGGCTTAGCTTTCTTTCCCTACCACACAGTAAATAATACTTTCCATTCAGAAAAATTTAAATGTCTTTGGCTAGCTGAAGAAGGGAAAATCTAAAAGCAAGAAATCTAACGACATGTCAGAGGTTTGGATTTCATACGAGGATAGAGACTGTGTGTTTACTCTCAAATGGTCTGCATTAAAATCAGTACTTCATTTTCAATGTTTAACTTCCTGAACAGTATTGGCCACTGTCCCAAGTTCAATATGGGTATGTAGTGCTTTATCATCTAAATAGCATCTTTTAAAGGAAATCACTGGTTAGTTACAATGCTATTTTATTTTGCTTCATTATCTAGCACTCACATTTGATGGTACTGCACATATTTATTACCCATATTTTTGTGCAAAACAGTGCTAAATAAAAGCAGAATTTTAATGGTAGTGCTTCCAATGTAAATTGGAAAATGCTAGTATAACTAGGTTCACTAGAGTATGATAGGAGTAGAGACTTTTCTGTAGTAATCAAAGGTTCAGTGTCAGGAAATTAAGCAAATCTGTATTTCCACAGAAAAATGGAAGAGGATCCCTTGAGTTTATGGTGCATTATTATAAAAAGCTTGAAGGCAAATTTCCCGTATGTTAGACCTTTACCTGCACATCAAAATGCAGTTGTTGTCATTTACAGTGCTTTATGGGCTTCAAACTACACTGCAAAGATCAGTACATCCTTTTATTAGCTCATGTACTCTTGGAATCTTCTGTTTAAAGTTCTCCAGTAGTCTTAGCTGTTCAATTAGTCGATGCCACATTCTAATGCTCACATGATGCTGCATGTATGTAGGATAATTAGATCCGCTTTCTGAGGTTATTTTTAGTCTTTTCAAAGGAGTTGGGAATGCAATAAATTTGCTCCATGCTGTTATTTATGGGGAAATGACTTGTATTTGATGATAGTTTACTCTGATGGTATTTGGAGAGAATTGGCAAAATTTTAACTTTTTTTTTTATCAATGGGTTTCTGTTTCTGGCACTTGCTTTTAAAAAAGTACCATGCCTGCTGCTGTACATAATAAATTCATCACACCATGATCCAGTGCCAAGTCAACTTAGGGAAAAAATAACCTGGGCTCTTGTCTGAGCTATGCATTTTGGAAATGACGGACTTCTGAATCTTAAACTTGAAGTCTCATTATAGGAATGGTGAGAGCCATATGGCCTAAAAAGCCCAAGGAAAATGGATAGAGAAGTACATCTGGCCCTTTTGGCATCTACCACCACATTCTGGTTCTAACACCGCGGAAATGTGAATAGCTTCTTGAGTGAGGGGGTGATTTGGTGTTTCAAGCAATGTTAATAGGCTGTCATTTTAGTTTCGCATGATGTTTGCTATCAGAAAGTGGAATTGTTTCTGTTTAGTTCAACCATCAAATAGTGGGTGCCTATTAGGTATCAGAAACTGTATATAGGTGCTATGGAATGCAGTTCCCTGCTCTGTAGAAGTTTGTAGTGTAGTGGGCAAAACAGTTATATAAATGAATAAGTGCAATATCATGTGGTAAGTGCTATCTATGATATAGATAGAGAATGGGAGCTGGAAAAAGTGTGCTTTGAGAATCAAAGTACCACTTCAGTTGGTCTCTGTTCTGCTTCATGCCAGGAATGAGGTTTGGGGATACGTACTGCTAATCTGAACACTAGCACCTCTGTGGGGTTGCAGTGCCTTTCAAACTCATCATGGGCGTCCAAGGTCTCTTCCCAAAGTTTACCAAAGACTATGGTAGTACCTGCACCAGAAATTATCCTACCTTTCCCTTCCTCACCCAAAACAAAATGTGTCATTTGAAGGAAGTTAGAGTTATATGCCAAGAATATATTTGCTTTTACATTGGCATTGTGGTGGTTAAACAATTGATTTTGAAGAGGAATCACTAAAATTAATGCACAGAAAATAAATTTGCATCTAATATGCAAGACACATTATGTGTTATGTCACATTTTGTGTGGGCTCTTTGATTTGTCTGTCAAACTCTTATTTAAACTCCAAATGACAGCTGCTCAGGTTTCACCTTTTTTTTGAAGCTATCCCTGCCCTTGCTTTAAATAATAGATAAACATATCCAATTCTATCACTACTATCTTGACATAGATCACGTTATATTCAGGCTTTATAACTTATTAACTGTGTGATTACGGACAAGTAATTTAACTTCTCTCTCCTCAGTTTCCTTATTTGTAAAAGAGAAAGAATGATCCCTGACTTGTGACACTGCTCTGAGGGTTAACTGAACTTTGTATATGAAGTATCTGGCACAGTATCTGACACATAGTGATTAATGATCATTGTTGTGTTCGGCTGCTCTATAAGACTACGCACTTCCTGGTGTCAGGAATAGCACCTTGCATAAGGTAGTATCTCTATAAATCTTGGCTTAACTTAATTATGTCTCTGTCCTTCTAGATCTCAATATCTTTTAGGCAAAAATGGTGGTAAAATGTTTTATTGCTTAAACTAATCTGTCAGAGGAAGAATCTCCTTTTAACTTATGGAAATTCCTTAACTTGGAAGATCCTTAAGGAGTGATATTAAAGTAGGACGTGTTATGATCCTTTTTCAGGGCAATGGAGGTCTTAAGAACCCACATCATGTCCTTAATTACATATCCACTTGTAATTCTGAGGGCAGACATGTTACCAGATTGAATAGAAGGCATTGTATAATGCCCTTTCCAGAGATAATACCCAAAAGAAGCGTTTCATAAATTATGTAGCCTATATAAGGATAGAAAGAGAGCACAGAAAACAATATGCATTAGAGGCCACATTAAATGAGAAAAAATTCAATTTTGAATGAGGAGACAGTTTGAATTCCACCTCTACCCCCAAGCTAATCTGGGCAAATCATTTACTTTAAGGTTCAATGTTACCATCAGTAAAATAAGGTTAATACTTTCTACTCTAGGGATTAGCATGAAAATTAAACATATTATATATAAAACTACATTACACAATGCTTTCTTGAAGTTGGAGATTTTCATGACTGCTAGAAACTTTTCCCAAAGGCAGTGGTTCTCAACATTGGCTGCACATTAGAATCTCCTGGGGAGATTAAAAAAAACTCCAAATCCTCCTATGTATTTGACTGGCATTTGGTGTTGGATCCTTCTAAAATTCTGGTAGTAACCCATGTATGTTCCTGATGCAGACTTTCTGCTGTGGCCTTTGCCTCTGCCCCTGGCATGGTCACTCCTGTGAGCTCCCCAACCAAATATTCTGTAAATTTTCATGCTGAATTTGGGGATATGCACGAAAGTGTGTGTTCTGCTTATTCCACACATGGACTAGCAGAACTGAGTTCAAACCATCAGTCTGCTCAACTATGATGCACTGCTCTGTTCGCTTAGTTATACCCTATTCCAGGCTTGGCTGGAGACACTGTCCTCCTAGAGTTCCCAATGCAAAACACAGCCAAAGTCCTCCTCAGCATTTTCCCCCAAAACCTCTCAAACACATAGGTTGAGACAATGGTCTGACATCTGTTTCCCTTTTTCTGTCTTCTTTATCTATCTCCAATCTTTTAGTTTCATCTGGATGATGTGATCACCCATATGTAAAATTTTATCATCAATTGGGTGTGCAGCTTGACATACTAAAGGGGATGGCAAAGGGCGATAGACTAAACATTTGTGTTCCCCCAACCCCTAAATTCATATGTTGAAACTTTTATTCCCCTAATGTGATGGTACTTGGAGATGGAACATTTGGAAGGTGATTAGGTCATGAGGTCAGAGTCATCATGAATGCGATTAGTGCTCTTACAAAAGAGACCCCAGAGAGCTTCCTCACCTCTTCCACCATGTGAGGACACAGTGAAAAGATGGTGGTCTATGAACCAAGAAACAGGTTCTCATCAGACACCAAATCTGCTAGCGCCATGATCTTGGACTTCCCAGCTTCCAAAACTGTGAGAAATAAATTTCTGTTGTTTATAATCCACCCTATCTATGGTATTTTGTTATAGCAGCCTGAACAGATTAAGACACAAAGTAATTTAGAAAATCCCTTCCTTTTCAACAGATTGATTTTCAAGCCTATTAATAGATCTTATTTTGGACTCAGATGATAAGCTCAGCTCTCTCTTTTATATTCCTGCTTTGCCAGCTTGCCATGGTTCAATGTGTTTTAAAATATTGTTGCTGAGCTGGACAGTAGAGCTCTCACTTGCGTTTGGGTATTCCCACATAACAGGTAAGAGAAGACACACTAATTTTCAGCTTTTTTTTTTTCCTTTTGCCACAATGTTTGGGAAAAACAACATTCAAAAGCTTCTAGGAGAAAAATATCCATGTAGCCTAGCCTCAGTTAAGAATACCCCTTCCTGGGGAGTTCCCTGGTGGCCTAGTGGTTAGGATTCCAGGCTTTCACTGCTGTGGCCTGGGTTCAATCTCTGGTCTGGGAACTGAGATCCCACCCACAAGCTGCACAGTGTGGCCAAAAAAAGAAATACCCCTTCCTAGTATTATTGCTCTCTTTTTATCTTTATTTTACAACCTTGCTTTAAGCCAAACATGATCAAAATAATGTATTAAATGATACTTTCTAGAAACTTTATTCCTAGTCCTTTATTCCAAGTATAGTGCCTGAATATTATACTAGTAATGTTGTTGTTAGTATAGTGCTCATATCTATTCACTGTGAAAGTCTTTTATTATGCTAGTACCTAAGGATGAGAACATCTAAGCTCTATCTTTAACATGAGAGTAGTACTTTGCAAATCACTGTATATGTAGAAGATAGTCTTGTGATCTGTAGGATAACCTTATCTGTCAAAGAAATTCTTTACAGAAGTCTTGCTACTACATTTCCATGTTACTTATCATTTGCCCTCTTAAACCCAAACATTAAAAAGCTTTATGGTAGAGAGCATCATACTGTTGGATATTTTCTGTAATTTCCACCCTATTTACAACACAGAAGGACTTAAAAATCCAGGGGAGGAAATTCTGGCTCTCCTGACAGTCCCTGTGTGAGAACCTCTGGGTCATATTCTATTGGTCATTGTGGTGGAACCTCTCAGTGCTCACTGATAGCTGTGTTCTCTTCTTCCGGGACTTGTAACTGGACTGTGTTTTCCTAGCCTCTTGTTAGCAGGTCATAACTGAGGCATGGCCAATTAAATGTGAACCATTTCCAGATGTGGCTCATAATGCATCCCTCCTATTATTTTCCTGTGCTAATGAAATAGAGAGGACTCTGAAGACCTGGGGGGACCAAACCACAGAGTGAAAGGAACCTTCAGGAGAAATATTCATTTCCTTCAATTTTCCTAGCCAAAAGAGTTGGAGTAGGGGGGAGTAAAAGAACTGTGAAAACATCCTTCTTGGATATGGGCAATTTACAAAGTTTTCAGAATATTGACTCCACTATTCCATGACCCTATGAGGGCAAATAGATATTGTCTGTTTTTTCATTTACGTTCTTCCTCAAGTTTCCTATAATGCACCTCTAGATACCGATTGTTTCCTTTTTTTTGTTTGTTTTTGTTTGTTTAGTTTTTTAATGGCATAAAAGAGAGATTAGTTGATTTGGTAAAGGAGTCTCTACATCACAAATTATTTAGTCATTTCTTTGTTCCCATTTTAATTTTTTTAGAAATGTTTATGCTTGCCATTGTCTCTGTACATATCAGGTGTTCAAAATTGCATTTTCCTTTCTCTCTTCCATATATGAAGAATAATTTTCTTCTATTTGATTATTTAAGCTCTTGGGAAAATTATGTGTAAAATATCCCAAGTGTATTGTTAAAGTATATTTAAACAATATAAAACATAATATGTATTAAATGTGTATTACAGTAGAAATTTAAAAAGTATATTTAAAGAGTGAAAATCTAGCCAACCCCTAGCTCTTTTCTACTCTTATTCTTCCATGGTAGCTACTGATAATAGCTGGGCATGTATTCCTCCAACTGTTTTGTATTCACTTACACATAAGTACCAAATTTTAAGAGAAGAGGTTTAAATTCCCACCACATAAAATACAATTTTAAAAACCTACAATATTAGCCAAATGTTATCTTAAATAAGCCCTATTTTTTCTTAATAGACCTTGAAATTAAAATATTCATCTAAATTTGGAAAAAAGTTAATTTTTTTGAGTTGAATTTATAAAAAATTTACATGCCTTTATGTGTAATTTCTGATGGCCCAAGGTGATTCAGAGGAATCAGTGGACACTGCCTTACATTCATAGGTTCAACCTTGTCATAACACTGAAAAAGAAAATGATGTCTATATGGTTAAGTTGATACTATTTCAATTAGTAAAATTTTTTGTACCTTTAATGTGGTATCTTCTGGTTTTGGTCCTCTTCCCAAATATTATTAAATCAACAGCCTTTCTTGAAATTCTTGGCTTCAGGATATTGAGGAATTATGTACACATACAATTTAAAGTTATTTTTAATTGAATTACATTATTACAGGATATATTCTGTATATTATCAGTTTGGTGGCTTGCTTTTTTAAACTCAGAAATATATAATGGATATCATTTTATACAGTACATATTTTAACACATTTTAATCGACATTTACATTTCCTTTCTCTCTCTCTCTCTATTACTACTAATGTTGCTGGGAGTATTCTTGTAGAGATCGTCTTGTGACTATGTGTGTATTTATCTGTTGAATACATTTTAAAGATAGAATTATTAGTTAAAATTGGCCTCCAAAATCATTGTGCAATTCTGTACTCCACTGCTTTATGTGATCCCAATTACTACTCTGGTAGTTATATTGTGGGATGTTCATTGAGCTCTATTTTGAAGATGGATATAAATTTTAGCAACACTGAAATCTTGGGACTAACACAACCATTCAGTTATGGACTAAATGTTTTTGTCCTTCTCAAATTCATATTTTGAAGCCCTCAGCCCCAGTGTGATGGTATTTGGAGATGGGGTCTTTGGGAGGAAATTAGGATTAAATGAGATCAACTAGTTAGAGCCCCCCATGATGTAATTCATGCCCTTAGAAGAAGAGGAGAAACAAAAGATCTCTCTCTGCCATGTAGGCATGTAGGAATATAGCCAGAAGGCAGCCATCTGCAAACCAAGAAGGTGGGTCTCATCAGACATCAAACTTGCTACATCTTGATCTTGGATTTTGCAACCTCTAAACTATGAGAAATAAATGTTTGTGGTTTAAGCCATCCAGTCTATGGTATTTTGCTATAGCAGCCTGAACTGACTAAGGCACATTCCATTGTCCTTTAGTTGTTGTTTTCCACTGAACCAGCTACATCCCATTCCCTCTCTCAATTTGATTTGCCTATAATTTGGGTCATTTCAGTGTCTTTCTAGGGGAACTCAATTTTTGGTGTAATCTTACCTATATAATGTCAAGGGTTTATAATCTCTGTTGAGATTTCTTACTATTTTATGTGTAACAAATCACCCCACAATTGGGAGATTTAAAACAACCATCTATTTCAAAACTAGAAAACGATTTGTTTCAAAACTAGAGTCAGCAGGGTACAGTTCTCATGATCTACAGCAGGCTTGGCTGGTGTTGGCTGGACTTACTCATGTGTCTGGGGTCAGCTGCTTCATCAGTTGGGGTCTGGCTGGTCTAAGATAGCTCAAAAATGAGACTGCATCTCTGTTCATGTCCTCTCCCATTCATTCTTCAGGAGACTAGTTCAGAAGGTAGGGTCCCAAGAGCAAGAGCAGAAGTGCAAAACACCTGTTGAGACCCAGGCTTCATATAACATTGTTTTCTCTACATTTAATTGTCCAGAGCAAGTTATACACCTAGCCCGAAATCAAAGAGTGCAGAAATAGATGCCAACTCTTGATAAGAGGAGCTTAGAAAAATGGAAGCAAGTTTGCAGTCTACTCTAGAGTTCATCAATATTATAACTTCTGGAGTCATCTCAGTGATCCAGTCTGCCTCCCAGTTATTTTCTGATGCAATGTATGTATATGTGTGTGTGTATACATGTGATAAACCCAAATTCATTGATTTGGAATGGAGAAGATAAAAATGTAACATTCATTTATAGGATGTTCTAGTTAGCTATTTTTAAATTAAATTTTATTTTTCAATTAATGGATTAAATACAAAAAATTTAAGTGTAAAATAATTTTTAACCAATCTAATGGTTCTTTATAAAGCTTAAAACAGAAATAAAAAATCTACTTTTTATGTCCCTCAACCTTCACTACTTCTTTCTACATTGTCCTAATATGTTTATATCTCAATTTTTGTTAAATACATAGTGTTTTCATTACAATTATGCAAATGTTGTTCAGTACTAAGTCTAGGTATATGTTCTGATTATAATTTGTTTTAGCATAAAATTTTATTTTTCAAGCTTTAATAATTTTTTTTTCTAATTTGCTTAGTTTTCTTAAAGCATATGGTAAACACTTCCCATAGACATTCACAGTTCCATAAATTACCTCCAAATATATGGTCATAATAATTACATAATTTATCGGTTCATTTTTTTTTTACCTTTGGAGACATTCTTCCTGGAGGCTTTGGCCTATTGCTCCCATGTAAAATGTTGTTCTTCAGCCGTACTATTTTCTGAGACTTCCCTCTGCTATTGTGCTTGGAATTTTCATCTCTCCTCTGTTGGTTCCTCTATTATCTCAGTCCCATTTCTTCTTTCCTGGATTGCTTTCTCATCATCTAGTAGCTTCCTGATAAAGGCTACATGGAAAATACATTTTTAAACATTAACAGTCTGAAATTTTCTTTATTCTATTCTCTCATTTCATTGCTCTTCTGCATAGTTATATAATGCTATTTTGAAAGTAAAATTTCTAGTTGTCAACATTTCTGTTGGGAATTCTGAAGTCATTGCGATTATCCTTTATATGTATTATTTTTCCTCTTAGAAAGTTATAGATTCTTTTTCTTTAGTGTTATGAAATTTATGATAGTTTGCCTTCTTTTGGGTCCTTTAAAATTTATTGCTTTATGCACTGATGGGCCCTTTTATTATGGAGTCTCATATCTTAACGTTATATGAAATATTCTTGTATTGTTTCTTGGCAATTTCCTCTTCATTGTTTCTTGTGATATCTCACATTGAAGCTCATATTAATCAGATGTTGAATCTCCTGGATTGATCCTTTATGGGGTTTTTTTTCTCTCTTTTGTTCATTTTTTTTGTCTTATGTTGTACTCAGTTTTATCTTCTAATTATTTTTCAGTCAAAAATTAGCTATTAATTTTTAATTTCCAAAAGCTTTCTTCTTTTCTAACTGTGCCTTCTTTATAACATCTTCTTTTTATGTATACGTCTTTATTATATGAGACTAAGTAATAATTTAATATTTTTTTCATTTGAGTCCTTCTGTCATATTTTGGCTTTCTTTTATGCTGTGTAGCCCTCTTCAAACATAAGATATGCTGTAACCTTTGGTTCCATTCTGTCACACTTAAGAATGAGATAGTAAAATGCTTATTGGAATCTCTGTACATGGTAAGATTGGTGGCTTTGTAGAAGTCACTATTATATAACTACTTGGATTTTGAAAAGGAAGACACACATGGGCCCATCTTTGCTCTAGGTATTCAGGTTTTTAGAAAAAGAACCTTCTAATATTTTACCTGAGAATTATATACCTGGCTGCTGGCAATTCTGACCTTTTGCAATATTCTACCTGGGGATTATAAACATGGCTGATAGCATAAAGGAGATGGTGGGAAAGGCAGCTGATGTTGCAGAGGCTGGGGTCCAGAAAGTATCTAATTTAATGTCTTTGGTGAGCATGAGGATTAAATATATCCCTAGTTTCTAGAGGTTAGTGTGGAGATGAAGGGATTTCATTTTCCTTAAACAAATTTCCAAGTTATCCTCCTGTTTTCAGTCCTCATCTCGTCCCCCTTTCTGTGATACTCTTTCTTCCAATTCCCAAAAACTTTCATGATTTTGAGTTGCCTTGCTTCTTGTTGAAGCCAACCAATCCTCCTTTCCACTCCACTTGCATTACAAGCCTAATTGTACATAGGCTTGGTTTTCCTTTTCTTTGCTAACTATTTAATAGTTCTCTCTTTCCAACCTTTATACATAGTTTCTCAGATTTATAAATGCCTCTTCGTTTTTATTAAAATAGAGTTTTTGCTTCTGTTTTTCCTTCCCTTAGATGGAGAAAGAGGGTCATTTTTATTATCCTGAAATTGAAAGTGGGCAGCAAATTCTTAATACTACTTGAAATAGTAAGACTTCACTCCATCTTTTTTACTGCACCTATTTTCAAAATTGTTTGCAGTCAGAGCAAGGCTGTCCTTAAGAGAATAGTTTTAAATTTAAACTCCCAGTCCCTTTGCCCCATTGCTATCTTTTGATATATTTCTGAAAAATAGTATCAAAAACAAGTTGACTGAAACTAATTATCTCACAATTCTATCTTATAGCTTGCCTTGCTTTATAGTCTATTTTAGAAGAGAAAATGAATCTTTTATTGCATATGGTAAGGTTAGTGTAAGATTAGGCTGCTGTAAGAAAGAGCTCCCCAAATAATATTTCACTTTTAGAATAAGTAGAGCACCAAAGTCATGGGTTCCTATTATTTTACTTCTTTATTGTCTCAAAGGGCATTATTCTTATCTGATGGTTTAAGTTGGGTCACAGGACTGTCCAAGTGTATGTAGAAGTTCACTGCAGAATGTTATGGGACAGGCCTAAAAGTGATGACAGCATTTCTGTTCACATTCCATTGTCTAGAATATAACCACACATCCCCATTAAGTTGTAAGGGAAGCTGTGAAATATAGAGACTAACCATAAAACCATGTCCTAGCTGTAACTTCCTTATTCAGAAAGGAAATGTGTTTTAGTTATTATTGCTTCATAATAAATAATAACTCTAAATTTTGTGGCATAAAACATTTTATTATGCTCATAAATTCTATAGGTCATTAAAGTAGAAAGGATACAGCAGGAAAGTCTATCCTCTGTTCCACAATGTCTGGGACTTCAGCAGGACAGACTCAAATGTCTGGGGGTGACTTGAGAGGAAGGCTAGAGATTCTACTTCTAAAATGGCTTTTTCAGTCACATGTCTGGCACCTGGGCAAGGATGACTCAGCTGGGTGGGTCACATGATACTGTCAACTGGAGTACCTACATGTGGCCTGTCCATATGACTTGGGCTTCTCACAGCGTAACAGCTAGCTTCCAAGAGGGAGTATTCTGAAAGTGATTGTGCTAAGAGAACCAGGCAGAAACTGCATGGCCTTTTCTGACCTAGCGTTAGAAATCATGCGACATCACTTCCACCACATTCCACTGGTTACAAGCAAGTCATAAGGATAGCCCACAGTCAATGGGAGGAAAATAAAACACCACTTGTTTGAGATGTGGCGATGTCACTCTATGAGACACTGAAGAGAATGTGGAATGGGATATATTGTGACCATCACTAGAAAACAAAATACTACAAGAGAGAATAGATTTTGGCAAATAATAGGAAACTCAACCAGAATCTACATTTAAAGAGAGGAAAGCAGAATATATAACACAGGGCCAATTACAAGTAACTATCCAACACATCAGAACCTCAAACAAGTTGAAACATATCATTCTTCCTTGTAACCTGCATTCTGCTTGGAAAATTTATTCCTCTAGTTCCGGAAAATAACATGTCATTTCCAAGCTTTTGCCTTTATTCATGCAGTCTCTCAGTTTGAAATTACCTTCCCTACATTATTTATTGAAATCCATCAAAAGAGACTTAAATACTATCTCCTTAGAAAAGCTGACACTGACAGTGATACCTCCAACTACAATTAATCATACCCTCTCTGATTGCTACAGTACAGCATTTCAAATTCCATTTAGCACTTACTCTATTCTATTTTTATTATGATTAGATATTTATAGATACAATTTCTTCATTAGTCTGTATGGTCCTCCAGAGATACATACCTTATGTGTGTTCACTTTTGTTTCCTCAGAAGGCTTTGATTATGACAGACTGCTATATTAATCACCATATAATTAATTGAGATACAAATGGTTCTGTTAAATAAACATATATATTTTATGCACTAATCCATTAGTAGGTCTAGCTCTAATTTATGTGTATCTCCTGTATGATTGGAGAAGGTTAGAGGTGGATAGAATGAAGCAAACTGAGGGAAATTTTGGAAAATGTAGGGGATTTAGGTCTAGATATTTTAATATATTCCAGGAAGGGGAAATGTATATTTTCCCTCTGATCCAATCAGTCCCAATATAAGTGAGAACAATTTTCTCTAAAAGCTTCCTTATTAGTCCTATTCAATCCTTGCTTATTAGTGATTAGATTCAATCCTGGCTTATTACTATATCTGGAAATTCAGAAAGAATTAAATCTTCATCCCCATTGGATCCTTATGCTCCCAGATTCTGTGGTGTTTCCTGATAGTTTTGCTTCTGGCTTTAGATACAATTCACATAAAGGCCAAGGACTCTGCTATCATCTCTTCCCCCTGGGGCCCCCAATGATGTTTTACTTTGCTTTGTGAATCATAACCCAAGTGTTCATTCTTTGATTCAGGTTGATTTAATATATCTTCCCCCATTACTATCTGTCAGACTGTGGCTACAACTGGCTACAGTGGAGCTGTAACAACTTGTGGTTCATCTCACCCTGGAGTCAGGGTAAACCAAGCTCAGGTAGAAGCAATAAACTTCTTTGTTAATTTTATCTCTACCACTCTCTGTGGTCCCCTGAAAATAACTAATTATTGAATCTTTTCTTCCTGTGTAACCTAGAGATAAATGCATTGATTCATCTCTCGTAGGTGCTGAATGGTTTAACTATGACTATATAGGATATAAAAATTGTAATTCAATGCTACTTTAGGTGCTGTTAGCAACATATTACTAATTGCATGAGTCATCACATTCCTCCACACATCTTAGATAGTCTTTGCCTTGATAGTTTTCACACCCACATTAAGTTCAAATTTAGAATCTTCATGTGTGTTCACTACATTTGAGCAGTTAGCATATATTGTTTCCTTTTTGTTTTTAGTTTATAATGACATAGATGATTTCTCTAAAATAAAACATTTTAACACTTATTTATCCTAGCTATGCTGTAAAATGCAGGTTTTCAATGAAACTTTTGAAAACTAAATTGCTGATTTTAGAAAAAAAATCTGTAAAACTTGTATTTATAATTTTTTTTAAACAGAGAGACATTGTATTTTTCTGGTAAGGTAGAATTTATAAACATCCAATAATTAGTTATATGTTGATAATATATTCTGGGTTTTGATAAACATTTAAATAGCACTATTACTTTCTATGTATTAAATATTGAATTTTCTCATGGCAAATTCTGTACCTGACTCTCCTTTTCTCTAAGTTTGAACATTTTAGACAATAAGTTGTTTGGAGTTTAGTTGACTTTTCAAGTAACTTTAAGAAGTTTACACTATGACTCAGTCTTTTACTAAAAAGTTATTTTGCATACTGAAAGTTCCAGTTAGAGTACAGTGTGACATTAATTTGATATGTTTGAAGGAAATATTTGTCTTTACTGGAATGACCATAGTTCTACATTTTCTTACAAAGCAACAGACAAATTTTTTCCAATATCTGAGAAAAGTAGAAATTTTTGTGTCCCAAGGCAGTTACTTTTTTTATTTTTTGATGAGATTTAATTAACATTGTATTAGTTTTTAGGTGTGCAACATAATTGTTTGATACATGTATGTATTATGATGTGATCACCACAAGTTTAGTTAACATCCATTACACACAGTTACAGGGTTTTTTTCTTATGATGAGAATTTTTAAGATTTAGTCTCTAGAAAAGACAGCCTCTTCAATAAGTGGTGCTGGGAAAACTGTACAGCTACATGTAAAAGAATGAAATAAGAGCACTACCTAACACCATACACAAAAATAAACTCAAAGTGGATTAAAGACTTAAATGTAGACCAGCCACTGTAAAACTTTTAGAGGAAAACATAGGAAAAACACTCTGACATAAACCACAGCAAGATCTTTTTTGACCCACCTCATAGAGTAACAGAAATAAAAACAAAAATTAAAAAATGGGACTTAATTAAACTTAAAAGCTTTTGCACAGCAAAGGAAACTGTAAACAAGACAAAAAGACAACCCTCAAAATGGGAGAAAATATTTGCAAATGAAATAACAAAGGATTAATCTCCAAAATATACAAACAGTTCATGGAGCTCACTATCAAAAAAACAAACAATCCACTTAATAAATGAGCAGAAGACCTAAATAGACATTTCACCAAGGAAGACATACAGATGGCCAAGAGGCACATGAAAAGATGTTCAACATCACTAATTATTAGAGAAATGCAAATCAGAACTACAATAAGGTATCACTTCACACTGGTCAGAATGGCCTTTATCAAAAAAGCTAGAAACAATAAATGCTGGAAAGGGTGTGGTAAAAAGGGAACCCTCCTACACTGTTGGTGGGAATGTAAATTGATATAACCACTATGGAAAACAGTATGGAGGTTCCTTAAAAAACTAAAAATAGAGCTACCATATGACACAGCAATCCCACTACTGGGCATATACCCTGAGAAAACTGTAATTTAAAAAGAGACATGCACCACAATGTTCATTGCAGCACTATTTACAATATCCAGGACATGGAACCAGTCTAAATGTCCATCAACAGATGAATGGATAAAGAAGATGTGGAACATATATACAATGGAATATTACTCAGCCATAAAAAGAAACGAAATTGAGTTATTTATAGTGAGGTGGATGGACCTAGAGTCTGTCATACAGAGTGAAGTAAGTCAGAAAGAGAAAAACAAATACCGTATGCTAACTCTTATATGTGGAATCTAAAAAAAAGAAAAAAAGGTACTGATGAACCTAGCTGCAGGGCAGGAATAAAGGGGTAGACATAGAGAATGGACTTGATGACATGGTGTGGGAGGGCAAAGCTTGGGTGAAGTGAGAGTAGCATTGACATATATACACTACCAAATGTAAAATAGTTGGCTGGTGGGAAGCAGCAACATAGTACAGGGAGATTGGCTCAGTGCTTTACGATGACCTAGAGGGGTGGAATAGGGAGGATGGGAAGGAGGCTCAAGAGGGAGGGGATATGGGGACATGTGTATGCACAAGGCTGATTCGCTTTGTTGTGCAACAGAAACTAATACAGTATTGTGAAGCAATTACACTCCAATAAAGATCTATTAAAAAAAACTTTCAAATATATAATACAATATTGTTAACTATAGTCACCTGTACTATACATTACATCTCCAGGACTTATTTTATAACTGGAATCTTGTACCTTTTGATCACCTTCACCTAATTGACCTACCCCCTCAACCTCCACCTCTGGCAACCACCAATCTGTTCTCTGTATCTATGAGTGTTGGTTCTTCTTTTTTTAGATTCCACATATAAGTGTTTTCTGTCTGACTTATTTCACTTAGCAAATGCCTTCAAGATCCATCCATGTTATTGACAATGGTTGGATATCCTTTTTATGGCCTAATAATATTCCATTATATATTTACTATATTTATATATATATATATATTTGTCACATTTATATAAATTTATCACATTTTCTTTATCCATTAATCTGTTGATGGAAACTATGGAATATCTTATGATATTTCTATTTTTTTTTAAATTTTTTGAGGAAGCTCCATACTGTTTTCCATAGTTTCCATAGTGGTTGCACTGATTTACATTCCTACCAACAGTTCACAAAGGTTTTCTTTTCTCCACTTCATTGCCTACATTTGTTATTTCTTGTCTTTTTGATAATAGCTATTCTGACAGGTGTGAGGTGATATTGCTATCAAATCCAAGCTCATACTGCTCACCAAGAGACAGGCCAATAAATTGAGAGACAAGGTATTGGGGAAAGGAATAGCGACTTTATTTGGAAAGATGGTGGACTAATGTCCCAAAGAACCATCCTACCTGAGTTAGAATTCAGGCTTCTTTTATACCAAAAGGGGAGAGAGGGGTGTAGCTGGTTGTTGCAGACTTCTTGGCACCAGCAGATGTGATAATCCTTTGTTCTTGCAGCTGTCCAGGTAGGCCTGGTCATGATGTTCCTGCAAACCTTCAACAAGACAAATGTTATTTTCTCTTCTGCAATTTTGTATCTCTATATGAATGAAAGGTCAAGCCTGGGAGGCAGAGCATTGAGGAAATGCTGTTATGCATATTTCAGGCTATAGGCAACATTCTTTTACTGATTGAAGAGACAAAGGTACAGAACCAGCATGATTAAGCACAGGCAACAGAACACAAAGATTAGAGCTAGAGAAATGTATCCAATATGGAGTCAGTTTGTTCTTCTCTGTTGTAATATTTCATAGTGGTTTTGATTTGCATTTTCCTGATGGTTAGTGATGTTAAGCACTTTTCCCTGTATCTGTTGGCCATCTGTACGTCTTTGGGGAAACATCTATTCAGATCCTCTGCCCATTTTTTAATAGATTGTTTTTTTATCTATTGAGTTATATAAATTCTTTATATATTTTGTATATTCATCTTTTAATGGATATGATTTGCAAATATTTTCTCCCATTTTGTAGGTTGCCTTTTCATTATGTTGATTTTTTTTTTTTCTGTATAGAAGTTTTTGGTTAACTATTTAGTTTTAGTTGATTTGTAAATAGATGACACTGTGCTACATTTTGTTAGTGAGATACGTGAATAAAAAGATTGTCTACTATATATTAAGGAAAGTAAATAAAGGCAGAAAAAATTGACAATCCCATGGAGCAGATGAAAAATTTCAAAGCAGCAAGAGACTGTTATGATCCATTCATGCATTGTATAGGACTGTGTTGATACAGCATCATATATCACTTTGTCAGAAACTTCCAGCTGACTTTAAACAGAAGCTGCTTAACCTCCAGTGACACATAATTTAATGAGAAAGATAAGGAGATATTGTGTGTGATAGCTGAGTGTTTTTCTTTCATAGACATATATATAATAATGGTATATCTTATATTAGATGACATCTAGATTTAAAGAATCACAGTAATATAATTATACTGCTAAATATAGAAAGAGATTAAAGCAAGATTTTTACAAAGCTGTTTAAGCTACCACTTTTGTTTTTTTCTAATTTGCAATAATGTTATAAGCCACCATTATTTTGTGCTATCAGTTGAGGCATTGTGCTAATCTTTTATTTATTATGACTTTTATTACCTGTTCAGTAAGGCACACATTACTATCCACATTACACAGATTAAAAATTTAAGGCTTGAAGAAGCCCTATAGATTGGATGGGGCAGAGCCAGAGGGAAAACCTAAAACCTGTGCTGTTATGTTATCTCTCAGTCAACTTATTGGTTTTAAGAAAGTGTTCCTCGTGCCTTTCTACCTGAAAGCCTACCAATAGTAGGCATATTTAAAGCAAGCTAGCTTTCAGACTTTATTGCATGTGTTACTCTAGATCTTTAATCATTACAGTCTAATTAAATTACTATGCTGGTGGACTCCCTGTTTGTCCTCAAGTCCAAGCTTTCCTGTAGATTACAAGACCCAACATTTATCAATCTAACTTCCCTTTGATTTCCAGGGAAGATGTGGCAGAAGACTGAGTGCGTGTGATGAGGAGCGAAACCACACATTTATTCCCTTCTCCCTCTACTTATTTAGGCAGCAGGCTTGTCTCCTCTATGTCTCCAACCCTGGCTGGAGAGCCAGGCTTCTAGACTCTCATGATATCCTCTCCTTCCATTGCCCTTTCAGCCCTAAGGCTGATAGCTATTTCCTGACATTGTTAATCTCTGTTTTATCTTGCTGTCCTTGATCTGCTTCTCAGCTTTTCCATCACTTGTGTAACTAATTTCTTGTATTAGATTCTCTGTTTGAAAAACCTAGAGTTATTTATTTTCCTAGGTGGACACTGACTGTTACAACAATGAGGCAAACCCTATCAATTGACTTAATAAATTGACTTAAGGACTTCCTTTAAAAGACAACTTTAGATATTGTCTTATCACTGGATCTACTTGGTCCAAATATATATTCAAAGATAAAAAGACAACTTTAGCTTCCTTTATCTGTAACTACCTTGCTCAGTCATTGGAATGTTAGAACTTTTCTTTCTTCTTTCCTTTTTCTTTCAATTTATATACAGAAAAGAAACTATCTATTATCAACCAAAATAAATAAATGAATAAATAATGCAGGAGGCTGCAAATAGGAAAAGAGTTTATTTGGAGTCTTAAGAATTGTACTTTGGGAGACACACAGATATGGGTAACCCTGAAAGAGTGTTCCAAGGCAACAAGTCAGGGGC
This sequence comes from Lagenorhynchus albirostris, assembly GCF_949774975.1. Classification (NCBI taxonomy): domain Eukaryota; kingdom Metazoa; phylum Chordata; class Mammalia; order Artiodactyla; family Delphinidae; genus Lagenorhynchus; species Lagenorhynchus albirostris. The sequence goes on from NC_083096.1 coordinate 122,400,161, forward strand.
TTATAAAGACAAAAAGCTATGAAGTTGTTGAAAGTTGCCAGGTGAGAATTGTAATTGACTTTGATGCAAGTTGGAAAATACTTGTCCTTAAGGAATCATGAATTGTTTTAGGGTAAGAGTCCGCTAAGTAGATAGACTGTCACAATTTATTTTGGGTAAGGGTCCAGTAAGAAGATAGGCTGTCACAAGTTTCTGGCAGATGTTCTGGATCACTTCATCAGGTTAAAAGGTCAGATTCCATCTAGGCTGAGATGTGCATAAGTCACACTTCCTTAATAGCCTCCCAGCTCCATTTTAGAGAGTTCTCTTAGCAATACTGACTCTATTTTGATTTCCTTTTACACAATATATTTATATAGAGTGATATATAATGAATAAATATGATTATATTTTTGATTCCTTCTTATTTCAGTTGTGGTAAGTTGTGTTTTTCAAGCAACGTGTTCATTTTATTCACATTTTCAAGTCTATAAAATGTTGAGAGTGAAGAGAGTCAGTTATGGGAGGTTACCAGGAAAAGCTCAGTAAATAAGGGTAAGGTTTTGATGCAGATTTAAGTCATTGCCTTCTCCATCGGTAGGAGTTTCTAGAGACTTTGTTATCCTCCTATTCCTGGTACAGGGAGGGAGACCTTACACATGGAGATTCCCCTTATAAATGTTTCTTACAAGAGGGTAACGCCTACTTGGTTTTCTCATGGCTACTGTTTCTTAGAAAATAACCAGCTTAAAATAATTAAAATGCCAAAGAAATATATTAATGGTTGGTAAACTTTGCTCCCCTACAAGAGCTTTACCATATCCCTTGAATTTTGTCTATCGAATTTTATTATTCTTAATCAAAAAATTTTTAAATTTTCTTATGACTTCTTTGACTCATGCTATTTAGAATTATACTGTTTAATCTGAAAATAGGGACTTTTTCATTACCTTTTGGGGACTTGTGGTTTACTACCAGACAGAGAATCTTTTGAACTTTATTAAAGCTTTCTTAATTCACATATGGTAAATTTTGTTAATATTTTACATATACTTGAAATACTATGCATTCATTCATTTTCAGTGTATTTTTCTGTATGTATCAATTAGATCAAGTTTGCTAGCTGCCTTTTCTACAGATCTTCTCTATGTTCTGAATTTTTCATTTGCTTGTGAGAGAGATACATTAAAGTCTCCGATTATGTTTACAGATTTTCTATTTCTCCTTTTAGTTCTGATTATTTTTATTTGTTGTATAGGTATGGTTTTCCATATTTATTATAATTCTAATCTGATCAAGTCACCTCCTTCTATATCTTCATTATTAAAATATTATTGTCCAATACTCTTAGGGCCTCAAGAGCTTGCATACTTTTTCTTCTGCTGTCGTCTACAATTTTATATTACATCAATCTCTTTGTTTCTGTGATTGGTTATATGACTTTCCTTTTCCACTGCATAATTACCAGTTTGTACTGCTGCTTATGGCCATTGTATCTATTGTCTTCTCTTACTTGAAACACTCTTTTGATCCACCTACTGGGTAACTTCCTCTCATCCTTTTTAAAATATCAGACCCTAAATAATGCCCCACTCTCCTGCCTCATGCAGACCACAAACTAGGTCAGGTATTCCCTTTTTTTTTTTAATCTCTTAGCTCTCTGTAGCTTTCCATGATAGCACTATCAAATTTGGAACTTTATAAGTATATTTTTTGCTTATTGGCATTTATCATAGTACTACATATATAATAAAAGAATGATATTAATAATAACAAGTTTATCATATTTTATAGATGAGAAAACTAAGGCATAGAGAGATTAAGTAATACTTCCAATACTACAGAATAGGAAGTGGCAGAGAGCTAGGGTATGATTCAATGTGATTGACACCAGAGTTTGTGAGCTTTTAAGTACCACAAAATGCCCCTTGCATAAGTGATCGTTAAATAGGTGAAGTTGGTAGAGGGGGAGTTGCAAGATGGCAGAGCAGAAGGACGTAAGCTGACCCCTTCTTACAGAAATGCCAAAATCACAACTAACTGCTGAACAGCTACCACCACCAACAAACAACACTGGACCTACCAAGAAAGATACCCTACATCCAAAGACAAAGAAGAAGCCACAGCAAGATGGTAGGAGTGGTATAACTACAATAAAAACAAATCCCATACGTGCCCAGTGAGAGAACCACAAACTGGAAAATAATTATACCACATAAGTTCTCCCACAGGAGTTAAAGTCCTGAGCCTTACATCAGGCTTCCCAGCCTGGGGGTCTGTAACAGAAGGAGGGGACCCAGATAATCTGGCTTTGAAGGCCAGAGGGTTTTGATCACAGGAATTCCACAGGACTGGGGGAAACAGAAGCTCCACTCTCAGAGAGTGCACACAAGGTCTCATGCACACCAGAACCCAGGGGGAAAAAACAGTGACCTCAAAAGAGACTGGGCCAGACCTACCTGCTAATATTGGAGGGTCTCCTGTGGAGGCGGAGGGTGGCTGTGGCTCACAGTAGGGAAAAAGACACTGGCAGCAGTAGTTCTGATGAGTACTCTTTGGTGTGAGCCTTCCTGGAGGTCACCATTACCTCATCAAGATCTAGACCCACCCAACAGCCTGTAGGCTCCAGTGTTGGGATGTGTCAGGCCAAACAACCAAAAGGGTGGGAACACAGCCTCACGCATCAGCAAGTAGGCTGCTTAAAGTCTTCATGAGCACAGGCCCTGCCCACCAGAGGGACAAGACACAGTTCAACCCACCAGTGGGCAGGAACCAGTCCCTCCCACCAGGAAGCCATCACAAGCCTCTTAGACAACCTCATCCACCAGAGGACAGACAGCAGAAGTGAGAAGTACTACAATCCTGCAGCCTGCAGAACAGAAACCACAATCATAGAAAGTTAGACAAAATGAGATGGCAGAGGAATATGTCCCAGATGAGGGAACAAGATAAAACTTCAGAAGAATAACTAAGTGAAGTAGAGATAGGCAATCTTCCAGACAAAAAATCAGAATAATGATAGTGAGGTTGGTACAAGATCTCAGAAAAAGAATGGAGGCACAGATCGAGAAGATACAAGAAATGTTTAACAAAGACATAGAAGAACTAAAGAAGAAACAAACAGAGATGAACAATACAATAACTGAAATGAAAAATACACTGGAAGGAATCAACAGCAGAGAAACTGAGGCAGAAGAACAGATAAGTGAGCTGGAAGACAGAATTGTGGAAATCACTGCTGTGGAACAGAATAAAGAAAAAAGAATGAAAAGAAATGAAGACAGTCTAAGAGACCTCTGGGACAACATTAAATGCACCAACATTTACATTATATGGGTTCCAGAAGGAGAAGAGAGAGAGAAAGGACCTGAGAAAATACTTGAAGAGATAATACCTAAAAACTTCCCTAACATCGAAAGGAAACAGTCACCTAAGTGCAGGAAGGACAGAGTCCTAGGCAGGATAAACCCAAGGAGGAATACACCAAGACACATAGTAATCAAATTGACAAAAATTAAGACAAAGCAAAAATATTAAAAGCAGCAAGGGAAAAGCAACAAATAGCCTACAAGGGAACTTCCATAAGGTTATCAGCTGATTTCTCAGCAGAAACTTTGCAGGCCAAAAGGGAGTGACATGATATATTTAAAGTGATGAAAGGGAAGAACCTACAGCCAAGAATATTCTATCCAGCAAGGGTCTCATACAGATTCGACAGAGAAATCAAAAGCTTTAGAGGCAAGCAAAAGCGGAGAGAATTCAGCACCACCAGACCAGCTTTGCAAAAAATGCTAAGGGAACTTCTCCAAGCAGAAAAGAAAAGGCCACTACTAGAAGCAAGAAAATTATGGATGGAAAAACTCACCAGTAAAGGCAAACATACAGTAAAGTTAGGAAATCATCTGCACAGAAATATATCAAAACCAGCAACTGTGAAAAGAGGAGAACACAAACACAGGATATTGGAAATGCATTTGAAATGAAAAGACTAGCAACTTAAAACAATCTTCTTTGTATATAGACTGCTATATCGAAAACTTCATGGAAACCCCGAATGAAAATCTACAATAGATACACACACAAAAATGAAAAAGGAATCCAAAACAACAATAAACTTAGTCGTAAAATCACAAGAGGAAAAAAAAGAGAAAGGGAAGAAAAAAGACCTACAAAAACAAATCCAACACAATTAAGAAAATGGCAATAGGAACATGCATATCAATAAGTACCTTAAATGTAAATGGATTAAATGTTCCAACCAAAAGACACAGACTGGCTGAGTGGATACAAAAACAAGACCTATATATATGCTGTCTACAAGAAACCCACTTCAGATCTAGGGACACATACAGACTGAAAGTGAGGGGATGGAAAAAGATATTCCATGCAAATGGAAATCAAAAGAAAGCTGGAGTTAAAAAAAAAAAAGAAAAGAAAGCTGGAGTAGCAATACTCATATCAGACAAAATAGACTTTAAAATAAAGACTGTTAAAAGAGTTGAAGAAGGACACTAAATAATGATTAATGGATTAATCCAAGAAGAAAATATAACAATTTTAAATATATATGCACCCAACATAGAAGCATCCCAATATATAAGGCAAATACTAACAGCCATGAAAGGAGAAATCAACAATAACACAATAATAGTGCAGGACTTCAACACCCCACTTTCATAAATGGACAAATCATCCAGACAAAAGATCAATAAGGAAACACAGGCCTTAAATGACACATTAGGCCAGATGGACTTAATTGATATCTATAAAGCATTCCATCCCAAAACAGCAGAATATACCTTCTTCTCAAGTGTACACAGAACATTCTCTGGGATTGATCATATGTTGGGCCACAAAGTAAGCCACAGTAAATTTAAGAAAATTGAAATCCCATTAAGCATCTTTTCTGACCACAATGCTATGAGATTAGAAATCAACTACAAGAAAAAAACAAACAAAAAAAAACCACAGACACTTGGAGGCTAAACATTATGTTACTAAATAACTAATGGATCAATGAAGAAATCAAAGAGGAAATCAAAACATACATTGTCTCTTAGAGACAAAAAAACATTTGTCTCTAAACAAATGAAAATGAAAGCACGATGATCCAAGACCTATGGGACACAGCAAAAAGCAGTTCTAAGAAGCAAGTTTATAGCAATACAATCTTACCTCAGGAAACAGGAAAAATCTCAAAAAAAACAACCTAACCTTATACCTAAAGAAACTAGAGAAAGAAGAACAACAAAATCTAAAGCTAGCAGAAGGAAAGAAATCATAAAGATCAGAGCAGAAATAAATGAATAGAGACAAGGAAGACAATAGCAAAGATCAATGAAACTAAAAACCGGTCCTTTGAAAAGATAAACAAAATTGATAAACCTTTAGCCAGACTCATCAAGAACAGAAGGGAGAGGACTCAAATCAATAAAATTAGAAATAAAAAAGGAGAAGTTACAATGGACACCACAGAAATACAAAGGATCATAAGAAACTAGTACAAGCAACTATCTGCTAATAAAATGTACAACCTGGAAGAAATGGACAAATTCTTAGAAAGGAACAATCTCCCAAGACTGAACCAGGAAGAAAGAGAAAATATTAACAGACAAATAATGAGTACTGAAATTGACGCTGTGATTTAAAAGCTCCCAACAAATAAGAGTCCAGGACCAGACGGCTTCACAGGTGAGTTCTATCAAACATTTTAGAGAAGAGTTAACACCTATCCTTCTGAAACTATTCCAAAAAATTGCAGAAGAAGGAGTACTCCCAAACTCATTCTATGAGGCCACCATCACCCTGATACCAAAACAAGACAAAGATATCACAAAAAAAGAAAATTACAGGCCAATATCACTGATGAACATAGATACAGAAATCCTTAACAAAATACTAGGAATCCAAATCCGACAATACATTAAAAGGATCATACACAATGATCAAGTGGGACTTATCTCAGGGATGCAAATAGTTTTGAATATTTGCAAATCAATCAGTGTGATACATCACATCAAGAAACTGAAGAATAAAAAACATATGATCATCTCAATAGATGCAGGAAACTCTTTCAACAAAATTCAACACCAGTTTATGATAAAAACTCTCCAGAAAGTCGGCATAGAGGGAACCTACCTCAACATAATAATCATATATGACAAACCTACAACTAACATCATACCCAATGGTAAAAAGCTGAAAGCATTTCCTCTAAGAGCAGGAAAAAGACAAGGACGTCCACTCTTGTGACTTTTATTCAACATAGTTTGGAAGTCCTAGCCACAACAATCAGAGGAGAAAAAGAAATAAAAAGAATTCAAATTGGAAAAAAAAAGTAAAACTGTCACTGTTTGCAGATGACATGATACTATACATAGAAAACCCTAAAGATGCTACCAGGAAGCTACTAGAGCTCATCAATGAATTTGGTAAATTTGCAGATACAAAATTAATACACAGAAATCTGTTGCATTTCTATACACTAACAACAAAAGATAAGAAAGAGAAATTAAAGAAACAATCCCATTTACCATTGCAACAAAAATAATAAAATACCTAGGAAAAAACCTACCTAAGGAGACAAAAGACCTATACTTCAAAAACTATAGGATGCTGATGAAAGAAATTGAAGATGACACAAAGAGATGGAAAGATATACCATGTTCCTGGATTGGAAGAATCAGTATTATTAAAATGACCATACTGCCCAAGGCAATCTACAGATTCAGTGTAATCCATATCAAATTACCAATGGCCCTTTTCACAGAACTAGAACAAAATTTTTTTTAATTTGAAAACAAATTTAAAAAACAAAAAATTTGATTTTTTTTTTAAATATGAAAACACAAAAGACCCCAAATAGCCAAAACAATCTTGAGAAAGAAGAATGGAGCTGGAGGAATTATGCTCCCTGACTTCACGCTATACTACAAAGCTACAGTCATCAAAACAATATGATACTGGCACAAAAACAGAAATATAGATCAATGGAACAGGATAGAAAGCCCAGAAATAAACCCACACACCTATGGTCAATTAATCTATGACAAAGGAGGCAAGAGTATACAATGGAAGAAAGCCATTGTCTTCAATAAATGGTGCTGGGAAAACTGGACAGCTACATGTAAAAAAAAAATTACCTTAGAACATTCTTTAACACCATACATAAAAATAAACTCAATATGGATTAAAGAACTAAATATAAGACCAGATACTATAAAACACTTAGAGGAAAATATAGGCAGAACACCCTCTCACATAAATCACCATGATAGATTTTACAACAAGGGTCCCCATCCTCCAGGCCACAGTCTGTGGCCTGTTAGGAACTAGGCCACACAGCAGGAAGTGAGCAGCAAAGCTTCATCTGCTGCTCCCCATTGCTCACATTACTGCCTGAACAATCCACCACCCAACTCCGGTCTGTGGAAAAATTGTCTTCCATGTTACCAGTCCCTGGTGCCAAAAAACATTGGGGACCACTGTTTTATGAGCCATGTCCTAGTGTAATGGAAGTAAAAATGAGGATAAATAAATGGGACCAAATTAAACTCAAAAGCTTTCAAATAGAAAAGGAAATCATAAACAAAATGAAAAGACAACCCACAGAATGGGAGAAAATATTTGCAAATGATGTGAACGACAAGGGATTAGTCTCCAAAATGTACAAACAGCTCATGTAGCTCAATGTTAAAGAAACAAACAACCCAATCAAACAATGGGCAGATGACCTAAATAGACATTGCTCTAAAGAATACATACAAATGGCCAAGAGTCACATGAAAATATGCTCAACATCACTAATTATTAGAGAAATGCAAATCAAAACTACAATGGGATATCACCTCACACCTGTCAGAATGGTCATCATCAAAAAATCTACAAATAATAAATGCTAGAGAGGGTGTGGAGAAAAGGGAAACCTCCTACACTGTTGGTAGGAATGTAAATTAGTACAGCCACTATGGAGAACAGTATGAAGGTTCCTTAAAAATAGAGCTACCATATGATCCAGTAATAAAACATGGTTAAAAGGATACATGCACCCCAATGTTCTTTGCAGCACTATTTACAATAGCCAAGACATGGAAGCAATCTAAATGTCCATCGACAGATGAGTGGATAAAGAATATGTGGTACATATACACAATGGAATATTACTCAGCTGTTAAAAAGAATGAAATAATGCCATTTGCAGCAACATGGATGGACCTAGAGATTATCATACTAAGTGAAGTAAGTCACACAGAGAAAGACAAATATATGATATCGCTTATATATGGAACCTAAAAAAAATTTATACAAATGAACTTATTTATAAAACAGAAAGAGACTCACAGACTTAGAGAAGGAAATTATGGTTACCAACAGGGAAAGATTGCGGGGAAGGATAGATTGGGATTTTGGGATTGACATATGCACTGTTATATTTAAAATAGATAACCAATGTGGACATATTATATAGCACAGGAAACTCTGCTCAATATTCTGTAACAAGCTAAATGGGAAAAAAATTTGAAAAAGAATAGATATCATGTGTATGTATAATCACCTTGTTGTACACCTGAAACTACATTGTTAATCAACTATACTCCAATACAAAATTAATATTTTAAAAAATAAGTGATGTTATCAATAGTTTTGCTGACATATATAACTCAGCATCTCCCTATGAACACAGTCACTAATTTTACCCTACAGTACGCTTGGAAGATACTTGATCAGAATTAGTGTTTATATCATACTTTTCTACTTACTGTGCCTTTGAAAATTATTTGATCCTCAAAATATAATCACATTACAGATGAAGAATTTGAAACTTATAATATCACAGTGACATTCCTATACAAACATAGGTAGAAGATAACAGAATGAAGGCTCATTTCCCATGTCCACTTATTTTGAGTTGCATATTTTTTAACTACCCTATGACTCCTACCCTACATTCGGGTTAGTAGATTGTGTATACCAAAGTACCTGGCGTTTCCCAGACTCCACCCCAGAGCTATTAAACCAAAATCCCCTGGATGGAATACTAGAAACTATATTTATGCTAACAGCCCCTAAGTGAGTCTTTCCCAGTTTGAGAATCAGAGCTTAACCTATATGCCCTAAGAGTCATAAAAGCATAAGAGGACAGACAACTGGTATTCTTAGCATCTCGAAGCATCCTGTACCTTAGGCTAATATGCTATAAAAGAGTAATATTTTGTTCCTCTTTTAAAAAAATAAGTTGACAAAACAATTTTAGAACATCTAGAAGTTTAGTTATTTCATACCTCAATTATCATACAATTTCATAAAGCTGTATTGTTTAGACAATTACTTTCCTTAGACACATTATTATTACAGTAGTAGATTATCTCTTAAAAATTTCTGATAGTTATAGTCAAGAAGAAGTATTATCTTTGCAGATGTGGAAGTTACCTTAAACCTTCTTCACTAAGACTGGAAGACACTTTCTAGCTGATCCACTCCTTGCCCACAGAATCTATGTAGTTTTATTTTTAAATTTTTACAAAGAACTTATGAAATAGGACACTATAAAAATAATGTCAAGTTGTTTTCTTTTAAAACACAGCCCTTTTTTTCATTGCATAGGTTTTGTGACATTAACATCTGCTCATAGTTTCTATATTTCAAATGCATCTATTGATAGTATAATTCTAAGGCATTAAAAGATATAAATATATCCATTTGTTTAAAAATAGAAGCAAGTCTCTTCAGTGTAATTATTTGTTGAAGATGCAATTTTTTTATATCTTCAAGATAATAAGTGAGTACTTAAGTGTAAGTGATTTTTGCCTTCTTGACACAAAAGAATAATATAAGAAATAATGAAGACCAGGAAAAATATAATTTTCTGTGAAAAAATTTATAATATATATGCACTACAGAAATGTCTCCCCTCATATCACAGCAAAATTACATATAAATTAAAAATGTAAGATAGTAATTATCAGAAAGACGCATTAGAGATTCAATAGAGTCTATGTGCTAATATTAGCACTTGGATGTTATAAGATGTACATTTATAGACTTCAGAAAAAAAGTCAGAAACACCATAATGAACTCATTACTCTATACAATATTGCATGTCCTATAGCAGGAGAGAACATTTTAATAAAAGTTTTTAAGATTTAAAATTGCATATAAATGATAATTATTTTCATGGTCACGCTAATCAAGACGAGATTAGCATAGTCGTTAGGGTAAAATGTGGCCGGAACAGAAAATTATTCTAAAAGTCATCATATGAACCTACTTACTTTTTTCTTTTCTCTTAGTTCTTGTCATCTCCCAGGTGAAGGATTGTGCTAATTGCATCCTGGAGATCATTTATTCCCAAAGTCTGAGCGTTACTTGTGGGTCTTTTTTTTCTTTTGACCCCACGTACCTCATTTTTAGCAGGGCTAGAAAGATAATAGGAAGGCTTTTCCAAGGTTAGAATCAATGATAGATATAATAAGTTTCAGGAGAGATGGTGTATCATGTATGAAGACCATTTTACTGCTCTTATGATAGTTCTCTGGTCTTTAAAAAGAACTCCGTAAATAAAAATATGCAACATTTTGGTTCAGAGATAAACGCTCCTTTAATGATCTGTGATGTTGGGCAAAAGACATATGATTTTGAAGCTTTCTTCTGATTCTGGAAAACTGTGCTTCTATGGCTTATTCTTAAACTGTACAAGTAACCCCAGGACATCTCTAAGAGGAAAGCTTTGAGAGTAGGACTGTCCAATAAGATCTTCCAAAAGAGACTAAGATTTTGAAACAGAATGAACAGCCTCTTGGGCCCATACTGACTTTTATAAAATAGAAGTCTCCGTTTGTGATTGCATATCTGTTTCTTCGGACATGAAGCATATTCCACTAGCTAGAATAGTTACAGAATAATCAACTGTTCCTTTACTCCTTCTTCCATCACTCACCCTCCTTCACTTCCTTCTCCTTTCCATCCTTCTTCTCTTTCTTTAATTTCAATCAGCAGCTATCATTCTGCTTTTTTTTTTATTTAATGTTATTAGAATATATCTTGGGATTTCACAGTATATTTTAAAGTTAATCCTTCACTGAAAAAGAGCATGAATTCTTTCTTAAATGCGGATATAATTTAAAACTGTCTTGTCTCCAGATCCTTAGGTCATTGCTCCTAGTACATGGTCAGTTACTGACATATAGCATTCAATTAAGAAGGCACAGAGCACTTGCCCATAAGACCCAATGTTATTCGTTACTAGGCTGGATGTCAAAGTGAAACTGCCTAATTCACTTTGATATACTGTGCATCCTGCTTTGGCTATGATAAGCTCTTCTTGATTCTGATGCCTGTTTCTGACAAATGCCAGACCTGTTTACCTGGCATTTGATCTATTTTCTTCAAAACTGTAGATTTTCCAATCATACTAGGCCAGTGAGAGCTTTGAAAAACTTCTTGGCAGCACTTGCCTATCTCATATTTTGACTTCTTTCATGTTACTAGATGTTTTTGATCCATGCTTGGGATTTATCAGTTTAATTAATCTAACCTCAACAGTAGCATCCATGCTAACTGAAATGATTTCTAACAATGTTTTGTTGATCCCTGTAATTGCAGGATGAGAATAAAGATGCTGTAACATATGGCAGCATTCCTTATCTATGAGGGTTTTATTTTGAGTTTGAGATGGCCCCTCCAACATCTCCTTCCCAGTTCAGTTTTAATTGGAGCTGTATTTTACCCCTCTGATAAGGTCAGTTTTGCATTTTCCCTCCTTGACAAAGCTATGTTTAAGAGGTTCAGAAAAATCATTCTCTGTCGTTATGGACTGCTACAGGGTACAGTTTTACCTTTTAAACCATATTATGAGGCTCATACTGCTTGAAACTGACAAGGTGTGGCTGAACTTGATCCAAGGGAGTCACCCTTTGAAGTTCAGGTGACCTTGTAATTAAGGTGGACAGGCTCACAGACCAAACTGTCCTTGGTGACAGATGCATTTTTCCATATAATACTATGCTAATATGATGTGATACAGTACTGAAGCTCAGGAAACCATCATAACAGTCCCCTTAAAAGCTTCATGCCTTTTGTTTTCTATGCAAGACTTCCAATTATTTAGGCAAGAAAATAAATTTCTCCATGTTTTTTTCCCCCTTTTTCAATAAAAAACTGACCTTCCTTTTGTGTGACTGGCTTGATGTTACTGTAGTGCTTGAAAATATCACGACTTCCTTTCTAAAGAAAAGGTCAATTACTCACAACATCCTCCTTTCTTTAAAATGTCTTTCAGACTACGTTTGTTTATACAGCGAAGAGTCAAGTGGAGATTCAGTTCACCTGGTTTATTGAATTGATATTCAGACAGCAAAAAAAGATAATTCATAACCTAAACTTGCTTATTTTTATTAACTTCACTTGTTTGTTAACTAGCATATATTTATTTGTTTGTTTATTCACGTATTCTTTTACTATTAACATCAATTTTGGGAACTGATCACAAACTATCTTTTAGTCTTTGTCTTTTTCCACTGTATGTATCAAGTTTCCGTACATGTGTGGGTATGATTCTGAGTTAGTTTTTTTTTAGCAGTATAATTGTTATCACTGTGCTGGCACTGCAATTTATAATAGCTTTATAATAAGCCTTCATAGTTTATACAGAAAGATCCTCCACACTGTCCTTCTTTAGCAGTACCTTGTCTATTCTTGATCTTTTGCTCTTCAATATAAATATTAAAACCAACATACCAAGTTCCCCAAAACTTCTGTTAGGATATCAATTAGTATTATATTTAGTGTGATTGGTATTATATTTTGGAATAATTGAGATATCTATAATATTGAGGTTTTTCATCAATGATGATATCATGGTTATTCATCTATTTAGGTATACTTTTAAAATTTTATCTAATTAAAATTTTTTCTCTGTAATGATCTTATATATTTTATATTATTCCTCAGTAACTTATTGTAACTATTAAAAATGATATCTTTATATGGTGGTATTTTATATTCTATTATTGTATATTGTAATATTTTATTTAGGATTTGGCATCTATAAATTAAATTGGCTTGTAATTTTTCCCTTCTAAAATTATTCTGATTATGTTAACTTTATAACATAAATATTAACATAACATAAAATATTATGTTAACTTTATAAAATGAAGAAAAGTTTCTTTTTTTCTATTCTTTGGAAAAATTTGTTTATATCAGACTTGTCAGTTCCTTGAATGTTTGGTCAAAATTGCATGTAAAACTGTGTGTGGTAAATTTTCAATGACTATGTCAAGTTCTTTAATTATTATAGATCTCTTCAATTTCTTCTTGAGCCAGGTTTGGGAAGTTATAGTCTTCTAGGTTATTTCTATTTTCTTAAAGTTTCAAATTTACTCTCTGTTTATATTTGTTAAGGACATGGCCACACTCATTGTAAACTTGAAGTAAAAGTACAACACATGTACCTAGGTATGGCACGGCAATCAATCCAATTACATGGTAGTAAGTCAGTCCTTAAGCCCTGACTTGGCTATTCCTCCAACCTAATGGTATAAAAGGCAGCTAATTTCTGGATTGGGCTTCTCACACTTGGTGGGCTTCTTATTCACTTCAGGTGAATTGGTCATATTCTGGAGGAATTAGCATAGGTGAGCTGCATCTACTCGTATCTTTATCTCTCTTTCGCACTCTGTTAATGTGGTAATAAAATAAAGGCAACTTGATATAGCTATGAGTTTTCATTCTCATCAGTGTTCATACCTGGAAATAAAAATTGTAGTTTGCCTAAAGTCAATATTATTCTCTTATTACCATATATCTTTTCTCAATCTGTTGGTATTTATTTCTCTTTTCCCTTTTCCCCTGTCTACCAATATTCGTTGAGATTTGACTGTTTTAACAAAACTTTAAGAAACTATATTCTGGCTTTGTTGATTCACTTTTGTGTAGCTTCACTTCCAACTTCATTATTTTCTGCTTATTTTTTTATTATTTTTGTTCTACTCCTTTGGAATTCTCTTGTCTTCATTTTCTAACTTCTTAAAATCTTACCAAATTATCTTCAGCCTTTCTTTTTTTTCCTAATATAAATGTTTTAGATATTAAATTCCCCTCTAAGGATTACATTGATTGTGTGGCCAAGTTTTAATATTTTATTATTATTAGGTTCTAAGTAGTTTTGATTTCTCTTCTGTGATTTAGAGGTCATTAAAATTTAATTACTAAATTTCCCAAGGTTCTATTTTATCTGCTTGTTATTAATTTTTAAGGTAATTGCATGTGGTCATAGAAAATGTTCTGTATGAAAACAATTTTAAAAATTTATTTCAACTTTCTTTAAGGTTTACTACATGGTGTATGTGTGCATGTGTGTGTGTACAGCAGTATTTCAGTCATTTTCAGGCATTCTTTATCAGGAGGAATTTCTTATATTTTTAGATCATTACTATTTCTGTAAACTACCCTCCAAATTTAACTGTTAATACAGGACATCAAAATTTAATGGAAATATGACTTATTTTTTGCTTAAAATTATTTAGGGCTATAAATTCTTTTAGTGATAGAAAAAAAAGAAAGAAAACTAAAAATTACATCTGGACATTGACTCAGTAAATTTGAACTGAGAATTATTGGTTTTTTAATATTAATAACTCAGTCTCATCCTTTAACACTGAAAAATATAAGGAAGAAAAAAATTTGCAAGAGAAGGGTAAAATCTGTAGGTAAGTGACAGAGAACAGAACTTTCACTAATATTAGACAACAACAGATGTTTATGGAAGGTAAAGAACATGTTTCTTAGTTGCCAAGGCAAAAAAACAGAACTTGAAAGAAATGTTAAAAATTCACAGGGAGATCAGCTCGGTGCTTTGTGACTGCCTGGAGGGGTGGGATAGGGAGGGTGGGAGGGAGGGAGACGCAAGCGGGAAGAGATATGGGAATATATGTATGTATATAACTGATTCATTTTGTTGTGAAGCTGAAGCTAACATACCATTGTAAAGCAATTATACTCCAATAAAGATGTTAAAAAAAAAATTCCAAACTTCTAAAAAATATGTACAATAATATGGAGTTCTAATTATGAAACTGCTAGGTGGCATTTTGCAGGGCCCTGAGGACCTCCAGTCCTTTATGTCTTAGTACAGTAAGAATTCAGTTTCCTTGTCCCTACATGGTCAAGCCAGGACTGTCATGGCACTATGGAAAAATTATTTCAGGTCTCATACAATGTGGGTCTTTCACTTTGAAATGCCACCTTTCCATAAATTATTGTTTTTATGTGTGTAGAGAGCATGTCCTAGGGGTCATTAACTTATTGAGCTCACTGGGCAGAATGTGGGTCTCATGCCACCATTTTTTTATTGTTTGGGGGCATGTCTCATGTTTCTGTTGCACGGTTTTGTTGCTAAGCAAGCCTGCTTGGTTTTATGGTTAAGCAAACCTGCTTTCTTGAGTGATCATTAACTTACAGGGGTCTCCCATATTTTTTTCTTTACTTACAGTCCTCTAGTGGGATTAACTATTTAATCACTGACTTTGTCCCTTTACTCTGTCCCTATAAATTATACATTTTGTTATCAATGAGTTTTAATCAAATGTAGAAAAAAGTGAAAAGCACTCTGAGCATAGTCTAAGAGGTAGATTTACTCACCATTCTGTATCTCTTCCTTCTTTCTCCCTTGCTTTTGCTCATCTTCATCAGGTAACTCATACAGTGTAGTTCTATAAGATTAAACAAATGATTCTTTTGCTTCTAATTGAATATTTTTTCATGAGTGGTTTACACAGGGTTCATTCATGACCCTGAGGCAAGTAGTAGATTGGAAACAGCAGAGGCTCATCTAACAGTTCAATGCTAAGTAGCTTGGGACTTTTCCCAACAACCATGTACTCTGACTGATTCCTAATTATTCCACATTTTCAGCATTTTTAGATAACCAAATGAAATATGAACCAATCCATCAAGTCTCAAATAATACCAAAAAAACCCACAAAAAAACAAAAAAAAGCAAAAAAGGAACTTACATACAAAAACATGGGTTATAAGCTGGGTGTCAGTACCAGAATGTTTCAGCTC
The DNA here is from genome assembly GCF_949774975.1 of Lagenorhynchus albirostris. Taxonomy (NCBI): domain Eukaryota; kingdom Metazoa; phylum Chordata; class Mammalia; order Artiodactyla; family Delphinidae; genus Lagenorhynchus; species Lagenorhynchus albirostris. Next base: position 122,416,205 of record NC_083096.1, read on the forward strand.
TCTTGATTGGAGAAATACTTATTTTGGGCTTCCAGGAGAGGCATTGTCTTGTAAATCTCCCAGTAGAAGACAGACCAAAGAGAGAATTCCAGTCATAAATTCTTAACAATGGAAATATGAGCCTGCTGACCAACTTCAGGAGCCTCATTGAACAGTTATTGTTTATATGTTACTTAAATGTATCAGGTAGTGAGTACTTTACGCTCATTTCATTACTTTACGTTTCATTTAATCTTTAAAACAGCCATTAGGTAGGCACTATTATCTTCTCCATTTTATGATGAGAAAACTGAGGCATAACAAAGAAAGGGGTTTTCAAGGTCACTCAGCTTGAATGTGATGAAGACAAGACTCTGACCAAGGCAATATGGTTCCAAAGTCTTCCTGGTCTTGGGTTAGACAATAAGAACCATTCCTACCATGCTTGATATAGATTTTTCCTCTGAAATTCACAGGTTATCCATTTAGGTTCAGCTTCCTGAAAACACAAATTCTACTTAAGACTCCAAATCTCTCAATGGTAATTATCAGTCACACCAGTGTTAACTCTCACTTATGGAAGACAGTTAGTGAGGCAGGGGAGGGAAAAGTTTCTTCTACTCTCTTATGGTCCCTGGGTGGGTCTGAAAATTAAACTGACAAAGACAGATTAGCAGAGTAGAAACATACACATTTAGTTAAGTTTTACATGACACGGGAGGTAAAATAAACAAACAAACAAAAAATGAAGACCGGAAGAAGTTGTTAAAACTGAATGTTTTCATGCTGGGTTTGATGAAGAGCAGTTAGCTGTGGAGAAATACGATAGTCAAAAAGTATGAGGTAAGTGTAGTAAACTGGAAAAAACTTAGGAAGACCTGTTTGTTTGAATCCTTCTCCATGTCCCTTCGTCTTCAGAGATAAAGATGCTCTTTTCCTCTGGGTGTAGGAAGGCATCTTTCACATGAGGGTTTTATGACCTGTTTCAGGGAAGAAGGGCAGGGGGAAGGTTACTCTGAGCGACTTTTCTGCTTCTGCTGTTTTCTCAAACTCTTTCAGCTTACAATATTCAGTATACCAAGTGCCATCTCTTGGGATAGCATGCTCTGAACCCCATCAGGGACATACAATAAAATGAAAATAAAATTGCCTATTTTGTCTTGAAAATATAAAAATTTACAAAGGGGAAAATATGTATATAAATTTGACTTTAAATGAGAGAAACTTAATTTGTAGTGAGATGTATTGTTTTTTAAATGTTGATTAGGTCCTCAGTATTTTCTTTAAATCCTTCTGCAAGACTTGTTCTTTGACACAGCCATGACTGATCTGTTCTCTAAACTTCATCCTCTCTTTGCAAATTGGTGTTAATAGCAACTAGTGAGCAAGCTTTCAATAACTGTCCCTGGAAATCAAAGCCATTCAACCTAGAAAAACTCCATCTGGAAAAAAGGACCATAACTAGCGCTCGTTGATAGTAAGTTGGCTGTCAGAACTGACATTCTATATATCCACACGGAAGCTCTATAATGCTTGATAGAAAATCACAGGAATAGCTATCTACTCACTTGCTATTGGATATAAAATGCAAAATATCTACTATCTTAGGAAAAATAGTTCTATTGTCACCTATTTGATGAATTAGTTGTTAATATATCTGTAAAGGCTTTTAAAAGGTATATATATATATATCCATATATTATATATATACATATTACATATATAATTGTTAATATATTTGTAAAGCCTTTTTAAAAGGGGATATAGACATATGTAGGTCTATCTATCTATATATATATATATATATATATATAATCTACACACACAACATCTCAAAAGGTGTTCTGTTCTTTTTAATGGTTTCTGACTTCCCAGTACTCTCTTTCAAAACATACCTAGCTCTACCTGACTCTCATATATTTACTATTCTAAGCTTTGAAAAGTTGAAGGAAAAAAAGGCCAACTGCAGTTTAAGTACACATGGCACAAGCACTTGTAGAAAATCTGTGGTTGCTTGGCAACCAGAGGGTGCCTATTTGGAGAGTTCAGAGAAGCGCACAATGAGACTTTAGGATAGATGAAGGGCAGCGGGAGACACTGAGTTGACTGAAACGATTCGGAACATGGAGACAATATTCAAATAACATACATCACTGTATGTAATTATTCCTAAACAGAATGTTGCTGCTCAGCTCACCTCTGTAGATATAAGAACCAGAGGGCTTCAGAGACCTAATAGAATCTTAATTTTTGAATTTTACTTCTATGAATATGCCTCATGCAGTCAGGGTTTGTGGTAACAATACTGAAATAGCACGTTAATGACCAGAGTAGTTATCATTGCCTCCTTGGTCAGTTGATATGTTAGTCAAAAAGATTAGATTTTTGAAAATCTCACCATCCTTAATAAAGATCAGCAATCATTAAAAATTAACCACATGCTGATTTAATCAACATATAGCTTTGTTAATTACTAGTTCTTTCTTCATGTCCATCTGTTTTTAAGATTTTAGTGAACCTGTGCCAGATGTTCATGTAAATATAATAAGCTGGTTGCCATGTAAATATAACATTTTCAAGTGTGTTGTGTAACAAATAGCCTTTTAATCTATGCATACTATTGTCTGTGTTTTGTCTTCAGTGGCTTAAATACAAAACTGATAACTTTGTTAAAAGCCCCATTAGGCACAGTTTCTATTTGAAGCTGTGTGTCTCTGTGTGTGTGTCTATGTGTGTGTATGTTTGTTTGCATTGGTTGCTTTTTAGTTATTATATATTGTGCTAGGTGTTCAGACCCTTTTAAGATGTAGCAAAGCATTTGCAGAGTGTTCTGGATATGTCAGCATAAAAGTGAGATAGAACTATTTATTCCATTCTCACTTAGTTCAATAGTGTAATAAAATAACTGCCAAATTCACAGTAAATATGATCCATTTATCTTAAATGTCAAAATTGTGAAGTGATTCATGTATGTAGATGCTTCAGTTTTGGGACTCTCAAGACCATCCCAGCCTCCATGCTATCCGGAAAACTCACTTGATGAATTGGAGGCCAGACACAGGTATTTTCACATTTTTACATAAGGGATTGCTCAAATTGATCAAACTGAAGGATGATGAAAATGGTCAGTAGAAAGATTGTAAGGATCAAATAAGGGCAAATTTGGGCTTTTTGAAGAAGAAAGTGCATTTTAAAATACTGCCCTGTACAAGAGGCTTAAAATATTGCTTCAGTAGCAGTTTAATAGCAATCAAAATGTTTGAACCCAGGTGGTTATGGATATAGCAATCAAGAGGAATCTAAATCACAATGTAACATTGAAAAGGAAATGAATTTAAAGAAGTTCAGATCAAAGGCAAATTGTAAAATAAGTATTAATCCCCAAGACTGTTCACATTTTACCTGAATTTAAGAGGTCAGTAAATTAAATTCACTAACAAAGTTTAGTGGCAGAATATTATCTGTATAGCCAAGAAAAAAAAAAAGAAAAAAAAAACCTGTGGCGTTTTTTTAAAAAAGAAAACCAGTTTGAATAAAGTAAAAAAATCAATTTTAAAGGAAAATAAGGTATACCGTGTAAGAAGAGGAAGCTGTCCCTTTGTGACTTCGCAGGAGGGAACAAAGCAGATCTCATTGAGATTCTAACCAGTATCTCTAAAGCAAACTATAAATCAGAATGCTCATAATGAGAATTTGATAACAGAGACTTAGGAAGAGAGGGTGAAAACTCCTTAATAAATATGTATGTACATAGTTTTCACCATTTTATTGGATCTTCATTTACTTTTCATTTAATTTTTTTTAACATCTTTATTGGAGTATAATTGCTTTACAATGGTATGTTAGTTTCAGCTTCACAACAAAATGAATCAGTTATACACATACATATATTCCCATATCTCTTCCCGCCTGCGTCTCCCTCCCTCCCACCCTATCCCACCCCTCCAGGAGGTCACAAAGCACTGAGCTGATCTCCCTGTGCTATGCGGCTGCTTCCCACTAGCTAACTACCTTACTTTTGGTAGTGTATATATGTCCATGCCTCTTTATCGCTTTGTCACCGTTTACCCTTCCCCCTCCCCATAGCCTCAAGTCCCTTCTCTAGTAAGTCTGTGTCTTTATTCTTGTTTCACCCCTAGGTTTTTCATGACATTTTTTTTTAATTCCATATATATGTGTTAGCATACGGTATTTGTCTCTCTCTTTCTGACTTACTTCACTCTGTATGACAGACTCTAGGTCTATCCACCTCATTACAAATAGCTCAATTTCGTCTCTTTTTATGGCTGAGTAATATTCCATTGTATATATGTGCCACATCTTCTTTGTCCATTCATCCGATGATGGACACTTAGGTTGTTTCCAGCTCTGGGCTATTGTAAATAGAGCTGCAATGAACATTTTGGTACATGACTCTTTTTGAATTATGGTTTTCTCAGGGTATATGCCCAGTAGTGGGATTGCTGGGTCATATGGTAGTTCTATTTGTAGCTTTTTAAGGAACCTCCATACTGTTCTCCACAGTGGCTGTATCAATTTTTAAATGAGTAATATAGTTACATGGTTTTAGGCATATGTGAAAAGATACGTAGTATCAATTTGCCCACCACATTTCTCTTTTTATCTCATCTGCTCAGTTCCCAGCAGCTCTTTCCATGTTACCACTGTTCTTGGGTTCCTTAAGTATCTTTCCATAGTTTTGTGGTGCGTGTAATAAACAAATTTGAGTATTTATTTCCTATGGCCCCCCAAAATACCCTGGATCCTGAGAAGAGAAACATTTCCTGCCATATCAATAAACAAAGGATGTCACAGTCATCAAGGATTGCAGCCCTCCAACGGGAGCCAAGGAAACTCAGGGCTGAAAAGAATACCTGCCATCTAGCAGCCATCAGACTGCAGCCACGCCCTGTGGTGAGCCCTGAGGAAACTCAGGATGTGTCAGGATACTGGCCCCAGATAGCTGAGGTGCATATCAAAGGAATGATTTCAGTGAGCCCAGACTCTTGCATCCTCCCATACATAGAAAAGTACTAAATTCCTTAACTTGAGATATGTTTTTCTTTAATTGACAATAACCTTTGACGTTCCTGACTACCTGTCCTTTGTTGCAAAACTCCTATATATCCTGGCTTCTCCCCTCACCTCCTCAGAGCAGTTTCTCAGAGTTATCTGTAACACTGTCTCCCGGGCTGCAGTTCTCATTTTGCCCCAAATAAAACTTTATTCACAGCTCTCACAGTTGTGCATATATGTTTTTTTAAGTCAACAGTTATGGCAGCCACGAAGAAGGGACCCACATTGGACTTCTCACCTTCGCCTGAACTCTACAAGGAACCGGAGCCTTGGTACCAGCAGAGAGGCTGCTTGCACCCATCCGCCTCCTCGGAGAGTCCAGACGAATTTGGGTAAGTCTTTCCTAGTTCTCAGTTATGATCATGAGTTTTATTTGGTGGTGTAGCAGGTACCCACCTCCTCCCAGTTGAAAGATACTGGGAGGGGGGCTTTGTTGAAAGATACCAGGGAAATACCCACCCAGTCGCAAGATAGTGGGGTGGGGGGCCTGATTGAAGGATACCAGGGTTTGCTCAGTTGCAGGAGACTGAGTGGTCTTGGCTGAGTGGTTAGGTAAGAGGCTGACCTAACGCTTTTCCTCAATTCAACTGGCTTAATGGAATTTGTCAGGATAAAAGTGAAGATATTACGTGAGAGAGTTGCCCCGAAGAAAAGGAATAAGACTCCTCCCAGCCAGTTATGGCTTTCTCTGGCGACTGAGAAACTTATGGGAGTGGTAGAGGCAGTCCTCACACCGTGCAGTAGTCTCATAGGGAAAGCCACTCATTAAAACACTTGCTCGTCCAGGGGTCGTGGATAAGAATTGGCCATTCAGCGATCCAAGCACCCGCCGTGGTCTTAGACCACCGAAGGGAGAAACTGAGCCACATAAGAGGGCTGAAACGACTCTGGGGTGACTCCTAGAGGGGTTAAGCTCACAAGCAATAATACCACACAATTTACTAGTAAATTTCATCCCTGACAAATTCAACTTAAATTGAGAGATAGAATCTCTCAAACACAAAAACGAGGGGCATCAGAAAACCGACCTCCGACTAACACCCAAGCCAGATTCATATAAAACACGTACGGAGCTCATACTTACAAGTACCTAGTTAACTGGGGAAATTATAAAGGAGAACTCAACCTAAATGGCCAAATTGGGGTTCTTCGATATTCCCCAAACTGCTATTTTTGTGTGCACAATTAGAAAAAAAAAGCCGTCCATTAAGATCAAACAGACTGAATGGTATGCTTACTTTAATTGCTATCTAGAAGCTTCTAAAAGAAGAAATGATAGAGTAAATTTTTGAAACTATGTCAGAACTAAAAAAGGGTGCTAGCACTCTGTCTCTGAATCTGTCTCTCCCTCTGCTCCTCCCAGGAATCCTTTTCTATCAGAAGTGCCTGGCCCAGGCGCTCTTCTTCTCTCCGACTCTTCTGCCCCCTGCTGTTCCCTCTTTCCCAGTATAGGAGGATAAAAAAAAAAAACCAGAAGTGATTATAGCTCCCTTTAAGAAGAAATCTATTACAGGGAGAGGTGAACCGTCCTCGGTGCTTACTTACACACCCCGGACCCAAGCAGAACTTAGAGCCTTGGCTAAATTTCCCGATCCAAGTCAGGATCCGTTGGGACTAAGAAATTTGAGTTAACCATCCAGACCTACAAGCCTCTATATCAATTAGTATTTACTTAATTGGAAATTAAAGGAAATCTCACCCTAAAAACGAGGAGGATCTTTGTATTGCGTACGCGGTTAAGTTAAGGTTGAAAAGCTGGCTTGATAAAAATATCTTTTCAGAATTCTGACTTTAAACAAAGCCCTTCTAGGGGGAAACTTGCGTTTCTCTTCCTGTGTCTTTGAGATGTAAATGTTCTACCTGATCTTCCTAGGACGTTCTGTGTGAACATGTATGTGTTTTGGAAACTTGGCCTCTGCCATGCTATTTCTTGAGAGTAAACTCTCCGGATTTTACTAAGGTGACATCCTCCCCAGCACGCTTATGGGGAAGCCTCTTGCGTCTTACTGGTTTGAATCACTATTAACATGTATTTTATTAATAGCCAAATGATGGATCCTTTTAAACTGGAGAAACTAACAAATTGGTGAATCTAGAGCACTCTCATAAATAGCTGTTTTACTGGTACCTATAAAACAAAAATCAAACTGAAGAAAAAAATAGGATAGATATATCTAATGGTTAACCTAAGAACTCCTTTAGTGTAAAACAAGAAAAGCTGGATTGGGAAGCTTCATTTGTGGTCTTTGCTTCTCCTCAATGGGTCTTAACAGATGCTAATAAAGCTTAGAATAATTAATGTTAACAGGAAAAATCCTGTAAGGGAAGTCTAGATGCTATTTCCAACAAGGTAGAAATTTTAAAGGAATTCTCTCAAATGAATAAAGAAACCTTTAGATGGTTATTTAAAATGGGATAAATCAAATGGACATTTATGTGATTAAAACACAAGGTTTTGATATTACTACACTACCTAAGGTTAAATGGGCCAAAAGGGACCCCCTACTGGTCCCTCATTAAAAGCCAAATAAGTCTGTTCTATTTACCCCAGTTTTAAAATATACATTTAAGGAGCTAGAAGAAAAATTTACACTGAGATACCTGACCAACAATTATTTGGGGCAACAATTAGAACAAAGGGCCTGAGTTCCTCAGCTCAACCCCACTCTGGGGATCCCAGAGCTTTTTATATAAAAATTGATAAAATGGACAAGGAACAAAAAGAAGAAGAACTTCTAGAACTCCTCCTGTAAGATAAAAGCTTGTTGATTAGATCCTAATAAAAGCTAAAGTTAAAGGTATACAAGTTGACAGAATTGAGATGAAAGTGTATAAAATGAGTATATTTAAATGGGTTTTCTATAAGGTGGTGACATCTCTTTTGTTTAATTATATCGTGGGATAGGCATGTTTCACTGGTAAATACTTCCCCTGCGTGGTATTATAAGACAAGGCATATAGATTGCCCCTCAGAAAATATTAAACATACTAAGGAAAAGCAATAGGTTTACCTGAGCCATACAAATAAGTAAAAACTGGGATCTAACATTCAATGGCTAATACAAATAAATATAGTGATTTTGCTCTGAGCTTAACTTGTGAACTCAAAATGAAGGTCTTTGCTGAATGCCTAATACAAACCTTTGAAGGCATAATAAACTCTACAGTTCTAGAATATAGAACTCGTAAAATAAGTTTCAGTTTAGTTAGAAATCTTGTCACTGATAAAATCTTTTAGTATTATTTAGGTGGCAGACCTGTTCTTTGGGGAACTAAAAAACCACTGTCTTCTGCAAATCTCTACGAACCAGAATGTAAATACGGGCCACAAGGGCCCAAGACTGAGCCTAATTAGCTCAATCAAACAAGACCTGAAACCAAGGGAAAAAAGTGGCAGTTTTAAAATTCAAACCGCTGAAAATGCTCCCTCAGCCAAACTTTACAAATAGTAAAAAGTCTTAGTCATCTGAGCAAGCAACTTTAATGTATTCCAACTGTTTGTTAACTAATAATTTTGTATTGTAATACCTGATTCATAACTAAGCTTCTAAGTAAAGCCATGAGATCTCTAGTTTTGCCTGTTTATATGTCTGTGTACGCATTATACATGCGATATCTCTACCTCTGAAAAGTATTATCAAAACTGAATTTATAAAGAGCTCTATTCAATTTAAAAGTAAGTGCTTACAAATTAAATATAAAAGAAACCAGCCAAAATGACTTTCAGGTTCACCTAAACTGGGAAATAAAATATTCAATATTAAGTTGATACCTGGTATTAAAGTGTGTTTGTTGATCTAATTAATATAGACTTGTCTTCAGAGTCATCAATATTAAGTATAATACTTTATTGTACCTAGGTTTAATAGAAGTCAAATAAGACCTTATTATATCTGTTGCAAGGAAAATAACTTGATATGATGAGACTTTGAATGTAAAAGAGATAAGAACTTTTGGGTAAACTCTTTAAAAATAAGTATATTTTAGAAATGTCTACTTAAGGTGATCTTCACAGATATTTGGTAACTCAAAGTTCTAGAATTGTGCTAGTTTAAGTAATGGAAGTTTACTGAGTAGATAATTTCCAAAAAATTAAGATACTGAGACATTATTTACTAAATAGAGAAACTAAAGGTATTTAGGACTATTAATGAAAATGTCTGATGCCACCCTGAGATGTTCTCTAAAAGAAAACAAATGTTTTTAGAAATTATCACTGATATTTATGTTCACCAAGCTACAAAATGCTAATGTAAAAAACAGTTCATAATTGCTTACTTCTTAATTTTCACTAGAAATCAAGGTTTTTAAGAGTTGAGGATCCAAATTTAAACATGTAATTAAAGCCAATAGAAATAATATGGAAACATATCAGTGTACAGAAGGAAAGTAGAATGTGTGTTTCAGTAAAGAAGATATGAAGAATGGAATTACATTTTATTGAGGGAAAAGAAAGAAACTATGTCTTAGAACTGGTTGGTTTATTTGGATGGCAAAAAGAAGGGACTGGAACTAAAATTAACTTGTAAGGAAACAAGTCAGTTTTGTTAGCTAGACTAGGAGAATATTTCCTCATTTTTGTGATTGCATAATTCTCTTTTGATCCTGTGTGGTGACATGGTCACAGGGTGCTCTCACTGGTGCCTTACTCCATCACACCCAGCGGCCTTGTCTGATGACAGTGCTGTTTAACGTGGTTTCTGTCCAGGGAAGTCCCCCTGAAATGTATTTTAAAATATGTAACTATTGGAATGTTAGATAATTTTATTTGTTTCTAATTATCATGTTCCAGTCTATAATTTGGATATTCCTGCAAGCTCCAACATGTCCACCCACACCATGGATTTTATACTTTCTTGGACTGATGACCTTCTCTGACATTGTCTCTTTTCTCCAGTTCTTACCATATTTGTGTTGGTCTGATATGTGTAGTGAACATCTTATAATATATCTAGTGACCCTGTGTTTCTGACTCTATCCTTAAAGTTATAATTGTGATGTCAGAAACACGTCGGACTTTATTTCCTGATGCATTTTTGAGTGGTTGCATTTACCCTGTACTTCTTATTTCCAGACAATTCCACATGAGAAATAGGCACCATGAAGATATATGAAGCAGATTGTGTGAGTTTCTGTGCCGTTAAGTGATCCATATTTGTTGTTTTTTTTTAAATCGTTTTGCCACTTTGGTTAAATGAATAAGTATTGTTTCACAGTGACCTATGATCCTATTGTGTTTTAAAAACTTTTTGATATTTTTAACAAACTTCTCAAAATCTAACTAAATTTGTTTTGGAAATTTATATGAAATCCCTAACATCTCATATGTCTTGATATACTGTCATAATTCTAGTTATTCTAAAATGCTATATGTCACAGAAACATCCAAGTTTCCTACTAATTGCATTATACTCAAATCTTTAACCATTGCTATTTTAAGTTTTGTCCTGATGCTTTTACAAAATGAAGATTTTCAAGAAGACTCATAAAAAGAACTTTTTAAACAAAGATAAGTTTCTGATGGCCTGAACTATGTAACACTGAAATATGTAACAAATGATGGGAAACCTGATTACTTTATCCAAATCAACAGGAATCAATTACATGGGACTGAATTAACTGATGAATATGATTTATAACTTTATTACTTTGGGAAATATACTAGCTTTAATCTTTGTTTTTCAGAAAAACCTTTTCTCTTATGCTATGACCTACAAGTTGATAAAGTATACACTTGTAAATAAAGATAAAACATTTATCTTTTTCGTTCTACCTGATCCTACCAGAATTTGGCTTCTCCAGGTGGCTCTCCTATGGACTTGATGGTTTATTGCAACTAGATTACAACTAGTTATACTAATTGTTTTAATTTGTTCTTTGTTTCCAAATTGTTTATGATTGTATCTACCCTCTGCATTATGACTTTGTCAATATTACTAGCTGCATTACTTACCCTGTCTATTTTATAAGATCGTTGTCTCTTACAGCACTCAGTGATAGTAACCAGGCTACTAGCCTACTGAATTCTTAGGTCTCTATGATGAAAAAGCAGTGCTACAAAACCACATGGTCCTTGACATCCTTACAGCATCTCAGGGAGGTACCTGTGCCACAATTCAAACTGAATGCTGTGTTTTCATATCTGGTGAATCTTCTAATATAACACGTTTAATTAACCATATGAAAAATCAGATTTTTTCCTTAAGTGACCCACTCCCAAGTCTTGATGACCTCTTAGAAAAATGGTTTGGCGTGCGAAGCTCTTGGCTTAAACATTTACTTATAACTCTATTAACGTTATTAGCTATATTATTTGTATTTTGCCTGTTTTACAAGATTATTGTTTCTTGTATTACTAAATGTATGACTGAGCCTCCAACAAAAATAATGATGACTAGGCAACTTGAAGCAGTTGATCAAATATACAGTTCTGTATGCGATCAACAATTGTAATAGTGCAACTCTAGATATGGGAAGATGCAACTAGGGAAAACATTTCCTGGATCAGATTAGATTAGTAAAACAGAGGTTCCAGAGAATCTTTAATTATCAACAGGGCCTAATCCAAAAATTAGCACCTGGAGTGGCATATCAACAGGAACTTTTGTCTGATCTGGGATGAGCCTCCCAGCACTGTGGGACAAAATTGGCCATGAAATGTTTACCAAATATTGGTCGCATTCCTGACCAAGAGGAGGATATCTGAGAAATGAAATATTTTCTGCCATATCAATAAACAAAGGATGTCACATTCATCAACAATTGCAACCCTCCAACATGAGCCTAGCCAAGGAAACTCAGGGCTGAAAAGAATACCTGCCATCTAGCAGCCATGAGGCTGCAGCTGGTGAGCCCTGAGGAAACTCAGGATGTGTCAGGATACTGGCCCCAGATGGCTGAGGTGCATATCACAGGAATGATGTCAGTGAGCCAAGACTCTTGCATCTTCCCATACATAGAAAAGCGCTAAATTCCTTAACTTGAGATATCTGGTTTTCTTTAACAATAATATCTTGACGTTCCTGACTACCTGTCCTTTGTTGCAAAACTCCTATATATCCTGGCTTCTCCCCTCACCTCCTCAGAACAGTTTCTCAGAGCTATCTGAAATGCTATCCCCTGGGCTGCAGTCCTCATTTTGCCCCCCAAAAAAACTTTACTCACAGCTCTCACGTTGTGCATATATTCTTTTTAAGTCAACAATCCCATGAGTGTATCATTTTACACAGCCAGGCCAAAGGGACTTTGAAGATAGAGTTAAAACTGTAAACTTTAAAATAGGGAGAGTATCCTGGATTATTCTAATGGGCTCAGTATAATTACATGAGCCCTTAGAAACAGAAAGAGGCAGAAGAGCTGTCAGAGAGATGTAACCCCGGAAGAAGAGGCAACAGAGAGAGAGTCGAAGCATGACAGGGACTTGACCTGTCATTGCTAGCGTTGATTATGGAGGAAATGGACTATGAATCTAGTCATCCAACGGCCTCCAGAATCTGGGAATGGCTCTCAGATGACAACCAGCAAAGAAACAGTCCTATAAATGCAAGGAACTGAATTCTGCCAACAACTTGAATAAGCAAGAAAATGTTTTCATCTAGAGCCTCCAGAGAGGAACAGCCTGCTGACACCGTGATTCTAACCTGTGTCAGATTCGACCTACAACACTATAAGAAAATAAATGCGTGTTGTGTTAAACTGCTAAATTTGTGTTAATTTGTTATAGCACCAATAGAAAACTAAGGCATCCCCCTTTCTTGCACAAACATACCATACTATAAATACTGATCCCGACCTTGCTTTTTTCACTTAAAAATATATCTTGGAGATCTTCCCATATCGGCACATAGACAGCATCCTCATTCTCTATATTTTTTTCTTATCTTACAGCTTCACAGAATGTCATTTTTGGTATCAATCTTACTTTATTTAACTAGCTATCTATTGATGGATATTTATGCAGTTTCCAAGCTTTTGCTTTACAGGTAATGTTGCAAAATTAGCATGTGTGTGTAGGATATCCATAAAGTAAATTTCCAGAGGTGAAATTAGTCAGAGAGAACACATGTTTACAATTTTGATAGATATTCAAATATTACCCTCCATAGAGGCTGTGCCAATTTGGACTTTCACCAATGATGTATAAAAGTGCTAGTTATAAAATTTAGATAATTTTGCCCATATCAAAAATGAATAATGCTCCCTCATGCATTTTAATATGAACTTCTCACAATGAGTGAAATAACACCAAATTTATTCTGGTTTGAGTGATCAATTATATGGTCATTCTAATTTTTGGTGCAATCTTTACATTCTCTACCATGTTCTTCACTTTTCCTCTCTATTTCCTTGTAGCTTTTGGAAGGTCACTGCTGATTTTGGTAGTCCTTGTGGTTACTCTGTAATATATGGATTTATACATCTTCCAGTTTCATGGAAAATGGAAGTTGCAATGTTTTGTTTGGTTCTATTTTATTTGTGATCTTATTGCTTTCACAACATTTTCAGGAGAAAGGGAAAGATGCTACTTCTCAATTGTGGTAGGCATCTCAGATAGTACCCACTGATCCCTGCCTCATATTCATGCTCTTGTGGAATGCCCTCCTCTTGAGCACGGGCTAGACTTTACTGACTCGCTTCTAATAAAAGAACACTGCAAAACTGATGGGTTGTCACTTCCAAGATTATGTTATAAAATATCATGGCTCAGTCTTGAGCTTTCTCTTTCTCTCTCACTCTCAACTTGATCATTCACTTTTGGGAAGCCAAGAAGTGCTTTATTGTGAAGTAGCACTATGAGAGTCCCACATGAGTGGGCTTGGAAACTGATCTTCTGAGTCTTGCCCATAGCCATGAGAGTGAGCTTAGAAGCAGATCTTTCCCCATTCAAGTCTTAAGATGGAATGCAGCCCTGGTTTGAATACTTAATTACAGCTTCCTGAGAGACTCTAAGCCAGAATTATCCAGCTGCACTGTTACTGAATTGCTGACCTATAGAAACTGTAAGATAATAAATGTTCCTGGATTTAAGCTGCTAAATTTTAGGCTAATTTGTTATAAACCAATAGATAACATAAATCAATGCATTTCATACAGCTAATATCCAATTTACCATTATAGAGACCAAGAATAAATTCTAATATGGCTCTAAACTAAAAATGAAAGAAGAAAACATGCAAAACATTACAGAGAAAGAAACTGCAGTAACTTTATTCTCTCAACTTAAATTTCAGCATTATTTACAAATTACCCAAACACACTAAAAAACTTTAAATTGTACAAATCTCTAATACATTTTATAAGAAATGTCATGTCACCAAATTTTGTTAATAAAAATTCCAATTTAGGAAAATTAATGGAGGGGAGAATGATAGGTGTACATATGCATTATTATTTTCTTTTCATTTTGTATTTGAGGACATTCTTTGTTTATGACAGCTCAGGTGAATGAATTTAGATAGAAAGTCATTTTTTTCTATGTTCATGACCAGAAAATCCCAAGAGCAAACTTAAAGATATGATGTATCTACCCAACATAAATTATGATATATTAAGTTTCCATTCTCTTAATTGAGATCATAGCTTGGCGAGAGGAGTTACAATTAATTTTTTAAACGTGAATTCTTTGAGTATGTGACATAACAATTCAGAATTTAAATCAGTATCTACTACTAGGAATAAGCAGAGGTCTAACATGGTACCAAACCAGACAAACAGCCATTTTCAAGTTTTAAAATATATTATTGGTTACACTATAATATTTCTTCTATCATCATAACTATGGTGAAATTAGTTTTCTCTGGGCAACCAAGAAACATTTATTTCCAGTGTCTCTAATTCCTTACCATTAGCTGTAATACTTGGAAGAAATGATCATACTTTTTAAAATAAACTGTTTAACTTTAGAATAATTCTAGATTTACAGAAAAATTGTGAGGATAGTACAGAGTCTCCATATACCCCACACTAATTTACCTTATTATTAACATCTAACATTACTATGGTACCTTTGTAATGATGCACAAATGTTGAAACAAGACTGTTAAAACTGTCACAGGTATGACGGTTTCTCAGACTCTGCTCATTTTTTATGACTTTGACAGATTTGAAGAGTATAGGCCAGTTATACTGTAGGATGTTCCTCAACTGAGATTTGCCTGATGTTTTTCTCATGATCATACAGGTGTTGTATATTCTTGGCCAAAAGACAACAGAGGTAAAATACCATTTTCATCACAAGGAGAACATACTATTACCATAACTTTTCACCACTGATGTTGACCTTGATCACCAGGCTGAGGTAGTGTTTATCAGGTTTCTTCACTGTACACTTACTCTCCCAACCCCCCATACTGCACTCTTTCAAGGGAAGTCACTATGTATAGTTCATGATTAAGGAGTGGGGAGTTAGTTAGGTTTGACTTCCTTGAGGGCAGGGGATCTACATAAATAATTTGGGATTCTTCTGCACAGATTTGTCTCCTATCTCCCATTTATTTATTCAATAATCTGCTGAACTTATGAATACTTATTCCATGAAGTGTTCAGTATTTATGCTCTTTATATTCTGGCACAGAATCTAGGACCTCAATAAAATTATATGCAGTTGAAATACTGTGTTCTTCCTTTTCATCTTATTTATTTAGCCATCTCTACTTGACTCATTAAAGAAGATGCCAGGGCATAATCTTCAGGATAGAGTTTATATGTATATATATACATATACACACACATGCATACATATATTTATTTATTTCACTTTTCCTTATATATTAAAATGACTTGCAGTTGTGGTTTATAAGACTTTTCTTTCCAAAGTTCTTAATAAGAAATAGGACACAGTATAAGTCCTTGCCTTACTCTGTAGCTAAGGATAGTGCTTTTAATCTAGTGGCCAATTAAAAATTATTTCCAAATGATTACCATAACTTTTGGGGAAGTGCTATAAATAAAAACGAAGTATTGTCCTATTTACACTCTTGGACTAAGGACACCTAGGTTTTTGAGAGCCAAGATGGAAGTAGAGCATCCTAGGAGTCTGAATGAACTCATAATGACCTTAAGGGGTTTTAGAGATGAAGTTGACAGGGAACAATAAAGGGTCCTGTAAGAGAGGTTTAGAATGGAGAGTGGGGAGGTGAATTTAAGTAGCTCATCTTTGTGTTATGGTATCATTCTATAATGCATGTAATGTACTTCACCCCCACTCAGTTCAAATCTAGACAAATTTTAAATTCCTTTCCCTTTTGATTACTTTCTTTAAAACCCTTTTCATTTATTCCTGACAACCATCCCTTAAACAACTGGATATCTTAATTAATAAAAACAATAAGAACAGGAAGGCAGGTCCAAGATAGCAGTGTAGAAAGACCCTGAACTCACCTCCTCCCATGGACACACCAAATCTACAACTACATATAGAGCAATTCCTCCTGAGGAAGAACTGAGGAGTGCTTGAACCTCTTCTGTACAAAAAATGACAGAGGGACACATAGAGATGAATAGGAGAGACCAAGACACTGTATCGACAGGAACTCCACCTCCAAAGCAGCGACCCACATTACAGAGAGATAACAATGAGGGGCTCCTGTACAGACTCGCCTTCCCTGGGACACAATGAAAAAACAGTAGGTTAAAGGGCAACAACATTATACATGAAGTAAATCTGTTTACTATAACACTAGAAGGTCTGGCAAACTAGTGGGAAACATCTAGAACCCTCAGAATTGGAAGTGCCAAAGAATGCCATTTTTTGAGCTCTCCTTCTACCTTGCTAGTGCTGGCAGGAGCACAGTCCAGATGCTATAGCCAGCCTACAAGACTGCCCAGTTGCACCTCAGAGACCTAGCCCACACTGGCTTCAGCCACCCCTTCCCAAGGTGTCCCTGGCCCCCTACCCATGCCCACCTCAGCTCCAACTGTCCCACCAGGTGGTGCTGGTGCAGAGCACTCAAGGACACCTCAGGCTAAGCCTGTTCCATCTCTAGTTATACCACCAGAGTGGCCTTGGGTAGCACCCACTCTGGCTCCAGCCATTCAACTAGGGTGGTCCCAGCCCCACACCCAAGACTGCCCCAACTTCAGCCATCCTACCAGGGAGACCTGGGCAAGGAGCACCCTGGGACACCCCTGGATCATGCCTACTTGAGCTCCATCTAGCCTGCCAAAGCTGCCTGGCACAGACAGTTTACACAGGGGCCCCTCCTATACAAGGCCACACCCTTAAGACTAGGGGAGGTAACTGTTTCATGTAATTCATGGAAATAAACACAGTAAGTCAGAATGAGAAAGCAGAGAAATGTGTTCCACCAAAAGAGCAAGACAAAAACCACAGCAAAAACCTTAATGAAGTGGAGATAAGTAATTTACCTAATGAAGAGTTCAAAGTAATGGTCATAAATACTTGGAAAAGAATAGAAGAGCAAAGTGAGAAATTCAACACAGAGTTAGAAAATATAAGAAAGAACCAATCAGAGCTGAAGAATACAATAACTGAAATAAAAACACACAGCAGATTAGATGATATGGAAAAATGAATAAGCTATCTGGAAGGCAGAACAGTGGAAATCACCCAATCAGAACAATATAAAGAAAAAAGAACTTTCAAAAATGAGAATAGTTTTAAGGGACCTCTGAGACAGCATCAAGTGTATTAACACTTACATTATAGTTATACCAGGAGGAGAAGAGAGTGAGAAAGGGGCAGAAAAGTTATTTGAAGGAATAATAGCTGAAAACTTTTCCTAACCTGGTGAAGGAAACAGACATCCAGGTCCAGGAATCACAGAGTCCCAAATAAGATGAACACAAAGATATGTATCAAAATATATCATAATTAAGATGGCAAAAATTAAAGATAATTTTAAAGGCAAAGGACAACTAGTCATGTACGAGGACATCACTATAAAGATATGAGCTGATTTTTCAGCAAAATCTTTGCATGTAAGAAGGAGTAGCATAATATATTTAAAGTATTGAAATAAAAAAATTTACTACCAAGAATACTGTACCTGGCAAGGTTATCATTCAGAATTGAAGGAAAGATAGAATTTCCCAGACAAGCAAATGCCAAAGGAGCTCATCACCACTAATCTGGCCTTACAAGAAATTTTAAAGAGTCTTCTTTAAGCAGAAAAAAAAGTGCCACAGCTAGAAATAAGAATGTATAAGAAAGTTCATGGAGACATTCAAATTCAAAACAATCTTGAAAAGAACAAAATTGGAGGATTCACATTTCCTGACTTAAAAATTTACTACAAAGTTACAGTAATCAAGACTGTGGTACTGGTGTAAAGACAAACATATATAGATCAATGGAATGGATTTGGGAGTCCAGAAATAAACCCTCACATTTACAGTCAGTTGATTTTCAACAAGGGTACCAAAATAATTCAACGGAGAAAGGATAGTCTTTTCAACAAATGTTGCTGAGACAACTAGATACCCACATGCCAAAGAATGATGCTGAACCACAACCTCACATTGTTTACAAAAATTAATTCCAAATGGATCAAAAAACCTAAATGTAAGAGCTAAAACTACAAAACTCTTAGAAGAAAACACAGGTTTAAACCTTAATTATGTTGAATTAGGCCATGCTTTCTTAGGTATGACACTAAAAGCACAAACAACAAAGAAAAAAGATAAATTGGACTTAAAATCAAAACTTTTGTACTTCAAAGAATACTATCAAAAAAGAGAAATGACAGCCCACAGAATGAGAGAAAATATTTTCAAATCATATATGATAAGGTGCTTGTATCTAGAAAATATAAAGAAAACTTACAACTCAAGAGTAAAAAGACAACCCAATTTTAAAATGAGCAAAGTATGTGAACAGAAATTTCTCTAAAGAAGATATACAAATGGCCAGTAAGAACATGAAAAGATGCTCAACATCATTAGCCATTAAGGAAATGCAAATCAAACCCACAATGAAATACCATCTCATACCCACTGGGATGGCTATAATAAAAAAAGACAGATAATAACAAATGTTGGTGAAGATGTGGAGAAATTGGAGCCCTCATACACTGCTTGTGAGTTTGTAAAATGGTGTAGTTGCCTTGGAGAATAGGCTGGCAGTTCCTCAATTATTTAAACATAATGTTACCATATGACCCAGAAGTTACTCTCAAGAGAAATGAAAATATATCCACACACAAAATTTTACACTGATGTTCATAGTAGCATTATTCATTAGCTGCAAGTAGAAACAATTATGAATGAAAAAATAACATGTTATATATCCACACAATGGAATATTATTCATCAGTAAAAAAGAATGAAGTACTGATATATGCTACAACATGGATGAACCTTGAAAACACAATGTTAAGTGAAAGAAGCCAGACACAAAAGACCACATACTGTATAATTACATTTATATTAAATGTCCAGAATAAGCAAATCTATAGAGAAAAAAATAGACTGGTGGTTGCCTATGGCTGGTTGGGGTGAAATGGGGAATGACTGCTAATTGGTATGGGGTTTCTTTTTGGGTGATGAAATATTCTAAAGTTGATTGTGGTGATGATTGTGTGATGACTACATAATTTTGAATAGGCTAAATACCACTGAATTGTACACTTTAAATGAGTAAATTGTGTGATGTGAACTATATCTCATTAAAGCTGTTCAAAAATCATAAAAAAACAATTTTAGCACATGAGACAAATATAAATATTTAGTCTTATAAATAATATTTCATACATCAAATGACTATGCATGTAAAAAGTGTTCCAAATAAATCATTCCTTTTAAAAAAAGACATAAAATGTGACATAAAAAACATAAAACATGGAACAGGGAGAAAAATGTAGTAGTTTTAGAACACATTTGAACTTAAGTGACTATCACCTTGATATACATGAACCTTGAATTAACCACAAATCAAAAATCTACAATAGATCCACAAAAAATAAAGAGAAAGAAAGCCAAACATTAAAGAAAATCATCAAACCACAAGGTAAGAGACTAAGAAGAACAGAGAAGTACTACAAAAAACAACCAGAAAACAATTTTTAAAATGGCAATTAAGTGTGTACATATCAATAATCATTTTAAATGTAAATAGAATAAATGCTCCAATCAAAAGACATAGGATGGCTGAATGGATTAAAATACAAGACCTGTCTATATGCTACTACAAAGGACAATTCAGTTCTAAATAAACACAGACTGAAAGTTAAAAGGTAGAAAAAAATATTTCATGAATATGGAAACTAAAAGAAAGCTGGGTAGCAACACTTATATCAGACAAAATAGACTTTACAACAGAATGTAACAAAAGACAAGGCCATTGAGTAATGATAAAGGAGTCAGTCCAAGAAGAGGATATAACATTTGTAAATATTTATGCATCCAACATAGGAACATCTAAATATATTAAGCAAATATTAACAGATGTGAAGAAACTGACAGTAACATAAAAATATTAGGGACATTAATACCCCATTTGTCAATGGAGAGATCATCTAGACAGAAAACCAATATGGAAACATTGGCCTTAAGTGACACATTTGACCAGGTAATCTTAATACGTATATATGGAACATTCCATCCAAAAGTTGCAGAATACATATTCTTTTCAAGTGCACATGTAACATTCTCCAGGATAGATCACTTGTTAATCCACAAAACAAGTCTAAATAAATTTAATAAGATTAAAATCATATCAAGCATCTTTTTCTATCACAACAATATGAAACTAGACACCAAGTACAAGAAAAAAAAAACTAGAAAAAACACAAACATGTGGAGACTAAACAACACACTATTAAACAACCAATGGGTCAATGAAGAAATAAAAGAAGAAATAAAATTCCTGGAGCAAATGAAAATGGAAGCACAACATTTAATTTTATGGAGTGCAGCAAAAACTGTTCTAGAAGGGAAGTCCCTAGCAAAATAAACCTACCTCAAGAAATAAGAAAATCTCAAATAAACAATCCAACTTTACACCTAAAGGAATTAGACAAAGAAGAATAAAACCAAAAGTTATAAAATAAAGAAAATAATAAAGATTAGAGTGGAAATAAGTGAAGTAGAAATTTAAAAAAGCAATTGAAAACATCAATGAAACTAAGAGCTGGTTCTTTGAAAAGATAAACAAAATTGATCACCTTTAGCCAGATATATTGAGAAAAAAAAAAGAGAGCATCCAAATTAATAAAATCAGAAATGAGAGAGGAAAAATTCCAACCAATACCACAGAATGCAAACTATCATGAGAGTACTACCAACTACTATAAACCAAAACACTGGCCAACCTAGAAGAAATGGACAAATTCTTAGAATCATACAACTTGCTAAACCTGAATCAGGAAGAAATGGAAAATCTGAACAGACTGATTATCAGTAATAAATTCAATCACTAATTAATAAACTCTCAACCAGTAAAAGTCTAGGACAAGACAGCTTCATGGGTGAACTCTACCAAACATTTAAAGAAAATTTAATACCAGTCCTTCTCAAACTATTCCAAAATACCAACAAGGAAGAATGTTTCCAAATTCATTTTACAAGTCCAGCATTAACCTGATATCAAAACCAGAAAAAGCCACTACAAGAAAAGAAAATAACAGGTTAATATCCTTGATGAATATAGATGCAAAAATCCTCAAAAAATATTAACAAATCAAATTCAACAATAGGAGCTTACATCATGATCAAATTGAATTTATGACAGGGATTCAAGATGGCTTAACATGTACAAATGAATCAGTGTGATACACCACATTAACAAAAGGAAGAATAAAAATTATATGATTGTCTCAACAAATGCAGAAAAACGTTTAATGAAATTTAACATCAGTTTATGATAGAAACTGTCAACAAAGTGGACAGAGAGAGAGGAAACATACCCAACATAATAAAGGCCATAAGTGGCAAACCTAACATCATACTCAACAGTGAAAAACTTAAAATAGCTTTTCCTCTAAGATCTGGAACAAGACAAGGATGCCCACTCTTGCCACTTTCATTCAACATAGTATTGGAAGTATTAGCCACAGCAATCAGATGAGAAAACGAAATGAAAAGGCATCCAAACTGGATGAAAACAAGTAAAACTGTCACTACTTGCACAAGACATGATCTATATATACAAAACCCTAAAGACTCCACAAAAAAAAAAACTGTTAGAACTAATAAATGAATTCAGTAAAGTTGAAGGATACCAAATTAGTATACAGAAATTGGATGTGTTTCTATATACAAATAACAAACTATCAGAAAGATAAATTAAGAAAACAATCTCATTTATACTTGCATCAAAAAGAATAAAATACTTAGGAATAAATTTAATCAAGGAAGTGAAAACCTATACTCTGAAAACTATAAGACAATGATAAAAGAAACTGAAAACACTACAAATAAATAGAAAGAAAATCCATGCTAAGGGAATGGAAGAATTAATCCTGTTAAGATGTACTTATTACACAAAGCAATCTACAGATTCCCTACAATCCCTATCAAAGTACCCTAGGTATGTTTTACAGAAGTAGAGCAAACAATTCTATAATTTGTATGGAAGCACAAAACCCCCCAAATAGCCAAAGAAGAAGAGCAAAGCTGGAGGTATCAAGATTTCTGATTTCAAGCTGTATTACAAAGCCACACTAATCAAAACAGTATGGTACTGGCACAAAAACAGACACACAAATTAATGGAACACACTAGAGATCCCAGAAATAAATTCATGTTTATGTGGTCAATTAATCTAAGACAAAGTAAACAGGAATATAAAATGGAAAGACAGCCTTTTCAATAAATAATGTTGGGAAAACTAGACAGCTACATATAAAAGAATGAAACTAGACCACTTTCTCACAACATATATAAAAATAACAACACAACACATACAACAAATATAAAAATAACTCAAAATGTATTAACGACTTAAATATAAGACCTGAAACCATAAAAATCCTAGAAGAAAATGTAGGCATTATGCTTTTGACATTGATCTTAGCTATACATACATATATATATATATATATATATATATATAGATAGATAGATAGATAGATAGATAGATAGATCTGTCTCCTCAGACAAGGGAAACAAAAGCAAATATAAACAAGAGACATCAAGCTAAAATGCTTTTGTACAGCAAAAATGAAAAGGCAGTCTACTGAATGGGCAAAGATATTTTCAAAAGATATATTTGATAAGGGATAATACCCAATATACATATAGGACACATAAAACTCAATATTTAAAAAATCTAATTAAATAACGGGTGGAGGATCTGAATAAACATTTTTCTAAAGACTTCCACAGGGCCACAGGCACATGACAAGATGCTTAACATCACTAATCATCAGGGAACTGCAAATCAAAACCATAATGATATATCATCTCACACCTGTCAGAATGGCTATCATCAAAAAGACAACAAATAACAAGTGTTGCTGAGGATGTGGAGAAAAGGGAACCCTGTGCACTGTTAGTGGAATTGTAAGTTTCTGCAGCCACTATGGAAAACAGTAGGGAGGTTCCCCCAAAATTAAGAATAAAACTTCTGTATGATTCAGCAGCTCAATTCTGGGTATTTATCTGAAGAAAACCAAAACACTAATTTGAAAATGTATCTGCTCCCCAATGTTCATTGCATAATTATTTGCAATAACAAAGATATGAAAGCAACCCAAATATCCATCAGTAGATGAATGCATAAAAAGTTATGGTATATATGTACAATCAAATATTACTCAACAGTAAAAAATAATGAAATCTTGACATTTGCAACAACACAAATGAACCTAGAAGGCATTATGCTAAGTGAAATAAGTCAGAAAGAGGAAGATAATACCATATAATTTCTCTTGTATATGGAACCTAAATGAAGGAAGAAACAAAACAAAAGACTTATAGATACAGAGAACATGACTGGTGGTGCCAGAAGGGAAAGACATGGAGGGGATGGGCAAAATGGGTAAAGAGGATTAGAGGAACAAACTTCCAATCATAATATAAGCCATATGATATAATGTACAGCATAGGGATTATAGTCAATAATATAAAATTGTAATAACTTTGTATGGTGACAAATGGTAGCTAACCTTATGGTAATAATTTCATAATGTATAAAAATATTGAATCAATGTGTTATACACCTGAATCTAGTATAATATTGTTAAGTCAATTATACTTCAATAAAAGCATGAACAATAAAACAAAAAAGGACAATAAGAAAATTAAAAATAACAAAAGAGTGCCTTAAAAAGAGATCAGGGTTGGGAATTCCCTGGTGGTCCAGAGGTTAGGACTCCACGCTTTCACTGCTGAGATCTGGGGTTTGATCCCTGGTTGGGGAACTAAGATCCCGCAAGCCACTCAGTGTGGGGAAAAAAAAAAAAGTATCAGGGTTAAGAAAAAAAAAACTTTAGGATGCTGCAGTTAGGCAAGGTCAGGACCTTGCCCTGAAGCAAGATGGCGATGCACACCCCTTTTCCTGGACTGAGGAGCTGTCATTTGTGGTGGGTTCATGTTCGTGTGGAGGTAATTGGGCGCCACACTGTTCGATACCACAGAGGGAATTAAGATGACGGAGTAGAAGGATGTGGAGTTCATCTCTCTCCACGGATGCATCAGGAATACACCTATAGATGCAACAATTCTCACAGAACACTGGCTGAACACTAGCAGAAGACCTTAGACACCGGAAAAGACTATAAAGATCCCTGCATAACTGGGTAGGATAAAAAAAGAAGGGAGAAGGAGAAGAGGAAGTGGAACAGGACCTGCACCCAGGGGTGGGGGAGCTGAAGCAGAGGAGAGATTCTCAAATTCGGGGAACCTGTCTCTGATGGGGAAATCTATTGGAACAGAAGGGAAGCATTTGAGGCTGTTGGAAGAGGATGAAGCGGCTGATCTGTGGCAGATGGGACAGGGTGAAAAATACACAGACAGTCTGTACCGTGGCCCTCTGTGCTCCACACTGGGATGTGTGTTCACAGGTGTGCAAGGGGTCTGGGAGCTGGAGCGTGGGGATTGGAGAACAGTCCCAGAGTGAGAACTGCTGTTGGCTGTGGGGAGACATATTAAGGAGACGGCCGGGGGGCGGGGGTGGGTGGAAATCAGCAGCAGGGAATGCCTGTGGAGGAAGACGAGACTGCCATGGAAGCAGAGTACTACTGCTGAGTTACAAGCAGATGAAGGAGTCACTATTGTAGCCTCTCTCTCCCCACACGCTGGCACCTGCTGACGGACAGTAAAAGAAGCCCTCTCAGGGCTGGCACTCTCATGCCTGCTGCAGGATGTCAGGAAAAGCCCGGATAGGGCTTGCCCTCACATTCCTTATGCCAGATGCCAGAAAAGGCCCTCACTAGGGTCATATCTCTTGCGCCTGTGGCCGCCAGCTTTCCTGTGCATTTGGTGCCACTGGGGCTCCTGCGATCCAAGCAGTCATACCACCTCTGTGCCCTGTCCTTACTAAGGCAGACCCGAAAGCTCCAAAGCAGCCTCAGGACCAGACTCCTGTGGATGGACCACATGTAGATGTGGGGATAAAACCAAAGCTGAACCCCAGGAACAGGGCGACTAAAGAAGATAGAAAATCTTTCCAACAGCTGTATAAGCTGCAGATTACATCCCTGCAATCAGCTAGGTAGACCCTGTGTTTATGGAATATCTAAGTAGACAATGAGTGTTCCCACAAATGAAAACAGTCTAGCTCTGGCAGCTGTGGACATTGGGGTCAAGCACACACAGGAATTGGGCCAAATAAAGTCTGAGTGGTCCCCACAGGGCCCACAGCAGGTACAGAGACCAACCCAGAGGCAGAAGAGAGCCTCTTAGGGAGGCAGAGGTGGGCTGTGGCTCACAGCTTGTGCAAGGACATTTATAGCTGAGATCCCAGGGAAACATAATTATTACTATTAATTTTATTATGTTTTGATTCATTCTGTTGTTGATTCTGGCTTTCTTTTTTGTTTGTTTTTTCCTTTCTGTTTGTTTCTTGTCTTAGTATTTTTCTTTTTTTTTTTTTTTAGTCTTGGGATCTTCATGTTTTATAACATATTTTTTATATACTTCTATTTTTAATTTGCTTTTATGTTGTTCTTTTCCCTTATTTTTTTCTTCTGTCTTTAATATATTTTTTATTTGCTTTTTATATTTCTATTTTTACTTTGCTTTTCTGTTGTCCTGTGTTTTTTTCCTTTTTATTTTATTTTATTATTATTTTTATCAGTTTGTTCTGTTTCCTTGTTTTATTCTTCAGTTGGCACACTGATTTGGTTTAGTTTTTAGGTTTGTGTTTTTGTTAGCTTTGATCCAAATTGATTTCAATTTTGAGTTCTTCTATTTGGTTGTTCTCTTGCTTTTTGTTTTATTTGGTTCTGTTTTTGTTTCTTTTCCATGTGTGTGTTTCCATTTCTGTTTGTTTGATTTTGTTTTTTAGCATTTGTCTGGGGTTTTGTCTTATTTTTTTTTCTTTAATATATTTTCTATTTTATTTTTTATATTTCTGTTTCTATGGTGCATTTCTGTTGTTCTGTCTTCTTTATCCTTTGTTTTATTTTCTATCATTTTTGTCGGTTTGTTTCTTTGCTTCCTTCTTCAGTTGGCACTCTGCTTTGGTTTTGTTTTGTGATTTTCTGTCTTTGTCAGTTTTCTTTTTAATTGTTTGATTTCATTCTTTGGTTCTTTTGTTTGTCTTGCTGTTCTCTTGCTTTTTGATGTTTGGTTCTGTTTTTGTTTTTTTGTGTGTGCATGTCTCTTTGTTTCTATTTGATTTTACTTTTTACCATTTTGGGGGGGTTTGTTAGTCTTTTTTATAAAATCCCCTTTATTGTGGAATGAGCAACTTTCGGAGTCTTGGTCCCTCCACAAGAAGTCAGGTCAGAGGCTCTGGGGTGGGAGCAATGAGTCCAGGACACTGGACCACTAAGAATTCCCAGCCCCAGGGAAAATTAATCACAAAGAGCTCTCACGGAGGCCTCTATCTGAATCCAAGAGCCATCTCCACCCAACTGCCAGCAACGCCCAGGGCTGGATGCCTCACACCAAACAACAAAACAGGAACACAAACCCACCCACCACACACAGACTACCTAAAATCATACTAAGCTCACAGACACCCCAAAACATACCACCTGACATGGCCCTGCTCATCAGAAATAAAAGACTCAGCTCCACCTACCAGAACACAGGCACCAGTCCCTCCCATTAGGAAGCCTATGCAAGCCACTGGACTAACCTCACCACTGGGGGCAGACAACAGAAGCAAAAGGAAATACGACCCTGCAGCCTTGGGAAAGGAGACCTCAAATACTGTAATCAGACAAAATGAGAGGACACAGAAATCTTGCAGGAAAAGGAGCAAGATAAAAACCCACAAGACCAAATAAATGATGAGGAAATAGGAAAACTACCTGTAAAAGAATTCAGAGTAATGATAGTAAAGATGACCCAAAATCTCGGAAACAGACAAAATACAAGAAACATTTAACAAGGACAGAGAAGAACTAAAGAGGAAACAAATAGTAATGAACAATGCAATAACTGAAATTAAAAATACTCTAGAAGGAATCAATAGCAGAATAACTGAGGCAAGAGAATGGATAAGTGAGCTGGAAGACAGAATGGTGGAAATAACTGTGACAGAGCAGAATAAAGAAAAAAGAATGAAAAGAATGGAGGACAGGCTCAGAGACCTCTGGGACAACATTAAGTGTACCACCATTTGAATTATAGAAAAAGCAAAAAAAAGAAAGGGTCTGAGAAAATATCTGAAGAGATTATAGTTGAAAACTTCCCCAATATGGGAAAGGAAATAGTCAATCAAGTCCAGGAAGCCCAGAGAGTCCCATACAGGATAAACACAAGGAGAAACATGCTGAGACACATATTAATCAAACTACTGAAAATTAAACACACAAAAAAATATTAAAAGCAAGGGAAAATCAACAAATAACATACAAGGGAATCCCCATAAGGTTAATAGCTGATCTTTCAGAAGAAACTCTACAGCCCAGAAGGGAGTTGCACGATATATTTAAGGTAATGAAAGGGAAAATCCTACAACCAAGATTACTCTACCCAGCAAGGATCTCATTTAGATTCGATGGAGAAATCAAAAACTTTACAGACAAGCAAAAGTTAAGAGAATTCAACACCACCAAACCAGCTTTACAACAAATGATAAAGGAACTTCTCTAGGTAGGAAACACAAGAAAAGACCTACAAAAACAAACACAAAACAATTAAGAAAATGGATTAAATGCTCCAAACAAAAGACACAGACTGGCTGAATGGATACAAAAACAAGACCTGTATAGATGCTGTCTACAAGAGACCCACTTCAGCCCTAGGGACACATACAGATTGAATGTGAGGAGATGGAAAAAGATATTCCATGCAAATGAAAATCAAAAGAAAGCTAGAGTATCAGACAAAATAGACTTTAAAATAAAAACTATTACAAGAGACAAGAAAAGACACTACATAATGATCAAGTGGTCAATCCAAGAAGAAGATATAACAATTGTAAATATTGATGCACCCAGCATAGGGGCACCTCAATACATAAGGCAAATGTTAACAGCCATAAAAGGGGAAATCAACAGTAACACAATAATAGTAGGGGACTTTAACACCCCACTTAAACAAATGGACAGATCATCCAAACAGAAAATAAATAAGGAAACACAAGCTTTAAATGACACATTAGAGCAGATAGACTTAATTGATATTTATAGGACATTCCATCCCAAAACAACAGAATATACTTTATTCTCAAGTGCACATGGAACATTCTCCAGGACAGATCACATCTTGAGTCAAAACTCAAGCTATGGTAAATTTAAGAAAATAGAAATCATATCAAGCATCTTTTCTGACCACAACGCTATGAGACTAGAAAGCAATTACAGGAAAAAAAAGTGTAAAAAATACAAACACATGAAGGCTACACAATACACTACTAAGCAAACAAGACATCAGTGAAGAAATCAAAGAGAAAGTGGAAAAATACCTGGAAACAAATGACAATGAAAATACAATGACCCAAAACCTGTCAGATGAAGCAAGAGCAGTTCTAAAAGGGAAGTTTATAGTAATACAATTATACCTCAAGAAACAAGAAAAATCTCAAATAAACCACCTAACATCATACTTAAAGAATTAAAGAAAGAAGAATGAAAAAAACCCAAAGTTAGCAGAAGGAAAGAAATCATAAAGATCAGATCAGAAATAAATGAAAGAGCAATGAAGTAAACAATAACAAAGATCAGTAAAACTAAGAGCTGGTTCTTTTTTTTTTTTTTTTTTTTTGTGGTACGTGGGCCTCTCACTGTTGTGGCCTCTCCCATTGCGGAGCACAGGCTCTGGACGTGCAGGTTCAGAGGCCATGGCTCACAGGCCCAGCTGCTCCGCAGCATGTGGGATCCTCCTGGACCGGGGCACAAACACATGTCCCCTGCATCGGCAGGCAGACTCTCAACCACTGCACCATCAGGGAAGCCCCAAGAACTGGTTCTTTGAGAAGATAAACAAAATCAATACCATTAGCCAGACTAATCAGGAAAAAAAAGGGAGAAGACACAAATCAACAGAATTATAAATGAAAATAGAAATCACAACTGACACTGCAGAAATACAGGATTATAAGAGACTACTACAAACAACTATATGCCAATAAAATGGACAATCACTAAGAAATGAACAAATTCTTGGAAAGGTACAATTTTCCAAGACTGAACCAGGAAGAATTAGAAAATATGAACAAAACTATCATAAGAAATTGAAACTGTAATTAAAAATCTTCCAGCAAACAAAAGGCTAGGACCAGATGGCTTCACAGGCAAATTCTATCAAACAATTAGAAGAGCTAACACTGATCCTTCTCAAACTCTTCCAAAAAATTGCAGAGAGAGGAACACTGCCAAACTCATTCTATGAGGCCACCATCACCCTGATACAAAAACCAGACAAAGGTGTCACAAAATAAGAAAATTACTGGCAATATCACTGATGAACACAGATGCAAAAATCCTCAACAAAATGCTAGCAAACAGAATCCAACAACACATTCAAAGGATCATACACCATGATCAAATGGGGTTTATCCCAGTAATGCAAAGATTCTTCAATATATGCAAATCAATCAATGCAATACACCATAGTAATGAACTGAAAGATAAAAACCATATAATTCCAATAGATGTAGAAAAAGTTTTCGACAAAATATAACAATGATTTATGATAAAAACTCTCCAGAAAGTGTACATAGAGGGAATCTACCTCAACATAATAAAAGCCATATATGACAAACCCACAGCCAACATCATTCTCAATGGTGAAAAACTGAAACCGTTTCCTCTAAGATCAAGAACGAGAGTAGGGTGCCCACTCTGATGACTATTATTCAACATAGTTTTGGAAGTTTTAGCCACAGCAATCAGAGAAGAAAAAGAAATAAAAGTAATACAAATTGGAAAAGAAGAAGTAAAACTGTCACTGTTTGCAGATGACATGATACTATACATAGAAAATTCTAAAGATGACACCAGAAAACTACTAGAGCTAACCAATGAATTTGGTAAAGTAGCAGGATACAAAATTAATGCACAGAAATTTCTTGCATTCCTATACACTAGCAATGAAAAATCACAGAGAAATTAAGGAAACACTACCAATTACCATTGCAACAAAAAGAATAAAATACCTAGGAATAAACCTACCTAAAGAGGCAAAAGACCTGTATGCAGAAAGCTATAAGAAACTGATGAAAGAAATCAAAGACAATACAAACAGATGGAGAGGTATACCATGTTCTTGGGTTGGAATAATCAGCATTGTGAAAATGAGTATACTACCCAAAGAAATCTACATTTTCAGTGCAATCCCTATCAAATACCAGTGGTATTTTTCACAGAACTGGAACAAGAAATTCTACAATTAGTATGGAAACACAAAAGACCCTGAATAGCCAAAGCAATCTTGAGAAAGAAAAATGAAACTAAAGGAATGAAGCGCTGTGACTTCAGACTATACTACAAAGCTACAGTAATCAAGACAGTATGGTAATGGCACAAAAACAGAAATATAGGTGAATGGAACAGGATAGAAACCCCAGAGATAAACCCATGCGCATATGGTCACCTTATCTTTGACAAAGGAGTCAAGAATATACCGTGGAGAAAAGACAGTCTCTTCACTAAGTGGTGCTGGGAAAACTGAACAGCTACATATAAAAGAATGAAATTAGAACACTCCCTAACACCATACACAAAAATAAACTCAAAATTGATCAAAGACCTAAAGGTAAGGCCGGACACTGTAAAACTCTTAGAGGAGAACATAGGCAGAACACTCTATGACATAAATCACAGCAAGATCCTTTTTGACCTACCTCCTACAAAAATGTAAATAAAAACAGACAAATGGGACCTAATGAAACTTAAAAGCTTTTGCACAGAAAAGGAAACCATAAATAATATGAAAAGATAACCCTCAGAATGGGAGAAAATATTTGTAGATGAAGCAACTGACAAAGATTAATCTCCAAAATATAACAGCAGCTCATGCAGCCCAATAACCAAAAAACAACAACCCAATCCAAAAATGGGCAAAAGACCTAAATAGACATTTCTTCAAAGAAGATATACAGATTGCCAACAAACACATGAAAAGGTGCTCAATATCACTAATCATTAGAGAAATGCAAATCAAAACCACAATGAGGTATCACCTCACACCAGTCAGAACGGCCATCATCAAAAAATCTAAAAGAATAAGTGCTGAAGAGGGTGTGGAGAAAAGGGAACCCTCCTGCACTGTTGGCAGGAATGTAAATTGATACAGCTTCACTATGGAGAACAGTATGGAGGTTCCTTAAAAGACCAAAAATAAAACTACCATATGACCCAGCAATTCAGCTACTGAGCATATACCCTGAGAAAACCATCATTCATAAAGATACTTGTACCACAGTGTTCAGTGGAGCACTATTTACAATAGCCAGGACATGGAAACAACCGAAATGTTCATCAACAGATGAATGGATAAAGATGTGGTACATGTATACAATGGGGTATTACTCAACTATAAAAAGGAACAAAATTGAGTTATTTGTAGTGAGGTGGATGGACCTAGAGTCTGTCATACAGAGTGAAGTAAGTCTGAAAGAGAAAAACAAATACCGTATGCTAACACATATATATGGAATCTAAGAAAAAAAATGGTTCTGTAAATCTAGGGGCAGGGCAGGAATAAAGTTGCAGACATAGAGAACGGACTTGAGGACATGGGGGTGGGGAAGGGGAAACTGGGATGAAGTAAGAGTAGCAATGATGTATATACGCTACCAAATGTAAAATGGATGGCTAGTGGAAAGCTTCTGCATAGCACAGGGAGATCATCTCGATGCTTTGTGACTGCGTAGAGGGGTGGGATAGGGAGGGTGGAAGGGAGGCTCAAGAGGGAGGGGATATGGGGATATAGGTATACATATAGCTGATTCACTTTGTTGTACAGCAGAAACTAATGCAACATTGTAAAGCAATTATACTCCAATAAGGATGTAAAAAAAAATAAAGATACAAACTATGATTTGGAGTATTGTCAACCAAAAGAAATATAATGTATTTTAAATGACTATAAAAGTATCCACATGCTAATCTTGGCATAAGACCTTGAATGATATATTTCAGAAAATTTGTGATTTGTTTTATAAAAATAAATGTTAATGTGTCAAGGAGATAAAACTTTAATAGAGGAGGTCATGCTGGTTAATTTTTCTCAAGTTTTTTTACAAAACAGTTATAGTATA
Organism: Lagenorhynchus albirostris; assembly: GCF_949774975.1. NCBI lineage: Eukaryota > Metazoa > Chordata > Mammalia > Artiodactyla > Delphinidae > Lagenorhynchus > Lagenorhynchus albirostris. The sequence goes on from NC_083096.1 coordinate 122,449,038, forward strand.
TAATTCTACAAATTCTACACATATTTTCATTGAAGTATTTGCTTAATAAACTATGCCAAACTATCTTGATGGTAGAACAAGCATAGCAGAGAGATACTGGATTGTAGTGATGGCATTGCTTTCAATAGGAAGAAAGTGGTTTATTTTATGGAATCAAGTAAAAGTGAAATACTGAGGTCTCTGGAACTTAACATCTTTGATGTAAAGGGATAGAGCACCAAAAATTGAAAAACTTACTGACCTTATGTTAGTTTTTAAAAAATATCTGATTTGAGATTGTTGTTTTAACTTGCACCACTTCTCGTACCAAATAAGAGTGTTTTCTTTTCCCTCCTAACACTAAATACATCTGTCTTTTCTAACATCTTCAATTCTCTGATGCCTGCTGGGTGTCAAACAATTGAATTCAATTCTGATAAATTCTACCTGGAGTTAGAATCAGATCCCATAACTTACAGACTCAGTGCTATAAGACTGCCCCCACTTCAGATTTCAATTACAAGTACTAGGCCACCTGTGCTTCTGATTGATGGATTATAGATTGGGGGTTCCCACATCACTCCCCTCAGGTTAGATAATTCACTAGAGTGACTCAAAGAACTCAGAAAAACACTCTTACATTTTCTGATTTATTATAAATATACAACTCAGCAACAGCAAAATAGCAGAGATGCATAGAAAGGTATGGGGGCATGTATTGGCATACAAAGCTTCCATGCCCCTTCCAGGAGAAGCACCCTCCCAGCACCTCAATGTGTGTACCTGTCAGCCCCATCTCACAAGCCTGGAGGCAGGGAGGTGGAGTTGAAAGTTCCAAACTTCTAATCAAGGCTTGGTCTTTTTGGTGACCAGGCTCCATCCTGAAGCAATTTAGGGGCACTGTCAAGAGTTACATCATTTAAACAAAAGAGAACAAAGACACTCATCACCTTTATCACTCATGGAATTCCCAGGGTTTTAAAAATTCTGTGCCAGGAACCAGGGTCAAAGACCAAATATATTCCTATGATACCACAGATGGTTTTAAGCATTTTTAATTGAATTACATGAGAAAATATCAAAAGTCTATTTCTCTGCCTTGTTTTCATATTTAGAATCTTATATTTTCTTGATTTTTTCTCCTTTTAGGGAGAAATGTTTGCATAATTACCTCTTATCTAACTACTTAGAGCATACACATTTCAAAAAATTGATTCTATTCCACTTAATTTTAAGTTGAGTTGAGCTGGCCAGACATGAAGCAGCAATCTAGTAAACAAATGGATGTCTATTTCTAGTCATGTTCATAGTAAACACAGAGATCAATTTTTGTTTTTTTATTTTCAAAGTTTATGCTTTAAGAAAGGTGTGCTTTGGAGCTTCCCTGGTGGCGCAGTGGTTGACAGTCTGCCTGCCGATGCAGGGGACATGGGTTCGTGCCCCAGTCTGGGAAGATCCCACATGCCGCGGAGCAGCTAGGCCCGTGAGCCATGGCTGCTGAGCCTGCGCGTCCGGAGCCTGTGCTCCGCAATGGGAGAGGCCACAACAGTAAGAGGCCCGCGTACCGCAAAAAAAAAAAAAAAAAAAAAAAGAAAGGTGTGCTTTGGGTGGGATGTGCCATCTATAGAACTTGGAAGCAATCCTAAATTAGTCAGATTGCTGTGTGTCACAGCAGAGCATGACAAGCTCACATGGGTAAAGCAGGCAACCTGTTTACATGGTATGAAAACAGAGTTGAAACCAAGAATTATTCTTTTAAAATTCAATTAATCATATTGCAATCCTTGAGAAGAAATTTATTTAACCTTACCTAACTGGTTGTAAGAACATAACCTGCTGTACCAAGGTCTACAGCCTCTTTCCAGCTGCTTGATAATTTATGAACAAGCACTATAAGGAAACTTACACAAATCAGTGAACAAGTTAGGGAGATTTCAACACCCTGGAAAGGAACTTGCAAGTATAAGTATATGAGTTGACATTAGGCTCAGAGATCACTTTAAAATGATGAAAGTCATGAATTTTACTTGCTTCTAGAAATGTTAAAGCAGGCCTGCTTGAAGTACTGTGTCCTATGTAAGCAAATTTTAATATTTGAATATCCATGTGTGGCATTTGTATTTATCCAAAATGAGTTAAGCTAGGATTTATTTAGCAGTTTTGGAGGACTTATAAGTATTCCTGAAACACCCATCTTAAGGAAGCTATGAACTCCAGGAACTCTTGAAGCCGCAGAAGTAATCTGTGGGAACTTAGTTATAATAAAAAAATATGACTGCCACACCTATTCAGAGGTAAATACTGTCATTCTATTTAAGGTGAGGAATGCCTTATGTCTTTACAGATCTGTATTTTCGTTACCATTTGTCAAAACTGGCGTTGCGTATGCAATTTAAGTCTTATCCAACCGTAAGAAATGACCAGTAGCCAATTCCAATGGCTATAGTTGACCTTTCATGCTCTTTGCCAGTTATAATTACTCCTGAATGTGATGCTCATTCTATGCTTTCATGGTAGAGAATAAAACTTAAAATAGGGCTTCCCTGGTGGTGCAGTGGTTGAGAGTCTGCCTGCCGAGGCAGGGGACACGGGTTCGTGCCCTGGTCCGGGAAGATCCCACATGCCGTGGAGCAGCTGGGCCCGTGAGCCATGGCCGCTGAGCCTGCGCGTCCGGAGCCTGTGCTCCGCAACGGGAGAGGCCACAACAGTGAGAGGCCCGCGTACCGCAAAAAACAAAAACAAAACCAAAATAACTTAGAATAATGTTGCCTAGGGGTCAAAAACTGGTGACTAAATGAGATTTATCTCTTGGAATAGTGTTTAATACAGTTTTTAATTTGAATACTTTTTCAAAGTTCATGCCCTCTTCAATTCCTAATAGTGTCCACTGTTCTGAATCCTAGATTTACATTTTCTGTCTGACACCTGAAATTATTTGATTTTGCTCTTCCTTCATTAGACATATGGAAACCAAAGCTTATGTGATGTTTATAATAATCACCAATTAAAATAATACATGCACAGCTTTCAGGGTTTCTCTACCCTGATTTAGCAAAGATTATTATGGGGGTATGTCTGTATTTAACAGTTGTGTACAAAGGTACATCTTTAGAAAGTCTGACAGATGCCAAAGGAAGTGAAATATGGATTCTCTCTCTTATACTTTTCCTCCTTGACTTCAACTTTATTTCCATTTGTTTGTGTAGACAAAGTTTTTATATTTGGGCTAGAGGAAGATGTATCAATGAAAGCTGAATGCAAATTAGTATCCTGGATTTGCTTTTGTAGTTCTTAGGCTTCTCTCCCTCACTTGTCAGTATGTACTAAGGTGCAGACTAGATGTGCTAAATTTTTTAAAAGACAGGATCATTCACTGTCATTTACCATTAACTTTCAACTTCTATCAATAGGATGATAAATATTTGGTATTTCCAATTATATATTTATTTGTGCTTTTAGTGAAGTAAGAGGGACACTGAGGTCAGCTTCAATCATAGCCATTTTAGCAATGGTAAATTATCTGGAATTGAAATATTAAATACTAATCATAGATAATAGAGGATTTTATCTGAAGCAGGCTTCTTTGATTATCTATATATAGCTGTATCTTAACATTATCTAGGAATCTGGGCTTGCTTTTTATTAACATTTATTCTGAATAAATTCTTCTCTCAAATGTGAATGTTGAGCACCAGCAAAGATTTTTTTTTTTTTTTTTTTTTTGCTGTCACATTGAGATGAAGCCTACTGTGATGAATTATTAGGACAATGAAAATTAAGCAAGAGTGAAGGCTGTAATTTGAGAAGGAAATAAATCTGCAACTTGCAGAAAGAACAGTAGCTTGGAAGATTTATTCTCTCTTTTAAAGTTGCCTGTCACAATATGGTAACGCTAGGCATCAGGATTTGAAAGATGGTTTCAAAATCTCCTTATTGACAACATTGCTAAGTGGCCAACTTTTCATGTGTCACTGTGGGGGGCCTTTGTGCCTATCTTTTATCTTAGCCATGATTTGTTGGAGACATTCATAGTAATTACTAACTGAGAAGGTAGGCTGCTTTGCAAAGCATATAACTATACAGTTAAGTCAGAACAGTGAAATAAACTCTAGGCACAAATTATTGTAAGCTGGTGTTGGCATTTGGAGCAATGACAGGCAATGATAAGGAAGAAATTACAGGCTCCCCATAATGGGGCACTTGGTCCACTATTCTTTACCTCCATGTCCTATAAAATGAACTATTTTACAGTTTATACTCATATCTTAGATTGGAGTTAAGATAGTAATACCCAGTAACATGTAAAATTTCAAAATGCAATGAAGTGAACACAAATATGCATGTTTTAGTCAATATTTCTCTGCTTATTTTGGTTTTCTGACATAGAATTTCTGCCATACATTTTACTGTGGAAAATATAAATCAGTTATGATACTAAGTCTCAGCCTCTGTATCGATGGAAGAGGAAAACACTAAAATTTATGGGTAACTACTAAAATCTCAATAACATACAAACAATTAGTTGTAACATAGGTATTATTATCCCCATTTTGTGGATGAGAAAATACAGGCCTTGAGACGTTAGGTAATATGAGAAAAGTCTTGCAACTAGTAAAAGATATTGTCATAATTTGAACCCAAGCTCGTCTAATTTTTCTTCTAATGCTATATATCGTTCTGCCATCCAAGCAAATAAACATCTATTTTGGGAATTTATGGGCATCAGGATGCCTAAGTTCAAATGCTAGCCCCTTCATATGGGCATGTTTCTAAGCCTTTCTGAGCCTAATTTTTCTCCTATTATAGGCCATAGGTAGGGGTACAGATAGTTCATCCAGTGTAACAGAAGGGCATGCAGAGGGTAAAATCAAGGTTATTTGGTAAATTTGGGGGAGTAGCAAGTACAAAATCTCAGTGAAATATGAAGCCAGCTCATCTGTTGAGAATAATAGACCCGGGTAGCTCAGTGTGGCTCTATGGCTCCACTAGTGATTCATCATAACAGTGATTTAAAATGAAGGAGCTCAGTGCAGAGGACTGTTTTTCTGCAGCCACTTCCACCTGCTCAGAAACAGGGGTAGAAAATGAGAATAGCTGGGTTTAATCAAGGTTGAGATTTAGCCCACCTTGTAAGATGGAGTGAGTTGAGGATGTAAGCAAGGGAGAAATACAATGATGAATCATAGAACCTAAACAGAATGGGGAGGGAAATGCAAACATGCAGCGTGTGTGTGTGTGTGTGTGTGTGTGTGTGTGTGTGTGTGTGTGTGTGTTGGGGGGAGCAAGTTGAATAAGTGGTAGTGTCAGTAATTGAAGATTTCACTGGTGTCTAAGAAATGTTGGAGTAGGGGACAGAGGAGTGAGTAGAAGAACACCATCTACTGTGATTTTGTATCTGCATTCCAGGAAAAAAAAAGAATTTGTTTCAGAGCTTTTGTGTCCCTTTTAGGCAATCTCAAATAAAAGGAAAGTTCATTAGCAAATATTTATTAAGCACCCATATTCATAAATAGTACCTCAGAATTCATTTACTGCTGGGAGTAATTGTGAAGCTAGGGAGGAATATATTTTAATAGTAAGAGCAAAACAAGTATTTTAATCTCTTTCTGTGCATTTCATGCAGAACATTAAGAATTAAATTAATTCAGCCAATGTTTACTAAGGTGTTATGCTTGACCTAAATGATTTTACAATCTAGTGGGGAAGGAAAATATGTTCCAGAATTATCATAACAGAATGCATGAAGTGACAGGTGTCAAAATTTAAGTATAAACACAATGCTAAGGAGCCCCACGGAAGGTGTGATTAATTCCTGCTTGTAGTGACTGAGGATTTCAGGGGGAACTACAATTTTAGCTATATTTTGAAGAATGAGCAGCATCTATAAAGGTCAGATAGGGATGCAAGAAAAGAGGGTATTTGGAAAATATTCTAGGCTGAGTAGAGATGAAAGCCAAAGACAAACGTTATAGGTTACATTCAAGAACTAGCAAATAGGATCTGTGGTTGGACCACAGTTACGTTTGGAAGAAGAGTAAGATTGTAAAGCAGTGCCTGGGACATAGATTATTACTTAATATATACACTCCTGAAAGAGGAGAGATATGGCTAACATAAAAGGTAAGATTTTTGCATCACTGAAGCACTGTGATAATGTTCTTTTCTTAAGGAAAATGTACACTGGGCATTTTGAGTCACTGAAATTAGAAAGCCTTGTTTTCACATAAACATGGGTATAACTCAGTGGCAGACTGTATTTTTTTTGCTGTAAAGCTCTCACTACATCCTACTCTTGGTTGATAATTTTGGAGAATGTTGTGAGAAATCCAAGATGCCTACTAAAACCATAGGTGGCTTTAAGAAACTATGATCAACTGTTTCAACAATTATCAATCATTGAAGTCCTTGTGAATTTGCTATGAATGAACAAAGTAGTCTTTGAATCTTTTTCTTGTAAACATGAACAATATAAATGTAATTATAAATGTCTATATATTAATTTCAGAAATCTTTAGCATCTGTCAAAAGTAGCTAATATCTTAATATCTAATACTTTTAAGCTATGAAAAAATACATGATATTCTTGATTTTATTCTAAAGATCTTTATGTATGTAATGATATTTATCATGCTTGTAAAACCTATTCTTACAATTTTTAATTTGGTGACTTATTACAGTTTTAATTAGGAAGTACATCAAATTGTGTGACTGTGATTTATAATTATGGGAATATAGCTAGAAATAAGATCTTCAGGTTTATCCAATAAAATAAATGTACCATTGATTCCATTAATACATATTTTGAATTCCTCACTAATATTAACTTAGAACAGTTGCAGAATAATTTTTCACTGAAAGTATACAAAGCATTTGACCCTCAGTAAATCTCAGTAAGGAGAATAACTAAGAGTATTTTCATTGTTTTCATAGTGGGACTGAGGCCTTAAAGATTCAGAATGTTAATATTTGCATTGGTGTTTGCTCTTGAAAAGTTCTCTGCAGCCCAATAATATTTTCACCTTCTGATGTAAAACTAAATATATGGATATCTGTTCTTTCTGGTTTTTCTAGTTGTCCTATAGTTTTCAGAATTACTAAGAGTGCACAAAGGGAATTAATACATAGAGCTTATAACTTCTTTTGCCTCCAGAGGCTGTTTCCCTTGATAAAAGTATTTGGCATATATTTAGAGGAGAAAACTAGTGATATGGAAGTCAAAGATTATGTCCTCTAGTAATATGCTGTGATGTGTTACTGCATGTTTTCAGTCTAGACGAATCAACTGAATACACACACACACACACACACATATATATATAATATTGGCTGAAATTACAGTATACTAAACTCCTGCTTTCATTCTCTTATGTGGCTATTAAAAAATTACTTTTTCCCTGAGTCAGAGCTTTTATATTTGTCCCACCCTGTCCTCTGTACTGAACAATTCCAGCTGAGGAAGAATTGTGATTTTATTAGTCCCACATGGAGACATTCTCTCCAGGGAATACCTTGTTCTTTGTGACGTGTATTATTGTAGAGTAATCCTCTTTTGACTTTACCAATAGTGAGTGCCCATTCTAGTGGTTAAAACCCAACCACTCTCTTGAACTAAGCCAAATGGAAACAGATACAGAGAACTGAAAGAAGATACAACAGTAAAATCAAAGTATTTATACAGTTTTACTCTCCTTTGGTTAAAATTTCCCAGAAACCTATTTATATGAGAGAGACTAAATTACTGGAATTAATGCTGAGATCTGCTGAGTGATTTTACCTAAGAACTTTAAGCCCTTAAGTGATTATAATTTTCATACTTGTGGAAAAAATAAATTACCAGCTACAAAATTCTCTTTTTATATATATGACCAGATATAAATATTTATAATATAATTTATATATAATTTATACTATTTTTATTTGTATAATTTTATATGTATACATGTTATAATTATCCACACACACAAACATACATATAATGTAATGATGGGAGTGACATCTCATCACCTTTGCCATATTTTACTGGTTGGAAGTGAGTTGTGAGTCATGAGTCATAGTCCCATCCATACTCAAATGGGGCAAATTATTTAAAGGCATGGGCCATTGGGATCACCCTAGGTCTGTCTGGATTACCACATGTTCCTGTAAGAGTAAAGCACAGCTGTTAAGATATTCTTCCATACTTTCATCCTTTTCTATTCCTCAGGGGTTTTTTTAAAGACAATTTATTATTTCTATTTCATCTGAATATTCCTGAAGGCTTTGCCTTTTGTACAAGACATTAAGAAAATTAAGAGTGATGTCGGTGCTCCTACCTTTATCTCAATGTTCTGAATAATTTATTTCCAAAGTGTAAGTTATTCAAGTTCATTTGTATATGGTTGTTTGTGTAAAATATTGAAAAAACAAATGGTATTTCAGCACAAAATCATTCAAGAGCATTGAAATAAATGTTAAAGAGGGATTGAAATAAATGTTAAAGAGGGATTGAGGATAATGAGCACTCTGGCCATGGAAATTTTAGCTGTTTATGTTTTGCCTTAGTAACACAAGAAAATAAGTTTTATTCCAAAAGTTTATGCTCAGAATTTTCACTTCTCTCCTCTTCTCTCTTCTTCTTCATTCTTTCTATTTCTCTTATTTATATTATTATATAATTGAAAAGAACAAATCTGAGAGATTGCTGCTTTATTTCTAACTCTACTACTACTACTGTTAATGTCTTCATATGCATTTGTTTTATATTCTTCATCTATAAGATGAGAAAGTTAGTTGAACTAAGATACTGCTGTAAAGAAACATGTACTGACAGGGAGGATCAAGATGGTGAAGCAGGAGGATGTGGAGCTCACTTCTCCCCACAAAACATCAAAAATAAACCTACACATGGAAAAATTCTCATGGAAAACCAACTGTAAACTGTTTGAGTGGTGCATAGTTTCACTGTGATCACACGGGCCTCGCTTGCTTTGGCTGTCACCTCTTTTGGGGCAGAGCATGCACTCAAGCAATGGAGCCTTATCAAACCCAACCCTCAGGGCTTCTACTCCAACAACTGGGGTTGTGATAGCCACAGAACAGAGAGGTGTTCCCACCCAACTTCTAGAACAGGTTCTGGACACCACAATACCAATCACACCCCCTATCAAGAGGATAACAGCCAGCACACTCTGAGGAAAGATGTGGTACACATCCATACCAAAAACAGCCCTCACACCAAAAATATTGGACTCACACATCTACACAGGGATGCTTCACATAAAAACATCTGATCAAGACCACAGTAGGTAACAGTTTCTCCTAAATTCATAGAGACAGAGAAAGTTAAGTAAAATGAAAAAGCAGAGGAACTACTCCCAGTTAAAAGAACAAGAAAACTCCCAAATAATGAAAGAGAGCTCACCAGTCCTTTGGATCCCAAGTGTGAAAAGGAGATAATAAAAATGCTATAGGAATTAAGAAAGATTATCAATAGAAATGCAGATCACTCTAACAAGAAACTAGAAGCTACAAAGATGAACCAATCAAAATTAGAAAATTGCCAAGATAAAAACCAATCTAGAAGCAATGAACAGCAGATTAAATAATGCAGAATAAATGATAAGAAAGGTAGAATGATGGAAACCACCCAATCAGAACAGCAGACAGAAAGAAATGAAAGCACCATATGAGACCTATGGGATAATACAAAGCATACTGATCTACGCATAATAGAGGTTCCAGAAGGAGAAGGAAAGAAAAGGGGATCAAAAATGTATTTGAGGGCTTCCCTGGTGGTGCAGTGATTGAGAGTCTGCCTGCCGATGCAGGGGACATGGGTTCGTGCCCCGGTCCGGGAAGATCCCACATGCCACGGAGTGGCTGGGCCCATGAGCCATGGCTGCTGAGCCTGCGTGTCTGGAGCCTGTGCTCCACAATGGGAGAGGCCACAATGGTGAGAGGCCTGTGTACCGCAAAAGACAAACAAACAAAAAATATATGTGAAGAAATTATGGCTAAAAACTCCCCAACTGAAAGAAGGAGACAGATATCCAAGTACAGGAAGCACAGAGGGTCTCAAACAAGATGAACCTAAACAGACCCACAACAAGACATATCATAATTAAAATGGCAAAAGTTAAAGAGATAATTCTAATAGCAACAAGAGAAAAACAAAAGAGTCAATTACAAGGGAACCACTTAAAGGCTATCAAATGATCTCTCTGAAGAAACTTTGCAGGCCAGAAGGGAGTGGCATGAAGTCCTGAAGGGAAAGACCTGAAACCTAGGATAGACAACCTAGCAAGACTATCATTTAGAAAAGAAGGAGAGATGAAGAATTTCTCACACAAGCAAAAACTAAAAGAATACAGCAATACTAAACCTACCCTAAAAAAAATCTTAAAAGGTACTGTTTAAATAGAAAGGAAAAATCTATAGGAAAGGGAAAATCACAATAGGAAAGGCAGATATATAAAAGAATTGAAGATCACTTAAATAAGCCAGTATATAGATTAAAAAACAATAAAAACTTTTGTAAAAGTGATTACAATCTCAATTAATAGGAAAAGGATAAACATGGAGATGTAAAATAGGACACCAAAATCACAAAATATAGGGAAGGGGAGTAAAAAATGTAGATCTTTTAGAATGTTTTCAAACTTGTATGACTATCAGTTTAAAGCAAGTAGATATAGTTAATGGTGAACACACTGGAAAACCAGGGTAAACACAAATCAAAGATAGTAGATTCACAAAAAACAAAAGAAAAGAATCCAAGCATAACACAAAAGAAAACCATCAAACCACAAAAGTAAAAACAAAAAGAAGAAATAACAAAGAAGAACTATAAAATCAACTGGAAAACAAGATTTAAAATGGCAATAAATACATTAATATCAAAATTACTTTAAAAGTCAATGGACTAAATGCTCTGATCAAAACACAGAATGGCAGATTGGATTAAAAAAATCTAAGAAACTACCATATGCTGCCTACAAGAGACTTCACGGTGAAAGACACAGATAGAAAGTGAGGGAATGGAGAAAGATATGTCATGCAAATGGAAATGACAAGAAAGGGAGGGTAGCAATACTCATATCAAACAAAATAGACTTTAAAATAGTCAGTAAGGAAAGACAAAGACAGACATTATATAATAAAGGGATCAATACAAGAAGAGGACATTACAGTCATTAAAATATATGCACCCATTATAGGAGCACATAAATATATAAAACAAATACTAACATACATAAAGGGAGAAACTGACAGGAATACAATACTAGTAGGAGACTTTTACACCCCTCTGACATCAATGGACAGATCTTCCAGACAGAAAATTAATAAGGCAACAGTGGCCCTTAATGACACAATAGACCAGTTAAACTTAATTGATATTTACAGGACATTACATCCAAAAAAAACAGAATACATATTCTTGTCAAGTGCACGTGGAACAGTTTCTAAGGTTGACCACAGACTAGAACACAAAATAAGCCTCAACAAATTCAAGAGGATGGAAATCATTTTAATCATTTGTTCTGACTGCAGTGGTCTGAAACTAGAAATCAACTAGAGAAAGAAAAAAGGGAAAATAACACATGGAGACTAAACAATATGCTACTAAAAGACAAATGGGTCAATGATGAAATCAGAAAATATCTCAAGACAAATGACAATAAAAACACAACCTTACAAAAAATCTATGGAATACAGCAAAATCACTTCTAAGGGGGAAGTTCACAGTGATACAGGTCTTCCTCAAGAAAAAAACAAACAAACAAAATCTGAAACAACCTAACCTACCACCTAAAAGAGCTAAAAAAAAAGAACAATCAAAACTCAAAGTCAACAGAAGGAAATAATAAAGATTAAAGAGGATATAAGTAAAATAGAGATCAATAAGACAATAGAAAAGATCAATAAAACAAAGAGCTAGTTCTTTGAAAGATAAACATAATCGACAAACCTCTAGCCATGCTCATCAAGAAGAGAGAGGATCCAAATAAACAATAAGAAATGAAAGAGGAGTTTATTTTTGTGTATGGTGTTAGGGAGTGTTCTAATTTCATTCTTTTACATGTAGCTGTCAAGGTTTCCCAGCACCACTTATTGAAGACACTGTCTTTTCTCTATTGTATACTCTTGCCTCCTTTGTCATATATTAGTGGACCATAGGTGCATGGGTTTATCTCTGGGCTTTCTATCCTGTTCTATTGATCTATATTTCTGTTTCTGTGCCAGTACCATACTGTCTTGATTACTGTAGCTTTGTAGTATAGTCTGAAGTCAGGGAGCCTGATTCCTCCAGCTCCATTTTTCTTTCTCAAGATTGCTTTGGCTATTTGGGGTCTTTTCTGTCTCCATACAAATTTTAAGATTTTTTTTGTTCCAGTTCTGTGAAAAATGCCATTGGTAATTTGATAGGGATTGCACTGAATCTGTAGATTGCTTTGGGTAGTATATTCACAATATATTCACAATACTGATTCTTCCAATCAAAGAACATTGTATATCTCTCTATCTATTTGTGTCATCTTTGATTTCTTTCATCAGTTTCTTATAACTTTCTGCATACAGGTTTTTGCCTCCTCAGGCAGGTTTATTCCTGGGTATTTTATTCTATTTGTTGCAATTGTGAGTGGGATAATTTCCTTAATTTCTCTTTCTGATCTTTTGTTGTTAGTGTATAGGAATGCAAGAGATTTCTGTGCATTAATTTTGTATACTGAGACTTTACTAAATTTGTTGATTAGCTCTAGTAGTTTTCTGGTAGTATCGTTAGGATTTTCTATATATAGTATCATGTCATCTGCAAACAGAGACAGTTTTACTTCTGCTTTTCCAATTTGTATTTCTTTAATTTCTTTTTCTTCTCTGATTTTTGTGGTTAGGACTTCCAAAACTATGTTGAATAACAGTGGTGAGAGTGGGCACCCTACCCTTGTTCCTGATCTTAGAGGAAATGCTTTCAGTTTCTCACCATTGAGAATGATGTTTGCTGTGGGTTTGTCTTATATAGCCTTTATTATATTGAGGTATGTTCCCTCTATGCCCACTTTCTGGAGAGTTTTTATCATAAATGGGTGTTGAACTCTGTCAAAAACTTTTTCTGAATCAATTATCATACGGTTTTTATTCTTCAGTGTGTTAATATGGTGTATCACATTGATTGATTTGCATACATTGAAGAATCCTTGCAACCCTGGGATAAATCCCACTTGATCACGGTGTATGAATCTTTTAATGTGTTGTTGGATTCTGTTAGCTAATATTTTGTTGAGGAATTTGACATCTATATTCATCAGTGATATTAATGTGTCATTTTCTTTTCTTGTGATATCTCTGTCTGGTTTTGGTATCAGGGTGATGGTGGCCTCATAGAATGAGCTTGGGAGTGTTCCTTCCTCTGTAATTTTTTGGAAGAATTTGAGAAGGATGGGTGATAGCTCTTCTCTAAATGTCCGATAGAATTCACCTGTGAAGCCATCTGGCCCTGGAGTTTTGTTTGTTGGAAGATTTTTAATCACAGTTTCAATTTCATTACACATGATTTGTCTGTTTATATTTTCTATTTCTTCCTGGTTCAGTCTTGTAAGATAATACCTTTCTAAGAATTGGTCCATTTCTTCCAGGTTGTCCATTTTATTGGCATATAGTTGATTGGAGTAATCTCTCATGATGCTTTGCATTTCTGTGGTGTCCATTGTACCTTCTCCTTTTTCATTTCTAATTTTATTGATTTGAGTCTTCTCTCTCTTTTTCTTGATCAGTCTGGCTAAAGGTTTATCAATTTTGTTTATTTTCTCAAAGAATGAGCTTTTTGTTATTGATCATTGCTATTGTTTTCTTTGTTTCTATTTCATTTATTTCTCTCCGATCTTTATGTTTTAAATGGATTAAAGACATAATGTAAGACCAGACACTATAAAACTCTTAGAGGAAAACATAGAACACTCTTTGACATAAATCACAGCAAGATCTTTTTTGACCCACCTCCTAGAGTAATGAAAAAACAAACAAACAAACAAATGGGACCTAATGAAATTTAAGGGCTTTTGCACAGCAAAGGAAACCATAAATAAGATGAAAAGACAACCCTCACAATGGGAGAAAATATTTTCAAACAAAGCAACAGACAAGAGATTAATCTCCAAAACATACAAGCAGGTCATGCAGCCCAATATCAAAAAAACAAACAACCCAATCCAAAAATGGGCAGAAGGCCTAAATAGACATTTCTCCAAAGAAGGCATACAGATGGCCAAGAGGCACATGAAAAAATGCTCAATATCACTAATTATTAGAGAAATGCAAATCAAAACTACAATGAGGTATCATCTCACACTGGTCAGAATGACCATCATCAAAAAATCTACAAACAATAAATGCTGGAGAGGGTGTGGAGAAAAGGGAACCCTCTTGCACTGTTGGAAGGAATGTAAATTCATATAGCCACTATGGAGAATGACATGGAGGTTCCTTTAAAAACTAGAAATAGAATTATTGTATAACCCAGCCATCACACTACCAGGCATGTACCCTGAGAAAACCATAATTCAAAAAGACACATGCACCCCAATGTTCTTTGCAGTACTATTTACAATAGCCAGGTCATGGAAGCAATCTAAATGCCCATTAGCAGATGAATGGATAAAGAAGATGTGGTACATATATACAATGGAATATTGCTCATCCATAAAAAGGAATGAAATTGGGTCATTTATAGAGACATGGATGGACCTAGAGATTGTAATAGAGAGTGAAGTAAGTTAGAAAGAGAAAAACAAATATCGAATATTAAAGAATATATGAGGAATCTAGAAAAATGATACAGATGAACCTGTTTGCAAGGCAGAAAGAGAGACACAGATGTAGAGAACAGACGTATGGACACCAAGGGGGGAAAAGGGGAGTGGATGAATTGGGAGATTGGGATTGACATATATACACCAATATGTATAAAATAGATAACTAATGAGAACCTGCTGTATAGCACAGGAATCTCTACTCAGTGCTCTGTGGTGACCTAAATGGGAAGGAAATAAAAAAAAAGAGGGGATATATGTCTACATATAGTTGATTCATTTCGTTGTATAGTGGAAACTAACACAACATTGTAAAACTACTATAACCCAATTTTAAAAAAAACAAATGAAAGAGGAGAAATAACAACTGATACCACTGAAATTCAAAAAATCATAAGAGAATACTATGAACAGTTATATGCCGACAAATTGGACAACCAAGAAGAAATGAATACATTTCTAGAAACATACAGCCTGCCAAAATTGAGTCAAGAAGAAACAGATAATTTGAACAGAACTATCACTAGAAGTTAAATATAATGTGTAATTAAACAAAAAATCTCCTTGGAAACAAAAGTCCAGGACCAAATAGCTTCACTGGGGAATTCTACCAAACATACAAAGAATAACTTATATCTATCCTTCTCACACTATTTCAAAAGATTGAAGAGGAGGGAATACCCAAATTCATTCTATGAAGCCACCATTACCCTGATACCAAAAGCAGACAAAGACACTACAGAAAAATAAAATTACAAGCCAATATCTTTGATGAATATAGATGCAAAAATCCTCAACAAAATATTAGATAAATGACTCCAATAATACATGAAAATAATCATATACCATGATCAAGGTGGATTCATTCCAATGTTTCACAAATGGTTCAATATATGCAAACAATCAATGTGAGTGATTAACAAAAGCAAAGACAAAAACCACATGATCATCTCAGTAGATACAGGGAAAGCATTTGATAAAACTTAACATCCATTCATGATAAAAACTCTCACCAAAGTGGGTATAGAGGGAACATATCTCCACAGAATAAAACCATTTAATACAAATCCACAGCCAACATAATATTCAATGGTAAATAGCTGATAGTCTCTCCTATAATTCAGGAGCAAGACAAGGATGGCCACTCTTACCTCTTCTATTCAACGTTTTATTGGGAATCCTAGCCACAGCAACAAGACAAGGAAAATAATTAAAAGTATTCAAATTGGAAGGGAAGAGATAAAACTATCACAGTTTGCCAATGACATGATGCTCTCTATACAGAGAACTCCACACAAAAACTATTAGAACTAATAAATTAATTCAGCAAGGTAGCAGGGTACAAGATTAATATACAGAAATCTGTTGTATTTCTTTACACTAACAATGAAATATCAGAAAGTTAAAAAAGGAAATCTCACTTAAAATCACATCAAAAAAATAAAATATCCAGGAATAAACTTAGCTGAGGAGGTGAAAGACCTATACAATGAAAACTATAAAACACTGATAAAGGAAACTGAAGATGATTCAAAGAAATAGAAAGATATCCCATGCTCTTGGATTGAAAGAATTAATATTGTTAGAATGGCCATACTACCTAAAGCAATCTACAGATTTAATACAATCTCTATCAAAATACCCATAACATTTTTCACAGAACTAGAATAATACTAAAATTTATATGGAACCATAAAAGACCCAGAATTGCCAAAGGAATCCTGAGGAAAAACTACAAAGCTAGAGGCTTTACCATTCCAGACCTCTGATAATACTAAAAAGCTACAGTAATCAAAACAGCATGATGTTGACAAAGAAATAGACACATACGTCAATAGCACAGAATAGAGAGCCCAGAAATTAAACCCATACACCTATGGTCACTTAATTTACAAACAAAGGAGGCAAGAATATACAATGAAGAAGATACAGTCTCTTCAACAAGTGGTGTTGGGAAACCTGGACAGCTACATGTAAATCAATTAAATTAGAACACTCCCTCACACCATATACAAAAATAAAAATTGTTTAAAGACCTAAATATAAGACATGACCCCATAATACTTCTAGAAGAGAATATAGGCAAAACATTCTCAAACATAAATTATAGTAATATTTTCTTAGATCAGTCTCCCAAGGCAAATAAATAAAAGCAAAAATAAGCAAATGGGACTGAATCAAACTTAAAAGCTTTAGCACATTGAAGGAAACTATAAATAAAATGAAAAAGACAACTTATGGAATGGGAGAAAATATTTGCAATTGATGGGACTGAAAATGGGTTAACATCCGAAACATAAAATCAGCTTATACAACTCAATACTAAAAAATAAACCTGATCAAACAATGGGCAGAAGACCTAAATAAATGTTTAATAAAGACATGTAAATGGCCAACAGGAACATAAAAATTTGCTCAACATCACTAATTTTTGAGAGAAATACAAATCAAAATTACAATGAGGTATCCTTTTACACTTGTCAGAATGGCTATCATCAAAAAGTCCACAAATAATAAATGCTGGAGAGGGTGTGGAGAAAAGACAACCCTCCTACACTGTTGGTGGGAGTGTAAATTGGTGCAGCCACTGTGAAAAACAGTATGGAGTTTCCTTAAAGAAGTAAAAATAGAGCTACCATATGATCCAGCAATCTCACTCCTGGGCATATATCTGGAAAAGATGAAAACTCTAATTTGAAGAGATAAATGCACCCCAATGTTCATAGCACCACTTTTTACAATAGCCAAGACATGGAAGCAATCTAAGTGTCCATCAACAAATGATTGGTTTAAGAAGAAGTGATATATGTATATATACAATGGATCATTACTCACCCATAAAAAAGAATGAAATATTGACACTTGCAGCAATATGGATGTACCTAGAGAATATTGTACTAATTGAAGTCAAACAGAGAAAGACAAATATTATATAATACCATTTAGGTGTGGAATCTAAAATGTGATACAAATGAACTTATTTACAAAACAGAAACAGACTCACAGACATAGAAAACAAACTTATGGTTACCAAAGGGGAAAGGGGAGGAGGGAGAAATTAGGAGAATGAGGTTAACAGATACAAACTACTATACATAAAATAGATAAGCAACAATATACTGTATAGCACAGAGAAGAATATTCAATATCTTATAATAAACTATAATGAAAAATAATCTGAAAATTATAAATATATAACTGGGAGAAAAAGAAACATACTGAAAGGGGTGACCCAGCTGCTTCAGGTAGCATCTTACAGGTGTGTCATTTGTTAATCACAATAAAATGTGTGTTTTAATCTCACAGAGTTTATCACTAATAAACTGACTAAGGCTACCTATACTCACTTAAGAATGCCAACAGATTCACCTGACACTTAAGCAATATCTGACTGATCAAAACTCTGCTGATTAACTTTTGGTGTGTAAATATATTCAGTTAGTTTGAAAGAGTCAGAGTTAAAAAAGAATGAGCTAGTGTGAAGGTCTCTTTTCATCAGCTTAGGGAAGCTTGATGTAGCAACTGTCCATAGGCCAGGGGTATAGTCACTATGTATTAGGGTTGGATTGACACCAGCTGATCCTTATCTTTCGGCATCCACTTTTTATCCTCCAGGTAGACGACAGCCCTTCGGTTAGAATGTCATATTAATTACGTGTTAAATTGTTATATTGTATAAACATTTTGTTTTGTTTTGAGAAACACCCCATTCTTCCTTGGATTCAGAAGACACACTCTGTATATCATGATATGTATCACTGTAATGTAATGTACTCAGAACATATATAGTTTCATAGCTTCAGGCTTTTCTAAAAAAGGCTGATTTGACTTTTGATCATTTCAATTGTTGAAAAGAGGGAGCTTTTACCTGAGTTTGCTTCCAAACTTTTAAAATACTGTCTCCCTTATATGTGTCCTCGACTTCTTATTCTGAAAAGGGTATGATTCACTTTATGAATCACACTAGTCTGATTTGGTGAGAGTTCAGACTCAGTAGGTAACATGTACAGTGAATCCCATTTTACACATTTTGGCGTGTATTACATTTTCTGTCTGTTACAGAGGACATAATATAGGTAAGATCAGGGTTCAGTGTCTTTGTTTATTTTTAAGTCTTTATTATAATAATCACAAAATACTGTTCTTTAAATGCTGCTTCATATTTATAAAAAGTTTTGCATGTATTATCTCATTTGATTCCAATAGCAAAAAGTTTTGCATGTATTATCTCATTTGATTCCAATAGCACTCTGGTAATGAAAGCATGGATTATTATTTGTGGTTTATGGACAAAACCATTACCTGAGACAAGTTTAGCAACTTATAAAAACTAATATTTTGTGAATGCTTACTATGTTTCAGACATTATGCTAAGTATTTTATAAGCATAACATACTTTATCACACATATCCCCCTAATCTATGAAATCAGTTCTCATTTCATGGGTGAGGAAACAGGTTTAGGGAAATTAAATGGCATAACCAGGGTCACATGGATATGACTGGCAGAGCTGGGATGGAAGCCCATTCATCTGACTCCAGAGAGCATGCTCTCCTGGACACTGTGTTTCCTGATGGTCAGTAAGCAGGGATCCTATGACTCAAACCAATACTTTTAGTGAATCTGTGCCCTATATTGATTTTAAAGTATGGTCTTCATTAAGAAAAACTCTCAACAAACTTTTTGTGAAAAGAAACTTGACATTTCTTTTAACAGTCATATAAGCCCCTTTTGAACTCTGTCATTTAAAGCTATGTCTTCAGTTGGGAACAATGTGCTATTTCCTTATGCCTCATTTTACTCCTGGCCAGTGTTCCCTTATTAGTGAGAAGATGGACATATGATTCAGCAGTAAGAGTACTCTGCTAGGAGTAAACTGTTGGCCTCTGGGAATGGCAATAACCGTAGCATTGCTTAGTATACTCAAAAAATTTGGGGGCTTCCCTGGTGGCGCAGTGGTTGAGAGTCCGCCTGCCGATGCAGGGGACACGGGTTCGTGCCCCGGTCCGGGAGGATCCCACGTGCCGCGGAGCGGCTGGGCCCGTAAGACATGGCCGCTGGGCCTGCGTGTCTGGAGCCTGTGCTCCGCAGCGGGAGAGGCCATAACGGTGAGAGGCCCGCGTACAGGAAAAAAAAAAAAAAAAAAACAGAAATCTCAATTAAATAGAGTTGGGAGACAAGAAGGGGGAGCTTCCATACCCTGTGACAACAGCAGTCCAATGACAAGCAGAAAGTCTCCTCTTCTTTCCTGGCAAGAACTCAGCCAATGAAAAGCCATGGACTCTTTGCTAACTACAGCCCTTCCTACATCCTTTTCCCCTCCATTAAAGCCTTCTCCTTCCGTTGCCTGGGAGGCCTTGCATGAATCTCACCATGGTTGCAGACACCTAATTGCGATTCTCTGCTGATCCTGAATAAACTCATCTTTGCCAGAGAACTATCTGGCAGTTTCAGGTCAACATTTTGGTGGCCTATATGGGGACCAGAGGAGACCCCTGATGACTCTGGAGCTGATGAGCAACCAGGTGCAATACTCAGAACTGAGTCCATTGTGGTTCACTGCTTTTCTCACTGATCCTAGGGTTTGAACGCACATCTTTCTCCTGGATCTGAGTTCATGCCCTCTTTGTGTTTGAAGCTTTCCAGGCTTTATTCGGGATCTATTTAAAGGTTTTGTTTTTCTAGTTAAGGCCTTGTTCTGTATGTGAGTACTCGTTTGGCACTTCAGTCTTATCCTGAGATCAGACTGTTTCAATGAAAGCTGGCTGAAAGTATCTTTAGCTCACTTCTTTCAGGAAGGTGCTGCTTCAAATAAAACTGTGCCAGTTTTTCAGCCTTTGGCCTGTTCCTTTGAAAAATCTATTGTCTGGAAACTGGCTGAAAAAAACAAACAAAAAAAATGGTTTCAGCCTGGCTTCTCCAGGACCAAATAGTCTTCTTAGAACTGGCTGAGATTGGCTTGCAAGCTGTTTGAAAATTGTTGTTTGCTCTAGAGGAAAACCCCCTAGTAAATGGGATCCCAGTTATCTAAGATTTTGAGGGATCCCCCCCGACACAGAGACTCTGGCCAGTTTTATGTTTAAAAACCTTGTCCTTCCTCACGGGCATTTCTAACCTAAATGGACCAACTTGACCAAAGGCAATTTAGAATATCAATAGCCATTATGGGGAACTTCTGAAATCCTCAAACTTCATTTTCTTCTAACTGAATTGGACTGTAATAGCACAAAAATTTCCAGAACTGATTGGAAAGCTTATTTTGATTGGTATTTTGAGACTTCCCAATATTATCAGGAGTCTAAAATTTCCTCTCTGCAAAATAAGAAATTAAGACTGAGGTCAACAAACAATTAAAGAAAGAAAATGGCTCTTGAAGCCTCAGGCTCTACTTCATTGGCTTCTTTGTCTCAGCCTCTGTCTTCAGCTCCACCTTCTTCCTTTTCTTCTATAACTCCTATGTCTCCACTATACCCTCAAATCCCCCAAACAAATTCTCGCTCCAAACTTCCCTTTTCTCTGCTACTCTTCCCGCTCCCTTTTCCTCTGAACTTATCAGGATCTGTCCTTTTAAAATTAAGCATCTGAGGATCCAGAAACTAAACCCTTAATTTCTTATTTTCCCTGGACTAAAGCTGAATTGCATGCCACAAAGATTTTCCCAAGGTAATTCCTCACAGATTTGCTGAGGAATTTAATATAGTCATTCAAACTTATCAACCTGATTTCTCTGCCTCTTATCAGCTAGTCCATATGCTTGTTGAAGTCCAGGACAAGCACTGGATAAAAACTTCACAACTGGGAAACTCCTGAAAAGGTCTCTAGAACTACAATTTGGAGACCAGTTCACTAACTTATATGATCAGACTTGGGCAATCACTAGGCGACTTTATGGAGCAATTCCTAGGGCTTTTCCAAAGCCTGCTGAGTGGAACAAAATTCAAGCTTGCACACAAAAAAATCTGATGAACTTCTTCATGATTATTATAATCCAATTCAGAATGTTTTTAAAGGAAATTCTGGTCTTCTTTCAGATGTTGATTCCACCCAGGTTGCTCTTAACTCTATGTTTATTAATAGGTTGAACCGGGATCTTTCCCTTCCAGTAAAAAGGACTAGAATGGAATGGGAAACTATGTCTCCTTCAGATTTAGTTAATCTGGCAAACCAGCTCTCTCACACTCTAGATGAGTTACCTAAAAGGAAGACAGCCATAATTCTTAATCTTCAAATCCAGCAAATGAAGGCTCCAAAACCAAAACAAACCCTCCTAGTTTCTGCTGTTATTGAAAAAAAACAGGACAGTGGACAAGAGACTGTTACAAATTTAAGCACTTTGGTTACCTTCCTACCTCTAACCAGCCTTTCCAACATCCTTCCAATTCTCAAAGAGTTCTGAGGATCTATGGTTGGGGGGGGGAGGGTGTCTTCCCAATCCTCCCTCTTAATCAGCTTGGAGAAACATTTCTCCAGATTGGGGATGAATCTCTTCCAGTTCTGACATCAGACCCACATTCTTGGTGCTCAACCCCACTACTGTAAAGCAGCCAGCCCCTGCCTTGGAGTACTAAAACAGTTCATAGAGTGGTGATCTCTAGTGATCTTCAAGAGGGTCTTTTCTCTGAACCTATTTCCCTTTGTTTAGACCCTTTGAGAGATACACACCCTTTTCTCCTCTACCTATATCCATTTAGTAGCACAAGACTTCTTAGAGAAGTATCATGCCAGTTTCTTTCTCCCAGAAGGGGGAAAGCATTCTAGAATTTGACAGTAGTAGTCAAACTAACCAACCAGGTGAATTACATAATTCTTTGACATCTTTTAGTTGCTTCATCTCTGAAAGTACTAGAGCAGATTCTGGAAACACTGATTATTTCCCTATTGAATCAGCTATCACCTTCCCTACGGGAAAAATCTTCAACTGATTTTTGCAAAATGTACAGAGCATTGTCTGTCAAGATTCAAATAGATCCCTCAAAGCCTCTTCCCTGAATGAATGCCCTATAAGTAAAGAAGCTTTTCAAGGCATAAAACTCATAATAGAAGATTACAAGGCTCAAGGTCTCATTATCCCTGTACTATCCCCTGTATAACACTCCCATTTCACCAGTGAGAAAACCTAAGGGCAGAGGGTAAAGATTTGTCCAGGAGCCCTGAGCAATAAACAACATTGTTATCCCTCAACACCCTGTAGCTCCTAACCCTCATACATTACTAAATTCCATTCTTGCTGGAAGTAAATTCTTTACTATAATTGACTTATGTGAGGCATTCTTTAGTAATCGAGTTGATCTAGCCAATACATTTCTGCCTTCACTTGGGGAGAAAAACCCTAACTCACCTGAATAGTAATGACTCAGGGTTATACTGTGAGTCCTTCTTATTTCTTACAAATCCTGAAGACTGATCTGGATGACAAAGTCCCCCAGAGGTTCTACTTTGTTGCATTACAGGGAAAATTTGCTTCTTTGCTCTCCTTCTCAAGCCTCTCAAGAAGACGGTATTCACTTGCTAATGCTTTCAACCTTAAACGGACATAAGTTTGCCAAAGAAAAATTGCAGTTTGCTCAAACCCATGTTTAATATTTAGGGCATCTGTTATTGGAACAAGGGCTACACCTAGATCCAGATAGGCTTCATGGTGTCCTAAATTTCCCAAAACCCCAAACTGAGCTCCAACTGTGAGGTCTTCTCAGGCTAGTTGGTTATTGTTGAAATTGGATTCCAAATTTCTCTCTTATGGCCAAACCTCTATGTGTTTTACTCAACAATAACAACCCTGACACAATTTTATTGAAAGAACCTGAAAACATAGTCTTCTAGGCCTTAAAGAAAGAATTTGATGAACCCACCTGCCCTTGGACATCCCAATAATCAGATTTCCTTTTTCCTTTTGGTATATGAAAAGGAAGGGAATGCCCTTAGTATTCACCCAGAAACATGGGAACCACCGTGGATGCATATGGTATTATAGCCAGCAACTGCATTCTGTGACATAGGTATTACTCCTTCCCCCTGCCTTACCATAGAGTCATTATAGCCATTGCCATTTCAGTTAGGACCACTGAGAAAATCATTGTGGGATCCCCTTTAAATATTTTTGTTCCCCATGCAGAAGAATCTCTCCTAAATTCTCATTATACTCAACATTTCTCAGCCAGCCCTGCCTCACCTCCTATGAAGTCCTTTTTTTAAAAATAAGTTGTCACTCACATAACTCTTTTATATTGTAATCACCTTAACCCAGCTACTCTTCTCGCCTCCATCAGTGATGAAGTCCCTTACTACTGCTTAACACTGAAGGACCACGTCCTGTCTCCTCCTGCTGATCTACAAAAAATTCCATTGGATAATGTTGACTTCTCATGGTTCATTGATGGTTCTTATTTAAAAGATGACAATGGCAAATACTGTACTGGGTATGCTATTGCAACTCTTTTTGGTGTTGCTGAGGCAGCATCTTTACCTATGGCTACTTCAGCCCAACAGGCTGAAATATATGGTATTAAACACACATGTACTTTAGCCAAGGATTGCCAATATTTATACTGATAGTAGATATGCTTTCAGAGCAGCACATGATTTTGGAGTGTTGTGGAAGCAATGTGTCTTCCTTACTTCCAGCAGAAATAAAATTTAAAAATGGCCTTATGTTTGGGAATTATTGAATACAACACTTTTGCCTGTTGTTTTAGCTATTAAGATTCTGAGGCATTCTAAACTCGACTCTCTGGAAGCTAAGGGAAATTACTCTGCTGATATTTCTGCAAAAAAAGTGCTGTCCTTAAAGGGACCAATAGCAACCAAACCACTTTTATGGTGCAATGGGATATTTCTACAAATGATAATTTAGAAAAACTGGCTAGAGAGACCAAATGATTAGCCTCAGAAAAAGAAAATCAGGATTGGCAATTCAACAGTTGTTGGCCTGATAAAACGAAAAAGCTCTGGTTTGGACCAAATAACAACACAGTCCTACTAAAATTCCCATTGCTCACTACTGTATATGCACTAAATCATCAGTCTACTGACAAAATGATAGTCTTCATGAACCAATATCGGTGGAGGAACATTAACAAGGCTGCAATAAGTGTCCACCTCACTTGTCCCACTCGTTTAAATTACAATGCAGGGAAGTCTGTTTGTAGTGCTTTCAGACATTTTAAACTGCCGAATGGACCATTCGAGTTCTGGCAAATGAATTTCATACAACTTCCTCTGTGTAATGGATATAAATATGTTTTAGTCACTGTCTATGTTTTCACACTGGACTGAAGCCTTTCCTTGCAGACAGACTATTGCCTCTTCCGTGACTAAGGTCCTTTTGGAAAAGATTATCCTCTATCTGGAGAACTCTTCTCAAACTTTGAGGAACCCATTTTACTAGGCCAGCTGCTTCAACAAGTTTGTTTGACAGATTTTACAACACTTTCACTGTGCTGACCACCCTCAACCCTCTGGTATAGTCAAATCAACTTAGCAGCATTATTAAGACTCAACTGGCAAATTTGTAGAGGCTCTCTAAATCCCTTGGCTAAAAGCATTGCCATTGGTCTTTCTAAATCTCAGATCCACTCTCTTTTGGAACTCAAACTCCCACCTTTGAGATAGTCACAGGATTCCCAATGACTTGGTTCCTGCTTCTTTTGACCTACAACTAGAAAAGGAGAGATACTCCAATACTGCAAAGGCCCAACTTTTTCTACTAAAAATAACCATGTTTTGGCAGAACAATCTTTTCACAGTGCACTCTTGGGAGACAAAGGCCTTAAGCATCACACTTAGCAACTTGGATATTTTGTCTATTGGAAAAGATACCTTTAGTAAAGCTCTCTTCAACCTCGATGGAAAGGCCACTATCAAGTACTACTAACCACTAACCAGTGCTTGTGCTGCCAGACTCCAAGGAATAGACTCTTGGACTCATGTGACACAGCTAAAGAAGACACTGGACTCTGACTGGAACTGCACATCATTTGGTGACCTGAAAGTTAAGATTTCCCAGAATTGAAGCAGATGATACCTGATGAAACAGATTTTCAAAGATATCTGGACCAGGCCAGTTGGAATTTTGTTTTCAAACCTTTGATGATGGTAGAACCCTTCAGATGATCTTCAGCGTCTGATTTGATAATATATGTACATTAGATAAAAAGTGCCTACAAGTTCTCCCTCCTAACACTCCTTGTTACTTGAATGTGACCCTCATAGTTTTCAATCTGTGTACTTTCTCTCTGATGTGAGACATTATACCCAGGAAAGATCCTTTCTAACAGTGAGGGACAAAAAGCCACTGAAACTGGAAAACCTGACTCTTGATCAGTGATGCTTTCAGAGAAAGATTTTGATCAAAAGGGAAAAATTTAAAAATAAGTAAACAGAAACCTCAAACAAATTTGGGAGACTAGAAGGGATAATAGCAGAGCCCAACAAGAAAAACTGCTCTTCTTTCCTGGCAAGGACTCAGCAAATGAAAAGCCATGGACTTTTTTTTTTTTTTTTTTTTTTTTTTGTAGCTATATCCCTCTCAACTTCCTCTCTATGAAAGTATTCTCCTTCCCCTTGCCTTTTGGGGGCTGCACACAGTTGCAAATCCCTAATTGCAATTCTCTGCTGATCCTGAATAAACTCAGCTTTGCTGGAAAATATCTGGCTTTCTATTAGTTTCAGGTCAACATTCTTACTAAGGAATTAGTGAAATTGTTTATCCCCCCACCCCCATTTTTGTCCAAGACGATTTTTTGACTCCAGTTCAGACTAGGTTTCTTAAATTATCCAGGTTTAAATGTTTTCTACCTGTCTAACTTGCACAGGATTATATAGTGGACATTTGTTGGTTTGCATGTTCAACATGTATCCTCCTCCTATAGATGAGTACAATGATTTTGCTTTGGGGGACTTATCCCATTGAATATGATACAATGAAACTATTTATAAAAGGGACTTCCCTTCTCCAGGCCAATGGCCCATGATTTAAGATCAACAAACTGGATTCTGTCTTTCTAAAATTTGATTCCTAAGCTGAGAATCACAAAGAAAAGATATGGTTGGAGCTGACTGGTCCTGTTGGTAGTGGCCCAAAGAGACTTCTCACTAGTTCTTGACTCCAGATTCCTATAGCTGCTGTTCCTGAACTATCTGAACTGTTTTTTTAAAAAATTATTTCCTTTAATTCTATGTTCTACCCCATATCCTCTAAATACCTTTAGCAAGCACTGATTTCAGTTCCCTGCCAAAGATTCTAGCTGATATAAGAATACAATTTAACTGTTCACACACATTTTACCTACAATTGGTTAGGGGACAAGTGTACCTAACAGAATTGTCTTTTCTTTTGTGTCTTTCTGTCCCTGTCTCACTGTCTCACTGTTCTGTTTTTGTTCTGTCCCTACTTCTGTTTTTGGAAAGAAGGGTATATCAAACTGTCCTTGGGCTTGTGTTTAAACTAATTCTTACACTGAACAGAAAGAATAGATACAATTTATTTTCTGTTAATTATCTTGCCTTACAACTCATCCAGGCTGATTGTCTACTTGTTTCTCTCCTGTAGCTGTGTAGGTTCCAAAATACTTAGCACAGTACTAGTCGAGCCGCCTTAATTGTTCATTAACTCTCAATCACTTTGAGAGTTCTGATAAATTATTAAGGTATTTAAGCCAAGCCTAAAGACAACAAAGAGTTCTCTAAAGAGGTGGCAGAGTTGACTGTGTGACCTTAAACTGTTAGATGCTTTTAGCACCTGAGGCCATTTTATTCTTGTTAGACAAATAGCATTAGATGGAAATATGAGCTTACAACTATAGCAGGGTCCTGCACAGACTGTCCAAATATAGTACACTGAAATGAGGAGATTCTACTCAGAAAAAATGAGATGTTGATGTACTGAATAATGTAAAAAATAGTTCTTTTTATGAAAATATGTCAGTTTATCATTACATCAGAGATCAAAAGAGAAAGCTTCCAATTGCACACTGAGTGCTAGAACATAAGTGGAAAGGGTATAGAAATGACTATTATTAAAACATTTCCTATTAGCCACAGTCACTTACCCAGAAAGCCTCAGCAGTCTTAGGTTAACACTTGAGCATGAATAACATGGATTTAAGCTTATATATATACACACACACACACATGCAATGATTTATACACACACACACACATGCAATGATTTCCATGAGTGTGCTTGAATAGTTATTATTTAAACAGTCTAATGTTAATACTCTAAACCTCAGGAATTGCCATATCTTCTCCACGAACTCCAAAATTCACCTTATCATTGGTATATCAGGTAATAAAGGTAATGACACTACTTTTGTTTCTGGGTGTTCTTTACACATTTGGAGAATTAGGGCAGAAAATTATGTTTTAGAAACACATTTCTTTAATACAGCTTTATTACAGAAGAGCTCTTTGTTCTGATGTGAGATGCATGGGCTTTCTTTGTGTTTTCCTATTTTAAATCATTATTGTATTCTCTGGAAAGGTGAATACTAAGTAATCTCTAGTTGGCTGAATTTCTGAATCCCTCTAGCACCTTGCAGAAAAATCCTCTTACATTCAGAATTAAATGTAACAAGTTATCAGGAAGGTAAAGTCAGTACTATAACCATAATTCTTAGACACAGAGTACTTGTTATACAAGGAAACAGTATAAAATAATAGACAAAAGTAAATCTCCTAAAATAAGGCCAAAATAATTCTGAAGGAGGTGGGGTGTGACTAAAGTTTTCTGAAAAATAAAAATAATAAGTAATTTTATTCTAATTTAGTAAAATCTAGGCTACAATTAAAATGAGTAATTCTTAAAATGTAGACTTGCTTAACAATTGTTTTGTTTTTTACATTTAGACAAAACAGTTGTGTGATATTACTATAATATATTAAATTCAACTTCGATGTTTGCAGCAGCATCTTAAAAAGGATCAATTTTACAAAATATACTAGAGTGTCATAATCTTTTCCAAGAGCCACTTTTTATGCCTTGAAACTCAAAGCATTATTGTTTGAAGGACCTTGTTGATTTTCTCTTCAATTGTTTACTGGTTTAAATCAGCCTGATTTCCATGTCAGGGGCTTTGCCTGTGATTCCAGCAGTTGCTCCAAGATCCTTTACACCACTGTTATAAAATTTTCTTTTTGTAATATTTGGAATTTTGCATATATTTGTGACTTATACTTAGGTGTTTTGCATTTTTACAATGAACCAGGAGATAAAGTTAACCTGAAATAAGCCTTGTGCTAATGTTCAGAAGAATAAATGGCTGAATGCTTTTCCTTCCTGTGGAACTAGAAACTGTAGAAACTCAGGTAATAAATAGACAATACTCAACACATTGAAAAGTCACTAAGGACTTAATTTGGAACTACCTTGAATTATTGATTGACGCTTGAAATTGGTCAAAAGAATTAACAGATCATGAACTGAAGCTTCTAATCATTCTTTGCCATCGTCGATAAATCTCAGTATTAGTAAAAGCACAAATATCTAGAATAGACTTACCACACTGTGGAACTTAAAAATGAAATAGCAAAATTCTTTCTAATTTCTGCTTCTGACTTCCAGTAGTATCTCTACTATATGATTTTTCTTTGGATACCCCAGCTGTCACTGATGACCTCTGGCTGTAGAACCTCATGATCTGGCTTTTCTCTCTGTGGATTTTTATGCCATGGACTGATTTCTAACTACTACTTGAATAGGATGAAAGAAGAAAATAAATGAGTAATCTTTCAAAATGTGTGACACAGTTCAGAAACAATAGCTTCCCTTTATATTGATTTTTGGCAAATCTTATGTCTAGTAATAACCACTAAACAGTCCACTTGAGTGCTGGAGGAAAGAATGATTTATCTTATACTTTCAGTATTAGTGGTCAGCTACACAATTAATTTGATTATGCATTTAGTTCAATAGCTATACTGAATTTTTGCTTAATTGGAGCTTTGTGTCTGAAATGTTAGGTAGTCATTTAGGTAGTATATAAATCCTAATGAAAAAGACTGGAGAATGGGATGAGTGTTAAATGTCCATGATGTTGCCATGACTTTTTTTTCTTCCGTAGAAAGGACAATATCTTTTTCTGTTTTCCTCATTCCACCCAAATTCACCATAAAGTCTACCTTCTTCATTTTCCCTTCTCCTTTCTGCATTCTCCCTTTATATCATCTGCTCCCCTCTCTTTGTCTCCTTTACATTTGAATGCTTATTTCTTCAGTTATTATTGTTATGTTAATGATCATCAATACTCTCTCCAGAGCTGAGCCAAGTATGAATTGGTCACATGTAGTAAGGTCTAACACTACCAGGCACTGTGCTAAGTATTTTGACATTATTCCTTCTAAAAACCATAGGACATGGGTACTATAATTATAGTCCTGATTTTGTATCAATATATGAGAAACTGAGGCACAGAGAACTAGATCATAAAGCTGGTAAGTGGCAGCACTAGAATCTGAACACAGGCAACTTGGCTGCAGGGTATATAACATTAATAAGTATGCTGTGGAGTCTTTCATAGAATAACGGAAAAAATTACTTTTCCCAAAGATCATGCAATTTAACAAAGTATTTTATCAGATGGGAGCACAGTCTTGGAAAATGTCACTTCCCATAAATTCAGAAGATTAGGAAAGATTGTCAATTGGCCTTCCTGGCTTCCTTTGCTCATTGAGAATAGCAGCAAAGGTGTTTATATTTATTTATTTAATATTCAGAATCTATATAAACTCTTATGGGAATCATCGAACTAGTCATCTCATTTACGCAGACAAAAAGTACAGCTGAGAAATATAAATGTGTATTTAAATGTAGTGAAAATTATTATTTTTTCCCTAAGTAAGCCTTCCATTATTCTTCTGGAATTTCTCAAATCTTTGTCATGGCTCTTTTGTTAGTAAGACTTTCCTGAGTTATTCATTGACAGATGCAAAACTGCTTTGCCAAGTTAAAAATAAAATCTGTATTTTGAAAGATACTTATTTGTTAAACATGAGATGATTTATTTAGTTGCCTGTTTATAACAGTTCTACAGAGATGTAACTTTAGGAATATATTTTTATCTGAAATTGTTATTAAGAGTTCATTATATTTCTCAATGTTTAGGATTTTGTTCTTTCATTCTTATAATATCCTCTGCAATTAAACACTGATGAAATGAACTCACTTTTTACTTTTTTGTTTTCTTCTCCCTATATCCTTTATTATCAACGTCCTTCATAATTCTCCACTGTCACCTAGACGATCAAATGAAAATTATCTATTAAACACCAATTAAGAGCTCAAAACAGCAGTTATACCCTTCAACCTAGTGTTCACCTAGCTCTATAGTACGGCTATATCTTTCCTGACTCACCCCGTTTCCTATTTCTTCTGAAAATAAGTCATCTTACTATGGTATTCATTATTACCTTCTCAGGGCTTACTTACATGGGAAGAGCAAAAAGAAATTTAGAAGTAGTTATTCAATATAAGTTGATTGTGAATGAACAAATTAATGAATGAAATGCTCAGCTGTTGGCCTCACTGCTTTCTACAAAGGCAGTTATCCTTTAAAAAGTCATTTTTGTTTGTTTAAGCTACTTCCAAGACTTCTTTCCTATTCTTACTTGCTCTCTCATTCTTCAGGTTGTAGCTTGAATGGTCTTTTCAGAGTAAAATATATGCAAATTGAGCATGTTTAATAGTTACTACCAAAATATTAGCTCATTTTGTTCATTTTCTAGATTTAAAAATTTTCAGATATAACAATTAGTATAATGATGACATTCTTGAGAGAGCATCATATATTTTATGTAAGTAAAAACAGATTAGAGACTAAGAAGATTTAGTTCAATGTCTGTCTCTGTGGCAGGCTCAGAGGTCTATACAACTGTAAATAGTGTATAGAAACTCAAAAATAGCTAAAACTTCCTTATCACATGTCCTTGTCAAGATTTAGAGTAGTTTTCACAAAATACATTTGTGTTTGTTTAGAAAATGCATTCCTGGAAAAACTACATCAAACTGAAATTTAGGGAAGGTTTGGCCCTGAAGCAGAGTCTGAGCAATCCCAGCCTTCTCTGGGCTCTACTTACTCTCAAAGGCAGCCAACACAGTATAGGCAGATGGCTTCCTGGGTGCTTCTGGGGAAGGGAATAGGGGTCAACAGGTTCAAGATGGTGGTATAATTATTTTATCTGTCTGTTTTGAGTCACTGATCTTAGCTGGTCAGATCTGAGGTGCTCAGTGACTCTACACTGTACTATGTGTGTACATTAAGATTTGTTGAGCCAGTCCGTGTTCTGGAACATTCTGAATATCTAGGCCATCATTGTAACCGTAATGGTTAACTCTTTGGGGCTTCAGTAGTCTGAGACTGTCAGTGTGTCTTTGCTAACTGTGTGTCTATACACAGAGTATGATTGGATTTGCTTCTCTATCTGTAAAGGTTATTAGCCTGGACAGTCTTTCTGGATTGATTGGATTATTGACCATACCAAAATTTCCCTTACATTCTTCTGAATACCTGGCTGAAACCCTGCTCTTCCGGTTAGGATAACCATGTCTTAGGTAGAGACAGAGGCCTTTATGCATGAGAAACTCAGGCAGTTTTCATGTTGGATCAAAGCTTCTGGGCTCCTGGTATACCCTCCTGCAGAGACACTTGACCTTTTCAATTAGCCCTTCCAGAAATGCAGTAGGGGGCAATCAGACCCTCATCCATCTAACTCCTCAACCTAAGGTTGGGGGCAGGAAACAGGTCAAATTAAAAATGAAATCACAGCATGTCTCAGGGTAACTGTGTGGTAGTGTCACTGGCAAAGCCCATCGACGATTCCCAGAAAATAAAACTGAAATCTGGGTAATAAAGTCTAATTAAAAAAAAATTCCTTTGTGCTTAGTTTAGTTTCATTTGCTCATAGGTTGCTGTGTGTAGAGGCCTTACACCTGGCACTTCAGACCAGAGTTCCTAGTACAAAATGGCTGTACCTGACACTTCCATGTGCAGAGATGCTGCACACGACACCTCAATTCAAGATGGTGGCAGTGGGCTGTGTGTAGAGACAGTGTGTCCTGCACTTCTAACCGGAGCCCTGAATAGCACAGTTATGCCTGAACTGCAAGAACTCCATGCCCTTCCCTGCTGACAAGAACCCTATAAAGCAGCCCTACCAATGGCTTGTTGGGGAGAGCATGTACTCTAGAGTGTGAGCTTGCACCTCTCCATTGCTTCTGAACCAAATGTGGTCTTGTTCTATAGCCTTGAATGACATTGGACAGGGGGACCCTTGCTGGGGCCCAACTTGAAAGGGTAGGTAACAAATTTCAGTGACCCAGGTGAGATGGACCATGCACCTATCCACTAGGCTCCAGGATCACCCCACTCCAGTGGGAGGAAGGTGAAGGCTTTGGGAGGTTTCAGTGAGGATGACTGACTCTGATCTTTGAGTTCACTCTGATGGGGTAGAATGACAGCAGCCTTCAACTGAGTTCAGAGCAACTCTGCCCAGCAACTGAATACTGTTGTGGTGCACACAGAGTATAGCTCCCAGAGTAATCTGGACTGAATTGTCTTGAGGGGATCATACTATGGCATTGTTGGGGACCTGAAACTAAAACTCATGCAGCATGTCTGCCTGCTGTCTCTGGCTAGCCTTCCCGTGGTACCAGGTGCTGGGGGACAGTGGGGACCTATGGACAAGAGGGAGCCATAGCAGTCTTGCCTACTGTGTCGCCAGCAGTGCTATCCTCTTGACTCCTGTACCAGGCAGTAGTGGCTGAACCAGGGATTTTACCCTCCTTGCTGACCTCTGGGGTGAACAGTAGTATTCTCCATAGTCACTTTTGGTTTGGTAAAGGAAAGTGGCCAGCCTTGTGAGCCGAGGCAAGACCAGGAAAAGGTCCAGGTAATGAGGACTGCCTGACAAAATGGAATGATGATGTTCCATCCGAGTTCAGGAAATGCACAGGGGATGCCCGAGTGCAAAATTGTCCCAAGGTAAGTACATGATCACTGACCTGACCTCTTCAGGTTGGCACTAGTTTCTCTGAAGTGGGCTGAGGAACCCTGTGAACTGCTTGCAAGACCAGGAATACAATCATCAGATGATCAGGAAGCCCTGTGAGCTGCTGGTAAGAACAGGAAACACCCACCACTGGACCTCTCCTCCCTCCTCTGCTTGTGAGGGTGACCTTGAGTGATTCTTTATCAGTGGAGGTTCCATGGGCTCTCCTCCTGGTATCAGCACAGAATACCAGCTGCCCCAGTGATCTGGTGAGTACCCTATGGGAATCCCTCATGATTTTAGTTGTCACCCAGTGGAAAGTCTAAAAACTCCTCCCTTTCAGCCAAAAGGAGGAAAGAGAAGACCCCAGCCTCAGACAGCTGTGCCACCCCCTAATGGCCTAAGTTGGTCAGGAACTAACGTGGCCAAGCTGCTCTGGCCCAGAGGTAGCCCCGTCGAAACTCCTGTGGGAAATTTTGACCGAGAAGAGACTAATTATCTTAGGCACAGACTGTACCAATTCAAGGGGGACCCCAGTTATATCAGAGTCCACACCATTTTGATGCCTCCTCTTTTGGTCTTTCAAGGAATCCATTAACAGTTTGGTGCTGGTTCCAAATTTCCCAAACCAGACAGATAAAGAGAACAAAGACAATGCAGGTCATGCTATTTGTAGACTGGGGAATCAAGCAGTCCCAGATAACAAGCCCAACTGGGACCACAGAGACAATGGAGAAGGGGATGGAAAGCAGAGGCTGACCCGTTATAAAAATATGATCCTAAAGGGAATCCAGGCAGCAGGAAATAAACCTGTCAATTGGAATATGAAATCAACCAGGAGCCAATGGAAAACCCTTCGGCATTCTTCGAGTGCCTCAGGGAATGTCTCTGAATCTATACTTCCAATGACCCTGAGTCACTGGAAGGTAGTACAATCCTGATGAGTATTTTATTTCCCAAAGTGCCCCCCACATTAGGAATAAACTTCAGAAACTGGAAATAGATCGAGATACCCCAAGCTCTCGCCTGGTAGATGTTGCCTACTGGGTTTTTAATAACTCAGATATAGAGGAGGGAAATTCAGAGGATAAAAGGGCCTGGAGGCAAGCCCACCTACTGGCTGTTGCCCTCCAACATCAACTGATTGGTACGAGAACCTGGACTAACTGCTCACGGAGATTCTCAACTCTGGTGAGGGACGTCCATCCCCCACTGAGAGATAGCAAGCCAGGAAAATTAGAACCCAATCTGTGTGCCATATGTAAAAAAGTGGGACACAGGAAGAGAGAATGCCATTGTCACCTCTGAAGGGGGGATGGAAGTGGCAGATCCTGACCACTACCCTCGAAGGAATATGGTCCAAGTAGATGAAGAACAATAGGGCCAAAAGTGTCCTAAACTGGCACTCCAATTGACCCACAAGGAGCTCCAGCTGACACTGGACATAGGGGGAAAGCCTGTCAAATTCTTAGCTGACTCTGGTGCCACTTACTGAATTATGAACACTAGATCACAAGAATTGTAAATTTATGGGAGTATCAGGGAAAATCCAAGAATGGGCATTCACAGAGCCATTAGAACGTAAATTGGATGAACGCACACTCACCCATTCCTTCCTGTATGTCCCCAAATGCTCTATAACCTGCTAGAAAGAGATGTAAATTGGAGGCTACTAACCACCTAAAGGGAGAAAAACTGGAGAGTGGTGCCCCTTTAGACAAAGGGCACAATACAATAATGTTAATGTCTGGGGACAAACCTCCTCAGATAGAGCAAGTCAGTCTCCCTGGAGTAAATGCCGAGGTCTGAGCCCAGGGATAGGTAGCAAGAGCTGTAGGAGCCAATCCCTTGATAATCCATCTAAAACCCGGACATTCATGGTCCAATAGAACACAGTACCGTCTCCATCAGGAGGCCTTACTGGGCATCCTTATTGGGCACATTGCCCCGTTATACAGTGCCTAATTGACTAGGGCCTTGTTAGAACATGCCAATCAGCCTGTTATACCCCCATTCTCCCTGTAAAGAAATCCAGTGGGGAATACTGGATGGTACAGGACCTCAGGGCAGTCGAGGAAGCCACCTGAGATATACATCCAGTATTCCATAATCCTTACACCCTGCTGGCCACTCTACTGTCCACAGGACCTGGTATTCTGTATTAGATTTAAAAGATGCCTTCCTCTGTATTCCATTAGCCCCAGAGTCACAGGAAAGTTTTGCTCTTAGGTGGTAGGACCCAAACAGGCAACAAAAGCAACAATACTGGTGGACAGTCCTGCCCCAAGGGTACAAAAATTCCACCACCAACTTTGGGGAAACTTTAGCTAAAGATCTAAAAGATTCACATCTGGAGGAGGGAACCCTCCTCCAGTACACAGACAACATTCTGATCACCAGCCCTAACTTAGAAGGCTTCTGACTAAAATACTGTAACCACCCTGAACCACCTAACTGATAAAGGATATAAGGTACCCAAGAAAAAGACACAAATATCACAAACTAGGGTGACTTACCTACTCTTCATTCTCACAGGCCAGAGAAGCCTACCCCAGGAAAGTAAAAAAGCCCTTTTCAGCCTTGCCCTTCCTAAAAACAGAAGACAGCTTAGGGGGTTCCTTGGGATGGCTGGGTTTTGCTGCATCTAGATCCCTAACCCTGATCTAATAGCTAGGCCACTATATGAAAAGTTGAAAGGAAAGGATGATTAGCCTTTTGAATGGAATTCAGAATGCAAAGGGGCCTTTCAAGAATTGAAAAAGCAGTCACTTCAGGCCTTTGCCCTGCCCTCCCAGATTTAGCTGAACTGTTTCACCTTTACATTCATGAGAGAAGGGAAACCGCCCTTGGGGTATTAGCTCAAAGACTAGGACCCCTTACTCAGGTACTTATTTATTTCTCTAACACTTAGATCAAGCCACTAAAGGATGGTCTCCTTGCAGTTACTACAACCTTGCTAAAGGAGGCTGAAAAGTTAACATTTGGTCAGCCAATCACTGTGTGGTTCAGGCTTTATTAAGTTCTAAGGGAACAGAATGACTATCCCCCAGAAGGTCGATTAAAATTCAGATTTTGCTTTTAGGCAACCCAGTGGTTACCATAAAAACCAGTCACACACTAAATCCTGCTGCCCACAGAAATGGGGCCCCCTGGAGCATGATTGTATAGAAATCATAGACTCCAACTAGTCTAGTTGACCCGACCTAGGAAGAAAGCCTCTCCCAAAGGCAGAAGAGGAACGGCTCACATATGGCAGCAGTTTTATCAGAGAGGGAAAAAAGCTGGTGGGATACATAGTGACCTCCCAGACCTAAGTCACAGAGGCGCAAAGCCTACCCCTGGGAAGTCTGCCCAAGAGGCAGAGCTGATAACCCTCACCTGAGCCTTAGAACTTGGGACAGGGAAGATATTAAATGTTTACACAGATTCCTGGTATGCATAGGCCATTCTACAGGCACTTAGGGCTATTTGGAAGGAAAGAGGTGTGTTTACTGCAGAGAGTAAACAGGTGAAACATGGCTAAGTATATTGAAGCCCTTAGAAACAGTACAGCTTCCAAAAAAGGTGGCAGTGATTCATTGTAGGGGTCACCAAAAGGGGGATGCAGAGGTAATAAAGGGAAAAAACAAGGTGGATGCAACTGCCAAAAGAACAGCCCTAGAACAAGTAGCTTGGCAACTACCCCTCATACCTCCAAGGCCAGATCCATCCAATTATTCCCCAACCTACACAAAGGAAGAAATA
Source organism: Lagenorhynchus albirostris (assembly GCF_949774975.1). Lineage (NCBI taxonomy): Eukaryota > Metazoa > Chordata > Mammalia > Artiodactyla > Delphinidae > Lagenorhynchus > Lagenorhynchus albirostris. Next base: position 122,486,528 of record NC_083096.1, read on the forward strand.
GACAAAGCCTGAAAATGGGGCTGCAGCAGAGACATAGGAGGCCACCTGTGGCTAGTTAATGAATATGGGCAATAATTCTTTCCCCAACGGCAGCTTGTCAAGCCATCAGTGAGGCTCATCAAGAAACTCACTACAGGAGGGAAGCCCTATATAACTGGGTTGAGGTCATGGTAATTCCTGGCATGAAAAATAGAATCAGTCAGGTTGTTGAGATATGCCCCATACACACAATGAACAACTCTAACACCAGACCCCTCAGAGGCCACCAGATAAGACCCATTCAGACCAGAGGGACATATCCTGGCCAAAATTGATTTTCCTGTCCTGCCGAGCGTACTGGGTAATTTCAGGTATCTCTTGATGTTAGTAGACACATTTTCTGGATAGAAGCATTCCCTGCTAGAACAGAAACAGCAGCTGAAGTGGCTAAGGTGTTACTAAAATAAATAATACCAAGGTTTGGGCTCCCAGGATCCTTACAAAGTGATAATGGTCCAGCATTTGTATCTCAGGTGACAAATGGGATAACAAGTGCCCTGGGCATAAAATGAAACTTGCACTCAGCCTGGGATACCAATTGTCAGGGAAAGTAGAGAGATCCTATCAGACCTTGAAACAGGCCTTAGCCAAGCTATGTCAGCAAATTCAAGATAATTGGATTTAGTTGCTTCCATTGCCTTCCTCCACGTAAATTTAGCCACAAGGGGTAAGTTAAAGTTAAGTGCGCTTGAACTCAGGTATAGTAGACCCATTCCTCATGCCCAAGAGAAGGGACACCTTAACTCCCTTGAAATGGAACAACTCAAGTATGCCCTCGAGATAGGAGAAACCTTGAAAGCTCTCACTGAATATGGTAACCAGGTGCTGCCTGCATCCGCTGACCTGGCCCTCCACCCCTTCCAGCCAGGAGACTGGGTGAACTAAAAACTTGGAAAACCAGCAAGATCAGCTCACTCCTAAGTGGAATGGGCCCCACTTGGTAATCCTAACCACCCACTGTGCATTGAAGTTGCAGGGATGACTCTGTAGGCATATCACACTCAAATGAAGAGGACCCTGAGCCCCAACCTCCAGAGAGACAACCTGGGGCAATGGACCCCCTTGACTACTCCTGTGAATCCCTCTCTGACCTGAAGCTTCTTTTCTGGAAAACAACAAAAGTGTGACCAGGGAGATTCAGGCCGCGGCAGTGAGCCTCAACATCAGGGCACACTTTTGCCTACAGAAGACCTAGATGCCTTAATTTTCAGGAAAAAATTGACATGTGACCATTATTTTCTTTTAATATTTATGCCATGCATCTTAAATTGTCTGGTACCCTTTGTCTCCAAAAGGTTAGACAAATGGTTGTTGCTCAGGGCAAACAGGGCTAAGGTCTGGGGACAATCAAACACATCTATAGGCAGCTGGGAAGTACCGCTCCTCAACCTGGGTTTTGACGACGCCTCAAATCAGCAGGAAATAATTACAAAAGACAGACCTGCACCCCTCAGCACCCCTCGAGAATTAGGAGCAGGACAGATGACAGAGGAGGGATTTGTTACCAGCGAAGCCCATTAACAATTCCCAGGAAATAAAATTAGAATCTGGGTAATAAAATAAAGTCTGACCTTTTTTGTTTTCTTTCCCTTTGTGCTGGGTCTAGCTTCATTTGCCTGTAGGGTACAGAGGCCTAGCACCCCACACTTCAGACCAGAGCTCCTAGTGCAAAACAGAGGCACACGACTCTTCAATTCAAAATGGTGGTGGCAGGCTGTGTGTAGACGCTGTGCCGGGCACTGTGATCGAGAGCAAAAGCTGTGAGCAGCACGGCTACGCCAAACCTTGGGAGAACTCCTCCCCGTCCCTGCTGACTAGAACCTTATAAAGCAGCCCCACCACAGCTGTGCCTAAGGGGCATGGACTCCACCCCCTCCCTGCTGACAAGACCCTATAAAGCAGACCTGCTCATGGCCTTTCAGAGAGAGCTTGTACTCTTGAGTGCAAACTTGTACCTTTCCATTCTTTGATCAAAGAATACAGTTTCCTTTACTTCTGAACGAAACTTGGCCTTGTTCTGTTGGCTCAAAGGACACCAGGCAGAAGGATCTTTGCTGAGGCCTCACTCAAAAGAGTCGATAACAGTAGGGCCTCCCTTCACCCTTCGCAAACCCCCCTTCCCCATCTCTGACTCTGTGGCAATCATATCTACAGGTGTGCTCCTCTTGCTTTTGTGATCCCAGCATAAACCCTCTTCTACCCTCCTGCTCTTGATAATGAAGGTGATGTGAGTAAATAGAACCTATTAGATACAAATAGCTTGGAAGCTGGAGACAGTTAACCTCGGTTCTAATCTCTGCATTTTACTACCTAATTGACCTAGTGCAAAGAATATAAAATATCTTAAGCTGAGTTTGTTTGTTTCCTGTAAGATGGGGAGAGTAGAAGTTCTGGGTAAATTATAGTTTAGGTGCCCCTGAGTTCCCCTGCATTCTTATGTATCTTTATGGTGCTGAGCGTCTGGCAGCAAGCCTTAAGGGGCAGGTAATGCTAGTGAGTCCATTCTGTCTTGTTGCTGAAAGTAAGAGCTGGCTTGGGAGTTTACGTCCTCGTGAAAGAAGATAGCATCCAAGAATCCTGGGAGTGAGCATTGGTACATAGAAGATTCTACAGATAGCTTGGTCTACAGAGATCTCAAATTACCTGGGGTGGTGATGGGAGGTTGAATTTAATGTGTTTGTGTCCTTATGGTACATGAAGAACTAAGAATAAACCGCAAAGATGGGCTGGGTTCAGTTTTCCTCTGAGTTTGGGAGTCTGGGTGGAACTGAGAGATTTCTGCTTGGCGACAACTGGAGACTGATATCCTGATGCCTTAGACCTGTCAGCTCCAAGGGTAGAGACATTTGCACTTTCATAATTCACTGGAGACCACTTACTTATGGTATCCCAGAAGCTGGACTGGAGCTCTAATATGCAGATAAATAAAAATAACATATATTCTAACAAGACCCATTAGTCAGAGGGAAAATAAGCAGAATAGGCAAAATAGATGGCCTTTAATGAATCTGAACTGCTATAGAAGGAACATGAAAATGTGAATCAAATTTTTTAAATGATAATTATGAAAGCACATAGGGAGATTGAAGCAGCAGTCACTAAATATTCATGAACTTCACTATTTAACCAGTTCTGCCCAGTGGATCATAAACAGGACTGATATTTGTCATTCCTAGGCTAAGGTAAAAAAGAGCTAGTGAACCACTTTCATCTTTTCCTGCCACAGTGACCTTGGAAACCATTTGTTCCAGATGGCAACCCTATAAAGTAGATTACCTTACCTATATTGAGTTGCAACACATGTGATAAAAAACAAAAATCCCCAAAACTTCTACTGTATTAAGCCATTGAGATTTCTGTGTTTGTCTAATACCATGCATAAACTAGTGCTACCCTGGCAAATGTTGACATTTCTTTGCATTTGGGCGGTGTTACTATGCAGTCTATTCTCTCTCTCCAAGTCACTTGAGCACCAGGCAACCAAATATGTACATGATCAAGGGACTTTAAGATTTAGGATAATATGCAGGTTCTTTTGCTCTGAAAGGCAAATTTTAAAGCATTGTTTCTCAAACTTTAATGTGTATATGAAATAACTAAGGACGTTGTTAACATCCAGATTCTGATTGAATACATCTGAGTACTCTAGAGATTCTGCATTTCTAGCAATATCCCAGTGACGCTAATGCTGCTGATCAATGGGCAACACCTTGAGTAGCAAAGTTTTGAGAGGCGTATGGAAAGGTGCTCTCACCTGACCTCTCAAAAGCTTGACAAATAGTTAAGACTTTCTGCTGCTATAAGTCTTCAGGTGGCAAGGCTTGGGCTGGTTCCACTGAAATTGATCTGCGTCTGATTAGCCTCATTGTGGAGGCAATCAATCAACTTCTTTTTCTCATATTCTTCTCTCTCCTTTCTTTTTTTTCCCCCAGCAGTTTTAGTAGTTGGGAAAATTTGAGAGCATAATGGAGTACAGTCTGACTGAGCTGGGAGCAGAGCATGCCACTCATCTTGCCCTGCCCACCTATTGGTCTTAAGGTACCAGAGGTACATACTTCCTGAGTATGAAGTTCTCCAGGACAAGGCCATTGAATTGAATATTTGACCTGAAGTATAACTGATGTAGATTTTACTAATTCCAGGAGCCTATTCCAATATATTCAGCTGTTCAGCTAGTCAATGAAGTATCGTTAGCTCTGTGAGTATGAATGGCCACAATGTCTGGGAAAATAAGACACTCTATCAGTTGTCACCATTTCCTAGCCCTGAGGAGTCACCATTGCTGCAGCAATGCCATTGTGTGTCCCATTTAATACTTAGCTTACTCTTCTCCAGTGGCAGCCATTTCATTCCTAAAACACATCCTGATTTGGGGAAATTTGTCATTTTTTAAAACAGGCAAAACAACTTTCCCTACCACCTATTCAAAACTTAGTGTTAAGTCCAGAATTAGGGAAACAGGGATATTTTTCTGCTAGACTTAATCAAGACTAAGTATGGTGTACATCTTTATTTTGGCTAGGTGAAAATTCAAATTGGTTAGATCCATAGTCTGAAACAGGAGGGCAAAAAATCACTTTAAGTCTTTGTTATAGGGAATTACACAGAAATTAACATTGTGAAAAAAACTCTAAAAAGGAAGCATTCACACTCTTTGCCTTTCTGAAAAACAATTTCCCCTGTCATCTTGTATTTTCTCAAGGATTTTTAAGTACTTTGATGTATTTTTGCAAACTTAGACTCATGAAAGTCAACTTTTATTCACCAAATCACCAGTGACTTCTGGGAGCTCAATTCACCTTTACACAGTAGCTCTCTCTCAGGTAATGGCTATTGTTTTAAATCAGTTAGCTCCAATTCTAGGGTTTTTATTGTCTGCGATGTTGTCATGTGGTGCATGAAAATTTTTAATGATCCTAAAAATTGACCCATATATGTGCCAGGTATAAATTTTCAGTCACCATATCTGAGTTCAAGAAATGTTGCATTGGTTTAATTCTTCTAAATCAAGTTAAATCTTACTGCGAAATTCCACCTGTTAGAATGGTGAGAATTTAAAACTGATTTGTGGTTGTCCTTCCTTCTCCCTAGAATTATGTAACAAGCAAGACGACGTAAGTTGACCAGAAAATGGGGGAAAAATCATTAGTTTTCAGTTCCTCATGTTGTTTCTGAGATGCATGCTTTCTATTTCTCTAAGGAGAAAATGTAAAAATGTCCATGCCAATCTTGGATATGGACATTCTTGTGGAATTTGGAGACTTAGTACAGCCACTACCAAGAAATTTCTCTCTGAAGTTACATATCCTTTTCAAAGTTCTCTGAGGGATGTTGCTGGTAAACTTTATGTAGGAGTTATGACCCTTGAAAAACATATTTTCTTTCTAGACCTGGGTAATCTTAAGGATCAGCAGCTTCTGTCTCTATCTTACTAAGTAGTTGCCTTTATCTCTCTTCTTTCTCATTCAAATAGGAGAAAAGTTAAAAAAGGTGAAAGATGATGGGATATGGTGCAAAAATAGAGGGATTTGTTTTTATAGGAGTCTGGTGCTACATATGGTCTCAGGTGAGAAGGCAGAGTAAATAAGGGAGTATGCTTGTAGGTGGATGCTGTGGTGTACACATCTGGAAGAACTTTTCTTATTGCTTAAATTTCTTAGTGAAATTGGAAACAAAATCCTTATCTGAGAGTGAAAATGGGAAAGGTATTATTGGAGGATAGAAAAGAAGGTTCTACATAGTCATTTTAAAGAATGCAGAGTAACTGAATTAGCAATATATGGAATGTTTCCCTGGCAGCACTGTGGTTTGTGACCATGTGTTCAAAATGAGATTGGTCATTGCAGTGCTATCTTTTACCTTTTTACATTCAAATTTACAGAAGGAGAGCTAAGAAGCCAGAGAGCTGGATACAGTGTTCAGAGTATGATGGAGAGAGGAACAAGTGACTCAAGGGAGTAATTTTGATGATTGATCATGAAATTTAAGGATACAGTGAAAAGTGTTAGGATTAGTAAATTCAAGGGGATAAAGGATAGTTGGAGTCATGATATTAGAGAGTGTGACCTGGGCAAAAAAGGATGATGGTCAGAATATGATGTGTAACATTGATATATGGAGGGTTGCAATTACTGGTAATAATAAGATTCAGGAATGATAATAGTTTTTAGCTAGGAAAAACTGTGAGCAGAATTAATGATCTAGTGCTATATTGTCTAATATGGTAGCCATTAATGACAGATGGCTATTTCAAATTAAAATTACATTCATTACAATTAGATAAAATTATACCTACTGCCCAGATTTTGTTCCTAAATACCATTCTCTATTAAAAGGAACTAGAGTTCCTTAAAAAATGTCTGGTTCTAGGGTTGGGGCAGGAAAAGCAAAACAAGGTGAAACAAAATGAGCTTTATCAACCAAAATTTCAGAAATAGAGACCTGATTGAAATAAAAGGGTGTTTATTTGGGGTTTGTTAGAACTGCAGTCCAGGAGACATATATTCAAGAAGCACTTGAATTGTGTTCTGCTGGACTACACTGCGGTGGAGGCTCATAAAGGCAAACAGTAAGGATACAGTTAATTACATGAACTATGGTTGGAGCTGGCAAGAAGTAAAGGTGTTTATTAAGTAGGGATTGGTTGGGCTCAGAAATGTGTATATAGTTACAGGGGGAAAACTTGAGACCATAGGTTGCAGTTGGCAGGTGTTGTTCTGAATATGGCTGGGCTGGTAGTGTCTTTGGTTCTGGTATAGTTCAAAAGAAAGTTCAAGTTCCCAGTGGTGCAGAGACCCGTTTGAGACCAGATCCTCAATGGCCACCTAACTCCATTTTTGTATGCCTGAACTCTATTACTACATAATAATTTCAATCTGTCATTAGTCTAGGAACATATTGTGGTTCCAGAAAGTAAGAAAGTGCCCTCTATCTCTCTCTTTCTCTCTCTTTTCCCT